>NC_042619.1:103696590-104896590 GCF_901001135.1 Rhinatrema bivittatum | reverse complement strand
AAAACGGCTCGGCGTGTCACCTCTAACACGCGTGTCATAGGTTAGCCATCACTGTCCTAGGTGCCAGTGGAAAGTTGCTGAAGTGTCGCATGGTGTTCACACATTTGAGCCACTGCATCCTTCAATCTATCTCCGAAAAGATTCTCTCCAGTGCACAGGATGTCAGTGAGTGTGTCCTGCACTTCCTGTCAGAGATCAGACCCCTCAACCATGCAAGTCTGCAGGTGCTGATTCCAACTACAGTGACCCTTGATACCATTTTGAAAACATCATAGGTTGCTTGGACCCCGTGTTTTCCGCACTCAAGGCCATTTCACACCAGTGACTTGAGGATGTATTGCTGCTGCTGAGGCAACTGCTTAGCCACCCATTGCACCTGTTTCAGAATGCCCTGCATATACTGGTAGGCCACTATGCGGGCAATGAGCATGGTGCCTTGAAACCTTTATCCCAAGAGAATACGTGGCCTTCTAATCTTTCCCTGAGGGTCACCAAGGAATGGGTCTGAGTGCACTTGGTCTTCTTCAGAGCAGGTTTGATGACCTCAGACTGGTGTGGTAGCTGATGCCTGTCAAATCTGAGAGCCTTTTGGGTGAGATAAAATGTGTCCGTCTTCCTATTGACAGTGGGAACTGTCCTCAACAGTAACTCCATAAGGATCTCGTGCAATGGGACTGCTACGATCTCCTTGGGAGGCTCCACAATTTGGAGGATATCCAGCATTTTGTGCTGGGTATTCTCTTCTGTTTGCAACTGAAATGGGATTGTCTCTGCCATCTGCAAAGGACAAGCCTTCTGGAGGAGAATTCCTTCTGTCGGCAGGAGGAGACAGTTCTCAAGGGAGACCTTCTGATGCAACAGAAACACCAGAGGTATCATCCCCCCAGGGGTCACAGGGGCCCTATTTCTCACTGTCTGATGGCGGGGACAGGTCCCTGGGCACTCTGCCTCCAACCAGTGGTATAGGTACCAGCTCTGCAGGCCATGGGGGCTCAGACACAGTTGCCGGTGAGGTCTCCAGACAAGCTTCCTCCTCCAAGAAGCCATGAACCAGTACCAGATCAGTTGGTGGCACCGCTGATGCAAGTATTCCAACAGTGGCTCAAGGAGGAATTATGCCAGTTCTGGGACCATTGGTGCTGTGAAACCCAGACGCCATATCAACTTTTCCATGGACATCTGTACATGCCTCTCCAAATACTAATTGGGATCCATGAAGTGTGAACAAATCCTATTCAGAACTGAGAAGAGGATTGGTGGTAGGCACTGGAGCCAGTGCAGACAGTCGCAAAACCCAAGCATTGCTGGAGCATTAGTGGACCTCACCGTGGGGACACTTTTGGGGCATTGCAGCCGAAGCTGGTGAATCCCCGCAAATGGCACCATGCATCAATGGGGGCTAACGCCAATGCTTCTTCAGCTCCTCTCAACACTTGGATCAGTCCTTCCTTGGTGCTGAGGTCAAAGATGATGAATCCAATGTCTTGGATCTAGAGGAGGCAGATGATGGCCATCTCCAGTATCCCTGACAGCCTTCAGAATCAATGGAATTGATGGCTCTCTAAATGTCGATGCCTCAGTGTTCATCAGTGTGGCTACATGATGCTAATGTCTTCGATGCCAATGCATCGGCCTTCTCTCACCTAAAGAGTCACTCCACCTTCTCGAGTTGAATCTTATGTCCTTTATGGATGAACTTGGAGCACTTGCAGCAACTCTGGATGTTGTGCGATGCCCCCAGGCAAAGGACACATCGATCATGGGAATCCATGTTTGGCATGGTCCTCGAGCATCAGGGAAAGGCTTGAAGCCAGATGAGGACATGTTGGTATGAAATAAAAGGGATAAATCAAACTCAATGCTGGCAACCAACGATGACCAGCAGACACATAGGGCACCACTGCTCTAGGGACATCACAAAAAAAAAAAACTTACCGAAACATCAAAAAAACTAGCTAACAAGATAAAGGGGATAAAGACCAAGGGACCCCATGTTGATGACCATTAACTGCTATTAATCAAGTTTAATTAGGTAATAGCCACTGCTATTAATTGCATCAGTAGCATGGGATCTTCTTGGTGTTTGGGTACTTGCCAGGTTCTTGTGGCCTGGTTTGGCCTCTGTTGGAAACAGGATGCTGGGAATGATGGACCCTTGGTCTGACCCAGCATGTCAATTTCTTATGTTCTTATAATGGCATGCTGGGCATGTTCAGAGAGACTCAGTTAAAGTTCTAGAAACCTTGACAAATTTTCTGTGCCGGGCTCCATTTGATAATGTCAACCATGTGTGAGGGACTGCCATCCTGCTTGTGCTTGGAGAAAAACAGATCAGTGGTTTCTTTGAACAATGCAAGTATGAGCATCTTGTGTCATACAACTGATTTGCCTCTTTAGGAGTCAAATGTTTTTCCAGTGGAACAAGGGCAACATATAATGATAACAGATAATATCAATTATATAGTTAAATAAATGTTACATATTAAAGCTAATTATTATTCACAAATGGAGTTTTTACCTTCAGTATAAGTTGTTTCAGAAAAAGCAGCATAAATGCACGTAGTGAAATTATTTCTTTCTGTGAGGGGCGAGGACCATCTAGAATACAGAAAAGTATAGTATATGAATTGCAATTTTAACATAATATGGATTTAATTAAAATGTTTTGGATATGGCCACTAAAGATATAAATAGAAATAAATCAACAAGATAGAATAAATGATTTACTAGAAACAGAGACAATGAAAATTTCTCTAGTATAAACATGTTTTCTTTCTATTGAATATATTCCATGTTCACAAATGTTAGTAAAGCTAGTTTCAATTTATATAGTATAATTCTCATCACAAATAAGGAAGATGCTGAAAGTAAATTTACTTTAATTGAATTAAGCCTCTTCCCAACAATAAATTGTGTTCCTATCAAGATATATGAAAATTCTTTTTTTCAAATACAACAGTAAAGTTTGTGAATTTTCAGATTTGAGTAAAAAAAAAAAATCCATTTGTGTACAATAAAGACAACAAAAACTCCTGAATAAGAGTGATAGATCACAATAATTTATGCTACACAGACAGGATGGAATAGTGTTGAAATTACTTACCTGATAATCTCCTTTTCCTTAGGGGCGGATTTTCAGAGCCCTGCTCGCGTAAATCCGCCCAAAACCGGGCGGATTTACGCGAGCAGGGCCCTGCGCGCCGGGAAGCCTATTTTACATAGGCCTCCCGGCGCGCGCAGAGCCCCGGGACTCGCGTAAGTCCCGGGGTTCTCGGAGGGGGGCGTGTCGGGGGGCGGGCCCGGTCGTCGCGGCGTTCCGGGGGCGTGTCGGCAGCGTTTTGGGGGCGGCTACGGGGGCGTGGCTACGGCCCGGGGGCGTGGCCGCGCCCTCCGTACCCGCCCCCAGGTCGCGGCCCGGCGCGCAGCAGGCCCGCTGGCGCGCGGGGATTTACGTCTCCCTCCGGGAGGCGTAAATCCCCCGACAAAGGTAAGGGGGGGGTGTAGACAGGGCCGGGTGGGTGGGTTAGGTAGGGGAAGGGAGGGTAAGGTGAGGGGAGGGCAAAGGAAAGTTCCCTCCGAGGCCGCTCCGATTTCGGAGCGGCCTTGGAGGGAACGGGGGGAGGCAGCGCGGCTCGGCGCGCGCAGGCTATACAAAATCGATAGCCTTGCGCGCGCCGATCCAGGATTTTAGCCGATACGCGCGACTACGCGCGTATCTACTAAAATCCAGCGTACTTTTGTTTGCGCCTGGAGCGCAAACAAAAGTAGGCTGTTCGCGCTCGTCTGAAAATCTACCCCTTAGTGTATGCAGATGGACTCAAAACAAATGGGTATAGTGTGCTCGTGCTAGCAGTTGGAGACGGATCTGACGTCAGCACGGGTACATATACCCCCACAGGAAGAGCAGCAAATCAGTAATCTTCCTTGCAAAAGCTTTTATGGATATATGTGTGACTGACCGATCAATTAATCAACAGGATTACCCTGACCAATTGATGGTAGCTGGAGACCGCCAGTGTACTCAGCCGGAAGGCGTCGACACCCGGCAAGGTGGATGCCCTATATAAGAAAACATGGCTTACCGTGAGTCGGTGAATCCCCATGTATACCAGCAGCCGGGCGGGATGCTGAGTCCATCTGCATACATTAAGGAAAAGGAGATTATCAGGTAAGTAATCTCAACATTTCCTAGCGTGTAGCAGATGGACTCAAAACAAATGGGATGTACAAAAGCTACTCCCGGACTGAGCGGGAGGCTGCCCGAGGACCGTTTAGGATTGCCCTCGCAAATGCTGTGTCTTCCTGGGCCTGGACGTCCAGACGGTAGAATCTGGAGAAGGTATGGAGGGAGGACCACGTTGCCGCTTTACATATCTCTGCAGGCGACAGCAGCTTAGCTTCTGCCCAAGAGGCCGATTGTGCTCTAGTAGAATGAGCCTTGACCTGTAGAGGCGGTGGTTTTCCCGCCTCTATGTAGGCTGCCTGGATAACTTCTTTAATCCAGCGGGCGATGGTTGGCCGTGAGGGCGCTTCCCCTTGCTTCTTCCCGCTGTGCAGGACGAACAAGTGGTCCGTCTTTCGTACTGCTTCTGACATTTCCAGGTATCTGGACAGCAGTCTGCCGATGATGAGATGGCGTAGCATTCGACCTTCTTCCGACTTCTTCAAACCTTCCGTGGTAGGCAAGGATATGGTTTGGTTGAGGTGAAAGTGAGAGACCACTTTGGGTAAAAAGGATGGAACTGTGTGAAGATGGATAGCCTCTGGAGTGATTCTGAGAAATGGATCACGACAGGATAGTGCTTGTAGCTCTGAGATGCGACGTGCTGAACACACAGCCAGCAAGAGCACCATCTTCAAGGTTAACAAACGGAGGGACAGGCCTCGAAGGGGCCTGAAGGCTGATCCCGCCAAAAATTCCAATACTAGGTTGAGATTCACAAGGGTACTGGCCACTGCAGTGGCGGGCAAATGTGTTTGACTCCTTTCAGGAAACGTGAGACGTCTGGGTAGTTGGCAATGGTGTTGCCGTCAGTCCTGGGACTGTAGCAAGACAGCGCTGCTACCTGAACCTTGATGGAGCTGAGGGACAGACCCTTCTGAAGTCCATCTTGTAGGAAGTCCAAAATGATAGGAATCTTAGCGGCATGCAAATTGGTGCCGTGAGAGTCGCACCAGGCCTCAAAAACTCTCCAGATCCTGATATATGTTAGGGATGTGGAGAACTTGCGTGCTTGGAGTGTATCTATAACCGGCTCCGAGTATCCCCTTTTCTTCAGTCTAGCCCTCTCAATGGCCAGACCGTAAGAGAGAATTGAGCTGGATCCTCGTGGAGGATGGGAACTTGCCGCAGCAGGTCCCTGTAGGGAGGCAGAGGTAGAGTGTTCCCTGCCAGTAGTCTTCTCATGTCTGCGTACCAGGGTCTTCTTGGCCAGTCCAGGGCCACTAGAAGAACTAGGCCTCTGTGTTGCTGAATCTGGTGTACAATGGCGCCCAGCAGGGGCCATGGAGGAAAGGCGTATAGCAGAATCCCCTGAGGTCACGGCTGTACCAGGGCATCGATCTCCTAGGCTCGAGGATCCCGCCTGCGGCTGAAATATCTGGGAACTTGAGCGTTGGACCTGTCCGCTAAGAGGTCCATGGCTGGCGTCCCCCATTGATCCACAATTATCTGAAAGACTGTGGGTGACAGCTGCCACTCCCCCACTTCTCTGCTGAGGAAGTCTGCTGTCGTGTTGTCCTTCCCGGCAATGTGGACGGCGGAGATGTCCTGGAGATTTGCTTCTGCCCAAATCATCAGGGGAGTTATTTCCAGGGACACTTGTTGGCTTCTGGTTCCGCCCTGACGATTGATGTATGCCACGGTGGTGGCATTGTCTGACATCACTCTGACCGCTCTGTCGCAAAGTCTGTGGGCAAATCACAGGTATGCTAGCCTGACTGCCCGTGCCTCTAGTCGGCTGATGTTCCACCTTGACTCTTCTCTGGTCCACCGCCCTTGGGCGGTGAGTTCCTCGCAGTGTGCTCCCCATCCGTTCAGGTTGGCATCTGTGGTGAGCAGAATCCAGGCTGGGGAGGACATTCTTGACCCCCGCTTATGTGGCCGGGCTGCAACCACCACCGTAGCTGATACCACACACTGGCCGGTAGAGGTAGGCGTACGGTGTAGTTCTTTGATTGTGGGCTCCATCGAGATAGAAGGGCGCATTGCAAAGGTCTCATATGAGCCCGCGCCCATGGCACCACCTCCAGAGTGGACACCATGAGGCCGAGGACCTGTAGGTAATCCCGAGCTGTGGGCCGGCTGGCGCTCAGCAGGGACTGCAGATGACTCTGGAGTCTTGACTTTCTCTTGGAGGTCAGGCTGACCTTGTCTTCTCGGGTGTCGAATTGGACCCCTAGGTATTCCAGCGACTGGGACGGCTGTAGGGAGCTCTTATTTATGTTGACTACCCATCCGAGGCTTTCCAGAAGAGCTATAACTCTGTTGGTTGCCCGGTGGCTCTCCTCCGGTGACTTTGCCCTGATCAGCCAATCGTCCAGGTAGGGATGGATGAGAATTCCTTCCTTCCTGAGTGCCGCCGCCACTACTACTATGACCTTTGTAAAGATCCGCGGTGCAGTGGCTAACCCGAAGGGTAAAGCTCGGAACTGGAAGCGCTGATTCAGGACTTTGAAGTGTAAATAACGCTGATGATCCCGATGGATTGGGATATGTAAATAGGCTTCCGACAGATCTAGAGAAGTGAGAAACTCCCCTGGCTGTACTGAATTCTTGACCGACCGTAGAGTTTCCATGCGAAAGCTGGGGACCCGTAGGTGTCGGTTAACTGACTTGAGGTCCAGGGCGGGCCTGAAAGTGCCCTCCTTCTTGGGTACTATGAAATAAATGGAGTAATGCCCAGAATTTATCTCTCCTGCAGGTACTGGGATTATGGCTTTTAGGGCCAGGAGCCTCTGTAAGGTCACTTCTAGTGCCGTTGCCTTGAGCGGTGAGAACAAGGAGATTCCACAAACTTGTTCGGCGGAAGGCGAAAGAAATCCAGGTAATATCCTTCTCGGATGATGGCGAGGACCCACTGGTCCGAAGTAATCTCGACCCACCTGCGGTAGAAGAGGGTTAGCCTGCCCCCTATGGCTGCTACCCCCGGATGGGTCGGCTGATTGTCATTGTGGGGTGCGGCCGGGGCCAGAACCCGAGCCGGTTCTCTTCTTGTTGTGCTTAGTCCAAAAGGACTGGTTCCTGGCCTGTGAACGAGGTACTCGATAGCGAGTCCTGTAAGGGTGGAAGTGCTGCGAATTTCTACCTCTAGATGGTCTAGAAAAAGAACGCTGGCTCCTCCTCGTCCTGTCTTCTGGTAGACGGGGTAATGGAGAGGCACCCCATTTAGTAGCCCAGTTCTCGAGATCGCTGCCGAACAGTAAGGAACCCTTAAAGGGCATTCTTGTGAGTCGTGTTTTGGAGGACGAGTCGGCCGCCCAATTACGTAGCCAAAGCTGTCTCCTGGCTGCCACTGAGGAGGACACTCCCTTGGCTGCCGTACGGACGAGGTCGGAGGCTGCGTCAGTGAGAAATGCGAGAGCTGATTCCATGCCTGCTCCCTGGGTGTTGTTTCTCGCCTGTGATAAACAGGAACATGACGGTGTCCATGCGGTCATGCGAATCCTTGAGGGCCGCTCCCCCCTCAACCGGAATGGTGGTGTGCTTCACTATTGCGTTAACTATGGCGTCTACCTTAGGGCACATCAGCAGCACCTTGGACGCCGGATCCAGAGGGTACATGCCTGCCAAGGCCCGACCCCCTTTGAATGAGGCCTCCGGTGCCTTCCATTCCAGATCGATTAGCTGCTGTGCTGCTTGTAGAAGGGGAAAATGGTGAGCCGGTTGGCGCAGGCCCTCTAACAGGGGGTTCATTTTAGGGTCCCCTGGGGTGTCCTGGCCCGGAATGGCCAGTTCCGATAGGCATTGTGAGACCAGGCCTGAAAGATCCTCTTTCCGAAAGAAGCCCCTCATGGTCCGATATGGCTCTATCTCCGAGGGAAGTTCACCCTCCTCGGGGGGCTCCTCACTGTCCTGGGAGCAATCTGAATCCCCATAATCGGGGCTGTTGGGAGTCGAGTGGCCACGCCTAGGTCTCGAGGGGCCAGGTACCGGATCAACCGGGACGGAAAGACCCATTCGAGGAGCAGACTGCATCTGGACAAAGGCGTGAATCCCCTTGAATAATTCCACCCAGGAAAGCGAAGCCGGATCTGGCCGTAGGGGCACCAGGTCTCTCGGGTTTCCTGGTTGCTCGCCGCGGCATGCTAAGTCCGATGTGCTCCCTGAGGAACCGCTGGGCTGGGGCCGGCCCTGTCCTGGCACTCCCATGGCCTCCTCACATTGGGCATATAGTGAGTCTGCTTCCTCGCTCTGTGTGGCTCTGAGGTTGCATGCTGAGCAGAGGCTTAGAGCTTTCATGCCAGATTCTGGAGGTGCCGGCTCTGCGGCCGCATGGGCTCTCTTATGCTCCATTCGCCTGAAATTCGGTGTCGCCCAATAAAGTGCGCCTAACAAGAGCGCTTAACAGCATGCGCCTAGAACGGGCGTCTTATAACGTGCGCCTATGAACGGCGTCTTAGAAATGTGCGCCTTTACACGTGCGCCTATACACGGGCGTCTTATAAATGTGCGCCTTTACACGTGCGCCTATACACGGGCGTCTTATAAATGTGCGCCTATACACGGGCGGCTTACAATGTGCGAACGGGCGCCTATCGCGTGCGCTAACAACGGGCGCCTATCGCGTGCGCTAACAATGGGCGCCTATCGCGTGCGCTTAGCAACGTGCGCTTATCGGCGAAGGTAAGTAGGCAGGCAAAAATGGCAACCTCCTTGGCGTGCTGCCTCATAGGCAGCCCCAGTTAATCCACACTTCCTCAGAGACCCAGTAAAGATATACACCTTACCTTGAATTTGGCGCTTCCCGGCTGCGACCCAGGCGGTCTCCGGCTACGGGGGGAGAGGGTGAGTACCTTCACCGCCACGCATAAGGAAGTGCGCCCGCTGCCTCTAGGCCGCTTCCGAACCCGTCTCACTCGGGGGCCAAGTCCACGCCGGGACCGAGGCTGCCTCCCGGCCGCGCCCAAACTCATCTCGCTCGAGGGCCAAGCCGCGCCTGAGCCCTTCTCACTCAGGGGCTAAGTCCCTGCCGCAAACCGGCCACTGGACCGAGGCTCTCGCTTCCGAGGGACCACGGAAGTCAGCTCAGGAAACTCAACTGGGTGAGTGACCGCCTGGTATCACCACAGGAGTGCAGGGCTTGTCTTCAATTGGTTTCTTCTAGGAATTTAGTCGTTAGAATTTGGAAACACGCTCTGCGAGCGTGAGGTAGCTCCAAACTGCTTTGGAGACGGAAATTACTGATTTGCTGCACTTCCTGTGGGGGTATATGTACCCGTGCTGATGTCAGATCCGTCTCCAACTGCTAGCACGAGCACACTATACCCATTTGTTTTGAGTCCATCTGCTACACGCTAGGAAATTTGTCTTTTTCTCCCATCATCTACTAAACCACTATATTAAAGTTATTAAAAAATAGGCTGTAGGTGGGGCTGAGTAAAGAGATCCTCTAGTGGTGTGAGATGCTAGCAGAGTAATTTCTGAGACCTCTGAACTACCATGGGAGCCAGCCTACAAGGGGAAGAAGCTCAAGCAACTAGCTGCTAGGCTATTAAACAATATCAAACCCTTCAGTTATACTAAATCCCTATAACTAAATATCTAACCTAAATATCTAAATGTCTTAATCTACAAAGTTTACTATTTTAAGGAGCTTCAACTTTATTAAGCATTCCCCACCCCCTTTTGAAACTACAGTGGACCCTTGACTTACCCCCACCCCCTTTTGAAAATACAGTGGATCCTTGACTTACGAACTCAATTCATTCCAGAGGGCTGGTTGTAACTCAAGTTGGTTGTAAGTTGACTTCTTTTTCCATAAGAAATAATGGAAATACCCATAATGCGTTCCGAACCTCCCAAAGCTCCCCTTACCTAACATTTTCATAATAAAAAAGGGTTGCATAATATGCATAATTACCAGAAACACCTATAATTTTCCTAGTGAACTCACCAAAAAGTTATAAAATGTGTCTAGCCTACCAGAAACAATTTCATACTGTACTCACCATTCAAGTTGACATCTTTGGCTTGCAGGAAGGGGAGAATTCTCCCATCCCCACCCCCTCAGAGCACATCTCTGGCCCCCAAACACTCATTTCCCCCTCCTAGCATACTCATTCCTCCCCTCCTGATACCTTGCTGTAGCCAGCTGAGTGCTACACTCCCTTTCTGCTGCTGCACAGAAGCTTCCTTGGTCACCAGTGATGCTGTTGCTTGCTGCAATGCCATGCCGGGTCTGATTATGTGCTCCTGTGAACATTTGCAGCTCTAGTTGCACCTGAGATGGACAGGCCTCATCGTCAGCAGCAGCAGCCAATCACTACAACAGCAGAGCAGAAGTCCCACCCACCAAGCCCAAAAAACACGAGTGACAGGAAAAAATTCCCAATTTGAAGCAACCGCACGCACGAGTGGATACACATGGCCTTGGCCAGCATTCAGGTTGTAACTCAAGACTTTGGTTGTAACTCAAAACTAAAATTTTGGTTGTAACCCAAGTTGTTCATATATCAAGCTGGTTGTAACTCAAGGATCCACTGTATGCAGAAAGCAGTCCACAAGTGGGAGAGCAGTTAGCCAGGCTTTTACACCAAGTGTCATATATACAATTATCTGATTTTGGAGGACATTTGAGCACCAGCTACAAAGAGCTCCAAGATCTCTGAGAACGAGTACAGTCACTGGAAGCTACATTGACAGACAAAAAAGTGTAGAGAGAAATTGATCAGAGACCTACCTACTAGAGTGGTCTCTCCTCCACAGTGATAACATCAAGAAGCTGCTTTGCAAGAGTAAGGCCATCAAGAAGGAAAAGCAATGTCTTGGAGATAGCTGGAATATACTGAATATTTTGTATATTCTTATGTATAAATTGAGAAATTTATGCTGGAAAATAGGCATAAAAAGCCGTTTTTCCGCGTATACTATAAAGTCCCCAAGGTATGTGCGTATTATGTGCAAATCATCAAAACAGAGCAGAATTATCCACATAAGTTAAGAGGCTAACTCCAATGTTCTGAGTTAGCTGCATAAGTCACTGACCTGTCCTAAAGTTAGCACACCGTGTGACTTTTTTAAACTTTTTTTTTTTTTTTTTTTTAATTCAGACATGGCTTTTCTTGAATTCTTATCTTCCTGATGGATCACTCATTTTAAACCTTGATTTATATATATGGGTCAATGCAATTCAATGGATTTTGTTCTCAAAGTCACTTATTGACTTATACATGAGTAGACATAGATAAGTATATATGGTATGTTCCAAGAAATATGTTAATCTGTCACACAGGCAAATGTATCTTCCAGGAGTATATGCCCTAGAGGGTAAGATAAGATGGCTGCTGTTATCAGCAATTTAATCATTAGGAATGTAGATAGCTAAGTACTTAGTTGCCATGAGGATTGCTTGGAATCTTGTCTGTTTGGTGCTCCTATGAGATATGATTGAGAGAGTGCTGGGGAAGAGGCAATTGTCATGCTACATTTGGGTACCAAGACATAGAAAGATGCAGGAGAGAGGTTTCAAGGTAAGAGATTAAAAATTCAGACACCTTCAGAGTAGCATTCTTAGACATGTTCTTCTCAGTTCCATGAACAAAAACCTAGAGGCAGGCTGAACTCCACAATCTCAATATGTGGATGAGACAATAGTGCAAGGTGCAAGCCTTTAGATTCATTAGAAACTGAAGAATTTTTGTTTGTGGGTTAAGAGTGTTCAAATATATTGCAATAGTGCAGGCTATTCAAAATGACCACTAAATGTTTAAATAAGGCATAGAAATAGTTTAAAAAATCACCTTGGAAGCTCAAATAAAATGTATTTCACAAGATAAAGGCTGAATACCTAGTGACTACCAGCATGGCTACTTGGTGCTGTGAAAGACTATTAAACCCAAAAACGCATCCTTTAAAAAATTGAGACAGACCTAAGGAGGAAAATTGTAAAGAGGAGAAACTTGCCAGAGACAAAAAATAAAAATAAAATCTATTTTTGAGTACATAGTAAGCAAGAAGACTACAAGTGACTCAGCTAAACCATTACATGTATCAGGGAATAAGGACAAAGCAAAAAATAAATAAACAAATGCATTCCTTTAATTCTTCATTGCAGCAGAACCATTCTTTGTGGGTGACTGTTCAGAAGAACTGAAGCAAATCACTGTGATAATGAAAGAGGTGCTACAGCAAACTACTAGGACCTGATGGTGTTCATTCCAAAGTTCTGAAGGCAGGTAAGACAAACTGCAGACCTACTTCTAAGGTCTTTACGTCAGTTTTCAAAGGGAAAGTACACATGTAATTTCCCATTTAAAATTATTATATAAAAACTACCCATACACATTTACACCTGCTAAATTCAGCAGGTTATTTTTCTGAGAAAAAGTTTGCACATACTTTTCAAAATTCAAAAGAATGTATGTGAGTGAAAACCTTTCCCGAACTCCAACTCTGGGAGTACACCTTCACAGTGCATGTAAAAGTGCATGCATCATATAGGATTGGTATTTTTCTAAAAGACCCTTTCCACAGATAAATCACTGTTTAACCAATAGAAATAGTTTCAAAAAATTACTTCTCAATGAACAATCTCTACTCCTTGAAGCCTACAAACTAATCAAGATAGACAAAGAACACAACAAGAAACAGGCTTTGTATTAAGACAGCAATGATAATAACTGTCAGTTTCTACACATCCTGCAGATACTTTTCACCCATAGTTTCTTACTACTAAACAAGATAAATTATACCGATAGTATTGTTTAGATTATTGCCCCGGAAGAGTTATCCACAGATATTTTCATCAACTTTATCTGCAAGTAATTTTTCCATAAGATGATCAGTAATTCTGTTATTGGAAAGTCGGTGTATAAAAATGCTAAATAAATAAATAAATGTATAGTTTTGATTATATAAACTACGTGCACCCTCTCCCTACACCACGCAAAATGTAGAAAAAATTACCTATATTGTAGAACATTGATAATTTTGCATGCTGTACTTGGACCGGTGCTTTTTAATATATTTATAAATGATCTGGAAAGGAGTATCACAAGTGAGGTGATCAAATTTGCAGACAACATTACGCAGAGTAGTAAAATCTCAAGTGGATTGTGATAAACTGAGGGAGGACCCTGGAAAACTGGAAGATTGGGCTTCCAATGGCAAATGAAATTTAACGTGGTCAAGTGCAAAGTGATGCATATAGGGAAAAATAACCCTTACTGTAGTTACACAATGTTAGGTTCTATCTTAGGAGTTGCCACCCAGGAAAGAGATCTAGGCGTCATACGCCTTACGAGTACACATTCCACAAAGAAACCTCCGATCAGCAAACAAAGCACTACTAACAATCCCTTCAGTAAAGTCAGCAAAATTAACCCAAGTGAGAGAAAGGGCTTTATCATTGGCTGGGCCCATACTATGGAACACGATGCCCCCGAACTCAGATTACAGAATAATCTCAAAACTTTTAAGAAAAATCTAAAAACATGGCTCTTTAAAAAAGCCTTCACTAAAGAGTGTGGAGGGTAGAGAATGAAAGTACAGGGTAATGCAGACGAGAATGAATTTACTCAATCCTACATTTAAGAAGTAATATTTCAAAGCGATAGTAACTCAATAATACACCTGGACTTGACCAACATTACTCAAATAATGATTTTATTTATGAAATTGTAACCGAACTTTATTGGCAACTGTTAGAATGTACGATATCCTACATTTACTTACCTTAGTCTATGTGCCTATTTGTAAACCGTTGTGATGGTATATAACTTAGCGACGGTATAGAAAAGTTTTAAATAAATAAAATAAAAATAAATAGTGGATAATACATTGAAATCGTCGACTCAGTGTGCTGTGGCCAACAAAATAGCAAACAGAATGTTAGGAATTATTAGGAAGGGAATAGCAAATTAAAGCATGGGTGTTATAATGCCAATGGATCGCTCCGTGGTGAGACCAAATCTTGAATACTGTACAATTCTATTTATTTATTTATGGATTTTTTATATACCGGGGCACGTAAGTAACATCACCTCGGTTTACATTCAAACATTAATTCAGCATAGTGCTTTACAATATAACATTATAACTAAAAGAGTACAAAACCATGTATAACTTTGTATAAAGAAAATAAATATCAAATTATGAGTGTCTGTGGAAATAAGCTAGAAAGCAAAGAATAGGACTCAGTTCAGGAATTCTAGTCGCCGCATCTCAAAAAAGATATAGTTGCACTGGAGAAAGTGCATTGAAGGGCGACAAAATGCCAAGGAGCATGGATCGGCTGCCCTATGAGGAAAGACTAAAGAAGTTAGGGCTGTTCAGTTTGGAGAAGGGATGACTGAGGGGGGATATGACAGAAGTCTACAAAATCATTAAAGGACTTGAACAAGTTAATGAAAATCGGTTATTTACTCTTTCAGATAATAGAAGGACCAGGGGGCACTCCATGAAGTTAGCAAGTAGGTCATTTAAAATAAATTGAAGACAATTCTTTTTCACTCAACGCATAGTTAAGCTCTGGAATTCATTGCCAGAGGATGTTGTTACAGCCGTTAATGTAACTGGGTTTAAAAGGGTTGGATAAGTTCCTACAAGAAAAATCCATAAACTATTAATAAGCAATAGTATCTTGTGATTTATTTAATGTTTGGGTCCTTGTGACTTGGATTGGCCACTGTTGGAAACAGGACATTTGGCTTGACAGACCCTTGATCTGACCCAGTATGGCCTCTTATCTTATCTTATTTGTCAACTTTTATATACCATTGTTTGGAACATGCCGACAGCGATTTACAATAAAACCAAATAAATATAGGAAAAATGTAAACTGTAAAATAATAAAAATAGAACTAAAATAATTAATCATACAAAATTAGAATACATAACCTAATAAAATGATTTGAAAAGAATAAAACAATTACATAAAAGAATAAATAAATGCAAGCCTTCTGAAATCATAAACGTCTTATAAATAACTTATTCAGACAAAAATAAAAATTATCTTATGGCATGCATTGAAGTAGAATATTTTCCAAGTTCCCACTTCTATGAATAAAATATTACTGTCTTTGAAAATGGCTTTGAAAACTGCCAAGATAATTGACAAATCTATCCCAATAAGACTAAATATTTATTCTTAAAAATAAGTAATCTTAAATTGACTCCAGCTAGTAGGTTAGATCATGTTTGGAGAACACAGAAAATTAGAATATGTTCACTGGTTAGAAAGAATTGGGTGGGAAAAAAAATCTTATAATGCAGAGATGAAACTGAAATGTTTACTTCTCTTGAAGCTGTACAGAAAATTGTACAAGCTTATAAAGAGGATAATTTTTCCAATATTTTGTCCAATGCAGGAAATTGTTCAAAATATTTTTTTAAAGTAGGTGAGGCAGTTATTGATTCCATTTTCTGAAAAGGATAAAGAATTTCTTAACTGGACTATGAAAGTTTTGCTTCCTATTATATTAATAAAACTCTGATTAATCACTCAGATTTAGAATCAGTAGCCACCCCACTTCCTCTTACAGTTAACGCACAGACCATCTCCCCAAGGTGAAACAGCATAGCTAAATTTCAGAGAAATAGATACAAAGGTTATACATTTTCAGCAATCTCAACTTTTACATCATGTAGCCTACACTCTTGCCTTTTATGGCTTGTAAAGAGTTCAATAGAAAAGCTATCAGAATCCTTGTTAAAAAAAAATGTTACTGTTTGATCAAGAGAGTGATGCTACATTATTTAAAATCTGCAGTTATTAGGCCACCCCTGAAAAAGTCTTCATTAGATTCAAGTAAACTGGTTACAGGGGAAGTCAAGAACAATTCTGCCCTTTTTGGAGAAACATGAGTGGAGCCAAAATATTTTAACTGACATTATGGAGGCATGTTAACTTCAAGATTTGTAACTGTACTTAATTTTCCTTCCACCACCACAAACCCACATACAACTCATATTCCAGAATTTACATTTTGTTTGCAGGCAAACATCAATCTATAGTGGTAAGAATTATTGCATGGTTTCACTTTGTACCAATTGTCATGGTATATTCATGGGGTTAAGTTTTGATTAACAAAAAAATTGTATGTGAATGTATAAGGGACCAATATATAAGAAGTAATGACAAGAGATGTTGAAGATTATTGTTCAATTACAAAGATGACATTTCACCAGGAGTCTTGAGAGACCTGGCAAAAGCTGTTTTTAAGGGAAAGCTTATCTCCCTAAATTAATCTAAAAGGAAAGGGAATGATGATATGCAGTATAAGTGTGAAAATCAGAATTTGATAACTAGAAGCACAGAACAAGGGATATTCTTAGGTTATTACCTATGTACTGCTTCTAGGTTTGTAATAATGTTGGAAGCATTCTTTTACTCCCAGCATTAATAACCTGCTACCCTGGAAGAGGGGAGTGATTCCTGGCATGGAAAAAAGGGAGCCACTCAGAAGTGTTACATAGGTAATAACAAGTTATGATGGAAGTGGCCAGGAATTCAGGGAAGAGCAATCCTGGCATGGAGAAGGGGGGGGGGCACTTTTGCAGGTAACAGGTGGGTGGGAGAGTGTCAGTTTGGGATGGGGGAAAGGGGTGGCTGGGAAGGGAGGCAGAGAGAGGAAATTTTAAGTTTTTTTTTGGTGGGGAAGGAGGGGAGAGGCCTGGGCCGGTGGCAGTCTTTCTTAGGAAGTTTTAAAGATCTAAAGATTGCCTTCACTCCAGTTTCCATATACAACAACCTATTACATTTAGCAGTAACTGAACCAGAAAACTACTTATTACAGTTAACAGTAACATTTATAACAGGGTATATCTGTGATCAAACCATGTAACTGGGGAGATCAAATCTGGGTAAAGATCAATAAGTTATTTTCGAAACAATCTAGCTTAAAACGTTCTGGGGTAGATTTTAAAACCCCTGCGCGGGACACGCGTAAGTCCCGGGGCTTCGTAAAAGGGGCGGGAGGGGGGCGTGTCTGGAGCAGGGGCGGTCTGGGGGCGTGGTGACGGTTTGGGGGCGGGTCGGGAGGGCGGTCCCGAGTCCTCCTGCACTGCGGCTTCAAGCAGGCGTAACTTGCCCACAAAGGTAAGGGGGGGGGGGGATTTAGGTAGGGCTGGGGGGTGGGGTAGATAGGGGAAGGGAGGGGAAGGTGGAGGGACACGGAAGGAAAGTTCCCTCCGAGGCCGCTCCGATTTCGGAGCGGTCTCGGAGGGAACGGAGGCAGGCTGCGCGGCTCGGCGCCCGCAGGCTGCCGATTTTGCGCAGCCTTGCGCGCGCCGACCCCAGATTTTATAAACTACGCGCGTATCTTATAAAATCTGGTGTGCTTTTGTTTGCGCCAGTGGCGCGAACAAAAGTACGCGCACACGTATGTTTTTATAATCTACCTCTCTGTGTCATAGTCTTAGGAGTGACATTGCATACCCGGACAAGGTTGTGTATTAGATATGTTATGTTATTAGATATGATATATTTTGGGCAGCTTTGTGGGATGCTGGACTGGGAAGTGGGGACAGATACATGTGGTTGGGGGGAGGGTGGGAGGTGAGTAGCCCGATAACTTTAGGCCTGGGCTGGTTCTCTTCTTGGTGTGCTTAGCCCGAAAGGGCTGATTCCTGGCTTGAGAACAAGGTGCTTGATAGCGAGACCTGTAAGGGTTGAAGCGCTGTGAGTTTCTACCTCTGGATGGTCTGGAAACAGGACGCTGGCTCCACCTTGACCTGTCTTCCGGTAGACGGGGTAACGGAGAGGCACCCCATTTAGTAGCCCAATTCTCAAGGTCGCTGCCGAACAGTAGGGAACCCTTAAAGGGCATTCTTGTGAGTCGAGTTTTGGAGGACGAGTCAGCCGCCCAATTGCGTAGCCAAAGCTGTCTTCTGGCTGCCAATGAGGAGGACACTCCCTTGATTGCTGTACGGACGAGGTCGGAGGCTGCGTCTGTGAGAAAGGCGAGAGCCGATTCCATGTCTTCTCCCGGGGTGTTTCTTGCCTGTGATAAACAGGAGCGCGTCACCACGGTGTGCAGCAGTCGCGATTCGAAGGGTCATGGCTGCTACCTCAAAGGCTTGTTTCAGAATGGTGTCCATGCGTCGGTCATGCACATCCTTGAGAGCCGCTCCCCCCTCCACCGGAATGGTGGTGCGCTTCACGATTGCATTAATTATGGCATCTACCCTGGGGCACGCCAGCAATTCCTTGGATGTCGGATCTAGAGGGTACATGCCAGACAAGGCCCGACCCCCTTTGAATGAGGCCTCCAGTGCCTTCCATTTCAGCTCGATTAGCTGCCATGCTGCTTGTAGGAGGGGAAAGTGGTGAGCCGATTGGCGCAGGCCCTCTAGCAGAGGGTTCTGTACAGGACCCCTGAGGGGTCCTGGCCCGGAATGGCCAGCTCCGATAAGCATTGTGAGACCAGGCCCGGCAGATCTTCTCTCCGAAAGAAGCGTCTCATGGTCCGATATGGTTCTATCTCCGAGGGAAGTTCATTCTCTTCGGGGGGGCTCCTCACTTACCTGTGAACTAATCCGAATCCCCATGATTGGGGCTGTCGGGTGGTGAGTGGCTGCGCCTAGGTCTTGAGGGTCCAGGGGCCAGATCAGCGGGACGGAAAGACCCATCCGAGGAGCAGACTGCATCTGGACAAAGGCGTGAATCCCCTTAAATAATTCCACCCAGGAAAGCGAAGCCAGATGTGGCCGCAGGGGGTACCAGGTCTCTCGGATTCCCTGGCTGCTCGCCGCGGCCTGCTAGTCCTGAGTGTTCTCTAAGGAACCGCTGGGCTGGGACCGGTCTTGTCCCGGAACTGCCATGGCTTCCTCACATTGGGCACATAGGGAGTCTGCTTCCTCGCTCTGTGTGGCTCTAAGATTGCATGCTGAGCATAGGCTTAGAGCGTTCATGCCTGATTCTGGGGGTGCCAGCTCTGCGGACGCAGAGGCCTTCTTATGCTCCATTTGCCTCAAATGCACCTAACACGGGCGTGTAACAGCCTGCGCCTAGAACGGGCGTCTGATAAACAGTGCGCCTATGAACGGGCGTCTTATAAATGTGCGCCTATAGAGGGCATCTTATAAATGTGCGCCTATAGCGGGCGGCTTATAAACAGTGCGCCTATGAACGGGCGTCTTATAAATGTGCGCCTATGACGGGCAGCTTATAAACAGTGCGCCTATGAACGGGCGACTTATAAATGTGCGCCTATAGCGGGCGGCTTATAAATGTGCGCCTATAACGGGCGTCTTAGCCTATGTGCACGTATCCTAGTAGCGAGTGCTAACAATATGCGCCTATCGCGTGCGCTAACAACATGCGCCTATCGCGTGCGCTTAACAACATGCGCCTATCCGCGTGCGCTTAACAAGCCAAAGCGTTTAATTAGAAAAGAAAAGTAGGTAGGCAAAAATGGCGACCTTCCAGGCGGGCGGCCTCGTAGGCAGGCCAGTTAGTCCACACTTCCTCGGAGACCAGTAAAGATGTACGCCTTACCTTGTCTTCGGCGCTTCCCGGCTACGACCAGGGCGGTCTCCGGCTGCGGGGGGAGAGGGGAATACCTTCACCACTGCGCTTAAGGAAGTGCACCCGCTGCCTCTAGGCTGCGCCCGAACCGCTCGGGGGCCAAGCCGCGCCCGAGCCCTTCTCACTCGGGGGCTGGGTCCCTGCCACGAACCGGCCACCGGACCGAGGCTCCTACCTCCGAGGGACCCACGGAAGTCAGCTCAGGAACTCAACTGGGTGAGTGACCGCCTGGTATCACCACAGGAGTGCGGGGCTCGTCTGCAGTAGATTTCTTCTAAGAATTTAGTCGATAGAATTTGGAAAACACGCTCAGCGAGCATGGGTAGCTCCAAACTGCTTTGGAGACGGAAATTACTGAATTGCTTCACTTCCTGTGGGGGTATATGTACCCGTGCTGACGTCAGATCCGTCTCCAATTGCTAGCACGAGCACACTATACCCATTTGTTTTGAGTCCATCTGCTACACGCTAGGAAATATGGCCTTTTTGAATCCTTCCTTGGAAGTGTAGTTGTAGATGACTGGGATTCTGGTGGAACGGAGGAAAGTTGATGTAGGTTTTCCGAGTGTTCCTTCAGTTGTGAAACTGCCTCACGTACCTTGTCTCCAAAGAGATTATCTCCTGTACAAGGCAGGACAGCAAGCTTCTCTTGTACCTCTGATCTTAGGTCTGAGGCCTTCAGCCAGGCCCATCTGCGAGCACTAATGCCTGTAGCAGCCATCCTGGATGAAGTTTCAAAGCTATCATATGCTGCTCTAACTTCGTTTCCCAGTTTCCAGGCCTTTATAAATAATGATCTTAAAGGAATCTTGGAATTGTTGGGGAAGAGATTCTGATAACTCCTGAATTGTTTCCACAGATTACGCTGGTATTGCATCATATAAAGTTGGTTGGAGGCAATTCTGGACACTAGCATTGAACCTTGTAACATCTTCCTGCCAATGGTATCCAAAAATCTGTATTCTTTTCCAGGAGGATTTGATGAATGAGGTTTAATCCTTTTAGACCTCTTTTGAGCCGACTCTACTACCACCAATTGGTGAGGGAGTTGTGTCTTCTGAAAGCCAGGAATGTGCTGTACCAGATAGGTGGCATCAGTCCATTTATTAACAAGTGGTATGGTACAAGGATGTTCTTATAACCTGTGTTGTAATTCCACAAGAACTTCATGAACTGGTATTGCCAGGACTTCTTTAGGTGGATCCACAAATTGCAATACCTCCAGTGTTTTCTGTCTAGTATCTTCTTCAGATACTAGCTGGAAAGGGATAGTGTCAGCCATCTCTTTAATGAAAGTAGAGAAAGAGAGGTCCTCTGGAGGGGACTTCCTTCTTTCCTCTGGAGGAGAAGGATCTGAGAGGATTTCCTCTGAGGGAAGAATCGGTATCTTGATCCTCCCAGGTGTCCGAGGAATGTGGATGTGGAGGAGTCGATGGAAGAGGGAAGGCTGGCATCGAATGCATCGAGGGTTTCACCAGTGGTCTCGATAGAAACAATGGAGAGAAAGAAGGTCTTGGATGAGAGATTCCCGATGGACCTGGTATAGGCTCAGGCATCAGTAGATCTTTTGTTATTTCTTCTCCTATCGATCTTGGTGACGGAGAATCGGGTGGATGAACTGGAATGGCACCGATGAGAGTGTCCAACTTCGCTAGTATTGGTGCTAAGAAGGACATATCCGGCACTGGCGTTGGTGTAGGCATCGGTGCCAGCGAGGGTGTCTGTCTCGGTGGTTTGAGCCGGGGCCGGCGATGGACTCGGTGAAGGTATCGGAATCGACACCGGTGATGGGGTTGGAATCGATACCGGCGATGGAACTGGAATCAAGGATGGAATCTGTGTCAGTCCTGGCATCGAAAGCATGTCTCGGAGTGCGTCTCGAACTGTCTGGCAGATATAACCATCCAGTTCTGCCCTTATAGCTGGTGAAGTCAGAGCAGCTATGGGGGAGGCAGTGAAGGCGAAACCGGTATCTCCACAGGTCCCTGTGGAGGTACGGTTCCAGGCACCAATATCGGTGAGGATCGCCTAGGAGTCGCAGGCCTAGAGGGCAGTAGAGACTCCTCTCTCCGAGGTTTCCTAGGAGTTGGTTCGATGGTTATCGAGGGAACTCTGGTTATCGGGGCTGATTCCGGCTCCTGAGGACTCCGATGCCGGTGCTTCTGTCGATGCTCGACACCCTTTCGATAATGGATGTAGACTTTATCGAGGACCGGGAAGGGGTTTGGTGAAGGCCGATCACCTGCTTCATCCGGACGATGTCGAGTTTTTAGGACAACCTTTCTAATCCATCCAGCCGGAGATGATTGTGTCGAAGTTGAAGTCGATGGCATCAGCTGAAGATGAAAAAGATGTTCCATCTTTTCCATGTGTGCTCGCCTGCCCTTCGGCGTCATTTCGGCGCATCTCAGGAATGTCGACACATGTCTCTCGCCGAGACAGAGTACACACTCTATGTGCGGGTCTGTTATGGACATAGTGCGAGAGCAATTCGGGCACTTTTTAAAATCGGTAGCCATAGCGAAGGCCAGACAGCCGTCAACAACCTTCTGATTAGGTTTAAACGATAATGGAATCGACCGGAAAATGAAATCACTCACCAACAAGGAAAAAGAGGGAGACCCTTACGGCGGGATAACTTTTTCTGAAAATTTTGAATTTATTTTTGTAGTGTATATTCACCACACAGGGCTCCTTACCCGCGAGGCTAACAGCAGCGCGGAAAAAAGAAGACTGAAGGGAGACACCTGTGGCTCAAGGGATCATGGCATGCTGGGCATGCTCAGTAGGCTCAGGATGCCAGTCAAAAGTTTCTAGAAATTGACAAAGTTTTCCGTGATAGGGCTCCGTCAGTGATGTCACCCATACGTGAGGACTAACATCCTGCTTGTCCTGGGATAATGTGTAAGACTATGGCGCTGATGCAATAATGTGTGCTAAAAGCCAGCGCTGACATTTCAAACGCCCGATTTTTAATGCATGCATGGCGCCCGCAAGGGGGGGTGCCATGCAATATGCAAATTAGGGGGTCATGCTAGGAAGGAGGTGCTAGGGTCGCTTACGCGACCTTAGCACCTCCTTCCTAATGCAACCCGCTGCGGCTGACAGTTATAAAGACCGATGTCGGTAAACTCTGCCGAGTTTATCGGCAGCCATTTTCATAACTGGCAGACGGCCGGTTATGAAAACCGAGGCCGGGTTTACCGGCGTCAGTCTTCATAACTCGGCGGTCTGCAGAGTTATTTTTATTTTTTTTTAACTTTAAAAAATAAGTACAGAAAAGCAGTTTTTTTTCTGCTTTTCTGTACTTCTTTTCAATGTGCTCAGCTATTAACGCCTGCTCCAGGCAGGCATTAATATTTGAGCAATAAATGTGCGTCTGAGACGCACATTTAACTTTCTGCATACGGAGTGAATGAGTAATAGGCTCATTCACATGCATTTGCATGTGATGAGCGCTCTCTCATTCGCTCCATGTCGGATGCGCGTTAAATAGGGGTGGATTAGTGCCCATTTATCCCCCGTCCAACTGTATTGCATCGGCCCCTATGTGAGGGATTAAATGAAAAGTGTTAAGTGTTGGTGTGTGTAGCTCTTCTCCCCCCAAACAAAAACAAGATCGCAGGTATGGAGTGTGGAAGATTTTTTAATCCTTATTAGTTTTCATTTTTGGTTACTTCAGGTGTCTGCTATTTTGATTTTATGGTTTTTTAAATTTTTGAATATTGTATTCCTCAGCTGTTTTGACATTTATTTTTACATTAGTATGGTTTAATATTATGAATGCTTTATATCTCTTGATTTTATTGCTTGATTTTTGTGAGGAGCGATATTTCTGTTTTCCCACTGTTGCACTGCAGAATACAGTCGGACTTGTTGTGGTTTCCAGTTCAGTTTTTGTTGGCAAGTTCCTAGTTATGCTTTTTGATTTTTCTATTTTATATTTGGTGTGGGTCTGTCTGTATTAAGCATGTGTGAGTTGTTCTGCTATCACAGGGGTGGCCAATTGGCATTAAGTAAGCTGCATTCATTACTGTGATTTCAGTTGTTTCCTGTGAGTGCTGAGAAGGTGTGGGAACGGGAAAGGGAGGGGGCTGCTGCAGACTGTGGAAGGGCTTATAGCCAGGTGCCCTCAATATGTGAGCACATAAGCAGAATGTGTATGTATGTGTGTGTATATCTGTCTTTGTGTCTTGAGAGAGACTGTGTGTATATGTCTGTGTGCATCTCTGAGTATCTGCATGTGTCTGTCAGAGAGCGTGACTGTGTGTGTATGAGAGCATGAACGTATGTGTGTGAGCATGTATATAAGAGGAGAAAGTTTACCCTCCTTGCCCCCACCCTAACCTACAAAAATCTTAAAGTGATTGGAAATTAAAAGTTCCCATATATGGAAAGTAGGGATTTTTTTTTAACCTTATTAGTTTTAATTATTGGGTGTTATTTAATACCTGCTATTTATTGAAATATTTTATTGGCATTTGGGAGATTTTATACTTTTTATGAACTTTTAATTATTGGCTATTCTATTCATCAGCTGTTTTGAAATATTCTTTTTAGCAGTATGCTTTTATTATTATGATTGATGTTTTATATTCCTTGATTTTGTTGTTTTGAAGAATGACATTTCTATTTTTCCCATTGTTGCTTTGCTTACAGTCTGGCTTGCTAAGGTTTCCAATTCATTTATTTATACTTGGTGAGGGTCTGTCTATGTTTTGCATATGTGACAGAGGTGAGGTATTCTGCTAATTTATAGTTTCTGCATAGGGATCTATAGCGGGCTGGCTTGTTCTGTTTTCCTAATAGGAGGTGTAGTGGTATAATATTTGCAGTTTTGGTTTTTCATAGTTAGGGTTTTACTATTTTGAGGGCCGGCACTTAGTGCACCTTCTAGTATGGGAGGTTTACTATATTGTATTAGTAATTCAGTTTACTCTGGGCTTTCTGAGGGCTAAGCCCACACCCAACATGCATTATTATAGGGCTAATACCATATGCATTCTGAGTATTTTTTTTTTGCAGGGTTGTGATATTTTTACCTCAAAAGACTATATTTTCAATGTCCTTTTTCATGTAAATTTGATCATTATAAATATAGAATTTTAAATTATGTGTGGTGAAGGATGAGGGACATAGATACAAGGTTAAAAGTTCTCCTAGGGTGCTTAATGCCTTTGCACCAGCTCTGAGAGAGCTGCTTTTCCCCTTCCACAGCATCTGAAATCACCAAAAGGGGTCAGACTCTAAGGGGAAACCCTTGCACCTCTTGATGATTTGACTTGTCCCGAGCCTTAAGGGAGAGATTATCTCATCCCTTCCCTCAGGCAGCTGATTGCCTAGAGCCGCTCCTGGCTCCAAGTCTCCTGCTTCTCAGAGACAGCTTGAGTTCCCAACTCTTTTCTGCAGGTTGCTAAAAAGGTTTACATCTCTCTCATGCCTCTGTGCTGGACTCTCTTCTCCCCTCAGAATTCAAACAAGGAAAAAGGCACACTTTCTCTTCCTTCCTCTGGATTGGTTGAGTAGTGCCTTCAGCTACTACTTCATCTCTCTTCGATTTCCATTGGCTCCCAAAGTCAGATGAAGTCATGTACTCTGCTAAGTGTCCATCACTATTCTCCAGGCTTGTTAACTCTTCAGATGGCAATCTGCAAGGCAGTACACTTTTTGCAATGCAGAAATTGATCTTTTTAAACCACAAAGTTACTGCAGCTAGAAGCAGACTGAGGTTCCTTGCATATTAGTGTTCTTTAGGCACATTGTTTGCACAGGTTGAGCTCAGTCTCAATCACATCCCCAATATCTTGTCCTAGCAGAACTTAAGATCAAGGAGGCAGGGACTCAAAATTGGGAACCCTATCACATCTGTAAGGATGTTGCCAAACCTTGTCCATGGTGGCCAATTACAATTATTTGACATACTTGTTCAAAGCAAATGTTTATATGCTCAGGATTTTATTGAAAGGCAAACTGATTCAAAGGAAAATGTTAGCTTTTGAGGATTTATTAATGCATTATGACAAATGTTTAGATATGTCTATTTCAGTTCTATAGCAAATAACAGTAAATTATCTGTATTAAAACAATCCACTTAATGATTTTGTTTATTGTCCTGGCTTCTGTCCACCAAAATAAACTATTTACCCAGAAAAATGAGTAATTTTCTTCCTCTGATTTTCTCCTGATTTGTTCTCATCATAATAAACCCTGACATATCCCCAAGAAAAATAAAAACCAAAAACATTGGTTTCTGGGTACATACCATGAAAGTATCAGTCAATGCACAATTAAGATGTGGAATTTTCTGTTAGAGAATGTCAAAGTTAATAGCACAGCTGGGTTTTAAAAAGATTTGGAAAAGTTTCTAGAGGCCAGGTCCATTAACAATTATTAGTCATGTAGATGCAGGTATTTCCATTTCTTACTTCTAGAAGTAAAAAGGAAGGGATCTCCCCATTAGGATCTGTCGTGTATTTCCAAGTGTCCTGGATTTGCCATTTTGAAGACAGGATGCTGGATTATATGTACTTTTAATTTGGCCCACTATGGCACGTCTTATGTTCACACAATTGTTGGCATCTCCCCTAAAAAGTAATTAAGAAAGAGCTGAGAGGGAATGGGAGATGATGCAACCCACTGTATATTTTCTTAAAGCTAAATTATCTGCTTAGTTATAAACCAATTTTAGCTTGCAAATCTTAGTTTGTCCAGGTCAGCATGACATTGTTTTGATACTTCCCTCCAGGGTCAAGTCTGACAAAGAATTATAATGATAAATTTAATCAGCCAGTTACCAGGAAACTGCATTTACTCGTAGACAAAAGTCTAGGTCAACAGACAATAAGGGACAGGCTTTTTTTTTTTTCTTTAAACTATGGCCCAGCAGATTCCTCCTGCTTCTTTGTAATTCCAGCTCAGTTGATACTGATTTCTATTAGGATGCAGTCCCATGAGACTATTTGTATCTACCAAGGATTTTTCCCTTATTTTATAAACCTGCATCCTTGCCAGCCATTGCAGGGACAGTCCTTGGTCAGTAAGCATAATGATATGGGGCCAGTAGGTGTAATAAATGTGCAATGGCTGAGAGTCTCTTCACCAAGATGCTCTGAATGCTGACACTAAAGCAGCCCCAGCCAGAAACTTGACCTCAGTCTTCTATATGGCATCAAGAAGTAATTCCAGTGAGCTACTCAGTTGGCAGAGAAAAGAAGAGGAACCCAAGGAAGAGTACAGAAGAAAAACAAAAAATATAAAAATATAATCACAAATAATCTAAAAAATAATCATTAAATGAAAAGCCATGCATATTACCACCATTATATTCACAAAATATGACCATAGTCAAATATAGAGCAACTGATGGAAATATTGCTAATATCACCACCACTGCCAGTCATATAGTAAATATACCCACCAACAAGAACAGGACTGCTGCTAGCTAGATTTTTTGCTTCCATGTGCAATTACTATGCAGCCCCCCCCCCCTCCTCCCCACCCCAATTCATTCAATTTGTGTCCCAGACCTGTGAAAAAAAAAAAAGTCCTGCTCACTCTTTTATAACTGACACCCTCTTGACCCCACTCCCCCAGATCAGTGGAAAAGTATTAGGTAACTCAAGCTGCCTCCAATGTAAGGCTAATTCCATTCTTGCTGCTATTTAAATTTGCTTACACAAATGCTTATCATATTTATTTAAACCAGACATGGGAATACCCAGCAAGACATATCACAGATCACTGAGTTTCAATAAACTAAGAGACTGATATACCCAGTGAAAAATCTGATCCCAAAATGTAACAACCTTCCCACATTGATACCATAGGTGGAAAAAGGTACCAGTATGACCACATTGCCTCCAACAAAGATCAGGCACAGCATTGTACATACGATGTAATTTTTCAGGAGTAATATATCAATAATATAGGAGTTTATAGCAGTTCTCCTGTAAGGAAGCTGAGTCTGAGCACTTCCTAGCATGAATTTAAACTATATCCCATCCATCAACACTTAAAGGATCTCCAAAATCTTGATCCCGAGCTTTAATATGCTTCGATGTCTCAGGCATCAGACTACTGAGAATATCATAAGTCTTTGAGATCAGCCCTCGCATATAATCTGCTTGATCACAAAAGTTCTCAAAGAGGGACTTACTCTTACTTAAAAGTCCTCTATGACTGATAAAGTCTAAAAAATGCTTAAGTTGGGCATAATCCAAAATGTTGCCAGACATATGATATGATACATTTCCTGCAACTCAGCAAAACAACTTTGAAGTGCTGAAAAAAGTACAAAAAGTAGGATATAAATCTAAATAAATAAAAGAAAGAAAGAAAGAGTATGGAACCATGAGAAAATCAATGGTCAATATGTGAAACACCAGAAGCAACCCAACTTTTAAAAGTAGAGGATTGCAGCCCAGCCAGAAAATTAGCATTATGAAAGAGATGAGAGAAAGAAAAATAGGTATCAAGCCCAACCAGTTTACATTTCCATTGGGACCTTACTCTAAGGGTGCAGTGAAAGGCAAAGGACAAGCAGTGAAGAGGGCACCAAGAAGATTTTGGTTGCCAAGGGAGAGCGGATAAGGGCATTGCCTCCAACAATGCCTGCTCCAAGAGAATCAGCTGTGCACATATCTCTTCATATGCATCAATGAGCGAAGTTGAGAGGCAGCGTAATACCAAATAAGGTTAGGCACCCCAATCCACCTCACACTTTAGGTTGGAAAAGAGTTAACCTTGCCACCCGAGGGGGACTCTTGTGCCATATAAAATCAAAGATCTTCTTTTGGCAAAATCGCAAATGCACAATAGAGAGAAAAACAGGGAGGGTAGCAAAAAAATATAAAAAAAACGATAGCAATATGGCCAAGCCATGAAAAAATATCCCTTTGCCATTTCCTCAAATCTGATTCCACAGCTTGTAATATTTATTTATTTATTTATAACTTTTTCTATACCGAAGTTCAAATAACAGAGTTAATTATCACTCCGGTTTACATTGCAAAAACAGTGACAAAGTTGTCTTACATAGAACAGGGGGAGAGAAAAACTTGGATACAGCTTAAGCATGGGGAGTAACGTGTCAAAACTGGTAAGAACTGATAAGAGTTGGCTTTTTGGGGTAACAAGGTATTCCCGAGGGAAGGGGTAGGAATGAGGGATTGTAAGGGGTTGGAAAGGGGGATGGAAGGTGGGGGGGGGGGGGAGGGTAGCGGAGGGTTACCATAGATTTAATGAAACTAATATACATATATTAAATAATAATAATAAAGGGAGGTAATTTAAAGAAAATAAGTCTATCGCATGAGGACTAATGCAGACACCCAGATACCTCAGAGAACGAGTGGCACAGTGAAAAGGAAACTGCAATTTGAGAGCCTCAACCACATTAGCATTCAAATTGATATTGAGAATCTCAGATTTTTCAAAATTGACAAAGCCAGATACCCAACTAAAGGATTCCAGCTCCTCCAAAATATCCCTCAAGGAAGAACTGGGATTTGTCACTGTAAACATGATGTCATCAGCAAATAAAGATAAAGTGCAAAGATCCCATCAGAACCCCTCCAATCTGGGGAGAAGAGCGAACCCCATTAGTTAAAAGCTCCAAAAATAACACAAATAATAAAGGAGAGAGCGTGCAATCTTGTCTTGTCCCTCTGCCGATAGGGAAACTGTCTCCATACCCTTCCATTCACCTTAATTCTTGCTTTTGGTCGGTCACATGGTTTCTCAATCCACTGTATGAAAAACGGGCCAAAGAACATTATCTTCAATGTTGCAAAGAGAAAAGGTCAATGAACTAAGTCAAAGGCCTTTTCAGCATCAATAGAGAGCAACACAGAAGGAATACTCTCCTTTCGAACATTTCTAGCAGTAGTAAGATTCTGGAATACCTTTATAGATTGTGTTTACATATGTAATCAGGAGAAGTAAGAGATTCTATCAATTAACACTAAGAGGGAATTCTCTCTTTCTTTCTTGCAAAAAGTCACTCAGGATATGAGCATACCCCTGGCCACCGCTTTCAAACATTCCCAGACTACACCCGGGGAGGTGAGGGTGGGCAAATTAATTTCAAAATAGGCTTGGAGATGGATCCCCCAAAAAGTTTCAGAAAAAAAGTTATCTAAAAGAAGGCTCTCATTTAGATGCAAGAATCTCATACCCTTATCGGCATCAGCAAATTTAACTTCCAGACATATAGGGGCAAAGTCTGACCATGTAATATATCGAATTCCTACCCCCACCACATGTTTTTGTAGATTGATATCATAGAGAAAATAGTCAGTACGGGAGTAAGAATTGTGAGAAGAAGAAAAATAAGTATACACTCTGGAAGTGGGATAACATTGCCTCCAAACATCCACTAACCCCCAGTAAGATATTAAAGAGGCTACCTGCTGTCTGGATCCCTTGTGTGAGGAAGGGGAGGATGTCAAATGAGAATTATCAAGTTTAAAATTGCTAGTAAGATTAAAATCCCCACCTAGCAGAAGGGTGCCCTCTGATTTATCCACTAATAGTTTATCCAGTTTATTTGCATTGGGGAAAAATAGTGAATGCCTTCATTTGCATGACATTTCCATACGAGGGCACTAAGCAGGATGAACAGTTTTTATGTGCAGAACTCCTTGCTATATCTAGAGTAATGTTTATGCATAAAAAAAAATGCATGTGCAACTGAGGGAAAAACTGTGCTTTACCTTATTACATGGCTCTGAACAAGTGGCACAGGCAGATAGGCCCAAAGAAATACACCCCATACCCAAAGAGAGTGAGACACCACACCATCTTTATGGAAGGAGAGAGACAAATACCCCATAGTGAAATGGAGATGCAGATGACACCATACACCTCTCACTCCCTCCATGCTCCCCACCCAGGCAAACTGAGCAGTCACAGCATTATGTTCTTCTGTAGCTCAGGATTAGGTTGAAACATAGCAAGAGAAATAACAATTAAATATTCTGACCAAGCATGTGGGAATCTTTTCCTTCCTCTACCCTCACTGCCTCTAGGAAACACTCAGGCCCTCCTCCTCCTCTATGGTTGCACACCCTCATACTTGCCTCTCTCAGCATGGAGATTTAGATGAGATTCTATCAGTGGGTTTTGGAGACAGAGTCCTCCTTAACATTGCCATCCTGGGCTGAGTTTTAGGGCAGCCATATGTAGTTGAACTGTCCCCAGGAGTTTGTGTGCTGCAAAAATTAGCATAATTTCTGGATCCCTCTTTCCACCAAGAGAGAGACTGAAGTGACAGCCACAGACAGCTCTATCACAGTGTTCTGGTGGTCCCCCTTTGAGGTGAGGTGTCTGGGGTGACCAAAATGATAAAGGGGATCGAACTGCTCCCCTATGAGGAAAGACTAAAGAGGTTAGGGCTGTTCAGCTTGGAGAAGAGATGGCTGAGGGGGGATATGATAGAGGTCTTTAAAATCAAGAAAGGTCCAGAAAAGATAAATGTGAATCAGTTATTTACTCTTTCGGACTGGGGGCACTCCATAAAATTAGCATGTAGCACATTTAAAACTAATTGGAGAAAATTCTTTTTCACTCAACACACAATTAAACTCTGGAATTTGTTACCAGAGGATGTGGTTAGTGTGGTTAGTGTAGCTGGGTTTAAAAAAGGTTTGGATAAGTTCTTGGAGAAGTCCATTACCTGCTATTAATCAAGTTGACTTGGAAAATAGCCACTGCTATTACGAGCATCAGTAGCGTGGGATATATTTAGTTTTTGGGTACTTGTAGCCTGGAGTGCCCACTGTTGGAAACAGGATGCTGAGCTTGATGGACCTTGGGGTCTAACCCAGTATGACAATTTATGTTCTTATGTTCAGAGAACAAAAGAAAGATTCTCTGGGCTGTATTGGGAGCATAAATGCTAACTATGGTGAATATTTCAATCCCCACCCGAAATATAACTAAGCAATAACGTCCTAGGGGATCCGCTATTTAAAGTAATATTTCAGAAACAAATTGAGCAGAAAGCAATCTACCCAACCCCTGCATACTTAGCATTTTTAGAACTTGCAGCAAGAATTGTGTGCGGGTAATCAGGGAGATTTAGCAAGTGTTCATGCCTCTTCCGGAGGTGTGTTTCCTGAAGGACAGCTATGCAGCTTTATGATATTTAAACTCTTGAGATAACAAATACCTCTTCCGATGGGTATTGAGGTCCTTTATCTTTAAAGAAATTATCTTAGATGCCATGATACAATAAACTTATGCAAAGGATTAAGTAGTTGGAGAGCTAATAGAAAGCAAATAATAAAAAAACACCATACCATTTCTTTTGGGAGATGAGACAAGACAGATGACGTTTACCCTTAAAAAAAACCCTAAACCCCCCATTTGATTCGCCCCACCATTCCAGTGAATCCCACCAACCTGAGGGGACAGAAACATCAAACCAGGAGTGCTCCCAAATACACACCCCTGCACTACCAAGAAATAAGAAATAATTAATTAGTTAACCTTCACTAAGAGATCAAAGTAAAGCAGCATATGTACACAAACTGTAACAATAATAATGATGTACAACCGAGTTGATTCAGCAGTGTCACTGAGGCCATAACCTGTTTACCAAAGAAAATGTACAGCTGAGCAATTTGCAAACGGCAATAGGGTATCACCAAATTTCCTCAGCCCTGGTCTGACTGCCGGTGTAGTCGTCTGCCCCCTTTCCTGCACGGTGCCAGCGCGCTTGTAGATCTGGTTTCGAAGCAGACACCACCATCTTGGGTATATTGAAAGTAATGGGTAAACCAGCTTTTTGAAAAGACTCCGCCGCTTCCGCAATGGTTTTAACCCAATGAGAAGTCCCTTGATACATAAACTGCAAGCTGACAGGGAAAGTCCAGCAATACCGGATGCCTGCAGCCCTCAAGGAGGTGGTCACCTCCTGAAGGTCATATCACTTGCAGAGAGTCGAGGGAGCCAAATCGTTGAAGATGGATAGCGAATATCCCTCCCACTGTCACTTTCTCCTATTTCTTGCCTCTGCATAAATTTGTGATTTCTGTGTAAAACTGTTAAGACAAAAGATGGAGCGATTTTCTAGGCGGGGGCCCAAAGCTCAATGAGCTTGCTCTATTTTGATGGAAGAAACAAGGGAGCCATCACCAGAAGTTCCATTTGCTTGCGCACCGCGAATAAAGGCGCAGATCTTTTGCGCTACTACATGGGCATACGTGTATTCAGCAGACTCTGATACTCCCCGTATTCTCATATTGCATCGACGAGACCAGTTTTCTAAATCTTCCAGCTTGTCAGCAAGAAAGTCAAATTCAGCCTGCACAGCTTTCTGCTGCGATGCCATTTTTGTAAGAACAGCACTGTGACTCTCCACTCGCGAGTCTAACTCATCAACTCTCGACCCCAGGGCTCCTAGATCTTCCCAGAGTTCAGATATAGAAGCAAGCAAATCCAGTTTATGCTGCTTCATATCTGCCTGCAATTTTAAGAACCATCCTCATAGCTCCTATCGGGTGGGTAAATCGGGTGAGCTGATTGCTGCCTCTGCGTCTCCTCCATCTGCGCTTTCCATGGCCTGCCTCGCCGCCTTATCATTTTCTTCCGGGAGAGTTGCGGCAGTTTTACTAAAGGAAAACTGCTTTAAATCTGCAGTTTCCGCTTTGTAGCCATCAGAAAAAGGAGTTGAAGTTGTATTTTGAAGGTTTGAAGTGCAGGGGAGAGGAGCACTAAAATTAAGCAGCCATCCCGGTCGATGTCGGTAGAGCACCCCCTCACATAAGCAGAATACTTAACCTCAGTCTCACATGTAGAACAAAGGCAAAGCCTCACCAGCTACAAAATAAAGTGTCTATAATGTATAAATGGAAAAATGCAGACAAAAACCAAATTAGAAACCACAACAAGCCATAATCTGTATGTAGTACACCAATGGAAAACCAGAAACCACCATTCTTCAGAAAACAATAAAATCAAGAAAAATTTAGTATAAGTTATAATAGTAAAGCCATACTAACAATATTTTAAAAAAGCTAATGAACAGAAAACCCAGTAACTAAAGTCATTTTTTTTTTTAATTTTCCAACATCAATAAAATATTTCAAAATATCATACAGATCAAACATCCCCCAATTAATTAAAATCAATAAGAACAGAATAAATAAATTACTCTCCATACCTGGGAACTTTTGACTTCCAGTCACTCTGACATTGTTGTGGATTAATGAGAAGAGAAGGGAGGTGCGCAAACTTCCTCCTCCTCTCATACAAACGTTCATTCTCATGCTCACACAGTTATACAAAATGCTCTTGCAAAACACACATGCTCACAAATATGCACACAGGCTCCCTCCCTCTCACTCTTGCACACACTTGCACTGGCTCATTCTCTGTTAAGCACACATATACATGTTTCCTCTCAAACACATACACAAGCTCCCTCTCTCTCAGAATGCACAGATACATGGACTCCTCTCTTTCAGGACAAATCTGTAAACTGCACTCAGCTGAGCACACTGTGTTACCCACGGTTGGACGAACGTTTTCGACACACATTCACTGCCCCTTATACAGTAAGGGGTTTAGTGCATTGAAAGCGCACATCCAACCCCCCCCCCCCTTCCCGGAAAGTAATAGTGCTCAACACATGCAAATGCATGTTGATGAGGCTTTTAGTTATGCATCTGGGATACTGAAAAAAAAAAAGTGTGGCCAGCCCAAAAAAGTGTACAGAAAAGCAGAAAATACTAGGGATGTGAATCGTTTTACGACGATTAAAATTATCGTCCGATAATTTTAATATCGTCTTAAACCGTTATGAAACACAATACAATAGAGATTCTAACGATTTATCGTTATAAATCGTTAGAATCGTGAGCCGGCACACGAAAACCCGCTAAAACCCACCCCCGACCCTTTAAATTAAATCCCCCACCCTCCCGAACCCCCCCCAAATAACTTAAATTACCTGGTGGTCCAGCGGCGATCCGGAACGGCAGCGGTCCGGAACGGGCTCCTGCTATTGAATCTTGTTGTCTTCAGCCGGCGCCATTTTCCAAAATGGCGCCGAAAAATGGCGGCGGCCATAGACCAACAGGATTCGATGGCAGGAGGTCCTTCCGGACCCCCGCTGGACTTTTGGCAAGTCTTGTGGGGGTCAGGAGGCCCCCCCCAAGCTGGCCAAAAGTTCCTGGAGGTCCAGCGGGGGTCAGGGAGCGATTTCCCGCCGCGAATCGTTTTCCGTACGGAAAATGGCGCCGGCAGGAGATCGACTGCAGGAGGTCGTTCAGCAAGGGTTCTGGCGCCTCGCTGAACGACCTCCTGCAGTCGATCTCCTGCCGGCGCCATTTTCCGTACGGAAAACGATTCGCGGCGGGAAATCGCTCCCTGACCCCCGCTGGACCTCCAGGAACTTTTGGCCAGCTTGGGAGGGGCCTCCTGACCCCCACAAGACTTGCCAAAAGTCCAGCGGGGGTCCGGAAGGACTTCCTGCCGTCGAATCCTGTTGGTCTATGGCCGCCGCCATTTTTCGGCGCCATTTTGGAAAATGGCGCCGGCTGAAGACAACAAGATTCAATAGCAGGAGCCCGTTCCGGACCGCTGCCGTTCCGGACCGCCGCTGGACCACCAGGTAATTTAAGTTATTTGGGGGGGGGGTTCGGGAGGGTGGGGGATTTAATTTAAAGGGTCGGGGGTGGGTTTTAGCGGGTTTTAACGATTTTAGCGGGTTTTAACGATTTTAACGATTTATCACGATATTTTACCCCCCCCAAACGGCAACAATACGATTCCCTCCCCCTCCCAGCCGAAATCGATCGTTAAGACGATCGAGGACACGATTCACATCTCTAGAAAATACTACTTTTCTGTACTCCCTCCGACTTAATATCATGGAAAAGCTTACTTACTAATCTTGTTGGATCTGTCGGCAGCTTTCGACACCGTTAACCATCAATTTTTAATTACAAGATTAACGGAAATAGGAATAGCAGGAACTGTATTAAAATGGTTCGAATCTTTTCTGTCAAATCGATTTTTCCAAGTACAAGTGAACAATTCATGCTTCACTAAATAGAGTTGACTACAGGTGTCCCACAGGGTTCGGCATTATCACCCCCTTTGTTTAACATATACATGTTGCCATTTTGTCGGCTACTTTCAGGTCTTGGACTGAAGTATTTTTGTATGCAGACGACATTCAAATTTTATTACCAACTGAAAAATCAGTAGAGGACACTTGTAAATTGCTATCAATATACTTGAAGGTGATTAAACAGGTGTTGGACCAGTTGAGACTCGTACTCAGTGTTGAAAAGACTGAGATTATCTTACTGGAGAGAAAGACTTCCCCTAGAAATATAAATCAGATACTGGTCCATGATAACATTACTCTAAAATTTGCAGATTCGATTAGGGATCTAGGTTTTATAATTGATCCAGAATTTACTTTTAAAAAACATAGTTTAGCAAAAGTGAGAGAACGCTTCGCAAAACTATTAATGCTAAGAAGGCTCAGGCCATTATTAGAAACTAATGATTTCTGCACCGTGTTACAAGCTCTCATATTTGGGAGTTTAGATTATTGCAACTCCCTTTTGCTGGGTCTGCCAGCATCTGCAATTCATCTATTGCAGATATTGCAGAATGCGGCGGCCAGAGTATTGACAGGGTTGAGGAAAAACGAACATATTACGCCCACATTAAACAAACTACACTGGCTGCTGATTGAGTTTCGAATTAAATTTAAAGCTATATATATTCTGCACAAATTAATTTTCTCTGATCAGGTAGATTGGCTGAATGCAGCCATAAAACTACATGTTCCACAGGAATTTGCGGTCAGCAAATAAGGGGTTGCTGACTCTGCCAGCTGTTCAGTCAGCACATCTTAATCAGGTGAGAGAAAGAGCGCTATCGCTGGCTGGTCCAGGAATCTGGAATTCTCTCCCAGCATCCCTGAGACTAGAATCAAATTTTAAAAAGTTTAAACAGTAGCTCAAGACTTGGTTTTTTAACTTAGCTTATCCGGGTTAGTCCAATATACGTTTTCTGTTACTACAAATAGACTAGAGTAGTATCTCTATGGTGAGCCTGAAGTATGTCAATTTGACATTAGAGAAAGGAGATATTTTATTAGGAGATGCTGGTAGTAATTTTAGACATATTTATATTTTGAAGGAGAATCCAGGGGGTTGTAAGACCTGAAGGAATCTAGCTTTTAGGAGTTTTAAAGTAGGGGAATAATGTTATGTTAATGATTTTATGTTATGGATGTAATGTATGCTAGCCTTAGGTTTTACAATGTATTTTAGTAATGTAGGTTAGCTCTAGGCTTTTATTATATTTTAATTCTTTATTGTATTTATTTATTTGCTGTGAACCATTTCAATGGACTCTGAGCGACAGTATACAAAAAATGTTAAATAAATAAATAAAAGAAATAATATCCTAGCAATATTAAGTCAGAGGAACCAAAAATGTAAAAAAGTAATTAATTAAACTTTTTTTTTTTAATGTGCTGGCTGATCAGGTTAGGAAAGCAGTCACTCAATTTTACCGGCATCTGTTTTCCTAACCTATGGCTGTCAGCGGGTTCGGTAAACCGGTGCTCATAAAATTCAGCGCTGGTTTCCTGACCCGCTGATAGCCAAGTCTTCTGGATTTCCACTGCTAAGGAGGCACTAGGGATGTGCTATTGTCCCTATCGCCTCCTCTTTAGCATGACCCCTCATTTAAATACAGGACTGCATGCCCAGGAGAGGTGGCTGGACATGCATTAGGAGAGTGGGTGCTCAACACTGAGCGCCCGTTTTCCTGCACTCTTACTCTATCAGCCTGTTTATGTTTCTCACATAAAAACTGGTGTCCCTCAGGGGTCTGCCCTTTCTTCTCTTTTGTTTAATATTTACTTAGCTCCTATCTGCAAACTTCTTTCTAATCTATTAGACTGCTACAAAATATATGTTGATAACATACAATTTGTCCTCCACATGTACTCCTCCTGGAATGAAACCCTTGAATACTTCAACATGTTTTTCTGCCGTTAGAATCCAGTTAAACTTTTATTGAATATGTATGTCCAAGACAGAATTTCTCGCCATTCTCAGTCCATAATCTACCTTTGCTAAATAATTCAAATTAAGAGTCAAGTTAAAAGCCTTGGTGTATTGTTTGACAGTACTCTTTCATTTCATCCTCAAGACAAACAAGTTATTAGACCAGGCTTCTTTAGATTACATGCTCTTCTGGCCTAAAGAAACTCTTACATACTTCAGAATTCCACACTGTTTTGCAAGCCTCAACATTTCCAATCATGCATTACTGTAACAGTCTTTACATTGGCCTTCCATACTCAACACTTCGACCATTACAGCTACTGCTAATTTCCTTGGTGTGCTTACTTGCTGGTTTGAAGTGATTTGATCATATTACTCGAGTTACACTGGCTCTCAATTGGGGAAAGAATCAAATATAAAATTGGCATGACTATTTTCAAGTTAATCAATGATCAGTCTTGTCCACGGGCCAATGCCATCTTAAAATTTTACTAACCATCAAGAAATTTACGCACCTCTCAGCAGGGCTTACTAGATGTTCTGTCCCCTAGAGTCGCATGTTTACATATTACCCGGGAATGCTCTTTTTCAGCTGCAGGTCCAGTCCTCTGGAACTCTTTCCCAATTGAACTTAGTCAGTGTGACTTGGTAAAAAAATGTTAGTGGACTTTAAAATACCTTTTTGTTTAAATTAGATTACTAAGTTTTTTTAATTTTATTTAGTTATTTTAATTTAGTATGATTGCATATTGTTAATTTGTTTTATTGTACATTTTACTTTTGTATTTTAATTTATTTTAATTTCCTTTTTATCATGTTTTATTATTAAATTTTATGTGTATTACTTTGTACATCACCTAGACCTATTGTTAGTGTTAGACAATTCACACTTTAATATATGTAAATGTAAACGCACACATGTTTACACATACACAATCATACATATGCTTCCTCTCAGCACACATGCTTACACACGTATTTGGGTTTGGTCGCCAGGAAGAATGGATTCACCTTGCGGCCATGGCCTCCTCCAGTTGGACTGCTGGGCAGGATGGGATCCCCTGGAGGCCAGGGCCTCTTCTCTGCCTCGACGACCATGGTGGGATGAGCTCCACTGCAGTCCTGCTGCTCTTATTGCATGGGGGAAGGGGGAAGAAAGCTGTGTACGGCCACAGGAAAAGATGTGCACGGCATGCAGGCACGCAGCTTAAAGGGAACATTGCCGGCAGCCATAGACCATCTCCAGTTTGGCCACTGGGCAGGATGGGATCCCCCGGCAGCCATGGGTTACCAATTCCTCTGGCAAATAAAGGCCCTCTCCCTTGGTACAACACTGCCTATAGGGCTTCACTGCCTTCCTGCACCCACTCAGTAGTGGTAAGCCTTTTTGGCTTTTCTCTCTCTCTCTCTTCGCTCCTATGCGGCGGTCAGAATGTAGAGCCCACCAAGAAATATAGTACCAAATAAGACTCACAATGGAACCGGTAACCTCAAGTGAGGCAGAGAATGCTTCACTTCCTTCAAAAAACGGGCCACATCAGGATGATACAATAAGGAAACCCCATCCAACAGGCCTCTGAAACAGGCAAGAGCTGCAACCTGTACCTTCAAAGAATTAAGGGCCAATCCTTTATTCAACCCATCCCGCAAAAAGTCCACAATGAGTAGATCTTAACTGAGCAAGAACACCGCGCTCCACACACCAGGCCACACTCTCCCCATTTGTACATAGGCTAAGGAAGTGGAGAACTTTCAAGCATGGAGCAAAGTGGCAATCATCGCAGAAGAATATCCATGCTTCAACAGGCAAGCCCTTTCAAGGGCCAAACCATAAGACAGAACCAAATCGGATTCTCGTGAAGAACCGGTACCTGCTGCAAAAGATCCTTATGCAGCAGAAGAAAAAGGGGGGGCCTCCACCAGGAGTCTTCACAGATCAGCATACCATGGTTGCCTGGGACAATCCGGTGCAATCAGAAGTACCAGCCCCTGTGGCCTTCGATCTTTCGAACCATCCTGTCCAACAAGGGCCATGGAGGAAAGGCTGAACACACCACCATGCTTAAAACTTTGCACGCATAAAAAGCGCGCCCACAACTGCGTGCACTGTGCACACCACCATACTGTAGAGGGCAGTAAAGCTCGCACAAAGCGTGTGAAAACACCATCGCGGCCTACCATGCAGCATGCAAGCAAAAGGTCTAACTGTAGGACCTAGCCCACCGGGGTCATTCAACCCGTCAAGCTGCCCAGTTCCCCTAACCTCCACAGGACTGGGAATGAACGTGGAATGGCGTGCCAAGCACAGAGATAGAAGGAAGTCCTACAAACCCCTATGTCTGTTTCTTAAAGTAAAAATTCTCTTTTTTTTTTTTTTTTTTAAACCTTACCTGAGCTTAGCCCTTATCAGCTGAATACAGAGACGGCTCCAGCTGTGGGGGGGAGAGGGCATCTGCCTTCACCGCCACATTCGGCCTCCTGCACCCGCTTCCTTTAAACTGTACAATCAGCTAAGTCCATGCCAGGAAACCCAGCTACCAGATGAAGGCACACATCTGAGGATCCACAGAAATCACCTCAGGAATTGTCAGCTGGGGGAGGGACCATCTGGTATCATCGCAAGAGAGCGGGGCTTTTCTTTCTTAATTTTAAATTCTCCTTCCAAAATCTGAAGCAATCCCCATAGGGAGATGCATGTCCAACATCTGTTGGAGATGGAAAATATTGGCAGGCTGAGGTCACTGCAGGAGTATATATACTGTGATGTCAGCTTGCTCCGTTCCATCTGCTGGCAGTGGAGCATAACCCACTGGTCCTGAGTCGATCTGTCTACATGCTAGGAAAATTGAATATATGAAAAAGATTCTGGAGTGTAAGGCAGGTAAAGTGGATGATGATGAGAGCGGAGCATTAAACATTGGCAAAACGAAAGTCAGAACCACAGAGAATAATCCATGACTGTGCGTGTACCTCCCTAGACAAATCTCAAAAGACCCTGGCAAAGAAAGAATTGGACAAGTTGTGCACAAAAATTTACAAGCCAGAAACTACTGGATATTAGGGATGTGCAGCCAGAAAGTATTCGTTGCATTCGGGATACGTATTCGTCGGGGGTCATTTCCATTACATTCGGACGTATGGCGCCCCGATACGTCGATACGTGAATTCGTTTTCCGGTTCCCATTAAAGTCAATGGGGGAAGGATTGCCAGCCTATTTTTGGCTGAAGAACTGGGGTTTTATTATCAATTTTGATGAAACTTCTAGGGAGCAATCATCAGAACAACAAAAGAGCTCCAAGGTACTCAGACTGTGGCAAAGTGGCATGAATAGCCTAAGGTACTGTAAAGGTGCAAAGGGGTACCAGAAGTGGCAAGAGTGCTGTAACAGAGGCACAAAGCAGCAGCGAGAGTGTCAAAAACACACCACAGCTTCAAAAGAGAGCACCGATAACAGATGCATGAACCCTCGAAGGCAGCACGACAGGCAAAGTGACAAGATGTGGCACTGACATCCTACAGCACAATGAAGGGGGAACATAGCAAGCAGAAAGACTAGCACCAACACACTGAGGAACCATGATAGTGGCAAGAACACCACAAGGAGTTGAGTGAGTCATCTGGTGGTTGGCAGCAAGGCAGAGTGGCAGAAATTTGATAGGGGCAAGACAGGCTGGCAGAGCAGAGGTAGTCAGGTCGCTGTGGTTTGATAAGAGAAAGACAAGGAGGCAAGCAGAGGTAGTCAGGTCGCTGTGGTTTGATAAGAGAAAGACAAGGAGGCAAGACAAGACAAGGCTCAGCATGTGGGGGGACTGTCAACTGGGCATACTGTGCACCCAACCCGTCTTGAAACAGGGACCAGAGAGTGTAACACGAGTTCTAGGACCTGAAACATGATGAACTATGCTGGGTGGAGTGGAGCATCTGCGGGTGCCGATTTTGGTGGTAGTAGCAAATATTCAAACAAGAGCCCCGGGGAGAGTTCCCTTTCCTATGAGCAGGAAAGGGCTCCCTAGAATGGGTTTGTCACTAGAGTGGGGAGTTTCCATTGGCGTCCAGTGAACTCTCGCTGGTCTTTTAAAATCCAGTGGAAGTAGCTGATATACAAACGAGAGCTTTCAAGACCGAGACAGAGGAGGGTGAATGTGAACAGCGATTCAACATGGGTCAGAGGGTAGATACAGGCAGGCTACACAGGGGACCCCGAGGGACTTTAGTGTGACAATATCCTTGACAAAAGACAGGTACGCCGGAAAGCAGTCAGAGTACTGCTTGGCATAGAAAGAGGCTGATTTCAAAATGGAACAGTAGTTCAACATGGGTCAGAGGGTAGATACAAGCAGGCTACACCCAGGGAGAGTTCCCTTTCCTTTGTGCAGAAAAGGGCTCCCTAGAATGGGTTCGTCCCTAAAGTGGGGGGTTTCCATTGGGGTCCAGTGGGCTCTCGCTGGTCTTTTAAAATCAGGCTGGCTGCACCCGAGATCCCCATGAACCGTAGTGTGAGAATATCCTTGACAAAAGACAGGGAGGCTGGAAAGCAGTAAGAGTACTGCTTGGCATAAAAAGAGGCTGATTTCAAAATGGAAGGAACGACCGGAGGTAAAACACTAATAAAAAGGACTTCAACAAGTGAAGTAAAATCCCAAATCCCAGCTGTTGTGTTAGTGGAAACAGAGGCTTTGAAGAACTTTACTATTCCAAAGCTAAGAAGTAGTACTAATAAAGTGTGCTTGGTATCACACAGATAGAAGAGAGTACATACACATGAATTATACTTTAGAAGAATCAAGATTTGATATGTGCTATCATCTGCACTCTTCCTGGTATTTTGGTGATATGAAACTTGAATATACAATCAAGAGTTTTCAAGGCTGAGGCGGATGAGGGTGCATGTGAACAGCTGTTGAACATGGATCAACAGGTCCTAAGAGATGCAACACCAGGGAGACTTCCCTTTCCTAAGAGCAGGAAAGGGCTTCCTTGGAATGGGTTGGCCCCTGGAGTGGAGCACGAGCCTTCAAAGCGTGGCGACATGGAGAAGGGTCTTACTGTAAAGCATGGTCTCACTGTGTTTGCCACAGTCTAAGTACCATGTACATCTTTTCTCATTCTGAACATGGGTCAACAGGTACTAAGAGATAGGCTGCAACACCGGGGAGAGTTCCCTTTCTTTGAGCAGGAAAGGGCTCCCTGGAATGGATTGGCCCCTAGAGTGTATAATGGAACAAATTGTTAGGATTTAAGCATTTGCAAATAGATCATGACATCATAAGCAAGACGGAGGAAGTTCCCTTCTCTGCCCTGAAAGTAAAGAAAACTGTTTGTTTTATTTAAGAATCCATGCTGTGAAGGATTACTAGTTTTAACTGCCAGAGGCTGAGGTTTCCCTTTGCAACGAGGGTTCAGCCATTCGGATTGGACATAAGGCCTGGACGGACAGGCACAGCAATCGAGGACAGAGGTCAAGCCCACCAAGGGACATAAGGCCTGGATGGACAGGCACAACAGTTTTGGTTTTTTTCTATTTATCTTCCTATTTTCAAACGTTTCCAGCACTTCATAGTCGATTACACTCAGGTACTGTAGGTATTTCCCTATCCCCAGAGGGCTTACAAATCTAAGTCAAACCCTTGTAGGAACACAAGGCCTGGACAGACAGGCAAAGCAATCGAGGTCACACCCTTGTAGGGACACAAGCCCAGGATGGACTGGCACAGCAGTCGAGGACAGAGGTCAGCACACCTAGGGACATAAGGCCTGGACGGGCAGGCAGAGCAGTCGAGGACAGAGGTCAAGCCCATGTAGGGACATAAGGTCTGGACAGACAGGCACAGCAATCGAGGTCAAACCCTTGTAGGAACATAAGGCCTGGACTGACAGGCACAGAATTTGAGGACAGAGGTCAAGCCCACGTATGGACATAAGTAGATGCCAGCCCTCCAGCATCTATCTAGAATATTGGCTGCGGTATGGGCCTGGTCCGTCAGGTGGGTGTGCAGTAAAGCCCACCTCCACCCAGATACTTGTTCAGTAATAGAGCTGCTGGCTGCCCCTGCCTCAGCAAGGTCCCACCAGTGAGCTGTCAGGGAGAGGTAAGAATGTGCAGTGGACAGTCAGGCACAGCTTTTGAGGTCAGGCCTTTGTAGGGAAGTACGGCCTGGACAATGGACAAACAGGCACAGCTTTAGAGGTCAGGCCCTTGTAGGGACGTATGCCTTGACAGTGGATGGTCAGGCACAGCGTTTCAGGTCATTTACATGTGCTGCAGTGCTTATATTATCTGGAGCATAGGAGGCAGTTGGAGCTGCTGCAAGGCTTTCAATTGCTTTTATTCATCTTGCCATTCACAGGGAAAATTTGGAAACCCAAGCAAAGGCAGGTTTACTTTCAAAAACAGTAGCATTTCCATCAAATCTGGTGCCATCCTTGAGCAGTGAGGGCTCATGATATCCCCTGTCATTGAAAAGACACATTCACTGGGCACACTGGTTGGTGGACATGACAGATATCGCTAAGCCACCTTGGCTAGGTGAGGCCAGACAGTGGACTTGTGTGCCCAATATGCCAGTGGATCTGTCTGCATGTTCTCTATCGGCTCTGAGATATACCGTGTCACTGACAGCTGTGCTGGTGTCTCCTTTGCTTGGGCGGACTGAGAGTCACTCATGTCAGCTGCTTTCTCTCTCGCCCGTCGCACAACAGATGAATGTTTATGGGCAACATGCCTTGGGCATTCTGAAGTGGAGGAGGAGGTACTATCTGTCGCTGACACAGTGCTGCTCCTGCTTTTGCTAGCAGCACAACTCTCTGAAGTGCCCGCTGTTTCCACCTCTGCTTCAAGCCTAATCTGTCTCTGCCTATGGCGCTCCTGTTCACAAACTTTTGCTAACAGCAGGTCCTTCACCAAAAAGAGACAATTGTACTGGAGGGCGAGTTTACCTTTCACACGGGGATCACAGACTGTGGCGAGCATGTATGTGCAGTCTTCTGTTAAAGGCGTTAATCTCTCTTTCACCTGCTGCTGCAAAATGTCCAGACAATCCAGCACCTCAGCAGTCATTCCCTCTTCCTGTTTAAAGGCCTCCAAATGTTCATCCAGGAAATTAACTATAGGGATGATGTCAGCCAAGGTGGCACTTCTGGAACTCAGCTCCTCCGTGACATCCTTGAAGGGCTGCAGTATTTTTACCAGCTGATTCATGACTAACCAATCATGATGCCCTAGGGGATTCTGCACACCTATGTCCATTGTACCAGAAAGTTCATGAAGGGGTGTCTGCAGCTCCACTAACATCTCCAGCATCATAAAGGTGGAATTCCATCGGGTGGCAATGTCTTGAATGAGACACTTGTGAGGCATCTCCAAATCAGCCTGCTTTTGTCGGAGAACCTGCCCCGCCTTGACACTTCTGTGGAAGTGCGCTGCTATGTTCCTACACTTCTGTATTAATCTATGCAGGGATTGATTCTCTTTGTCATTGGAATCCAACCCCAGAGCTGACTTCACTACCAGGTGCAGAGTGTGTGCAAAACATTGGATGTTCTTAAAGCACCCGTCGTTTATTGCCTTAACCATGTTTGCACCATTGTCTGTGACAAAGAACCCTGCTTGAGTTTTCCCTGTCTCGCTGGTGTAGTTGCCAGCCCTCCAGCATTTGTTTGATGCATGCTAGAATATTGACTGCAGTATGGGCCTGGTCCGTCAGGTGGGTGTGCAGTAAAGCCCACCTCTACCTTGATACTTGTTCAGTAATAGAGCTGCTGGCTGCCCCTGCCTCAGCCAGGTCCCACCAGTGTGCTATCAGGGAGAGGTAAGAGTATGCAGCATTCATGGCGGTCCAGATATCGCAGGTGAAATGCACTCTCCCCTCTGCCTTAGCTAGCAGCGCTTGCATGCGACTGTGACACTGCTTGTACAGGCTGGGGATGACCTATCTACTAAATGTGGTTTTGGAGGGGACTTTGTAATTTGGAAGTACGACCTTCAGAAAACACTTGAAACCCACATTCTCCACTAACTGCAAGGTCTGGTCATCAAGGGCAATCATTTCCCCAATGGTCCTGGTTACAACTTTTGAGGCTGCCTGCCTCCTACCCCGGGATAGCGTTACCGCACTCCACCCCATTTCCTCCATGGTGGGTTGTCGCTTCTGCCACATGTCAGGGGGTTCCTGGCCTGCCACCTGACTGCTAGAAGGGGATGAGGGTGTGGGCTGACTCTGCTGCTTTTGAAACACTGCACAGTGCTTGGAAGGGGTCCCTTGACTGGTACTGCCACCATCCCCAGATGGCAGTAATCTCTTTGGGTGTTGCCTCTTCATATGATGGTTCATGCCAAAATTAGATAGATGTCCCATTTGCTTGCCTCTGCTACAGTAATTACACCGAGCAAAACGTGGGTCTTCCATCACTTTAAAGTGGCTCCAGATCGCAGATGTCTTTCATGATCCTCCCCTCTCTAAAGCCTTGAGGGTGGAAGCTGCCACTGGGGCCTCAGTCACCTTCTGTGCCTGTGCTGACTGCTCTTCCTCCTCCTCATCAGTTTCATCTCTCCCCTGCTGCACTGAAGTGGAGGCTAAGACAGGACTAACTGATCCTCCCAAAGATTAGTCAACTATTACTTCTTCTGTTTCTGATGAGAATCCTACACAAGATGATTCCTCATCTGAATCAGAAGCAAACAGTGACTGCACTACCTTGTCAACGCTAAGTGTTAGTCGAGACTTCTGTCCCCCTGCTGCTTTTGGGTGTCGACGTTTTGTCTGGCATGACTGCGTCCCCTTCCCTCACCTCCAAAACTACACAGCAAGAAACATGTGGTGGTGATGGCGATGCATCATGGTCAGATTTCTTTTTTTTTGGGATGGAATTACCGGCCCCTACAAAGAGTTTAGATTGCGACAGGTGCCTTTTTAACTTTAATGGGGGAGTTGCACTAGTATCTTTTGAAGTGCCTCCTCTGCCAGTTCCAATCACTCGACTACATCTAGCTTTCCCTGACATTATGGATTTAATGTCACTGAGTAGTGCCTACCCACTGCCCACTATCACGGTGCCTTGCTGTGCACTAATGTAAGATGTGAGGTGTGCACACAGATGCTGCTTGCTTGTAAGCACAAAAGAGGCAGACTGGGGATTTCACTGCACAGACCATCCCAATAATAAGGTTCAGTCTGTTAAATTACCCACTGCCCACTATCACGGTGCCTTGCTGTGCACTAATCTAAGGCGTGTGGTGTTGCACACACACGTAGCTTGCTTGTAAGCACAAGAGAGGCAGACTGGGAATTTCACTGCACAGACCATCCCAATAATAAAGTTCAGTCTATTAAACTACCCACTGCCCACTGAAACCCAGTGCAGAGAGAGACTGTGACTTGAATTTAAAAATCTCAGTTTAAAAAAGCAGGAATTTTTGGCACACCAGGAAAATGGATGAAAATATATCTCTCCCAGCCAGCCACAACACCCTAATGGTGATTGCTAGCAGCTTCTCTCCCTTGCACAGTGTTTCAGTCAGATCACCTAAATAAACTGCTTGAAACAAACAAACAGGACTAGCTGGCACTGAAGCAAAATATTTATTTATTTCCTGTTTTTTCTAGACCGATGTTGGTATGAACCTTCACACCGGTTTACAATGTTTCTTTACAATAAATTCAACACAGCACACAATAATTCATAAAAGCACAGAAAACAATCCTAAAATCTAACTTAAAACTAAATATAATTAAAACTCTAATTAAGAACTGAACTATGTGCATAACTAATAAAATAACATCTTAAAAATTAAAATAAAATAAAAAGTTAAACATAATTAATAACATATCATAATAGATTTCTAGCTGGCTAGAATAAATAGATTTTTCTCTCTCTTTAGTCTTTACTAACTACTACTAGCCTATCTCTCAGTGCAGCAGCCTCCTTACACAAACCCCACCTCTCCACACCACCGCTGTAAAGTAAGTGTGTGGTTCTCCTCGTGCTGATGTATATATAGTGCTGGCTCATCAGTAAAATCCACAGAGAGCACTGAATGACAGCGTGATTGGCTGCATTCAGTTCATTTCACAAAATGTCAGTGCTGACACGCTGCATTCTGGTATCCATGCCGACCTGTCATCACAGTGACTCACAGGAAAGGGCCAGACAGGTCGGCATGGATACCGGAATGTAGGGTATGGGCGCTGCCATTTGTGAAATCATAGGTAGCTAATGGGGGCAAAGAAAAGCGCGCACCACGGGGCGCACAGAATTAGACAGATAAGTTATATACGTGGAGAGTCGCGATGCGATTTGCCTCCCCACGTATATAACGAAAAGTGTAATATACATTGCGGATCGCCAATACGGCGAAAACGAATGCACACCCCTACTGGATATGGTCCCCTTTCCAGCCCTTCTGTACTCCGGATGGGGTTTTCTTACAACTCCTTGAGGAAATGCCTTGGCTGCACAGGTCTGCTTGGATCCTCCTCAGCCTACTTGCCTTTTTCCTATAACTGAGCTACCGTCAGAACTTCCTGGATTAGATTTGTCCCTTGTTCATGAACCATTGAGGGGCCCAAGATAGAAATGATGTAGGTCATTTGCACGTTCCCCCAGGATTACTCATGTTGATCCAGTCCAATAGAATAATTACAAACCCAGACTACAATTTCCTTTGAAATCCACTGCTGTGGAAGGCATATGCCCTGTTATCCAAGATGATCTTGCCCAAAAGGTCCTAAATGCTCCAATCTGGTGCAATTCTCCCATTTTGGAACCAATCACAACCGATTTGTTCAAAATCTTCGTGCCAGTAACTCTGTTGTGTTCCCAAGTTCTCCAGTGGTCCCCAACTCTTCTGAGCTAGAAACCACCTGAGGCCTGTACATTCTCTCTGTCAGTGATTTATGCTCGGACTTCTTTTCCATTCCAGTTTATGTCCAATCTCAGTTCCTCTTCACATTCTCCTTTGAAGGCCACAAAAGTACACATGAACACGCCTGCCCCAAGAATTGGTTCATTCCCCATCTATATTCTCTCAAGCCTTACATACAGTCTTGGCCACCTTCACTCTACCTCTTGATTCTGTACTATTTGATTATGTTGATGACCTCTTACTTTGCTCCAATTCTTATGCAGCCTCTGTTGAGGATTATATGTTACTTCTTATACAGTTGGCTCTGGCAAGTCTTAAGATGTCAAAATCTAAAATACAGTAGTGTCTCCCACTTGTGATATATCTTGGATTTCAGATTTCCCAGAGGTCTTGAGCGCTAACTGTTGACAGAATTCAGGCCATTCTCCAATGCCCACACCCCACAACCCCTAAACAGCTGCAGGCTTTTCTGGGTATAGTTCATTTTTGTAATTTATGGATTTTGGATTTATTAGTTCTTATGGCTCTCCTTTATGATCTTTTAAAGGTGGCGGCTGAGACAGGCTTTTTCCAGTGGTTCCTGGCAAATGAATATTCCTGTGTGTCCCTTAAGATGGCCTGATCTTCACCCCAAGTCCTGACCCTTCCAAACTACTCACTTCCTTTTTCCCTGTACTGTCATGAGCAGGACAGTATTGCATCTGGGGTTCTTACTCAGAGCCATGGAGGCCAACAGTGACCTGTGGCCTATTTCTCTCATCATCTCAATCCTATGGCATGAGCCTGCCCTGCTTGCTTGAGGACTGTTGCGGCTGCAGCCAACCTCATTGAGTACTCCCAACCATTTGTTCTGGTTCACCCTTTCAGGCTGTTTATTCCCCATTATGAATTACTCCTGACTGGCCAAGATAACCTGACTGTTCATCATTCGCTCCCTTTAAACCCAGCCTCCCATCTAACTTTTCTGGAGGAGGGAAAGCACCATGAATGTGGGGTCACTGTTCACTTTGATGCAATTTTTGCCCTGACCCCCGGGACACTCCCCTGAGCAACCCTGAGCAGTTTTTTTCATCAAATACATGATAATATGCATATAGAAGACCATGGCCCCAGTGGAGGTCAAAAGCATCTGAGGATAGCTTGTCGTGTGTCCTGTATGTGGAACAGAAAAGAGGGACCTTCCTGGTCCAAGGGGCCAAAAATAGATCCACCTTTGGGGATCCCCAAAGGTGGATCTATTTCTTCATACCCCCCATTTGTGGGGTATGAAGAAATGACACAATCAGTCCCATTACCCCATTCTTCAGACTGGCCAGCTACATGGCCCCGAGTCTCATCCTTTGAGATAGGGCGCACAACTAAATCTAGACCACTTTGTGACACAGAAGGTAAAAGCTGGTTCCTCCCTTTTTGATGTAGTACATCACCACTTGATTGTCCATCTGGATCAACACAATTTTGTTGGTGAACCATATCACCCGGAGCTCCAGGAAATTGATTTGAAGCAGACGTTCCTAGGCAGTCAAAAGGCCCTGGATGCTCAGCCCATCCTACATGCACTCTCCATCTCAGGGTGGTCACATCCGTTGTCAGAACAATTTATACCAGAGAAATTTGGAAAGAAACCCCCCTCCCCCTTATCAAATTTGAAATTTCTCATCAGGACAAAGAGTGACAGAGTGACTTGGATGAAATCCCAAAGATCCTGAGTGGCCTGAAACCACTGGGTCCACTGGGCTCTTCTCATGAGCAGGCTTGCCATGGGAGAAACATGCATGGTCGCGGCCATGTAGCCAAACAGCCTCAATATGTGCCCCCAACAGCCTCAATATGTGCCAAGCTGATGTCTGCTGGCTCGCTTGGATCTCTGCCACAATGGCCATCAGGGTGATAGCCCTTTGCTACAGCAGAAAAGACTTGGTCTGAGCCGTGTCTACCACAGCTCCTATGAATTCCAATTGAGGTGATGGGCTGAGATTAGATTTGAGATAGTTGTTGACTTTTTTCCAGCTCCTCCTTGAAGACCAATCAATGCCAAAACTGACTGGGAGCAAGGAGGCATGACTAGATCCTCTTTGGAACCAAGAGGAGGATCGATAGCAGACATCTGGACTATTGGAGGCCATGGCAAATCCCTGGGAACCATGGGGAATGAGACATCCTCACCACAGGGTCGCTTCCAGGGCTTCTCGACAAAAGACAGAGCATTCCCGTGCCTTGCACCATGCATCGATGGGGACCAATGCCGATGCTTCTTTGGCTTCCTTCGATGCTTGGCTTAGTCCTTCCCCGATGCAGAGGCTGAAGATGAGGAACCCAATCCAATCTTCAACCAGGAAGAGCCAGGCAATCGTCTGTCTCCAGAGTCCCTGACTGCCACAGACAGACGAAGCTGATGGTCCCGCTGATGTCGATGGCCATCGGTGTGGCTCAGAGATCCTTCAATGCCGATGCTTCCGATGCCGATGGTAATGGATCAGTCTTCTGGTGCTTGAAGAGTTGCTCCATCTTCTCCAGTTAGGCATGGCATCCTTTTGGGGTCATCTGGGATATTTGTGGCAAGCCCGGATAATCATGAGATGCCCTCAAGGACACATCCATCATGGGGATACATGAAAGACATGGTCCTCATGCATTGAGGGTACCACAGGAACCCCAATGACATAGCATCATGAAACAAAAGGGACGCAAGATCAAAATCGATGGCCGTCAATGGCTGGCAGGCACTGGGCACAGTGTCACCCTGGGGTTTTCGACTACGAAAGAAAGAAAACTTAAGGTAAATGACCAAAAAAACCTACCTTGGGATGATTACCAGGGGAACCAAAGGACTCTGCATAGATGAAGTACGAATCCCATTTGTGCAACTTCTCCGAAACAGAAAAAAGTTGAAAAAAAACCCGTGAGACTCATAAAAACCATGAACACCAGACTCCATGGAAAAAGTAAAACTGAAGGGATCCCGCATGGACACAAGATATTATGTATGCTCGGACATACTCAGAGAAGCTCAGTCTAAATTCTAAAAATTTGACATAATTTTTCCTTGCCGGGCTCCAACAGATGATGTGTAAGGACTGCCATTCCTGCTTGTCCTCTGAGAAATTTCCACTCCCTATTTACCCGTTCCACACCACTTGTTGCGATCCCCCCTGCTGCTGCGCTGCAGGAGGTCTCTTACCTTCCTCCAGAGGCCGCTCTGAAGCCAGGGCCTCGCCTGCGCATCATCCAGGACTTGCTCCAGAGCCTGAGAGGCCTAGCTGCTCCTGAGGCATGCCGGTGGCTTGCAGCCTCAGTGTTTGGACTTCCTGTTGGGCGACGCCCTTCCCTAGGGGCTGGCCCGCAGCTCTCTACCCTAGTTATAGGACCAGCGGTGGGCGGTCCTGGCAAGCTCCTCCCAGGGAGTTGCCTTCTACCTCCGGTATTTAAGGACTTTCTGTTCACTGTGTCTTGGCCTTGGATCTGAGCATTACAGTCGCCTGTAACCTAGCCGATCCAGGTCCTCCATGTTTGATGGCGCCTTGTCCTGTCTCTGCTTGATGTTCCTGATGTCCAGTGTCTCTGCCTTGATGTCTGTCTCTGACCCTGCCTAGATGTTTGTTCCTGTGCCTGCCAGCCGTAAGGGCTTCGGATGTGAGTTTCCCAGCATTGGAGTCCTGTTCGCCTGGGTCTTCCCCGCGCCCTCCTTCTCAGCGTGGTCCGCGACCAGCCTTCCTAGGCTGTGTAGGGCGCGTCTGGGACAGGGTGGTCCGCGACTCAGTCCCACGGGTGGGCTGAGTAGGGCGCCCTGATGGACAGTGCAATGTTCCCGTCTAGCCTTGTCTACAGTGTCTGCTTCAGCCCGTACCCTGATGTCTTCCTCTGCCAGCCGAGGGGGCTTCGGATGTGAGTATCCCAGCATCGGAGTTCCTACTCGCCTGGATCCTTCTAGTGTCTCGCTTCAGCCCTTGTCCTGATGTCTCCGTCTGCTTCAGCCTGCTTCTGCCCTGTCTGATGTCGTCTGTTTAAGGACTCTGACTGCCCTCGCCTCTGTCCGGCCTGCTGCCCATTGCCGTTCCCTGCGGCGGGTCCGAAAGGGCCGGGAACAGTCGGAGGACCGTTCACTAGTCAACTTCCCCGTGTTGGCTACCATGGGCATGCAGGTCCGGCTGAGGGCCGGACTTCCTGCTTCTGTTCCTGCCTGCCTGGCTCACCATGCCTGCTCAGCTCACCTCCCACGGTGTGGCCTTGGGCTCCTCCTGGGGTCCTGCCGTGGCCCAAGGGCTCACCACCCGCCCGAGACGACCGTGCCCGCGCGCGCTCGTAACACCACTCATGATTTTATAGACCTCTATCACATTTCCTCTCAGGTTGAAGAATCAAACTTGTTTAGTCTTTCCTCATAAGAGAACCAATCCATCCCCTTTATCATTTTGGCCACTTTTCTCTGCACTTTTTCAAGTTCTGCTATATCTTATTTGAGATGGAGTGACCAGAACTGCATACAATATTCAAGCTGTGATCACACCATGGCTCAACACAGAGGTATTACGATATCTTTTTTTTTAATTTATATTTTATTGAATTCTTAAGTTTCATAAACAATGAAATAAAAGAAAAGCAAACAAATTGGAGTACCAAGAAAAGCATAAATAGGCTATTTTACAAGCAAAATATCTAATACTATTACATTGTATTCCAATAATTCCAGTCCACATTTAAAGATGAGAAGCAAATAAGGAATAAGATGAGAACTCGTAAAGAAGGAAAATTCAGTGTATTCCTACACTATATTATGAGAGAAAAAATAATTTGTACCAGTATCAAATCTCCTATTCCAGGCTATTAACAATTTCCCAATCAACTACTTTTATCCATAAGAAAAACTTCCAGATGAGCAGGGTCAGAAAATATAAACTTATTTTTCTGAAATGGTACCAGACATTTACAGGGAAATTTGAGAAAAACGGTGGCGCCAAGGGCCACCATCCTTTGTCTCAACTGCAAAAACTGCTTTCTCCTGAGTTGGGTATTCCTAGAGACATCAGGGAAAACTTTAACTGTAGGGCCACAAAAAAGAAAATCTTTATTTTTAAAATATTTTTGAAGTACTACATTTTTATCTTGCTCCACAGTAAAGGAAAATATCAAAGTGGCCCTAGTTTGTATATCATCTATGGATGCCTCTAAAAAATATGTTGTTAGGGCTATCTGCAGGCAAAACATCCATAGCTTCATCAAAGCCTTCATTTCCTTTCTTAAATTGAAGAATATAAAACATTTTAGAAATTAATAAATCTTTATTAGGAATACTCAAAATTTCCCACACATATCTTTTAAATAGCTCACTAGCTGAAAGCAATCTAGATATTGGAAAGTTCAAAAAAACACACTTTTTTCCCCCTCAAGGCATTTTCCAGCCCTTCAAGATTTTATGTATAAACAAAGCGTCTTTAATAAAGGAAGTTCTGTCGCGCCGAAGGAGTGCGACAAAGGGGCCAGCCCCTTTGTGCGCCCCTTCGTGCAGCACCGAGGGCAGCTGCCAGAATTTTAAATTGTCTTATTTGCGCCTCCTAAACGCCCTTTTTCACTCCGGGTCCCATAAGACACGCGAGACCCGACCCCACAGCGCCCAGCCTCCACTTTCAACACTATTAGACTTTCCCCCCTTCTCCTCACCCATAGACCCCAAGTATGTGCACATTTACCATCCCGATCATCCACTATAGCAGGAGGAACTCTATTAACAAGCCTACCTTACCCCAAACCACCAAAAAAGACTCATTCCAATCATGATCTCACCCCTGAACCAACTGCTGGGTCTCACCTTATTCTCCTTATCTCTGCTTAATGCTCAATTCCTCTAAAAAAAAAAACTCACCTTCTCTATGACTTCCTTACGGACTCACAACTGGATTTATGTGCCATCACCGAAACATGGTTAAAGCCAGAAGACACAGTACTAATCAACCAACTCCCGCTACATACTTATGATATCTTCTCTATCCCCAGACAGGGAAAGAGAGGAGGTGGTCTATTGCTGGCCGCGAACAAAAAATTAGGGTTGTCGCTTCAGTTCACATATGCATCTCCCTCCTTAGAATTTGCGGTCTTCAAATCCACTCAATCTTCAAATTGGCCTCACTTACGCCCCCCCCCCCCCAGGGCACCTAGAATTGGACTCATCCCCGTTAATAGAACATATAGCCAAACACATCAACACAGACTCACCTGCCATACTTTGGGGGATTTTAACCTACATGTGGATGTGACGCCCCACTCCTCCAGCTGTGAAGCGTTTCTCAACTGTATGGGGTTCAAACAAATCATTAATGAACCTACACACAAAGCAGGACACACATTGGACCTAATTTTCATAAACGAGAGCCTCTCCCCTTCCTCACACACAACCTGCTCCACAATACCCTGGTAGGACCATAAGCTGATCTCCACCACGCTGAAAAACCACCTACCCATCCACACATCGAAGCATAAAACCACGATCCAATTCAGGAAACTGTGCAACCCGGACATCATCAGCACACGCCTGGAGTCAGAGTTAGAACACCTGGACCTGTCTGACACAGACTCGACTGCATCGTCCTGGGCCAAAAGCATCAAAAAAATAGCAGATCTAACCTGCCCTCTAACCACCAAAGTCCTTCAAACTAACAAAGACAACAGAAAACCCTGGTATACTCCGCAACTAAAAAGCATCAAGCGAGAACTAAGACGTAGAGAACACATATGGCGGAAAAACCTATCAGCAAGTAATCTGACAGCCTTCAAAAATCTTATGCACCACTACAGGATCTCCATCCTTCGCACAAAGAAAGAATTTTTCTCCCAGAAAATACACCACTTCATATTTGACCCGAGCGCCCTTTTCTCACTTGTTTCATCCTTCACCAAGCCTTCCCCCTCTTCCATTCCTGATGATCAAGCAGCAAGCAAAGCCGCCGAACTAGCCACATTCTTCAAGGAAAAATCACCAACCTCATTGCACCGCTCAAGGATAAGAGAGTCCATCTTCAGCTACCCCTCATCACCACAGGGGCTAACCTAACTTCAAACATGGAAACTTTCGAGCCTACCTCAGCCATAGAGATAGAAAACGTTCTAAAGAAGCTCAAACCAGCAACACACCCCGGGACGCGATCCCCGCCAAGCTTCTCGTCTCTATCCCGAATGTCATCTCAAAACCCATTGCAGAGATCATCAACTGCTCCCTATCACAAGGTCAAGTTCCAGACCCCCTGAAGCTTGCTATCCTAAAACCCTTGCTGAAAAAAACAAACCTATCCCGAGACAACCCAGCCAATTTCCGCCCGATAGCAAACCTCCCGTTCATCTCAAAAATCTTGTAAAAAATAGTAAATAAACAAGTCTCAGGGGCGGATTTTAAGAGCCCTGCTCGCCTAAATCCGCCCAAATCCGGGCGGATTTAGGCGAGCAGGGCCCTGCGCGCCGGTGAGCCTATTTTACATAAGCTTACCGGCGCGCGCAGACCCCGGGACTCGCGTAAGTCCCGGGGTTCTCCGAGGGGGGTGTGTCGGGGGCGGGCCCAAACTGTGCAGCGTTTAGGGGGCGTGCCGGGAGCGTTTCGGGGGCGGACCCGGAGGCGTGGTTACGGCCCGGGGCGGCCCGGGGGCGTGGCCGCGCCCTCCGGACCCACCCCCAGGTCACGGCCCGGGGCGGCCCGGGGGCGTGGCCGCGCCCTCCAGACCCACCCCCAGGTCGCGTCCCGGCGCACAGGAGGCCCGCTGACGCGCGGTGATTTACGCCTCCCGGAGGGAGGCGTAAATCCCCCGACAAAGGTAAGGGGGGGGCTTAGACAGGGCCGGGTGGGTGGATTAGGTAGGGGAAGGGAGGGGAAGGTGAGGGGAGGGCAAAAGGAAGTTCCCTCCGAGACCGCTCCGATTTTGGAGCGGCCTTGGAGGGAACGGGGGTAGGCTGCGCGGCTCGGCGCGCGCCGGCTATACAGAATTGATAGCCTTGCGCGCGCCAATCCAGGATTTTAGTGGATACGCGCGGCTCCGCGCGTATCTACTAAAATCCAGCGTACTTTTGCTTGCGCCTGATGCGCCAGCAAAAGTAGGCCTATTCGCATAGTTTGAAAATCTACCCCTCAGAATTCCTGGACCAAAACAAAATTTTATCTCCATCACAGTATGGTTTCCGCAAATCCCATAACACAGAATCCCTCCTAATCTCCTTAACAGACTCCATTCTCCTGAATTACGACAAAAAACTGCCTTGTCTACTAATTCTCCTAGACCTATCAGCGGCTTTTGATACTGTGAATCACGCCATACTCATAGATCGACTAGCAGAGATCGGCATCAAAGGTACCGCCCTCAGCTGGTTCAGGTCGTTCCTTCTAAACCGTTTCTATAAGGTCAAAATCAACAATAAAGAGTCACACCCCGTCAGATCTACTTTGGGAGTCCCACAAGGATCCTCACTATCTCCAACTCTATTTAACATCTACCTGCTCCCGCTTTGCCAGCTCCTCTCCAAACTAAACCTAATTCATTATTTATACGCAGATGACATCCAAATTCTTATACCGATTACAGAATCATTTGACAAAACCTTAAGATTTCTGGAACACCTGCCTTCAATCCATAAAGAACCTTCTGTCAAGCCTCAACCTGATCCTGAACACAGACAAGACAGAACTACTCCTACTCACCCAAGATGGAAACTACTCACAGACCAACACACACCCCCGCTTATCAACCTGTTTTCTCCCCTCAAGTTAGAAACCTAGGTGTCATATTGGATAATCAACTGAACCTCAAAAGTTTCATCAACACCACCACAAAGGATGGTTTCTTTAAGCTTCAAGTCTTAAAAAGGTTGAGACACCTCCTCCATCATCAGGACTACAGGACAGTTCTCCAGGCAATCATTTTTTCAAAAATTGATTACTGTAACTCGCTCCACCTCGGCCTTCCTTCCAACTCCATCAAACCATTACAGATGCTACAAAACGCCTCAGCCAGAATTCTGACCAAGACGAACAGACGAGAACACATTACTCCAATCCTGCAGAAACTGCATTGGCTACCAATCAAATTTAGAATCTTATACAAAACCATAACGATCATGCACAAAGCCATTCACAACTCCGCTCCACTGGAACTCAAGTTCCCTCTCCATCCACGAATACCCTCCAGACTGGTGAGATCAGCATACAGAGACACCCTAACAAGTACCCTCAATCAAAACAGCAGTAAGAAAGAGTGCTTTCCACCACTGGCCCATCTCTTTGGAACTCGCTCCCACCAGAACTCTGGCTCGAATGATGCACAATCTCATTCAAAAAAAAAACTCAAAACCTGGTTGTTCATCCAAGCATTCCCTGACTCAGTAGAACAGTAGAGCCTCCTTTCACCATTGAATCTGGGAGTCTTCTCACCAGAATTAAACAACACCGCTGACTTTGATGTTTAAATCAGCCTTTTTTCCAACAAATGTCATAGTATTCATGTAGCACGGTGCCCCACCCTCAGACTCCGGGCCAGTTACCTTTAGTTAAGAGCCGGCTAGCCAGCGAAAGTTGTTTCTCCCCATTTATTTTTCACCCTGTTAACAGTGTTACTGATCCAAGTTTTTAGGCTTCCTTGTTTAATGTAATGCCTTGTTTGCGCAAATTGCTATGGTTTAATGTAAACCGAATTGATTTGTAACTTGTTACAAGAATATCGGTATATAAGAGTCCTAAATAAATAAATAAATAAATAAATAACTGGACAGTTATAACTTGAGAATTTAAAGCAAACACTGAAGATTCTAATTGCATTAAACAACTTTCATGGTCTTCAAGAGTTTTCCTGGTCTTCACAGAAAAATTACCAAATTGGGATATTGACAGACAATGATTTCTCCATCTTGGTAATGTCTCTCCATACATTGGCTAAGGTGACATTTTGGCTCATTAATTTCAATGCCCACCTCTGGCGACATAGAGGTAGCAGAAGACTAAGAGCCACATATGATAACTGGGGTATTAATCACAGTCTGTGAAGGCCAGATGCCCACTGTATCTATAGCAATCGCTGTAGGAATTGCCTCCAGTGGACCAGGGCTATTAGCTGGTGAACCATTCCCAGTGAGTCCAGAGTGTGTAGGAGAAGACTGACTTTGGGCAGGACTAACTGAAGCCCCAGATGAAAAAGAAATATTGGGTATAGACTCTCTCAGTGATTGACTTACCCTTCAGGTCAAATGATTGTCCATCGGTCCCTTCACCCCATCCACTGCAGGGATGGATGTGATGATTCTGACTTTCCCTTTTCTTCCCATCCAAAGGAGAGAAGCAGGAACCGTTCAAATTCTTACCAAGGGGCACGCCCCTTTGGTGCATGGCTTTGGCAGCGTGTCGGCGGCTGCGCGCCACTGCCTCCTCTTTAAATAATTATGGGCTGATGTTGATGACGTCAAGGGGAGCGACCCAAGAGGTCAATATTCTGGGGCCTCCAGTACACAGTCCCTTGGTCCAGCAAACCTGCAGAATTGTACGGCTCTCTCCTGGTAAGGCTTCCACCCATTCACCGCTGCATCCTAATTTAAATAGTTATGGGCTGATGTTGATGACATCACAGGGAGTGACCCAAGAGGTCGATATTCTGGGGCCTCTAGCACACAGTTCCTCGGCTCAGCAAACCTGCAGAATTGCACAGCTCTCTCCCAGTAAGGCTTCCCATTATGATATCTTTCATTTTAGTTAACATTCCTTTCCTTATAATGCATAACACTCTGTTTGCTTTTTTTGACTGCCACTGCACACCAAGACTTCTAGGTCTTTGAACTTTGAGAAAGCATGTTCTGAATCAGCGTCATCAGATATCACCACCCACTTGTCTCTCTAATATAGTTCTGATTGTCCACGAAGATTCACTTTATAATAACCAAAACAGATATCACAACAGAATTTTATAAAAAACACAAAAACCCACCCACCACACAGTAGCCATCCCTTATACAAGACACTAGTTACTTAGTAGCTGATACTCAAATCTTAGTTCCTAAATTTTGGCTCCTATTTAAGCACTTAATTTCAGCCAAAAATTCACCTAAATTTAGGGTTACTATTCATTTTATTAGACTTAGGAGCCTAAGGTAGGTATCTAGTGCTAAAAATCAATGCTAGGCACCTAATTTTCACTGCCCCAGCTCTGTCCCCATAGCCACCCACTTTTTAGTGCAGTAAATTAAGGAGCTTAAAAAATTAGGAGTCTGAATGTATGAACTCAGCCTCAGTACATTTTCAAAAGGGACAACTTCCTAGCCCAGCTCCCAAAATTAGTCAGCTAAAGCCCATGAATATTGACCTCTATACAAATAACTTACCAAGGCCTTTAGGAGTAATTCCACTGCTATCAGCAGGATTTATCACCCAGTAATAGTATTTCAGGGTATGCATTAGCTGTAATACTGTTCCAACTCTGCGTATCGTGGTGTAGATAGTAGCAGTGCCAATAAATTCAGCTGACAAATAGGTATATAGTGAAAGCTGGACCTGTACAACAACATCACAAAGATATACATTTAATAAATGTGTACACAGTTTTCACATGCCAAAGAAAAATTACAGTTATTATATATAAAAATGTATAGGGCAATTATATTCATGGAAATGGGGATTTTGAAAACTACCAACCTTCAATACCGGGCAAAATTATCTGTGTTATACATAATTTGCCCGCATTGTTCTGAGGCATGGTTAGGGCAGGATATAGCAAATGTTGCTTACCTGATGTAACAGGTGTTCTCACAGGACAGCAGGATGTTAGTCCTCACAAATGGGTGACATCGAGGATGGAGCCCACCACGGAAAACTTCTGTCAAAGTTTAAACAGAACTTTGACTGGCCCCTACTGGGCATGCCCAGCAAGGCACTGACCCTGCAGCCAGCAGGGGTCTCCCTTCAGTCTGATTTTCAAAGCTACAGGCAGTGCCTAAAAAGTAAAAACAAAACAAACCCAACACCGCGGGGTGGCGGGCGGGTTTCGCGAGGACTAACATCCTGCTGTCCTGTGAGAACACCTGTTACATCAGGTAAGCAACATTTGCTTTCTCACAGGACAAGCAGGATGGTTGTCCTCACAAATGGGTGAGTACCGAGCTGAGGATGTCCTGACTTGCACCAAATGCACCCAATGACGTGCAACAGGAACAACAACTGGGGTGGTATTTGGTAAAGGGCATCCGCACTCTACCGGGAAGGTGGAAGGGTGTTGGTACATCACGTTGGAAAAAGGTTACGCAAGACAGATTGGCCGAAGATGGAGTCCTGTCTTCCAGCTTTGTCCAAACAATAGTGGGCTGCAAAGGTATGGAGAGAACTCCAGGTTGCAGCTTTGCAGATGTCAGGAAGCGGCACCGATCGAAGGTGTGCCACTGACGTTGCCATGGCCCTCACAGAGTGTGCTTTCACACGGTCTTGAAAAGGAATGCCAGCTTGCTGATAGCAAAAAGAAATGCAGTCCGCCAACCAGGAGGAAAGAGCCTGCTTACCCACAGGATGTCCTAACTTGTTAGGATGGAAAGAGATAAATAATTGAGTGCTCTTCCTGTGAGCAACTGTACGGTCTAGATAAAAAGCTAGAGCTCGTTTGCAGTCTAGGGTATGCAGAGTCTGTTCCCCGGAGTTGGAGTGGGGCCTGGGAAAAAAGATAGGTAGTATGATGGATTGATTAATATGAAACTCAGAAACTACCTTAGGTAAAAATTTAGGGTGAGTGCGGAGTACCGCCCGGTCCTGCAGGAGCTTAGTGTAAGGCGGATAGGTAACTAGGGCCTGCAATTCACTAACCCTGCGAGCTGAAGTGATAGCCAAAGGAATAACACGTTCCATGTGAGATACTTTAATTCACAGGAGTGCAGAGGTTCGAAAGGAGGTTTCATTAGACGACCAAGAACCAGGTTAAGGTCCCAAGATGGGGCCGGAGGACGTAAGGGTGGCTTCAGATGGAGCAAGCCTTTAAGAAAACGTGTTACCAGGGGTTGTACTGAAATAGGGACACCCTGTACACCTTTATGGAAGGCGGCTACCGCACTGACATGCATCCTAATGGAAGAGGTCTTTAGACCGGATTCTGATAGGTGCCATAAATAGTCCAAGAACTTAGAGATTGGACAGGAAAGGGGATCAAGGGACTGAGAAGTGCACCATGATGTGTACCTTTTCCATTTATATGAATAGGATCTTCTGGTAGAGGGCTTTCGTGAAGCTATCAGGACACGAGAAACCGAATCCGAAAGGTTAAAAGGCTGAAGGACTAACCTTTCAACATCCATGCCGTCAGGGACAAGGCCTGGAGGTTGGGATGGAGGAGGCATCCGTCGTTTTGAGTGAGCAGATGCGGATCCGTTCCCAGAGGGATGTGCCTGCGGATGGAGAGATCCTGGAGTATGGGAAACCACACTTGGCGTGGCCAGTGGGGTGCTATCAGGATCATGGTTCCTCCGTCTTGGCGTAGCTTCACGAGAGTCCTTGACAGAAGAGGAAGTGGAGGGAATGCATAAAGCAGACCTGTCGTCCACTTGAGGGAGAAGGCATCTCTCGGCTGAAAGTGTTGGCTCCGAATGAGAGAGCAGTAATCGTCCACTTTGTGGTTCTGAGGGGACGCAAAGAGGTCTATGCGGGGAAACCCCACTTGTGAAACAGAGAGGGTCACTACCAGAGGATCGAGTGACCACTCGTGTGGCTTGAAGACACGGCTCAGCTGGTCTGCCAATACATTGTCTACTCCCGGCAGGTAAGTGGCCCTGAGGTACATAGAGTGGGAGAGGGCTTCCGCCCAGATCTGCGCAACTTCCTGACACAGAAGGAAGGAGCCTGTGCCTCCCTGCTTGTTTATGTACCACATGGCCACTTGGTTGTCCGTCTGGATTAAGATTATCTGATGGAATAGATGATCTTTGAAAGTTCGGAGTGCATAGCGGATTGCGCGAAGTTCCAGGAAATTTATCTGGTGTTCGGCTTCCTCTTTGGACCATAACCCTTGGGTTTGTAATTCGTCCACATGGGCTCCCCAACCGATGTGAGAAGCGTCGGTGGTTAGGATTACTTGCGGATCCGGTGGAAGAAAAGGTAAGCCCTGAAGGAGGTTGACCTGAGTTGTCCACCAGGTTAAGGATAGGCGCAGGGCCTGTGTGACTGTGACTATGGAGGACAGAGGCTGAAAAGCTTGAATCCATTGGTGTCGTAGAGTCCATTGTGTTACTCTCATGGCTAGTCGGGTCATGGGAGTGACTTGAACCGAGGATGCCATGTGTCCTAGGAGAATGAGGAACTGGCGAGCCGTGGCAGTGTTTTGAGACTGGAGTTGGCGAGCCAGGGATATTAGGGTGTGGACCCTCTGAAGAGGAAGGTAAGCCTTTGCCTGCAAGGTGTCCAAGTCTGCTCCAATGAAGGATAAGGTTTGAGACGGGACTAAGCAAGATTTCTCGTAATTGACAAGAAACCCTAAGGAAAGGAGTGTTTGAATTGTCAATTTTAGGGAGGATTGAGCTATGTGTTGGGAGGAGGCCCTGATTAGCCAATCGTCCAGGTAGGGGTAGACGTGGACACCTTCCTTCCTTAGGAATGCTGCTACCACTACGAGACATTTGGTAAAGACTCGTGGGGCAGAAGCCAGACCGAAAGGTAGGACACGGTATTGATAATGGTCGTGGCCTACAAGAAACCGCAGATATTTGTGATGGGATTGTGTGATCGCAATGTGGGTATAAGCGTCCTTGAGGTCGAGAGAGCACAGCCAATCCCCCTTTTGCAACAGAGGGAGCAAGGCGCCCAGGGTTACCATCTTGAACTTTTCTTTTTGCAGATACTTGTTGAGGGCCCGAAGGTCCAGAATTGGACGTAGCCCCCCTGATTTCTTTGGTATTAGGAAGTATCTGGAATAGAATCCTTTCCCTTGTTGACAAGGAGGGACGGGTTCTATAGCATTTGATTGTAGAAGAAGGGATACTTCTTGATGTAATTGAGTGAAATGGCTGGTTAGACTCCATGCCTGAAGGGGCGGGGAGTCTGGCGGAAGTGTTATGAAGTTGAGGTGGTAACCCTGTGCGATAATTGCTAGCACCCACTGATCTGAGGTGATCTGTTTCCAACGGTGTAAGAAGTGGAACAGTCGACCCCCCACAGGGATGTGTGGAAGAGGGAGATGGCATGTGCTCAATACAGGGAAGTCAAAGGCCCGCCGTAGCCCCAGGAGGTGGGGCTACAGTAGGTCTTTGCTTTCTCGGCTGACGAGGCTGAGGCCTGTTAGAGGACCGTGCAGGACGAGCCCTAGTTGACGGAGGGTAGTAGCGACGTGGTCGAAAGAATGACTTCTTAGAGTCCTTCTTTTGCGGTTGCTTGGAGGTCACCTCAGGTGGGACAGATGAGAGTTGTTTCAACGTCTCATGGTGGTCTTTTAACTCCGCCACAATCTGTTGAATTTGCTCTCCAAACAAATTGTCGCCTAAGCAGGGCAAATCAGCAAGACGATCTTGGACTTCTGGGCGAAGGTTGGATGACTTTAAACCAAGCCAACGTCTGGCTGAGATGGCTGTGGCTGAAACCTTCGTGGAAGCATCGAATATGTCATAGGCAGTCCTAATCTCGTGCTTCCCTGCCTCAAATCCCTTGTGAAGAAGGGCTTGAAGCTGTGGTTGGTATTGGTCCGGCAACGTGTCAGCATAGTCTTGCATCTGCTTAAAGATGGCTCTGTTGTATTGAGTCATGTAAAGTTGATATGAAGCTATGCGTGAAATCAACGTAGCTCCATGATACACTTTCCGTCCTACACTATCCAGGAACTTGTTGTCCCTGGTAGGTGGGGTAGAAGAGTGCGGCTTAAGACGCTTGGCCTTCTTCTGCGCGGACTCAACCACAACAGAGCGATGATCCAGTTGAGGCTTTTGGAAACCTGGTGCTGACTGGACAAGGTATGTGGAGTCAGCTTTCTTGTTAACTGGTGACACCGATGAAGGAGATTCCCAGTTTTTCTTGAGCAGATCCAAAAACACCTGGTGTATAGGGATGGAAGCGATGATTTTTGGAGCATCCAGAAATTGAAGTAGTTCCATCATCTGGTGTCTATCATCAGCTTCAGATTGTAGTTGAAAAGGTACAACTTCTGACATTTCTTTCACAAAATTAATGAAAGATAGATCCTCAGGAGGAGATCTTTTTCTACTCTCTGTAGGAGATGGTGGCGAAGGCAGATCTGTGTCAGAAGAGGTATCATCATCATCACTCCAGGTATCGTAGGGATCATGTGTGGCTTGTAGCCCTGATGGACCTGGCTGAGGCTCTGAAGGCATCGATGGAAACCGAGGTGGAATCGGTGCAGTAGGTGGAACCAGAAATGGCATCGATGGCTTCGGTGCTGCCGATGGAATCTGTGCCTGGCGCGGAATCGATGGAGCCGAAGGATAAATCGGTGGAGATATACCAGAAGGTACCGATGGAACTACCCCGGAAGGGGGAATTCGAAACGGTGTTTCTCCTGCCGATGAGAAACCAGTCGGAGACGGTGGTGTTGTCGATGGCACTGGAATCACCGATGGAAGGGCCGTCATGAGTGCCTCCATGCGGCTCAGTAGCGGTGCTAGCGCTTGTATCAACGGCTCGGTGGTCGGTTCCCTCCTTGGTGGCGAAGCCGGTGCCGGTGTCGGTGCCGGGGGCGGCACTGGAACCGGTGCCAGAGACGGTGCCGATGGAGGTTGTAATTTCTTCATCGCTTTCTCGATGGCCTCCTGGACCAGCCGGTCCAGTTCTGCCGGAGACCAGGGGTAACCATACCCGGCTCGACGGGAGAGGGAGGCTGAGGCAGGGCCGGAGGGGACCACCGTACCGGTGGGATCACAGCCCCCACACCCCGAGAGGGTGAGGGTTTCCTCGATGCCGGCGAACGAGACGTGGAGGGCATCCGGTCTGTTCGCGGCTTCTTTGTCGGTGGCTCGGCTTGAGCAGAGGTCGATGGCTGTGGATCCTCGACAGGCCGAGACTTATGCCGTCGATGGCGGTGCTTTTCTTTCCGATCCCCTCGCCCATCCGGGGAAGGGACGGGAGTCGACGGCCGAGAAGCGATCGATGGCGGACGGTCACCGGAGGGTTGACGATGATGGTACAACTTCGACGGTGCCGGTTCCGATGACGTCGATGCTATCGATGGCGTTGGGGTTGGTGCATGGAAGAGGAGCCCCATCTTCTCCATCCTGGCTTTGCGACCCTTGGGTGTCATTAAGGCACATTTGGTGCAAGTCAGGACATCATGCCCACTACCCAAACACATTACACAAACCCTGTGGGGGTCTGTGATGGACATAGTCCGGGTACAATCCGGACAACGACGGAACCCCCGTTGCCATGGCTGAAAGCCAAAATTTAGGCTGGGGATCGGTAAGTGCCCACAGGCCTCGAGGGCCAAAATCGACGGCAGTCGATGGAAGAAGGCAAAAAACTTACCGGGTTCCGTAAGATGACTAAAAAATTTGTCGAAGGGAGACCCCTGAGGGGCAAATTTTCTTAGGAAATTAATTTCCAAATTCCTGTCAGGAACGTGGTTAGAGAGCTCCTTTCACCGCGTGGCAACTGCTGGTGCGGAAAAAAGAAGACTGAAGGGAGACCCCTGCTGGCTGCAGGGTCAGTGCCTTGCTGGGCATGCCCAGTAGGGGCCAGTCAAAGTTCTGTTTAAACTTTGACAGAAGTTTTCCGTGGTGGGCTCCATCCTCGATGTCATCCATTTGTGAGGACAACCATCCTGCTTGTCCTGTGAGAAACAATATGCTTATTTTTGTATAATCAAAAACATGCATGTGGCTTCCAATGGAAAAATGACCCGCAAACAAAGCAGGCATGAACCCCCTAAGGTAATTTTTTTTGTTGGGGAGTGGCAATTTTCAAAGTAGAATTAATTGCATAGTTTAGTTTTGATTGGTGCAAAACCATTTGGTACAAACCCTGAGGGTAAAGAATACCCTCAGGATTTGTACCAAAGCAGGCAGTTTGATTATTACCTTCCAGTAACACAGTCCATCTAATTTGCCCTCTACTTCCTGTCTATACTGCCAAGGATATATTCCAGCTACTATTCATATAACATGACCACCTACAGGTTTATCACTCCATATCCAAGAGTTTTTATCATCTTCTTCATGGCACTCCATCCTCCTGGATAGTTAAGCATACAAGATCATCTTTTCAGATTTCACCAAACACTCCCCTCCCATGTTCAACCACAGGCTCCCATAATAATCCAAAATCACCCAAGACCAACGCTGCTGATACACAAATTCCCAGTCTTCAAAGTCCTAATGGCCTTTTTGGATGGCACACTGCCACCACCATTGGAATTTTGTTTATTACTGTATTTGCAGCCTACTAGACAGACCCAGATGCTAATTAGTTCTATCAATGTAGCCTGCCAGTCAGACCCAGCTGATTTTAACAAAGTGCCACAGATAATCAGCCCAAAGCTCCATTTAGACAAGCATTTGTCTCCAACAGTGGCAATCAGCCAGTGTTTAAAGAAAGTATCAGAGGACTCAAAGTGATTCATTTTTTGTCATACCCTCTCACACAATTGAATTGGATTTCTAGCAGTCAAGGTTTAGGGATCCAACTGAAACAAAAATAAAACGATAATCTCTATAGATTATACCTTTGCAGGAGTGTGTATCCAGATAGCAGGATTAAAAAGAATGTGATCACAAAGTTGTTTCAACAAGGGGGCACCATGAGACAACCCATCCAGATACTTTGCAAAAGACAAAAACTGTTCCAAGACTGCTCTTGTTATGTGAACCCTAGAGGACTAAAAAGAAAAAGGTCACACTACAATGTAAAGTATTACTCATTATTTTGTTGATTTTATTGAATAAGAAATGAACAAACATTTTATAAAGGAAACATTTTAAATATTATACATAGGCATATACCGCCATCAGCAGATTTTTCTGATTTAAGTAGGCAAATGAATATAAAGACATACAACATGGGAAAATAAAGAGATGTATTTTCTTTATTCTAATAAATTATTAACTGGCTTTAAAAGAAGCTCCTGTTTAACCATGAACTATTTATAATAATAGTTAAGGTATCTGTACCTAATTTTTGTTTTTTTTTATTTTTTTGAACCTTTACCTCTGTGCATTCGAGTGGACTAACAGCAACTACAGTACGTTATAACATGTCTCTGTAGAGGTTGCTGGTTTATTCATTCCAGTATTTATTTGAAAATTATGCTAATTCACAAAAAATGTTTTAATTTGAATTGATATTTAACTAGTCGTCATTGCCTGGCCTAATGGCAGAGCTGCATACTGCTGTGCAGAAGACCTGGCTTCAAATCCCAGGACTGGTTCGCACTCCCCTGGGCCAGCTGGAGATGCTGTCGAGAGATTCTCAGCAACTACACAACAGTGATATCTACTGGTCAGACTAGGAATGTATATGTAGTATATTCTGGCGAAAGCTGCAATCTATGGCTCTTGTTACTGCAAAAAGTTGGGACTAGATTGAGGTTATAAATAAGGGAGAAACTCAATTACAAATGAAGGCTCATTTTCAATTCAAACTGAGCTGAAGTCCAAAGGAACGGAAACAAACTGCCAAGCCAAAAAAATGTGATTTCTTTAAACATCCACATAGACATCACATTTTCTGAACTAATTCAAGTATTTTAAAACATAACACCCACCCAATAATTACTTCATCTTTATTTCATATAATATATTGAGTAAGGATAAGAATTAAAAAGTAGGAAAGGTACAAGGAAGAAAAGGTACAACTGTCCAGTTATATCAGAAAATTCAGTTTTTTTCAGCATTATCTCCTATTCACGCAAAATACATATGCCACAACAAGACTGAATCTGTTCCTAAATGTTTTCATATAATATGGAATGAAATAAACAGAGTTATATGATTTCAACCATTGAATAAGTTTGAACTTCCCAGTAGAGATGTGCAGAGGGATGCCATACGTTGCATTCGGAATTCGTATTCGTCAGGGGGCAGATACGTTGCATTTGGCAAGGGGGGTCCCTGATATGTTAATGCGTTCATTCTTATTCATTTCCCGGCTAAAATTGAATTAACTACAACCCCCCCAAGACTTTCCAAAACTCCCTGGTGGTCCAGCGGGGGGTCCAGGAGTGAATTCCTGCAGTCGGGCCGTCGGCTGCCAGTATTCAAAATGGTGCCGATAGCCTTTGCCCTCACTATGTCACAGGGGCCGACCAATGGCACCGGTAGCCCCTGTGACATAGTGAGGGTAAGGGCTATCGGCGCCATTTTGAATACTGGCAGCCGACGGCCCGAGTGCAGGAGGTCGCTCCCGGACTCCCCACTGGACCACCAGGGACTTTTGGCAAGTCTTGTGGGGGTCAGGAGGGTCCCCCAAGACTTGCCAATGGATGGCTGGCACCATCTTGTGCTCCTACCATGTGACAGGGGCTGACCAATGGCACCAGTAGCCCCTGTGACATAGTAAGGTCAAAGGCTATCGGCACCATTTTTTGAATCCCGGCAGCTGAGGGCGTGAGTGCAGGAGATGGCTCCCGGACTCCCCGCTGGACCACCAGGGAGTTTTGGTAAGTCTTGGGGGTATCAGGCGGGTGGGGGGTTTGTTTAAATTTGCTCCTTTAGACGGCTGAATAATTCGGCAAAGATTCGTTGTATTCGTGGGGAATCACGATACGTTTTGCTTCCCCATGAATACAACGAATATGGCCCTATACGTTGCGGATTACCAATACGTTGAAAACGAATGCACACTCCTACTTCCCAGGTCTTATTGGAGAGTTTACAATACAACTGGAAGTGAAAGTCATGGACAGTATTGGAAGTAGGGAGGGAAAACAACTGTCACCAGGAAATTCTCCAGTAGAATTAAAGCTACAAGGTCAGTTGTCTGAAAAAGTGTGCTAGAAACAGAAAGAAAAAGTTAAATAAATGCCTTATTTTCCAAATAATTAATTGCTTAGTTCTAGTTTCTAATGTTCTCAACTAACTGTATAAGTTTTTCAGAATGCAAATCTTTACATTTCAGAACTCAAAGTGCTATGCCAGGTCAGGCAACATTTTTAGGCATCCCTATGCAACTGGAAAATCATTCATACATCTTGGAAATATTCTGAAAAGTGAATACAAAGTGAATATGTGCAACCTCAACTTTTTCAAGTTAACTCAATACAAAAAGCGAGAACATTTTAAATTACACTGATATAATTTAAGGTAAAAATAAAATGTAATTAATTTGAAAAAAATGAAAAATTGCAAACTGATTAAATGCCTTTATACTGTTAAAGTATTTTACCATATCAACACTTGCAGAAAAGATTTTATAGCACTAAAGTCAAAAAATCATTTTATTCATGTATTTATTTTAAAACATTTCTATCCTTCCTGTCTCAAAAATCAAGGTGGGTCACAACAGAACATTCACAAAATGTATATATAGATAGCATATCAAACACATAATAAAAAGAAACATGAGCCCGCCACAAATTAACAATCCAGAACCTCGCTTCACAAACAGCCTGCTGTTTTCAGACATGTTCTCAATTTCCACTTAAGTCACCTTTTTTTTTTCCCCAAAGGCTGATATAACTAGTTTTCTACTGATTTTTTAAAGTACAAGGATATGTAGTAGTTCTCAGTTGATCAGATAGTGCTTTCCAAAATATTGGACCAGCAATTAAGAATGCCCTCTTGCATGTTTCCATCAAATGCGCCAAGCGATTCTATACACATTTTGTTTTCCATATAATAATGCACAGAGAATGCAGAGTTGCTTAAATAGGACTACAATTCTCAAAAGACAGCGATTCACCAATCACATATGGGTCAGGTGACTGCATGCACCTCCAAGCTTTCTGGAAGAGACAAGAAGTCTTGCACACATGCTCGATTTCTTGCATTTCTGTGGTTCTTGCATTTCTCAGGTCCCATTTAACCAAGATATATAAAGGAGAGAAAGTTTTTCTTTTGTTTTTTTGAACTGGTGTGCAATAAGCTGCGGAATTTATTGCTGGAAGATGTCGTTAACGTATCTAGCATAGGTGGGATAAAAATAGATTAAAAAGGAAAAAGGTCATAAATATTAGCCAGTTAATATACCTGAGATAAATATGCATATCATGGAGGCTCGGTATATGTAAATTATCTCAGGTATAATTCATCATGGATAGTCTGAAAACTCAACTGGCTATGGGGTACCCAGGATAGGTTTAGGAAGCCCTGCCCTAGCTAAAAGGTGAATTTTAAAAGCGATATGCTCACTAAAACCAGGAGACAGCCACACTTGTATTATGTATTTAGTAACACATGATTTTATAAACCAGCTATGTATTCACAAACATCTCGCAACAGGGAAAAAAGGGGCAGAATGTGGTTGGGGTATGGGCATTCTGGGCAGGGCCAAGAGATATGCGCATATATCTGTATGCGCATAGAGGCACTTCCAAGTCCATTTCAGCTCAACGTTACGTCTGCTATAGATAAGGTGAAAGTCAGAATAAAATGATTTCTAACCATATATGAACTGACTGAGAGATTTGCCAGATTTGATCTGGGTTAAGTGGGGGGGAGTTCAGGCTAAAGAACCGGGGGGGGGGGGGTGATCTTGAGGACCTAGCTGTAGACTAGGCAAACAAATTGATGAACTGGTGAAACTGGTCATGTCCTGGACACACACATATAGCAAAACTGCTTACCTGTAATAGCTGTTATCCCAGGACAGCAGGATGTAGTCCTCACATATGGGTGACATCACTGATGGAGCCCTATCGCGGAAAACGTTCTGTCAAAGTTTCGAGAAACCTTTGACTGGCAACACTGAGTCCACTGAGCATGCCCAGCATGCCATGATTCCTCAAGCCACAGGGGTCCTCCCTTCAGTCTCGTTTGTAGCAATAAGCTTTAGCCAAAAAGTAAAATAAAACGTTTCGGACCCAACTCCTTGGGGTGGCGGGTGAATTCGTGAGGACTACATCCTGCTGTCCAGGGATAACAACTATTACAGGTAAACAATTTTGCTTTATCCCAAGACAAGCAGGATGACAGTCCTCACATATGAGTGATTAGCAAGCTACAGGCTGAGTCATCTTTGTTTTTGGACCAACAGCGTACAACTTGTGCAACAGGCACAAAATTGGTGTACTGTTGGAAAAAATGAGGGATCCTGAAATCACAGCAGGTTGGATGTGGAAGGAGTTGGGATTATACTGGAAATACATTCTTTAAGACAGATTGTCTGAAGGCTAAATCTTGTCTTCCCTTCCTTGTCCAGGCAGTAATGAGCTGCAAATGTGCGAAGAGAGCTCCATGTTGCAGCCTTGCAGATGTCAGCAATCGGTACTGAATGATAGTATGCTACTGAGGTTGCCACTGCTCTAACTGAGTGCGCCTTTATTCGTCCCTGGAGAGAAAGGCCTGCTTTTTCATAGCAGAAGTCTATACAATCTGCTAGCCAGTTAGAGAATGTTTGTTTGCCCACTGCTTTACCCGGTTTGTTTTTATCAAAAGAAACAAAGAGCTGGGTGGATTTCCTATAGACTTTAGTGCGTTTTAGGTAAAGCAAGTGTTGCTTACCTGTAACAGGTGTTCTCACAGGACAGCAGTATGTTAGTTCTCACATATGGGTGACATCACAGGATGGAGCCCTATACGGAAAACATTTCTGTCAAAGTTTCTACCAAGCTTTGACTGACACTGACACACTGAGTGCACTGAGCATGCTCAGCCTGCAATTATCCCTGTGAGCCACAGGTGTCTCCCTCAATCTCATCTTATAGCTAAAAGGGCAAGCGAAACTAAAATAAACGTAAAAACATATACAGACCCAACTCCGCGGGGTGGCGGGTGGGTTCCATGAGGACTAACATCCTGCTGTCCTGTGAAAACACCTGTTACAGGTAAGCAACACTTGCTTTCTCACAGGACAAGCAGGATGGTAGTCCTCACATATGGGCAAGTACTCAGCTGAGGATGCCCGAGAGTGCACCAAATGCATCCAAACACGCGAAAGGCGCAATGACAGGGGGTGGAATTTGGAACGGAGGGCATCCTGAAACCCTTAACGAGTTGGTGGAAGGATGTTGGGTAGTTAAACCGAAAAGAATAAGAATAGACAGACTGGCCAAACATGGAGCATGCCAGCTAGTCGTATCTAAGCAATAAAGGGCTGCGAAGGTATGGAGAGAACTCTAGGTTGCAGCCTAATAAATATGTACAAGCAGCAGCGGCCAAGGGAAGCTATTAAGGCTGGGATGGACGCAACAGAGTGTGGTTACACACAGTGTTGTAGTGAAATGCCTGCTTGTTGGTAGGAAAAAGAGATACAGCCATCAATTAGGAGGAATAGGTCTGTTTGCCCACTAGAACTCGCAGCTTGACTCTTGCCACAGAAGGAAAGAGTTAGGTGGAATTCCTATGGAATATAGTGCAATCTAGATAGAATGCAAGTGCACTATTACTGTCTAAGAAGTGGAAAAAACCCTCTCGCTCTGGTGAGAGAGAGGTGTTGGGAAAAATGGGCAGAGTATATTCTGAGTAAGGTGAGATCCAACATCTACCTTAAGAAAGATAGGAAGTTGAATACGTAAAAACCTCTCGGTCACGGAGGAACACGGGGTTGGATGAGTATGTAACAAGGTGTGTAACTCACTGACCCTGTTGGCAGAAATGACATTTATGAGGGAAAGTATTTCCCACATCAAACTGTGAAATGAGAGGAATGGAAAGGCTCAAACGGAGAACGTATGAGACTTATAAGGATAAGATATAGGTTTCCATTCCGTGACTAGTGAAAATAGAGGCGGCTTGATCAGTGGATAATCCATGGTAAACTGACTCAGAAGGGGTTTACCGTTAATCGGGTATCCCCACTCCCAAATGATACACCAATTGGAACGGAGGTGTACCTATGTGGAGGATGTCTGAGGAGCAGAATCCGAGGGAACAAGAGAAAAGAGTGGTGTAGAAAAAAAGAAAAAGGGTAATACCCTTTTGTATGTGTCATGTAGTAAATCATGCCATGTTGAATGGTAGGATTTATGTGTAGAAGGTTTTGTGACGCTACCAGTACCTGAGAACATCAGTGAGTCTAAGATTTGAGACTGACTTGTGAGAAGGGGGAATTGGTTACTGGTGTGATAGATTGAGAAGTATGGGAAGCATACTGGTCTCGGCCAGGATGTGGGTCTGAGGACCAGTAAACCCCATCCCGGTTCAGCATTAGAAGAGTGCTGGCTATGAGAGGCAGCAGAAGACACACATTTAAGAGGCCCTTGATGGAAGAAAGGCGTCTATGGGAACGCATTGGAAACATGTGTAGGGAGTAGAATCTGTGCACCGTATGGTTCGATTTGGACGCAGAGGCCAAGTTCAGTTGACCTCAGCGTTAGAAGATCCTTCCCGCTACACATGTAGTCCGAGACCATTCGAGAGTATGAAAACCTACATAGAGAAGGTCTGCTAGTGCGTGCAGTAAATCTCTTAGATAAGCGGCCCGAGGATACATGGAGTGAGCAAGGGCCAAGGGTAAAGCTGCGCAGCTTCCTTGCAGAGCAGCTAAGAGGTTGTGCGTGCTTGTGTTGGAAAAACACATTGTCCCTATGCTGTCTGTCTGTATGCACAAAGATTTGTTGCAGAGGCAGTATTGGAAGGCATAAGGGTATAACACATGGCTACAAACTCCAGGAAGTTCATGTGGAACTGTGTCTGGAGTGGAGCAGAAGCATATTGGGTTGAGAAGCTTTTAGGTCAAACTTTACAACCCTGAGTAAATGCGAGCATGAGCAGAATCAGACTAGGATTTGGTTCTAGATCTGCAATATGGATGAGGGACGAAAGCGGTTGAACAGCTTAGACCCACTGATAATGGAATTTCACTGAATCTAACTGATAGCAGTTTTGAATCTATGAGGAAAGTGCATAGTGAAAAAACCCCATGGCCCGACAATGAAGAATTGAAGGGCTGAGGTTATGGAAAAATGCGCACAGGGACATGTAAACATTTATTAGAATGTCTTCTCGTATGCTGGACAGGAAAGGTCATTATGATTGTGGTGTCCAGAAGTGTTGTATAAGGGATTTATGGCAGTGACAGTAATCCCAGTTAGTAAATGTGTAGTGAGTCATGAAGAAGTTAGAGCTCCTTGTGTGGACTGACTGTGGTTATTCAGCTGTCCATGCAAGGAAAAGCGTAAATGATGTTGCACTCCGTAGAGAAACAGCATTGACCGATAGTAATTCAATGAATACCCCAGTTGCCGAAGCTGGTGCAACCGGCAGAGCTTGGGATTGTAATATTGTTGACTCACCATGAAGCACATAGAAAGATTAGAGGTAATGTACTTACTGCGATATGGAAGCATGGTAACGAAAGATACCATTTTACCTGTGCCTTCTGAAGCAAGTTGGTATTTCTGAGGTCCAGGATGGGCAGAGAGTAACTACTTTCTGTTGAAAGAAAGAATAGTGTCATTAAAACTCCCCAACCCCTTCCCCCTCTGCGCTTTGTTGCATCTGGGGGAGTATACAGGGAACCTTGGTACAAGGTGGGGTGGCCGTTCTGCTGATATCCGGCCAGTTGGGAGACCAGGAGGTGTCCAACTGGAGGGGCTGATTAATCTAGGTATCAATGTAACCTCCCACGGGAGCATGAGCGGTAAAGTCTTACCCGCATTTCTGTGTGCTTTACAAGGAGACATCGAGACCTGTCGTCAGGCTTCGAGGTGGACGTGCACTTGAGGCAGTATTTTCTGGATCTCGTGTTTAGCAGATCAGCGAATGCACTTGGAACTTTGGTTCTGAATCAGGAACCAGAAGCCAGAAGCATTAATCAGTACAGAGCCTCGTTGCTGAAGAAGGGAGGATGCCCTGATGCAATCCCAAGAAATGATAGAGAGGTTCTCTTGGTATTGTGGCTGACATAGCTGGCATAGCGATATGTGACACTAATACGGTTCTTGAAAGGTACATGACCTAGAACATTTCGAACCATGTGGCTCGAATTAGAGAACACATCTCAATAGGAATGCCGCAGAAGCGGGTACTTACCATCCGACGTGGATTGCCGAAGGACAAGCCGGCGAAGATTGCTGGCTCCGTGGATTCCAGGAGTCATCGAGGGAGTAGACGCCCATCTCAACTCTGATGCCTGGTATGGTGACGCAGTTATAGAGGAGGCAAGCTGAGCGTGGCTGGCGCTACCACTGTAGTATTTTGTGGAGGGCCACAATCCTAAGCGATGTCGGTGGGGCACGCCTTGGGAACAGGGGAGCTGATTAACAGCTCGTGAACCTGGCCCTCGTCGCAGCGGCTCAACGTCTCGTGACGCCAGTGCAGAATTCTTCGGAACTCATTCCGGTGTTTCTGGAGCACCAAGGACTGCCAATACTGTGTGGAACAGTGTCGATGGCAGTAGTGATGTTGCTCGGCCCGAGCATTCTCCAGCATCAAGAAGGATAGCACCAATGTGCTGGATGGCGTCGGTGGCGGATGGTCATCGTGTCGGTGACGATCCATGCCACGGTGCTCGGCCCTGTCTTTCCCCAGCGCAGAGACGGATGCCCTCACTGTCTTGGATGGCGACTGATGACGGACTGTCACAGCATGCCTGCACTGCTGCTGGCACTATATAGTGTCTTAGGCTAATACAGGGCTTAAATAAGAACCCAAAGCAAGGAGCATTGTTTTCAGGCGAAGGCATTACGTGGCGGTGCTATGTAGGTATTGACGGTGTCAATGGCGGCTGAAGCGGCCTCGAGGGTATCGTCAAAAATATATATGAAAAAACGTTGATGACTCTGCTAGAGCAATGATGACCGTGACGGAGCACTGATGGCATCGGCATAGGTATCTATGGGAATGATGTGGCATCGAATAATCGAAAAAAAACATTGTTGGCATCGGAAAAATGATACCGGCATCGACGGAGTCTATGACTGCATCGATAGGAATGTTGAACACACCGATGGAAACGACGTGGGCATAGAGGGCATCGATATATGGAGGCGAGCACAGATGGCATCGACGACCCAGGCACGAATGGCGTCCATGGCTTCGATGGAAAGGACCCAGGCATCAATGCCCATCGATGGAAGTGCCCCGGGCGACGGTGGCATCGACCCGGGCATGGATGGTACAGATGAGACAAGGTGTACGTCGATGGCATCCATCTGGGCAATGATGGCACTGATGAAACCCAAGGAAAAATCAGTGACATGGATGAAAAACATGGATGGCACTGATAGAAACGATGCAGGGACAATGGCATCAGAGTACCGCGGGGGGGGGGGGGGGGGGGGGTACCGATGGCATCTAAGAATCCAGGACGGTCTGAAGGGGTACCGACGGTAGCGATGGGGACATCGACTGCGCGAGTGTACTGAGGAAATCGAAGAACCTGAATCAACAGGGGCCCTGGCGGCAACGGAAACCGTGGAAGTCCCTGTCCCACTAGCGCCAATAACCAGGCAGAGTGTCACAGAGGGACACTCGCAGGCTTTGTGTGGCTAACTGAAACATAGGCAGAGGGAAGGCCACAGTCGGTTGGCAGGCCAGGGAGGTGACAGGAACTGAATGAAAAAACAGGGCATAGTACTCACCGAGCGTCGAATAAACGTACGCGAAGGGAGACCCGAGCAGGGAAAAGTGTTTGTGAAGTAAAAGTTTAAGTGTTTCCATAAGGAAAAAAGTGTTAGAATTTCTCACAGAGCTCCTAACCGCTATGCTTACTGCAGAGTGGAAAAAAGAAGACTGAGGGAGACACCTGTGGCTCACAGGGATAATTGCAGGCTGAGCATGCTCAGTGCACTCAGTATGCCAGTGTCAGTCAAAGCTTTGTAGAAACTTTGACAGAAAGGTTTTCCTTACAGGGCTCCATCCTGTGATGTCACCCATATGTGAGGACTACCATCCTACTTGTCCTGTGAGAAAATGCTAACATGCGTTTACAGTTTAGGGGTATGTAAAACTCTGTCGCCTTTTTGCGAGTGAGGACTTGGAAAGAATGAGGGCAAATTTATAGACTGATTCAAGTGGAAGTCAGTAACCACCTTGGGAAGGAATTTAGGGTGAGTACGGAATACCACTCGGTCATGCAGGAACCTGGTATATGGGGAGTATGTTTCAATGCTTGTAACTCACTAACCTTCTAGCAGATGTAATAGCTACTAGAAAGAGAACTTTCCATGTAAGAAATTTAACCTTGCATGAATCTATGGGTTCAAGAGGAGAACACATGATCCTTGCTAGTACTACGTTAAGGTGCCAATCTATGACTGGTGGCCGCAGAAAGGGGGTTAGTTTAATTAAACCGCTCATAGACCTACAGACAAGGGGTTGTGATGATATCGGGGCATCCCCAACTCCTTTGTGGTAAGCTGAGACAGCACTCAGGTGTACCCGCACTGACGAGGTCTGGAGACCAGAGTCTGAAAGGTGCCAAAGATAATCTAGTAAAGAGGATGTGGGGTAGGAAAAGGAGTCAATACTTTTCTGCATGCATCACGTAGTAAATCTCTTCCATTTGGAATGATAGGATTTTCGTGTAGAAGGTTTTTGTGAGGCTACAAGCACTTGAGATACATTAGTTGAAAGATTGAGGGGTTGAAGTATTATGCTTTCAACATCCAGGCTGTGAGGGATAGGGACTGAAGGTTGAGGTGGCGCAACCTGCCCTGATCTTGAGTTATGAGAGTGTGTGCCATGCCCAGTCAAACTGGTTTCCTGTTCGAGGTCGCGGAGTATGGAAAACCATACTTGTCGAGGCAATATGGGCCTATTATTATCATTCACCCTTGGTCCTGTGTGTATCTTCACTAGAGTTTTGGTTATGAGCGGTATCGGGGGATACGTGTATAGAAGACCTGAGTTCCAAGGGCAAGGAAATGCGTCCATGGCTAACTTGTTTCTCTGCTTGCGCAGGCAGCATCATGTGTCCACTTTGTGATTCATCTCTGATACAAAGAAGTCCATTGTTGGTTGACCCCAACGATGGAATATCCTGGTCACTACTGAAGGATCTAGGGACCACTTGTGAGGTTGGAACTGATGACTGAAGCGGTCCTGCACTACGCTGTGAATGCCCGCCAGATAAGTGGCCTGGAAAAACATGGAATGTGTCAGGACCCAGTCCCAAATTTGTGCGGCTTCTTTGTTTGTTCAGGTACCACATGGCAGCTGTGTTGTCTGTTTGTATTAGCACAGTCTTCTATGAAAGGCAGTCCTTGAACGCATAGAGAGCATAACATATAGCTCGAAGCTCCAAGACTTTGATTTGGAAAGTTGCTTCGAGTTTTGTCCAAGTACCCTGAGTCTGAAGACCTTTTGTATGTGCTCCCCAACCCAAGGTGGATGCATCTGTAGTTAAGGTTACTTGTGGAACTGGTTGCTGGAAAGGTAGGCCTTTGAGCAAATTGTTCGTGTTCGCCCATCAGAGGAGAGATGAACGTAACTGGTGGGATATTTGAATTGGAGATGACAGTAGTTGAATGGCTTGGAGCCACTGAGATTTCAATGTCCATTGTGTTATTCTCATGGCTAATCTGGCCATAGGAGTGACATGAACTGTAGAAGCCATGTGGCCGAGCAGAGTGAGGAACTAATGGGCTGTCGCTGTTCGCTTTGTGCGCAGAGAGTTCGCTAAAGTGGACAGAGTCTCTGTGCGGTCTTTTGGGAAGAAGGCCTTGGATACGGTGGTGTTCAATTCTGCTCTGATGAATTGCAGAAGGCGAAATGGTAGAAGATGAGATTTTTGGTAGTTTATTAGAAATCCCAACTAGTGAAGCCGATTGATTTTGCGCTTGAGCAAGTTGAGAGCTCCTTGCCTTAATTGGCTTTTGATGAGCCAGTCGTCGAGATAAGGGAATATGTGTACGCTTTCCTTGCGTAGATGGGCCGCTGCCACTGCTAGGCACTTTGTGAATACTTGGGGTGTTGAGGCAAGTCCGAATGGCAGTACTCGGTATTGAAAGTGTTGATGACCCACCAGGAAACACAGGAACTTGCGATGAGGAGGAAAAATTGGAATGTGACTGTAAGCGTCTTGAAGATCCAGAGAACAGAGCCAATCTCCTGTTTGAAGAAGAGGAAGCATGGTGCCTAAGGATACCATCCTGGACTTTTCCTTTCGTAGAAATTTGTTGAGTTTCCAGAGGTCTAAGATGGGACGTAGGCCTCCTGTTTTCTTTGGAGTGAGAAAATAGCGGGAGTAGAATCTTCTGCCCTGCTGAGATCGGAGAACTGGTTCCACGGCCCTGGCTCTCAGGAAGGTGGACAATTCTGTTTCCAGAAGTGTGGAATGATCCTGTTTGTACCCAAAGCGAGCTTGGTGGAGAATCTTTTGGTACTGTAAGAAAATCTAGATGGTACCTTGAGATATAATGGATATTACCCATTGATCTGTGGGTGATGTGCGCCCAATTGGGACGAAAAAAGGAGATTCGACCTCCCACTGGTATACTTTGGGGGTCGGGTTGGTAGAGTGGCTGCTGTCCTCTGGCAGGTTTTCAAAATCCTGGTGCAGGGCCTGTCTGAGGAGGAGGTTGAGGCCTAGATGCCCTTGGTTGTCTAGATGTTATAGCTGTGAGTGGATTCTTGGATACTGCAGTGATGGCCACTCCCATGGGGAGGAGCCCCATGAGGAACTGCAGTACCAGGCTAGACTCGGCACACAACACAGAGAAGATAGTTTTTATTGTACAGCAGGATGGCACTGCCCGGGAAGCGGACAGCAGTGGTAGATAGCTCCAGCAGTGGTAGCCCAGGGATCCTCGGCTGAGAGGCCCTGTCTCACTCTGTAGTAGTTGGACACAGTGTGGAGAACAGGAACAAGTCCCGAATGTAGAGCGCTGAAGCTGTAGAGGAGATAGACTGGTATGTTAGTACTCACTGAAGCAGAACTGTGTCTTTGAAAGTCCTGGCAGGCAGAAGTTGTAGAGTGGCAGGCACCAGGTTAGGGAGAGCAGGCCCTTGGGGAGCGAGTACCTGGGATCCCAGGATAGGCACCTGAAAGAAAGTAGAAGGGCCCCTGAGGAGCGGGTACCCCAAGTTAGTAGAATTACCCTGAAGGGGGCGAAGAGAGCTTCCTGCGGCAGCTAGGAAGTCGGCAAAGAAGCTTAGTCCGGAGAAATTCCAATCCTTAATAACTCAGTTTGTTAGCAAATGAAGGACAGGCTAAATAACAGGATGTGCTGATGTCACTCGGAGGGGACGCTCCCGAGGTTCCCTGCCATGACATAGATAAAAGAACGCGTGGCAGTGCGCATGCTCAGAAAAACCATGGCGAACGCTGTCGCCATTGCCGATCCAGGGACACTGGGGAGAGCGGCAGGAAAGACAACGGTGGCAGCCAACTTCCCATGGCTTGAGGAGAGAGAAGGAAGAAAGGTGAGGCACAAAGGTCAAAGCCGTCTGAGAACGACAGACGCAACACTAGATTGGACCTCTTTGCGCTGGTCTTGATGCCCCTACCATGGGGTGCTGGGGATAGTATCTCAGGGGTCTGTAATAAGGTTTCTGGTGTCTTTCCTGACTGTCATGCAGAAGATGGTGTCTCTGCTGGAACACAGGAGAGTTGGCGTAGAGTCTCAATGTTCTTCAGCTGTGTCACAGCATCCTGTACTTTCTTCTCCAAAGAGGTTGTCTCCAGTACAAGGTAGATCTGCCAATTTCTCTTGAATTTCTGACCTGAGGTCAGAAGCCTTTAGCCAGGCCCATCTACGAGCACTAATTCCTATTGCAGCCATTCTGGATGATGTTTTGAAGCTGTCCATAGGCTGCAGAGTCCTCAATGTTTTCCAGCCTCTAGGCCCTTATAAATGTTCTTAAAGGAATCCTGGTATCGTTGAGGAAGTGACTCAGACAATTCCTGTATTTGCTTATATAAATTGCGCTGGTATTGAGTCATATATAACTGATATGATGCAATTCTGGAAACAAGCATGGATCCTTGGAACATTTTTCAGCCAAGAGAATCTAAGAATTTTTGTTCCTTTCCAGGAGGCGTAGCAAGTGTGGGCAGATTCTTTCTGACTTCTTTTAGGCCAACTCCAACACTACAGACTGGTGTGGAAGTTGAGGTTTCTGGAACCCTGGTATACATTGAACCAGGTAAGTGGTGTCAGTCCGCTTGTTTACTGGTGGTATGGTACAGGAGTGCTCCCATAGTCTGTGTTGGAGATCCACAAGTACTTCATGCACAGATATTGCAAGAACTTCTTTAGGAGGATCTACAAATTGTAAAACCTCTAGGGTTTTTTGTCTCGTGTCCTCTTCTGCCATCAGCTGGAAAGGAATGGTATCTGCCATCTCTTTTACAAAATTTGAAAAAGAGAGGTCCTCTGGAGGTGATTTTCTCCTCTCCTCCGGAGGGGATAGATCCAATAAGATATCGTCCGATGAAGTATCGGTGTCTCCCTCATTCCAGGTATCCAAGGAAGAACGTCGTGGAGGAGTGGAGTGAGGATGGAACAGTGGCATCGAAGGATTCATCGGCGGCATCGATGGAGGAATCGATGGAGAAAAAGGGAGTCTCGGATGTGAAATCCCCGATGGTCCTGGTATTGGCTCAGGCATCGGCAAACCCTTCGAGGCATCATATTCCCTGGGATTGGGCATCGGAGTGTTCGATCCTGATAGCGATGGTTGCATCGGAATGGCACCGATAAGGGCAAGGAGCTTAGCGACTAACGGTGCAAATAGTGATAGGTCCGGCATCAGCATCGGTGCAGGCATCAGTACCAGTGATGGAATCGGTACCGGTGATGGTACCGGTGCTGGTATTGATGGTTGAATATCTCGCAAAGCTTCTTTAACTGCCTGGTGGATAAAAGCATCCAGTTCCTCCCTTATAGCTGGGTAAGGTCAGAGCAGCTATAGGGTGTGGCAGAGAAGGCGGAACCAGCTCTTCCACTGATCCCTGTGGTGGCACGGTACCCGGCACCGGTGTCGGTGGGGATCACCTGGAAGTGATAGACATTGAGGGTATCGATGACTCTTCTACTCGAGGTCTTTTTGGAGGTGGCTTGATGGGCATCAATGGCGAGATCGGGGTTCAAAGCTCTCCAATGACGGTGCCGATGTTTTTCACGATGCTCGGTGTCTTTTTTCTCGAGCACCGAAGTGGATTTTATGGATGACTGAGATGGAGTCGGAGATGATCGGTCACCACTTCCATCGGGATGACGTTTAGTCTTAAGTACTAACTTTTTAGCCGCTCCAGCCAGAGACAACTGTGTTGATGTTGACGTCGATGGAAGTAACTGAAGATGAAAGACATGTTCCAACTTCCCCAGATGGGCCCATCTGCCTTTAGCCATCATCTTGGCACACTGTGGACATGTTGATACGTTGTGTCCCTCGCCCAAGCACAAAACACATTCGATGTGCGGGTCCGTAACAGACATAGTGCGAGGACAATTTGGGCATTTTTTAAACCCAGTTGCCATTTTGAAGGCCGGACAGTCGTCGAAGGCCTTCTGACTAGAAAAATGAGAAAAACAGTATTCACCGGAGAAAATATGATTATTCACCGAACGGTGGAGAAAGGGAGACCCCTATGAAGGGGAAAAATTTGAAAAAAAAACTTTTAAACTTTTTCTGCTGAGGAAAATAGTGTGTGAAAACTATCACACAGGGCTCATTCACTGCGAGGCTAATAGCAGCACGGAAAAACGAAGACTGAAGGGAGACTCCTGTGGCTCGAGGAATCATGGCATGCTGGGCATTCTCAGTGGACTCAGTGTGCCAGTCAAAAGTTTCTAGAAACTCTGACAAAGTTTTCAGCAATAGGGCTCCATCCAGTGACATCACCCATATAAGAATATAAGAACATAAGAACATGACATACTGGGTCAGACCAAGGGTCCAACAAGCCCAGCATCCTGTTTCCAACAGTGGCCAATCCAGGCCATAAGAACCTGGCAAGTACCCAAAAACTAAGTCTATTCCATGTTACCGCTGCTAGTAATAGCGGTGGTTATTATCTAAGTCAATTTACTTAATAGCAGGAAATGAACTTCTCCTCCAAGAACTTATCCAATCCTTTTTTAAACACAGCTATACTAACTGCACTAACCACATCCTCTGGCAACAAATTCCAGAATTTAATTTTGCGTTGAGTGAAAAAGAACTTTCTCCGATTAATTTTAAATGTGCCACATGCTAACTTCATGGATTGCCCCCTAGTCTTTCTATTATCCAAAAAAGTAAATAACCGATTCACATCTACCCGTTCTAGACCTCTCATGATTTTAAACACCTCTATCATATCCCCCCTCAGCTGTCTCTTCTCCAAGCTGAAAAGTCCTAACCTCTTTAGTCTTTCCTCATAAGGGAGCTGTTCCATTCCCCTTATTTTTGTAGCCCTTCTCTGTACCTTCTCCATCGCAATTATATCTTTTTTGAGATGCGGCGACCAAAATTGTACACAGCATTCAAGGTGCGGCCTCACCATGGAGCGATACAGAGGCATTATGACATTTTCTGTTTTATTCACCATTCCCTTTCTAATAATTCCCAACATTCTGTTTGCTTTTTTGACTGCCGCAGCACACTGAACCGACAATTTCAATGTGTTATCCACTATGACGCCTAGATCTTTTTCTTGGGTAGTAGCACCTAATATGGAACCTAACATTGTGTAACTATAGCATGGGATATTTTTCTCTATATGCATCACCTTGCACTTATCCACATTAAATTTAATCTGCCATTTTGATGCCCAATTTTGCTCTAGCCTCACAAGGTCTTCCTGCACTTATCACAATCTGCTTGTGATTTAACTACTCTGAATAATGTTGTATCATCTGCAAATCTGATTACCTCACTCGTATTTCTTTCCAGATTCATTTATACATAGATTGAAAAGTAAGGTCCCAATACAGATCCCTGAGGCACTCCACGGCCCACTCCCTTCTGAGAAAATTGTCCATTAATCCTACTCTCTCTGTTTCCCTGTCTTTTAGCCAGTTTTATAATCCACGAAAGGACATCGCCACCTATCTCATGACTTTTTTACTTTCCTAGAAGCCTCTCATGAGGAACTTTGTCAAATTCCTTCTGAAAATCCAGTTACACACATCTACCGGTTCATCTATATCCACATGTTTATTAACTCCTTCAAAAAAGGTGAAGCAAGATTTGTGAGGCAAGACTTGCTTAGGTAAAGCCATGCTGACTTTGTTCCATTAACCATGTCTTTCTATATGTTCTGTGATTTTGATGTTTAGAACACTTTCCACTATTTTTCCTGGCACTGAAGTCAGGCTAACCGGTCTGTAGTTTCCCGGATCGCCCCTGGAGCCCTTTTTAAATATAAGGGTTATATTAGCTATCCTCCAGTCTTTAGGTACAATGGATGATTTTAATGATAGGTTACAAATTTTTACTAATAGGTCTGAAATTTCATGTTTTAATTCCTTCAGAACTCTGGGGTATATACCATCCAGTCCAGGTGATTTACTACTCTTAAGTTTGTCAATCAGGTCTACCACATCTTCTAGGTTCACTGTGATTTGGTTCAGTCCATCTGAATCATTACCCATGAAATGGGTAATAACTTCTCCAGTATGGGTACCTCCCCAACATCCTCTTCAGTAAACACCGAAGAAAAGAAATCATTCAATATTTCCGCGATGGCCTTATCTTCTAAGTGCCCCTTTAACCCCTTGATCATCTAACGGTCCAACTGAATCCCTCACAGGCTTTCTGCTTTAGATATATTTTTTAAAGTTTTTACTGTGAGTTTTTGCCTCTATGGCCAAATTCTTTTCAAATTCTCTCTCTTAGTCTGTCTTATCAATGTCTTACATTTAACCTGCAAACATTTATGCATTATCCTATTTTCTTCTGTTGGATCCTTCTTCCAATTTTTGAATGAAGATCTTTTGGCTAAAATAGCTTCTTTCACCTCCCCTTTTAACCATGCCAGTAATCGTTTTGCCTTCTTTCCACCTTTCTTAATGGGTGGAATACATCTGGATTGTGCTTCTAGGATGGTATTATTATTATTATTATTTTTAACAATGACCATGCCTCTTGCACACTTTTTACTTTTGTAGCTGTTGCTTTCAGTTTTTTTCTAACTATTTTTCTCATTTTATCAAAGTTTCCCTTTTGAAAGTTTAGCACGAGAGCCGTGGATTTGCTTACTGTCCCCCTTCCAGTCATTAATTCAAATTTGATCATATTATGATCACTATTGCCAAGCAGCCCCACCACCGTTACCTCAAATATTTTCATTTACACTGCTAAGGATATACCTTCAAACGTGACCAGTTGTAGGAAAGCATTCTTCATCCAAGTCAGTTTTTGTCAACTTCTCATCCTGGATAAATGAATATATAAGTTTCTATGCTTAATCCATTAACCCAAGTCCTCCCAAATTGAATGGCTTCCCAACAAATTTTGTAATAATCTAAAGAGCTTCCAAACCTAATAAGGCTGCTGCCTAACATTTTATTTATTTAATTATAAAATTCTTATATACCGTCGTTCAGACTGGCCATTACAACGGTTTCCAAACATAAAATGCAAATAAAAGAACTGTTAAATTTACATAATACACAACTACTAAATTATTATATAAAACACAAATAAAAATAACCGGATAATATGACATCGCTCCTTTAAAATAGATTAAATTAAATAAAACACAATAAAATGCATTCATAATAAAACAATATAAAGTAATCTAAAATGCATAATATTTAAGTACTTTTATGTCGATCACGCTCAGTTGTAAAACTAGCTGCTTCACGGTATATGAATAAAATAATTAAAACAGTTCTTAGTCAGTCACTCTAAACTTATATTAAAATAGTTCTCAATCAGTCCCTCCAAATACAATTCCGAAAAGCCAGGTTTTCAAATTCTTTTTAAAAGATGTCCTATCAGCTTAGATCCTCAACTCAGTAGGAAGCTCATTCCACAGCTTAGGGCAGGCCAGGGAAATACTTCCATCTCTGACCTGACTTAGATAGGCTGAATTTACCGATGGTATTGTTAGAAGCCCTTTATTTGCAGATCTCAAGTTTATCTGGGGTTTATGTAGACAAATTGCTGCATTCAGCCAGTCCATTTGTTCTCAATAAATAATTTTATGTTAAATGCAGAGCACTTTATATTGGATACAAAATTTTATAGGTAACCAGTGAAGTTTCATCAAGATAAGTGTTATGTGATCACTCTTTTTTGACCCACTTAGTACCCTTGCTGCAGCATTTTGTAGTTTTTGTAAAGGGTGTATTCTTGAGGCTGGTAGTCCTAGTAACAGGGAATTACAATAATCAGTACTAGAAAAAATTAACAACTGCAATACATCTAGCTACTTATGTTCCCAGGCCTTGCTGTACAGTACTTGGCCACCACCAACTTCCAAGCAGCAACCCACATGGATTCTGGGGAATTTTAGCTTCTTCCTAATTATCCCATGGCCTACATCAGCACTAGCTTGCACTTTCTATATCCATAACTTGTTTTCTCTTTATCACCTTTCTCATTGGCTCTGCACTGGAGGGAATGAAGAACTGTTTGCAATACTGCTTCTTTCACTCTCCAGTATATGTCCCAAGCCTGCCTCAATTCTGTTACAATACTGATCTCCATCACCTCTCCTACTAGATTGTTTAAGGCATCTACCACCCTTTCAGTAAAGAATTTAAGTTTTGGAAATAATTTGGCCCTGCTGTTATGCAGAGAGGGGTTTCACTTCAGGACCCCCTCTTTTCTCCTTCTGCTGCTCTTTGCTTCATTCTTTCTCCTCTCACCTGTATTTAACCTGCCATTGCCCACCTGCGCCATATACTCACCCTGCAGCAGCTGCTCCTAGTCCCTCTACTCCAAAATATCTCTGGATTCCTGTTGGCTTCCTAGCCACAGCTCCTTTATTATGCCTGGACTCCCGACTCCCTCTAACCCATCTCCTCAGTTCTTCCCCATAAGCAGTCCTCCCACTCCAGCTCCCTTTATATAAAAATACAGGAGAAGGCAGAAGTCCATGCAGTGTAGACAGCAGGCTCGGTTAGTTCGCTTGGTTGCCGCTAGAGGTGGCGCATATGGCTGTTACAGCTCCACCGCTGCTGTTGCTCCCAACACTCAAAAGTGAATCACTGGAACCAAATCAATCTTGGTCAAAGGGAAGCAACAATATAAGTATCATTGTTGTTTGGCTTGTTCTATACAGGTTTTCACTACTAGGTCCATTGGAGAATATGCATACAAAAGACCTGTCCCCCAAACAATAGGGAAGGAATCTTTAACTAGACTGCCTTCTGATCTCCTCATGGAGAAGACTGGTAGATTTCTGTTCAGTACTGCTGCACTCAGATCCTCCTTGGAAGTGCCCCACTAGTAGGGACCTTCATTTTCATTTTTTATTGCTCTTTATTTTTCCCAGGAAATTATCAGGGTTTATATGATAACAAAAACAGGAGAAAAATCAGAAGAAAAAAAAAGACTAATTTTTCTAGATAAATATAGGAGCCTATTTTAATGGACAGAAGCCAGGACAATAAAACAATATTAAGCAGATTCTCACACCCACTGCCTTAGCAGAATCTCCATCTGTATCCTCATCCCCTGTCTAGTATGTCCTTCTCTTCCCACCTCCAGCCAAGAAACTCCCTCTCTCCCTGACCACACCCCCTGCATTGCAACAGCATTCATCCTTACCAGTAGTGGCTCCAGGCTTCTCCTTTTTCCTTTGGCAATATGCTTGAGGCTCCGGTTTGCTGCAGCACTGCACTTCTGCTTTTGTGCAGGGCCAAGAAACTTTCCACGAAGTGCTTCTGTTGAACATGGCCTGCTTAAAATGTATTCGTAGCACCAGGCAGCAGGCACTTTGGTTGCTAGGCAAGATTTGAAACACGGCATGGGCGGCACTGTAGGATGACAGCTTTCACTGGTTGGTGGGAGGGGGGGGGGGGGGATGATCAAGGCTTGAAACACAGCACGTGCCATGGCTCACAATGGCTGGAGGCCTTCAAAAGATACATCTACAGCTCTGGATGAGCTTTTTAATCAGCCTAAAATTAGGGTGAATATCGGTTTCAACAGAAACAGTCTGTCACCCTTGGAAAAATGTGGGAATTTATGGGTAAAAATCAGTTTAAACTGAAAATGAAGGACCCTACCCTCTAGATAAAAATATTGCTTGCTATGACCTGGTCCATGGAACACTAGTGGGGCTCCAAATGACAATTTAGCCTGTCTACTAAAATTATCATATCCCACCAACTATGTGGCATTCAAAACTATTGTGTGAGAGATGGTCCAGTTCCACAGTCTAATTGCCACTGCCAAAAGAGGTAAACATTTATTCAACTAGAACACAGCACAGTAACACAAATGACAGAGAAGTTTAAAAAAAAAAAAAAAAAAAGTAGCCCATGTGCCTAGAAGTAAACAACAGAGTTAAAAGATTCCAAATTACTTCTGTCAACTGATAAATGTTGAGATTACTTACCTGATAATCTCCTTTTCCTTAGTGTATGCAGATGGACTCAAAACAAGTGGGTATAGTGTGCTCGTGCTAGCAGTTGGAGACGGATCTGACGTCAGCACGGGTACATATGCCCCCACAGGAAGTGTAGCAATTCAGTAATCTTCCTTGCAAAAGCTTTTATAGATATATGTGTGACTGACCGATCGTTTAAATGAACAGGATTACCCTGACCAATTGATGGTAGCTGGAGACCGCCAGTGTTCTCAACCGGAAAGCGTCGACACCCGGCAGGGTGGAAGCCCTATATAAGCAAACATGGCTTAGCGTGAGTCGGCGAATCCCCATGTATACCGGCAGCCGGGCAGGATGCTGAGTCCATCTGCATACACTAAGGAAAAGGAGATTATCAGGTAAGTAATCTCAACATTTCCTAGCGTGTAGCAGATGGACTCAAAACAAGTGGGATGTACAAAAGCTACTCCCGGACTGGGCGGGAGGCTGCCTGAGGTCCGTTTAGGATTGCCCTCGCAAATGCTGTGTCCTCCCTGGCCTGAACGTCCAGACGGTAGAATCTGGAGAAGGTATGGAGGGAGGACCACGTCGCCGCTTTACATATCTTCGCAGGCGACAGCATCCTAGTTTCTGCCCAAGAGGCCGATTGCGCTCTGGTAGAATGAGCCGTGATCTGTAGAGGTGGTGGTTTTCCCGCTTCTACGTAGGCTGCCTTGATAACTTCTTTGATCCAGCGGACGATGGTTGGCCGTGAGACCGCTTCTCCTTGGTTCTTCCCGCTGTGAAGGACGAACAGATGGTCCGTCTTTTGTACTGCTTCTGACATTTCCAAGTATCTGGCCAGTATTCTGCCGATGTCGAGATGACGCAGTATTTGACCTTCTTCTGACTTCTTCAAACCTTCCGTGGTTGGCAAGGATATGGTTTGGTTGAGGTGAAATTGTGAGACTACTTTGGGTAAGAAGGAAGGAACCATGCGAAGATGAATAGCCTCTGGAGTGATTCTGAGAAACGGATCACGGCAGGACAGTGCTTGTAGCTCTGAGATGTGGCGTGCTGAACATACAGCCAGCAAGAACACCATCTTCAAGGTCAACAAACGGAGAGACAGGCCTCGAAGGCGTCTGAAGGCGGATTCCGCCAGAAATTCCAAAACTAGGTTGAGGTTCCACAGGGGCACTGGCCACTTCAGTGGCGGACGAATGTGTTTGACTCCTTTCAGGAAACGTGAGATGTCTGGGTGTTTAGCAATGGTGTTGCCGTCACTCCTGGGACCGTAGCAAGACAGCGCTGCTACCTGAACCTTGATGGCGCTGAGGGACAGACCCTTCTGAAGTCCATCTTGTAGGAAGTCCAAAATGATAGGAATCTTAGCGGCATGTGAACTGGTGCTGCGAGAGTCGCACCAGGCTTCAAAAACTCTCCAGATCCTGATATATGTCAGTGATGTGGAGAACTTGCGTGCTCGGAGGAGTGTGTCTATTACCGGCTCCGAGTATCCCCTTTTCTTCAATCTAGCCCTCTCAATGGCCAGACCGTAAGAGAGAATTGAGCTGGATCCTCGTGGAGGATGGGACCTTGCAGCAGCAGGTCCCTGTATGGAGGCAGAGGTAGAGGATTCCCTGCCAGTAGTCTTCTCATGTCTGCGTACCAGGGTCTACTTGGCCAGTCCGGGGCCACTAGAAGAACTAGTCCTCTGTGCCACTGAATCTTGTGTATAATGGCGCCCAGCAGGGGCCATGGAGGAAAAGCATATAGCAGGATCCCCTGAGGCCATGGCTGTACCAGTGCATCAATCCCCTGGGATAGAGGATCCCGCCTGCGGCTGAAATACCTGGGTACTTGAGTGTTGGACCTGTCCGCTAGTAGGTCCATGCCCGGCGTCCCCCACTGATCCACAATCATCTGGAAAGCTGTGGGTGACAGCTGCCATTCCCCCGGGTTTAGGCTTTCTCTGCTGAGGAAGTCTGCCGTGGTGTTGTCCTTCCCGACGATGTGGACGGCGGAGATGTCCTGGAGATTTGCTTCCGCCCAAGTCATCAAGGGGGCTATTTCTAGGGATACCTGTCGGCTTCTGGTTCCGCCCTGTCGGTTGATATATGCCACTGTGGTGGCGTTGTCCGACATCACTCTAACCGTTCTGTTTCGAAGTCTGTGGGCAAATCGCAGGCACACTAGCCTGACTGCCCTTGCCTCTAGTCGGTTTATGTTCCGCCCTGACTCTTCTCTGTTCCACCGCCCTTGGGCGGTGAGTTCTTCGCAGTGTGCTCCCCATCCGTTCAGGCTGGCATCTGTCGTGAGCAGGGTCCAGGTTGGGGAGGACATTCTGGACCCCCGGCTCATGTGGCCGGGCTGCAACCACCACCGTAGCTGGTTCCGCACTGTGGTTGGTAGAGGCAGGTGTACGGTATAGTCCTGTGATCATGGGCTCCACCGAGACAGGAGGGCATGTTGTAATGGTCTCATATGAGCCCACGCCATGGTATCACCTCCAGAGTGGATGCCATGAGGCCGAGGACCTGTAGGTAATCCCAAGCCGTGGGCCGGCTGGCACTCAGCAGGGCCTGCAGATGACTTCGGAGTTTCGACTTCCTTTTGGAGGTCAGGCTGACCTTGTCTGCCTGGGTGTCAAATTGAACCCCTAGGTATTCCAGCATCTGAGAAGGCTGTAGGGAACTCTTGTTCAAGTTTACAACCCATCCTAGGCTTTCCAGAAGAGCTATAACTCTGTTGGTTGCCTGGTGGCTCTCCTCTGGTGACTTCGCCCGGATCAGCCAATCATCCAGGTAGGGATTGACGAGGATCCCCTCCTTCCTGAGGGACGCTGCCACTACTACTATGACCTTGGTAAAGGTCCGCGGCGCGGTGGCTAACCCGAAGGGTAAAGCTCGGAACTGGAAGTGTTGGTCCAGGACCTTGAAGCGTAAATAGCGCTGATGATCCCGATGGATTGGGATATGCAGGTAGGCTTCCGACAGATCTAGGGATGTGAGAAACTCCCCTGGCTGTACTGAATTCTTGACAGACCTCAGAGTTTCCATGCGAAAGCTGGGGACTCGTAGGTATCGGTTGACGGACTTGAGGTCCAGAACGGGCCGGAAAGTGCCCTCCTTCTTGGGCACGATGAAATAGATGGAATAATGCCCAGAATTCATCTCCCTTGCAGGCACTGGGATTATGGCCTTTAGGACAGGAGCCTCCGCAAAGTAACCTCTAGGGCCGTCCTCTTGATGGGCAAACAAGGAGATTCCACGAACCTGTCCGGCGGGAGTCAAATAAAAACCAGGTAATACCCTTCTCAGATGATGGCGAGGACCCACTGATCCGAGGTAATCTCAACCCACCTTCGGTAGAAGAGGGATAGCCTGCCCCCTATGGCTGCTATCCCCGGATGGGTCAACTGATTGTCATTGTGGGGTACGGCTGGGACCCGAACCAGAGCCGGTTCCACTCTTGTTGTGCTTAGGCCGAAAGGACGTGTTCCTGGCCTGCGAACGAGGTGCTTGGTAGCGAGTCCTGTAAGGGTTGAAGCGCTGAGAGGTTCTACCTCTGGATGGTCTAGGAAAGGGGAGCTGGGTCCTCCTCGACCGGTCTTCTGGTAGACGGGGTAATGGGGAGGCGCCCCATTTATTGGCCAGTTTCTCAAGATTGCTGCCGAACAGGAGGGATCCCTCAAAGGGCATTCTCATGAGGCGTGTCTTGGAGGAGGAGTCGGCCGACCAATTACGTAGCCAGAGCTGTCTCCTGGCCGCCACTGAGGATGACACTCCTTTGGCTGCCATACGGACTAAGTCGGAGGCTGCATCAGTGAGGAACAAGAGAGCTGATTCCATTTCTTCTCCCGGGGTGTTGTTCCTAGCCTGTGATAAACAAGAACGTGTCACCATGGTGCAGCAGGTCGCAATTCGTAGGGACATGGCTGCCACCTCAAAGGCTTGTTTCAGAATGGTGTCCATGCGCCGGTCATGTGTATCCTTAAGGGCCGTCCCCCCCTCCACCGGAATGGTGGTGCGCTTCACAATTGCGCTAACTATGGCGTCTACCTGGGGGCACGCCAGCTTCTCCTTGGTTGCCGGGACTAAGGGGTACATGCCAGCCAAGGCCCGACCCCCTTTGAATGAGGCCTCCGGCGTATTTCATTCCAGATCGATTAACTGCTGAGCTACTTGTAGGAGGGGAAAATGATGAGACGTTTGGCGCAGGCCCTCTAACAGGGGGTTCATTCTAGGTTCCTTTGGGGCATCGTGGCCCGGAATAGCCAGCTCTGACAGGCATTGAGAGATCAGGCCTGGGAGATCCCCTTTCAAAAAGAAGCGCCTCATGGTCCGATATGGTTCAACCCCCGAGGGCAGTTCTCCCTCCTCGGGGGACTTGTCTTCCTAAGGGCAATCTGAATCCCCATAAGTGGGGGTTCCGGGTGGTGCGTGGCCGTGCCTAGGCCTTGAGGGTCCAGGGGCCGGGTCATCCGGTACATATGGACCCGCTCGGGGAGCAGCCTGCATTGTGACAAAGGCATGAATCCCCTTGAATAATTCCACCCAGGAGAGCGAAGCAGGATCTGGTCTGAGGGGTACCAGGTCCCTCGGGGTCCCCGGCTGCTCACTGCTGCCTGCTAGGGCCGGGGTGTTCCCTAAGGAACTGGCAAGTACACTGGGCTGCGACCGGTCCTGACCCGGAACTCCCAGGGCCTCTTCACATTGGGCACATAGGGAGTCTGCTTCCTCGCTCTGTGTGGCTCTGAGGTTGCATGCCGAGCAGAGGCTCATGCCTGATGCTGGAGGGGCCGGCTCCGCTGACGCATGGGCTCTCTGATGCTCCATGTGTGCCTGGCGTATCAGCGGGCGCCTATGAACGCGCGCCTACCAACGTGCGCCTAACAGCGTGCGGTGACAAACCAGGCAGGAAAATGGCGACCTCCGTGGCGGATTGCCACATAGGCAGACTGCGAATCTTCGCTTCCTCGGGGACCAACAAGTAAAGATGTACACCTTACCTTGTCTTCGGCGCTTCCCGGTTGCGACCCGGGTGGTCTCCGGCTGCAGGGGGAGAGGGTGAGTACTGTCACCGCCGCGCTCAAGGAAGTGCACCTGCTGCCTCTGGGCCGCACCCGAACTCGTCTCGCTCGGGGGCCAAGTCCACGCCGGGACCGAGGCTGCCTCTATTCCGCGCCCGAGCCCTTCTCACTCAGGGGCTAGGTCCCTGCCGCGAGCCGGCCACCGGACCGAGGCCCTTACCTCCGAGGGACCATGGAAATCGTCTCGGGAAACTCAACTGGGGGAGGGACCGACTGGTATCACCGTAGGAGTGCGGGGCTCGTCTTCAGATAGGTTTCTTCTATGAATTTAGTTGTGTAGAATTTGGAAACACGCTCAGCGAGCGTGAGGTAGCTCCAAACTGCTTTCGAGATGGAAATTACTGAATTGCTACACTTCCTGTGGGGGTATATGTACCCGTGCTGACGTCAGATCCGTCTCCAACCGCTAGCACGAGCAAACTATACCCACTTGTTTTGAGTCCATCTGCTACACGCTAGGAAATGTGTTGTAATACTAATAGGAAAAAAACATACTTTATAATGTCTCTATGCCAAGTCTAAAAAGTAAGATGGTAGAGTTAGTGTGTATAGTACTGATTAAGGAGGTAGATATAATTGGCATCTCAGAGACCTGGTGGAAGGAGGATAACCAATGGGACAGTGCTATACCAAGGTATAAACTATATTGCAACAATAGGAAGGATCAACTTGGTGGCAGGAGAGGGGAGGAGCGGTGTGGCGCTTTGTGTTAGGGATGACAAAGAACCACAGGATTGAGATTCTACAGGAGACTACATGCACAGTAGAATCTTTACGGGTGGCAATTCCATGTATGATGGGGGAGAATATCATGATGGGAGTGTACTACCATCCACCTGGCCAAAATGATTAGATGGATGATGAAATGCTAACAGAAGTTAGGGAAGCTAACAAATTTGGCAACTCAGTAATAATGTGAGATTTCAATTAGCCCAATACTGACTGGGTAAATACTAGGGAGATAAAATTTCTAAGTGAAATAAATGACTAGTTTATGGAGACATTTATCAAGGAACAGACACAAGCAGGAGCCATTTTAGACTTAATTCTTAGTGATATGTAGGATTTGGTGTGAGAGGTAACAGTGCTGGGATCGCTTGATGATCATAATGCAATCAGATTTGACTTAATGACTAGAGGGAGGACATTAAGTAAATCTACAGCTCTAACAAACTTTCAAAAGGAAGACTTTGATAAAATGAGGAAAATAGAAAAAAACAAACATTAAACTACAAATGTTAAGAATTTACATCAGGCGTGAACATTGGTTAAAAAAACCCTCTTGGAAGCTCTGACCAAATACATTCCATGCTTTAAAGAAAAGGTGGAAGGCAGTGGAGGAGTAGCCTGGTAGTTAGAGCAGCAGGCCACAAACCAGGGAAATTAAGGATCAAATCCCCACTGTCACTCCTTGTGACATTGAGCAAGTCAGTTTACCCTCCATTGCCTCAGGTAAAAACTTAGGGCCAGATATTCGTATCTACGCGTGGGCATAGATTTGTGCGCGCAACCCGGCGCGCACAAATCTGCGCCCGATTTTATAACACCTTGCCATACCCAGCCCTAGGGGAGCCCCGATGGCTTTCCCTGTTCCCTCTGCCCACAACCTTCCCCCTCACTTCCCCTATCTAACCCACCCCCCAGCCCTACCTAAATCCCCCACCACACCTTTATTATTTTTTCTTTTTTTATTTACACCTGCCTCTGGGCAGGCGTAGGTTGCATGCGCCAGCCAAGTGCCAACGCACAATCCCTGGGCCCAGCGGCAGTGGAGAGGCCTCTTACTACGCCCATGCCCCGCACCCGGACCGACCCCACCCAACCCATTTTTTCAAGCCCCGGGCTTTACACGCGTCCTGGAGCTTGCACGAGTCGCCGGGCCTATGCAAAATAGGCTTGGCGTGCACAGGAGCGGGTTTTCGGTGTTACTCACCTAACCACTTTTTTTAAAAATCCACCCTTAGATTATAAGCCCTCTGGAGATAGGAAATACCTACTGTATCTGAATGTAATCTGCTTTGAAATGCCAGAAAGCTGGATATTAGAAAAAAGACTGCCAGCATGGCTAAAGGGCAAGGTGAAACAGGCTATTTTAGCCAAAAAAAATCTTTCAAAAATTGGAAAAGGGATCCATCTGAAGAAAATAGGAAACAGCATAAGCACTGGCAAGTTAAATGTAAAACATTGATAAAGCAATCTAAGAAAGAATTTGAAAAGTAGCTGGCCATAAATGCAAAAACTCACAATAAAAACTGTTTATACAATATATCTGAAGTACAAAGCCTGTAAGGGAGTCAGTTGGACCATTAGATATCAAGGTGTTAAGGACAACTTAGAGAGGATAAAGGAATCACAGAGAGACTAAATAATTCCATGCTTCGGTATTTACTGAAGAGAATGTTGAGGAGATAGCCCTGCTGGAAACAAATATCCAATGGTAATTATTCAGACCTGAAACAAATCATGGTGAACCTGGAATATGAAATAGGGCAGATTGACAAAATAAAGAGTAGCAAAATGTCCAGACCAGAGGGTATACTACTCAGAATTTTGAAATAACTCAAAAATGAAAGGCAGATCTTTTTACTAATAATGGGCAATGTATCATTAAAATCGTCCATTGAACCTGAAGAGTGGAGGGTGGGGCCCAATGTAACCCTGATCTTTAAATGCCTTCTCCCACCTTTCTTCTCCTCCCACGTCCTGGACTCTCTTCTGGTAACCCTCTGACCACCAACAGCCATCTGAATGGTGTTTCCAACATTCTAGAATGTGACCTTATATGACCCCCAATACCACTCTGTAAAGTGACTATCCCACTTATCAGTGGAACATTAGACCTCTACGCAAATGGTACCTTTGTTCTCCCCTTCTGGATGATCAGAAATGGGACTTGCAAAACACATGATAATGTGTTTGTTATTTTAAGTCTCTTATTACTCCTATCCTCTTGGTCCTTTCTGATATCACTGCCAAGGCCACTAATTGTTTCAGACTTTGAAAAATAGTTATTACTCTGGACTTCCATGTGGTTAGGTCAGTTCCTCTGAATAGGCAACTCTTTCTCTATAATACTACTGATAATCTCACTGACTATATCTAACCTGTGGTGCACTCCCAGGCCCATCAGCCAAATTAGCCAGCAGATGCAATGAGTATTTCCTGAAAGGAAAAAAAAAGCTTTTAAAAACACTTCTTTGGGCTCAGATATGTTTTCGGTTTACTATTGGGATGTTGTTCCCAGTTTCGCTGTTCACCATAACTGAGAACCCTATTTAACCATCTCTGCATTTACCTATCATCCTGCCAGTTTTCTCCCCAGCAGATGCATCGGGATGACATATCATTACACCCCTAGATACAAAGGGGTTTAGCTATTTTCTTAGGACTTTTTCTACCCTCCTTGAGTATATATGAATTAGAGGGAAGTTAAAAATGTGTCCTCCAAAACTGTGTCCCTTGCTACTGAAACTAATCAAGGCTTTTCTTCCCCTCCAACAAGAAGTCTTCCCCCTTGCAGGAGTCATCCTGTATAACAGAATAGTCTTGGAGCTTAATGTTAGCTGAGAAAGGAGGCATCTGTCAGTTTATTAACATGTTCTGCAGTGCTTATATTGCTAATTTTAGGATAAATACAACACTCCATCACCAAGATTTGGCCCATCAGGTCCGTGAATTCAATCTCCCTGCTAGTGGGTGGAACTGGGACTTTCTAGGTTTAGGATCTGGTTTATCATCATTGGAAAGAAAATTACTCCTTTATCTTTCTTGTTATGATTTAGTTTTGTTGTTGGGCCTTTGCTTTTGTGTTCACTGTTCTCTCTCTCCCTCTACAGGGAATGACCCATCCAACCTTCCAAAGCAACACCTTATTGGAATTGAATTACTTTCTGTGGCATTCAATTGGGTATAGGCCATTGCGAGGCGCCAAAAATTATTAAAAGAAAAGAATTGTTTGAAACAGAATCAAGGTCCACTTTTTCTACTAGCAATACAACACTGTGCTAAGAGTTAAACAAAACTAAAGATTAAGGCAAGTAACTATTGTAATTGCTTAAGGCTGTGACATTTGCAACTTAAAATAAAGATATAGCTTTTTCATGTGTATACAAATCTGTAATAGAAACAAGGGTAGTATAGGCAAGGGAAACAATATTCTCAGAAATATGCATATGCAGGTATTATGCTTTGGAAAGCCCTCAACTGTCAGAATGCAGAATCAGTCAGATGTAGAAGCATCCCTATCAGAACCCAGGTGTGAAAGGTTATTTCTCATGTTTTCTCAGTAAGCTCAGCTGACCAGTTGACACTATCAGTTGACCTTATGGTCAACTATCCCTTCCAAAAATCATCTAAGCTTGTGGTCTAGTGATCTTTGCACCTATAAGTTGTGAAAGGTTCATTTGCCTAAGAATCATCTTCAGTGGGTCTTGTTTCTCTCTGCGAACAGGACTGACATTTAGTCCTGTGTCAAGCAGCTGCTTTATGCCTCAGACAACTCGCTTCACTTGCATATGCACCTTGAGTTACTTAAGAATTTTGTGATCTTTGCTTGGTAGTGTCCCACTATTGTTCTGACCATTAAATATGGCCAGTACCAGATACCAAGGCTTAGACACCCTTCAGCTATCAACTTGTACAAGTAACTTCTCTGTCAGTAATAAAGGCTTTACCTTAGCTCCTAAATGAGGTTCTTGTCTTGCACTCAGGCAAGGAAAATTGCTCAGAGACACAGGACCCCAAACTGGGCCGGTTCAGTATCACAAGCCTCTTCCCTCATTACAAAAGTAGCACTGACGGATATTAAATCTCCACATCTCCCTTGATAGTCCTCTCATCAACCAGTAGGATATCATATATGATTAGCTTTAAATCTCTGCAAATAAACTTCCCAACTATAGTACCAGTGTATCTTACTTCTACAGATCAACTTCAAGGACAGTGAATTGCTTACTCATGGTATTGTAATGTTGACCCAGAATGGGAATTTTGACCCAGAATCTGACTGCTGATTTTGTAAACCGTTGTGATCTTATTTTGGAACGACAGTATATAAAATGCCTAAATAAAGTGTAATCATTTTTTTTTTGGGGGGGAGGGGGATTACAACATAAAAACAGCTTTAAGCAAGTCAGAGGAAGGTTATAGTATGTCTCTCTAGCATTCTCTAAACCTATGTATCTATTGACTATCACTATAGTAGTGTCAACTTTTTAATATCTTCATTGTATAAACTTACCTTTTCAAGGAGGTAGCCAATGACTAAAAAGCCTTTTCCACCTAGCATTTGTTCTTGCATTGCTACTGAACTCTTAAGAAGCTCAACAAGGAAGGCCAAAAGAGTAGCACTGTATGAAAAGCACAAACAAAATTATTTGCTAAAATAATTAGACATTTATGCAAATGTGCAATCAACTGCGTAGTTAAAAGTTTCATGCAATACCAGAAATAAGTAAGATTCTGAAATTATCTGAGTTGAACATGTCTCCAAAATTAGAATATCCTATCAGAAAATATTAAAACTCTGCATACCAATGTTTAACAGAAACTTTTTAAACTGCAAATTAAACTTGTTAGAATCTGAGAAAATGTTTCAGTAATTGATGTTTCAGTAGAATTCTAGGACAAGATAAAATGATGGCAGTCTTAGTGCAGTAGTTCCTTGTTGAAATACATGCATCATGGCAAAAGAAAAAAAAACCCACACAAAAACACTGAGAACTCACAAGTGAAAATTCATAGTATTAAACCATGAATGTGTCAATTACCACATCAAATAGGTAACATCATAAGATTCTTCAGCAAAAAAAAAAAAAAAGTTAGTAAACACTGCCTGCCTTGTCAGAAGGGATAGAAAACATGAACTAAGACCCAGGCCATCCATAATTAGCAAGATGACTACATAAATGCAGGAGTTCATAGCAGTAAAGTACCATAATTAACTGTATCACCTAACAGAACACACTGAATAACGGTGAATTTCATAGCAATTGAATATTACAAAAAAGTTTGGAAATTTTAAAGTACGGGTGCTATAAAACCTTAAGCTTGCTTGCACTACCTTTACATCATAATTAAGTTTCACAGACTTGATCCCACGATTACTTGAAATGTAGCTTAAAAGACAATTTCTCATACAATTATAATGAATGAGGAGGATGAAATTATAGTGTATAAAATAGTGGTACCTATAGTTCATTTTTATATTTATATGTACTACTAAGAAGCACAGCAGAGGATTTGGATGCAGGAAAAGATAAGCAAGTTGCTGACCATAAACAGTATATAGCAAGATGAATTAGCCATGATAAATGGATTACATCATCACCAACATCAAATGGACCTTCTCTGTAACCCCTAGATGAGGCACGAAAAAAAAAGGGGCAGGGGGGGCGATAGTGGGCAGCTGGCCGCATCGTGCCATGCCGAACACTACTGCCCCCATAGTGCCATGAGAAAAGGTGTAGTGAAAGGTGTAGTGAAAGGTGTCGTGAAAATATTATCGCCTGTAGCGCTGCCAGGAGATAACTCTGCCCAAACCCTGCCCACACTCCTCCCCTTCTCATAATTAGAATAATACTGCCGCAATGCGGCTGGTATCGTGTGCGATAAGGCTGTACCGCACGCGATACCGGCACATTGCAGAATAAACAATGACCCTGTAAGTTTGTACAGTATTTGCTCTCCTGAGTATATACGGGAATTCCCGTGTGGTATTGTCTTGTGACCCCCTCAGTCACTTTTATGCCTAAACTAGCTAGGCAGTTGACTTTCCAGGTTATTTAGCATGGTTAATTCATTCTGCTGTCTACGGAGAACACTGTTTACAGTAAGCAAACTTGTTTTTTCTGTTGACAACCAGAGCTGAATTAGCCATGACAAGTGGCGAGTCCCAAGTTGATGGTTGCAGGAGAGTGTTTACTGAATAAGCAATCCAGACTCCACCATGGAGATTAAGCTACTAGGTGAACAGGCTATGCAAAACTGCTTGTCCAAATCTATCGCTCAGAAATTGTCTAGACAGAAATGGAACAAAAAGGTGTCTTCGGGAGGTACTTCTCACAGAACAGTTACTGATGCAGCCATGGATCTGACTTGATGAGACTTGTCAGCATCTCTAACTTGTAGGCTTGCTAGTGCATAGCAGAGTGTAGTACAGTCTGCTTGCCAGTTGGACAATGTACCAGATATTCTTATGCCGTCTGTTAAGACTGTAAGAGACAAACAGTTGTGAAAGCCTGATGATGTGGCTGAGCTTTTCTTTTGTAATAATAAAAGGTCCTTTTACAGTCTAAGGTATGAAAGCCTCTCTCACCTTCATGTGTGTGTAGCCTCGGGAAGAACGTCGATAACATGATGGCTTGATTAATATGGAAAGCTGAGACCACTTTCGGCAGAAACTTCATTTGGGTGCAGAGCACTACGTTATTGTGGAAGAAAGCATATAAGGAGGATAATGAATCAAAGCCTGAAGTTCCCTGACTCTTCTGGCTGATATGACTGCAACAAGGAATATTACTTTCCATGTTAGAAACTTGAGTGAAGTCGAATCCAATGGTTCAAATGGTGGCTTCATCAGTTGTGGCAGAACCATGTTTAGATCCCGTGAAACAGGCAGATTCACAAGTGGACGTTTAGTATACCATAAACCTTTCATGAACTTGAAAACTAACTGATGACTAAAAATTGGTTTATTCTTGATTTGAGCTTGATAAACTGCTATGGCATGGTGATCTTGAAGTGCTAAGACCTGAACCAGAAAGAGAAAGCAAGCGGTTCAGTAACTTTAGGTTCACATATGAACAGATCCAAGGAATTGTGATGATACCATGTGGAAAACAGTTTCCATTTAAAATGTTAGACCCTTCTAGTTGATGGTTTCTTAGCAGACACTATTATGTCCTCAGCTTCCTTGTATAAGCATAACTTGGGAATATTTTTTTTTTTTTAACTATTTTTGAAACTGACAAAGAAAAAAACATAGTAACATGTTTAGGCACCAGCACAGCATACCAGAAATTTAGATTAACTACAGTTTCTGTCCCTTAAATAACCTTCTGTGATTCACATAATCGTCTCCTCCAAGCCCAATATGGGTCCCAAACTTGGTCTTACATCTCGGGTCTGTCTTGTAAAGCATAGGTAAGATTTTCAATTACATCAATCTCCATCACTGTGTCCGGGCATGGTCTTGATTTCCAAAAGAAAGCAAGGGTTAGCCGAGCAGCATGCAATAAACAGTTAAGCGTTTAACCTTGTTAGAAAAGTCTAGTGTACCCCCCACCTATCTGGTATACATATCTTTCAGGGAGAAGAAAAAGTAAACCAGTAATAGAATGAATGTCCTTATCTGCCTTGAACCAAAACTCTTGTAGCATTCCACATTCCCACCACATGAATATATAGGAAGCAACTAATCCATACCCTCTCAAACACAAAAGAGCTAGAAAAGATAAACCTAGTAAAATATAGAGGAAATCTAAGCTCTGTGAAGAAGCTGGAATATTAAATCTTTGTTTTTGTTACAGATGAACTTTGAAAAAAGTTCATTCAATTCCATGGAAAGCTCCAAGTTCCATTTATTAACTACAGGAATAGATATGTCGAACTCAAGCACCAAATCTGTAAAAGATTAGAATACATTCTTTCCACATTTGGTCAAGATATTGTAATCCCTTCCTCTTCCATTCCTTAGAACCTGGAGAAAATGTAGCAGGTGAGAGGGAAGGATTATTTAACAATGGAGATAAAAGGGAAAATCCATAAATATTATCTGTACGATGCTGAACAGTCAGGACTAGCCAGAGAACAGACTCTAGGTTGGACTCTGGCAATAATCTTTCTAAGTATCTTTATTGTTAAGCAATAAACAAAACAGCTGGTTTGAGCACTTCAATAATAATCGCAACTTAGTTCATATTCTTGAGGATTCTCTCCCCCTAAGGCTCCTTCATCCCTCTGGTCCTGGTCTCTTATCCCCACTTGCAGGACTCTACCCTATCCCAGAATCCCTTGCAGCTTCAGAGTTAAGGATGACCGGTATAGATAGCTGTACCCGGTCCTTTAAGATATTCTGAGGGAGTTCCTTACATGCTCCTTCACAATCTGGTCTCTAACAATTAATGATTATGCCAAATTTTAACCATGTGTGAGACAAGAGGACTACCCCCTACTAATCCTAGCAAGATCAGTGGAATCTGATGCAAAACAAAGAAGGAAAGTTAAATTATAGCCCCTAATTTTGCAATGCCTCCAACCAACACTAAGATCATACAGAACAATCATAACTGAGCCAGCCCCTAACCCCAATTAATCAAGCAAACAAATAGGAGAAAAATATATCTAGGACGTTTAACCCTCCACAATCTAGTGGTTGCTGCATCGTTTGGAATCTGATCACAGGATATTTTCCTTTCCACAAAAAGGATATAATGCTCCATTAATTCAGCAATAATTGACCATTCAACATCCAGGATAAGGGAGGGAAAGTTTGAAAGAAATAGGCATCCCTATTCTTGAGTTAATAAGGATGGATCTGATGCCTGATGGACAGCTGTACCAGGTATGCAAACAATCCATAGTTTGTCGGCTGTTGATTGTTGCAGAGGCCATTCTTGTGGACAAAAGAATTCTGCTGAGGTGTTCTGCTAATGTATTAGAGATTTCTGGCAGGTAGGTCACATGAAGAACTCCTTGATGTTTGAATGCTCATTCCCATATCTTTACTGCCTCTTGGCAGAGTCTATGACACTGTATTTCCCTGCTTGTTCATGAGGAACATGACTTTTTTCTGTCGGTTTGAATGACAATGCTCTTCCCCTGGAGGAAGCGAGTGAAAGTTGTTAGAGTATAGCAGATTGCTCTCACTTCTAAGAGACTGATCTGAAATTATCTTTCTATGAATGGCCAAGGTCCTTGAGTTCAAAAGGGTCATGTGTGGGCGCACCCCCCCCCCCCCAAAAAAAAACCCAAAACCTTAGTGAAGGCATCTATTGCCAACATAACTTGGTGAGTAAGTAGACAGATTGGTGCTCTCTCCTGAAGGATGCACGTGTCTAGACACCAATAGAGTTTGTTTCATTTCTTGTGAAATTTCCACTTTGTTTGTCAGGGGTTAAGTTAGCTGGTCCCCTTAGGATTGAAGGCTCCAATGAAGGAGTCATATAAGAAGGCAGGTTCATGAAAATATATGAAGTGCAGCTGCATTGTGGCTCAGAATGAACAGTATTTTTCTGGCCATTGACTGATTCATTTTCAACAGTCTGTATACAATGAACCTAAAAGTGCTCACTCAATGTAATGGAAGGAACACTTTCTCTTATAGTGAATCTATCCATGCTCCAATTAATTTGATTTTCTGGGAGGGAATTTCTCGAAATTCACCAGGAATGTTAATGATTGAAGGAACTGAATTGACTTTTGTAGGGGAGTTAGTACACCTTCCCAGGAATTCATTGCCACAAGCCAGTCATTCAGATAAGGGAAGACTCAGAGATCCTGTCAATGATGTGGTACTACTACAGCCAGGAACTTGATGAAGACCCTTGGTGCTGCTGACAGATCAAAGGGAAGCACTCTGTATTGATAGTGGAAGGAGTCTACCTTAAAGTACTGGTAATACCAGTGGAAGGGATGGATGGGTACATGGACATAAGCATCCTTTAGAAACAGCGTGCATATCTCTCCCCACTCTGGATGAAGGGGAGAACTGTGTGGAGGGAATTTATTTTGAATTTCTTCCCCCCATATATATGTTTGTTCAGACTTCTTAAATCAAGGATGGGTCTCAGTCCTCTATATTTTTTGGGGATAAGGAAGTAGTGGGAGTACAATCCCTGGCCATGTTGATGGGAAGCAACAGGTTCTATTGCCAGCTATTTGAGAAATGACTCCACCTCCAGGCGCCACTGTGTTGAGTGATACAGATCCGGATTGAAGACTGAGCAATGAGGAAGCATGGGAAGCTGGGAGAAATGCAATCGGTATCCAAATTCCACAATTTGAGAATCCAGCAATCTTTGATGATCTTGCACCACATCTGCAGTTAGTGCTGATCCTCTCCTCCAACCAGAGGATGGTTGCTGGATTTGAAAAGGGGTCAAAAATTTAGTCTAGGCTTCGGTTGAACTTGCTGTGTTTTGGGTTGTCAGCTTTCATATTGTTGAGTACGAGCCAGAAGTTGTTGTTACAGCTACAGGAGTAGAGGCAGAATTTGGTAACATTTAAATTGCCCGGGAGTAGTGTCTCTAGGAAATACAGGCCTTTTAAAAGTAAGTGCGCCTTGTAGAGGATGGTTGTTACAATCTCATGGAGAGGGACTGGGCTGCCACATGCCATTCATTTATTTGGACTACTAATTCTCTGAGCTTTTCTCTGAAAAGGTGATCATCCAAGCAAAGAATATCCACCAGTTTGTCATGGACATATTCGTGCAAGCTATGGCTCTCAACCATAGCATGCGTATATTCCAACAGAGGCTCAGGAAGAGCATACTGAGGTATAAATGTTTCATAAATCGATCTTAGAATAAGATAGCGCATACAGTGTTCAGCATTTAAGAGTGGTTGAGCGTATGCAGATTTGCATTCACCAGGTGGAAGGAAAGGCTTAAGTTTTTGAATACAATCGTGTAAGTATTGAATTGTGTAGAACTGATGAGCAGTTATCTGTGCATTAAGCATAGAGCTTTGGAATATCTTTTAACCAAAATTGTCCAGTAACCTGGAATCCTTTCCAGACAGAGTATTCTAGTATATCTTTGTTTTCTTTTCACTTTTAAGAGCAGATTCTATACAATTGATTGATGGAGCAATTGCTCAGTTTCTTTGCAATTGGACACAGAAAATAGGATTTTCCCATATTCTTATTTGTAATTCTTGCAGGATATCATGTACTGGGTTGGATACTGGCTCTGCCAATGTTTCTAGAATTTGGAGGTGGCTGAAAACGTTTGGGCAAAAATCTTTGTCCTTGCACACATTAACTCCAAGTATTTTGCCCAACTGTTATACCATGGTGGGAATTTTGCTTCAGCAGAAAATAAATGCTTACCAACTAAGAGCAACTACATCATTTTAGAAGCACAGTGTGTCGAAGGTTAATTGGTGTGAGCCGACAGTTCACAGATTGTTTTATCTGTTCTGGCTGCACCAGTGGCTCTGCAGAGTAGCACCTCTTTGACACATTTTGTTTTTGTTTCCTTGACCCCAAGGATTAGTACAGTTGCTTACCTGTAACAGGTGTTCTCCTAGGACAGCAGGATGTTAGTCCTCATGTGTGGGTGACATCATCTGATGGAGCCCAGCACGGAAAACTTTTGTCAAAGTTTCTAGAAGATTTGAGCAGCATACTGAGTATGCCCAGCATGCCACTATCTGCTTGTCCACACAAGGTCTCATAACAGAGAAAAACACGAGCGAAAAAATAAAACAAACCACAAGGAAAACCAAACTCCATGGGGTGGCGGTGTAGGATTCCTGAGGACTAACATCCTGCTGTCCTAGGAGAATATCTGCTACAGGTAAGCAAAAGCGCTTTCTCCTAGGACAAGTAGGATGGGCATTCAGAGATCAGTTGTCCCACAGAACGGACAACCAGGTAGCAATGTGGTATATCAACAAACAGGGAGGCATGGGGTCGTGCCTCCTCTGTTGCAAGGCAGTGCAGGTATGGTCCTGGGCTCTCTCAAAAGGGATGTCGCTGCGTGTGACATATCTGCCTGGGACTCTGAATGTGCCTCTCCTTTCAGCTGCACGAATAATCTCTCAATCCGAGGATAGTGGCCAGGATCTTCCATCAGTAGGGTACCCCGGATGTGGATCTCTTCACCTCCCTGTACAACTACAAAGTGGACAGGTTCTGCTCCCTGTCGCCAGGGAGCAGCCATCTGGCCCCGCGATGCTTTCTCCCTTCACTGCTGCTATATTGATAGTGCACTTTCCCCACCACGAAATGGAGGTATTTTCTGTGGCCGGGAAAGATGGCTGTGTGAGCGTAAGCCTCCTTGAGATCGAGGGAACAGAGCGCAGCAGATAAACAAAAACCCAATCGGGCCGGACGATAAAAATTTTAAGATTTGAATCGGATTCTGGTTCCGATTCACATCCGATTCACATCTCTAGTGGATAGTGGCACGCTGGTCAAAGCTTCTATGCCAGATATTTTTGAGGCGCTCCTGCCCAACCCCATACCCAGGGAGGCAGACAAGGCCATGCTCCAGGAAGAGGACTGCTTCCTAGAGACTTACGTAGTTCCTCCATTTTCCGAGCCCTCAACTTTTGCATACGTAGGAACATTCAGCCACAATTGTAACAGTTTGTCTGGCTGTGGTCCAGACAGAGGCAATGGTAGCAACAGTCATTGGTAACGGACATTTTCCTACCGCAAACATTCCTTAAACCCATTCATGGTTGCTTTCTGCTTTCCGGACATTGTGAAGACATTTTTATTTTTATTTTATTTTATTTTTTTTTTATAAAGATAGCACCGATGGGAAGGAAGGGTTTGGGGAGAAAATGGATAAATAGGATGGGATGGAGGCAATGAGGGTGGTTTTTGTTGTTGTTCGGTGTTTTAAACAATTTGTATTGTATTGACTGTTCACTATATTGGCTGTCCCTGCTCAGTGAGGGTCTTACTGCCTTGTTCATGTTTCATCCAATAAAAATTATTTTGAAAAAATAAAATAGAATAAAGGTAGCACTGAAAAGTACTGCTCGGAGTCTGCTGAGGCAACTTGAAAAAAAGATATAAAGGAATTTACAGAAAAATGAAAACATTATAGAAAGAGATAGGGCACATGTCCTTGCTGGTGCTTGGATAAAAAAAGACTGAGGAGGCTCCCGTGGCAATGCCCACATGGGAATTCTTGCATATGCTCAGTAGAGAAAAAGCTCTATGAGCTTAGAGAGAAGTGTCCGCTCAGTGTCACCAGTTGACATTACCTATATGTCATGGCTAATTCAGCCTGCTCGTCCATTAAATCAAGAAATGTACATAATGCCTCTGTAAGACCGCAGCTTGAGTACTGTGTACAATTCTGGTCACCGCATCTCCAGATAGATATACTTCCACTGGAAAAGATAAAGAGAAGGGCAACCAAAATGATAAAGGAGATGGAACAGCTTTTTAAGGGACCTCCAGCTGAGGATGTGACAGAGATCCACGTCCTGTATGCTGACATTATCAAGAACTTTTCATTAAAAAAATAATTTAAAACCTAAAACACAGTAAATAACTTTTGTTTGATTTTTTTTAAAACATCTTTGGCCACCATCAGAATTTTAATCCCCAAATCCTTGACTGAAAAGAAACAAACTGTTCTTTCTAGTTAAAGTTCAACAAACTCAACATTATGACATTTTCCGTTTTATTCACCATTCCCTTCCTAATAATTCCTAACGTTCTGTTTGCTTTTTTGACTGCTGAAGCATACTGAGCCAATGATTTCAATGTATTATCCACTATGTCGTCTAGATTTTTTTTCCTGGGTGGTAACTCCTAATATGGAACCTAACATCGTTTAACTACAGCATGGGTTATTTTTCCCTATATGCAACACCATACACTTGTCCACACTTCATTTCATCTGCCATTTGGATGCCCAATCTTCCAATCTCGCAAGGTCCTCCTGCAATTAATCACAATCCGCTTGTGATTTAACTACTCTGAATAATTCTGTATCAATTGCAAATTTGATAATCTCACTCATCATATTCCTTTCCAGATCATTTATAAATATATTGAAAAGCACTAGCCAAGTACAGATCCTTGAGGCACTCCACTGTTTGCCCTTTTCCACTGAGAAAATTGACCAGTTAATCCTACTGTTTCCTGATTTTAACCAGTTTGTAATCCATAAAAGAACATTGCCTCCTATTCCATGACTTTTTAATTTTCTTAGAAGACTCATGAGCGACTTCATCAAATGCCTTCTGAAAATCCAAATACACTACATCTACCGGGTCACCTTTATCCACGTTTATTAACCCCTTCAAAAAAATGAAGCAGATTTGTGATGCAAGGCTTCCCTTGGGTAAATCCATGCTAACTCTGTTCCATTAAACCATGTCTTTCTAAATGTTATCTGGTTTTGATCTTTAGAATAATTTCCATTATTTTTCCTGGCACTGAAGTCAGGCTCACTGGTCTATAGTTTCCTGGATCGCCCCTGGAGCCCATTTTAAATGTTGGGGTTACATTGGCCACCCTCCAGTCTTCAGGTACAATAGATGATTTTAATGATAGGTTATAAATTTTAACTAATAGATCTGAAATTTCATTTTTTAGCTCCTTCAGAATCCTGGGATGCATACCATCTTGTCCAGGTGATTTGCTATTCTTTAGTTTGTCAATCTGGCCTACTACATCTTCCAAGTTCACAGTGATTTGGTTCAGTTCATCTGACTCATCACCCTTGAAAACCATCTCCGGAAATGGTATCTTCCCAACATCCTCATTAGTAAACACAGAAGCAAAGAATTCATTTAGCCTTATCTTCCCTAAGAACCCCTCTTTAACCCCTTGGTTTCTTGCTTCGGATATATTTTTTAAAGTTTTTATTATGAGTTTTTGCCTCTACGGCCAAATTCATTTCAAATTCTTCGTAGCCTGCCTTATCAATGTTTTACACTTAACTTGACGATGCTTATGCTTTTCCCTATTTTCTTCAGATGGATCCTCTTTCAAATTTTTGAAGGATATTTTTGGCTAAAATATCCTCTTTCACCTCACCTTTTAACCATGCCTATAATCGTTTTGCCTTCCTTCCACCTTTCTTAATGCGTGGAATACATCTGGACTGCACTTCTAAGATTGTATTTTTAAACAATGTCCACGCCTGTTGAACATTTTAAACATTGCAGCTGCACCTCACAGTTTTTTTACTAACTATTTTCCTCATTTTATCAAAGCTTCCCGTTTGAAAATTTAGTGTTAGAGCTGTTGATTTACGTATTGTCCCCCTTCCAGTCATTAGTTCAAATTTGATCATGTTATGATCACTATTGCCAAGAGGCCCCACCAAACGTTACCTCTCTCACCAAATCCTGAGTTCTACTAAGAATTAAATCTACAATAGCTCCCTCTCTCATTGGTTCCTGAACCAATTGCTCCATGAAGCAGTCATTTATTCCATCCAGGAACTTTCTGTCTCTAGCATGTCCTGATGTTACATTTACTCAGTCAATACTGGGGTAATTGAAATCTCCCATTATTACTGCACTGCCAAATTGATTAGCTTCCCTGATTTCTCTTAGCATTTCATCGTCTGACCATTTTGCCAGGTGGACGGTAGTATACTCCTATCACTATACTCCTACCCAACACACATGGAAGTTCTACCCATATAGATTCTACTGAGCATTTAGTCTCTTATATGATCTTTATCCTGCTGGATTCTATACCCTCCCGGGCATAAAGTGCCACACCCCCACCAAGTTGGTCCTCCCTATCATTGCGATATAATTTGTACCCTGATATAGCACTGTCCCATTGGTTATCCTCCTTCCACAAGGCCTCTGAGATGCAAATTATGTCTGTCTATCTCATCATTTACTGCTATAATCTAAAACTCTCCCATCTTACTTCTTAGACTTCTGGCATTGGCATACAGAGATTTCAAAGTGCATTTTTTGTTTGTATTAACAACCTGCTTTTCAGTTGATAAGGATAATTTGGAAATCTTTAGCGCAGGTGATTTTTTACATATAGACACATGGACTACGTTTGCTTTTATTGGAACTTCTCTATTGGGATGCCCTCTCTCTCCTGTTTCATTAGTATCCTTCAAGGATACATTCCTCCGAACCATGCATTGCTGAGTGGCTGTTGGCTTTCCCCCTTGTTCTAGTTTAAAAGCTGCTCTATCTCCTTTTTAAAAGTTAATGCCAGCAGCCTGGTTACACTCTGATTAAGGTGGAGCCCATCCTTTGGGAAAAGTTTATCCTTTCCCCAAAAGGTTCTCCAGTTCCTTACAAAACTGAATCCCTCTTCCCTGCACCATCATCTCATCCACACATTGAGACTCCGGAGCTGCACGTGAAACAGGGAGCTTTTCAGAGAATGCCACCCTGGAGGTTCTGGATTTCAGCTTTCTACCTAAAATCATAAATTTGGCTTCCAAAACCTCTCCCTGTATTTTCCTACGTCGTTGGTACCCACATGTACCACAACAGCTGGCTCCTCCCCAGTACTGTCTATAATCCTATCTAGCTGATGCGTGAGGTCCATCACCTTCGCACCAGGCAGGCAAGTTACCAGGTAGTCCTTATGACAACCAACCACCCAGCTACCTACATTTCTAATAATCAAATTACCAACTATGATGGCTGACCTAACCCTTCCCTCCTGGGCAGCAAGCCCTGAGAGACTTGACCTCAGTGAGAGAAGACATCACCTGGAGAGCAGGTCCTTGTTACAGGATCCCTTCCTGCTACACGAGGGTGAAATTCTTCAATCGAGATACTTTTTTGATCCAAGGCGGCACTGGGGCTGCCAGACTGGATTTGGGACTTGGCTACTATATCCCTGAAGGTCTCATCAATATACCTCTCTGCCTGCCTTGGCATCTCTAGGACTGCCACTCTAGCGGACTCGTTGTCTGAGAGCCAGGAGCTCTTTCAACTCTGTGCACCCATACAACCTCTCACCAGCAGATAAAAAATCATACATGCGACAATGCAAAAAACTGGAAATCCCTCCTCTTGCTGCTGGACTGTTGCCTTCATCTTAATTTTGTTAAGCTCCTATTTAAGTTTAGGTTACTAAGGGAGTTGGATTAGAGTACTTTAAATTTAAAAGGGTATTTACTAATTAATCTGTTAGTGGCCTACAGGGGATGATTAAACTCTCAATAAGGGCTGGTGCAATAGTATGATTTAGATAAGAGCCTGTGATTTTTAATGAGAAAGTGTCTCTTGCATAAAAATCAAGAGTTGAGATGGGGTGGGTGGGTGGGAGGGAGGGAGGGAAAGAAATACTAGAATTAACTCCTCCTGGCTTGCTTATTATTTCAAACACACACAAACTCTAAAAAATGTATCCCACTATTTCACCTCTCTCCAAACTTTTTTAAGTCCTAAGATTTCTCAAATTCAAAAATAAGTGCCAGAAGTTGCCTAGGGTGTTGGCTGTGTCTTAAGGACCTGCTATTGCCTAGGACGGCAATGTGGGGCAAGTTGTGCTTGGGACAGAGGGGCCAAAGGATACTGCTTCCTTGGATGGGTAAAGTGCCTCCTATGTCTCAGCCTCGGATACCTCCTGGAAGTGCAGAGCAGGTCTGGGGCAATAGTGGAGAGCTGATGCAGAGTTGCACAGTGTACACGGATCTGTGCCACTGCAGTTTTTACCTTATCTCCTTAGAGATTTTGTCCAGTACAAGGCATATCTGCGAGTCTTTCCCTGACCTCAGGTTGGAGGTCTGAAGCCTGCTGTCAAGTGAGAGTGCAGGCACCAATACCCACAGCAGACACACTCAATGCAGTCTTGAAATCATCAAAGGGAGAACGGACCATATGATTTCCGCACTCCATTTCCTTGTCCACCAGTGACAAAAGCATCTTTTTGCTTTTAAGGAAGCTGCTCTGCTACCCTCTGCATTTGTTTCAGCAAGTTCCACATACACTGGGGCTGGTCCATGAAGATCTGGTAAGAGGCTATGTGGGCGTTCAACATAGCTCCCTGAAAGACCTTTCTCTAAAGAGTGTCCCAGGCCCAATACTCCTTGCCCAGAGCACAGAATAATAAATCCTCTGCCTCTTGGCTCTCTCGAGAACAAATCTGACTACAAAAGATTGGTGTGGTAGCTGTTTTGCTTCAAATACAGGAGCTTTCAAGATGAAGTCAACAGTGTCCACCTTCTTTGTTGATGGGAGCCACAGAGGGGTTTTCCCACCACTTCATTTAAATATCCTGGAAAATATTATGGACTGGGACTGCCACAGCCTCCTTAGGCAGCTGCACAAACTTGAGGATGTCCAGCCTCTTGGTACTAGTTTCATCCTCTGTCTGCAAAGTACAGGAAATGGTGTTTGCCATTCTCCACACAAAACCTGTGGAAGGGGGCATCCTTCTCTCTGATGGAAAGGTGTCAGTGGGGAGACACATCAATTACTTCTTCAGAGGTGTCATCTGATCCATGGCTAAAAGCCCCATGAACATTCAGAGTCTGATTCCCCATGGTATGCTGGTGGCAAGAACTCCGGCAGTGCCCAGCCCTCAGTCAAAGTCTCAGAGAGGGTGTGCTTGCATGTCTGGCCTGGATCCTGATGCCCCAGGGAAGCTTCTTCCCCCAATACGCTGCAGAGCACCAATGGGACAGTGGGTATCAACTGCAACTCCCTTCGGGAAATTGGCATCAGTCCTGGCATTGGTGCTAGAGCCTGGCCACTGGGCAGTCAGAGGGTCTTGAGCAGCGGCTGGTCCCAGTGCTCACAATATCAAGGCACCAAGACCTTGCACCATCTTCTCCAAGGTCTGCTGGATATTCATGTCCAACTCCTCAAAAACAGCCAATGCCAACTTTGACTAAAAGACAGACTGGGTGGCTACATTCTCCTCAGAACTGAAAGGTGAAGATGGCCAACATCAAGACTGTGAATGCAGTCACAAATCCCAGGACTTTTGAGAGGATGAGCTCTCCTCACCATGGGATCACAGAGTGGTTCTCAGCAGTCACTGGACTGTCTTCACCTCAAGCATTGCATTGAGACTGATGCTAATGTTTCTTTGGCCTCCTTCGATGCCTGGCACCAAATTCTGTGATGCTGGTGTCAAACAGTATGGAACCCCTTACCATCTTTGATCATGAAGAATCAGAAAATGGTCTGTCTCTAGATTCTCTATTAGCCCTCAGCACTGAAGGAAGAGTATCCTCAAAGCCAGACACAATACCTCCACTGGGGCAGCTCCGAAGTCCCTCAATGTCAACGCCTCTGAAGCTTATGGATCTGACTTCTGGTGCCTGAAATTCTTCTCCACACTTCCATTCAGGACCAGCATCCTTTCAGGATCATGGTCACACAATCATGACATCCCCCTGGACATCACGTGATGCTCTCAGGCTTAAGACACATTTGTCATGAGGATCAGTGATAGAAACGACTCTGGTGCACCAGGGATATCACTGGAACCTGCTAAACATGCTCAACCAAAAAATAAAGGAAGCAAACAAACTCAATGACAGCAGCAATCAGTGCCCACCAGGCACCAATAAGACACCAATCCAGTCCCAAGACAAGAACAACAATTTTAAACACACACAAAATCCCTCAGGAGTGAATTTTCAAAACATATGTATATAAGTAACTTGTATTTGAGTACATGATATTTTAAAAACATCAAAGGTATGCTTGTATTTTCAGTAGTGTTCACATTTACATGCAAAAAAAGGGGTCGATTTAGGGGTGTTCTAGAGGTGGAGCCAAGAGCCACACACACAATTTGCTATTTTATAAGAGATTTACATGTGTACATGTTAATTTATTCATGGAATTTTACATCTGCTAATTATCTTGCGCAGTTGATATCAGATTCATCTATTGTTTACTACTGGTTGCATGGGAAGTCTGGGTGAACTGGGGGGAGTTCAGAGTGAAGAATGAAGAGGGTTTTGATTGCCTGGAGAAGGACTTGATGAAATGGTGGAGATATTCACAAACTGGTGATCTCAATTACACGCACATATTTTAAAATATACCAATTTGCATACATAAACAGGGTTTTACGTGAGTTGCAAGTATGTTTTTAAAGTAGGTAGGAAAAGTTTGCACTTTCAACACATTGAAATATGCACTTTCAATGCATTGCAGGTATTTGTACATAACCATATATACATGTATGTTTGGGGGTAGACATACATGTATTTTATAATTTGTGCGTACCTCATATGCACAGATTATAAAATACTGTCATACATTTCCATGAGGAGATCAATGACACATATGGGGCCATGTGGAGGCAACTATGAGGTTAGAAGAGAAGTACAAATCTATGGGGCCCTGATACGAATGATCCTTTTTCAAAATACTGCAGCAAACCCCAACACATAGGGAAGGTCATATAATTGATCTAATATTCTGATTGGAAGAGTGGATTAGTGGATTAGAAGTTTTGAAGTCAAATTTCCATGCTGGGCTCCATTTGATGTCACCCATGTGTGAGGACTGCCACCCTGCTTGTCCTGGGAGAAAAAAAAAAGGAAAACAAAGGTCCTTAAGCATACATAAATCACTGTGATACAGCAGAGTTGCTTACCTGTAAAAGGTATTCTCCAAGGAAAGCAGGATGTTAGACCTCACACATGGGTGACATCATCAGATGGAGCTCAGCACGGAAAAATTTTGTCACAGTTTCTAGAAAATTTGACAGACATACTGAGCATGTCCAGGATGCCACTATCCATGCGGTGTCCCTCTTCAGTCTTATATCATAGAATTCATGAAAAATAAAATAACAAACCTAAAGAAACCCAACTCCGTGGGGTGGTGGACAGGTTTCATGAGGACTAACATCCTGCTGTCCTTGGAGAACACCTGTTATAGGTAACCAACTCTGCTTTCTCCAAGGACAAGCAGGATGGTAGTACTCACACATGGTTGAATGAGTAGCTACAGGCTGCTACCAGACATAAGGCATGCAGCATTTAACAGGTGTAAATGTGCACAACAACTAGTGCTGCTATACCACTGGGAGAACGCCTGCACCTGAACCAGGGCCCAAGGTAGGAAGAGGTAAGCTTTATGGCTGAAAAAGATTACGGAGTACCGACTGACCGAAACAACTGTCACGTCACACATCTTAATCCAAAAGTAATGGGAGGCGAAGGTGTGGAGAGAACTCCAAGTGCTGCCCTGCAGATCTTGTGTATGGGTACCACATGCAAGTGAGCTACTGAAGTAGGCATGGCTCAAACCGAATGAGCTTCGACATGGCACTCAAGCTGCAGTCCACCTTGTGCATAGCAGAAAGCAATACAGATCGCTAGCCAGTTGGATAAGGTTTGGATACTGCAACTCCCAACCTGTTCTTTTCAAAGGAGTCAAAAAGTTGCGTGGACTGACAGTAAGATGCCATCCGGTCCAGGTAAAAGGCCAGGGCCCTTTTACAGTCTAAAATGTGCAGGGCAGACTCGCCCTGGTGGGAGTGTGGTCTTGGGAAAAAAAAATGGGTAGGACAATGGATTGATTGAGATGGAACTCTATGACCACCTTTGGAAGGAACTTCAGATGCATATGCAAAACCATCTTAACATGGAAAAATTTTGTATAAGGTGGATATGACATCAAAGCCTGAAGTTCACTGATCCTGCATGCTGAGATGACCGCTAACAGGAAGATAACCTTCCAGGATAGGTACTTCAGGTCGCAAGACCTCAGGGACTCGTACGGTGCTCTCATGAGATGAGTCAAGACCACGTTGAGGTCCCAGGAGACCACTGGGGGTCATATTAGAGGCTTAAGCTGCAGTAAACCTCACATAAAATGCCCCACGAGCAGATGGGTGGAGATGACGCGCCATCTATCCCCTGATGATATGCCCCTATGGCACTAAGAAGAACTCTCACAGAGGTGGTCCTCACGCCACCCTCAGACAGGTGCAACAGATAGTTCAAAAGTCTCAGTGTGGAGCATGAGAACGGATCCAGTCCATTCCCCTCACACCAAACCAAGAATTGCATCCACTTGAGGATGTAAGATCTCCTCGTGGAAGGCTTCCTGGATTCCACTAGCACTTGAGATACGCATTCCGAAAGATCCAGGGTCTGTAGGGTCACCTGGTCAACATCCATGCTGTAAAGGACAAGGCTCAGAGGCTAGGGTGGCGTATCCTGCCCTGATCCTGTGTGATCAAGTCTGGAGTGGTCTCCAGCCAGATCAAAGGATGTGAGGCCAGATCCTGCAGGAGTGGGAACCAGATCTGACATGGCCAAAAGGATGAGATCAGGGTTATCCTACCTTGGTCCTGTTGGAGTTTCTGGAGCGTCTTCGAGACTAGCAGCAGTGAGGGATCGAGGCAGCCGGTGCCCCAGTGATGCGAGAAGGCATCAGACCCCGACTTCCAGTTCGCCTTGCCAGGGAGCAGAACTGATCCACTTTCTTGTTGTCTGGGGACGTGAACAGATCTATGTCAGAGGTTCCCCACAGGCAGAAGATGCAGTTCGTCACCTCCTGTTTCAGGGACCATTCGTGGGGCCGGAAGGTCCAAGTCAACGCATCTGCCAGAATGTTGTCTGTCCCTGGAAGGTACACGGTTCAGAGAAAAATGCCCTGCAAGAGAGCCCAGAACCAGATCTGTACTGCTTCCTATCAGAAGAGGAACAAAGCCATTCCCCCCTGCTTTTTCAAGTGCCATATTGCCACTTGATTGTCAGTTTGAACCAGAACTACCTTGTTGGCCAAGTGGTCCTGGAATGCCCATAGGCCATACCATACTGCCTGGAGCTCCAGGAAGTTGATCTGGAGACGTTGCTCCTACAAGGACCAGTGGCCCTGGGAGAGGGCATCCGTGGTGAGAACATTTTGAGGCCGAGTGACCTGGAAAGGCATCCCCCCCTCTCCAAGTTGGACAGTGTCTCCCACCACACAAGAGATTGCCGAAGTGGTGTAGTGACCAAGACGTAAGCTTGAAGGTCCTGGGTGGCCTGGCACCACTGAGAACGCAATGTCCACTGTGCTCTGCGCATGTGTAGCCGAGCAAAGGCCGTGACATGGACCGTCACTGCCATATGCCCCAAAAAACACAGGATCTGGTGTGCCGAGATATGATGACAGCGAGAGATCACCCCCAGCAGGGAAACGAGGTTCAACACTCAGTCCCAGGGCAAGAATAAATGATAGCTTTATGGAGCAATTGGTTCAGGAACCGAGAGAGGGAGCAATTTTAGATCTAATTCTCAGTGGAGCACAGGATTTGGTGAGAGAGGTAACGGTGGTGGGGCCGCTTGGCAATAGTGATCATAATATGATCAAATTTGAATTAATGACTAGAAGGGGGACAGTAAGCAAATCCACGGCTCTCGTGCTAAACTTTCAAAAGGGAAACTTTGATAAAATGAGAAAAATTGTTAGAAAAAAACTGAAAGGAGCAGCTACAAAAGTAAAAAGTGTGCAAGAGGCGTGGTCATTGTTAAAAAATACCATCCTAGAAGCACAGTCCAGATGTATTCCACACATTAAAGAAAGGTGGAAAGACGACAAAACGATTACCGGCATGGTTAAAAGGGGAGGTGAAAGGAGCTATTTTAGCTAAAAGATCTTCATTCAACAATTGGAAGAAGGATCCAACAGAAAAAATAGGATAATGCATAAACATTGGCAAGTTAAATGTAATAAATTGATAAGACAGGCTAAGAGAGAATTTGAAAAGAAGTTGGCCATAGAGGCAAAAACTCACAGTAAAAACTTTTTTAAATATATCCGAAGCAGAAAGCCTGTGAGGGAGTCAGTTGGACCATTAGATGATCGAGGAGTTAAAGGGGCACTTAGAGACGATAAGACCATCGCAGAAAGATTAAATGATTTCTTTTCTTTGGTGTTTACTGAAGAGGATGTTGGGGAGGTACCCGTACCGGAGAAGGTTTTCATGGGTAATGATTCAGATGGACTGAACCAAATCACGGTGAACCTAGAAGATGTGGTAGACTTGATTGACAGACTGAGGAGTAGTAAATCACCTGGACCGGATGGTATACACCCCAGAGTTCTGAAGGAACTAAAAAATGAAATTTCAGACCTATTAGTAAAAATTTGTAACCTATCATTAAAATCATCCATTGTACCTGAAGACTGGAGGATAGCTAATGTAACCCCCATATTTAAAAAGGGTTCCAGGGGAGATCCAGGAAATTACAGACTGGTTAGCCTGACTTCAGTGCCAGGAAAAATAGTGGAAAGTGTTCTAAACATCAAAATCACAGAACATATAGAAAGACATGGTTTAATGGAACAAAGTAGGCATGGCTTCACCAAAGGCAAGTCTTGCCTCACAAATCTTCTTCACTTTTTTTGAAGGAGTTAATAAACATGTGGATAAAGGTGAACCAGTAGATGTAGTGTACTTGGATTTTCGGAAGGCGTTTGACAAAGTTCCTCATGAGAGGCTTCAAGGAAAAGTAAAAAGTCATGGGATAGGTGGTGAGGGCCTTTCGTGGATTACAAACTGGCTAAAAGACAGGAAACAGAGAGTAGGATTAAATGGACAATTTTCTCAGTGGAAGGGAGTGGGCAGTGGAGTGCCTCAGGAATCAGTATTGGGACCCTTACTTTTCAATATATTTATAAATGATCTGGAAAGAAATACGACGAGTGAGATAATCAAATTTGCAGATGATACAAAATTGTTCAGAATAGTTAAATCACAAGCAGATTGTGATAAATTGCAGGAAGACCTTGTGAGACTGGAAAATTGGGCATCAAAATGGCAGATGAAATTTAATGTGGATAGGTGCAAGGTGGATATATAGGGAAAAATAACCCATGCTATAGTTGCACAATGTTAGGTTCCATATTAGGTGCTACAACCCAAGAAAGATCTAGGCGTCATAATGGATAACACATTGAAATCGTCGGTTCAGTGTACTGCGGCAGTCAATAAAGCAAACAGAATGTTAGGAATTATTAGAAAGGGAATGGTGAATAAAACGGAAAATGTCATAATGCCTCCGTATTGCTCCATGGTGAGACCGCACACCTTGAATACTGTGTATATTTCTGGTCGCCACATCTCAAAAAAGATATAATTGTGATGGAGAAGGTACAGAGAAGGGATACCAAAATGATAAGGGGAATGGAAGAGCTCCCCTATGAGGAAAGACTAAAGAGGTTAGGACTTTTCAGCTTGGAGAAGAAACAGCTGAGCGGGGATATGATAGAGGTGTTTAAAATCATGAGAGGTCTAGAACGGGTAGATGTGAATCGGTTATTTACTCTTTCAGATAATAGAAAGACTAGGGGACACTCCATGAAGTTAGCATGTGGCACATTTAAAACAAATCAGAGAAAGTTCTTTTTCACTCAACACACAATTAAACTCTGGAATTTGTTGCCAGAGGATATGGTTAGTGCAGTTAGTATAGTTGTGTTTAAAAAAGAATTGGATAGGTTCTTGGAGGAGAAGTCCATTACCTGCTATTAATTGACTTGACTTATAAAGTAGCCACTTCTATTACTAGAAACGGTAACATGGAACAGACTTAGTTTTGGGCACTTGCCAGGTTCTTATGGCCTGGATTGCCCACTGTTGGAAACAGGATACTGGGCTTGATGGACCCTTGGTCTGACCCAGTACAGCATGTTCTTAAGGCATTTGTCTGGACTGTATCAAAGCTGGCGCCAATGAAATCTAATTGCAGTGATTGAAGAAGTTGGGATTTCAGATAGTTGATTAGAAATCCAAGCTCCTCCAGAGCATGCATGGTGGAGTGCAGAGAATGCAATGTTCCCTGTCTGCAGTCGTTCTTGATAAGCTAATTGTTGAGGTAGGGGAAGATATGTACTCGTTGTCTCCTGAGATAAGCTTCCACCACCGCTAGGCATTTTGTGAAGACACGGGTTGCCGATGCGAGGCCAGAGGCAGCACCTGATACTGATAGTGTTCCCCTCCTACCAGGAAGCAGAGGTACTTCCGATCCCTGGAAGAAATGAGAATATGTGCATACACATCTTTGAGGGAGCAGAACCAGTCTCCAGTCCTGAGAAGAGGGATCAGAGTTCCCAACGAGACCATTTTGAATTTTTCTCTGACAAGAAAATGGTTCAACACCCTTAGATCTATTATGGGGCGAAGGCCACCAGTTTTCCTGGGAATCATGAAATACCTGGTGTAGAACCCGTCGCACTGCTGATTGGAGGCAATGGTTTGACCACTCGAGCCATTAAGAAAGCAGACAACTCTAACCAAAGTATTTGCTGATTCTCTGTAGATCCCCACCGGGAGCATGGAGGAGATTGTGGAGGAGTCCATTAAAAATGCAATCTGTATGCCCGCTGAACGATGGATAGGACCCATTGGTCTGAGGTGACAAACCCACCGGTCGTCAAAACTCTGCAGGGGCCGGCCAGCCGCCCCCCCTCCCCCACTGGAGAGTTGTTGCCCTGGGGTAGGGATCATTGGCTCAAACTCCCCTACCTCCAGTCAAAACCCCATGGCAGGGCACTGTTGTGGGATGGTCAAGGGGCACGTGCTGTCTTACTCTTGCCCTAGTTGGTGCCCGTTGGGGTCTCACTCTAGACGCTGGCAGATAATATTTCCATGGGCCTTAAAATGTGTATTGCCGGGGTGGTTGTTTGCCCGAGGACTGAGGGTCCGAGGTGCTGGCAGATAACTGCTGAAGTGTTTCATGATAGTCCTTCAGCTGCGCTACCGCTTCCTTGATTTTGTCACTGAACAGATTCATCCCAGTACAGGGTAGGTCTGCCAGATGACCCTGTACTTCAGGTCAGAAGTGCAAAGCCAGGCCATATGCCGAGCCTCAATGCCAGCTGCCGCAAATCATATTGTTGTCTCAATCTGTTGCATTCTGCTAGAGAGATAGCAATCTGTTATGGATCTGATGCAAATCTGATGCTTGATGGGAGGAGCAATCAGATAGGAGGAGCAATCTGTAGAGAAAGCTCTGTGTAGCGGGCTCCTGGAGAGGAAGGAGTCAGTAATCTTGTAGTGTCTCAGATATTGTCTTGCTAAGGAGTAGCAATCTGTAATGAATCTGATATAGTGGGTGGATCCCTGGCCGATGGCAGATGACTACACCCTCGGGAGGATACCCCGAGAGGGACCACCAGCTAGGCTAGAGTTTGGAGACAGACACACATTAGTTCTTTTATTAAACAGGTTATTAGAAACCACCAGAGGTGGCAGTAGTGAGCTGATGTGCTCGGCAGGGCTGTAGTCCCTCAGGTACTGGAACAACGATCCCAGGATGTTGAGAAACTGTAGAAAGTGAGTAGGCAGAGTTCATGAACAGAACTAGATGACAAAACTCACATAAGGTCTCAAGTAAGCTCAGGAGCTGGAAAGGATTAGGCCCTCAAGGAGCGAGTACCTGGTTTCAGGGAAAGCTCTGAGAGAGCAATGGTAACTCAAAATTGTTTGTAGCAGTGATAGCTTCCAGGCAGTAGAGAATCTTCAGAGTGTCCAGGAACATGGGCCCTCGAGAAGCGAGTACAGATTCCTATCTGTAATCTGAAAATAAAGAAAAGAGCGAGGCCCCCAAGGAGCGGGTACCTCTGGTAAGTCCAAGGAGGCAGAGTAGCTTGCACAGGGAAACCTTGTCCGTAACCTTATCCCTTCCGTATCCGTATCCTTGCTAACTCAGTTTTTGTTAGTGTTTTCAAAGACCTTTAAATATTGGAAGCAGATGACGACATCTCAGGGGGATGCCCCTGAGGTTCGCACCCTTGCTGGTACAAGAGTCGGGACATGCGCGCACACCCTAGGCATCAGAACAAGATGGCGGAGTTGCAGCGTCGAGCCAGTCTGGGGACGCCGGAGGGAGACGGCATGGAGACGCCGCGGCAGCCAGCCATCCATCAGACCCGGAGGGAGTCACCACAGAGGTAAAGAGAGCGGAGTGAGGACGTCCAGCAGTGACTGTCGCAACACAATCACATCGTATGCGGAACGGGACTTCGTGTTTGTCACATTCAAGGCCCTGTTGAATTACCTTCTGGAAATCGTCCTGAAACTTGTGGGAGGTGTTCCACCATATCCTGGACTTGTTTCCAGAGGTTTCTGGAGTATTAGCTCATATAGAGCTGAGAGAAGACGATTCTGGCTGCCAATATGGAACCTTGGAAGACCCTCCTTCCTAGAGCATCCAGGACTCTGTGCTCATGACCCGGAGGAGCCAAAACATGAATATGCAACCTTACGCCTCTCCTCCAGGGGAGAGGGTTTGAAAGGCAAGTCCTCAGAGTCCTCTGGTGAGAAAAGGACCCCTCCCAAAAATCACAGGGGGCATCAGCCTCACTGAGTGTGCCGGGAGACACTTGAAGTGAAGACCCCAGTGGGGATTTGTGCCGAGACCCTGACGGTCTCAGTAGCACCAGGGGTACCAGTGTAGGCACTGGCAGAACCAGGGTTGCACCAGCACCAAAGGTCCTATAAGCATCAGGAGCACTGGAGGAATTGATGGCTCCAAAGGAATCAACCCCGAAGGTCCAGGGAGGTCTAGTACCAGTTGGGGTGCCTTACATGACAATGGTTCCATCAACCCCGACAGTCATTTTTGATCAGAGGAGTCACTCACAAGGATAGCCACTGGTGGAGACCGCATCAATGCTCCCTTCAATAATGAAGAGGCTGAGGGCAGGCTGCATCAGTAAGAAACCAAGCAGCAAGTCCAGCCACTCCAACAAAGGTGCAAGCACCGATGGAGTCAGCTCCTGTGGCGGTGGTGGTCCCAGTGGAACCAGTGGCTCAATGCCCTGCAGGGCGCAGCTGACTGCTAGCTGCACATGTCTCTCCAACTCCTCCTCAAAGGCCGCTGAGGATAGGATAGCTGGAGGAGGAGGCAGCGGTGAAATCAGATTGACTCCAGAACCATGGGAGGATCTGTACCCTTCACCAGTATCAGTGGGGATTGCTAGGGTCCTTCAGGCTGCTCGGTAAGCAGGACATCCTCAGCCCGGAACCACTTCAGAGGCGGCAAGGACGATACCAACCCCTTCCCATGGTCCAAAGTCTGCGACGAGGACCTGTGGCAAAGTTTCCTGGATTTTTTCCAGTGCTCAGTCTGTTCTTCCCCAGAGCCAAGGTAAATGGTGAGGAACATGACCTGGAACGCAGGGACACTGATCCTCAGATGGTCCCCGCATCTATTTCTAAGCCGGGGACCGGTAGCAGAGGGGAAACCCAACGGGTCATGACAGAGATCTCCTTACTCTTTGACATCAAAGTGCCTGAACCTGATGTTGATGGTTCCGATTTCTTGGCATCAAAATTCTTCTTCTCCATTTTATGAAGGCACACCCAATGGCCTTTGGGGTTCATCTGGTAAAAGATCGCAAGCCACAGACATCATGCAGTGCCCCAGGCACAAGAACAGACCTCGTGGGAATTTGTGATGGACATAGTCTGGGGGTACTGGGGGCAATGGCAGAAGCTGGATGACACCATGGGAAAAAGAACGTAGTGTGCAGTCGGTGCCTGGCAGCCACCGGGAGGCAGCACCATCAGTAATCGACCCGCAAACTATGAGAAACATACCCACAGCACTCGAAAAAAAAAAAACCCGAAAATGCAGAGGGACCAGACAGAATTCGGGATGAAAAAAGGAAGATCGCTTTCTGCAGAAAAGAACGCAAGCTCCACAGCTTGCGGAAAAGAGAGACTGAAGAGGGACCCCCGCATGGACGCGTGGATAGTGGCATACTCAGTGTGTCTGTCAAAGTTTCTAGAAACTTTGACAAAAGTTTTCCGTGCCAGGCTCCATCTGATGATGTCACCTATGTGTGAGGACTACAATCCTGCTTGACCTAGGAGAACAAGGTGCCTTCCAGGATGTTAAACCACTGTAGCATTTCAATAGGGATACTTAAGCTAAAACTATTCTAAGAATGTGTCATGTTATTTTAGACTTATAGATCACTTTCCTTAAACAAAAGTCTATCTCAAACTTATTTACACTTAAAAAAAAATACAATAATCAAATATAACAATGCATCAATCAATTACATCAATAAAACACATGATATATTAATATAGGGGTGGCCAACTCCAGTCCTTAAGAGCCTCAACAGGTCTATGCTTTTTGGATATCCACAATGAATATTCATTAGATATATTTCAATGCACTGCCCTCCATTGTATCCAAATATATCTCATGCATATTTTTTATTGATCTCCTGAAAACCAGGCCTGTTTGTGGGTCTTCAGGACCGGAGTTGGCCTATCCTGTATTAATAGAACACAGCAATATATCAACAGTTCACAAGCAGAACCAGACCAACCCACTTTCATAAATGAGGTATTGGCAATTAATCAAGCTGCTCATACATAACTAATAATTATTCCAAACATTAGCAATTGATCAATATTATCCTCATCCCTAGTCTGAGCTGCCAATACAACACTGGTTTTGTTCACTAAAGGCCAAATTTTAAAAGCCTGGCACGTGCAAAAACCAGGGGATATGCATGTGGTTGGACCATGTGCATGCCGAGCACATTTTAAAACGGCCTAGCCACGCGCGTATCTCCTGATATGCGCCGAAGTGCTGGGTTCATTAAAAGGGGTGGGCCAGGGACAGGGTCAGGGTGGGGCAGGCCGAAACAGAGGCCATTAGGAATAAATGGTAGCTTTATGAAGCAATTGGTTCAGGAACCGACGAGAGAGGGAGCAATTTTAGATCTAATTCTCAGTGGAGCACAGGACTTGGTGAGAGAGGTAATGGTGGTGGGGCCGCTTGGCAATAGTGATCATAATATGATCAAATTTGATTTAATGACTGGAAGGGGAACAGTGTGCAAATCCAAGGCTCTCGTGCTAAACTTCCAAAAGGGAAACTTTGATAAAATGAGAAAAATTGTTAGAAAAAAACTGAAAGGAGCAGCTACAAAAGTAAAAAATGTCCAAGAGGCGTGGTCATTGTTAAAAAATACCATTCTAGAAGCACAGTCTAGATGTATTCCACACATTAAGAAAGGTGGAAAGAAGGCAAAACGATTACCGGCATGGTTAAAAGGGGAGGTGAAAGAAGCTATTTTAGCCAAAAGATCTTCATTCAAAAATTGGAAGAAGGACCCAATAGAACAAAAATAGGATAAAGCATAAACGTTGGCAAGTTAAATGTAAGACATTGATAAGACAGGCTTAAGAAAGAATTTGAAAAGAAGTTGGCTGTAGAGGCAAAAACTCACAGTAAAAAGGTTTTACAAATATATCCGAAGCAGAAAGCCTGTGAGGGAGTCAGTTGGACCGTTAGATGATCGAGGGGTTAAAGGGGCACTTAGTGAAGATAAGGCCATCGCCGAAAGATTAAATGATTTCTTTGCTTCGGTGTTTACTGAAGAGGATGTAGGGGAGGTACCCATAATTGAGAAGGTTTTCACGGGTAATGATTCAGATGGACTGAACCAAATCACGGTGAACCTAGAAGATGTGGTAGACTTGATTGACAGACTGAGGAGTAGTAAATCACCTGGACCGGATGGTATACACCCCAGAATTCTGAAGGAACTAAAAAATGAAATTTCAGACCTATTAGTAAAAATTTGTAACCTATCATTAAAATCATCCATTGTACCTGAAGACTGAAGGATAGCAAATGTAACTCCAATATTTAAAAAGGGCTCCAGGGGCGATCCGGGAAACTACAGACCGGTTAGCCTGACTTCAGTGCCGGGAAAAATAGTGGAAAGTGTTCTAAACATCAAAATCACAGAACATATAGAAAGACATGGTTTAATGGAACAAAGTCAGCATGGCTTTACCCAGGGCAAGTCTTGCCTCACAAATCTGCTTCACTTTTTTGAAGGAGTTAATAAACATGTGGATAAAGGTGAACCGGTAGATGTAGTATACTTGATTTACAGAAGGCATTTGACAAAGTTCCTCATGAGAGGCTTCTAGGAAAAGTAAAAAGTCATGGGATAGGTGGGGATGTCCTTTCATGGATTGCAAACTGGCTAAAAGACAGGAAACAGAGAGTAGGATTAAATGGACAATTTTCTCAGTGGAAGGGAGTGGACAGTGGAGTGCCTCAGGGACCTGTACTGGGACCCTTACTTTTCAATATATTTATAAATGATCTGGAAAGAAATACAACGAGTGAGATAATCAAATTTGCAGATGACACAAAATTCTTCAGTGTAGTTAAATCACAAGCAGATTTTGATAAATTGCAGGAAGACTTTGTGAGACTGGAAAATTGGGCATCCAAATGGCAGATGAAATTTAATGTGGATAAGTGCAAGGTGATGCATATAGGGAAAAATAACCCATGCTATAATTACACAATGTTGGGTTCCATATTAGGTGCTACAACCCAAGAAAGAGATCTAGGCGTCATAGTGGATAACACATTGAAATCGTCAGTTCAGTGTGCTGCGGCAGTCAAAAAAGCAAACAGAATGTTGGGAATTATTAGAAAAGGAATGGTGAATAAAACGGAAAATGTCATAATGCCTCTGTATCGCTCCATGGTGAGACCGCACCTTGAATACTGTATACAATTCTGGTCGCCGCATCTCAAAAAAGATATTATTGCGATGGAGAAGGTACAGAGAAGGGCTACCAAAATGATAAGTGGAATGGAAGAGCTCCCCTATGAGGAAAGGCTAAAGAGGTTAGGACTTTTCAGCTTGGAGAAGAGACGGCTGAGGGGGGATATGATAGAGATGTTTAAAATTATGAGAGGTCTATAACGGGTAGATGTGAATCAGTTATTTACTCTTTCAGATAATAGAAAGACTAGAGGGCACTCCATGAAGTTAGCATGGGACACATTTAAAACTAATCGGAGAAAGTTCTTTTTTACTCAATGCACAATTAAACTCTGGAATTTGTTGCCAGACGATGTGGTTAGTGCAGTAGTATAGCTGTCTTTAAAAAAGGAATGGATAAGTTCTTGGAGGAGAAGTCCATTACCTGCTATTAAGTTCACTTACGGGCCGATACAGTAAAGTCTGCGGGAGAGCGGACGAACGCCTGTTCTCCCGGCTCACGCACTGGCCCTTCACCGGTGCGCGCGATTTAAATTAGGTGATGCGGTAGATCCGGGTAAAAGGAGGCACTGGGGACACTAGCGCGTCCCTAGAGCCTCCTTTTTGACAGGAGCGGCGGCTGTCAGCGGGTTTGACAGCCGACGCTCAATTTTGCCAGCATCGGTTCTCGAGCCCGCTGACAGCCATGGGCTCGGAAACCGGACGCCGGCAAAATTGAGCGTCCGGTTTTTAGCCCGACAGCCGCGGGCCGAATTCAATTTTTTTTTTTTTTTTTTTTTTACTTTTTTTTACTTTTCAGGACCTCCGACTTAATATCGCTATGATAATAAGTCGGAGGGTGCACAGAAAAGCAGTTTTTACTGCTTTTCTGTGCACTTTCCTGGCACCGGAAGAAATTAGCGCCGACCTTTGGGTCGGCGCTAATTTCTGAAAGTAAAATGTGCAGCTTGGCTGCACATTTTACTTTCTGTATCCCGCGCGCATACATTTGCATGTTGAGGGCGCTATTAGGTGCCGCGGGTTGGACGCGCGTTTTCCTCCCCTTACTGAATAAGGGGTAAGGGAAAACGCGCGTCCAAGAGCAGGCTAACAGTGCGCTCCATCGGAGCGCACTGTACTGTATCGGCCTGTTAGAGAATAGCCACTGCCATTAGCAATGGTAACATGGAATAGACTTAGTTTTTGGGTACTTGCCAGGTTCTTATGGCCTGGATTGGCTGCTGTTGGAAACAGGATGCTGGGCTTGATGCACCCTTGGTCTGACCCAGTATGGCATTTTCTTATATTCTTATGTTCTTAATTAGCCATGCTGTCTGGGAGCGCCTCGCGACCGGTCAGTAGGCGGAGTTTTTTCAGTTAGTACAGAGTTTTTAACACTGTACGGCTGCGCGGTGAACTTCCCGCTCGAATGCCTTGTTACCTCAGTCTCTTGTAGCCAAGCGAGATGAACGTGGAAAACGTGTTTGGTAAAAACTGTTGACTGTCTAGGGAGGTGGGATGGGATTGCATGGCTAATTCATCCTGCTATCTACGGAAACACCATTTACGGAAAGCAAACTTGCTTTTTCCCGTCGATAGCAGAGCTGAATTAGCCATGCTGTCTTGGATTCCCAAGCTCCCTGGTTGTGTCCATATAATAAGTTTTTCCAATTGAGGACACTACCCTTCAATAAAGGTAGACAGTCTTACTCATCATGAAGGCTTGACAAAACTGCCGAACCTAGAGCTGCATCAAAAGTTGCTTGTTGTCCGATACAGTAGTGAGATGTGAAAGTATTAAGAGAAGACCAGGTTGCCGCTTTGCAGATGTCCAGCAGCGGAACTCTTTTCAAATGTGCAACAGATGCTGCTGTAGCGTGTATCTGGTGTGCTTTCGGTTTGTTGCTCAAGAGCAGAGAACGTTTATTGTAGTAGAATTCAATGCATTGAGATAACCAACTAGCAATGGTTCTTTTGGAGACAGGCTGGTTTGGATTATTAGGGTTCAAGGAGAGGAACAATTGAGATGGTCTTCCTTGAGACTGAGTTCCGTATTTGTAATAAGCTAATGCTCTTTTACAGTCTAAAGAGTGCAGAAGCTTGTCTAGGTCATTATGATGAGGTTTAGGTTTAAAGATTGGCAATGTAATTGACTGGTTTATGTGGAAAGCCAATACTACCTTAGGAAGAAAGATAGGATGAGGCCGAAGAGTGACCTTATCATGGTAAAATTCTAAATAAGGAGAATAATGAACCAAAGCTTGTAGTTCACTTACTCTCCGTGCTGATGTGACGGCCACTAAAAAGACCGTTTTCCAGGTTAGATATTTGATGTGGCATGAATCTAATGGCTCAAAAGGAGGCAGCATTAGTTGTTCGAGGACTATATTAAGATTCCATGATATAGGTGGTTTTGACACCGGTGGCCTTAGACGTAGCATGCCCCTCATGAATCTGGAGATTAACAGATGATTGGAAATGAGAAATCCGTTGTGAGCGTGGTGGAAAGCTGCAATAGCACTAACATGCACATGAACTGAAGCCAGCGCTAAACCCGCAAGGTAGAGTGTATGAAGATACTCCAGGAGTTGTGTGGCTGTTGATGAGAAAGGGTTTAGCTTTCTTTGTTCGCACCATTCCGTGTAACGATGCCACTTTCCTGCATAGTTAAATCTAGTTGAAGGTTTTCTGGATGCAATTAGAATATCTTCAAGTGGAGCTGGCAGACCCAGATGGTTTAGTAATTGCCTTTCAATCTACAAGCTGTCAGGTGGAGGGATTGATGCAGTGGATGAAGGAAGGATCCCCCCTTCCTGAGTCAGACGTGGATGGTTCTCCAGTGGAATTGGTACCGAATGGATAGTCACATGAGGTACGGATACCAGGGCTGTCTTGGCCATGCCGGAGCTATGAGGATCATATCCGCTATGATATTAGTGGAATGGGAGGATAGGCGTATAGTAAGCCTTCTGTCCATGGAATGAGGAAGCATCTGGAGCGTGACGCAGTTTGCTCGGGTAAATGAAGCAAAATATTTTTGTTTGACTGTTGTGCTCTGTGGCAAAGAGATCTATCATCGGGTTGCTCCAGCGTTGAAAGATTCTGGTTGCAACTTCCCGATTTAAGGGCCATTCGTGTGGATGAAGATCCTGCTGAGGTGATCCGCCGTAACGTTGTCTAAGCCTGGAAGGTAAGTGGCTTGCTATTGCCCCCGTCAGTATTCGAAGTGTTTCTCAACAAAGGATCCATGAACCTGACCCTCCTTCCTTGTTTATGTAGAACATGGCAACTTGGTGTCTGTGTATACCATGAGATGCTTGCCCTGAACTTGAGGGGAGAAGGTCTGAAGTGCCTTCCAAATGGCTCGAAGTTCCAGAAGGTTAATCTGGTATGTGCTCTCCTGTGTAGACCAGAGACCTTGAGTCTTTAGTTCACTCAGAAGAGCTCCCCAGCCCCTCCTGGATGCATCCATCGTGAGGGTGAGTTGATAGGGAGGTAACCGGAAGGGTGCTCCCGAGGTCAAGTTGTCTGTGTTCTTCCACCAACGAATGTCGATGCGCATTTGGGTGGTGAATTGTATCTTGATTGAGAGGGGCTGAAAGTATTGAGAACATTGATTCTTTAGTCCCCACTGTAGGTGGTACATATGTAGTCTCGTGTAGGGAACTACATGGATAGCTGCCACCATATGACTTGACGTGCCGATGTATGTGATCAGTTACACAGACGTCGAGCCAGTGAGGATAGAGTTTGAATCCTGTCCTGTGGGAGGTTTGCTCTCTGTTGTGTTGTATCGATGAGCGCTACAATGAACTGTAGCATTTGGGTCGGTTGCAGGTTGGACTTTATGTAATTGATTATCAAGCCCAAGGTCTGCAGACAGTTGATTGTTTGGAACATGTGAGTTCATAGAGTAGCCTGATCCAAGGCTACTAAAAGCCAGTCATCCAGATAGGGAAAAATCTGGATCGACAGTTGTCTGATGTGAGCCACCACCACCGCTAAACAATTTGTGAACACTCTCGGGGCTGAAGACCAGCCAAAGGATAGAACCTTGTATTGATAGTGATTGGTCTGAGCTTGAAAAGAAAGGTATTGCCAGGAAGAAGGGTGCATGGGGATATGGGAGTACACATCCTTCAAGTCTATGGAACACAGCCAGTTGTTGGCGTGTAGTAGGGAAAGAATAGTCTTGAGAGACGTCATCTTGAATTTTTCTTTTTGAATGTGTTTTTGAAATTCTGTAAGTCTAAGATTGGTCGAAGACCTCTGGAATTTTTTGGAATGAGAAAATAATGGGAGTAGAACCCCTGATTTTCCTGTGTCCTTGTAATTCTTTGAATGGATTTTTGGCTTTGTAGATTCTGTAACTGTTCTTGAAGGTACAGTGAATGGGTTGATGTATTTCAGGGAAGGGAAGTATGAGGGAGATCTGGGAGTGTTACAAAATTTATTCGGTAGCCCTCCCTTATGAAGTTCAGCACCCAAGCATCTGAAGTAATTGCCTCCCAATTGGCATAAAACAGTTGAAGGCGACCTCCTATGTAAGGTGGTGGTGGCGGCTCGGTATAGCTCAAAAAGATGAAGTCTGTTTTTCAGGAGGTGCTGGTGTTTGCTTTTGTGGCTTTTGTTGACGAGGTCATCCACGGGACTGATGGGCATGAGGTTGGTATCTTTGGTGGGAATAATTCTGTGATCGATAGGTATTATATGGCTTAAAGGGTACCCTTGAGTAGGGCTTCTTCCTGAAGGAAAGGTAAAATTTTCTGGACGAGGTATGGGGGTCCGTTGGAGATGTGAGTGATAGTACAGCGGTACTCTGTTCTTTAAGAAGAGTAACGGTTTCCCCAAACTTCTCACCAAAAAGATTATCACCCAGGCACGGTATTGTCCACTAACTTATCATGAACATCCTCTCTAATTGCACTTGCTCTCAACCATGCCATCCGTTTGGCCGCTATATCCTTAGCCGAGGCCCTTGTGGAAGGCTCAAAGGACTCAGACAGACCGAAGTAGATGGCGAAGCCCTTCATCCATGTCTGTAAAAGGTTGTGGCAGAGTATTTTCAGAGGTTAAACATAAGGGACGTAATATCTGAAGACATTCAAATAAATACTGGATTATGTAAAACTACTGATGTTGAATTTTTGTTGCCAACATGGAGGAATGGAATACCTTATGGCCAAAATCGTCCATAGACTTAAGGTCTTTTCCTGGTGGTGAATTGGAATGAAGTTTTGACCGTTTTGCCTTTGAGAGTGCAGATTCCACTACTTTTGAATTATGTGGCAGCTGTGTGGAATCGTAAATTGTGGAATTCCACATACGGTAATTTAAGTCCGTTTTCCTGGATGAGGCCGCAGTGATAAATGGTTTGTCCCACATTTTACGAAGAACTGTATCCAGCACTGTATGTGGTGGTAAAGCTGTTTGTTCTGGAGGCATTTCGAATATTTTCAGTATCCCTAACACCTCTGACCTAGGATCAGGGATCTTTCCCAATTTGATGTTTAAAATAGAGCCCACTTTTTCGATGAACTTTGCGTAGGACAAGTCTTCGGGAGGGGAATAAGGTTCCGGGAGTCCTTTTGGAGGGTCAGATGGGAACCCTGTAGATGAACCAGGTGATGATGTCCATGGTGAGTCTGGAGTGTCTGGTTGGCCTGGAATTGGAGATGGTGCTGACGGCTGAGACAGAAGGAGTGGAGTTGGTGATGCAAGTGGCAAAGGCTGAGAAGGCGCAAGTGAAGGCTGAGGGTGTGCCGAGTTCAGTTCTTGGAAGAAAGTATTTAACGCCTGCGAAATCTGTAACATCGCTTTAGATGCTAGAGGTTGTGAAGGTCCTGGAAATGGCCCCATTCCTGAAGGAATTGCTGATATGAGCTCGTCTGGAGGAGGCAGGCCTGAGTTATGGAGAAGCAGAGGGGATTGTGGTCTACTAAGAGAAGATCCATCAGAATCCGAACCCTCGCTAGATGTGGCAGTGTCATGGACAGAGACCAGTTCCACCTGTTGGTGAGAATCTGTTACACCAGGTGTTGTAGATATTACATGCTTAGTTTTTTGTGACTTTTTAAAATGCTCCTGACTTAGTAGTGTAGCCTGCATCAAGACTGGTGTCAAGGGTGTCGGAATTCAAGGTTGAATCGATAGTTTTGCATGTTTTGAGACATGCTGCTTCAATACGTTGTGTGGAATCGGTGCTGTGCGCTTAGATGCACCTTTGTGCGCCGATCCGAGCGCTGATGCGTTGTGCGCATCTATGCGAACACCGTCATGCGCCCCTGTAATGTGCGCGCCTCTATGCGCCGATGCTTCATCAGAGCTGTGCGCCAATGTTTTGAACGTGTAGCTGTGCGTCGATGTCTTGTGCACAGACTTGTGTGCCGGTGCGCTGTGCACGCATGTCAGCTCCAACCCGCCGTCCTGCTTCGGCCGATTTGATTTTCTATGAGCCATCTTCCTCGGCGTCGATGAGCGGGTTCGAGTGGGTTCAGTGAACTGAAACCCATGCAGCTCATGAGGGGGGATTTCTGTGAAAGAGGAGTTGCGGCCTCAACTCCCTTCACTGGCCCTGGTGGATTGACCGACTTGGCCGAGGTACCCTCTAGCGAAGCAGACCTTTTAGACGGAGACTTCATCTCTTCGACGGTACAGGCGAAGACTGTGTGGATGATATCATTAGCCGCGCGATTTTCTCCGCGCGTTTTCTTTGTGCCCTGTGGGACATACGGCCACAGTCCCAGCAGGAGATTTGGTCTTGTTCCGGTCCCAGGCATATATAGCAGTAATTATGTCCATCTGTAATGGACATAATCTTACCACATTGGCAGTATTTAAATCCGGATGGCTTAGGAGCCATCACTGCCCAGAAGAAATGAAGCAGCTAAAAAATTGAGAAAAAATCTCTTCAGAGACGAGGAGGAGAAAAATCCTGCATAAAAACTTGCTCGTAGAAAAAAAAAAGAGACTGAGGTAACAAGGCAATCGCGCGGGAAACTCACCGCGCAGCCGTACAGAGTTCAAAACTCTGTACTAACTGAGAAAACTCCGCCTACTGACCGGTCGCGAGGCGCTCCCAGACAGCATGGCTAGTTCAGCCCTGCTATCGACGGGAAAAGTAAAATTATCAGAAACAAGTGAAAATCTGAGTTTGATTCTGATATCTAGCCCCTGGTTCCTGCAGCCAGCAAGAGATAGGAGTACTGTGAAGACAACAATCATAGCCTTTGGAGAAAAGGCGTTCCAGTTACCATTAAAACTACCACTCACTTGGCACACGAGTCAATCTGTAAGGACCTACAATTGTCATCTTTCAACAAGAAAATTGCTGCTGCTGCCATAGGCTCTATGGAAAGAGAATGAAAAATATGGGAGAAATTCTTGGTAGCCAAAAATGAAAGCCAATGGTGCCTCACTCCAACCCTTCCATCTTAACTGGAAATGAGAGAGATTGCAGCAAGATCCAAAAATGCTAAACTTAATAGGGAGAAGGCTCCATGTCTTCCTCAACTCCCCCTAATATCCTTCTCCCATTACCCCTACAAAAGAAATACAAACAATTTACAGGTAATACAGAAATTCAACAGTGATGTTTCAAAGATATTTATTTTAGGCAAAAACATGACAGAGGAAAAAGAAATAGGAGCAAAATAAAATAAAAAGGAATGATTTTATCTGGAGAAAAATAATTTAAGAATTAGTTTTAAGTTTAGCAAAATTGATCCCACAATTTATTTGAATTAGCCCCAATAAGAATAGCAGCGATACAATATTATTATAGAATCTCATTGTATTTCCTACTTACCATATATATTTTATTTAATTCTAATTGTGTCTCTGCAAACTGAGTAATCATTTGTCATTTTTCCAAAACTGTACCTATTAACTTATTGTTGTTGAACCTTATTATTGTATATGATGTAACAAGATTGCTAGGAGTTGTACAATGTCTCATGATTTTTCTGAAGTTTCTACCTATTCAGCTACTTTCTGATTTCAAGTAATGTTCTGTCTTTTGCATACATCAAGACTATTTCTTAATTTGAAGGACTTTCTTAATGGCATAAAACTAACAAAGTATGTTTTAAAGATATACAGAAAAAAAAAGAGCTAAGCGTGCTTTCCACTCTCGAACAATTTCTTCCAAAAAGGAAAACCCCGGAAAATGTTTTGTTCTTAAACCGCTACTCACAGTTATTTCTGTAGCAACAATAAATGTATCAATGAAATTGTTATGGCCGCATCATCAAGCCTGACAATGTGCCTACCCGGTATTCAAAGGCCATAACAATTTCATTGATACATCTATTGTTACTACAGAAATAACTGTGAATGGCAGTTTAAGAACAAAAAGTTTTTCAGGGTTTTCCTTTTTGGAAGAAATTAAAGATATACAGAACATAATATAAAGAATTGAAAGTTTTTCATAAAAAGACAGCTATGAATGTTTTAAGACTTCTACTGGGTTGTCCATGTTTTTGGATATATTATCAGTCACTTATCAACAAGTCTCCAACATTCTGTCATGACAAACTTTAAATCCTATATACTGACAAATAGTGAATTTCATCTATATGTATATCTCATTAATGTTTATTAGAATACATTTTAGAAAGAGAACTTACCAAACAGTAGTTTCTACTTGACTGTCATTTAGCTGTCGATTGTCCAATTGAGCAAAGAGAGGAAAAAGAACCTGAATCCCTCCAATTGAATGAATTGCACTGTGTATAGAATGTGTAACTATAGCCTTCACATCCTACATATAGAGAGACACAAAATATACTTGTCAATTTTCCATCAATGGTCCTAACAGATTAGAAAATAATTCTGAGCAGTTTAAATATATTATCCTTAATTTAGGCTGAACAAGTTTAACAGTTCATTAAGGAATTATATTCAACATTCCAATGATCATTGTTGTCATTCACTTTGTATACTCAATTTTTGACAAAATGCAATGACTTAAATCAATCATTATTAGGGATGTGAATCGGGCTTCGGATGATTGAAAATATCGTCGATATTTTCAAAATCGTCAGAAATTGGGGGCTCCCCCAAAACGATAGGAAAACCCCACGATATTGATCGTGGGGGTTCCCTTATTGTTTTGGGGGAGGGTGGGAAAAATGGCACACAAAAATAACCCCTAAATCCACCCCGACCCTTTAAAAGTAACCCCTTAGCTTCCCCCACCCTCCCGACCCCCCCCCCAAAACTTTTTACAGGTACCTGGTGGTCCAGTGGGGGTCCCGGGAGTGATCTCCTGCTCCCGGGCCGTCCTCCCACTCCTGGGCCGTCAGCTGCCACTAATCAAAATGGCGCCGATGGCCTTTTGCCCTAACCATGTGACAGGGTACCCGTGTCATTGGCCGGATCCTGTCACATGGTAGGAGCACTGGATGGCCGGCGCCATCTTGTGCTCCTACCATGTTACAGGGGCTGATCAATGGCACCGGTAGCCCCTGTGACATAGTAAGGGCAAAGGCTATCGGCGCCATTTTGATTACTGGCAGCCGATGGCCCGAGTGCAGGAGATCGCTCATGGACCCCCGCTGGACCACCAGGGCTTTTGGCAAGTTTTGGGGGAGCCTCCTGACCCCCACAAGACTTGCTAAAAGTCCAGCGGGGGTCCGGGAGCGACCTCCTGCACTCGGACCGTCGGTTGCCAGTATTCAAAATGGTGCCGATAGCCGTTGCCCTTACTATGTCACAGGGGCTATTGGTGCCATTGGTCAGCCCCTGTCACATGGTAGGAGCACAAGATGGCGCCGGCCATCCGGTGCTCCTACCATGTGACAGGATCCGGCCAATGGCATGGATACCCTGTCATATAGTAAGGGCAAAGGGACATCGGCGCCATTTTGATTAGTGGCAGCTGACGGCCTGGGAGTGGGAGGACGGCCCGGAGCGGGAGATCGCTCCTGGGACCCCCACTGGACCACCAGGTAACTGTAAAAAGTTTTTTGGGGGGTCGGAAGTGTGGGGGAAGCTAAGGGGTTACTTTTAAAGGGTCGGGTGGGTTTTTTGTTTATTGGCTGGGGCGCAGCCGATAAACAAAAACACGATCGGGCCCGATTGAAAAAAACCCACATGTGAATCGGAACCGGAATCCGAACCGATTCCAGTTCCGATTCACATCTCTAATCATTATTATAGCCAGCAAGTATATCAAATTACAATTAGCTATGATTTTTTTCATTGCTGTCAAGCTTGATAAAAAGATACAACATTTATTTACAAACACACAGTACCTGAAGCATAAGTGCATGTGGAGAGTGCACAAAAATTGAAGGATTTTCCTTTGGTGATGATTCAAGGCATAGCTGAGCATCAGTAGCCTTTGCATTATATGTGAAGGCAATACTACTTGCAAGTTTTCCATCATACAGAACCTGTTTGTGATGCTCAGCCAGATGAATATCACTCTCAGATTTAAATTTGAATGTGCTCTAAAAGGAAAAAAAAGAATGACTATTACATCAATCAACAACAAATTTTCAACTTTTTAAAGTGGGAGTAAATTTCAATTGCTGACTTCATCCTTATATCTAGGTTCATTAAAAGAAAAAGACTAATAAATTAATCAAAATTAGAGACTAGATTTAATCTTCTCCATCAATAAGCACAGAGCTTGTCCTGATGAAATATGATGGTTAAAAACAATATTGTTAATGCTTATCTCACATCCACTGACTTCTTGGTCCCATTTGACTTCAGACCCATTTGAAATGCTTATAATCACAACTTCCTCATTAAATATAGTTATTATGTACTGTCCCCCTACTATGTTGGAAACTCAGTTATCTAAGTTTTTAGAACTTATCACCACATTGAATTTGAATTTTGAAAAAACTATTTTAATAGGTGATTTTAACATACATGTGAATGTACCAAATAAGTCTATTTCCACCATTTCTTTTTTGGAAGCCATGAAAGGCCTGGGCTGGCATCAATTAATTTCTACGCCCACCCATAAAAAAGACAAGACGTTAGATCTAGTATTTTATAATCCTACAGTTTTCACTATACCTTTAGATAAAGTTAAGAACGAAGAAGTACCTTGGTCCGACCACCATTTAATTTCTTTTTCAGTTAATATACAAAAGCAAGATAGGGGTAATAATACAAAAAAACTGTTGAAGCTAGAAGAAAGTTCACTAATGAGGAATTCCTTACTGAGTTCGCTGATAAGTTACCTATAATAATGCAAGATGATATTGAAAACACTCTCGATTGCTGGAACAACTTTATAAATGATACACTAAATACAATAGCCCCACTAAAATCTATTATGATACATAATAAGAAGAAAATAAAAAATCCCTGGTTTTCAGATTCATTACGTAAACTGAAAATAGCCCTAAGAAAAAAGGAGCGTTTGTGGAGAAAACAAAAAAATCCTCACACAAAAAACAGTTATTTTGCCCAGTTAAGAGTGAATAGACATGAGATTAATGCAGAAAAAAAGAAATATTATGCAAACAAAATTAATCTAGCTAATAAAAATCCCCATGTGTTATTTAACATCGTTAAATCTTTAGTTCCCCCCCCCCCCGAGTCATGAGCCATCTGAAATTGATAACAGCACCTGTGATAAAATAGCTTTATTTTTTCAATCAAAAATTGAAAATATCAGAATTTTCAGAATTTACCCTATCCTGTTTATTCTGATCAACCTCCAGTATATAATTGGAGTTCTTTTGATAAAATGTCTATAGAGACAGTACAAAGATTAATTAGTAAGCAGAAACCATCAAATTCCCCCCTAAACCCTTGTTCCGGGATTTTGTTTAAAGACCTGGGGGCCCATTACCCTGAATTGATCTGCTCAATTATAAATCAATCTCTAGAAACGAGAATTTTCCCTCATCAACTGAAGCAAGCTTCTATCACTCCTATCCAAAAGAAAAAATCATCCTCTGTTTTGGATCTCTCAAATCTTAGACCAATTGCGGCTCTGACATCCTTATCAAAAATTATTGAATCCTCGGTCCTGTATCAGTTAAGAGAATATCTATCAGATCATGACATCTTACACCCAAATCAACATGGGTTTAGAAAGGGTTATTCAACAGAGACCCTTCTCCTTTCTACATATGTAAGAGGATTTGATTCTAATATAGACTATTTATTAGTTTTGTTGGATATTTCCACAGCGTTCGATACGCTTGATCACAGAGTCCTCCTATCCAGACTTCAAAGGATAGGTTTACAAAGTACAGTACTAAATTGGTTTGAGAGTTATTTTTCAAATCGTTGCTGGCAAGTATATTTTAAAGGTAAATCTTCACAAATTTACAATGAAACCACAGGGGTTCCACAGGGGTCCTCTCTATCACCTGTGTTGTTTAACATATACCTCCTCCCACTGTGTCAGATACTTTCAGCCTTGGATGTTCAATTCAGAATTTATGCTGATGACATACAACTTTATGTCCCTTATAAAACATCCTGGACTGAGACCATCTCATTATGTAACCTGTATGTAAAGACAATTGAACAATGGCTAAGCCATAGTAGGCTTAAACTTAATTCTAAAAAAACAGAGCTCCTACTGTAAGTGTGATTGAGAACCCCATCAACTGTCCACCTTCCTCGATCACACTAGGTACAGAGGTCATTGAGATAAAAAGAGTAGCTCGTAATCTGGGAATACAAGTAGATACCAATTTATCTCTAACTTATCATATTTCTCATCTGGTTAAGACTTCATTTTTCAAATTACAGACAATAAAAAGATTAAAGCCACTTCTATTTAAATCAGATTTTCAAATGGTTATTCAATCCCTCATTTTCTCAGGTTTAGACTACTGTAATAGCCTTTTTTTGGGTTTGTCGGATTCTACCTTAAGACCTCTGCAACAGATTCAGAATTCCGCTGCCCGTCTATTAACAGGAGCACCTATGAGACATCATATCACCCCCATCTTATTTAGTTTACACTGGTTGCCTATTAAGTTTAGGGTGAAATATAAAATCTTGTCACTAATCCATACACTAATGCATGATCTGAATTCAACTTGGCTCTGTACCTCATTACGGTTATATAAGCCCACTAGAAATCTCAGATCTGCCTCCAAGTATCTACTTGATGTGCCCACAGTCAGGCTGGCCAGATTAAATATAACTAGAGAGAGAGCATTCTCAGTGGCGGGACCCATTCTTTGGAACTCGATTCCAAATACTTTAAGATCAATTACGGATCACAAGGAATTTAAGAAGGCTCTGAAAACCTATTTATTCAAAATGGCATTTGCAGGAACTGAGGAAACGAATATCTTTCCTCAAAGATCTTCATAATATCAGTATATGCTTATTATATATACTTAGTGTCTAATAGTTTGTTTTGCTAACCATATGATAACTTTGGCCTCTGGTTTCTTAATCTTTTCTGACTTTTCTTGTTTTAGTTAAAAAATTTTAGTTAAGGTATGATATAGAATTAGGGATTATAACCATACGATGTATTTTTTTTCCACCTTTTTACTATATTTTAATGATTTTTATTAATTTTATTGTATTATTTTTGTTTCTTTTTATTTTGAAGTTGTGAACCGTCTTGGTCGGACTCTCTCCGTGAAAGTCGGTATATAAAATGTTTTAAATAAATAAATAAATAAATAAATAAATAAATACATCAATCATGAGTAGAAATACTAACCCATGAGCAAATTTGCGGTAACGAGCCTGTACCAGGCAAATCACTTCTCACAATTCTGGCTCATTTAATTACTCATCAAATGTGATTCACAGCTATTTGTTTTGCAGTAACGTTTGTAGAACACCATTGACTTTATTGAAAACTACAGCTCTCTGAAGTATAGTTTCATACATACATGCTATTTTGCATATTTTTGCACAAATTTAACTATGCAAATATAGGTAATCAGCTTCTTTGCATAATTAAACAGATTGTGTTTTATGTTAGCCTTTGCAAAGTTAAGTTATGCACAAAAAAGGCAAATATATAGCACACAATTTTGAAAACTAAACTGTGCATGTTATTTGGACTTTGCACTTTAATGCATTTGCAGCTCATCTGTATACTTCTCCCAGCATCCTCAGTGGTAGATTCCTGACTGCAGGACAACCCAACTAGACTTGGGCTGATAAGACCTTCCAGCTGCTTGCCAAGTCAGTACATTTTTCCATCTGTTTCCTATGGCTTCTCTACCATCTCTTTATGAAACTAATCCTCCTCAATTTTATTCTCTACTACAATCTGTTACAAATATCAAGTATTCTATCCCCATTCTCTATATGCTTCACCTCACCAGGTATTCTGTTTTCTGCACTGTCCATTGCTCTTGAGCTTCAAAATTTTCTTCCTGTCATCCATCTCCATTCTCCCTAAGAGCATCTCATCTTTGTCATGATCATACGTCCCCTCCTCCATTTTCTTCTGTTCTTCCTTCTATCAGCTAGGTATATCAATCCCAATCCTGGCCCACCAAGGCAATTCTCACCACTACGTTCATCAAATCATAAAGCAAATGTTGCTTACTTGTAAGAGGTGTTCTCACAGGATAGCAGGATGTTAGTCCTAACATATGGGTGACATCATCAGGATGGAGCCCAATCATGGAAAACTTCTGTCAAAGTTTCCAGAACTTTGACTGGCCCCCACTGGGCATGCCCAGTATGGCACCAATCCTGAAGCCAGCAGGGGTCCCCCATTCAGTCTTATTTAAAAGCTACAGGCAGTGCCGAAAAAATAAAATAATAAAACGTTACGACCCAACACTGTGGGGCGGCGGGCGGGTTTTGTGAGGACTAACATCCTGCTGTCCTGTGAGAACACCTGTTACAGGTAAGCAACATTTGCTTTCTCACAGGACAAGCAGGATAGTAGTCCTCACATATGGGTGAGTACAGAGCTGAGGATGTCCGAACATGCACCAAATGTACCCAAAGGCATGCAACAGGCACAACAACTGGGGTGGAATTTTGTAGAGGGCATCCCGAACCCCACCAGGCAGGCGGAAGGGCTTTTGTACATCACGTTGTGAAGAGGTTACGAATGACAGACTGGCCAAAGATGGAATCTTGTCTTCCGGCTTTGTCCAAGCAATAGTGGGCTGAAAAGGTGTGAAAAGAACTCCAGGTGGCAGCCCTGCAAATATCAGGAAGCGGCACCGATCGTAGGTGTGCTACTGAAGTCGCCATGGCCCTCACAGAGTGTGCTTTAACACGGTCTTGAAATGGAATGCCCTCTTGCTGATAGCAGAAGGATATGCAGTCCGCCAACCAGGAGGAGAGAGTCTGCTTACCCACAGGCTTCCCCAATTTGTTAGGGTGGAAAGAGACAAACAATTGAGTGTTTTCCCCATGGGCAGCTGTACGGTCTAGGTAGAATGCTAGAGCCCGTTTACAGTCAAGGGTATGCAGAGCCTGTTCTCCTGGATTGGCATGGGGCCTGGGAAAAAAGATAGGTAGTATGATGGATTGATTGAGATGAAAATCCGAAACTACCTTAGTTAAGTATTTAGGGTGAGTGCAGAGTACCGCCCAGTCCTGTAGAAGTTTAGTGTAAGGCGAATAAGTAACTAGAGCCTGCAATTCACTAACTGTGAGCTGAAGTGATAGCCAAAAGGAAAATCACTTTCCATTTGAGATATCGAAGTTCACAAGAGTGAAGAGGCTGGAGGTGGTTTTTTGAGCCGACCCAGAACCAGATTAAGGTCCCAAGAAGGGGCTGGAGGACGTAGCGGAGGCTTGATGTGGAGCAAGCCCTTCAAAAAACGTGTTACAAGGGGTTGTACTGATATAGGGACATCCCCGACACCTTTATGGAAGGCGGCTACCGCACTGACATGCATTCTGATAGAAGACGTCTTAAGAATTGACTCTGATAGATGCCAGAGATAGTCCAGAAACTTCGGGATTGGACAGGAAAAGGGGTCAAGGACTGAGAAGAGCACCATGACATGAACCTTTTCCATTTGTAGGGACTAAGCTTTTCTCGTGGAAGGCTTCCGTGAAGAAATCAAACACGGGAAACTGGTTCAGAAATGTTAGTTGGCTGAAGGATTAACCTTTATCAACATCCATGCCGTCAGGGACAAGGCTTGAAGACTGGGATGGCGTAGGCACCCGTCGTTTTGAGTGATCAGAAGCGGGTCCTTTCCCAAGGGAATGTGCCTGCAGATGGAGAGATCCTGAAGTATTGGGAAACCACACTTGGGTGGCCAGTGAGGTGCTATCAGGATCATGGGTTCCCTTGTCCTGACGTAACTTCATGAGAGTCTTCGAGAGAAGAGGAAGTGGAGGGAATGCGTAGAGCAGACCAGTTGCCCATGAGAGGGAGAATGCCTCTCTGGGTTGAGAGTATTTGCTGCGAATGAGAGAGCAGTAGTTCTCCACTTTGTGGTTTGTGGGGACGCAAAGAGGTCTAACCAAGGATATCCCCATTGTTGGAAGATGGAGGTTCACTACAGAGGGGTTGAGAGACCACTCGTGCGGTGAAAGACATGACTCAGATTGTCTGCCAGCACATTGTCCACGCCCAGCAAGTAGGTGGCCCTGAGGTACAATCGAATGGGAGAGCGCTTCCTCCGCCCAAATCTGCGCAGCATCCTGACACAGATGGAAGGAGCCCGTGCCACCCTGCTTGTTGATGTACCACATGGCCACCTGGTTGTCCGTCTGAATCAGGATGACTTGATTTGAGAGGTGATTCTGAAATGCCCTGAGAGCATATCTGATTGCTCGAAGTTCCAGGAAATTTATTTGATGTGACTTCCTCTGGAGACCAAGATCCTTGTGTCTGTAGATCGGCCACGTGGGCTCCCCAACCGAGGTTGGAAGCGTTGGTGGTAAGAGTGATTTGAGGGTCTGGAGCCTGGAAGGACAAGCCCTGGAGGAGATTGATCTGATTTTTCCACCAGGCGAGAGACAGACGGAGTGAGTCGGTGATGTGGACAACAGTCGACAGAGGCTGAATGGATTGAGTCCATTGAGACCTCAGAGTCCAGTGCATGAGTCTCATGGTCAAGCAGGCCATTGGGGTGACATGGACTGAGGACGCCATGTGTCCCAGGAGGATGAGAACTTGGCGTGCAGTCACGGAGTGCTGAGACTGCAGCTGGTGAGCAAGAGACACAAGAGTCAGTGCTTGTTGTCGAGGCAGGAAAGACTTTGCCTGCAAGGTGTCCAAGTCTGCCCCAATGAACGACAAGGTTTGAGATGGGACTAAGTAGGATTTGTCATAGTTGACGAGAAATCCTAATGAAATTAGAGTATGTAAGGTTAGATTGAGGGACGAAAGAGCAGCTTGCTGAGTGGGAGCCCTGATTAACCAGGTAGGGGTAGACTTGAACACCTTGGGTCCTGAGGAAGGCTGCGACAACTACGAAGCATTTTGTAAAGACTCGTGGTGTAAACGCTAGGCCGAATGGAAGCACTCGATATTGATAGTGCTTGAGGCCTACTAGAAACCTCAGGTATTTGCAATGAACTGGAGTTATCGCAATATGAGTGTATGCGTCCTGGTGGTCCAGAGAGCAGAGCCAGTCTCCTCTTTGTAGAAGAGGTAGAAGCGAGCCCAAGGTTACCATCTTGAACTTTTCTCACTGGAGGTACTTGTTGAGGGCACTTAGGTCCAGAATAGGATGAACGCCACCCTATTTTTGGGGATTAGAAAGTACCGGGAATAGAACCCTAGGCCGTGCTGAGAGTATGGTACGGGTTCTATTGCTTTGGACTGGAGAAGGAGAGAGATCTCTTGATCCAGAAGAATGGAGTGATCGGATGTTCTCCACATCGGTATAGGTGGGGAGTCCGGTGGCATGGAGAGAAAGTTCAGATAGTAACCCTGAGCAATTATTGCTAATACCCATTGGTCGGAGGTGATTGAGTGCCCTATGTTGTGGAAGTGGCACAATCGACATCCCACTGGTATGTGAGGCAGTGGAATCTGGCTGCTGCTCTCTAGGTGGAAGTCAAAAAACAGAAGCAGGCCCTGGTTGAGGAGCTGCTTGTGTTTACGTGTTTGACGAGACTGCGGTTTTTGATAAGGTCTCGGGGCATGTGATCTGGCTGGTGGCGGGTAGGACTTCTTCTGGTGGAAGAAGGACTTCTTAGAGTCCTTACTGAAGGGCTGTTTTGAAGAGAAGTCGGAAGGCATCAGAGAGAGCTGTCTTAGAGTCTCATGATGGTCCTTTAGTTCCGCCACCGTCCGTTGAATCCGTTCGCCAAACAGATTATCTCTGACACAAGGCAGGTCGGATAACCTGTCTTGTACTTCTGGGCGAAGGTCAGAAGACTTGAGCCAGGCCCACCTTCTCGCTGATATAGCAGCTGCAGATACTCCAGTAGAAGTATCAAAGATGTCATAAGATGTTTTGATCTCATGTTTGCCTGCCTCAAAACCCTTGTTTACTAGGGTTTGTAATTGTTCTTGAAATTGCTGAGGCAGGGAGTCCGAGAGTCTTGTATCTGCTTAAAAATGACCCTGTTATATTGGGTCATATAAAGCTGATAGGCGGCATTCCAGGAGATGAGCATGGACCTTTGGAAGACTCGGCGACCGATAGCATCTAGTAACTTCTGTTCCTTGCCAGGTGGGACAGAAGAGTGACGCTTCGACCTTTTTGCTCGCTTCTGTGCAGACTCCACCACTACAGAGTGGTGATCTAATTGTGATTTCTGAAAGCATGGAGCTGAGTGCACCAAATAGGTAGTGTCAGCTTTCCTGTGACTGGAGAAATGGAACCAGGGTGTTCCCAGTTCTTCTTCAGGCGATCCAGAAGAACCTGGTGGATAGGGATAGAGGTGATTACTTTAGGGGCATCCAGGAATTGGAGCAGCTCCATCATCTGCTGCCTATCATCTTGTTCAGTCTGAATTGGAAGGGAACCAATTCAGACATTTCCTTCACAAAATTTATAAAGGAGAGGTCCACATAGGCTCCCATTCCTACAAACACACACACACAAGCTCTCATTCTCACATGCAGGCTCCTGCTCCCATGTATATACATACGTATACACACAGGCTTTACATTCTCACATGCTTTCCCTCACATGCAGGCTCCCACTCCCATATCACAACTTCTTACTCCTATATGCTCTCTCTCTCACACCCCTTCCAGTAGGCTCCCATTCACACCCACACACACACTCACACCCACACCCCAAAAGGGGGAGCCCAGTCCTGCTTGCTGCTGCTCCTCGTGTGTCTGCCCGTTGTATTCAAAACTCGATGACTAGCACTCCTCTATGTTGATCTCACAATGAATGGGATCAGCATAGAGAACTTACTGGCCGCATGGGTTTTGAATGTGCAGGGCCGGCACAAGTGGAGGAGCAGAAGAATGAGTGCCTTTCCATGAGGTTAAACACCATCGCTGCGGGCCACTTCCTCTTTTTGGTGGCGTCGCAGGCCTCTTCCTTGCCTGGCATGTCCACTCCGGCTCTGTGACAGGGGTTGCCTTCTTGGTCTGCCGGGTAACACTGATTGTCTGGGCCTGATCCCAAAGTGGTTGGGCCAAGACCCATGGCTATGCCATTGCTTCAGCTACCGGCCTCTCTTCATTCTTCTTCAGCCGCTGCCGGCCTGAGCTCCGGCGGTGGCCCCCAGCCTCTCTCCGTTCTTCCTCTAGCCACCGCCAGCCTGAGCTGAGGCAACCGCAGCAGAGGCAGGCAAGGTGAGGCATACACCACAGCAGTGTTTGAGAGGGGCATGTTTTGCCACCTCAAAATTCTGCTGCCTGAAGTGGCTGCCTCACCCTGCAGGCTAAATAAAGATGGCAATTTTAGGTATAATAAATAGAATAGTCATTTGCGTGGAGGTTAAAGTCCCCAAGAATGATGGAAGTGGAAGATGGTTCAAGGAGAAAGAAAAGGAGTAGGAGGAGAGGGGGACTTATCATGGGCTGATAAATGGACAGCTACCTGGAGAGGTAATGAAATGAAGAGACAGAATAAACTATGAAGGAAGAAAGAGTGGGATTGAAATGGAAGAGTATGAAAACTACGGTAGGGGGAGAAAAGCAACCTGGCACTGCCATTGTGGCCAACCAAGTAAGGTGAATGGAAGAGAGGATAAATCCTCATAACAGAGGGCTGCAACTGAGACAGTCATCATTGGAAAGCCTAGTTTTAGTCAAAGTGAGGAGAGGGAGAGTATTTGAAGAAAGAAGTCATGTAGGCAAGCTTGTTGCAAATAGAGCATGCATTCTGCAGTGGGGCAAGAGATGCGGGGAGGAACAGGGATTAGGGATAAGATTATGTGTGTTCTCACAGGCAAGCAGGATGGTAGTCCTCACATATGGGTGACATCATCAGGATGGAGCCCAATCATGGAAAACTTCTGTCAAAGTTTCCAGAACTTTGACTAGCCCCCACTGGGCATGCCCAGTATGGCACCAACCCTGCAGCCAGCAGCGGTCCCCCTTCAGTCTTCTTTTTTCCGCGCAGCAGTAGCCTCGCGGTAAGGGAGTTCTGAAGAGATTCCTGACAGGAATTTTCCTCACGGAATTACTAAAAGTTAATTTGCCCCACAGGGGTCCCTCTAACTTTTTTCAGACCGCAGTACTCCGGTAAGTTTTTACCCGTTTTTCCGATGTACCGTCGAGTTTGGCCCTCGCGGCCTACTGGCCGTCGACCGTACCACGGCTCGATTTTTTCCATGGCCATGGTGTCAGGGTTCCGTCGGTGCCCGGACTGTACCTGCACCATGCCTATCACAGACCCCCATAAAGTCTGTGTAATGTGTCTAGGACGCGAACACGATGTCTTGACCTGCACCATCGTGCCCTGATGACACCAAAAGGTCGCAAGGCCAGAATGGAGAAGATGGAACTTCTCTTCCGTGCTCAAACCCAGACTCCGTCCATTGCATCGACGTCATCAGAGCCGGCACCGTGAACTTCGCGCCAGCATCGACCACCGGCCGGTGACCGCCCGGCATCAATGACTACTCGGCCATCGACACCCTCTACTTCCCCTCAGGATCGAGGGGATCGCAGGGACAAACATCGCCATCGACACCGTAAGTCTCGGACCATCGAGGGAGCGAAATCATCGACCTCGCCATTGTCCGAGCCGCTGTTGAAGAAACCCCATCCAGAAAAGGCACCGACCGTTTCTGCGACCGGGTCACAGAGGCAACCCTCACCCGACAGGGGATCAGGAGCCGCGACTCCACCTTTAACAGTGATCCCTCCGGCTATGCCTCTGCCTCCTTCTTCTGTTCCAGAGCCAGGGCTGCTTGCTCCAGGTCTCCGAGAAGAACTGGACCAGATGGTTCAAGAGGGCATAGACAAGGCAATGCAACAACTTCAGGTTCCTCCGGCACCGACACCGGTACCTATTGCGGAACCGATCACAGACCCGATTCCGGCAGCGCTGGCACCGCTGCTCTCCAGGATGGAAGCGCTCATGGCTGCTTTTCCACCGATGGATCCTGGGTCTCCGATGGCTCCGGTGCCCTCCCTACTTACAGTGTCATCGGGCGGAGAAACACTGTTCCGCATCCCTCCATTGGGAGTTCTGCCTCATTGCCAGAGGATGTGGTTAGTGCAGTTAGTGTAACTGGGTTTAAAAAAGGTTTGGATAAGTTCCTAGAGGATAAATCCATAAATTGCAATAATTAATTAATACTTAATAATAATTAATTCTGCTTTTGCACTTTTTTCAGCACTTCAAAGTGGATTACATTCAGGTACTGGAGGTATTTCCCAACCCCAGAGGGCTTACAATTTAAGTTTGTACCTGAGGCAATGGAGGGTAAAGTGACTTGCCCAAAGTCACAAGGAGTGACAGTGGGACTTGAACACTGGTCTCCTGGGTTGTAGCCCACTGCTCTAACCACTAGGCTACTCCTTATGGTCTGTTGGGTACTTGCCAGGTACTTGTGACTTGGATTGGCCACTGGGCTTGATGGACCCTTGGGGTCTGACTCAGTATGGCATATCTTATGTTCTTATATTATTTCCAAAATCTAAGCAAGATAAGAAACACTGTAAAGATTATTGCCTTTTCAGAAGTATTACCTCTTCATGGAAAGGGAAATAAGCTATTCCATATAAATAATTTCAATTCCTGGCTCAAAACGTGGTGTACAGAAAATGGTTTTGGATACACTGGAGGCTGGGGTCATGTATGGAACAGTAAAAGGCTCTATTGGCAAGGATGGCCTACATTTGTCTGTAGCAGGGAAGGAGGATGCTAAGTGAGAAATTCAGAGCATATATTAGCAGACATTTAAACTAAACAATGGGGGTGGCAGGAGATGCCCAATGAAATGGATATGTCTTTCCCAAGCAATAGAGGGCATGGGAGGAGAAAATAATAGAATCAAATAGCACAAAAAAGCAGAAAAGTTGCATATGAAGTACAACAAATCAAGGGAAATAATTTGGAAAGATATGACTACAAATGCTGGTAGTTTGGGAAATAAAATCCCAGACCTGCAGGCCCTAATGGTGGAACTGGACATTGCTGTGACAAGGAGACATGGTTCACACATTCTCATGATTGGGATATGTCCATACCGGACTATAATTTGTTAAGAAAGGACAGGGAGAACAGAAAAGGGGGAGGTGTCAAGAACAATACCCACACAACTGAACTGCAAGTAAAGTGGGGTAGAGAAGAAGCACTATGGGCCATCCTTAAAAAAAAAAGATGGGTCATCCATTTTTACTGGTGTGTTTACAGGCCTCTGACTCAAATGGAAGAAGTGGACAGAGATCTCGTTGAAGACATCCAAAAAGTTGGAAAGAAAGGAGAAGTGCTAATTGCTGGAGGCTTTAATATGCTGGATGTAGACTGGAGAATCCCTTCTGTGGAATCTACCAGAAGCAGACTGATAGTGGATGCACTGCAAGGGTCTCTCTTCAAACAAATGGTAATGGAAACCACGAGGGAGGGTGTTATACTCTACCAAGTGCTCACTAACAGGGAGATCGTCTCTAATGTCCAGGTGAGTGCCCACCTCAGCACCAGTGATCAAACGGTATGGTTTGACATCGCAAATACGACATGAAGAAGTCACATGAAGACCCATATTTTGCATTTCAAAAATATTAACTTTGTCAAAATGAGGACGTACCTGGAGGAGGAACTAGAAGACTGGGAGAAAATGGGAGAGGTGAAACAACAGTGGGCCAAGCTAAAAGGAGCAATTACAAAAGCAACAAATATATATGTTAGAAAAGTAAACTAAGTAAGAGAAATAAGAAACCGATCTGGTTCTCAAAGGAGGTGGCTGACATAATAAAAGCAAAAAAAAGCAGCATTCAAAAACTATAAAGGATCCCAAAAAGAAGAACACAGGGAAGAATATCTGGTAAAACTTAGGGAGATGAAAAAAAGTAATCAAGAAAGCAAAGTCCAGCAGAAGAAAGGATTGCCAAAGAGGTAAAGCAAAGTGACAAAACATTCTTCATTTACGTCAGAGAAAGGTCCAAAGATGTATAGTGAAAATGAAAGGTGATCAGGGATCAATATGTGGAGAGAGACTAGAAAATCACGGAAATATTAAACAAATACTTCAGTTCAGGGTTCACTTAAAGAGGACTCTGAAGAAGGACCGTCGCTTGTTGTCAAGAATGTGGAAGGGGGTGGAGTAGAAAAAACTCCATTTACAGAAGAGAGGCAAGATTTGTGAGGCAACTCTTGCCTCACAAACCTGCTTCACTTTTTTGAAGGAGTTAATAAGCATCTAGACAAAGATGAACCAGTAGATGTAGTGTATTTGGATTTTCAGAAGGCATTTGACAAAGTTTCTCATGAGAGGCTTCTAGGAAAAGTAAAAAGTCATGGGATAGGTGTCGATGCCCTTTCATGGATTACAAACTGGCTAAAAGACAGGAAACAGAGAGTAGTATTAAATGGACAATTTTCTCAGTGGAGGGGAGTGGGCAGTGGAGTGCATCAGGGATCTGTATTGGGACCTGTGCTTTTCAATATATTTATAAATGATCTGGAAAGGAATATGACGAGTGAAGTAATCAAATTTGCAGATGATACAAAATTATTCAGAGTAGTTAAATCACAAGCAGATTGTGATAAATTGCAGAAAGGCCTTGTGAGACTGGAAAATTGGGCATCCAAATGGCAGATGAAACTTAATGTGGATAAGTGCAAGGTTATGCATATAAGGAAAAATAACCCATGCTATAGATATACAATGTTAGGTTCCATATTAGGAGCTACCACCCAAGAAAGAGATCTAGGCGTCATAGTGGATAAAACATTGAAATCGTCGGTTCATTGTGCTGCAGCAGTCAAAAAAGCAAACAGAATGTTGGGAATTATTAGAAAGGGAATGGTGAATAAAATGGAAAATGTCATAATGCACGTTGAATACTGTGTACAATTCTGGTCGCCGCATCTCAAAAAAGATAGTTGTGATGGAGAAGGTACAAAGAAGGGCGAACAAAATGATAAAGGGGATGGAATAGCTCCCCTATGAGGAAAGACTAAAGAGGTTAGGACTTTTCAGCTTGGAGAAGAGATGGCTGAGGGGGGGGAGATGATAGAGGTGTTTAAAATCATAAGAGGTCTATGACGGGTAAATGTGAATCAGTTATTTACTCTTTCGGATATAGAAGAACTAGGGGGCACTCCATGAAGTTAGCATGTGGCACATTTAAAACTAATTGGAGAAAGTTCTTCACTCAACGCACAATTAAACTCTGGAATTTGTTGCCAGGGGATGTGCATGCTGGGCTGGTTTTGGAGATGCTACTTGGGTGTTGTATATCCTCACTCCAGGCCTGATTTGCTGAGACTTTTCTCCCATTCTTTGTCTATGGAAAATGTTTACGGGATAGTTTTCAGAAGCCCATGCGCATAAAAAAGTGGGGATATGTGCATGGCTGTGCTGCATGCATTTTTGGAAGGGCCCAGCCATACGCGTAAACCCCATAATGCGCTGAAGTGCCGGCCCTCTCAAAAGGAGCAGGCTGGGGGCATAGAACAGTGCGGAGATTACTTACTTCTCCTCAGGAGCAGAAGTAATCTAATAAAAAAAAAAAAAAGAAAGTAGCTAGGAAGGGGGTTAGGGGTTGGAGAGGAGAGGAGAGGAGAAGAGAGGGGAAAGGGTAGGAAAGTTAGGTAAGGGTATAGGGAAGACACCTCCCAGTCCACTCCTTAATTGGAGTGGACTGGGAGGGAATTGGGGAAACCCTACTCGTGTTGCCGTGCTTAGCTTTTTTAATTCTCTCCCCCCTCCCATGCGTGAAGGGTCGTGGTCATGAGCATGACTCCTTTTTACCACCTTAATTTTTCTTGGTGTGCTTTGTTCACACTCCCACCGTCAAGGGCCTTTCTGGCTCTCATCAAGGAAGATGGTTTCAAATTATTATATTGTTGGTACCTGATGCTGGAGAGGCTGCGAAAGTTGCACCCAGAGGTACAGGAGGTCTGTTGGAGAAGTTCCATTCATGGTGGGACTGTCCAGATGTATCGGAGTTGTTGCGCTCATGAGATCGCTAACACCCAGGGTTCCCTGTTAGGTTCCCCCCTAACATGAAAATTCCTGCCAATGCAACTTATTTTTCAAATTATTATTGCAGCTGGGTTGGCAGTCGCTCGGTATTGAAAAAAATGCCTTAGTGCGTTCTGTGGATTCGTTACAACTTATCTAATAAGCTGACAACAGTGGAGGGTGGCCAATGTAACCCCAATATTTAAAAAAGGCTCCAGGGGCGATCTGGGTAACTATAGACCAGTGAGCCTGACTTCAGTGCCGGGAAAAATAGTGGAAACAATTCTTAAGATCAAAATCATAGAGCATATAGAAAGACATGATTTAATGGAACACAGTCAACATGGATTTACACAAGGGAAGTCTTGCCTAACAAATCTGCTTCATTATTTTGAAGGGGTTAATTAACATGTGGATAAACGTTGAACCAGTAGATGTAGTGTATTTGGATTTTCAGAAGGCATTTGACAAAGTCCCTCATGAGAGGCTTCTACGAAAATTAAAAAGTCATGGGATAGGAGGCGATGTCCTTTTGTGGATTACAAACTGGCTAAAAGACAGGAAACAGTAGGATTAAATGGACAATTTTCTCAGTGGAAAAGGGTAAACAGTGGAGTGCCTCAGGGATCTGTACTTGGACAGGTGCTTTTCAATATATATGATCTGGAAAGGAATACAACGAGTGAGGTTATCAAATTTGCAGATGATACAAAATTTTTCAGAGTAGTTGATTCACAAGCAGACTCTGATACATTACAGGAGGACCTTGCAAGACTGGAAGATTGGGCATCCAAATGGCAGATGAAATTTAATGTGGACAAGTGCAAGGTGTTGCATATAGGGAAAAATAACCCTTGCTGTAGTTACATGATGTTATGTTCCATATTAGGAGCTACCACCCAGGAAAAAGATCTAGGCATCATAGTGGATAATACTTTAAAATCATCGGCTCAGTGTGCTGCAGCAGTCAAAAAAGCAAACAGAATATTAGGAATTATTAGGAAGGGCAATGGTTAATAGAAAGGAAAATGTCATAATGCCTCTTTATCGGCTCCATGGTGAGACCGCACCTTGAATACTGTGTACAATTCTGGTCGCCACATCTCAAAAAAAGATATAGTTGCGATGGAGAAGGTAGCAGAGAAGGGCAACCAAAATGATAAAGGGGATGGAACAGCTCCCCTTTGAGTAAGGCTGAAGAGGTTAGGGCTGGTTCAGCTTGGAAAAGAGATGGCTGAGGGGGGATATGATAGAGGTCTTTAAAATCATGAGAGGTCTTGAACGAGTAGATGTGATTCGGTTATTTACACTTTCGAATAATAGAAGGACTAGGGGGTATTCCATGAAGTTAGCAAGTAGCACATTTAAGACTAATCGGAGAAAATTCTTTTTCACTCAATGCACAATAAAGCTCTGGAATTTGTTGCCTTAGTGTTTGGGTAATTGCCAGGTTCTTGTGGCCTGGTTTGGCCTCTGTTGGAAACAGGATGCTGGGCTTGATGGACCCTTGGTCTGACCCAGCATGGCAATTTCTTATGTTATGTTCTTATGTTCTAAATGTAATGAGAATGCGAAATTCAATGCTGTTTGGAAACCTTTTCAGTTCTGGTCAGAGAAATTAGTATGATCCTTGCTAGTTATGCTTTGAATGCATCAGTGTTTTATGGTGGTTTGTTTTTGTTTTGTTCTTCCATGCTATGTCATCGTGTTGGGGTGGTGGGGAGGTGGATGTTATGATTGAACCCCAAAGCAGATGCAAGGAGGTGCTTTGCTGGGTTTCTTTGGTTGTTTTTTCTTTCCTGTCCTTTGTTTATTGCTTTGCTGTGGTTCAGTAAAATTTTAACTGAAAAAAAAAAAAAAGAAACCAAAACACCCCAGAATCTTTGACCACGCTGAGGCTGGCCCTTTGCAACACTGGGAATGTTGTCTTACTGAGAAGAATTATCTGCAACTTACCTGCCGATTTTGAGCTCCTCCTAGCCCTAGGCTTGTCTCTGGCCCTCTTTATTTGTTATCCTGCTGCTTCCTTGTGGGCTGCAGCCTCTGGCTAACCATCAAGGTGGTCAATCTTCTTGGTGCCACCACTGAACATTTCTAATGCATCACATGTACACAGGAGCTGTCAGAGGTATGTGGATGAACCTCCTATGGTTTATATAATGGCTTGGACAAATGTGCTCCCCTCTGGCATGCAGGGAGGGATGCTCTGGAATACAAACTTTCTTTCCCTGCCCCCATTCATGTCACTCATTTACTCTTGCCTTCAATTTTAGGTGCTTGTTCTGCCTGCTACTTAGCAATTCAGGTTCTTCAGCCTCTCCTCATGGGTCATTCGATGGAGACCGCCCACCATTTTGGTAGCCCTTCTCTGGACCGCCTCCGTTCTCTCTCTGTCTCCTTTAGGATGCGGTCTCCAGAGCTCCAGGTGGGGCCTCACTGGGGACCTGTGCAGGGGGATTGTCGCTTCCCTTTTCTTGCTGAATATTCCTCTCTCTGTGCAGTCTAGCATTCTTCTGACAATAGCCAAAGCCGGGGGAGTGCTGGGCTGCGTGGAGAGAGGAATGTCTAGTGGGAGGGGGGGGGGGGGGGTGATCCCCTTGTGCAGGTCCTTGGTGGGGCCTAACCGGGAGTGTTGTGTTCAGTTCTGGAGACTGTGTCTCAGTGGGGGGGGGGGGGGGGGGGGGGCGACCAGTGTGGTCTCCATCGAGTGACTTGTGAGGGGAGGTTGAAGAACCTGAATATGTATACCCTGGAGGAGAGGAGAAGCAGGGTTGATATGATACAGACCTTCAGACACTTGAAAGGTTTAATGATCCATGGTCATCAACAAACCTTTTCCATTGGAAACAATTTAGTAGAACTAGGGATAATGATTTGAAACTCCAGGGAAGAAGACTTAGAACCAATGTCAGGACATTTTTCTTCATTGAGATGGTGGTGGATGCCTGGAATGCCTTTCTGGAGGAAGTGGTGAAGACTAAAACTGTGAAGGATTTCAAAGGGGCATGGAATAAACACTGTGGATCCCTAAAAGGCTAGGGGATGGGAATAAATAAAAAAGCTTAACCAGCACAGAGCAGCAGGGGATAATCTGCATGGAGTAGCAGTGACTGCCTTGGGAAGCTTGCTGGGTAGACTAGATGGACCATTTTGGTCTTTTTCTGCCGTCATTACTAAGTTACATTTATGAATAAATCCCTTTTTTCTATACTTTTCTCTTCTTCTTTCTCTTTCTTCATCTGGAATGATTTGTTGAAATTCCCTCATACTACTTTTGGGGAGGAGAGTTGGTGGGGGTTCAGAATAACTGGCAAATTCATGCTCAAAGTTTAAACTGACTAGAATTACTGTAAAAAAGTTAACCCTTTGACTTTTATTTTATTGAATTATTTGTGATTTGGACACCTTTCTTTTGAAGATTCTATAGAATAGTTTACAGTGTTTTCCTGTTGCTTAAACATTTGAACTTTTATATTCTTTTTTCACTGTTTGTTACTATTTCAAATTGTTTGACTAGAAAAACAAAAATAATTAAAAGAACATGCTGAAGTTCCAATACATTGCAGGTGGCTTGATGGAAGCTGCAAATGGAGGAAGGCCCATACAAATAGTCAATTAAAGGTTGTAAAGAAATAGGTCTACCTTTTAAATGATAGTAATATGTGCCAATTACACTTAGATGAACCATAAGAGAGTTAGTTTTAGGTCTAGATTCTGAGGCATGTAAAAAATATTCAAGCAGTTGCTGTGTGGGAGACAAAATAGGATGTAGGGTCTTGCTGTCACATCAGGCAGCAAACCTTCTCTACATATATGTCCTTCTAGAGACCACAAGAACTTGAGACATTGTATCTGTAAGATCACAGGAGCATATTTCTCCCCGTCAACATTCAGCCATGAGGGCAAAAGACTGGCAAGAAGTAACATTCCTCAATGTTGTGTTCCAACTTCATTGTTTCCTGATGGATAAACAACAAATGATTGGAAACCAAATGTGTCTTGGCCAAGAGGGTCTATTCTCACAGCCAGAAGTGACAGACAGATGTCTGAGATATCCTGGCCCTTTTCAGGATGGAATCAACCACCAGATATGTGTGGCAACCGGGACAAGTCAAATTCTTGGCTGCCTAGGTATGGCACTTGGTGACTGCCTTCTTGTGAACCAGAAATACTAAGTGTACAGTGCATAAATCATGGTAGAGGGGGTGGATGGGAAATGCTACCAATTCTTTTAGGTCATCCAGGTACTTCAGGGACCAAAAAAGGGTTGACTGTCGACCTTCAATTAATTTGATATGTATTTGACCATAACCTAAACAAAAGCTAAATCCTTAGGGAGGAACCTAACCCTTACATGTGGCGATGAAAGGTTAGAAATGAAGTCAAATATGTATTCCTTTTTGCAACCCAGATCCTCTGACTTATAGGGAGAATGCAATAACTGTTCTCAATCTCAGCAAAGACTGGAGGTGAAACTTGGGTACGAACAAACCCCAGTTGATTGCTCTTGGGGCACTGGAGCTGATCAGGACCAAGTAAAGAAGCTTCCCTCTCTGAGACAGCTGGGCTCCAACACAGCATGTCTGGCACCAAACCAGACTCTTCACATCAAAAACAGGATATTCAAAGTAGCTTGCACACTGCAGAGCAGTTTGCAGCAGGTAGCTTCACCCGCACTTGGAGCATCAGGCAACTCCCCTGCTGCTTTCCCCTTTAGTGTAGAGAAAATGGGTACATACAATATGAGTGGGAAGGAGGAGAAGGCCAACAAACCAACTCTGCTCATATTATGATTTTACAAAACATCTGAAAAATCTGTATAGCTTTACAGAACATTTTATATGAGTACACATAGTTTGGGAGGTTTTTTTGTAGGGCAGGAATGAAGTGTTACTAAATAAAATGTTAAATTAATAGCATTGTAAACACAAAATATATCTAAGACAAGGCCCTTAAATTCTGTTCACTACATACAAACCCACTTGTTAATTCTTGCAATATGTCATTAATTAATTAATTAATTTTTAAACAGTATAAATATCACATTAAACCATGATACTAATGTTTTGAAAACAAAACAAATCATTCGTTCATCCCGATTCATACTACATGCAACCACACAACCCCAACCCTATAAACCCTGTAAACCATCTGTCCCCAATAGCTTTAACCATCTACCCTTTAAATAAAAAATTCATAAGAACATGCCATACTTGGTCAGACCAAGGGTCCATCAAGCCCAGCATCCTGTTTCCACAGTGGCCAATCCAGGCCATAAGAACCTACAAGTACCCAAAAACTAAGTCTATTCCATGTTACCATTGCTAGTAATAGCAGTGGCTAATTTCTAATTCAGCTTAATTAATAGCAGGTAATGGACTTCTCCTCCAAGAACTTATTCAATCCTTTTTTAAACACAGCTATACTAACTGCACTAACCACATCCTCTGGCAACAAATTACAGAGTTTAATTGTGCATTGAGTAAAAAAGAACTTTCTCCCGATTAGTTTTAAATGTGCCACATGCTAACTTCATGGAGTTCCCCTTAGTCTTTGTATTATCCATATCTCAAAAATATTTATTTATTTATTTATTTAATTTTTTAATATACCGACATTCGATCTTAATTGAGATATCACACCGGTTTACGTTCAGGTACTGTAGGTATTTCCCTATCCCCAGAGGGCTTATAATCTAAGTTTTGTACCTGAGGCAATGTAGGGTAAAGTGACTTGCCCAAGGTCACAAGGAGCGACAGCAGGACTTGAAGCCTGGTCTCCTGGTTCATAGTCCACTGCTCTAACCACTAGGCTATTATAGGTTGTTATCCAAATTAATGTTCACTTTGTTCATATCACCTGCATTGGCAATACGTCCTTGTAAATTGTATTTATGCATCCACTCACCACTCTGTTCGCATCACCTGTGTAGGTCATACAATCCTTCTTCGTAGAATGTGCAAATCATATGAATCCTTGTAACACCATGCCCATAGGATGTATAGATCATATGAGTCCTTATAAGACCATGCCATGGTCTCTATACCGAAAGTTAATTCTTGACATATTGCAAGAATTAACGAGTGGGTTTGTATGTAGTGAGTAGAATTAAGGACGTTGTCTTAGATATAGTTTGGGTTTACATAAAGAGACAAGGGTGATTTGGTACCATTGAGGAAGTGAAATAAATTAATAGCATTTACCACCTTATAGCCAGGTCCCAGCTGATGTATTGCAAAAATCTGGGCTGGGTTCAAGGCTTCACTAAAAACATACACTGCTCCAAGTTGACCACAAAATACTCTATTTGCATCAGCAGTTTCTGAAGATCCAAGAAAGCATTTGTCATAACTCTGTTAAAGCAAAAGAAAAAAAAAGTGTTAATGCATATGTGATATAAACTGATCTGATATAAAGTAATGTAAGAGCAATTATTTAAAAGTTAGCATGCAATATCCTTGGGAAAAAAGATTATGACAAGTAAATTAATTGTATAAAATGGACAGATCCAAAACAGTTTTTATTGTGGAAATGCCAAAAAGGAAAAACAGAATGAGAACACAGGATCTATTGCATAGCATATTGAATTTTTGGCACGGCAATTCTTTTTCTATAGATCCTACTAAATATTAAATCAAGAAAAACACTAGCATTTTTCCAATCTGGACAATTTTTATAATTGTTAGTCTGTCCTAATCTGTTGTAACTATGTTTGAATATCGAATGAGTATTATAGATCCCATCTTTAAAAAAAAAAAAATCGTTTAAGCAAAAATGGAAGAAACTTCTGAACAAAGATTCATTTTCATTATTCCCACAAGTCAAACATAGAAACGACAGCAGAAGACCAAATGGCCCATCCAGTCTGCCCAGCAAGTTTCGCACTTTTTTTTTTTCATGCTTATCTGTTTCTCTTGGCTCTTAGTAACCTTTTGGTTCTATTTCCCTTCCACCCCCACCATTAATATAGAGAGCAGTGTTGGTGCTGCACATATTTTCCTTGATTCATGTCAGTGGCTGATCACAATACTCCTTTTCATTCATAGGAAGAATGCATTTAAAAAAGCAAAATTATCTATATATTTCAAATTATTAATCTATATCTTTAGGGTTATTTTAGATCTTTTGGCATGGACATCAGGGATGCGGCAGGAGCACATGGAATTTCTAAATGCAATTGCTAGGGAGAATAGCCTTTTTCTGCCTTATTTGGCACATCATTTATTTTAACAAAGGTCTCATGGGGCTGGGTCTCTGATAGGATTTATATTTGCTTTGTTGAAATGGCAGTTGGAATTTTTGTTTGTTGAAGGCATTTGCTGCTTTCTGCCTTTTGGTGATTACTTTACTGGTTCAATATAACAGTGAAACATTTATGCCTCTGAAGAAGCCATTTCTCCAATGAAACATGTTGGGTGTTATGTTGTTTCTTAACAATTGAAAGATTTTTATCTTCAGCTTTGAAAAGTGGAGAAACTATATTACGGAACTATAAAACAAAAACAAAATTGGCATTGGGCAATTCTGCCTAGAAAATAAAATGTCTGATCTCTGGAGGACAGAGTTTTCCCAACATGATGAACATAATCCATTGTGGTTCATTTCATTATGATATCAGCTTCTTGAATCTGAAACTACTAGTTTGATTCCTTTTACATTTTGGATGAAGAATTGCATTATAATATATTCAGTGTGTATGGTTTATTATAACCTAACAAAGCATCACAAGGGATTTGCTGAATATTGATATTTAGAATTTTCATGTGGATAATCAGTTTTTATATTTATTTGTTTTTATTCTATGTGTTTGTTTTTGTCCATTAGTTTGTTCTAATTTGTTTGTTGTGTGTGTGCCCTTGTATATAATTAGGTTGGTATAAAAAAAATTTGATTAGAGTGATATATGTAATTTTGTTATACATTATATTAATTGATTTTTGTCCAATCATTGTGGTTTTCTGAAAATATTTAATTGCAATAGAGTATTTATCTTTGATATATATTTAAATCTGGTATTTGCATTTCGCTGGTTTTATTTATAGAAAATTCCACAACTTTCACCAAATTGGGGTTTCTATCCTGGGGGTTAGAAACCCAATTTGCATCCTGGGTTTATCCTGGGTTTATCCTAACTATCCTTACCCATGGGCTCAATGATTCAGTAAGGGGATAGAGAATCAAAGTAGTATAAGTGTTAAAACAATCAATGTTGACATAGCTCATGAGCTGGACCCTTCACCTCTGTAACCAGATCTTAACAGTTCACCACAACCCCTTGCACAGCAGAAAAAGATGGACGTCAACAGCCACCTAACTACATGTAAGCTAGAGTGTCAGAAGCAGTGGCAGAACTTGATAACACCACAGACAGTGCCTCCAAAATGAACCATGTGGGATCTGTACAAGTATTTGAATGTAGTGAGTCAGTATCTGGTCCTATATTGCTGAAGAAGAAAGGGGGTGTCATAGAGCAAGGACTAAGATAAAAAAGGAGACACAAGTGGTAGGAGGGACAGGTCAGGTTCCAGCTCCAATAGTAATTAAGAGATAATTCAGATGGTAGTAACCCTAAATGACTCACGGGACACGGAAGAGGCATCGAGGGGGGGGCACCAGTATTGTACACGCTACCTCAATTGTGGTGGTGCTCTTACTCAGAGCTGAGTAAAAAAAAAAAAAAAAGAAGAGGTCTTTCCTGTTGGGGCTTTCTCTACCTCTAGTTTTAGTTGAATTTGTTCAAGTCTAGCTCTAGAACAAAGGTATAATTTCATCAGAATGGAGTGGATCTTTATTATTTGAATTATCGAAGCTTTGAATTCAACAAATCATTGGTCCTAAAACCCATAAGCTATTAACAGAACGGTAAGAAAAGAAAGATTCAAGCAATGACCAGATACAGAACAACAGATGAAAAACAGGGACCTCTAAGAAGAAAATGTAGCTAGATCAGAATCTCTGCCATTAAACTGTTACAGAGAATTGAGACAGAGCTGACAAGTCCAGAATCTGATAACTCACTACAGTAAATCCTGAATCAGCTAGTGGTAAGAGAATCAGTTCTAAATAAGTGACAGAGAAATTGAAGCTGTGATAACCTCCCTAGAAGAGATGCGTGAGAAAATAGAAACTACTGAAAGCTATTAAGTGTTTTATTTTCAGTTTAGTGAATGGAATATATCAGCTCTGAGAAACGTACAAGAAGAAATGCATTACTTCAGTTTTTGTTGTATGTTTCATTCCTAATTTGTAGTCACTTGTTTGCTATTTGTTAAGGGTCAGTATGTGTTGTAACACAGGTTAGATTTTCTGCTAGCATGTAACTTCGGTATATGATGCTGCAATAATCCCATTTGTCCTGTTTTCCCAAAAGGTGTACTGGTGGATTCAGCCCAATGTAATATTAGCAATGCTGCCTTTTCATATGTAGGGCTGATGCTGCTTGAGTCCTTAGAATTTGTGCTGTTTCAGTATAGCAGATTTGCTACATATAGCAGTGGCATACTAAGGAGAGGGACGGGGGGGGGGGGGGGGGGGTTCACCCCGGGTGACTACAAGGGGAGGATGCCATTGGCACTTGCAGGAAGGTCTCGCAGTGACACAGAGAAGTGAAGTGCTGACGGGGTTCCCACACCTTGTCAGCAAAAGTGAGGTTCTGCGGAGGAAGAGGCCCTGTGGTGCTGCTGGTGTTTCCTCCAAACTGGTGGCAGATGAAGAGACCTTGTTGTGCAGCCAGCAGCTGAAGAGGTCCAAAATATGTGTGAGACAGCAGCTCTGTGAGTGAGTGTGCCCATGTGTGAAAGTGTGTGCGCGCGCACGTGAAAGTGTGGGAAAATGTGTGCGTGTGTATGTGTAAAAATGTGTGTGTGTGTATGAGAGGGTGCTTGTGTTGATTTCTGAGAGAGATTGCCTATGCCTGCGCAGGTGTCTGAGAGAGTGCCTGCGCATATGTGCCTGTATATATGTGTGTGAGAGGAGTTAAAGTTTGTGTGATCTCCTCCAATCCATGACAATCTCAGGATGACTAGAAATATAAAGTTCCCAGGAATAGAAAGTGGGAGGTTTTTTTTATCCTTGTTATTTTTAATTATTGGATGTGATGTGTCTGCTGTTTTGAAATACTTTATTAGTGTTTGGTAATTCTATTCATCAGCTGTTTTGATATGCATATTTTTTAATATGGTTTTACTATTCTAATTGATAGGAAAATTAGTTCTTACCTGATAATTTTCGTTCCTGTAGTACCAAGGATCAGTCCAGACAGTAGGGTTATGTCTCCCTTCCAGTAGGTGGAGTCAGAGGTCAAAGTTCTAAGCACCTCCCATATCCCAGGGTGCCTCCTGCGATCCTCCAGTATTTTGAATAACAAAGCAGAAACTCATGAATAAGGATAATCAATGACTAGATCAACTATATATATGAATAGAACAAATACATAACCTGAAAAAACCATAACAATATTCAGAGCTTCTTAAATCATTGCATAGGAAAAATATAAAAAGGAAATCAAAATAAGAAATTAACAGTATTTAATAGCGAACACTCTGGAAAAATACTGGGCGGGCATCTGGACTGATCCTTGGTACTACAGGAATGAAAATTATCAGGTAAGAACTAATTTTCCTTTCCCTATACGTACCAGGATAAGTCCAGACAGTAGGGATGTACCAAAGTTGCCCTAAATGGGGTGGGATCCGGAGAGTCCTGCCTTCAGCACACTACTGCCGAAAGAGTCGACGTCTGGAGCGCGAACATCCAAACGATAATGTTTGGCAAAAGTGTGCAAAGATTTCCAAGTCACCGCTCTACAAATTTCTTGAGGTGAAACACAATGACTCTCGGCCCAAGACGCCGCCTGAGAGCGTATCGAATGTGCCTTGATACCATCAGGAACTGGACGACCGTTACAAATGTATGCCGAAGCAATGGCTTCTTTCAACCACTGTGCAATGGTAGCCTTAGAAGCCTGATAGCCCTTCTTAGGACCGCTCCATAGAACAAAAAGATGGTCAGAAAGACGAAAGACATTAGTAATCTCTAAATAACGTAAAAGCACTCGGCGGACATCAAGTCTTTTTAAGTCTCGTGATTGAGACTTAAATCTGGGAAGGCTGGCAATTCAACAGATTGATTGAGATGAAAAGAGGAATCCACTTTGGGTAAAAAGGATGGTACTGTGCGCAATGATATACCTGAATCTGAAATTCTCAAGAAAGGCTCACGGCAAGACAATGCCTGAATTTTTGAAATGCGTCTAGCAGAACAAATTGTTATGAGAAACACTGCCTTGAGCGTTAAGTCCTTCAAAGTTATTCGTTTAAGGGGTTCAAAAGGAGGAGCACAAAGACTACGAAGAACCAAATTCAGATTCCATGATGGACAGATAGCCCAGATTGGTGGTTTCAAATGTTTGGCTCCTTTGTGAAAATGGACATCCTGACGCATAGCAATAGACACACCATTCTCCATACCTCGTAAACAGCCTATTGCCGCAACTTGAACGCGGAGCGAATTATAAGCCAGACCCTTTTTTAAACCGTCTTGTAAAAAAGCCAAAATGTCTACAACTGTAGCTGCGTGAAGACAAACCGGACTTACTACACCAAGCATCAAATACCTTCCATACTCTAACATGGGTGAGAGAAGTAGAAGGTTTTCTCGAACTAAGCATGGTGGTGATGACTGAATCTGGATAGCCTTTCTTTTTTTAATTGCCTCCTTTCATAAGCCAGGCCGCTAGACAAAAGTGAAACACCTGGTCGAAATATACTGGACCCTGTCGAAGGAGGTTGTTGAGGTGGCCTAGGCGGACTGGACCGTCGATTGCTAAGTTGATGAGATCCGCATACCATGGTCTGCGAGGCCATTCTAGAGCAACAAGAATCACCGGACCTTCGTGGGATTCTAATCGTTTCACGACTTTTCCTATTAGTGGCCATGGTGGAAACACATAAAGAAGGATGTCTTTGGGCCAAGGTAGAACCAAGGCATCCACCCCTTCCGCTCCATGTTCTCTCCTTCGACTGTAGAACTGAGCCACTTTCGTGTTGACACGGGTAGCCATCAGATCTAACCTGGGTGTCCCCCACCTTTGAATGAGAATGTTCATTGCCTCCCAGGAAAGTTCCCACTCTCCGGGATCTAGATACTGACGACTGAGGAAGTCTGCTATGTGCGATGCCGCTAGACGGCGTAGATGAGATTCGGCCCAGGTCATTAGCATGTCTGCTTCTATGGCGACGGAGTGACTTTTTGTGCCGCCTTGCCTGTTGATGTACGCTACCATCATGGCATTGTCTGAGAGAACCCTCACCGACTGATGTTGAATAAGTGGTAGAAATCTGCGGAGTGCTAGTCGTACCGCTCTGGTTTCCAAACGATTGATGGGCCACTTGGCTTGTGAAGCTGTCCACCGACCTTGTGTCGAATGTGACTGGCATACAGCTCCCCAACCGAAAAGGCTGGCGTCACTAATATCCACTGAGGAGGCTCCAGGTCCATTCCTTCCTGCAAGTGACGTGGTACCAACCACCAATTTAAACTGGACCGAGCCGGCTCCAGAAGGAGTAGAGGAAGATGAAACTCCTCTGACTTGGGGTCCCACCTGGATGCCATAGAACCAAGAACCTGTAAATAATCCCATACCGTGGGTAAATTTAGATCCAAAAGCCGACGGACTTGAGCCATCAATTTGATCATCTGGTCCTGTGGAAGAAAAACCTTTCCCACAGCCGTATCGAATCGAGCACCCAGAAACTGCAAAACTTGCATCGGGACTAGATGACTTTTCTTGAAGTTGACTACCCAACCAAGTATATGAAGATGCAGCAGAACCTTTTGGATCGCTAGTTTGCAAAGAGTCTTCGACTTCGCTCGAATGAGCCAATCGTCAAGATAGGGAAGAACCAATATCCCTTCTCGTCTGAGTGCTGCTGCAACTACCACCATTACCTTGGTAAACACTCGAGGTGCAGTTGCTAGACCGAATGGAAGAGCCCAAAACTGATAGTGTTCGCCCAATACCATGAAACGAAGATATCTCTGGTGGGATTCTTGAATTGGTATATGTAGATAAGCTTCTGACAGATCTAAAGAAGCCAAAAATTCATTTTTGTGGACGGCCGCAATGACTGATCTCAAGGTCTCCATACGGAAACAAGGAACCCGAAGTGACTTGTTTACTTCCTTCAAGTCTAATATTGGACGAAATGTTCCTTCTTTTTTGGGAACAATGAAATAAATGGAGTAACAACCGGTTCGATATTCGGACAGAGGAACCGGAACAATAGCTCCTAGATCCTGCAACCGATGTAAGGTTTGACGAACAAGTTGCTGCTTTAGAAGTGAACCGCTTGGAGATACTAGAAACAGATACTTTAATGGGCATGCAAAATCCAAAGCGTAGCCTTGTTTTATAATATTGAGGACCCAATTGTCTGAGGTAATTTTGACCCATTCCCTGTGAAAACTTGAGAGACGTCCTCCTATTTCTGGCACCAAGGAATGGGCCGGCGCACCTTCATTGTGGAGATTTGGAGGATGGAAAAGTTTGGGAGCTGTTAGAACGGAGAGGCCGTCTCCCACGAAAGGAATGGGCCCAAACCTGAGCCCTTGAAAGCTGTTGACGTGTAGAAAAAGATGGAATTCTACCAGTACAGAATCTTCTCTGGCCCCGAAAACGGCCTCTAAAGGAATTGAACGAACGATAGGAATGAGGTTTATCCTCTGGTAATTTATAAACTTTATTATCTCCCAAATCTTTAATGAGCTGCTCTAACTCTTTCCCAAAGAGTAATGATCCTTTAAATGGAAAAGAACCCAAGCGAGATTTGGAAGTTGCGTCAGCTGCCCAATGACGAAGCCAAAGAAGCCTCCTTGCAGAAACTGCAGAAGCCATAGTACGAGACGAAGTACGTAACAAGTCATATAAAGCATCAGCAGTGTATGCTACTGCTGATTCTAAACGATTGGCTTGTTCAAGTTCTGCTGACGGCAAATCCTGAGAGGTAAGAAACTGTTGGACCCACCGAAGAGTTGCCCTCTGCATTAGACTACTGCACACCGCCGCCAGAACACCTAAAGCGGATACCCAAAGACACGCTTAAGAAGAACCTCAAGTTTTCTATCCTGAAAATCCTTTAGAGCAGTGCCTCCAGTTACTGGAATTGTGGTGTGCTTAGCAATAGCAGAAACTGCAGAATCAACCTGAGGGACCTTTAACAAATCCAAAAATTCTTGTGGAAGTGGATAAAGTTTATCCATAGCTCTAGTAACCTTAAGACCAGCTTCTGGGAAATCTCATTCTCTAGTAAGCAACTGGAAAAGCTTAGGATGAAAAGGAAAGGATTTAGGCAGAGCCCTAATCCCTGCGAGAACAGGATCCCCAGGAGTGGAATCCGTTACTGGTTGTGGTGCTGGAATTGCCAGTTCCTCTAGTACAAAAGGAATAAGAGGATCTAACTCCTCTTTGTGAAACAATCGCAGTACTTGGGGATCATCCCCTTCCACCAGCGCTGATCCCATAACCTCTTCATCAATATCATCAGCTGATGATCCCAGAAGTGGGTCTTGTAAGTCAGGATCCTGACCCATATTAATTAAATGTGACATAGGTTCCTCTGCATGCTTAAGAATCTTAGCAGAGGGTGGATGATTACCTTCTGTATCTACTGTAGCCTCCAATATGCCTTATGCATAAGCAAAATATATTGTGATGAAAATGGCTGCTTTAATACCACCCCCCCCCCCCGGGGGTAAAGAAGGTTGAATATTATCATTTTCGTTCAAACTAGAGTGCTCTGGGGCTAAAATAGGAGGTGATAAACATTCAATGTGCTCCCCTCCGTCTGACCGCGAGCCAACGCGATCGTCGTTTAAATTCAAAATGGCTGCCGCTGCCCCGCAATTCGGAGACGGGGCCGTTATAGGTAAGGAAATCAGCTGTGAAGCATTTAAATCGCGCGTATGCGGCAACTGCCGTTTTCTGCCAGTAAGAGGTAGCTCAGATGACCCTTCGCCGCCAGAAACGCAGCGAAAGCACAGACTGTCTCTGGAGAGCCGTGCTGCCGGCTCTCCACAGGCAGAACAGAGACAACCGCATGGCATAACAAAAAAGAAATTAATAAGCAACTCTGAAAAAAAGAAAGGCTTCAAATAAATTTGTCTTGTGTCCTTCCCAATATTAAAATTTGCCTTGAACTTAACAGTATTTTTTGTTTTTTTTTAAACTGCTATACAGTTAATGGAGCTATCTCTTCAGGGGAATGAAACCTCCCTGGAAATCAACAAAAAATCTCTAACCTTCCTTCAGAGGCATATAAACTTCTCTGGCACTGAAAGGGGGAGGGACCGGCCCACCGGTAAATCCCCTCTTTGCCCGGGAATAATTAAAGTCTTCTGGGTGTCAAGGCCAACGGACACAGCATCAAATTAATTCTAAATTCTTTTTTTTTTTTTTTTTTTTTTTTTTTAAACATAAGAAGATCTAGTCAAAGATCAGCCAGGGACAAAAAAACTCCCTAAATTTACTCAGCTGACCAAGGTAACAGGACCGCAGGGGATGTCTTCCTTCACCTGCTGGAGTCAGAGGAATACTGGAGGATCGCAGGAGGCACCCTGGGATATGGGAGGTGCTTAGAACTTTGACCTCTGACTCCACCTGCTGGAAGGGAGACATAACCCTACTGTCTGGACTGATCCTGGTACGTACAGGGAATTATATTTCTTGATTGTAAGGTTTTGAGGAGTAGTGATGTTCTGCACACAAAATCTGGCTTGTTGCAGTTTCCAGTTCAGTTTTTGTCTGCATGTGCATGTGTATTAGTGTGTGAGAGAGACACACACAGTGAAAACGTGTGTGTGTCTCCCACACACACACTCACCCATGCTCCCCCTCTGTCTCTCACCAAGCGTGTATGTGTGTGCATGTGTGAGAGAGAGGGAGCATATTGTGTGTGTGCATGCATGCCCCCAGTCTACGACATTGACGGATATGGAGCACGGGAGATTTTTAAAATCTTTATTAGTTTTAATCATTGGGTGTTTTTTCATGTGTCTGCTGTTTTGAAATATTTTATCAATGTTTAGGAAATTTTAAAATTATATATTGGGGGTTGGTGCCAAAGGAAGAATCCACCCCAGGTGCCAAATACTTTAGGTACGCCACTGCATATAGTAAGTTCCAAGTGACATTTTTTGCAGGTTTTTATACTGCACCACATCATACCTAATTGTGTTGCTGCTAATGAGGTGACAACAACATTTGAATAATGTGTTTTGTATGTTGAGTTTAATAGGAATGTCCTACTTCTACTTTGGTAATCACAACAAAGTTTTATCTATCCCCTATACTCAATGATACATCATACACAAAAATAGGGGAAACTATAATATTTCAATAGTCCTGCTGTATTGAACATCCCAATATTTTATTCACATATCATTTTATTCAGTCATTTACACATACAATATCAAACCTTTGCTTTTTACAATGTATTTAAAACATATCAATAAGGACACGTGTGGCATACATGGTCTTCCACTTTAGATAAACCACTTCATACTAATATTCATTAACAATCCCCCTAAAATATTGCACACATACTCATCCTTCACACTCATACTACCAGTCCATCTAAGGACATTTGTTAAAACTAACCCCAATACCAACCCCTTTATCACATTAATCTTGCATGTAATTTTCACTAATTTTTCTCCTATAATCCATACAAGGGCCCTTGTTTCACCCCTAAAGGCTTCCTCAGGGGATATAATCTTCTCTTCTCTTCATTTATTTTTCTTTCCCAGCTTCAATATCTTCCAACCTCAGCTCTAGTTATGTTTCCACTTCCTTGTTTACACATGTCCACGCCAGTCTACTTCTACTTTGCACACACTTTTGGGGGATTCTATGTAGATGCAGGGTATATTTATTGAACTTGACGTACAGAGTTTATATTGAGTTCTGCCCCCCTCCTGTATTGACTCCAGTCTTCACTAATGTTGTACGACTTAATAGTCTGGGGGGGGGGGGAGGGGCAGATGTTTATTATACTAGCAGTGCAGGGAGGGAAGGTCAAGAACAGTTATGCAGAGAATCAGGAGGGATTGGGAGGGTAGGGATAGGAGCTCCCTGAAAATGCTGCGAGCAGCTGGTGGATGACAGAGTGCAGATTTCAGTTTTTGAACAGTGTATCAGTTAGCCTAGAGCCAGCCCTGAACTCACCCAGTTGCATGAGATAGATCTGCATACAATGGAGGCAGTGCATGCAAATCTACCTCGACATATTCATTGTAGATACCCTGAAAACCAGACTGGTTGGATGTGCCCCCAGAAATGGGTTGACAACCATTAATCTAGGGTATACATATTTAGATTTTGTTGTATTAGTTTCCATTAAATATGAAAAATATAAATAGAATAAAGGAAAATTAGGTCATCACAGAATCATGATTATATATCAAAGAATCAATTCCAGAGAAAACAGAGATCAATGCACAACTCAAGTCCACAATATGGGGGGATGTGAGGGGGTGGGCAAATTATCTATAAAGAAAAGCTTCACACAAATCATACACGATATAGTAAATCCCCATTACAAATTCATTAATCATGAACCATGTGGGTACAGGATACAGAAGAGGCCACTATGGCAAGAAGGGTGATGCATTTGAGGGAGGTACCGTTTAGCCCTGACTATCTTTTCACTAACAACTTGTACAACAGTATAATCAATTCTTTTCTAATAGTTATATCCTTCCTTATGCATTCCATCATCACTCTAGTTCTGGCCACCACCTTTAAAGGATTAGGAAATGAAATGTTAATTATCTGAATTCCCCCACCTTCTCTGCCCACCCCATTGGCTGTTTTGCACATAGAGGCTTTTAGGAGGCTCTTTCCTTGCAGCCTATTTTTAAAAAACCCACACTTGATTTAGCAGGCTCAAGCAACTATATACCCATTTCTTCTTTTACTTTTGTTGCAAAGATAATTTAAAATGTTGCCTTGATACAATTAACTGTTCATCTTGAATAAAATGATATTTTAGACCCCCACCAATTTGATTTTAGAAAATCCATGAGAACAGAGCTTCTGCTTTTATCTCTCTCAGATTCTTTTAGAAGAGGGCTTCATGGTAGCAATGAATTCCTTCTTGTATCTCTTGATATTTCTGCCTCCTTTGATACAGTCGACCATGAGATACTTTTATTTTGTCTTCAAGAATGTGGCACTGAGGGAAAAGTCTTAGATTGGTTCTCTTCCTTTATTAGGAATTGATCGCTACAGGTATAATGAAATAATGAAGTTTTACAAACAACTTTGATGGATAGAGGGAGTTCCATAAGGTTCTGCTCTTTCAGCAGTCCTATTTTAATATTCACATGGCCCACATTGCAAAACTGCTTGCAACTATTTGTGATGGATATAAAATGTATGCAGACTATTTACAGCTCTTTATTCATCTACATAGCACTTGTAAGGATACGATGGAGTTCTTAGATATTTATCTGTCCTCTATTCATTCTTGGTTACATCATAATAAATTATCCCTGAACATGGCCAAAACAGAATTTGAGATAATTCAACAATCTCATACCCCAAAAGCTTACCCACCAGCTTTGTTGGGTAACTGTTCATTCAATATCTCTGACTCAATTAAAAGTTTAGGAGTATTGATTGACCTCACCTCTCTTTTAAACCCCAGATTAAATCTATTAGATCTGGATTTTTCAAACTGTGAGTAATTACAGATCTCAGGCATTTACTTTTTACCTCAGATTTTCAGACAATTGTTCAGGCAATTATTTTCCAGATAATTGACTATTGTATCAGTCGCTACCTTGGTCTGCCAGCCTCTACTCTACAACCTTTGCAATTACTGTTAAATTCTGCCGCTCAGCTGATTTCAGGTACTAAGCAAAATCAACACATAACCCCTATACTCAAAGTTAAAGTGGTTACCAGTTAATCAACGAATCAGTTATAGGGTAGGTATGATTGTAGTCAAGTTGTTAAATGCAAATACGTGTTCTTGGGCAAATGCTATGTTAAAAGTGTACAAACCATCCCAACTACTTTCTTCCTAGCATGGACTACTTGATGTGACATCAATCCGACTCACTTGTTTAACATCCACCAGAGATTCAGCCTTTTCTGTAGCTGCACTCTCCCTATGGAACTCCTTGCCAGCTGATTTATGACTAAATCTTAGTAGTAAAACTTTCTGAAGTAGTCTTAAAGCCTTTCTTCTGAAGCAGTTCTCTTGACTTTTGATTTTATTGATCAATGACCTATGTGTAGGTTTGATGTCAAATTAATGCTGGAATATTCCTATTGTTTAATGAATGTTTTATATATATGTTTTTGTTTTATATGTATATATTTTTATTTGTAAGCATGTTTTACTGTACATTGCTTCAGCCTTTTTGTGGGAAGCAATTAATAAATTTTATTAAATGAAAAAAAAAAAAAAGAGGTGCCCTTCCTCATTTATTCTTACATATAAACCCACCTGATTTAGTTCTTCCCAATCACGACCTTACTGTTTTAACTCAAAGCATCTTATTTGTTTGATATGTGTCTCTTCTCTGTCAAACTAAGTTCCAAAAAGCAAGGGCTGTCGTCCTTGTGTTTCTTTCTGTACTGCACTGCATACATCTGATAGTCCTATATGAATGTTTAATAACAGTCAAATGCTAATAGTATCTTTAAATCAGGGACACCTACAAAGGCAACTTAAAGTTTACTCAAATCATTTTTGGAAAACAGATAGTAGAAAGTGTCCCTGAATTAAATGTAATTAACTTGAATCAGTCACAATAACATTGGAATAATTTAAGTGATATCCATTCATTAAGCAATACAGACCTAGTAATTAAACTTGTGCAAAAAATGTAAAAAGCTTATGATGTACATAGTATTCATATTTTCCAAGATTTTGGAGAATGCTACACAAAAAGAAGTGTAAAATATTTAAAGAAAGATTATCTTAAAATTACAATTGAAATTGCTTGTCTGTAGCTAGTAAAACAGGACACATTTGAAAACCCAAATATAATTTTTATTTTTTTTTTACTTAATTTGAGAAGGTAAAATTTGTATTAGACAGGTTATTTTTACAATTCTTAAATCAGTATTTCTCAACTATCTCCTGGAGGCACATCTATCTAATCTGATTTTCAGGATTGCCACGATAAATGTGCATGAAATAGTTTGCATACACTGAGCCTTCAGGAGAGTGTGGGAAAGCAATGTTGGGATTACTACCTGATAATCCCCTTTTCCTTAGTGTAGACAGATGGACTCAGAACAAATGGGATAGTATCCGCGTGCTAGCAGTTGGAGACGGATCTGACTTCAGCACGGGGGCGTATATATCCCCACAGGAAGCGTAGCTATTCAGTAATCTTCCTTGCAAAAGCTGTTAGAGATGTGTGTACTGATGCTCAGTTAAAAAGTGAAACAGGATTCCCCTGACCGATTGACAGTAGCTGGAGACCGCCAGCATTCCCAACCGGAAGGCGTGGACACCTGGTAGAGTGTACGCTCTTATGGAAACAGAGGACATGGCTTACCTTGAATCGGTGATACCCATGTACGCAGGCAGCTGGGCGGGATGCTGAGTCCATCTGTCTACACTAAGGAAAAGGGGATTATCAGGTAGTAATCCCAACATTTCCTGGCGTGTAGCTAGATGGACTCAGAACAAATGGGATGTACAAAAGCTTTACTCCCAGCCTGGGCGGGAGGCTGCCTGAGGCCCATGTAGTACCGCCCGCGCAAATGCCGAGTCCTCCCCGGCCTGAACATCCAGACGATAGAACCTGGAGAAGGTATGGAGGGAAGACCAAGTCGCTGCTTTACAGATTTCCGCAGGCGATAGCATCCTGGATTCTGCCCAAGATGCTGCTTGTGCTCTGGTAGAATGAGCCTTGACCTGTAGAGGCGGAGACTTCCCGGCCTCTACGTACGCTGCTCTGACAACTTCTTTTAATCCAGCGGGCGATGGTGGGCCGCGAGGCCGCTTCACCTAGCTTCTTCCCGCTGTACAGGACGAACAGATGGTCCGTCTTTCGTAAGTCTTGTGTAAGTTCCAAATATCTGGGCAGCAATCTGCCAATGTCGAGATGGCGTAACAAACGCCCTTCTTCAGATTTCTTCAGACCCGCCGTGGTAGGCAAGGATATGGTTTGATTAAGATGAAACTGTGAAACCACCTTAGGTAGAAAGGAGGGAACCGTACGAAGATGGATAGCCTCAGGAGTGAGTCTGAGAAAGGGATCACGGCAGGACAATGCTTGTAGTTCTGAGATGCGGCGGGCTGAACATACAGCCAGCAAGAATACCATCTTCAAAGTGAGGGAACGAAGAGACAGGCCCCGAAGGGGTCTGAAGGTGGATCCCGCAAGGAAATCCAAAACAAGGTTGAGGTTCCACAAAGGTACAGGCCACTTCAGTGGCGGACGAATATGCTTGACTCCCTGCAGGAAGCGAGAAACATCCTGGTGCTTGGCGATGGTCTTGCCATCCCTCCTGGGACCATAGCAAGACAGTGCAGCCACCTGAACCTTGATGGAGCTGAGGGAGAGACCCTTCTGAAGGCCATCCTGCAGGAAATCCAACACAATAGGGATTGTGGTTGCATGAGGATTGGTGCAGTGAGTGTCGCACCATGCTTCAAATACTCTCCAGATCCGGATGTATGTGAGGGATGTGGAAAACTTGCGAGCTCGGAGGAGGGTATCAATCACGGGCTCCGAGTAACCCCTCTTCTTCAATCTAGCCCTCTCAAGGGCCATACCGTAAGAGAGAATTGAGCCGGATCCTCGTGAAGAATGAGAAAAAAAAAGAGAAAAATTAAAGTAGTCTTGGAAAGCACGCTCAACTAGCGTGCAGGCACTCCAAACTGCTTTGGAGACGGAAATTACTGAATAGCTACGCTTCCTGTGGGGATATATACGCCCCCGTGCTGACGTCAGATCCGTCTCCAACTGCTAGCACGCGGATACTATCCCATTTGTTCTGAGTCCATCTGGCTACACGCCAGGAAAATGTTGGTTACCTGTGAGAACAGGTATTCTCACAGGACAGCAGGATGTTAGTCCTCACATATGGGTGACATCACAGGATGGAGCCCAATCACGGAACACTTTTGTCAAAGTTTCCAGAACTTTGACTGGCCCCTACTGGGCATGCCCAGCATGGCACTAACCCTGCAGCCAGCAGGGGTCCCTCCTTCAGTCTTGTTTAAAAGCTACAGGCAGTGCCAAAAAATAAAATAAGAAAACGTTACGAACCCAACATCACGGAGCAGTGGGCGGGTTTCATGAGGATTAACATCCTGCTGTCCTGTGAGAACACCTGTTACAGGTAAGCAACATTTGCTTTCTCACAGGACAAGCAGAATGGTAGTCCTCACATATGGATGATTACCGAGCTGAGGATGTCCGAGAAATGCACTAAATGTACCCAGGTGTCCGAAGCACTAGGACTGGGATAAAATTTGGTCGAGGGCATCCTGAATCCTAATGGGCAGGCGGAAGGGTGTTGGTACGTCACGCTGTAAACAGGTTACGAAGGACAGACTGGCCGAAGATGGAATCTTGTCTTCCGGCTTTGTCCAAGCAATAGTGGGCTGCAAAGGTGTGGAGAGAACTCCAAGTGGCAGCCCTTCAAATGTCAGGAAGCAGCACCGATCGTAGGTGTGCTACTGAAGTCACCATGGCCATCACAGAGTGTGCTTTAACACGGTCTTGAAATGGAATGCCTGCTTGCTGGTAGCAAAAGGATATGCAGTCCTTTTACCAGGAAGAGAGAGTCTGCTTACCCACAGGCTTCCCTAACTTATTAGGATGGAAAGAGACTAACAACTGAGTGCTTTCCCTGTGGGTAGCTGTTCGGTCTAGGTAGAACGCTAGAGCATGCACAGCCTGTTCTCCTGGATTGGAATGGGGCCTGGGAAAAAAGGTAGGTAGTATGATGGACTGATTTAGATGAAAATCCAAAACTACCTTGGGTAAGAATTTAGGGTGAGTGTGGAGTACTGCCCGGTCCTGCAGAAGTTCAGTGTAAGGCGGATAGGTAACTAAGGCCTGTAATTTACTAACTCTGCGAGCTGAAATGATTGCCAAAAGGAAAATCACTTTCCATGTGAGATATCGAAGGTCACAGGAATGAAGAGGCTTGAATGGTGGTTTCATGAGCCAACCCAAAACCAGGTTAAGGTCCCAAGAAGGGGCCGGAGGACGGAGTGGAGGCTTGAGGTGAAGCAAGCCTTTCAGAAAATGTGTTACAAGGGGTTGTACTGATATAGGAACATCCCCGACACCTTTATGGAAGGCGGCTATCGCACTGACATGCATTCTGATGGAAGAAGTTTTTAGACCTGACTGACAAGTGCCAGAGATAGTCCAAAAACTTTGTGATTGGACAGGTAAAGGGGTCAAGCGACTGAGAAGAGAACCAAGACATAAACCTGATCCATTTTTAAGAGTAAGATTTTCTCGTAGAAGGCTTCCATGAAGCAATCAAGACATGGGAAACTGATTCAGAAAGATTAATCTTTCAACATCCATGCCGTCAGGGACAAGGCTTGAAGATTGGGATGGCAGAGGCACCCGTCATTTTGAGTGATCAGAAGCGGGTCTTTTCCCAAGGGAATGTGCCGCGAATGGAGAGATCCTGAAGTATTGGAAACCACACTTGGCGTGGCCAGTGAGGTGCTATCAGGATCATGGTTCCCTTGTCCAGACATAACTTCACGAGCGTCTTCAAGAGAAGAGGAAGTGAAGGGAATGCATAAAGTAGACTGGTTGCCCACGAGAGGGAGAATGCATCTCTGGGTTGAGAGTATTTGCTGCGAATGAGAGAGCAGAAGTTCTCTACTTTGCGGTTTTGAGGAGATGCAAAGAGGTCTATTTGAGGATATCCCCACTGTTGGAAGATGGAGTTCGCTACTGAGGGATTGAGAGACCACTCATGCAGTTGAAAGATGCGACTCAGATTGTCTGCCAACACATTGTCCACTCCCGGCAACCAGGTGGCCCTGAGGTACATCGAATGGGAGAGAGCTTCTGCCCATATCTGTGCAGCTTCCTGACACAGAAGGAAGGAGCCCGTGCCTCCCTGTTTGTTGATGTATCACATGGCCACCTAGTTGTCCGTCTGGATCAGGATAACTTGATTTGAGAGGCGATCCTGAAATGCCCTGAGAGCATATCCGATTGCTCGAAGCTCCAGGAAATCTATCTGGTGTTTGGCTTCCTCTGGAGACCAAGATCCTTGTGTCCGCAGACTGGCCACATGGGCTCCCCAGCTGAGGTTGGAAGCATTTGGTGGTGAGAGTTAACGGAGGGTCTGGAGTCTGAAAGGGCAAGCCTTGGAGGAGATTGTTCTGATTTCTCCACCAGGCAAGAGACTGACGGAGTGAATCGGTGACGTGGACAATGGTCGACAGGGGCTGAATGCTTTATTTGTTCATTTTTATATACCGAAGTTTAGCGAGAGGCCTTCACTCCGGTTTACATTTGAAACAACGAAATACGTGTAGAAACCATATGAAAAGTCATTACAGTAAACTGATAGACCAAGATTTACATCTAATGATATGATTGGTAATACAACATTTTGGATATAATGAGATATAGCGAGATACAACAATATAACATAACGAGGGATAACACAATAAGAATAACAAGATGGTTGGAAATTCACCATTTAGGATAAATTAACAGCAGGGGACAGGTTATGGCTCTGGTTGTGACAGTGGGTACAAATGGATTGGCGTTAGCAGGTTTTCTAGTGGTATATTGGGAGTATCATATGATTTAAATAACTGTAATGGTAGGGATTAGTGATATGTGTATAAGATTGAAGTGTCCGTAAGGGTATGGGTGTAGGATGATTGTAATGGGTAGTTTAACCGATCCCGTCTTTTGAAGGTTTCTCTGAAGAGCCAGATCTTTAGATCTTTTTTGAAGGTTTTAGTCCATTGAGTCCATTGAGACTGTAGAGTCCACTGCATGACTCTCATGGCCAAACAGGCCATTGGTGTGACTTGCACTGAGGACGCCACATGTCCCAGGAGGATGAGAAAGTGGCATGCAGTCACGGAGTGCTGAGACTGCAGCTTGTGTACAAGAGATACGAGAGTGAGAGCTTGCTGTCGAGGCAGAAAAGCCTTTGCCTGCAAGGTTTCCAAGTCTGCCCCAATGAATGACAAGGTTTGAGATGGGACTAAAGAGGATTTGTTGTAATTGACGGGAAATCCTAATGAAATTAGAGTGTGTAAGGCTAGATTGAAGGACGACAGAGCAGCTTGCTGAGTGGGAGCCCTGATTAACCAATCGTCTAGATAGGGGTAGACGTGAACACCCTGAATCCTTAGGAAGGCTGCAACCACCATGAGGCATTTCATGAAAACCCGTGGTGCAGACGCTAGGCCGAATGGAAGCATTCAGTACTGGTAGTGCGTGGGGCCTACTAGAAACCTCACGTATTTGCGATGAGATGGAGTTATCGCAATATGAGTGTATGTGTCCTGGAGGTCGAGAGAACAGAGCCAGTCTCCTCTTTGTAGAAGAGGAAGAAGTGAGGTTACCATTTTGAACTTCTCTCGCTGGAGGTACTTGTTGAGGGCTAGTAGGTCCAGAATAGGACGAACGCCTCCCAATTTTTTGGGGATTAGAAAGTACCGGGAATAGAATCCTAGGCTGTGCTGAGAGTAGGGTACGGGTTCTATTGCCTTGGACTGGAGAAGGAGGGAGACCTCCTGATCCAGAAGAATGGAGTGAAGAATGGACTCCCCACGTCGGTTGAGGTGGGGAGTCTGGTGGCATGGAGAGGAAGTTCAGATGGTAACCATGAGAAATTATCACCAGTACCCATTGGACTGAGGTGATTGAGTGCCATATGTTGTTGAACTGGCATAATCGACCTCCCACTGGTATGTGAGGCAATGGAAGCTGGCTGTTGCTCTCTAGGTAGAAGTCAAGAACCTGGTTGAGGAGCCGCTTGCAGTTTTTATGTCCGTATCTGACGAGACTGGGCTTTTTGAAAAGGTCTCATGGAACGGGATCTGGCTGGTGGCAGGTAGGATTTCTTCGGGCGGAAGAATGACTGTTTAGAGTCCTTTTGGAAGGGCTGTTTTGAAGAGTAGTCAGAAGGTATCAAAGAGAGCTGTCTAAGAGTCTCATGATGGTCCATAAGTTCCGCCACCGTCCGTTGAATCTGTTCTTCAAACAGATTATCTCCTACACAGGGTATGTCAGATAACCTGTCTTGTACCTCAGGGCAAAGGTCGGAAGACTTGAGCCAAGCCCATCTCCTTGCCGAAATAGCTGCTGCAGATACTCTAGTAGCAGTATCAAAGATATCATAGGATGATCTGATCTCATGCTTGCCTGCCTCAAACCCTTTGTTTACTAGGGTTTGGAGTTGCCCTTGAAATTAGTGAGGCAGGGTGTTTGTTAAATCTTGTATCTGCTTAAAAATGACCCTATTATATTGGGTCATATAGAGCTGATAAGCGGCAATTCGGGAGATGAGCATTGATCCTTGGAAGACACGGTGACCAATGGCATCTAGAAACTTCTGTTCCTTGCCAGGAGGAAAAGAAGTGTGAGGCTTTGATCTTTTTGCTCTTTTCTGTGCGGATTCTATCACTATAGATTGGTGATCCAATTGAGGTTTTTGAAAACCTGGAGCTGACTGCACCAAGCAGGTAGTGTCAGCTTTTCTGTGGACTGGAGCAATGGAGCCAGGATGTTCCCAGTTCTTCTTGAGGAGATCCAGAAGAACCTGTTGGATAGGGATGGAGGTTATTTCCTTGGGAGCATCCAGGAATTGAAGCAACTCCATCATCTGATGTCTATCATCCTGTTCAGTCTGTACTTGGAAGGGAACAAATTCAGACATTTCCTTCACAAAATTTATAAAGGAAAGGTCCTCTGGAGGAGAACGCTTTCTACTTTCAGTGGGTGAAGTTGGTCAAGGCAAATCATCGGTGTCTGGGGAGGAATCATCAGTCCAGGTATCATAGGGATCAGCACCTGTCCCTCTAGGAGCTAGAGGGGGATGGGGTGGTAGGATACCCGAGGGTCCTGGTCTAGGCTCTAAAGGAATCGAAGGAATAATTGGAGGCACCAATGAAGGCATCGAAGGCACCGGCGCAGAAATCGAGGGCATCGATGGCTGGCTCGGTGGCGCCGACGGGCATATCGGTACCGATGGTTGGATTGGTGGCGAGGGATGTATCAGCATTGATGGCTGAGGCAGAACTCCCGATGGAGGGATGCAGAATGATTGTTCTCCTCCCGATGATAAAGTAAGCAGGGAGGGCACCGGAACCATTGGTGACCCGGGGTCCATCGGTGGAAAAGTGGCAATGAGCGCTTCCATCTTGGACAGCAGCGGTTGCAATGCTGCCGGGATCGGGTCGGTGGTCTGTTCCACAATCGGTACCAGTGTCGGTGCCGGAGGAACCTGGAGTCATTGCACCTCCTTGTCGATGGCCTCCTGAACCATCCGGTCCAGTTCTTCTCGGAGACCTGGAGCAAGCAGCCCTGGCTCTGGAACAGAAGAAGGAGGCAGAGGCATAGCTGGAGGGACCACCATTAAAGGCGGAGTCGCAGCTCCCGATACCCTGTCGGGTGAGGGTTGCCTCGGTGACCCGGTCGTCGAAAAGGTCGGTGCCTTTTCTGGATGGGGTTTCTTCGACGGCGGCTTGGACAATGGCGAGGTCGATGATTTCGCTCCCTCGATGGTCCGAGACTTTCGATGTCGATGGCGATGTTGATCTCTATGATCCCCTCTGTCCTGAGGGGGAGTAGAGGTTGTTGAAGGCCGAGATATCGTCGACCCTGGACGGTCACCAGGCGGTGGTCGATGCTGGCGCGAAGTTGACGGAGCCGGTTCTGAAGACGTCAACGCAATGGATGGAGTCAGGGTTTGAGCACGGAAGAGAAGTTCCATCTTCTCCATTCTGGCCTTGCGACCTTTTGGTGTCATTAGGACACATTTTGTGCAGGTCAAGACATCGTGCTCTCGTCCAAGATACATTACACAGACTTTATGGCAGTCTGTGATGGACATGGTGCGTTTACAGTCCGGGCACCGATAGAACCCCGGATGCCATGGCCATGAAAAAATTGAGCCGCGGTACGGTCAACGACCAGTAGGCCGCGAGGGTCAAACTCGACGGTAATCGACGAAAAATGGGTAAAAACTTACCGGAGTACCGCGGCTTGAAAAAGTTAAAGGAGGCACCCCTGTGGGGCAAATTAACTTATAGTAATTCCATGAGGAAAATTACTGTCAGGAATCTCTGCAGAGCTCCTTAACCACGAGGCTACTGCTGTGCGGAAAAAAGAAGACTGTAGGGGCCCCCTGCTGGCTGCAGGGTTAGTGCCATGCTGGGCATGCCCAGTAGGGGCCAGTCAAAGTTCTGGAAACTTTGACAAAAGTGTTCCGTGATTGGGCTCCATCCTGTGATGTCACCCATATGTGAGGACTACCATCCTGTTTTTCCTGAGAAAGCAAATGTTGCTTACCTGATGTAACAGGTGTTCTCACAGGACAGCAGGATGTTAGTCCTCACAAATGGGTGACATCGAGGATGGAGCCCTGTACGGAAAACTTTTCTGTCAAAGTTTCAACAAGCTTTGACTGACACTGGCACACTGGGTGCACTGAGCATGCCCAGCCTGCAATTATCCCTGTGAGCCACAGGTGTCTCCCTCAGTCTCGTCTTATAGCTAAAAAGCGCAAGCGAAACTAAAATAAAAGTATACAGACCCAACTCCGCGGGGTGGCGGGCGGGTTTCGTGAGGACTAACATCCTGCTGTCCTGTGAGAACACCTGTTACATCAGGTAAGCAACATTTGCTTTCTCACAGGACAAGCAGGATGGTAGTCCTCACAAATGGGTGAGTACCGAGCTGAGGATGCCCGGGAATGCACCAGATACACCGCAGATGCGCAAAGGCGTAACGACTGAGGTGGAAATGGGAACGGAGGGCATCCGCAACACCATAATGGGTTCGTGGAAGGATGTTGGGTAGTGAATTGAAAAAAGTAAGAGTAGGCGGACTGGCCAAACATGGAGCATGCCGGCTAGTCAAATGTAAGCAATAATAGGCTGCGAAGGTATGGAGAGGACTCCAGGCTGCAACCTGATAAAAAAGTACAAGCAGCAGTAACCAAAGGGAAGCTGTTAAGGCTAAGACGGACACAACAGTATGTGGATACCCACAGTGTTGTAGTGAAATGTCTGCTTGTTGGTAGGAAAGGAAATATAGACCACTTAATCAGAAGGATTAGGTCTGTGTGGCCACTGGAAGTAGCAGCTTGACCCTTGCATGAAGGAAAGAGTCAAGTGGAATTCACATGGAATGCAGTGCAATGTAGATAGAATGTAAGCGCAGCATTACTGTCCAGGAATGTGGAAAACCCAGTCTCTCCCTAGGGCGAGAGAGAGAGGTTAGGAAAAATTAATAGAGTATTTCCTGAGGAAAGGAGATACAACATCTACCTGAAAAGGATAGAAAGTTGAATGCGTAGAACTACTCAGTGGCAGAGGAACGGAGTCAGGTGAGTATGGAAAGAGTGCATAACTCACGGACCCTGCTGGCAGGAATGACATTAAGAGGGAAAGAAGTTCCCTTGCCAAACTGTGGAAGAGAGGAATGGAAAGGCTCAAACGTAGAATGTATGAGACTTATAAGGAGAATATATATGTTCATTCCGTGATTAGAGAAATAGAGGCGGCTTGATCAGTGGATAATGCATGGTAAGCAGACTCAGAGAGGATTACCGAAAACGGGAACCCAACTCCCAAAACGATACACCTCCTAAGAGAAAGGTGTATCTATGTGGAGGATGTCTGGAGAACAGAATCCGAGGGAGTAAGAAAAAATGGTGGAAAAGTAAAAGGGGTAATACCTCTTTTTTTTTTTTTTTTTTTTTTTTTTAGCGTCAGGAGATAAAGCCTGCCATATTAAACGGCAAGATTTATGTTTAGAAGGTTTTGTGACGCTACCAGAACCTAAGAACATCAGTAAGTCTATGATTTGGGACTGACTGGTGAGGGAATAAAAGGTTACTGATATGATGGATTGAGAAGTATGGGAAGCATACTGATCTCAGTCAGGGAGTGGGGAAAAGAATACTGAACCCCATCCCAGTTCAACATTAGAAGAATGCTGGCTACGAGAGGCAGCAGAAGAGATATATTGAAGAGGCCTTTGATGGAAGAAAAGGCATCTAAGGGAACGCATAGGAAACATGTGCAGGGAGCAGAACCTGTGCATCGTATGGAATGATGCAGACGCCGAGGAAAGTTTAGTTAAACTCAGCGTTAAAAGATTTGCCCTGTACACATGTAATTGAGACCATTCGAGAGGATAGAACCTACGTGGAGAAGGTCAGATAGAGCGTTCATTAAATCTCTTAGATATGTGGCCCAAGGACGCATGAAGTGAACAAGGGCCAAGGGTAGAGCTGCGCAGCTGTCTAGCAGAGCAGCTAAGAGGTAATGCGTGCTTATGAGTTGGAAAGCACATTGTCCCTATGCTGTCTGTCTGTATGCACAAAGAATTGTTGCAAAAGCAGTATTGGAAGGCATAAGGGCATAACTCATGGGTGCAACATCCAGGAAGTTTATGAGAAACTATGCTGGAGTGCAATAGATGCATAATGGGTTGACAGCTTTCAGGAGAAACTTTATAACCCTAAGGAATTGCGAGCATGAGTCGAAGGAGACTAGGTCCTAGTTCGAACTGGGATAAGAATCAGGGACGAAAGCAATGAAACCACTTAGGTCCATTGAGTATAGAATGTCACTGAATATAACCCATAGCAGTTTTGAATTATGAGAAAAATGCATAGTGGGAAGAAACCCCATAGCCCAACCATGAAAAGTTGAAAGGCTGAGGTTATGGAAAATATGCGCAGGGACATATAACAATGTATCAGAATGTCTGTGCGCATGCTGGACAAGAGGGTCTTAAGACTGTGGTGTCCAGAAGTGTTACAGAAGGGATTTATGGCAGTGACAGTAATCCCAGTTAGTAAATGTATAGTGAGTCCTGAAAAAAGTGAGAGCTCCTTGCATGTACTGAAAGTGGTTAGCAGTAGTCTATGCAAGGAAAGTGAATGATGTTACACTCCGCAGAGAAAACAGCTTTCACCAACAGTGATGCAAGAGACAGTTCACTTACCGAAGCTGGTGCCAGCGGCAGAGCTTGGGGTTGTAATGTTGACTCACCATAAAGCACATAGAAACATTAAAATAATGTACTTACTGCAGTATGGAGTGATGGTAACCAAAGATACCATTGTACCTGTGACGTCTAAAGAAAGTTGGATTTTCTTAGGTCCAGGATGTGCGGAGAGTAACTATTTTCTGTTAAAAGAAAGAATAGTGCAATTAAAACTCCCCAACCCCCCTCCCTTCTCCCCTCTGCACTTCGTAGCGCCTGGGGGAGTGTACCGGGACTTTGGTACAAGGTGGGGTGGCCGCTCTGATATCTGACCAGATGGGAGACCAGGAGGTGTCCCAATGGAGGATATCATGTAGGCTCCTGCAGGTGTGTGAGCGGTAAGTGGTACCCGCATTTCTGTATGCTGTACAAGGAGACACTGAGACCTGTGGCCAGGCCTCAAGGTGGACTTGTACATGGGGCAATGGTTGCTGAATCTCATGTTTAGCAGATCAGCCAATGCAGCTGGACCTTGGTTGGGAGGGAACCAAGAGTCAGAGCATTGGTCGGCACAGGGACTTGTTACTGACAAGAGAAGAAGCCCTGCTGCAATCCCAAGAAGATAGAGGGGTTCTCCTGATATTGTGGCTAACATAGCTAACATAGCGATATGTGACACTAATACAGTTCTAAAAGGCACATGACCCAGAACTTTTCGAACCACGGTCCGAATGGGAGAACACAACTCTATGGGAATGCCGCCGAAGCGGGTACTTACCATCCGACGTGGATCGCCGCAAGACGAGCCGGTGAAGATTGTTGACTCCGACGGTCTCCGGAGTCCTCGAGGGTAAGGCCGGGGACGTAAACGTCCATCTCGCTCTGAAACCCGGTATGGTGGCACAGGTACAGAGGAGACAGGCCAGGCGTGAGTGGCGTTTAGACTGCTAAGTGTAACAGATGGCCATAGTCCCACACCACTTGACGGTGGGGCACGCCAGGAACAGAGGAGCCCTAACGGAACTCATGTTCCCTTCCCTCTTCACAGCGGCTCGATGTGTCGTGACGCCAATGCAGAAGCTGTCGGACCTGGATCCGGAAGTTCTGGATCACCAAGGACTGCCAAAACTGTAGGAACAGTGCTGATGGCAGTGGTGATGTCGCTCTGCCCGAGCGTTGTCCAGCCTGGAGAAGGATGGCACCGATGTGCTGGATGGCGTCAGCGGCGGACGATCACGATGTCGGCGATGATGGGTGCCACGGTGCTCGGCCCGGTCCTTCCCCAGCGCCGAGATGGAAGCCCTCGTCGTCCTGGAAGGCGATCGATGACGAACTGTCAGCACGCCTGCTCTGCTCCTGACACAATGGAGTGTCTTAAGCTAATACGGGGCTTAAAAAAGAACCCAAAGCGTGGAGCAATGTGAGGAGGCGAGGGTATTATGTGGCGGTGCTATGTCGGTATTGACGATATTGAAGGCAACCTAAGGGGCTTCGAGGATATCATCAAAATGGGTATGAAAAATCGTCGATGACTGGCCAGGAGAATGATGACAGTGACGGGCACTGACAGCAGTGGCATAGGTATCTTTGAAACGATGTGGAATCGAATAATCGAAAAACATTGCCGTTATTGAAAAAGATACCGGCATCGACTGAGTCGAAGTCGAATCAATAGGGCGTCAAGGACATCGAAGGAAAACGGAGGTGTCGAGGGCATCGATGCATGGAGGCGGGCATTTATGCCGTTTGTGGCATGGCCACGGGCATCAACTATAGGGCCACAGACGTTGACGGTATCGATTTGGACAGACTCAGATTTCCAAGTGTACATGGCATCGGTGCCCCAGACACGTGTGTCGGTGGCATCGATATGGACATGTATGGAATCGATGGCATGGATCTCCCAGTCGATGAATTCCATCCCGGCATCAACGCCAGTCCTGGAATCGGCATGGGCATCGATGCCAGCCATAAGGCTGGCATTGGCATCAACGCCCATCCACGGAATCGAGCCGGCATGGATACCCACCGATGGGACCCACCTGGGCATCGAATTTCACCGATGGGAGCAGCCTGGCATCGACTGCCCTCGATGGATGCATTCTAACATAGATGCCCATGGATGAAACACCTGGGCATCGGTGTCCATCGATGCAAAAGGACCTGGCACCGATGCCATCGACGGACGGCCATCCGGCACCAATGCCATCGACGGACAAGCCATCCGGCACCGATGTCCATCGATGGGGACCATCCGGCACCGATGTCCACCGATGGGGACCATCCGGCATCGATGCCCACCGACGAATCGATGTGGCACCGATGCCCACCGATGGAAAAGGGCTGGACATCGGTGGGGAGGATGGGGCATCGATGGCATCCCCAAAAGGGGGGGTGGCATCGATGAAGTGACCCTGGGATCGTTAAAAAGTGTCTCGGGCAGCGGTGGCGGCGACCCGAGTATGCATGGCAGTGACTAACAGCGTGTGCGTCAATGGCATGCATCCGGGTAGGGACGGCACCGAGGAAGCCCAAGGAAAAAAACAGTGCGTAGGAGGAAAAAGCCTGGTAGCACTGAAAAGCAAAAAACATGGATAAAGGCATCAGGGCACCGTGGGGGGAGGGGCGCTGATGACATATAAAAGCCCAGGGCGGTTTAGGAGGGTCCCGGTGTAGCGATAGGGTATCGACTGCGTGAGGGTACCAGGGAACGAAGGACTTGAAGCTACAGAGGTCCTAAAGTTAAGGAAAAAATCCCTACCCCACTAGCATAAGCAAGCAGAGTGTCACAGAGATACTCGCAAGCTGTTTAAAGCTAACTGAAAAATGGGGGAAGGGAAGGCTTCAGTCAGTTAACAGCCTTAAGATAGTGACAGGAACCGACCGAAAAATAAGAATTAGTACTCACCGAGCGTCGTAAAAACGTACGCGGAGGGAGACCTGTGCAGGGAAAAGTGTTTTTTGAAGTGAAAAGTTAAGTGTTTCCATGAGGTAATTAGTTAAAAAATCCTCACAGAGCTCCAACCGCTATGCTGACTGCAGAGCGGAAAAAAGAAGACTGAGGGAGACACCTGTGGCTCACAGGGATAATTGCAGGCTGGGCATGCTCAGTGCACCCAGTGTGCCAGTGTCAGTCAAAGCTTGTTGAAACTTTGACAGAAAAGTTTTCCGTACAGGGCTCCATCCTCGATGTCACCCATTTGTGAGGACTACCATCCTGCTTGTCCTGTGAGAAACACTGTTTTAAATAATTTTCTAGGAACTTTGACAGATGATACTGTATCAATGAAGAATTCTATATTCTTCCAACATGAGGGCAATTTAATGGATAGCCCTCTGTGAGCTCAAATTTTTTCTATACACTTTATAATGTATGCAATATATTCAAGGAACTTTCAATTAATATTTTTATTAATTTTCTATAGACCTTTGCGACATGGAAATATACATGTCAGAGTTCCAAAAATACAAAATGTACTGTTTATTTTCATTAGCTATACAGCATATTTACTAGCCAAGGACTGTCAGTGAGACAGACAGAAGAGAGTTAAATGTGGGAAAAATCCCCAGGCTGCTGTACCATAACCTCAGTAGAAATCATTTTCAATAGAAATGGAAGCCCAAAAGAAGCAGAAGGAAACTGCACAGTCAACATTTTTTAAAAAGAATAATTATGACATTAGTATTTCCTCCAAAACAGGAAAAGACCTTACAACAATTTCACTATTCATTCACAAATCATCCAGCATCATTGTTCTTTCTTGAAATTCTTGAAGAAAACAATATTGTGGTTACCATCTGTCAAGCATATGCAGTCAAGAAAATATTTTAAGTGACAAAGAAAGAAAACAATGCTTACCTCATTTGTGTTAACATGCCATGCCATATCACCATATGATACCAACTGGCCATTAACGTAACATCGAATTTCACTGTTTCTCCAGCGGTTGTAGATATGTACGATGCTGATCATATACCACTAAAAGAAAAAGAAGGCATGATCTCAGAACTATGAAAATCAACAACTGGTGAATGATAAAGGTATGATACAAAGATATAAATCCAAACTGACTAAAGTTTCTCTAAAGAGAAACCGGACAAAAAAAACAGGACAAAAAAACCCACATATTTCCCTTGGTCAATCTATATTATTTAATAAACAGTCAAGCGGGGGAAACACCCCCCCTTCTTTTTTTTTCCTTTTTTAAAGACCATATTAGGCACTACCAGCATTAAAAAGCCTTCACTACCTTAAGCATAATCATCAGTCTCAGTCATACGAGGTCAGATCTACTGGACTGATTCTGATTTCATAACAAAGAATACTCCACATTAAGTGCATGTTTGTATGCTATTTTTATGATCAAAAAGGGGTAACCTCTTGATATCATGCTTGTATTTAGGTCTTGAGCTTGGATTTTGAAATCACTTTTGTTAGAACACAGATGTCATAGCTGCAGGAATAGGTCCACTGGTAGGTTTTCTTTTAACGTACTTGGATGGAAACTAGAATAACGTAGTAAATTGTCTCTTTCAATAGGCTTACAGTATAGAGAAATACTCAATCCTTACCCATCTTTGAAAATCAAAATGTCTAGAAAGGATATGTTCCGGGCATCCAATTCCTCAGAAAATTGAAGTAATGAGTCTAAGGTGTTTATCCAAAGCACTAACTACTGAAGATGCTCTACTATGGAAATCCATAAAAAGAAAACTGACAATATACCTTGACCAACAGTAAATATGATGAAAGCAACTTTAAAGAAATTATTCTTTAAAGTGAGCTAAGTATAAAATGGCAATGTGGTAGCCATGGTTGCTCCAATGGCTGTGCCATGTAGTGGTAAATAAAATTTGTCCAAAAACTGAAAATAATTATGTGATAAGCCTAGCTCTGCTAGCCTCACAACAAAGTCAGATGGAATTCACAGAGGATGATGTTTTCCTAGCACCTGACAAACTATAGTGAGAGCTGTTCACGGAGAAATATTTATATAAAGGGATTGGATGTCAAGTGTTACTAGAATTGCTGCAGTGCAGTCAAATGATATTTTTTCTAGAGTGCACAGCATATGCTTTGAATCCCTTGCAAAGGAACAGACTTGAGATGCTTCCTTTTTGAAAAAGCCATCTACAACAATAGACAAGGATTTAAAAACAGAGCCCACAGATGCCATAATGGTTTTTCCAAGTGGATTTATCAGTTATTTATGGATTTTAGGAACAGTGTAAAAAAACAGGTATGGAGGAATAATTTAGTATCAAAAAGTAGATCTCACAGCAATTGAGGAAGCCCCTTGATTTGGCTGTTTTAAGTTCGCCCTGTATAGATTGAATCAAAAAGTGAGTAGGATAATAGACTTGATCATTTAACTGATGTGCAATCTCAACAAAATATTGGTCCCAATTTTGAATTATTACAGCATCCACTTTATCAGCAGATTTAATCCCCAACCTTTTAATTATGTTTTAACTACTTCAGTGCTTCAATTTCTGCTTTACTTACATTATGAAAATCTAGGGGAGTCACATTCTGCTTTAGATAAATCATGTAGCACCAATTCCACATATGTCCTGACATGAGCAACAACTGGACCTGGTAGAATCCACCATGATTTTGGTTATATACAACATCACATGCTTCCATGGGAAGTTTTGAAAAGAATTCAAACCATACAGAACATATAGCATATGGACACTTTTCTTTTTTGTGAGCAAGCAATCATTGGTTCATCTTGACAAGATCCTCAGTTACAAAGTTTCAAAGCTAAAGAAATGCCCTGACTGTAATCATTTGTAGTTTGTTTTATCATCTTCCCTTGTAACAACGTATATATTGGTAGAACTAAGACATGTACGAACACGGTTAACAGAACATAAAAGCTGTTTGGCCACATAGAAATTACAGGCAGCTGTTATATCCCATTGTCTCAAGTAAGGACACACACAATCTGAGATGAGGTGTTCTTGAGCAAATGTCTGTTTAAGCAACAGAAGGTGATAGGCAGTCTCGTTTAAACAGAGATCTTTTACCTTAAATCAATCTTTCCTAATGAACTAAATTCTGAAGTGGAGTTGTATTCCATAATTTAAAAATTACTTCTTTTTTAAGTTTTATACTGTTAGTATATGTGAAAGAATTTAAATATCTGTCCCAGCCGGGAGTTTCTGCTTGTCTTGGTGCCAAAATGAACAAAATGCCAATTAAGACGGGGTAAGACTCATTGCAAACTCTGCTGAGTTGTTCTGTGCTGTTAACAGTGTATTGCAATACTAAATATTTATTAATCTGGCCATTGGTTGTTTTTTTTCAGTCAGTAGAAAAGCCAATTTACTTTATTTTTGATTTTTGAAGTATACATGACTTCACTGCTTTGGTTTTAAAGATGATTACCTCTGATGCAGAGTTGCTTCGAAACACGGACCTATACTTATGAGATTCAGGGTCAGCACAATTGTTTTAGGATTTTGAGATGACAAGCTAAAACATTTGCAATGGAACATTAAGGACAATATACTTCATTGAAAAGATAAGTGAATTTATATTTGCAAATACTAAAAATAAATAAATAAATATATATAATCTATAAATCTATATCTGTATATCTATATATCTATATATATATATAACTGTAATGGATTCAACATGAGGCAATGAATGTTGCGGTCCCGGTCGCTAGGCTAACGACCGGGTCCTTACCTTTCTGCTGCCTCCCCCGGGCTCGCCGCGATCCGCTGTTCCTGGGGCCTGTAGGGCCGCATGGCAGCGTCTCTCTCCACGTGGAGACGCTGCCGAAGGCCGACTCTGACTCCTCCCACTGCCAGGCAACGCGCGCGCGAGGAGGGGGCTCTTAAAGGTCCAGCACCCGGAAGTGCTGAACCGCCCCGTTCCTGACGTCAGACGCTGGCTGGCTATTTAAACCAGCGTCTGACTTCCTAGCTGTGCCTTTGCAACGTGGTCGCTCCTTTGAGTGGTTAGTTGCCTTGATTCCAGTTCTGGTTCCTGCTTGTTCCAGCCGTGCCTTGCTTCCAGCTCCGGTTCCTGCTTGTTCCAGCCGTGCCTTGCTTCCAGCTCCGGTTCCAGCTTGTTCCAGCCGTGCCTTGCTTCCAGCTCCGGTTCCAGCTTGTTCCAGCTGTGCCTTGGTTCCAGCTCTGGTTCCTGCTTGCTTTATACGTATCCTGACTCCAGCTCCGGTTCCCGATTCTCCTTGACTTCAGCCAGCCACGAACCTTGGTCTTCTTCACGATTCTCCTTTGTCTTCAGCCAGCCACGACCCTCGGACTTCCTCACGATTCTCCTTGTCTTCAGCCAGCCACGACCCTCGGACTTCCTCACGATTCTCCTTGTCTTCAGCCAGCCACAGACCTCGGACTCATTCACGATTCTCCTAAGTCCCAGCGACTCGGACCCCTACGGGCTCCTCCTGGGGGGGTCTCGGGTTTCCAGGGTGAAGACGTCATCAGTCCGCTCCAGCTGAGCTCCGCCTCCCGGCTTATTTACACCTGTGGACATTGTCCACCTCAGCCGGCCCAAGGGTCCACTATTGACTTTCATCACAACATAACAGTTTGCAAAGGCCATGGACTCGGCGGACTCCTCTCCTGTGCACGCCATCCCTGGCATGGCCCAAAGAATCCAGCAGCAACAGCAATGCCTGGAGGTCTTAGCTGCTACGGTGGATCGTCTAGCCAGTCGCTTGGACGCCAATCCTCCGCCGGTGGCACAACCTCCGCCTCTGCCGGCACCGCAAAACCCCGTGCAGACTCAGCTTCCAGCGCCTACTCGTTACTCCGGGGATGCCAGATCGTGCAGGGCGTTTTTGAATCAGTGCTTCATCCGCTTCACCTTGCTACCGGGGCAGTTCCCGTCTCATGCCGTCAAGGTAGCATATATTTTGTCTCTGCTCGATGGGAGGGCTATGCTGTGGGCCTCTCCCATGTGGGAGAAGCAGGACGCCATGCTGCACAATTTGCAGGATTTCGTGACTCACTTCAAACAGACTTTTGATGAGCCAGCTCGTGCAACCACCGCTACCACTGAAATTCTACAGCTACGACAAGGATCCCGCTCTCTGGTGGAGTACGCTATTGAATTTCGTACTCTGGCGATGGAACTCAGCTGGCAGGATGACTGTTTGCGGGGTATTTTCCTGGAAGGCCTCGCAGGTCGTATCAAAGACGAGCTGATGGCTCGCGACCTTCCCCTCACCCTGAATGGGGTGATAGACTTGGCCGGGAGGATTGACCGGCGTTTGCAGCAATGAGCTAAGGAGGGTCGAGTTCCTCGTCGGCCTGTTTCATTGGCGCCCTCCTTCTCCAGGTCTCTGACTGTACCTCACAAGACACCTTCAGCCACCCACAGTTCCTCGGAGGAACCTATGCAGCTTGGATGGGCGCCTCTAACCGAGGAGGAGAAGAGACGACGCCGCACTCAGGGCCTGTGCTTATATTGCGGCACTAAGGGTCATTTCCTGGGTCAATGTCCTGCGAGACCGGGAAACGCTCAAGTCTAGGGAGAGATGAGGAGATTCCCCTAGGCTATGTTAATGCTACTCCTCAATGTACAATTCCTATAACGTTGGAGTATCCAGGTGGCTCCTTTCAGACTCTAGCTTTTATTGATTCCGGAGCCGGAGGGAACTTTATCTGGAAATAACTGGTACACCAACTAGGACTACCTACTAAGCGCCTGATACCTCCGTTACAGGTTACCTCTATCCGGGGAACCCCTTTACCTGGATCCATTTCTGAAACTACGATGCCTCTCACTTTACGGACGGGCGTGCTTCACACTGAGACAATCTCCTTTTTGCTACTTGAGAAATCGGTGCACTCTGTGGTCCTGGGACTCCCTTGGTTGCAACAACATGCTCCGGTGATCCATTGGGACTCTCTCCAAATTGCACAATGGAGTCCTTACTGTTTCCAGAACTGCCTGGATCCTGTTCCTAGACCGGAGATATTACTCTCTCACTCAGCCCTGGAACTTCCTCTGCCTTACCAGGAATACGCTGACGTGTTCTCCAAACAAAAGGCTGAACTGCTTCCATGCCATCGGCCCTTTGACTGTGCCATTGATTTGCTACCAGGCTCCACTCCACCGCGGGGTAGGGTATACCCTCTTTCTCTGCCAGAAACCCATGCAATGTCAGACTACATTACAGAAAATCTTGCCAAGGGATTCATTCGTCCTTCGCACTCCCCTGCAGGAGCAGGGTTCTTTTTTGTGTCCAAAAAAGATGGCTCCCTCCGGCCATGCATAGACTATCGAGGCCTGAATTCCATCACTAAGAAAGATCGCTATCCCTTGCCTCTGATCCCAGAACTGCTCGATAGACTTCAGGGGGCCAAGATCTTTACAAAACTGGATTTACGTGGGGCATACAATCTGGTTCGTATTCGTCCCGGTGACGAGTGGAAGACAGCGTTCAACACGCGAGATGGACATTACGAATACTTGGTAATGCCTTTCGGCTTATGTAATGCCCCTGCTGTCTTCCAGAATCTAATGAATGAGGTACTCCGGGAGATGCTTCATTCTTTCGTCATAGTGTACCTTGATGACGTCCTGATCTATTCCCAAGATCTCTCTTCTCATCGCCAACACGTCAAGCAGGTCTTACAGGCTCTAAGAGACAATCATCTATACGCTAAATTTGAAAAATGTCAATTTGAGCGCGAGTCGCTTCCGTTCTTGGGATACATCGTTTCCTTGTCCGGTTTCCAGATGGACCCAGAGAAGGTGGCAGCCATTGTCAATTGGCCTCGCCCGTCTGGCCTGAAGGCGCTACAGCGATTCCTTGGATTCGCCAACTTTTACAGGCATTTTATACCACATTACTCCCAGAAGGTAGCTCCTCTCACGGCGCTTACTCGCAAAGAGGTTAACGCTCACGATTGGTCCACTACCGCCTCTGCTGCCTTTGAAGACTTAAAACAAGCATTCCTAGCCGCTTCCTGCCTACGACACCCAGATCCACAATGACCCTTCATCCTGGAGGTCGATGCCTCGAATCTGGCTGTCGGAGCGGTGCTCAGTCAACACGATACTTCTGGCAAATTGATGCCATGTTCTTACTTCTCTAAAAAGTTTTCACCTGCTGAATGTAACTACGGCATCGGAGACAAAGAAATCCTAGCCATCAAGTTAGCCTTCGAGGAGTGGAGGCAATGGCTGGAGGGGGCTAATCATCCGGTGACAGTGTACACTGACCACAAAAATTTATTGTACTTAGCCCAAGCTCAACGACTAAACTCGCGGCAAGCAAGATGGTCACTCTTCTTCAGTCGTTTCAATTTCATCCTCAAGTTTCGACCAGCAGAGAAGAACGTTCGAGCCGATGCTCTATCTCGTACCTTTCAGCCGGAAGAAGTGGACGACTCTCCACGAACCATCCTGGATCCTGCCTGTGTTCAACTAACTACCACTTCCATTGGTTCCTCAAGTAAGACTGCGGTTCCTAAAAGGCTTCGGAGGAAAGTCTTGTCTTGGGGCCACGACTCGTTGACCGGGGGGCATGCTGGTAGACTAAGAACATTGGATCTTATAAATCGTTTCTATTGGTGGCCTGGTCTTTGACGTGATGTTTCCCTTTACGTGAATTCTTGCCCCACTTGCGCCCTGCAGAAACCGCTTAATGGCCCTCCGAGAGGTTTACTACAACCGTTACCTGTACCCACGGAACCCTGGACACATATCACCACAGATGTTTTGGTGGAACTCCCGCCTTCGCAAGGCAAGACTGTGGTATGGGTCACGGTGGACCGCTTCTCTAAAATGGCTCACTTTGTGCCTTTGCCCAAATTACCTTCCGCCACTGAACTGGCTTCTCTGTTCACACACCATGTATTCCGTATTCATGGTCTGCCTCAGGACATTGTATCTGACAGAGGTCCTCAGTTCACAGCCAGGTATTGGAAAGCCTTATGCAAAAAATTTAAGATCCAGCTGAGTTTCTCCTCCGCTTTCCACCCGCAAAGTAATGGGCAAACTGAACGCATGAATCGTTCATTAAAGTTGTTCCTACGAGCGTTCATTAACCACAATCAAGATAATTGGGTGGAGCTTTTACCTTGGGCAGAATTCGCCTATAATAATCAAATACATACGGCGACTGGGAAATTGCCTTTTCAAATTGTGTATGGTAAACAGCTCAAGCCACCGTTACCTCTACCAGTACCAACCTCCTCACCAGCTGCTCAGTTGTCCGCGGACCAATTGAGTAAACTTTGGTCCTCTACTCAACACCGACTTCAGAAAGTTGCACGCACTGCTAAACGCTACTACGATCGACACCGAAAACCTGCATTCGCTTTCCTCCCAGGCGATCGAGTGTGGCTTAGTACAAAGAACATTCATTTGAGGCAACCTTCCAAGAAACTCTCACCCAAGTTCTGTGGTCCTTTCCGTGTAGCGGAGAGGGTAGGGCTGGTCTCTTACCGTCTACGACTCCCAACCACTTTACGCATTCATGATGTCTTTCACGTCTCTCTCTTAAAACCAGTAATTCTTTCCAGATTTCACCCCAGGCCTCTTGAGGACGCTTCCACCACTACGGATGAGGATCCTACGTTTCAGGTACGAGAGGTCCTGGATGCTCGTTTCGCGAACAGACGTTGGGAATATTTGCTGGCCTGGGAAGGTTGTGGAGACGAAGACAATACGTGGGAGCCTGCCCGCAACATCTTGGACAAGACTCTTCTGCAGCAATATCATCTGGACCATCCTGACAGGCCAAGTCCTCTGAAGAGGGGGCGTAAAGGAGGGGGTACTGTTGCGGTCCCGGTCGCTAGGCTAGCGACCGGGTCCTTACCTTTCTGCTGCCTCCCCCGGGCTCGCCGCGATCCGCTGTTCCTGGGGCCTGTAGGGCCGCATGGCAGCGTCTCTCTCCACGTGGAGACGCTGCCGAAGGCCGACTGACTCCTCCCACTGCCAGGCAACGCGCGCGCAAGGAGGGGGCCTCTTAAAGGTCCAGCACCCGGAAGTGCTGAACCGCCCCGTTCCTGATGTCAGACGCCGGCTGGCTATTTAAACCAGCGTCTGACTTCCTTGCTTTGCCTTTGCAACGTGGTCGCTCCTTTGAGTGGTTAGTTGCCTTGATTCCAGTTCTGGTTCCTGCTTGTTCCAGCCGTGCCTTGCTTCCAGCTCCGGTTCCTGCTTGTTCCAGCCGTGCCTTGCTTCCAGCTCCGGTTCCTGCTTGTTCCAGCCGTGCCTTGCTTCCAGCTCCGGTTCCAGCTTGTTCCAGCCGTGCCTTGCTTCCAGCTCCGGTTCCAGCTTGTTCCAGCCGTGCCTTGCTTCCAGTTCAGGTTCTGCTTGGTCCTGCTGTGCCTTGGTTCCAGCTCTGGTTCCTGCTTGCTTTATACGTATCCTGACTCCAGCTCCGGCTCCCGATTCTCCTTGACTTCAGCCAGCCACGAACCTTGGTCTTCTTCACGATTCTCCTTTGTCTTCAGCCAGCCACGACCCTCGGACTTCCTCACGATTCTCCTTGTCTTCAGCCAGCCACGACCCTCGGACTTCCTCACGATTCTCCTTGTCTTCAGCCAGTCACGACCCTTGGACTTCCTCACGATTCTCCTTGTCTTCAGCCAGCCACAGACCTCGGACTCATTCACGTTTCTCCTAAGTCCCAGCGACTCAGACCCCTACGGGCTCCTCCTGGGGGGGGTCTCGGGTTTCCAGGGTGAAGACGTCATCAGTCCGCTCCAGCTGAGCTCCGCCTCCCGGCTTATTTACACCTGTGGACGTTGTCCACCTCAGCCGGCCCAAGGGTCCACTATTGACTTTCGTCACAACATAACAATGAAGACTTAAAATGCTGGTAGTGCCTAGTATAATGGTCTTTAAAAAATATATATACGATGGTTTTAGTTTATGGTGGTTTTTCGGCTTGACAATTTATTAAATAATATAGATTGACCAAGGGAAATAATTTTTGTTTGCAGTATAAACAAGTTTGCTTACCGTAAATGGTGTTTTCCGTAGATAGCAGGGAATTTAGCCATGCATCGTGGGTGACATCATCTGTGATGTCACAAGGTGGAGCTTACTCTCTTAGCTCAAAGAAGTGCGCATAACCTCAGCTTCCCGCTCTCCTCCAGCTTCTCCTCAGTTGGTTTTCCAAGCTAAGTGCTGGTGTAGGTGTTGAAATGAAAAGATGGCTGTCCAGGGAGGTGAGAGGGAATGCATGGCTAAATTCCCTGCTACCTACGGAAAACACCGTTTACAGTAAACAAACTTGCTTTTTCCTGTTGATAAGCAGGGCATTTAGCCATGCATCATGGGAGTCCCAAGCTCATAGGTTGCAGAGATATTGAAGTCAAAAAACTTCTTTTTATTTTTGCAACCTATGGAACGTGGACAGCCATCAAAGGCTTTGAAACAGATTGAAGAATTGTGGATCCCAATGAGGAATCCGATGTGGATTGTTGATCAAGGCAATAGTGCGTAGTAAAGGTGTGAATGGAAGACCAGGTTGCTGCCCTGCAAATGTCTTGGATAGGCACTCCCTGGATATGCGCTACTGAAACAGCAGTTGCCTTGATTTGGTGAGCTTTAACTGGAGTGGTAAGAGGTATTGACTTCTTAGAGTAGCAGTACTGTATGCAAACCGTAAGCCAATTAGAAATCGTTCTTTTAGAAACTGGTTGTCCCGGGTTGAAGGAAATAAACAATTGAGAGGACTGCCGGATTAGATCAGTTCTGTTTTTGTAATAGGCTAAAACTCTGTTACAGTCGCATGTATGAAGAAGCCTTTGTCAGTAGTCAGAATGTGATTTGGGGCAAAAGACTGATAAGGAGATTGATTTGTTTAAATGAAAGGCCGATATCACCTTTGTACTTGTTTTAAATTCTTGTTAATAATTGAACCATTTTGTACACTGTATTTCCTGTTGAATGTAAAGCTTATTGCTGTGTTATTGTTTATTGTAAACCAAGGTGATGTTTTTAACGTGCCGCGGTATATAAACAATCACTAAATAAATAAATAAATAAGGGTGAGTTCGTAGTAAGACCTTATCGTGGTGAAACTATAGATATGGACAGCTGACTACCAGTGCCTGTAGTTCACTTATTCTTCTCGCTGAAGTGATGGCTACCAAGAAAAGAACTTTCTAGGTTAGGAACTTCAACAAAGAGCAGGACATAGGTTCAAATGGTGGATTCATTAATGCTTCGAGGACTAGATCAATATCACATGGAACTACTGGCTTTTTAATGGGCAGGTGCAGGCGAAACAAGCCTTTCATAAATTTGGAAATTTAAAGATGAGACAAGATGGAGCAGCCATCATCTGTGAGGCTATAGCACTGAGGTGAACTCTGATGGACGTTATTGCTAGTCCTGAAAGGGACAAGCTGAGCAGACAGGTTAATAGTGCCTTTGGAGGACAAGAAAAGGGATTGATTCTTCTGAGGCTGCACCAATTAGAATATCTTTTCCATTTGAATGCACAATTCCTTCTGGTGGAAGGTTTCCTGGATGCAATAAGAACATCTACGATGCTTGGGGAGAGATCCATTGAGCTTAATATTTGCCGTTCAACCTCCACGCTGTCAAGTGAAGGGAGGACTGCATCTGGTGGATCAGACTCCCTCCATCCTGTGAAAGGAGAAAAGGGTCTTTGGTCAGTGGCATTGGAGGATTGATTGAAAGATGAAGAAGATCTGCATACCATGGTTGTCTCGGCCATGAAGGAGCTATGAGGATTAAATCCGCTCCGTCTGCAATACATTTTTGAATTGTGCGCGAGATTAGAGGTATGGGAGGGAAGGCGTATAGGAGGCCGCTCCCCACGGAATCAGGAAAGCATCCTGCGACATCCTGTGTATGTTGGGAAGAAGAGAGCAACATTTTTCTACCTTCCAGTTTTCTTCTGATGCAAACAGGACTATCACTGGAGTACTGGTAGAAGTAGTGTATTTGGATTTTCAGAAGGCGTTTGACAAAGTCCTTCATGAGAGGCTTCTAAGAAAACTAAAAAGTCATGGGATAGGAGGCGATGTCCTTTCATGGATTACAAACTGGTTAAAAGACAGGAAACAGAGAGTAGGATTAAATGGTCAATTTTCTCAGTGGAAAAGGGTAAACAGTGGAGTGCCTCAAGGATCTGTTCTTGTACCGGTGCTTTTCAATATATATATAAATGATCTGGAAAGGAATATGACAAGTGAGGATATCATATCTGCAGATGATACAAAATTATTCAGAGTAGTTAAATCACAAGTGGATTGTGATACATTGCAGGAGGACCTTGCAAGACTGGAAGATTGGGCATCCAAATGGCAGATGAAATTTAATGTGGACAAGTGCAAGGTGTGGCATATAGGGAAAAATAACCCTTGCTGTAGTTACATGATATTAGGTTCCATATTAGGAGCTACCTCCCAGGAAAAAGATCTAGGCATCATAGTGGATAATACTTTAAAATTGTCGGCTCAGTGTGCTGCAGCGGTCAAAAAAGCAAACAGAATGTTAGGAATTATTAGAAAGGGAATAGTTAATAAAACGGAAAATGTCATAATGCCTCTATAATCACTCCATGGTGAGACCGCACCTTGAATACTGTGTACAATTCTGGTCGCCGCATCTCAAAAAAGATATAGTTGCAATGGAGAAGGTACAGAGAAGGGCAAGCAAAATGATAAAGGGGATGGAACAGCTCCCCGATGAGGAAAGGCTGAAGAGGTTAGGGCTGTTCAGCTTTGAGAAGAGATGGCTGAGGGGGAATATGATAGAGGTCTTTAAGATCATGAGAGGTCTTGAACGAGTAGATGTGAATCAGTTATTTACACTTTCGAATAATAGAAGGACTAGGGGGTATTCCATGAAGTTAGCAAGTAGCACATTTATGACTAATCGGAGAAAATTATTTTTCACTCAACGCACAATAAAGCTCTGGAATTTGTTGCCAGAGGATGTGGTTAGTGCAATTAGTGTAGCTGGGTTCAAAAAAGGTTTGGATAAGTTCTTGGAGGAGAAGTCCATTAACTGCTATTAATCAAGTTTACTTAGGGAATAGCCACTGCTATTAATTGCATCAGTAGCATGGGATCATCTTAGTGTTTGGGTAATTGCCAGGTTCTTGTGGCCTGGTTTCGCCTCTGTTGGAAACAGAATGCTGGGCTTGATGGACCCTTGGTCTGACCCATCATGGCAATTTCTTATGTTCTTATGTACCCCAGTGCGCGAAGATCCCGTCTGCTTCTGTCTGAATTAGTGACCATTTGTATGGGTGGAAAACTGTGCTTAGTTTGTCCGCCCTTGTATTTGCAAGACCCGGCAGGTATGATGCTTGAAGAAAAATCTTGTTATGTTCCGCCCACTCCCATATCTGAACTGCTTCCTTGCAAAGTATCAAGGAACCAGATCCTCCTTGCTTGTTTATATAGAACATTGCTATCTGATTGTCTGTGTGAATCATTAATGACTTTTCCTGTATCCATGACTGGAATGCTATCAGGGAGTTGTTTTTTTTTTATTGCCCTGAGTTCCAGCAAATTGATTTGCTGGAACTCAGCACCGGTACCGGTGCCAGTGTCAGTCAAAGCTTTGATTTGGAGACCTTGTTCTGTTTTGGACCATATCCCTTCAGTTTCTAAATGTAGGAGATGGTCTCCCCATCCCTTTCTTGATGCATGTGTTGTGATAATAAACTGATGAGGTGGATGCTGGAGTGGATTTCCCTTGGTTAAGATGGAAGGGCAAAGTCACCATAGGACATCTTTGCGCATGGAATTTGTAACCTGTACTATGTGAAACATTTGTTGAGTCACTTGACTCCATTAAGATTTCAGACCCCATTGGAGATGTCGTACATGGAGACGAGTGTTTTGAACCACATGAATCGCTGCGGCCATATGTCCCAATAGCACTAATATGTGACGAACAGGAACCACCTTCTGGCATAGGAGAGATTGAGAAAGGAACCGCAAGGTTTGGATTCTGTCTGGAGGTAGAAAGGCTCTGGTGATTGGGGTTCGAATTATTGCCCCAATGAATTGAATGTTTTGAGAGGGATGGAGCTGGAATTTTTCGTAGTTTATTATCCAACCCAGGTTTTCCAGACAGAGGAGTGTGCGCTCCACCTGGTTTTGTAGGAGTTGAGCATTGGAAGATACAATCAGCTAATCGTCTAAGTAAGGAAATATGTTTATCCCCTGTTTGCGTAAGTGTGCCACAACAACAGCAAGACATTTTGTGAAGACTCTTGGGGCAGAGGAGAGACCAAAGGGAAGGACCTTGTACTGGTAGTGATGATTTGCAACTTGAAAACAGAGGTAATGCCAGAAACTCTTGAGAATCGGAATGTGAGTGTAAGCGTCTTTTAGATCTAGCAAGGACATCCAGTCATTTGCTTGAATGAACAGGAGGACTGTTTTGAGAGATTTTGAATTTTTCTTTTGCTAGATTTTTGTTGAGTGCTCGAAGATCCAGGTTGGGGTGCAGGCCTCCTGATTTTTTGGGGATGAGGAAGTATTGGGAATAGAAACAATGTTCCCTTTGAGGGAAAGGCACTGGCCGGATTGCCTTTTGCTGTAGGAGCAGTGTTATTTCCTTCATTAGAGAGGGAATTTGAACCTGAGGAGTTCTGGGGTGAATGACATGGGGGAGTGTTGGAAAAGAGCTGAATCGTAGCCTATTGCCTTTCGAGATTATACTCAACACCCATTGGTCCGTGGTAATTTTGGACCATTGGGGATGAAACAAGGATAGTCTCCCCCCTACGTGTTCTGTTGTTGTGGTGAGTGCATCTAAAAATATTGGTGGGGAACGCCCCGGTGTCCCGAGACCAGACGGGGATGGGGCCTCGTCTCCTCAGGACTTTTTTTTTTTGGTGGCTCTGTCGATGGCCTCCCAGTTCCGGCATCGGAGGAGACACTTTGTAGATGACGGTGTCTATGCTTCTCTCGATGGTCAGTCCGTTGTTTTTCAGGCATCTAGGAAGAGGAAGTCTATGCTTTGGACCGGGAAGAGGAAGGGGAAGGAACATTACCGGTGTATTTTTGCCGCTTAGGCTTCGGTGGCGATGGAGTCTTCAAAGCCAGAGGATTTTGACTCAATGACGGTTTCTTCGAAGTTGATGGAGATACCTTAAAAAGGAGTTCCATCTGCTCCAAGTGGCCCTGCGGCCTTTTGGAGTCAATTGTGAACAGCTTGTACACTGTTGCACATCATGAACGGGTCCAAGACACAGAACGCACACGTCATGCGGGTCTGTGATGGACATGGTTCTTGGGCACTCGGGGCACTTGCGGAATCCCATAGCCATGATGTTTGAAAGAAAAACAGCAGGGCGGTCGGTGACCGTTGGTTACCATGGAGGAAAAAATACCTGGAACTGACCGGAAAGCAATGGGAATAAACTTACAGACGTCAACAATGGTCGGTGGTTGATGGGGGACCCCAGGATAGGGAAAAAAATTTGTTAATTTTAAAGTTTGAATTCCATGAGAACATTTTGTGAGGTAAACTCACAGAGCTCCAGAATTCGCAAGGCTACTGCTGTGTGGAAAAAAGAGACTGAAGGGGGACCCCTGCTGCATGCAGGGTTGGTGCCATGCTGAGCATGCTCAGTGGTGCCAGTCAAAGTTCTAGAAACTTTGACAAAAGTTTTCCGTGATTGGGCTCCATCCTGATGATGTCACCCACATGTGAGAACTACCGTCCTGCCTGTCCTGTGAGAATAAGGCATACCCAGTCCTCCTACCTTCTCTTTCACAGCCTGCCTCCCTCACCTCCTGTGGCCTAACACATCACAGTCATCTTGAGCCCACAGGTGGTGGTACCCTTGCAGGCCGGTCTTTACCAGGCTGCCATGGTCCTCGTCAGCCCGCAGTGGGTGAAGCCCTCACAGATAGGTCTTCACTGCACCGCTGCAGTTTCACTTATGTGCCATGGGAAGCAGAATGGTATCACCATGTCACCGCAGTTCTTCTCATGTACCCATGAAGGGGATCCCCATGAGCACATCATCATTATTCTGCTGCAGTGTTGGGCATTTGTTTGGCTGGGCCTGAACCCAACAGAGTGGTACCAAACAGCAAACAGAATCTGGAGTCTCCAGGCATAGTCCTTGTTCAAATCGTATTTGTGTAAGATGTCACTGGTGGGATTGATGTACCATATCTTTCTCTGCCCTTGTCAAAGTTCTGTGCAGGCTAGCTTATAGCTATGTTGGAAGTACTTTAGCACTATGCACCTACAATGAAGCAACCTGTCCTAATGGTAAAGGTATTGAGACCAATGCATTTCATGTTCCGATGCACCGTGCATCAAAGGCACCAACGGTGCTGATGCACCATACGTCGACAGCACTCAGTGCATTTTGCAATTCAGAAATTTCAGTGGCTCCTCAGAATGTCACCTCTTCAACACATACTTTTTCTTACTCAACCCCGAAGATTCAGCCTGTTCTGCCAATGGGGAAAATAACTTTGAGATGCTCTTGCTCAACTCAATTCTTGGGGAGACAGATGAGGCAGCACTCCAGAAGGAGGACTATATGACTTCAGAGAGACTTACAGAGTTCCTCTATTTTTCACGCCTTTAATCTATAGGTACATAGGGACGTTAATCCTAACTGTTGGCCTGGTCATGGACCATCAATAATGGACATTCCCCTACCACAAATACAGTCCTTGAACCCATTCACCATGGGTTTCGTTTTAGTGGACATAGTGAAGTAATTCTTTATTACTTTTTTTTTTTTTTTGGTAGCACTGAAAAGTTTTATTTACTTATTTAACGTTTTTTATAGACCAACATTCGTTGGGAACATCACATCGGTTTACATGGAACACGAAATGCAGCATAAAAGGCTTTACAATAAACTGATAAAAGTGCTATTTAGAGGGCTGTAAGACAACTTTAAAGAAAGCAAGTGTTGCTTACCTGTAACAGCTGTTCTCACAGGACAGCAGGATGTTAGTCCTCACGAAACCCACCCGCCACCCCGCGGAGTTGGGTATGTATACGTTATTACTTTTATTTTAGTTTCACTTGCGCTTTTAGCTATATGACGAGACTGAGGGAGACATCTGTGGTTCACTCAGTGTGCCAGTGTCAGTCAAAGCTTTGTAGAAACTTTGACAGAAAAGTTTTCCGTACAGGGCTCCATCCTGTGATGTCACCCATATGTGAGGACTACCATCCTGCTTGTCCTGTGAGAAAAAATGTTATCAAGTTTTCACAGAAAAAAACAGAATGATAGAGATATACATCCATGCTAGTGCTCGGATGAAAAACGATGGAGGGGGCTCATGAGGCAATGCCTGAGAGGGAATTCACACACATGCTCAGTAAAGCAGAAGTTCTATTAGCTAGGAGAGAGAGGTCCATTTGGTGCGGTCAAATGACATCACTCACATGTAATGGTTAATTCAGTCCTACTTATCGGTAGAGAAAACTCAATCTGGAAACCCAAATTGACAGAGCAGTACTGCAGATATCTTTGGCTATTTTTCTGAAATTCTAAGTATTCAGTATTTATCTTTATATACAGTTGTGCTCATAAGTTTACATACCCCTGGCAGAATCTGTAAGATGTGTAGCAATTTAAAAAACATGAGTGATCAGGCAAAACATGTTTCATTTTTAATGTTTCAAATTAAAGTTTAATGCATCAAAGAATAGCAATAAAGGAAATAATATAATGCTCCTATTCAAAAGTTTGCATACCCTTAGTTCTTGATATCATTTATAGCCCTCTTTTGCATCAATAATGGCTTGCAATCTTTTGTGATACTTGTGAATGAGGCCCTTTATTTTCTCATGTGGTCAAGTTGCCCATTCTTCTTGGCAAAAAGCCACAGATCCTGTAAATTCTTTAGTTGTCTACATGTTTGAGTTCTCCCCAAGGTGGCTCAATGGTGTTGAGGTCAAGAGATTATGATGACCATGCCAGAATCTTCACTTTCTTCTGCTGCACCCACTGAAGGGTTGACTTGGTCTTATATTTCATTTCACTGTCATGTTGGAAAGTCCAAGTGCGCACCATGTACAGCTTCCTGGCTGATGAATGCAAATTCCCCTCCAAAATTTTCTGATAAGATGCTGCATTCATCCTGCCATCAATTTTAACTAAATTCCTTGTGCCACCATAGCTCACACCCCCCCCAAAAGAGCAGAGATCCATCTCCATGTTTCACAGTAGGGATGGTGTGCTGCTCTTCATATTGTTTATGGTTGTGACCATAAAGTTCAATTTTGGTCTCATCACTCCAAATTATTTTGTTCCAGAATTTTTGAGGCTTCTCTAGGTGCTGTTTGGTGTATTGTAAGTATGCTGTCTTGTGGCGTTGGTACAGCAATGGGTTTTTTCTGGCAACTCTACCATGCAGCCCATTTTTGTTCAAGTATCACTTTCTGTGCAAGCTGAAACACCCATACCACTTTGTTTCAGAGAAGCCTATATTTCAGTAGAAATTGCTTGTGGGTTTTTCTTTGCATCCTGACAAATTTTCTTGGCTGTAATGTCTGAAATCTTTCTTGGTCTACCTTGGTATTATTAACAGAACCCATAATTTTCCACTTCTTGATCAGAGTTTAAAAAGTTCTGATTGGCATTTTCAAATCTTTGGATATATTTGTATTTCTTTTTCATGATTTATAAAGTTGAACTGCCTTTGTTCGCATATCCTTTGACAGTTCTTTTGCTTTCCCCATGCTTCAGTAACCAAAGACAGTGCAGACCTTGATGAAATGCACAAGGGTTTCTCAAAAGCTAAGAAACTCATTGACTATTTATACACAGACACTAATTACAATCAAACAAGGCGCAGGTGTGGATACCTATCCTTCATTGCCATCTCAACCTGTGTGTGTCAACTTAAGTGTATATTATCAGCCCAAACATTCAAATTTACATAAACTTTTGAACAGGACCATTTTATTATTTACGTTATTGCTATGGTTTATTTAATGATTGTGCTGGTCTGTGATACAGAAAAGTTTTAATTTGAAACACATTAAAAATAACAAACATGTTTTGTCTGAGCACTCATGTTTTCTTAAAATGCTACATATCTTACAAATTCTGCCATAGGTATGTAAACTTATTAGCACAACTGTATATATTTTTCTCTGGAAGTTTAGCTAAGATTTGCTTAAGGCTGTGGACTTTGCTAGACTTGATAACAGAGCTTTGTAGAAAGATATCCACAGCTGAAGGACAACTGATCTTAAAGAAAATAAGTTTATAAGACAGTACTTTTATGATACTGGAACAAGCACATAGGATTACAGTAAAATGAATTTAAGGGGGTGTTTAGAGAATAGTTTTTATGGATTTTTTTTGTCACTGTAGTCCATAATTTACTGTCAAATTTAGTCCTTAAAAGCAGAATTGCAATAGCTAAATTGGCAACTTCCAATTGCAATCAATGAGGAAAAATCTAAGCAGAAGCACCCTTGATTGTTGAATGCTGACTCATTCCCTGCTAATACCTCTGGGATCCTTGTTGAAGCTAGTCATTGTACACAGGATGCTTCCACCCAAGTTCTGATCTCTATTTAATAGGAATGTGACAAATTCCAGTCTATGATTGTCAGCCTATGAACAATATCCAATATGAAAGATGTCAGCTGATGAAATCCCTCAAGGATTTAAGTGAGCTGAAGAAAGTAAGGGTGGTCAGGTTGAGGAGCTAGCAATCACCAAGAGATCTGGGGACTGCTATTTATGATGACCTCAAGGTATGCAGACAGCGTGACAAAGCAATTGGGAAAACAAATAGTACAAAAAGTGAAGTAATATTACCTTTTTACAAGTCTCTCATAAGACTCCAACCTTGAGAACTGTGTTCAGATATGGAGAACATATCTAGAAAAGGATATTTGACAGTCGAGAGGCAATTCTCTAAGGTGTCGAAAGAGAAGCTCAAGGATTTTCTTGTCCAATTTCCTCGCAAAAATTAATGAGTACAAAACTGGAGGGATCACAGTAATAGAGGAAATATCCTTTTGGGTAACAAAGGAAGATGTACTGATGGTTATGGTATGCATCCTTGGAGACCAATGTATCTGAGTCTCATAATGAAGCCACCTGGGAGGGTACATCCAAATTTGCAATCCCTCTCAATCTCGTGAACCGAAGATTGAAGCTTATGCTTTGGTGCCTCCACGCGATGCTGTCAAGTCTCCTCTTATCTGAACTTGACTCTGGTGGGAAGAGCAGGAAGGCTCAATGAACCTGAGCCACTTCTTAGATTCTGACTTCAATGAAGATGCTTGATCCTTCTGTAATGATGGATTACCAGTGGTCTGTGTGGTTCTAGGGATCTTAGGTGTTGATAAGAGGGCATCAGCCTAAAGTCTCATGGAAGGTATCAAGTAGATGCAATCTTTGAAGCTTGATAGTCCTGGGCAACATCTTTCAGTAGATGCCACAGCCAGAAACATCATGCTCTAGGCTCAAATAGTGCATGCAATTCAAGCAATAGCCAGTTATAAAGAAAGACTAGGAACAGCTAAGTAGGCCAAATCAAAAAGCTGAAGAAAAATTTCTTCTCAGGAAAAGGAAATTCATCTAGTGTCATCCACAGACAAAAAAGGACTGGGGGGTCCCCATGTGGTAGTGGTTATGTGGGAAGCTCAGTGTATGCCTTTAAAAGCCTTTAGACATTTCTACAGCTTTTTAAGAAATGTTCTCTGTCAGCACTGTCAGATGACATCGCCTATACACATGGCTGATTCATCCTTCTTGGCCTTGGAGAAAATAAGATATGGTATCTCTTCAAAAGATTTTCATTTTCACAAGAGACCATCATCCTCACTCAAAAATAACACACTAGCAATGCAGACTAGTGAATTAGAAAATCTCAAATTTTTGTGCAGGATCCATCCTGAAATAACAATGTGATACAGTAATATACTATCTTGGATATAAAATTCAGAAAAATCTGAAACTAACTTTAAATGAAATTTCACATTAAGCTGAATGTTATATTTTACATTATATTAAAAACCAGATATAACAATATGGTTATGAAAATCAAATATCACTCACATGTACCTGTTCTTGAGAAGAAATCTTTTACTGTACCACAGAAATAAAAAATTATCTATCCTGAAAAGCTGTTGTAACCTACTCACAATGTAACACTGGCAATTCTTATTTTCTTACTTATAATTCTATGTACTGTCGTATTGCAGGAATATTTTTCAAAGTTGTTTACTAACCTTTCGTGGTTGGAAATCATACTTTACACAGTGCTGAAATCCTTTGCCTTTTGATTTCAGTGAAGTGACTATCAAACAATTGCCAACAAAATGAGCAGAATACCCAACACCTTTGCTAGTACGAAAACTGAAACAGAAAAAAGAATTAATGTAGTAGAAATAGACTATATTGGGGAAATAGTTGTAAACATCCAATGTTATGAAACAGTTCATCACTAGCAGAAAACTTAACTATATATATATTGGATAAAGCAATACTGTTGACCTATAAAGTGTTCTCCAAGGACAGCAGGATTTTAATGTTTCTTATTTAGCCTGGCACTTTGGAAAAACTATATCATTTTCATGGATTCATTAATCAAACCTTTTGGATTTTCTACTACAATATATAGAAAGCAAACTGAATGCAATAACGTATTGCAGTTTTGAAGTTGTCATCCCCCTTTGGTTCCACCATAAATGAATATATGCTTAAGATTATAGAGATGAAGGCAAAATTCCAAGAAAAGGTTATCCATTAAGGGAAGTATGTAGAGCATTTAAAAGAGAACCATATTAAAATCACAAACAGTTGATAAAACATACCTATAAAAAACTGAAGATTGAATGAATAGCACGTGAGCTTCCATTTTCTTTGCAAGCAGCAGAGATAAAACACAAATAATCAAAACTAGCACATATTAAAGTCTCATTCCATGTGGCAAAGCTTTCCACAGGAAGTTTTTGCTATGGTCCACAACATTAGTGATATGATGGTATTGGCAGATGAAGTAGTAATAACCAAAAATTGGGATATAACTAGTATACAATCAAAACAAATGAAATAACTAGCTATGTGATGAATATGAACTGCGAGAAATTAATAATTGAATCTCAAAATGTGACTAATATTAAAACTAAGTGATGTTGTTTAATTTAATTATTGATATAGAGATAAGACCTCAGTTTTGGCAAGAGATCTGAATTAACAGAAACTTCTGATGGCCAATTGGTCCAATCATCGGTCTTATAATCTCTAATTTTAATTTTGTTAGTTTTAATAAAAAATTCTTTTATTATGCGTTACCACGATACCAACTTTACAAATTACTTTATTATTTTTAAATTTTTTACTAAAATTAATGTCTATTGGTGCTAGTGAAGCAACATTGTAAGTTTCAAAAGTTGATTATTTTTGTTTTGCTTTAATGTTAAACTTGGTTCATAAATTTTGAACACTGTTTCCTAAATATTGATGAAATTGATGCTAGTCACTCTTGATAAATGGCATTGATATTTGATTGCCTATAAATTGAATTACTTAATAAAGTGACAACACATTCACTCAGTTCAACAACTGACTGAATAATACTGATTGATTGGACTGACACGTCTCAAAAGGATAACATTGTGTAGCTGTTCAACAACTTAGTAACATTGATGAACCAAAGTAGCAAGTCATTCACTTAGCCAAACAATTAACTGTGTTATGCTGATGGACCCGATCGTCTCAAAAAAAGTAACAAAATGTTAATGTTCAGCAATTTTGTAGCAGTTTGTCAGATTCTTAATGTCTCTGTGTGAATGTACCACAATGTTGACTCATGCAACTGTATGAAACTAGTCCAATGACATGATATCTCAAAATTGATATAAAATTCTCTGCAGCCAAATATATAATGCAGGTTAAGCAATCAAATTTCCAGTCTTGTAATTGAAAATGGGACGAACGGTGTCATTCACATTGTCTCTCATATGATTTTATATCTCGACAAAATTATTTAACCGGCAGAACACTTATCTGAAGTTTGATGAATTTGGTGATCTCAAGCGTTGCAGATTATTCTTTTACTTGGTTCTGCCGTAACTGAGACCCAAAGGTCTAACAACCGCCGCCAACGCGGCCGGCGTTTCGCAAAACACGCTGCTTCAGGGCGGACTAATTTGTAAAGAGAGACTTCTTCTACTGTGGTCGGGCTCAGACTGAAATTGTTTTCAAAAATGGCCGCGCTAGATTTAAGCTAATGATTGGCTTAAAAAGTCACCAATGGGTGTTCTTAGTTACAAGCTGCCAACGTACTGACGTTGTGCTATGCTATCAATGCCATACGTATCGTTGCAATGTAACGCTTACTGCTAGTCAATAAAGATCTTAAATGTTGAACTCAATTACATCCGTCATACTTCCTTTACTTAAATATGGAGTGGATTAACATACTTAGCCATGCCTGTTTGCCTGCCTGTTTGCCTGAATCAATTAGTTTGTATTAAATTACAATTTTGTTGAAATTTCTTCTCTGGATGTTTCATTGAGAAAAATGGAAGATGGCGAAATTATCACCAGTGTATTTAAAAAACCCACTGATCGTAACACCATGTTGCACTTTGATAGTGCACATCCTATGCCATTGAAAAACAGTCTCCCTTTTTCACAATTTTTGAGATACAAACGGAACTGTTCCAATACAGTATTATACAGACAACAATCAGAAAAGCTCAAATTGGATCTGAAGAATAGAGGCTATCCCAATAAGTGTATTAAAACAGGATTCAAACGTGTATTGTATTACGATCGGGATGCGCTACTTACACCACAATCAAAGTCTCAAGATGAGAACACAATTACATGTGTAACTCGATACTCACCTTGGTCACGTAAGATCGTACAAGCCATGCGTCATCATTGGTTTTTGATTAAAATGATACCGGGCATGCAAAATGTGGAATTCCGAGCAGTTTACTCAAGATCACAAAATTTGAAGGAAATTTTAAGTCCGTCTATGTTGAAAGACATTGAACATCCTCAAACAATTGATGGCACTACACCATTGGGTCATTTCAAATGTGGCCACTGCAAAATTTGTGACCAAACATTAGAAATCAAGGAATATATATGTACACATACTCAATACAGGTACAAAATGAACAACTTTACTACGTGTCAGACAGATCATGTAATATACATCATAAAATGTCCATGTAACAAAATTTACGTGGGACAAACAATGAGATCATTCAAATTGAGGATAGGTGAACACAAAAGCTGTTTGAAGAATAAAAAGACATCCGCTCCAATAGTAATGCATTGCATGCAGGAAAACCATGATATTAAAGAGCTGAGATGGTTTGTTTTGGAACATATCAAACGAGACATAAGAGGAGGTGATAGAGAGAGGTTATTATACAAAAAAGAACAAGAATGGATTTTCAAATTAAAATCCGAAGAACCAGATGGTTTGAATTCTAAAATAGAATGGAATAGCCTTATTCATTAAATTATTTTTATTTTCAGTTATAAAATCATGGCTAAGTATGTTAATCCACTCCATATTTAAGTAAAGGAAGTATGACGGATGTAATTGAGTTCAACATTTAAGATCTTTATTGACTAGCAGTAAGCGTTACATTGCAACGATACGTATGGCATTGATAGCATAGCACAACGTCAGTATGTTGGCAGCTTGTAACTAAGAACACCCATTGGTGACTTTTTAAGCCAATCATTAGCTTAAATCTAACGCGGCCATTTTTCAAAACAATTTCAGTCTGAGCCCGACCACAGTAGAAGAAGTCTCTCTTTACAAATTAGTCCGCCCTGAAGCAGCGTGTTTTGCGAAACGCCGGCCGCGTTGGCGGCGGTTGTTAGACCTTTGGGTCTCAGTTACGGCAGAACCAAGTAAATGAATAATCTGCAACGCTTGAGATCACCAAATTCATCAAACTTCAGATAAGTGTTCTGCCGGTTAAATAATTTTGTCGGGATATAAAATCATATGAGAGACAATGTGAATGACACCGTTCGTCCCATTTTCAATTACAAGACTGGAAATTTGATTGCTTAACCTGCATTATATATTTGGCTGCAGAGAATTTTATATCAATTTTGAGATATCATGTCATTGGACTAGTTTCATACAGTTGCATGAGTCAACATTGTGGTACATTCACACAGAGACATTAAGAATCTGACAAACTGCTACAAAATTGCTGAACATTAACATTTTGTTACTTTTTTTGAGACGATTGGGTCCATCAGCATAACACAGTTAATTGTTTGGCTAAGTGAATGACTTGCTACTTTGGTTCATCAATGTTACTAAGTTGTTGAACAGCTACACCATGTTATCCTTTTGAGACGTGTCAGTCCAATCAATCAGTATTATTCAGTCAGTCGTTGAACTGAGTGAATGTGTTGTCACTTTATTAAGTAATTCAATTTATAGGCAATCAAATATCAATGCCATTTATCAAGAGTGACTAGCATCAATTTCATCAATATTTAGGAAACAGTGTTCAAAATTTATGAACCAAGTTTAACATTAAAGCAAAACAAAAATAATCAACTTTTGAAACTTACAATGTTGCTTCACTAGCACCAATAGACATTAATTTTAGTAAAAATTTTAAAAATAATAAAGTAATTTGTAAAGTTGGTATCGTGGTAACGAATAATAAAAGAATTTTTTTATTAAAACTAACAAAATTAAAATTAGAGATTATAAGACCGATGATTGGACCAATTGGCCATCAGAAGTTTCTGTTAATTCAGATCTCTTGCCAAAACTGAGGTCTTATCTCTATATCAATAATTAAATTAAACAACATCACTTAGTTTTAATATTAGTCACATTTTGAGATTCAATTATTAATTTCTCGCAGTTCATATTCATCACATAGCTAGTTATTTCAGATGAAGTAGTAAAACACATGGTTATAAAAAAATGTGGCCAGTGTACTATGTGCCCTTACACTATAGGTGTTCATAGTTTCACACATCTGATTATAGAACAAATGTTCCCACTGCAGATGAACATGAATTCATGTTTTAAAATGTCCATGTAATTTATTATATGTGGCAAATTAAACTAACTGAAAACCACAGTTGTATACAAACAAGTAAGATGGAAATTCCTCGAGTTTTTCACTGCCTGCAACAAAATCTTGGGTCTGAGAAATTTACCTGGTTCATTATCAATCAGGTACAAATATCTTGGAGAGGAAGCATCACAGAGTAAGAGTTACCAATTAAAGAGCAACACTGGATTTATAACTTGCAAACAGTTAATCCTTTGGTTTAAATATGGAATTAGAATGGAAGAGCATTAAGAACATAAGAACATGCCATACTGGGTCAGACCAAGGGTCCATCAAGCCCAGCATCCTGTTTCCAACAGTGGCCAATCCAGGCCATAAGAACCTGGTAAGTGCCCACAAACTAAGTCTATTCCATGCTACTGTTGCTAGAAATGGCAGTGGCTATTTTCTAAGTCAACTTAATTAATAGCAGGTAATGAACTTCTCTTACAAAAGAATTTATCCACTCCTTTTTTAAACACAGCTATACTAACTGACTAACCACATCCTCTGGCAACAAATTCTAGGGTTTAATTGTGCGTTGAGTGAAAAAGAACTCTCTCTGATTAGTTTTAAATGTGCCACATGCTAACTTCATGAAGAGCCCCCTAGTCTATTATCTGAAAGAGTAAATAACTGATTCACATCTACTCGTTCTAGACCGCTCATGATTTTAAACACCTCTATCATATCCCCCCTCAGCCGTCTCTTCTCCAAGCTGAAAAGTCCTAACCTCTTTAGTTTTTCCTTATAGGGGAGCTGTTCCATTCTCCTTATCATTTTGGTCGCCCTTCTCTGTACCTTCTCCATCGTAATTATATCTGTTTGAGATGCGGCGACCAGAATTGTACACAGTATTAAAGGTGCGGTCTCACCATGGAGCTATACAGAGGCATTATGACATTTTCCGTTTTATTCACCATTCCCTTTCTAATAATTCCCAACATTGTTTGCTTTTTTGACTGCCGCAGTACACTGAACCGACGATTTCAATGTGTTATCCACTATGATGACTAGATCTCTTTCTTGGGTGGTACCACCTAATTATGAAACCTAACATTGTGTAACTATAGCATGGCTTATTTTTCCCTATATGCATCACCTTGCACTTATCCACATTAAATTCCATCTGCCATTTCGATGCCCAGTTTTCCAGTCTCACAAGATCTTCCTGCAATTTATCACAATCTGCTTGTGATTTAACTACTCTGAACAATTTTGTATCATCTGCAAATTTGATTACCTCACTCGTCTTATTTCTTTCCAGATCATTTATAAATATATTGAAAAGTAAGTGTCCCAATACAGATCCCTTAGGCACTCCAATGCCCACTCCCTTCCACTGAGAAAATAGTCCATTTAATCCTACTCTCTTGTTTCCTGTCTTTTAGCCAGTTTGTAATCCACAAAAGGCCATCACCACCTATCCCATGACTTTTTACTTTTCCTAGAAGCCTCTCATGAGGAGCTTTGTCAAACACGTTCCTAAAATCCAAGTACACTACATCTACCGGTTCACCTTTATCCACATGTTTATTAACTCCTTTAAAAAAGTGAAGCAGATTTGTGAGGCAAGACTTGCCTTGGGTAAAGCCATGCTGACTTTGTTCCATTAACCCATGTATTTCTATATGTTCTGTGATTTTGATGTTTAGAATACTTTCCACTATCTTTCCTGGCACTGAAGTCAGGCTAACCGGTCTATAGTTTCCCGGATCGCCCCTGGAGCCCTTTTTAAATATTGGGGTTACATTAGCTATCCTCCAGTCTTTAGGTACAATGGATGGTTTTAATGATAGTGTACAAATTTTTATTAATAAGTCTGAAATTTCATTTTTGTGTCTCTTCAGAACTCGGGTGTATACCATCCAGTCCAGGTGATTTTCTACTCTTCAGTTTGTCAATCAGGCCTACCACATCTTCTAGGTTCACTGTGATTTGGTTCAGTCCATCTGAATCATTACCCATGAAAACCTTCTCCAGTACAGGTATCTCCCCAACATCCTCTTCAGTAAACACCGAAGCAAAGAATTCATTTAATCTTTCCACAATGGCCTTATCTTCTCTAAGTGCCCCATAACCCCTCGATCATCTAACAGTCCAACTGACTCCCTCACAGGCACTGAAAAAAGAGTGAAAAGTGGAATATAAATCTAAATAAAATATTTAATCAAGGAAATCCTGTTCCGCTGCACCTCTGCAGAACTGATTGCTCGCCTCTGTGTTTCATGTATGTGCAGTGTCTCTCCTCCATGTCAAGCACCATGTTGGCATCTCGTTACACTAACAGGACACACCTGTATACTAATTCTGTCTGTGAAGATCACAGTGAACAGCTGTGTAGGTCCCAGATCCCTTCTGGACAAAATGACTAGATTAGGGGTCCGTAAGCTTTTCCAGGGAAGGGCCACATAGGAAATCTCAGATTGCCAAGAGGGCCGGGGGGGAGGGGTATCTCCCTCAGTTTGCAGAGCAGGATGGGGACTTTTCTGGCCATTTGGATGATTTGAGATGCTGGGAAAGGGAAGGAACAAGGTCTCCATGAATGGAACAGACAATAATATTTGAAGATTTCTCAGAAATTGGTAATTGTCACACCACCAGGAATCCTGTTCCCCGACTTCTCCTTCCATCTGCTCCCCTGAGGTGTGATTGTTGTGCATTCTTTCATCTCTCTTCACTCTAACCTCTTCCTCTCTCATTCCCTCTTCCCTTACCTCTCTCCCCCACCCTTCCCTTACCCCTTTCATTCTCTCCCTTCCCCCTCTATGCCACGTATTTCCTCCTCCCTTCCCATTTACCCCTCCCTTCCCTTCGCTCCCTTACGTCAGGCCTCATTCCCCTCATCCCATTCACTCCCCCTCCACTCCTTTCACTTCTCTTATTCACTCCCACTTCATTCTTATTTCCTCTCCTCCATATGCCTTCTCTCTCATTCCTTCCCATCTTGTTATATCACTTATCTCCCTTCCCTCTCACCCCTATTCTTCTCATTCAAATCCTTCCTTTCCCTTCCAGTTCCTCTCACCCCTCCCTTACTCGAGCCCCCCTCCCCCAGCAGTGTCCTTCAGTGGCAGGACCTGGCCACGTCTTCTCCCACCAGTGGCTCTCGTCGGTGCTGCGGATCCAGGAGCTTTCTTCAACCTTTCTGCTCAGTGGTGCCTTAAAAACGAAAGTACTTTGTTGGTGAACTGGATATAGCTATGCCAAGAAAAAGCATGGCAAGTCAAAATTAGCTGAGCGTGGCAACCCAGCCCGCTGGCCGTAGTTTGGGAACCTCTGTCCTGTTTGTCCTTGAGCTTAAGACAACAGTAAATACTTTGAGAATAATGGAAAGCTGCTGCTACACTTTCCCCCTTGCTTTGAGTCTGCAGCCTCTCCCCTTCAGACCACAGAGAGAAACACACAGTGAACTCAGGCACATTTCTCTATTGCAGTCACAGAGGGGCTCTTACAAAATGGAATATACCATATACTCTGTACTCCAAAACCATGTCATTGTAAATGAGAGACACTTTAGTGGAGAACCCAAGGGGTCCCCACAGTAGAATTTAATAATGTTGTGATATTTAGATCTGCTAGCAGAATAGACTGGGAGAGCAACGGGTAGGTTTCACAAAACAGAAGATGTAATCTTACTGTATACATTTGTATTTTGACATTCTGATCTGTGGAGGGTAATGCCAGAATTGATGGCATTGTGCAGGCTTTGCAGGAAGCAGGAGAGCCCAAGGACCTTAGTGTTAATGGAGAATACATCTTCGCTCTCCTTTTGTCATGGAGCTGCTGTGTGCAGCTCTGTACATTTAGTTTCTTTTAAAGGGAAACATCAAACTTCAAGGTGGGATATTGTCCAGGCAGATCAACATTTTCTCCCTGTGACTAATCAGTTTTAGATTAAAAAAAAAGGATTGTGGATTAGCTTAAATTTAAAAAAAAGACTCCTTACTACTGAGAGGTTTTTTAAAATTGTGTTAACCACAGGGATGCAGTTGCTGATATCAAAAGGATCCCTATTTGCCACAGTGGGGTTTTCTGATGTCACTGCTTTGCTGCTGCTCACACAAAATGGATGGTCCCCCATGTGCTATAGAGAGCACCCTGCTTGAGCATAATGTTCATTGTTAGGCCAGTGTGGGATGCTTTCACATGACAGGAAATCTTATGCATTGAATTTTGAGCACAGAGGTCCCCTATAATAAAGTGCAGAGCATCTGCTTAAGAAAGTTACAGTAGTAGAGTCCAATTAGAAAATGCACTTTGATGAAACCCACAAAAATTCATCCCATGTAAACATGTTCTCCAGAGGGTGCATACCAGAAAGCACAGCAAATAAGTCCCTATGTGTTCTGTAGGTGGCAAAGTAAAGTAAGAATCTAACCAAATATTATTCCTGATGCCCAGGCCTCATTTCTCTCCTTTAAGAACATAAGAAATTGCCATACTGGGTCAGACCAAGGGTTCATCAAGCCAGCATCCTGTTTCCAACATTGGCCAATCCAGGCTGTACGTACCCAAAAACTAAGTATATCCCATGATACTGATGCTAGTAATAGCTGTGGCTATTTTCTAAGTCAACTTAATTAATAGCAGGTAATGGAATTCTCCTCCAAGAAGTTATCCAAATCTTTTTTAAACCCAACTACACTAACTGAACTCACCACATCCCCTGGCAACAAATTCCAAAGTTTAATTGTGCATTGATTAATTATTTGAATTCTCATGTTTTGGAACCTAATATATCTTGGATGTATGCAAATAATATGTGCAGGAATTAAAACAAGTTCATTCATGCCATCATTTTTCTTTTCATATATGGTTTAGAACAGCAATTCTGAACCAGTGTGTCCTGACATGCCAGTGTGTTGCCAAGCACCAGCAGGTGTTCTGCGATTTCCTGGTGGCCCGCTGCCCCAGTTGCACTTCCCTCCCTCTCCTTCATCGCAGCCAGACACACACATTCTTCCACTAACACTGCTGCTGTTCCGTCAAGGCAGGAATGCTAGCAATGTTGTTGGAAGCTGGCAACATCAACGGCATGGCCCTTCCTTCTTCTCGCCCCCACAGCCTGGAACAGGAAGTGATGTATAGTGGGATGCACAGGAAAAAGAGAAGACCATGCTGCATAAAGTAGTGGCAGAAGCGCGGGCCCAGACAAAAATGTCGGCAACAATATGCAATGGAAGAAAGTGCAGAGTTGCCCCCACAGCCGATGGGATTCTTCGTTCTTGGGCAGTGGGGGCTTGAGGAGAAGGCTACTACAGCTGTCATTTGTGTTGGGGGGGACGGAGTCGTGAATGAAAGCTAACCAGAGGGGGAGAGATTATGTGTGCGATTAACAGACAGATAGGTCAGGAAGAGACGTGTGTGTGTGTGAGCGAGACAACATACTGGTCGAGTAAGTGACGTGTGTGTGTGTGTGTGTGAGCGAGACAACAGACTGGTCGAGTAAGTGATGTGTGTGTGTGTGAGCGTGAGCATGAGAGCGTGTGAGCATGTGTGTGTGTGTAAGAGAGAGACTGGTCAAGTATGTGGCTGGTATGAGAGAGCGAAAGAGAGAATGGTTGGGGACCCTAAGGAAGAGGACAGTGAGGACTGAGCTTCAGCATCCACTGCTGCTTTCTGGTATATACTATTGGCCTGCAAGGAAAAGGAGTAGGAGAGATGTTGGAGAGGGTAAGTAATGGTGGCTTTTTAAGTTTATTTTTCTTGAATGACTACCATTTTAAGTATGTGATGTGATTGTTGTTTTGAAACATTTTATTCGTTGTTTAATAATTTTTATAAGTTTTTTTTAATTGTTGGATTTTTTTTCATCAACTAATTTCAAACATTTATTAGTATAGTTTTACAATTATTTCTGTGTGAGGATCTATAGGTGCTTGGATGTTCTGTTTTCCTAACAGGACGTGTATTCATGTTTAGGGCCTGGTTTAATATTTGTAGTATTGCCTTTTCATAGATACCTTAGTTACTGTTTGAGTGTGTTCCATAATGAAGGTGTAACTTTGTGCAGATTAGTTTGTATGCATTATTGCAGATCCTGGGACTCTGTTAGGTGCTATATTTCTGTTTCTATTTCTCCAGTTTTGCACTGCATGCAGAATGGCTTTTTTGGGTTTCCATTCCAGTTTCTGTCTCCATATTTGTAATTTGTGGTCTTTCTGTACTTGCTGAAACCTTGCAAAATGAATGACCTTATTGAACTAATGCCAGCTGCCCTTAAGAATCTTGATACTACTGATATAGATTCTGCTCTGTCTATTTGGAATTCCTTAACAACCAATGTAGCTGATACCATATGTCTAATTATTAAAAAAGATATCTATCCCTTTAATAAACACAAAGCACCCTGGTATACACCTACATTAAAAAAACAAACTGACTTTAAGACGTATGGAAAGAAAATGGCAAAAAAAACCCAAACACTACCACCTTCTGTATTTACAGAGCTGCTCTGAGCAAATATAGATCCTCCATCAAGTCTACTAAATGTGACTTTTACTCTTAAAAAAAAAAAACATGATTATCAATTTAACCCTAAAGTTCTTTTTTCTTATGTATGGGAGCTTACCAAGACTAGTCCGCCTTCTCTTCCCCAGGTTAACTTACAACAAAAATGCAATGAATTTGCATATCTTTTCAGAAATAAGATCTCTAATTTAATTAACAATATTTCTCACTCTAACACACAACAGATCACACTGCCTATCAATCCTGAATTATCTTGGATGAACTTTGAAAATGTAACAATATCTGAAATTGAGATACTAAAACAAAATGAACCCTGCGGTTCATCCACTCAATTCAATTCTGACCAAAACACTAAAACTAATACCTAATATCATTGCCAGTTCCTTAGCTGATATTATTAATACTTCCTTAAATCAAGGACTTTTTCCCGATATATTGAAATGTGCAGTCATCATCCAATACTAAAAAAAAACACAAGCTACATATAATTGATCCGAATAATTTTAGACCCATTTCCAATCTACCTTTTGTAGCCAAACTGATAGAGAAAGTTATTAACCAACAACTTACGGAACACTTAGAGACCAATAATATTTTATATCCTGCACAATTTGCATTCTATAACTTTTTTTTAATACAGAGACTTTACTTGTTTCTCTTACAGATACCATCTTAAGAGGTCTAGATAATGGTCAATCTTATCTTTATAATAATGCTTGACATCTCTGCAGCCTTCAATATGATCAACACGAGATTTTTTTTTTTATTTTCAAAATGTTAACAAAATATAACAAGCATAAGTTTTGCTATGGGAATACAGTACAATTCAAACATAATATTTAAATATAACGAAATGAAATATTACAATTCACTCTTTGTACTAAAAAATAAAGGAAATATGGGGGAGGACTAGAAAAAGAAGAGCGGATAATCTAAAGAAATATATAATTTTTTTAACTTAATTTAGGTCGCCAAGTATTTAGACATAACCTATTCTGTTTGCGGACTCACATGTTTACTACCCTGGGTGTGAGCTTCCAAAAAGGCTCTTAACTGATATAATTCAAAGAAGGCATAGTTAACATTGTTATAATATATAGCACATTTGCATGGATAGCGTAAAACAAATTTCGCTCCCAGTTTTAATGCATCAGGTCTTAATTCAAGAACATTTTTCCATTTCATCTGTGTAGATCTGGTCAGGTCTAGGTAAACCCAGACCTTTTGACTGTAAAACAGCAATTGCCTATTACGGAAAAACATTTTCAGAATATTATTGTGCTCTGACATGAATGCGAATGTCACTAAAACCGGTCTCCTCTGGGTAATTTATGTTACATTAGAAAGTTCCAAGATTTTGGAAATGTCCAATTGAACAGGTTGTTCTCTCCATTTTCCCTGGAAATATTTTGCGGAAGGTAATAGATCTTCATGATCACAGGTAATGCAGATTCAGGAATATTTAATATTTTTAATATGTAGGTCTTAAATAGTTCCAATGGAAAGCTTAACCTGATCACAGGGAAATTTAACACCCTTAAATTACAAATTCCTGAAACATTTTCAAGGCTTTCTAATCTTTATTTACTATTAGATCTGATTTAATCATATTTTGAGTTGTTTTTTCTGTGTCTCTTATCTATTTCTTCCACTTTTTTTTTTTTTTTTTATAAGTAGACAATAAATTTGTATTCATCAGGACTTGGTTTTTAATATCCACTGTTGACTGAGACAATGTAGCCAGAGAGGACCAAATTGATTTCAATGCCCCACATATACCTTCCATGGTTATAGGTAAGGCTGTAAATTTTAACAGTTCAGATTCCAGAGCCTTTGGCTTCTCATCGCCCCATCTCCCATTTGTGCCAGTTCCCCTACCTTGCTGCGATGTTCCTGGAGTAACCAGCCCATTTTCTACGAGGGTATGTTAGTGTTGTTGTTGTTCTTCGGTTACTTTTTTTTCACCACATCGAGGGTAATCTGGAGCCCCAAGTTCTATCTCAGGGTCTCCCAATATTGTTGCAGCTCTTCTGGAAACCCCTGTACATTAACAGGGGAGAGCGCAATCTCTTCCTCGGACCTCGGTGTCAAATGACCTGGGGGAACGGGTCTGTCCGGCGTGCTGGGGCTTAAAGCTGTATGTATCCATGGTCAGAAGGGAGAGATCCCGATACTCAGGTCTCCCTTCAGCAACCGCACTTCTCGATGTTTGGGTCGTGTCCGCTGTGAAGAAACCTTCAATACGTGGCTGTAGATGGTCGCTAGATGGCAAACTTGTAGCTACCCCTCTTACCTTCGCTTTGCGTTTCGTGTGGGGCACAGTTTGAGGAAAATTCTCAAAAAAGTCAAGGAAACGCCGTAAGAGTTTCTCCCAGAGTGTTTACCTGGCAGCCATCTTGAGTCCTCTTAACCACGAGATTTTATGGTTTGAATCATACTTAAAAAACAGATCATTTAAAGTCAAAATTGGGGTCTTTGAATCCGACCAAATAGAGTTTTTCAATGGAGTACCTCAGGGTTCTTCCCTATCCGCTATACTTTTTAACATTTACATGTTGCCTCTGTGCAAGTTATTAGCCAGTTTAGGAATTTCACATTATATTTATGCAGACGTCCAAATTTTACTTCCTATTAAGGACTCCATTGAAAACACACTTACATTATGAGAAATGTATCTCGTATCAATACAACTTTTAACTCATATGAGTCTGTCCTTAAATCAAACAAAAACAGAGATTCTATTGATCTGCAATAAATTGAATGAGTAAACCAATTTGGAAATTAAAATTTTAAAGCCCAAATATACCACTGTAAATGAAGTAAGAGATTTAGGAGTAATTCTAGACAGCAAAGTAAATTGGAAGAAATTTATCAACACTTTAATAAAAGCTGGTTTTTTCAAGCTTCCATATTAAAGAAATTGAAACTTCTCCTTCCATGCCAATGATTTTAGAATTTTTTACAAGCACTCATCTTTTCAAAAATAGATTACTGTAATGCCTTGTCACTGGGCCTTCCAGCATCTACCACCCATCCTCTTCAACTACCGTATTTTTCGCTCCATAAGACGCACCTGACCATAAGACGCACCTAGGATTCAGAGGGGGAAAATAAAAAAAAATAAAAAAAATTGTGCTAAACCGGCTCTGCATCTGGGCATCTTATGGAGCAAATTAGGGGAGTGCATAGCTTTTTTTTTTTCTCCCCATTTTGTTTTCGGGTCTGGGGAGGGCCATTTCGGTCCACTCCCCAGATCAGAAAACTTTTCTTTCTCTGGGAACCCCATCCCAACCCTTTAAATTAACAACCCCCCCAAGACCTGCCGACTTAATTTACCGCAACCCCCCACCCTCCTGACCCCCCCCAAAGACCTGCCGACTTAATTTACCGCAACCCCCCCCAAGACCTGCCGACTTAATTTACCGCAACCCCCCACCCTCCTGACCCCCCCCCCAAGACCTGCCGACTTAATTTACCGCAACCCTCCAGTCGGTCCCAGTGACATAGTGAGGGCAAAGGGCTGTCGGCGCCATTTTGATTACTGGCAGCCGACGGCCCCACACCCAGGAGATCATTCCCGGACCGCTCCTGGACCCCCGCGGACGTTTGGCAGGTCTTGGGGGGGGTCAGGAGGGTGGGGGGTTGCGGTAAATTAAGTCGGCAGGTCTTGTGGGGGGGTCAGGAGGGGTTGCGGTAAATTAAGTCGGCAGGTCTTGGGGGAGTCGGGGGGGGGGGGGGTTGTTAGATTTTTGTGGGTTTTGTTTTTTATATTCGCTCCATAAGACGCACATACATTTTCCCCCCACTTTTGGGGGAAAAAAAGTGCGTCTTATGGAGCGAAAAATACGGTACTTCAAAACGCTGCTGCACGATTATTAACAAATACCAGAAAATGCAAGCATATAACTCCAATTTTGAAAGACTTGCACTGGCTGCCAATTACTTTTAGAACAAAGTTTAAAACGTTAGTCTTAATTCATAAGACGATATTCAATGAAAAAATTGAATGGTTCAATGCAGCTTTACGCTTTCATGCTCCACAACAAAATCTGCGTTCAGCAGGCAAGGGATTATTAACCATCCTGTCCCCTAAATTGGCCCATTTAAACTCAGTAAGAGAGAGCACTGTCCCTAGCAGGACCAGGGTTATGGAATGCACTACCATCCGAATTAAGGCTAGAAATAAACTCACAGACATTTAAAAAGAAATTGAAAACATGGCTATTCCTGCAAGCATTTCGATGAAAGTGTTTTAGTGTAGTTTTGTTTTAATAATATCTTTTATTATATTCTTATGATTTCTTGTTGTATTCTCATTTAGATTAGATATTTACAATGACTATTTAATCTTATCAGTCTTTATGTATATTTTTTCTCTGTTATTGTTTGTATACTTGCTGTAAACCGGTATGAAGCTACCATGAATATCAGTATATATAAATAAATAAATAGATAAGGTTGGTTTTGTGTGTATAACAGAGATGATGAATTTTACTAACATGTAGGCATTTGAATCAATTTTATTTGCCGTGTTTTCTCAATAGGACATGCATTGGTGGTAAATTACTGTCATTTCATAAGGAGGGCTATTGCACCTGGTAGTAGAGGAAATTTGTTTTGCTGTCACTGAAATGACACCAGAACCAGAATATCTTTTTTGTATGGTGAATTGTATGGGGAATGTCCTATTCTGCTCTGCACCCACTGTTGGGGGGTTGAGGGTTCCTGTGGATGCAGAGTGCATGTTTACATTTAGTCCTGTGACGGTCACGTGCTCAGTGTGTCACGCATGCAAGAACCATCTATCAGGCGTATCATGACCAAAAAAAGGTTGAGAACCACTGGCTTAAAAGAGAGGCTTCCCAATTTCTATTGGATATTTATATAAGTTGGATATATGTAATCTGCAGATGTCACAATCAACTGTTCTATTGGTTGAGGGTCATGGGATACAATTATTCATATAATTCCTGTCTCTCTCTTCAATAATTTGGAGATGGTTTTAACATCTCTGTAAATTATTTTTTAAATTTCCAGATATCATCGCTGGATCCCCCAAAGCAGGCATACTCCTCAATATGGCTATATTGGGCCGTATTTAATATTGAAAAAAAGAAAGACAATTAAGTGTGCACAGACATGAATCTCTGCAATATTATGCTTTTAATTTACAACAGAAAAAAAACCAGAATAAAGTGTTAGAAAGCAATGATTTAACATATTTCATGGGTGATGATTAGATAAGTGAGCAGAGCAAAGTAATAAGAGCATGTGTGAATATGCTGTAGTATACAAACCACATATATGAAATCCCATTTAAATTAAACCCCACTCACTTTTATATGCCACAAATACATGGTCAGATTGAGCTTATTTTGAAATATTTCTTCACAAGGTGTAGTACCAGGTGTGTACCATGAACTGTTGAAGCCAAAACACCTAACACCCTCAACATCTACTGACTATTCCTTCCACCATGGACAACAAAATGACGACACTTTTTCTGTGGGAAGAAATATTCTTGCTAGAGTCATGTTTAGCAGAGCTCCTATAAATTCCAATCAACATATCAAGCTCTATTGGAAGTTTGGATGATTTGTAACAAATCCTATCAACTTCAACACCCAGATGGTTTGGCTCATTGATTCTTTTGCATCTTTTTGATATGTGCTCTTGACTACTCAACCATCCAAATAACATATGCAACCCCAGCCTGCACAGTATGCAGCTACCACTGCATATGGCAAATAGTTGTGGTGCTGATGCTAGGCCAAAGGGCAGTACATGCTACTAGAGGCGATGTTTCCCTTTTACAGTCTGAAATACTTCCTGTGACTGGGATTCTCCCTATGTGAGTACAAGATCCTTGAGATCCAGCGGGAATAGTAAATCCCCTTTTCAAAGAAATGGGATTAAGATTCCCAAGAAAATCTTGGATTTTTCTCTCTCAAGAAATGTATTCAAGGTTGTTAGGCCTACAATGGCATGGAGTCCTTCTGTCTTCTTAGAAATCAGGAAATATATGCCCTCCTATAGTAGAACATATTCAATCACCCTGGTCTGCAAGAAGAAGAGCACCAGTGACAGCATGTTCTAATACTGGGAGGTGCACCAAGAGTCTCTCAGTGAGGCAGGGGGTGACTTAGAGGATTCCCATTACACATAATGGGGCAGATTTTCAAAGGGGTACGCACGTAAGATACGCGTGTAACCCCCCAAAAGCTGCCCCTTCCACCCCCTTAGCCTATGTTGCATAGGCTCAGCGGCGCAAGCCCCGGGATGCACGTAAGTCCTGGGGGGGGGGGGGAGTGTTGGGGGGCATGTCATGGCTGGCGCTTCATCTGGGGGCGTTCCGGGGGAGGGGCTGCGGGCGTGGTTCCGGCAAGGTGGCGTTTCGGGGGCATGGCCGAGACCTCCGAAACTGCTCCCGGGCCGGGGAATCGCGTGCCGGCAGCGGACAGGCGTAACTTTTATAATAAAGGTGGGGGGGGGGGGGGGTGGAAGGAAAGTTCCCTCCGAGGCCGCTCCAATTTCATCCGTCAGTGCTGAACAGATTCATCTCTCTAGCTAGTTTTACCACTGAGCATGCATACTGCCTTCTGAGTCTCTCAGTCAATTGCAGAGCTTAGCTTTTGCTACAAAGAACCTCATTTACAGTAAGCAAACTCACATTCTCCATCAACAAGGAGGGCTGAATTAGCAATGACATTAGGGAGTCCCAAGCTAAAGCTGTGAGTGGAGCACTTACTGAATATATGCAATCTAGCTCCCCTGCAGAGAGTGACTACTGGGTGAACAGGCTGTGCAAAACTGCTTGCCCAAAACTTGTGTCACTTGACAGATTGCCCAGATAGTAGTGGAGGTAAAGGTGTGTATATACAACCAGTCACAGCTTTGCAGATTTCTTCAATAGAGATGGCACTTAGATGAGCAACTGAAGTAGTTACGGCTCTCACTTGAAGAGCCTTGATAGAGTTTGTAATTCAAGAAACAGCCAAAGCATAACAATGCACAGTATGATCCGCTAGCCAAATGGATAATGTATATTTGGCAACTGTCACACCCAATCTGTTGGGCTCATAGGATACAAACATTGAAAAGCCTGATGATATGGTTAAGTCCTCTTCAACTAATAAGCTAAGGCTATCTAACAGTCCAGCAAATGAAGGGACCTCTCCCCCTTATGCACATGAAGTTTTGGGAATCACATAAGCAAAACAATGGTTTGATTTAAGTGAAAAGCAGAAACCATCTTAGGTAAAAACTTAGGATGGGTGTGCAGTATCACTGGAGGTAAGGAGAGTATAAGATTATTGTCTGTAGCAGGCTGATCCTTCTGGCCAAAGTGATATCAACTAAGAACACCACCTTCAATGTAAGGAACTTCAAAGATGCAGACTCTAATGGCTCGTACGAAGGCTTCATCAGTAGTGCTCAAACAACATGTTATGAGAGTTTTTAACACTGGAGTTTGTATGCCACAGATTCTTCATCAACTTTGACACCAAAGAATGTAGAGAAATGTGTTTAGCCTCCATGTGAGGGTGGTACATGCTATGGCACTCAGCTGCACTTTCACTGATGATATACTGAGACCATATATAAAGAGAAAGGGCAAGTACTGAAGCAGATCCTTAGGAGCACAGGCAAAATGCTTCCATTTCCAAGACCAAACGTTCAGCCACCAATGAAGGGATGCTTTCATATCTGGGTTTACCATTATGGAGTGCAACAGGGGTCGAACTCAGCTGAGAGTGAAGAACCTACTGAAGAATACTCATATTCAGATGAGTCATGAGTGTCAGGTGAGTCATGCCACCACATGTGTCCAAGGAAAACCAGAATTGTCCAGGCTGGGTTTCGATTCTGCTGCAACAAGTTTTGGACCGGTGTTTATAGGCAGATTGCCCTTTCCGACAGGAGGAGAAAACTTTCTCTTCTAGCAAGTCTATCCAAAACCTGATGAACTTGATTCTCTGGGAGAGAGCAAGTATCGACTTGGTGAAATTGAATATGAAACCTAGGGACTGAAGGAATTCAATCATTTTCAAGAAGTCTAGCACCTTTGCCTGAGAAGGTCTCATCACCAGCCACTCATTTAAATAAAAGAAAACATTTCCTCCAATGATGAAGATCTGCTGCCACTGTAGCCGTGCATTTCTTACAGACCCTCAGGACTGCCAGGACTGTATTGTTAGTGTGTTTTGTACTCCGTGAATTGGAGGTATTTCCAGTGAGACAGGAGGATGATGTAAGTATACTCATTCTTCAGATCCAGAGCGCATATCCTGCATGAATGAAGAGTAGGATGGTGTGGAAGGTGTTCAGTTTTTGTAAATCCAGTATGGATCTCAATCCCACTGATTTCTTGAGGAATACAAAATAACAGGAATAGAACATATTGACATGTTTTTCAGGAGGGACAAGCTCAATTGCTCGCTGACTGAGAAGAGACCACCTCAAGTCAAAGTTGGGTCGAGTGAGACAGGTAAGATTCTAGTCAAACATTAGTAAAGCAATGAGGGCCATAAGAACATAAGAATATACCATACTGGGTCAGACCAAGGGTCCATCAAGCCCAGCATCCTGTTTCCAACAGTGGTCAATCCAGGCCATAGAGAACCTGGCAAGTACCCAAGGAGAAACACAAATGGTAATCATAGTCCACAATTCTGAGGACCCAATAATCCTTGGTGATCTTCCTACACTCCCGAGGAACATCTGAATCCTTCCTCCTACTGGAGGGATTGAAGTCCAGAAGATTGGGGCTTATCAAAAACTAGGCCCTGGTTTGAGCTGAGACTACTATGGCATCTTAGGTCAATCTCACGTGGGCATCCTCAAGCTAGAAGCTGCTGTTGCAATAGAGGTGGTGTACCGTGATCTCACTGGAATTTTATTTTATTTATTTAAGAGCTTTTATAAACCAATGTTCATGTACTGGTACAAATCACGTCGGTTAACACAGAACCAAAGTTGGAAATTACATCAAACAAGAAAATTAGAAAAATTAGAAAAATTACATCAAACAGGAAAATTAAGAAACAAGAAATTACATTGAGTAAGAGGGTGCAAATAACAGGGCTAACTTCGTGAGAACTTATAGATAAAGCTGAGGAAGACTTAAAATTTAAAATATTACAAATAACAAAAATAACAGTCAACCAAATTTAAAATTATGAAATTTTTATAAACAACAAATAGTGGACAACAAACTCGGAGTTACGACTGACTTAATAAGCATGAGTGCAAATTAAAGTACAGCTAACAGGAAATTTATGTATACAGCATCAGACATCTGGTGTAATGGGGTAAGAAATGCGTGCATCAATCCCAAAGGGAGAGACCTTTAAGTGAAGGCTTTTGTAAAAAGCCAAGTTTTGAGCTTCTTTTTGAAAGTTCGACTACAGGTTTCTAGACGAAGGTCCATGCGGAGGGCATTCCAGAGAGAGGGGCTGGCAGTCGAGAATGCTCGTTTCTTTAGCAGTGTCTTGGCTGGAGGTGCATATAAGGTACCTAAGTAGCTGGTTCTGATAGATCTCAGTGATGCGTGGAGACGAAGTGGGTCGCTTAGATCTAGTGAAGTTTGGGAATGAATGGTCTTGTGGGTTATATTTAGTACTTTGAAGATGATTCTAGATTTAATAGGGAGCCAGTGAAGGTTTTTTAGAATAGGTGTGATGTGTTCTCCTCTACTAGAGTTAGTTAGAATCCTGGCAGCCGAGTTTTGCAACATTTGTAGTGGTTTGGTTGTGATAGCTGGGAGGCCAATTAGCAGAGAGTTGCAATAATCGATTTTTGAGAAAAGAATTGTTTGGAGGACTGTTCTAAAGTCCTGAAAATGGAGGAGAGGTTTCAGCTTTTTCAATATGTGAAGCTTGTGAAAGCATTCTTTCATTGTGTTTTTGACAAATTGTTTGAGATTCAGCCTATTGTCGATGGTGATGCCAAGGTCTCTAACGTGTGTGGGGAGGATCCTCAGCGGTGTGATTAGATTGTTGGCAGCCTGAAGGTTGTCATCCAAGTTTATCAGCATAAGTTCCATTTTTGAAGTATTGAGAACTAAGTTGAGGCTAGTGAGGAGGGAGTTTATGGACTGTAGACAATTGTTCCAGAAGTTGATGGTGTTGGATAAAGATTCAGTCATTGGCAACAAGATCTAGAAGTCATCGGCGTATATAAAGTGTGTGATCTTTAGACTTGAGAGCAGATGACATAGGGGGAGAAGGTAGATGTTAAACAGGGTTGGTGAGAGGGAGGATCCTTGAGGGACTCAGAGAGAGGACTTGACCAGGTGAGAAACCTTGTTGCTTATTCTAACCTTGTATGCCCTGTTGTTAAGGAATGATATGAACCATTTGAGGGCTGATCCAGAAATGCCTATGTCTGAGAGCCGGGTGATGAGGATCGAGTGCTTTACGGTGTCAAATGCTGCAGATATATCGAGCAGTGCCAGGAGGTAGGGGGTCTTTTTCTCTAGTCCGGAGAGGACTCTGTCTGTCAATGAGATTAATAGGGATTCTGTACTGAGGATTTGCGGAATCCAAATTGGGCTGTTGTGAGAATCTTGTGGTCTTCTAGGAATTCCTGATAGCTGTTTATTACTATTCTCTCCATAATTTTGGTGACAAACTGTAGATTGGCGATGGGGCGAAAACTGGTCGGGTCTGCTGGGTTCAGGTTGGGTTTCTTGAGGAGAGGTTTGAGGGTGGCTATTTTCAGCGTGTCTGGTACTACTCCTTGGGTTAACGAACTGGGTTTTTGGGGGTTTTTTTCAATTCTTTATTTTCAATTTTTGAACATTTCTTCCAGGAAAAAACTCCTTACAGAAAATTCAATGTCCTAACAAATTATATATTCACAAGTATATATATTAAACATCATATATAAATAATATGTACGGACATTTAAATTATAAGAAAATAAATGTAATTAGGAGGCGGAAGGAGCAATATCAAGAAATTCAATTTGTAACTAAGAAAAAAAACTATGGCACGCCTATAGTACTGCTTCCTTGTTTTAAACCGGATCTGTCGGAGTATCCATAGGGGCTCTTCCAGCCAAGAACGACTTCAGTTGGTCCGGTTCTAAGAATATATAATTCACATTAAGGTATCTGATGCACGCTTTGCAGGGGTATTTCAAAGTAAACTTCGCTCCTAGCTTCAAAACATCTGATCTCAGGGAAAGAAAGTCCTTCCTATGGGTTTGAGTCGTTTTGATCACATCTGGATAAATCCATATAGGACTTCCATAAAAAGGAATCTGACAATTTCTAAAGAATAAACGCATTACATGATTTCTCTCAGTGAGGAATGCAAAGGAGACTAATAAAGGTCTCCTTTGATTGATCTCATAATCAGAAGACATTTCCAAGATATTGGTTAGATTTAAGGAAGAGATTTGTTCCTGCTCTTGATTAGATTGTTGTTGGAGATAAAAAGCCTTTGTAACCACTGGCAAAGCTTGTTCAGGAATTTTTAAGTTCTTTTTCATATAGAGTTTAAATAGTTCTAGTGGAGAAATAGAATTGATAACAGGAAAACTTAATATACGAAGATTGTGTGCCCTTAATGCGTTTTCAACTATCTCTAATCTTTTTGAATTTATACCTTCAGAGTCCATTAATTTTGCTTGTTTCAATTCAATAGTAGCCATTTTTCTTTCCAATTCTTCTGTTCTATTAGAGAAATTTGTAATTAAATTGTTATTCCTCACAGATTGATTCTGTATCTCCACTGTCACTTTGGACAAAGTTTTAATAGAATTTTCTATAGAACTTAACATATTCCAAATCCCCTCCAAAGACATTGCATCGGGTTTCTTTGTAGGAGGACAAACTGAAAGTTCTTCAAGCTGTTTTAGTGCCCCTGCTTCGACAGTCCCCTCGCTTCCCCCGATACCTTGAGATGCAAATGAGGTTGCTTCCTCCCGTGCTAGCGGTGTAGAAGCACTCAGGGGTCCCTCCATTCCTCCTGGAGTTCCTTCCTCTGGATGATTTTCCCCTCCCGAAGCTTCCACTCGCCATGCTCCGGTGTCTCCAACCCTGGCCATAGCCATGGCCCCTCCGACTTCCACCGAGGCCGATGAACTGTTGATCATCTCTGCTAAGGGCTTCGCAATGATGTTTGGGATGGTGAGTAGTAGTTTGGAAGGAATGGCATCGATCAGATGATTGGATGGTTTCATCTTTTTGAGAATCAATTCAATTTCGAGTGTGAAATTGCTGGAAAGGGGATCTCTGAAAGAAGGACCTCTTAAAAGCAATGTAAAAAGCAGGAGGCTGGTTGGTTCTAGCTGACAGGGATTGGATGACCACATTTTGCTCCTTAGTCTGGACAACAGTTTCTCTGACTTTGTCCCCAAAATGATTAACTCCAGAACACAGGATGTCAGCTAACTTGCCATGGATGTCTTCTCGCAGACTGCTTGTTCTTAACCAGGCCATGTGGCATGCTCCAATGGCTGCTGCATCAAAGGAGTCATACATCAACCAGATGAGGTGCCACTCACACTCTTGTGTCCAGGAGAGCCTGACATTATCCCTCTTACTTCCAGTTCAGGGACTCCATGAGAGACTTCAGTTTGTCAATGAAGTCATGTAATTATTGCACCATATAGAGTTGGTGGGCCACAATGGGAGCACCCAATATTAACATGTCCAACATGTGACATACAATACATCACTATAATAAGACTCTGTAATATATTCCATCAGGTAAAAACCTATAATGATTTAACCACACACATAATTTTATACATATCACAGTTATCAATATAACATCTATACCACCCCTAATGTTTATGCCACCCCGACGGGATACCCGTTTCGCCCAAAAAAATAGGGCTTCTTCAGGGAAATTATTGTAGTGTCCACAATTTATAGCTCTGTTAACAGTATCTTCATTATGTTATTGTCTTCTCATTAATGCTCCAAATTGTCAAATTTCATCATTGTTGGTCATGAATAATAAAACTACTGAGCGCACATAGATCTGGTCTCTGTAACTTTCATGTCTGAAACATTCTGGAAGTCATTTGGAAAACTTTATGTGTATTTCGGATGCTTTGCAATGTGCAATCTGTGCATCTAACGCATCAACCGGAACAGCAGCTCCTTATACCTTTTTCAACAAGCCTTCGCCTTCACTCCCAGTTCAAACGCCAAAATTTTAAATTAATCTCCCGGTATTTGCGTCGCCAAACTTTTCTTGCCAATTGCCCTCAGCATTTTATTCAACCGATATCGCTACCGCATCTGCTGCAGTTAAAACGCCATGAATGCCAGTCTTCTTGGCGTTTTAACCGCAGCAGATGCGGTAGCGATATCGATTGAATAAAATGCTGAGGGCAATTGGCAAGAAAAGTTTGGCGACGCAAATACCAGGAGATTAATTTAAAATTTTGGCGTTTGAACTGGGAGTGAAGGCGAAGGCTTGTTGAAAAAGGTATAAGGAGTTGTTGTTCCGGTTGATGCGTTAGATGCACAGATTGCACATTGCAAAGCATCCGAAATACACAAAGTTTTCCAAATGACTTCCAGAATGTTTCAGACATGAAAGTTACAGAGACCAGATCTATGTGCGCTCAGTAGTTTTATTATTCATGACCAACAATGATGAAATTTGACAATTTGGAGCATTAATGAGAAGACAATAACATAATGAAGATACTGTTAACAGAGCTATAAATTGTGGACACCTACAATATTTCCCTGAAGAAGCCCTATTTTTTTGGGCGAAACGGGTATCCCGTCGGGTGGCATAAACATTAGGGGTGGTATAGATGTTATATTGATAACTGAGATATGTATAAAATTATGTGTGTGGTTAAATCATTATAGGTTTTTACCTGATGGAATATATTACAGAGTCTTATTATAGTGATGTATTGTATGTCACATGTTGGACATGTTAATATTGGGTGGTTTGGGTAAGTTATAAGTATTGCAGTATACTGATTTTTAGGGGTAATTGGGATATATATTGATTGAATGGTATGACTGTGATATTGAGAGTGATGCGTCGTTTATGGTTTTAATTGTGGTGTTTTCAGCACATAGAGGTCCTTATAAAATATGTTATGTATTTTTGAATAAAGTTTATTATACAATTGTTATTTGGCATTTTAATTTGCCTAGTCCTCTGTGTTTACATTCCAGTCATCTAAATCTGCTGCATCTGAACAAGGCAAATGGAGAGAAAGTGGTTATATCATTTGTAAGATATGTTCTTTGTAGACAGCAGGATAAATCAACCACAGAACTGGGTGATGTTATCCAGTGGCACAAAAATGAATAAAGCTCTCTCAGAAATATCAAGGTGGTCTTGCTGAGCATGTGCAGATTTTCCCATGCACTTGCCCACCACATGTGTCTCTCAGTCTTATTGGCAAGCAGAGGCAGGAGGGATTGTGTGGAAGATTTATCCTATTTATGGAGGTGAGCAATTTAGCTTTCTCTATGAAGCAGTAAGGTAAAGTCAGCCACTCAAGTAAGGACTCCTAAACTGATGGCTGAATATAAACTGGTTTATTTTGCATTTCAGTAGATCATTGCAACTTGTATTTAAAGCCAAAGGATGGAAAGAAGAGTTGAAGAAATTAAATACGCTTTGCAGAACTGCCTGTCCAAAACTGCTGTCTTGATAGGAAGCATTTTCTAGACAGTAATATGCAGAGAAAGTATGGGTGGAAGATTAAGTAGCAGGCCTGCCGATATCTTCCATGGAAGCATAGCAAGATGTGCTAAAGCAGCTGCTGTAGCTCTAACCTGATGGGCATCTTTGAAAATGTTGTACTGACCGATTACAGCAGTAAGATATGCAATTACAGATCCAAGTTGAAAGAGTACTCTTTGTAAATGAAAAACCCTCAAGTGGATTAAAATAAAAACAAACATCTGTGAGAAATTCCTGAGGGATTTTGTTCTTTCCAAATTGAAGGGCAATTCTCTTCTGCAGACCAATGTATGAAAAGCTCTGCTTGTCCTTATGGATCTGCAGTCTCAGAAAAAATATTAGAAACACAATGAATTGATTTGAAGTCTGCGAAACAATGCGACAAGGCGATAGCAAAAGCCAGAAGAATGCTGGGATGCATAGAGAGAGGAATATCGAGTAAGAAAAGGGAAGTGATTATCCCCTTGTACAGGTCCTTGGTGAGGCCTCACCTGGAGTACTGTGTTCAGTTCTGGAGACCGTATCTACAAAGAGACAAGGACAAGATGGAAGCGGTACAGAGAAGGGCGACCAGGAAGGTGGAGGGTCTTCATCGGATGACATACGAGGAGAGATTGAAGAATCTAAATATGTACTCCCTGGAGGAAAGGAGGAGCAGGGGTGATATGATTCAGACTTTCAGATACTTGAAAAACTTTAATGATCCAAAGACAACGACAAACCTTTTCCGTCAGAAAAAAATCAGCAGAACCAGAGGTCACGAGCTGAGGCTCCAGGGAGGAAGACTAAGAACCAATGTCAGGAAGTATTTCTTCACGGAAAGGGTGGTGGATGCCTGGAATGCCCTTCCGGAGGAAGTGGTGAAGTCTAAAACTGTGAACGACTTCAAAGGGGCGTGGGATAAACACTGTGGATCCATCAAGTCTAGAGGGCGTGAATAAAGTGGAGGCAGCAAAACACTGCACAGAGCGGCAGTAGCCACAGAGGCATTCAAACACTGCACGGAGCGGCAGTAGCCACAGAGGCATTCACGGAGCGGGATGCCAGTGACCAGTAGTTAGTGTTCCACCTTCACGGAGCAGAAGGATGGAGGGCTATCTCCAAAAAAATAAAAATAAAAAAACAAAACAAAAAATAAAAACAGGGGTGGGTAAGAGTATGGGGCAAGGGTGTGGCCTGCTTGTTACAGTGGTTGCTACCCCTAATTGAGCTGGATGTCACTTGGATGCAGATACTGCGCTGCTCTCTAAATTGGTGGAGGGGAATTAGGGTTGGAGGGTACTGGAAGCCAATAGTAACAGGTGGGAGAGAGAAAAAGGGGAAAAAAATGGATAAAGTGCGTAGCTTGCTGGGCAGACTAGATGGGCCGTTTGGTCTTCTTCTGCCGCCATTTCTATGTTTCTATGTAAATAAAACTGGGAGATCACTATTAGGAGAAATTTAAGAAGAGTTTTCAAAACTACTCTGTTGTGAAAAAGACAAAATAAGGAGAGTACAAGCTTAGGGCTTCTAATTTAATTACTCTTTGGGCAGAAAAAACAGCTATTAAAAATAAAACTTTAAAACAGAGGAATTTTAGATCTGCTGTGATCAATAGTCCAAATGGTGGTTTCACAAGCTAATAAAGAACTACATTTAGATTCCAAGAAACAGGGGGATCCAGTATAGGAGGCTTCAGATGTATGAGACCTTTCATGAATTTGATAACTATAGGTTGATGGGAGATAGGAGCAACATCACACTCGTAATGGTATAATCCTATAGAAATAAAATGTACTCTGATAAAGTTTTCAATCTAGAGTCAGATAAGTTGAGAAGATACTGGAGTAAAAAAAAAAGGGGACAGGACTGTTAAAGGGGTCCTGACCAAAACATAAGCATCAGACAGAAAATCTTTTCCATTTAAACTTGCACAACCTTATAATAGAGTTTTTCCTTGAAGCAAGAATAACCTTCTTTATTTCAAAAGGCAACTGCTCAAATGATAGTAATTGGCTTTCAAAATTCATGCCATCAGAGCCAAAGACTGATGTGAGAATGCAGAAGATTCCTGTTGCATTGCATGATGAGAGATATATTGGATGAACAACAGATAGACATTCCCACCCCAGGCTGGGAAGAACCAGGCTTAGTAAAATCAGAGGAGGGTGATTCCACCTGAGCCTCCAAACAGCACTGTCACAAATTAAAAGGAACACCAGGCTGAGATCCCCGAATATGACACGCCACACACAGGGCAAGGTGCTTAGGTTTCTTCGCTATAGGCACAATTAGAAAAGATGCACACCAAACTAAGCACCCAACTTGAGCTCTGACAGGGAATGTGCTTAAAAACAAGAGCATGAGTGCATATGCGTGATAAAAAGGGGCATGTGTGCGCGCACACAAATGGGCATCCTGGTAGGCACTTCCATGCTCCTAACTAAGCGCCAAACTAGGCGCTCAGCTAGGTGCACAACCAAAACACACAACTGGTCACACAGTCGGGCAAACAAGGCACAATCCATCAGAAGTGAAGAGGGCAGTTTACAGCGCACAAAAAGTGTGAGAAGGCACCGCCGCAGCCTACTACGCAGCAAACCAGCATAGCCCCAGATTGGGGCTGAGCCGCAAGAGCTGCTCAACCCACCAGGGTGCCCCCCCGGACCCTCAAATACCACCGAAGGCGGGAACGGCCGTTGGATTGCTCGCCGAGCATGGTGACTAGGAGTGGGGTGGGGGAGGAATCCCTACTCAACTCCCCATCTCTTTTCAAGAAATTTTAAAAACTTTACCTGAACTCAGCCCAACCCAGCTGAGTACAAGCACAATCTCTGGCAGTGAAGGAGAGGGTATATACCTTTATCACCGTGCTTGGCTTCCTGTACCACCTTGTCTTCCAGCTGTTTTTTGTTGTGTGTGTGTGTGTGTGTGTGTGTGTGTGTGTTTGTTTTTTTTGTTTTTTGTTTTTGTTTTTTTTAACAGCTAAGACCATGGCAGCTAAAAAGCCAGCTACCAACCAAAGCACTCATCTGAGGGGGGAAATCACCTCAGGAATTCTCAACTATGGGAGAGATCTTAAGGAATCACCACAAGAGAGCGGGGTGAATTAATTTCCTCCTTCTTTTCTCCTAAACTTTAAAGTAATCCCCAGTAGGGAGATGCACATCCACCATTTATTTATTTATTTATGGTTTTTTTATATACCGGAGCTCCTGTATACAATACATATCGCTCCGGTTCACAGAGAACAGTAATAATTACTGCCGGGTGGCAGTTTACATGGAACAGTTTACATGGAACAGTTTACAAGGAACAGTTAACATGGCCATTTACATGGAACAAATCAGAATACTCGATCTAAGTAATAAGAAAACAAAACTAATTAGTCTCAACTTTAAACATATAAATAATTCTATTTAATAATAAATATAAATAATCCATCTGCTGGAGATGGAGAATACAGGCAGGCTGATGCCCATTTGTGTACTGTTTTGTCAGCTTTGCTCAGTCTCCATCTGCTGATAGAGGTGCATAACCCACTGCTTCTGGATTCACCTGTCTAGACACTAATAGAATAATAGTGGGGTTGTACTACTGTCCACCTGGCCAAAATGAACAGAAAGATGATGAAATATTAAATAAGGAAAGCTAAATAAAATAGCAACACAATAATAGGTGATTTCAATTACATCAATTTTAACTGGACAAATGTCACATCAGGACATGCCTAGAAGGTAAAGTTTCTAGAAGAAATAAATGACTGCTTCATGAAGCAGCTGGTACAAAAACCAACAAAGGAGTGGGAGGGGAGCTATTTTAGACCTAATCCTTATTGGATCACGTGATTTGGTGAGAGATAATGGTGTAAGGGATACTTGGTAAAAGTGATTATAACATGATCAAATTTGACTTGACGGAGGACATTAAGGAAATCTACTGCAGTAACACAATTTTCAAAAGGGAGATTATGATAAAATGAGAAAAGTACCTAGGAAAAAAACTGAAAGGATAAACCCATCAGGGTCAGGAGCCACCAGGATCCGCCTTGAGCCACCATGACCACCCTCCTCGATGACCACATCGGAGGCCCGCCCCCACCGCAACATCATGACCAGCGACCCGACAGCCCTATAAGGATCAGCCCTCTCCCTTGGCGTCACGCACCTAAGAAGTGCGACCAAGAGGCAAGCCCCTTGGCGCGCCCCTTAACAGCACCTCTGAAACCACTCTTCCCCCCCCCCCACACCCTAAAATACTTCACTTTTATTTATCATCCAGTTCTTCCTCTACACACAACATCCAGGCCCCATGCCCTTCAGACTTCCTTCCCCCCCCCCCAACTATCCTCGCACTTCACATCCCACACCCATCCACTTTTGCCTCCCCTGCAAGTCTCCCTCGCTAGCAGTATACGCCCTAATATTAATAACCTCCCTATAAACACACCTCTTGAACATGCTGGAACACCCAATACCCACACTCAAACACTACTACTCCAAGCACAACTCACCCTTCTTTACCCACCCTATAGCTCACCCCAGATCTTTGCTACCAATCATGCTAACCCCTCTTACACAACACATTGGTCTCACTGCTTTTACCCTCATTCTCTTCAATTCCCAATCCATTGTCAAAAAGACCCCCATACTCAACAACATCCTTCTGGATGACAAACCCGGCATCTGTGCCATAACCGAGACTTGGCTCAAAGAGACTGATACACTACTACTTAACCAACTCCCTAAGCACACATATGACTTCTTCTCCAAACCAAGACACAAAAAAACAGGTGGAGGTCTCCTACTTGCAGCAAAAAAAAGACCTCAAACTGATATCCCAAACTGTCTGCACTGCTCCCAAATTTGAAATTGGTCTCTTTAAATCACCGCAACTACAAATATGCTTAGTCTACCCCCCCCCCCCCCCCCAAGGTCTCCTTGACAGAAATTCATCCCCCGTCATTGAATATATAGCTGAGAACATAGCAATAGACACTCCTGCTATCATTCTCGTGGATTTCAATATCCATGTAGACTCCATACCACTTTCTTCCACGTCTGATGCTCTCCTGGCCTCACTCAATGCTATGGGCTTTAAGTAAATAATAGCAAAACCTTCACACAAAGCAAAATTGCTTACCTTGTAACAGGTTTCTAGAAACTTTTGTCTGGCCCTGTGAGGCCACTGAGCATGCCCTGATATTCTCTGCCACAGGGGTCTCTCTTCAGTCTCGTATGTAGCAATAAGCTTTAGCAAAAATAATATAATAAAAGGTTAACATACCCAACTCCGCGGGGTGGCGGGTGGGTTCTCTGAGGACTACATCCTGCTGTCCTGAGATAACACCTATTATAAGGTAAGCAATTTTGCTTTATCCCAGGACAAGCAGGATGCTAGTCCTCACATATGGGTGATTAGCAAGCTAGAGGCTGAGTCATTTTGTAGTGAAGCAACATTGCATCATTGTTGATGAAAATGAGTTAGCCGAAGAACACAGCAGGTTGGGTGTAGAAGGAGTTGGGATTAAACTGGAAATAAGTTCTTTAAGACAGATTGTCCATAGGCTGAATCTTGTCATCCTTGCTTGTCTAAACAGTAATGAGCTGCAAAGGTGTGAAGAGAAGTCCATGTTGCTGCTTTACATATGTCAAGGATTGGCACAGAACGATAGTGTGCTACCGAGGTTGACATTGCTCTTACTGAGTGTGCCTTTACTCGCCCTTGGAGAGGAAGGCCTGCTTTTTCATAGCAAAACTGTATGCAATCTGCTAACCAGTTGGATAGAGTATGTTTACCCACTGCTTTACCTGGTTTGTTTGGATCATAAGAAACAAATAGTTGAGTAGATTTTCTGTGGGCTGCAGTGCGGTTTATGTAAAATGCCAGCACACGCTTACAGTCCAAGGTATGTAAGGCTGTCTCTCCTTGAAGGGAATGAGGCCTTGGAAAAAATGTGGGTAAAACTATGGATTGGTTCAAGTGGAATTCCATAACTATTTTGGGCAGGAATTTTGGATGTGTTCGGAGAGCCACTCTGTCATGTAGGAATTTTGTGTAGGGTGCGTATGTTACAAGCGCTTGTAACTCACTAACCCTCCTAGCTGATGTAATGGCTATGAGGAAGAAGTCTTCCATGTTAGAAATTTAAGATCACAGGAATCTATGGGTTCGAAAGGAGAATGCATGAGTCTTGTTAAAACCAGATTCAGGTCCCATTCTGTGACTGGAGGCCGAATTGGTGGTTTCAGTTGAGTTAAACCTCTCATGAATCTACTGACGAGAGGTTGTGAGGATATAAGTGCATCTCCCAATTTGTTATGGTAAGCTGAGATTGACTTAAATGTACTCTTACAGATGAAGTCTGGAGACCAGATTCTGAAAGATGGTATAAGTAGTCTAGTAGAGAAGTAGTGGGGCAGGTGAATGGATCAATACTCTTTTGGTTGCACCACAAAGTAAACCTTTTCCATTTCGAAGAATAGTTCTTTCGTGTTGAAGGTTTACGTGAAGCTATAAGCACTTGAGATACATTGGTTGAAAGACTGAGTGGTTGTAAGATCAAGCTTTCAACATCCATGCTGTCAGGGATAGGGATTGAAGGTTGGGATGGCGCAACCGACCCTGATCCTGAGTTATGAGAGTGGGAGCTATCCTAGACGAATTGGATCCCTGACTGATAGGTCTAGAAGTGTGGGAAACCATATTTTTCGAGGCCAATAGGGGGCTATGAGTATCATGGACCCCTTATCATGTTGTAGCTTCATTAGAGTTTTGGTTATGAGCGGTATTGGAGGATACGCGTATAGTAGGCCTGAGTTCTAAGGGCGAGCAAAGGCGTCCTTGGCTGGTTGATTCTTCTGTTTGTGTAGAAAACAGAAGTTTTGTACTTTGTGATTCAGATGTGTCGCAAAGAGGTCTATTGTTGGTTGTCCCCATCGTTGGAATATCCTGGTCGCTACTGAGGAATCCAGGGACCATTCATGTGGTTGGAACTGATGACTGAGGCGGTCCGCTAGTACATTGTGAGTGCCTGCCAGATAAGTGGCCCGAAGGAACATTGAGTGGTTCAGGGCCCAGGTTCAAATCTGCGCAGCTTCTTGACAAAGGAGATACGAGCCCGTACCTCCCTGTTTGTTGATGTACTACATGGCAACTGTGTTGTCCGTTTGAATGAGAACAGTCTTGTGTGAAAGGCAGTCCTTGAACATATGCAGCGCATAACGTATAGCTCGAAGCTCTAGGAAATTGATTTGAAATGTTGCTTCGATTTGTGTCCAAGCCCCTTGAGTTTGGAGAGTGTCTATGTGCACTCCCCAACCCAAGGTGGATGCATCGGTAGTTAACGTTATCTGTGGGACTGGTTGTTGGAAAGACTGGCCCTTGCGCAAATTGTCCTTGTTCACCCACCAGAGTAGAGAGGAACGTAGCTGGTGGGTAACTTGAATTGGAGAATGTAATGGTTGAATGGCTTGGATCCATTGAGACCGTAAAGTCCATTGAGTTACTCTCATGGCTAGCCTTGTCATAGGGGTGACATGAACTGTGGAGGCCATGTAGCCTAATAAGGTTAGGAACTGATGAGCTGTTGCCTGTTTCTTTGATCGAATTGAGTTTGCCAACCTGGAAAGTGTCTCTGCCCGATCTTCGGGTAGAAAGGCCTTTGAGAGGATGGTGTTCAATTCTGCCCCTATGAATTGAAGTGGTGCGATGGAGTGAGATGGGACTTTTGATAATTGATGAGAAAGCCCATGGAGTGAAGTAGAGTGATTGTTCGGTTCAGAGAAGTCAGAGCTCCTTGTAGAGATTGACATTTGATGAGCCAGTCGTCTAGATATGGAAACCATGGATAACTTTCTTTGTGTAAGTGTCCTGCAATTACTGCCAGACATTTTGTGAATACCCTGGGAGCAGAGGCAAGTTCGAATGGCAGTACTCTGTATTGGAAATGTTGATGTCCTACCATGAAGCGGAGGTACTTGCGATGAGGAGGGAATATTGGAATGTGAGCATAAGCGTCTTGAAGGTCCATAGAACAAAGCCAATCTCCTGTTTGAAGAAGTGGAAGCATGGTGCCTAGAGAAACCATCCTGAACTTTTCCTTTAGAAATTTGTTGAGATTTCTGAGATCTAGGATGGGACGTAGGCCTCCAGTTTTCTTTGGAATGAGGAAATAACGTGAATAGAATCCTCTGCCCTGCTGAGTCCGGGTCACTAGCTCTACAGCCCTGGCTCTCAGAAGGGTGGATAATTCTTTTTGTAGATGAATGAGTTGAGATTCCTGATGTGGAAAGGGGCTCGGTGGAGATTATTTTGGAATTGATAGGAAATTTAGCTTGTACCCCTGAGAAACTATAGAGTACCCATTGATCTGAGGTTATTTTTAGCCATTGGGTGTGAAAGTGTGATACTCTTCCTCCCACTGGGAGATCTCGTCGAGGGTTTACGGGATGGATCTGTTCTGTGGCCTTTATTTCAAAAGCCCGCCGCTGGGCCTGTCTGTGGAGGAGGCTGTGTGCGGGTTGTTCTAGGCTGTCTGGCTTGGGATCTTTGTTGTGGCCTAGTGGACCTAGCCCTAGAAGTTTGAGGATAGTATCTCCTAGGCCTGTAATAAGGACGCCTGGATTCTCTCCTAGGTAGTCGCCGAGGAGGTTGTGTAGATGTACCTTGTGGCATCTGAGACAATTGACGCAATGTCTCTGTGTGGTCCTTCAGTTGTTGTACGGCCTCTTGGACTTTTTCCCCAAATAAATTGTCTCCTAGACACGGTAAGTCGACTAGCTTTTCCTGGACCTCAGGCCTGAAGTCTGAGGCCTTCAGCCATGCATATCTGCGAGCAGTGATTCCAGCAGCTGCTGTTCTGGAAGCTGGGTCAAAGTTGTCGTATGCCGCCCTCACTTCATGTTTCCCGGCTTCTAGTCCTTTGTTGATTATGGCCTGTGCTGTTTCCTGAAATTGTGTTGGTAAAGAATTGGTAAGTTCTTCCATCTGTTTCCAGAGATTTCTCTGGTACTGTGTCATGTACAGTTGGTATGCAGAGATTCTGGAATTCAGGATTGCACTTTGGTAAATTTTCCTTCCAAGGGAATCGAGGAAGCAGTGATCTTTCCCAGGTGGAGTTGAGGAGTGTTGGTGGATACGCTTAGATCTTTTTTGGGCAGATTCCACTACCACAGATTGATGTGGTAGATGTGCCTTTTGGTATCCTGGTGCTGTCTGTACCAAGTATGTGGAGTCCACACGTTTGTTTAATGCGGAGTCAGTACATGGGTGTTCCCAAATCTGGTGTTGCAGATCCAAGAGGACATCATGTATTGGGATTGCCAATACTTGTTTAGGTGGATCAACAAACTGCAGGACTTCTAGAGTGTGTTATCTACTACCCTGCTCTGCTGAAAGTTTGAAGGGAATGGTGTCTGCCATGTCCTATATAAAGGTGGAAAATGATAGATCCTCTGGTGGGGACTTCTTTCTTGGTTCAGGCGGTGAAGGGTCTGACATGAAGTCCTCCGAAGATGTGTCTGTACCGTGATCATCCTAAGAATCCTCATCATCATCTCTATAGGGAGATTTAGGGGAGGATCTGGGTGGTTGCTGGAGACCTGATGGTCCTGGTAATGGGTCATCGAAGGGTGATGAAGAAAACTCTTCTGTTGCTTTTTTTGGCAGGGTATCAATGACACTCTGGTATCTCTGTAAGAGACATTGGAAGAAAGCCAGATCCTGAGGTTCAGGTTCTTCTGTCTGCGGTTGTGTCGATGGAACTGTAGGTAGCATCGACGCAGGTGTTGTTGAAATTGGTTGCCTCGGAGTCGATGGCGGTAACATAGAAATCGGCATCGAAGACGTCGATGGCAGCTGTGCGTAAATCGAGGTCGATGCCGTGATGATTCTTGGTGTCGTCATCAATTCCCCGGCTGTCTTCGGTGTCGAAGGTACCACCGGCATCGGCAGATTTGCCGGCATTGATGCTGTCAGCATCGGCATCAATGGGCCCGTCGGAATAGATTGGTTCTTCAAAGCCTGTGATACCGCTTGTCTGATGAGAACAGACAATTCCGGCATTACAACTGATGGTACCAGAGCAGTTGTAAGTGGTGGCGGAGGCTGAGGTATGAGATCCTGCACAGAGCCCTGTGGAGGATCAGGCATGGATGGTTGCGGAGGAAGAGGCCAAGGCTTCGACGGGACCAATGTTTCCTGTGTCCTCGGCAGCTTCGCCATCGATTCTTCCTGAGAACCGGAATCAGATATCGATGGTCGTCGATGTCGATGTCTATGTTTTGATTTATGCGGATCGGTGGATTTCGTCGATGACGATGAAGGGGACGAGTGATCTCCCGACGGTCCCAGGCAAGGTTTTTTAAGCAGGAGGCGCTTAGTTGCTCCAGCCGGAGACAACTTTGATGACGAAGGAGATGGGATAAGCTGGAGACGGAACAAATGTTCCATTTTTTCTAGTCTCGCTTTGTGGCCTTTCGGCGTCATCTCAGGGCATTGCGGGCAATTATTTACCTCATGCTTTTCTCCCAGGTACATTACGCACTTGATGTGTGGGTCGGTGATCGACATTTTTCTGGCGCATACCGGGCATTTTTTAAAACCGGTAGCCATTTCGGGTCGACAGCCGTCGATGAACGATGTAAATTTGTGAGAAGAAAAAATTTTTACTCTAAGAGTAAAAATTATGAGACGGAGGTACTCACCGGCCGGTAAAGAAAAAAACCCCAGAGACTTGTGAGAGAGAATATCAAATAATTCTGACTTTTCAGTCAAAAAGTGTTGTTGAGAAAGTCTCAACGGCTCCTGTTCCACGATGGTTATAGCAGCGCGGAAAAACGAAGACTGAAGAGAGACCCCTGTGGCAGAGAATATCTTGGCATGCTGGGCATGCTCAGTGGCCTCACAGGGCCAGTCAAAAGTTTCTAGAAACTTTGACAGAAAGTTTTCCCGCACTAGGGCTCCGTCAGTGACGTCACCCATATGTGAGGACTAGCATCCTGCTTGTCCTGGGATAAAGCAGGTCACTCCCTGGATCTAATCTTCATAAACTCTCTAATCCTACCTGGCACTCCCTCCTGCACACCCCTGTACCCTGGTCGGACCACTACCTCATTAGAGCAAATCTTTCAATAAAAAATACAGCCACCCTCGCACATACAAAAAATAATACTATCCACTTCAGAAAGCCCTGCTCCAGAGACGACCTAATCGCAGCCCTTACCAATGATCTTGATAAACTCAATCTAACTGATACCAATTCTGTACTCTCATCCTGGAATCACCTCACTAGCAACATTGCCAATAAAATTTGCCCTCTTCAGTCTAAAGAACTAAACCCTGCACGCAACTCAAAAAAAACCTTGGTACACTCCTGAATTAAAAAAGATGAAGCACAACCTTAGAAGCTAGGAAACAGACTGGCGTAAAGACCCCTCTCCCACACAACTTGCAAAATACAAATACTCCCTACACATCTACCGTGAGACCATCCTTAAAACCAAGCGAGACTTCCATGCTACGAGAATCCACAACTTACAATTCAACGCCAACGCCCTATTTGCATACGTCTCAGATCTGACTAAAACTGTCCCCACACCCATACCTGATGAGGATGCCAAAACAAAATGTGAAGAACTAGCACATTTTTTCCACGACAAAATATCTAAAATCATGACATGCTTTCCAACAACTTCACTACCCACTAAAGCCCTTCCAAAAAACCCACTTGCCTCCCTAAACTCCTTTGAGACCACTGCCTCCACCGAAATAGAATCACTCAAAGAAAATGAAACCCTCATCACACCCATTTGATACAATTCCCACTAAATAACTCCTGACCATCCCTAACATAATATCACAACCTCTAGCCAACATCATCAAACACTCAATAACACCTGGAGATGTCCCAACCTCACTAAAATAAGCTATAGTCAAACCTATTCTAAAGAAACCGAAACTTGACCCGACCGAACCAGCCAACTACTGCCCAATCTCTAACCTACCCTTCCTAGCAACAATTCTGGAAAAAGTAGTAAACATCCAACTAACTGACTTTCTAGAAAAACATAATATTCTTTTCCCATCACAATTCGGCTTCCGTAAGTACTTCAGTACGAAAACCCTCCTGATCTCTCTCACAGACTCCCTCCCCAAAGGACTGGACAAAGGCCACTCTTACATCCTTGCATTGCTAGATATATCCTCCGCATTTGACACTATAAGCCACAACAACCTACTCGACCGGCTCAAGGAAATTGGCATCTCAGGAATCCCATTTTGCTCATTCGAATCCTACCTAAACAACAGACAATACAAAGTCAGAATAGGCAACAGTGAATCCCAAGCAATCAACCTATCACAAAGCGTTCCCAAGGCTCTTCCTTATCCTCTACACTTTTTAACATCTACCTACTGCCACTCTGCCACCTCCTCTCTGAGCTTGGTCTTACGCACTTCATATATGCGGACGACATACAAATCCTCATCCCTATTACTGATTCATTACCCAAATCCCTCAAAACCTGGGAAACCGCTCTATCTGCAATCAACACCCTCCTCACTAACCTCAACCTCGCACTCAACACTTCCAAAACAGAAATTTTATTTATTTTATTTTATTTAGTATTTTTCTATACCGACCTTCATGGTTAAATACCATATCAGGTCGGTTTACATCGAACAAGGGGATAGTAACAGAGAATACATATTTAAATAAGTGGATAAACAGAAGAATCAAAGTTACATTCAACAGGGATGGTAAAAACTTGGAAGCTTAAGCAGCTGGAAAGAAAGGCCTAAGAAGGCATAAAGTTAAGTAAACATAAAAGCATAAAAACCAACACGGTAACATGGTTAGTGCTAGATTAAGTGGTTAGAAGAGACTTGTGCTTGTGGGAGTTAAAGGATGTCAAAGTCCATAGGTCTTGGGAAGTGTTAATCATCTATTGTGTGTCCGATGGATCTGTGAAGGCTTGTCGGAACAGCCAAGTCTTGAGTTTTTTCTTGAATGTAAGTAGGCAAGGTTCCAGCCTGAGGTCTGAAATCATGATCATATCACCCCAACACAACATCACCCACTCCCAACCTAACACCCTCCCCTCTACAATCTCCACTTCACAACACGTACGAGACCTAAGCGTCATCATTGACAATCAACTAAACCTAAAAATATGTATCAGTGCCACAATGAAAGAATGCTATTTCAAACTTCACACCCTAAAAAAATCTAAGACCCCCTCCTCCACTTCAACGACTTCTGCACAGTACTCCAGTCCATGATTTTCTCGAAAATTGACTACTGCAATGCCCACCTTCTAGGCCTTCCCAAAAACACCATCTCCCCACTCCAAAAGCTGCAAAATGCCGCCGCCCGTATTCTCACTAACACTCGCAAAACCGAACATATCACCCCCATCCTCAAAGAATTACACTGGCTCCCTACTGCATCTTGAATCCGCTATAAGACCCTATCCATCATTCATTAAACCTTACACACCCATAATATGCATTGGCACCCCTAATAGACCCACTAGATCACACTACATGGCAACCATACACACACCCTCTACTAAGCTTACACATCTTACCACCACAAAAGACCTTGCCCTATCCATTGCAGGGCCTGCAATCTGAAATTCTATGCCCACCGACCTACGCCAAGAGCACTACGCCAAAATTCAAACAAAAACTGAAAACCTGGCTATTCAAACAAGCTTTCACTTGATCTTCTCTCACCCTCATGCCTTCCTCGCCATTGCCATTCAATCTCATCTCGTTGCCACATACTACCTGCCCCTATTCTCTTTCCTCTCCCCACCTATAATGCAAAATCTATTATAATTGCACTGCAATCTTCCATTGGTTAGATCTTCTGATCTCCATGTAATTATTTATCAATTTACCTCTATACTTATTTTACATCATTATGTACATAGTTCAACTCCCGTTATTTAAGCAACCTGCCCTATGTTATGTATTGATGTTAACAGTTCATTGTAAAGCATATACGCTGCATTTCCTGTTCCATGTAAACCAATGTGATGTTCCCAATGAATTTCAGTCTAGAAAAACTTTAAATAAGTTAGACACAAAGCATAGATAAGGAAGGTAAAGGCAGAATTTGAAAAGAAGCTTCCTGTGAACACAAACACTCAAAAACTTTTTCAGGTATATTTGAAGCAAAAAGCCTGCGAGTGAGTCAGTTGGACCATTAGATGACTGCGTTTAGAGAGGGATTTGGGGTAAATATACCCTAACCACCACATAAGCTTTATAACATTATAAAGCCCTTGTTGTGAAAAACATGGCATAAAATTGGTTTAAATAAACATGAATAATGAATAAGTTATTGTATCAACATTTTAGTGGAGAAATACATACAGCTCAATTTTATAACAGCAAGTTTAAGTTCACATATATAAAGTACATGCAGCCTTCAGCCCTAATTTTCAAAGTCGATTTACACGCATAAGCCTGCTTTGAAAATAAGGATTGCACGCATATTTACGACTGCTAGAAAGTGTAAATGCTTAGGCGAACATTTCCACGCATACTTTTAAAAATAAAAAATACATACATAATTTATTTCCCCACTCCAACTCTGCCCCCAGGAATTCCTCTTTGCAGTACATGATAAGTAGATGCAAAATCGCTTCCACGCATACACCCCAAAGGTCATTTTCATAATTCTTTTCAAAATTACCCAAAAAATGTCTTTGGCAGAGAGGAGAATGGAGCTGAACTAAACACACCTTTGTTTTAAATGACAGAAAATCTATTAAAATAAGTTTATACTAAATTAAAGAGCTGTAAAGTTCAGTTCAAAAGTATGTATGTAAAGAAAAATATCTGCTGAAATGATTTTTATTAGAAATGCATTTTATTATAAAACAGAAAAATTAATAGAAACTACATAAAATTAAACTTACCAATAAAGATATGGTTTATCTTTGTCTACATTAATATTGTTTAATGGATCCATACGAAACCAGGTGTTCAATGTGAAACCATTTTGATAAGGCCATTTAGCAATAGGAGGCAAAGCAATTGCCTAAAATGAAGGAAAACAAGTACAAAAGTATCAATTTGCAAATCACAAAACAGATTCTACTTTTTAATTTTTTTTTAATTATTCCTACAATTTTTTTTCAGATTTTGCAGATAAAATAAATCTGGGAAGGTAGCATAGAAGATTAACTCATTTGTCACTTGCAGCCAAAGTGACAACAAAGAAATGGAAAGTGGAAACAGGTCCATCAATTCAGGATTAAACTGCAAAAGTTAGGAAATATTTAGATACGAAATAACTTTCCAGATAAAAGATCAAAATTAGCAATTTGTAAGGTGATTTTTTTTTTTTTTTATTATAGCTGTGCATCTAATGTCACATTGATATAATGTTGCTTTGGCTGAGTTTCAAAGAAAGCAGAGTTGCTTACCTGTAATAGGAGTTCTCCGAGGACAGCAGGATGTTTGTCCTCACACATGGGTGACATCATCAGATGGAGACAGGCATGGAAAACTTCTGTCAGTTTCTGGAACTTTGACTAGCACACTGAGCATGCCCAGCATGCCACTGTCCACACACGGGGACCCCCTTCAGTCTCGTAATATAGAATTACGAAAAAATAAAATAAAAATACAGCAGACACCCAATTCTGCGGGGAGGCAGCCGGGTTTCCTGAGGACTAACATCCTGCTGTCCTAGGAGAACATCTGTTACAGGTAAGAAAGTCTGCTTTCTCCTAGGACAAGCAGGATGGTAGTCCTCACACATGGGTGAATACCAAGCTGCAGGCTGCTCCCAAAATTATATAGATCCACAGACACCAAACCTGGCACTATCGGGCACAAATACTACGGTGGTGTGGAAAAAAACTAGGTAGAAGACTGCCCCGAAAAATTGGGCCCTAGGCAGGAAGAGCTGGGTTGTTTCTCACTGAAAGAGGTTCCACAGGATAGCTTAACCAAAATTGTTGTCCCTATAGCCATCTCTATCCAAACAGTAATGGCCGTTAATGTGTGGAGGGAACTCCATGTCACAGCCTACCGAAGCCGCCATGGTATGGATGGAATGAGCCTTGATGTGGCCTCCAAGCTGAAGGCCCACCTGCACATAACAGAAGAAAATGCAGTCCACCAACCACTTGAATAACGTGCTTGGTGACCGCAACTCTCAATCTGTTCTTATTGAAGGAGACGAAGAGTTGCGTGGGCTGTCGGCGGCCTGATGTTCGCTCCAGACAGAAAGCCAAGACTCTTTTGTAGTCCAGGCTGTTTAGAGCAAGTTCACCATGGTTTAAATGTAGCCTGGGAAAAAAGGTAGGCAGGACAATTGACTGGTTGAGATGAAAATCAGTCACCACCTTAGGCAGAAACTTAGGGTGGGTACGAAGCACCACCCTGTCGTAGAAAAGTTTTGTATAAGGTGGATATGTTACCAACACCTGAAGCTCACAGACTGCATGCCGAAGTAACTGCAACCAAGATGATAACCTTCCATGTCAGGTACTTCAACTCGCAGGAACACAGTGGCTTGAAGGGAACTCGCATAAGTCGAGCCATAACCATGTTGAGATCCCAGGACACAACAGGAAGCCACAGGGGAAGTTTCAGCTGAAATAAACCCCCGCAGGAACTGGCTCACCACAGGATTCATGGAAATAGGCGAACCATCCATTGTGTGGTGATAGGCCCCAATAGCACTGAGGTGCACTCTGACCGAGTTGATTTTCAGACCAGCATTGAAAAGAGATAGCAAGTAGTCCAACAACTTGGGAGTAGGACAAGAGAATGGATCCAAGCCATGACTCATACCAAATGGAAAACCTCCTCCACTGCAGAGTGTATGACTTTCAAGAAGCTACCAGGACCAGACACACATCCTCAGAGAGGTCAAGGGGCTACAGGACTAACCTATCAACATCCAGGCCATCAGAGACAGTGCCCAGAGGATGGGATGGCACAGCCTGCTTCGATCCTGCATGATCAGGTCAGGGGAGGTTCCTAGATTGATAGGTTTCCTCCTGACAGAGAGATCCCGAAGGATTGGAAACCAAACCTGTCTCGGCCACAGGGGGGGGGGGGTAGAATCATGGTCCCCCCCCAACCTGTTGGAGCTTCAGGAGAGTCTTCATCACCAGCGGAAGTGAAGGATATGCATACAGAAGGCCCTTGCCCCTATTGCAATTACTTAGTTTCTCTTGGTTTACAAATTTTCTCTGAAATCCCAAAAACATGCAAATACCTAAACTTCTGTATACATATATACTTATAATCTAATTCATAATATATAGTAATTATAATATATAGTTTATGTGGGTGACGTTCTCATCTCCAAGAATTATTTGGTTCTATTTTTAAGTCTTATGTATTTTGGCATTGTTACCATTGCTACCGTTAATTCCCCTCAAACTGGTAACACTCTTATGCCATCTTAGCTAAACTAATTTTCTGTATTCCCTTTTACAGAATACAGCTGTTCCCATATGACTTCACTTTGCTAAATCCTTGAAGTATATTCATAGATGATACATAAGGCTCTTTTATTTTAGTCAAATGAAACAAAGCTCCTTACCATTAATAGCTGTTCTCCTAGAAGAGAAGGATAATTTGTTGCACAAGTAGAGAATTCTGGAAACTCCTTACCAGTCTTTGCTGGGCATGAATGGAATTTACCATTCACAGCCCACCTGAAAGAGCCCTTCAGTTCTATAATACAACTTATGTGAAACATTTCTTAAGGAAAGGAAGGAGGATTACTGTCAATTATCCTACTATTAGAGAAAACCTATTATAGGTAAGCAACTTTGCTTTCTCCAATGGCAAACATACATCGTCCATACAAATGGAAATCCCGAATTTAAAGGTTGTCTTAAAAATAGGAGAGTGCAAAAACGTTTTCTTTGTTGAAAACAGATTTAAATGTTGAACTTTTATTTTTCAAGATGGCAATGTGAAATAAAAGTAGCCAGTGGCATACTAAGGGAGGGTGCGGTCCACCCCGGGTGAAAGCCAGGAGGAGGGCGCCAGCCAGGAGGTCGGTGGCCGTGAGCAGAGCCCATCCCGCTCATGGTTGAAGAAGAGGGAGGCCTGCAGGCAGTGAGTGGTGGAAGCACTGGGTGGCCACCTAAGGTGCCATGGGTCTGGAGCCGGCAACTGTATAGCCTTTCTCCCCCCCCCCCACCCCCCGCAGCCCAGAAGAGGAACTTGTGGGCCCATGTGGATGGGAAGAAGGAAAGGTCATGCAGTCACGGCCCAAGGCAGGAGAAAGAGCAATAGTGCTGCCGCCCCCCCCCCCCCCAGCAGATGCAGAAAATAGAGCCGCACCAGCCCACGTGCCGCCTCAAGAAAAATGAAGAGTCCCCATCTGATGCGGGAGCTGAAAGAGGAAGCTGCTGCTATGCTTCTGATGGGGAGCAGGATAGGAAGTGAGAGAGTATGTGTGTGTGTGTGTGTGTGGGAGTGAGAGTGCATGTTTGTGTGTGAGGGAGGAAGCTGTGTGAAGGGATGTATATGTGAGAGAAAGGGAAATGGAGGGAGCCTGTGTGCAGGGGTGTGTGAAAATGAGTGCAAGAGAGAGGGAGCCTGTGTGAGGGAGAGGAGAACCAGAGATCAAAAAGGGGGGGAGGAGGGACAGAGAAGTAAGGAGGGACGGAGGAGTGAATCTGATAGGAGGTGCCAAAGGAATTATCCACCTCGGGTGCCAAATACTTTAGGTATGCCATTGAAAGTAGCCCACTGGGAGGGGGGCAGAAGAACAGAGGAAATCAAACATTGTCACTCTGTAAATCTCAATAAAGGCTGATCTCTACAAAGAAAGGAGCAATATAAATCTGGAAATATGCCAACCCCAAAGGCAAGGGCAATAAAGGCTCAAATCTCAGCTCAGTGGGCCTCATAGCCAATCGGGATCAAAACAATGGAGATGCTTCCTGTTCCAACATGACTTGTCCAGGCCTCAAAACAGGTAGCACCGATCAAGCATTGGCATCGACCTGCTCAGCATTACTGGTAGGCATCTAATGGCAGTTGGTTCAATGCACCCATTTATTTGAGGAATAATACTGAAACCTCAGCCTTTGCCAAGTGAGAGCCTCCGTGATCCTTCAATCCAGCTCTGCCTAAAAAATGGCAGATGACAGTACAGGGGTTAGCCTTGTAACAGACCGAGTATCCATGATTTTCTTGAGTAGTTGCTCAAAGGCAGGAGTTCTCAACCGAGACCTCAAGAGACACCCAGCCAGGATATTCACAATGAATATGCATGAGATAGATCTGCTTACAATGGAGGTAGTACATGCAGAGATATCTTCTGCAGATCCGGAAAATTTGCTGGGAGTGTCCCAACGGGCTAAGTTGAGAACATCTGCTCAAAAGTCACAGATGGTTTCTTTGAAGACAGGAACACACTTGCCTGAACTTGGAAGGAATAGCTAATCTCCAAGATGGGACTACTATAGGTTGTCCGGGCTCTGAGTTAAGAGTCAAACAGCTACCCAGATACCTTTGTTCAAGACAACACTGACTCTCTTTCGCTCATTGCCGAACACTTTCCTGGCTTGAGCAGGGAAACAGATTCTGCTCAATTCTTGGACCTATCCTTGAATTGAGGTGTCAAAGAGATCAAGGACTTTGCCACCAGGTATGGGCACCAACATGACCATGGTCCGTTCAAGTTTTTGAAGCAATTTTCTTGGAACTGGAACTTAGCTCACTAGCAAGAAAGGCATAAAGCTTTTCGTTCTGGGCTTGAACCACAATGAGTAACACCAGGCTCCTGATCTTTCACCCAGACATTTAGAACAGACTTTGTGATGATCGGTAATGGACACCTCATTGCTGCATTTGGGACACAGCTTAAATCTGACTTCTATCTGTGATACTGTAAGGAAAACATTAAATCAAATGAAGAAAGTTTTAAGCAGAAGAGATGTCTGCGAAGATAATAAGTTTGATTGGACAGCCTGTGAATGTAGTCCCCACTAACAATAACCAGAGTCAATGCAAAGCAAAGACAGTGAAAATAAAATAAATTTTGAAAACACCCAAAAACAAATTCCTTCCTGTTATATGGTTATGTTGTTAATCCCTTAGTTCCATGTAAACCGGTTTGATATGAATCTTGTCATGAAGATCGGTATAGAAAATGTCAAATAAATAAAAAATAAATAAAAATTAGAAGGCACTAAAAGGAGACAAAACAAATCAGAAAAAAGGGCAGAAATCTGCTAACCTGAAGGAAAAAAAGCTGCAAAATAAAAAAAAAACTTCAACATTCGCTGACAAAAGAAAACTGAAAGCTGATGCAGGGTTTCTGCTGGGCAGAATACACGCACCTGAGTGACAAAGGCTTCATAATCTTTCCCAAAACTCTGGATGGTCCTATGCACCATGTGATTGGCTGTCTTGTCTTCAGAGAACAAATAACATTTCTAAATAGTCGAGCAGCTTTGAAAATATGCCAAAACACTTCTTTTCCATCTCCTTTACGAGAAAAGAGGACTTCTTATCCCAAAGGTCACGTTTTACAGTAGGATAGATACACAAGCACTTTTAGTTTTAGAAAAATTATGGTACAGAATGAAAACTTACTGCAGCACTACGACCAGGGAAGTTGAAGAAGGTATCTGGTCCATGCCTCTGTGGCATCTGGTTGAGGACTGATAACAATTTTACTGCATGCCTTGGCTGTCAAAACAGTAAAATTGAAAAACTGTCAGTAAAATAACTGAGAATTTAAATTCCATGTGGTAAAAAAGTCAAAGGGCAGTTTTCAAACTACAATTAGTTATCTAAATAAAGCAACTGAAAACAGTCAATCGATATAAAACATACATTCAATTTACATGTCTCTAGAGACAAATTACATTAACCTCAAACTCTAATGCACTGACATTTGATATGCTGCGAAGTCAACCTCAGCTTACCCAGATTCCATTTTCTCCTCGAAGCATGCTGAATAGAAGTTTCAACTCCTTGACAGTGATGCTGTAGCTGGCAAGAACCCCCAACATATCAACTAGAAGATCTTCAAAGAAAAATAAAGTTATTCTGATCTCTACTTCAATCATTTATAATACGAAGTGTCAAATTCATTTATCAATACAAAATTAATAACAGCTGTTTATAAAATATTATTGTACTAATAAAAGAAAACCATTTTGTTTCCCAAACAACTGAAATGGCTTCAATGATATACTTATATGATCAACTTTTCCCTGAAAGATGTATGTTTTTTATTTAAACTTATATTCTACTTGTTACCTAAATTGTTCAAAGCAGCAACAAAGGTTATGTACATAATTTGAAGCAGAACAAAATAAGACAACAATTAGAAACTGCGCTGAGACAGAAAAGATGATTAACATTAAAGAATCTCCATGTTCAATAGACAATCACTGCCCAAAGGCATGAGTAAAAAAAATGTTTTCAATGCTTTCTTAATGGAAGCAACACAATCTAGAGATCTTATATTATTTGGAAGTGAGTTCCACAAAGAAGGGTCAGCTACTAAGGATGCATTTGTCTGGGCCTCATCCAGGTGGATAGTGCAAAAAGAAGGAACCTCAAGTAAGTGAGAATGTGCAGATCAAAGTGTGCGGTTAGGGACATAAATGTGAAGAACAGAGAATCCAAGGAATAGAAATATTGGAAAAGAGCCTATGAACCAGATATAATCTTAGTCTGAATATCCAGACCAAATCTCAAACCATGCCATATTCAATGCCTAATTTTATCTTCCTACATCAGGAAGTAATCAGTAACAAGAGAACCTAATTCATAATGGCAATTCTCCTTACTGTTACTGTTCAGGAAGTGAGACCAGCGACTTCTAACCACAAGCTGCAGAACAGCAATTCCTGACCCTCTTCCTGCTGCTGCAGCAGTCCACCCCACCAATTTGAGTGCATTTCCAACAATTCATTATCTTTGAACCTCAATAGTGTTCATTAGTACCATATGTCAGTATATAAACTAAAAAGAACAGCAGCAGCATACCCAAAACATTTATGGGAGGGTCAAGACCTCTCATTCCTCAACTATGAAAGCAAAAACAGAAAGGGCATAACTCTACACATGTTATATTTCTTATACACGTCAAAGCACCCACAGCTTACTGTTTTCAGATATAAGATTCTGAGCTTAACATACTTTCCATACATAAGATTAGAATAAAGGCATGGGCGTAACCTGCACTGAGTGGCAATTATTACCCCTAACAGAAGGCATGGGGTAACCTGCATAGAGTGGTAGCTATTACCCTTAAAAGAAGGCATGAAGGTAAACCACACGGAGTGGCAGTCTGCCCCCCAAGTGAGCAACTTGCTAGGCAGACTGGCTGGACCATTTGATCTTTATCTGCCATCATTACTATGGTACTATATATAAACAAGTGACCAGCAGCTGTGACATTTCTATGAAAAATGTTAAGTACTTTAATTAGTAACAGAGAAAGACCCTATGGCATCAAAAAAAATGCCATCTCAACTGTGAAAGCATATGGCATCAAGACAAGATTATATGCTATCTGTATTAGCATGCACAATCATATATTCAGAAAATATTAAACAGTATAACCACAATGCAATTATTATTAATAATATAGTCATCCTATCCTAAACCCATAAGAATGAATCCTTAGTATAAAAGCTGCTGCTAAAACTAGGCATTTCGTAGAGCCATAAGAGCAATAAAAATTTGAAAGCTAAAGAAACCTTGTACCCTGTAGTCAATAGGCCTATACTTTACCTTTGCAAGTAATGCTGGCACTGATCAAACCAGTGCACTGTTAATAAATCATTATCTTTGGAACAACAAGACATCTTACTTTACCATCTTGCACAGCTCCATAAGGGAATTCTGATTATACAGTGAAGAGACTGTTGCCAGTATTCACTACTTCATTATACACACACCAAACCTGAGCAAGTAAATTAAAAACCAGTTGCAAATTAAGGATGATGGTACCCAACCTCAGTAGAGGACAGGTCCATTAAAGCTAGAAATCCAAAGGAGCAGGAGGAAGAGAAGTCACACCTTTCTAATCTATTTGAATTATTTGAAAAAGTAAATAAGCACATAGATAAAGTGAGTCAATCAATATATTCTATATGGATTTTCAGAAGGCATTTGACAAAGTTCCTCAAGAAGATGCCTCAAAAAAGCATGGTTACTTACCAATATGTGTTCTGCAAGGATAGCATGATATCAATTCTCACATATGGGTGACATCATCCGATGGAATCCGATCCAGAAAACTTATGTCAAAGTTTCTAAAACTCTGTCTCATTGAGCATGCCCACGCATGTCATTATATCATGTGTCCGAGGCCCCCCTCAGTCTAGTATTTTAGCAGAAAGCACACAAAAATCAACGCCACACAGAGGTGAGCAGGTTTCATGAGGACTGACATCCTACTATCCTTAGAGAAAGCAAATGTTGCTTACCTGTAACAGGTGTTCTCAGGTCAGCAGGATGTTAGTCCTCATATATGGGTGACATTATCAGGATGGAGCCCAAAGCACAATAAAGCTCTGGAATTTGTTGCCAGAGGAGGTGGTTAGTGCAGTTAGTGTAGCTGGGTTCAAAAAAGGTTTGGATAAGTTCTTGGAGGAGAAGTCCATTAATGGCTATTAATCAATTATACTTAGGGAATAGCCACTACTATTAATTGCATCAGTAGCATGGGTTCTTCTTAGTGTTTGGGTAATTGCCAGATTCTTGTGGCCTGGTTTTGACCTCTGTTGGAAACAGGATGCTGGGCTTGATGGACCCTTGGCCTGACCCAGCATGGCCAATTTCTTATGTCTTAATCACGGAAAACTTCTGTTAAAGTTTCCAGAACTTTGACTGGCCCTACTGGGCATGCCCAGCATGGCATTAACCTGCAGCCAGCAGGGTCCCCCTTCAGTCTTATTGAAAGCCAAACACCGCAGGGCTTTCTGCATTCCTCAAGAGTTCCCTGACGCATGCTGGAATTCAGATTGATGAGGGTCCAAGTCAACCAGAGGTTTCAGCTTTTCCACATACACTTGCAGGTGCTGTACTATGAACGGCTGATGAGTAGCAATCCGAGCCCTAAGCATCAACTCCTGCAAAATCTTTTTTCCAAATATATCCAACGTCCTCTGGTCTTTTCCTGGAGGTATGGTTAGAATGCTCCCTTGATCGTACAGACTGCTTCAATGCTGATTCTACCACCGAGTGGTGTGGCATCTGAACCACACAAAACACTAGAGAAGCCTGGACGCTGCATTTTAAGTCAATTTTATGCATCACTGGCAGGCAAGACATGGAACACTATCATTTTTATTTATTTATTTACTGTCATTCTGGTTAACAATCATAGCAGATTACAAAAGTAAAACAAAGTAATAAAGGTAAGACAAAACATAGCCAATAAAATCAATTATACAAAATTAATATAATAAATCTCCATTCCTTTTTCTGCTTTGAAAAATCTATTTAGTGGGTCAAGCAAAAAAATCTTATATTACCATGGAAATTTTTCCTCAAACTTAAATAAGTGCAGCTACTCTCAAATGCTATTTTGAAGAGTCAAGTTTTCAATATTCTTTTAAAGGTTGAAGTCCTTTTACATTTGTAGCTCTTCAAGCATCATGTTCCATAATTTAGGCCTGCAACTGAAAAGGTCCTACCCCAGACATCACTTAAGTGGGTGCTTTGGATAGATGGTACGCATAATAAGCCTTTGTTAGCTGATTAGGATTTTTTTTGAGGGACATGGAAGTGTAGTGTTGCGTCTAACCAGTCAGACTCTGTGGTATAAATTGTTTTGTGAATGACACATAGAACTTTATAATGGATTTGGAATTTTACTGGTAACTAGTGTAATGCTATTAGCACAGGGGTAATGTGATCATAGTTCTTGTTTCCAATTAGTACTCTTGCAGCTGCATTTTGAAGCATCTGCAATGGTCGTAATGTGCTATTTGGTAAACCTAACAGAAGCACATTGCAGAAATCTAAGTTTGAGAAAATCAAGGTCTGTAGGACCACAAGGAAACCTTCCTGTCTTAATAGGGTTTAATTGTTGCAAACGGCCGTAGTTTAGTATATCCAGCCTTGATTGTTGTGTTTATGTGGTTCTTCATCAATAAATTGATTATTATTCCACGATTTTACCTTTTCAATAATTTCAGTGCTACATGATCCTAACATAAAATACAGTGGTGTATTTATTAGCTTTTCCTGCTTAAACCAGTATGATTTCAGTTTTTTTGTGTTTAATATTAACTTCATATGGGTTGTTTGAATGTTCTTAAAGTATATTTGATAGAAACATCAATCAATATTAAAAACTGATTAGCATACATGTAAAAGTTTAAACCCAGATCTGAAAAAAGTTTACATAAAGGTAACAGATGTAGATTTATAGTGTTGCTGGTAATGAGCCTTGGATTACTATACACAATTTATTTGGGTTTTACAGGATAAACTACTTCAAAACTGGTTGAAAATACAGCTGCTCGTCTGGACTTGGGGAAATTTAGAATATCTGCTAAACCTCTGTTACAACTTCATTGGCTACCTATAGTAGCTAGAAATAAATTTAAGAAGCTTGTTTTGGCTTTCAAAGTTTTGAATGGTTTTGGCTCCCCTTCATTGAAGGGTTCTCTGCAATGGCATGAAGCAAAAAAATTTATGATCTGTGGGGAAGTGGTATTTATGTCTTCTGCTGCAAAAATAATTGCCCATTCTCATTTGGGTAATAGATCTTTCTCAACAGTTATTCCAGGTATATTAAATAGCCTTCCTTTGGAATTGAGAGATGTAAATTTAATGAAATTTCGGAAAAAGCTAAAGACATGGTTTATGTCTGTTGACACTAGACTTTGTTGTTGTTTTGCAGTTTTTCAAATTTTGTGCTAATTGCAGAGTTCCCTATGTATTGATAATTTACACAATTTATACTGAGAGGATGAAAAATTTGTACAGGGGCTGGAATTAACTGTTTGTTATATTTTTATGATTTTGTTTTAATATGTGAATTTTGTATCTTATTTAAACTGTGACCTTTGTACATCACTTTGGGCAATAGTATTATCTGTAAAGCGATTCAGAAATGTTATTAAATAAACACACACCTGTTTGTATGGTCATGGTATTTGAATAGTTGTTACTTGAAGGTTCTATTTCTAAGAAAGAGGTAAACCATTTTAGAACTTTTCCCGTAATACCAATTTCATCTAGTCTATGAATTAGAATTTTGTGTTCTATTGTGTTGAAGGTTGAAGACAGATCTAACAATATCAGGAGATATGACTATCCTGCTTCAAAACTGCAGAAAACAGTAGTCATAGACAGTAGCAAAGTTTCTGTATTATGAATTTTCCTGAAATCAAACTGGTTGGGAAAAGAATATAGTTTTCTTCAATGAATTCAGATAGAAAAAGATTGTACATATGCAACTATTATCTTTGTCAGAAATGGTAATGACTATATTGGTCTGAAATTGTTTACATTATTTATATCTGTACACTATGCTTTCAATATTTGTTTAATGAGTGTTGATGGAAGCTCGCTGTTAGATGGTGACAAATTCACTAATTTTGTGATAAGTAGTGCAACAGTTTCTATAACTGCTTTCATTGATTTTATGGGTATAGCATCTGATGGATGTGCATCTGGATTAATTTTCTTTACAAACTGCTGTATCTCAATCTGTGAAGCAATTTCAAATTCTGACCATGAAATCGTACCAAATGACTGTAATGGAGGTATTTTGATCTAAAGTCTGTGGCAGGACATATCCTTGGCATAATATTTGCCAATCAAATAACTGCATAATCAATTCCTCTCACATATTATTGCCCTGGTCTGATCATCAACTAATAAAAGCTGAAATAACCCTCTTCAACATAAAACAAATTCCTACAATAATCAATCTTTCACATACAGAAAAAAGATAGAACCAAAATTATTTGAAGAAACTATTAAAAATAAGATAACTGGTGGCACGCTAATGCAGGTGGGTGCATGCTAGCTTAGCTCTGCCGACCTGAAACCCTAAAATACACAAGAAACCCAAAAAAATTCTCAAGTTTGCCCATAATTGCTTCATAAATTTCAATAACCTTGGTGCATCCTTTCATCAGATACTCTTTTCCCTTCATTTTTATAAATCGAAGGGTTTCAGCTGTCAGAGAGCATGACCAGTCGCTGAACACGCAGCACGCTTGAGTGGCCTACAATGGATTTCTACAAGGAGACATCTGAAGCTACCCACGGGCCCGAAGTAGGCAATCGTGGAGATGAGAATGCAATGCCGCATGGAGATCAAACAACGATGGCACAAATACTTCAGGAACTGAGAAAACTCCACGCCACCATGACAAGACTTGGGCGCCATGTGGGCGTCCATAGACGAGTTAAAGGAGAAGACTGAAACAGTGGGCCCCAGAGTGGAGGAATTGAAGACTGGGAATCCACCGCAGCCAATTCATTCCTAATTCTAAAGAAACAAAGTATATTGCTGGAAGATAAGGTAACAGACTTAGAGGATAGATCCTGCAGAAGTAACATCAGGGTACTGGGGATCCCGGGGTGAACTGAGGGTCGCAATCCACAGCAATTTATTGAAAACTTTTTTGAGAGACCTGTTCCCTCCGGGGGAAGATTGCCCAGATTTAGCAATCTATCGAGGGCACAATGTATGTGGCCAGGAACCGCAAAACAACAAAGTATGTGGCCAGGAACCACAAAACAACAATTGCTATCATCAAAATGCATTATCATCAAGCTAAGGAGTGGATACTAACGAAGGCTTGTGAAGCTGGACCCCTTACGTATCGCAGTAATCCCATAGCTACCCAGAAATGCAGGGCTGAACTCTCCAGTGTCAAAAAAAGTTTCATGCTAGACAAAGTTTTGACTGCTTTACCCTGCCCAATTATTGATTCAGGTAGATGGATTATGGAAATCGTTTGACTCACCAGAGTCTACTTCAGCATTCCTAGAATCAGGGGGGCAACAACAATGATGCTCCACACTCCCCTATAATTAACGGTAGCAATAGGCCTAAGCTGCAGAGACATGTACCAAGAGATACCCCTTACGTAACAATGAGTCTTAGCCCTCGCTCTGCCGGCAGCAGTAGAGGCAGCCCCAGTTAGAAATCAGTAAATTTAATGGATCCAGCAGAACAGCCTCCTTTATCTGCATGCCCGAGTTTGCTTACAACAGCCCTCAGTAACAGCCAACAGTCAGACGCGTAGAAGGAAAATGAAGGCCGAATTCGAAGTGTTGACTCTGAAGATCATGGGACTGTTTAATGAAGTCTTATGAATGGAAAGGATAGTATTCATTAGCCTTATAACCAAGGCAAGATCTCTCTTCTCTCATATTCTCAACGTGGCTTTGAGACGTGTCCTCAATCACTGGGCAACTCCAAATATCCTTTTGCATGTGGAACCCTCATGTTAGAGGTTTCTTGGGGTTCACATTTATATATTTTTTCTTTCTTTCCCTGTTTTATTGACAAGGGATAATTTTTGACTGTTAACTGTGGGGTTTTTGGGTTTAGGCAGGAGGCTTCCTGAGACATTCTCACACCAGGAGATTTTTTTTTTGGGGGGGGGTGTTAGTTGGGGTTGGGATAGAAGAGTGGTAGATAGAAGGGGTTGGGAGCTGAGTGGGGGAAGGAGAAAAAACATCTATCGTTTTTTCTTTGCTATGTATTTCTATATATCAGTCATATAGTTTCATCTGACAGCTCTAGAATTTCGATTCTGGCAAGTCTGCACAGCTTGTTTACCAGAGTTCTTTGGCTGGAACCTTGACAGACCAGATAGAGGAGGACCGGAAGGCTCATCTGCATCTGCTCCCAGCATCCCCCGGGAGAGGAGTCCAGAGGTCACTGCAAGCAATCCAGGGATTGACTTCCACAGCCCCAGCTTCCAGAGGCCCCGCACCCTTTGCAGTAGAGGAGGACCAGAAGGCTCATCTGCATACTGCTCCCAGCATCCCCTGGGAGAGGAGTCCAGAGGTCACCGCAAGCGATCCAGGGATTGACTTCCACAGTCCCAGCTTCCAGAGGCCCCGCACCCTTTGCAGTAGAGGAGGACCGGAAGCGCGCGCTGTTAAGCTCAAACCCTTCCATTAACTGAGTGAAGATTAATTTAACGGTGGTTAAAGAGGATTGGTAAGTATAGATTTCAGAAAGTTTTGGGCTTATAAAAGTTTGGTGAAAGGTAAAATTAAGGGATATATTCTTTAGAGTGTGTGTGTGTGTCTGAGGTAAAAAGCAAGCCAGAGATAGTTAATTCCAGTGTCTGTCTTTCCCAGCCACTCAACCCTTGATTTTTAGGCACAGACATTTTCTCATTAAAAATCAATCAGGGTCTTATCTACAGGGGTGGATTGAGGGAAAATAGTGGCCCGGGGGATTTTTCTCCATACTGGCCCATGGGTACCCGATTACATATATAATATAATTTACATAATATTGTACACACCCCTTAAACATAAAAAAAAGCTACCCAGTACGCACATGTTATAAAATCTATGGGCCGTGCCTACATATATCATTTATAAAATATTTTAGTAAGTGGTTCATTCAACAAGAAACATATTAGTTTGAGAACATTTACTATTTTCAGTAGAAGAGCAGGTGGCAGTACAACAATACACTGTTCCACAGTCACCTGCAGCTTGAACTGACGGGCTTAATCCCAGAGTCAGAACCAAGCTGCTGACCTCACTCTACTGCTGAGGGGTCCATTAGAAAGACAGAACTGGTTAAGTGTGAAAACTTACAAGGACTGCTGCTAGTTTCCGCTGAGTGAGAGAGCATAGGCTGAGGGGGACTGCTGCTGGTTACTGCTGAGCGATAAGAGCACAGGCTGAGGGGGACTGCTGCTGGTTACCGCTGAGCGAGAGAGCACAGGCTGAGGGGGACTGCTGCTGGTTACCGCTGAGCGAGAGAACTGGTTTAGAGAAAATGTGCACTGAAAAAGTTTGAATTATCGCACTAATGCCACTGTTAGGTAAAGGTGCTTTCAATTTCATTTGGAGTCTAGAGGTACTTCAGGAAACTTCATATCTTTTACTTTTGTTGCCAGAGCATCGATGATTTCTTTTTCTGATACTTTTTGCAGGATGTCTGGCTCACAACACATGAGCATGAATGCTTCCAGAGAGCAGAGGTTAGAGAACTTCGCAAGTGGTTTTTGATAAATTTTAGTTTAGAAAAACTTCGTTCGCAAGATACTTGCGTAGTGGTAGTGTCAGAAGAAATTTGTAACAGGTAAACAGTGCTGTGTAGGCATCTGCTAATAAACTATACTTTTCAAGTATTAAATAGCAGCAAAGTGGGCACTGTTTACAGGCCTTAAGGTGTTCTGTTTCGGTAAATTCTTTGCTAGAAGACGCTTCAGTAGACTCAATAGGCTCATTATCAGATTCTTCATCAATGTCATTGACTTCAAATGCTATATAACTTTCTGGAATGCTGTGCTTTAGACTATCAAATTTAGATGCAAAATCCAACAACTCTTCATGTATTTGACTGGGTGTTGCTTTTGAATTGAAGCACAAAACTTTGTCACTCAATGCTTGAAACGTCTGTGGTGGTAAAGCAGACACTTCGCTGAAATTTCTGGGATCAAGACATGCCAAATCTGCTAATATCTTCCCGTTCTGAGCAAATCGTTGTTCCAAGCTATTCAACATTATATCAAATACCCGATTGTGAACCTCTACTTTGTATTGTTGTGTTGCATTACTGATAGGCTCATCATCCACACTTTCTCCAGGTAATCGTTTATGTTTCCTCAAACGTTTAACTGGTAGTTCTGGTGTAATCATATCTCCATCTTCCTCTTCAAGTTTCTCATTTACCCAGTTCACAAAATTATGTGCAGCAATTTTAATATTTTCAAAATTTGGTGAAACAGCACTGATACTTTTGATTGTGTCTCTCACCATTCTGTGTGCTTGCAGCAGATCAACACCCTTTGTCTGAAGATACTTTGACAGAGGGGTGGTATACTGGAAGATTCGTAAAAAGAGTTGAGCTGTTAAAATTATTTTAAATGAGTAAGGAATTTTTGAGCATTGTTTCTTTCAGCCAAGTTTCACCATTCACTCTGGAGGCAATCTTTGTCAGTGTCTTTATCAAGATTACAAACAAGCAGTTTGATGGATCATTGAATTTACCAAAGATTTTAGACAAAAGATCATCTTTTGACCACCATCTAGTTTTTCCTATGGTATTCAGGCGGCGAACCTCTCCCATCATTTCTGTGAGTTCTGTCCAGATGTCCATTCGGTTATGAGATTCTTTGATGAAACCAGCACTTGCATTTAGCAAAGTAAAAAGGCTTCCAAAATCAATTGTGTCAGTGGCATCAATCATGACTAGGTTCAGTACATGGGCATAGCACCAAATATGAATTTGACCAGGTGCAACTTCTAATAAATGAGCAGTAACTCCATTGTAGATACCTTACATGTTTGCAGCACCATCCGTTGCATTGCCAATAATATTTTCAACATTTATTACAGCATCTTGAAAAACCTTGCAAACTGATTCCTTTAGAGCAGGGGTGGGCCATTAATTTTCCCATGGGGCCGCATGAGAAATTGGGATGGTTTTAGAGGGTCGGACTAATATAATTAACTCAGTTCTCAATAGCCCTACTTATGAAAAGACAGCTGTTTACCACCAATGTAGTCCTCTGAGAAAACACAACAAATAAGACCGATACAAACGCTTACAGCTAGCAAAATATCTCATCTCGGTAACAGACACAGAACCGACCTAACATACTCCCAGGATCTGTAGTAATGCACATAAACTAATCCGCACACAGTTACACCTGTATTATGGAATACACTCAAACAGGAGCAACCCTATCTATGAAAAGGCAACACTACAAATATTACATCAGACCCTAAACACCAATACACCTCTTATAGGAAAACAGAACTAACAAGCAGCTATAGATCTACAAACAGAAATAATTGTAAAACTATACTAATAAGCAGAATAAATGTTTCTAAACAGCTATGAACAGAATAACATCCAACATTAAAAACTCATAAAAAACTATTAAACATTCTCCAAACACAATAAAATATTTCAAAAAGCAGACATCACACAATTAAAATGGCAGTCAAGAAAAATAAACTTAAAGCCACCTTTACTTACCCCCTCCAGCAGCTCTCCTACTCCCCTTCCCTGCAGGCCATGGCACACACCAGAAGCAGCAGTAGAAGCTAAGCTCTATACTTATGGTCCTCTTCCTTAGTGCCCATGTCTCTCACACACACACCATACCAGTCATGCCCCCATGACCAGTTTCTGTCTCTCCCCCACCAATCATCTCCCAAACAGTCTTTGGCACACACACATACACCAGTCACCTTCCTGAACAGGTTTCTCTCATGCCATACACCACACACACACAGGCTTCCCACTCCCGTGTTTCTACTTGCATATATGATCTTCTCACTCTCATAATCACTTTCTCTGTCTCTCTCTCTCACACACACCACACACACACTCACTCACCAGTCTCTCACTCCCATGCTTGTTCTCTCCACATGCCAGGCTTCTCATTCCCAAAATCACTTTCTTTCTCTCTTCTCACACACACACACCACACCAGTCTCTCACTCCCATGTTCTCTTTCAGATATACCGGCTTCTCCCTCCCATGATGTGTCTCACACACACCCGGGTTTCTCACTCCCATGCTCACTCTTCACATGCACAGGCTTCTCATTCCCATAATCACTTTTTCTTCTCTCTCTCTCATCACACACACACCAGTCACCTGATCTCACTCATGCATACACCACACACAGGCTTCCCACTCCCAAGTTCTCTTCAGATATACAGGCTTCTCCCTCCCATTGCTGTGTCTCACACACACCCAAGTTTCTCACTCTCATGCTCACTCTCTTCACATGCACAGGCTTCTCATTCCCATAATCACTTTCTCTCTGTTACACACACACACCAGTCTCTCTCATTTCCCATGCTCACTCTCCACGTGCACAGGCTTCTCATTCCCTGAATCACATTCTCTCACATTCATCACACACCAGTCTTTTCTCTCACACACACAGTCACCTTACCAAGCAGTCTCTCTCTCTCATGCATGCACACTCACCCAGGTTTCTCACTCCCCACTACTCCAGGCTTCTTATGCTCATGCTTTCCCACATACCCAGACTTCTCACTTCCATGCTTTTTTCTCTCACACACACACACACACACATCAGTCACCTCCCTGACTAATGTTCTCACACTCTCACATACACATCAGTCATCTCATCCTGAGCAATCACTTTCATTGTCTCTCACATACCACACACAAATCAGCTCTCTGACCACTCAATCAACAACAGGCTGGCTGCTTCTCACTCTCTCTTACTCACTTCCCTGCTTCCCCCTACATATTCACGGAGTTTTTGCCGGTCCGCGGCGCGCGCTCCCGGTCTCTCCCGCTGCCGTTGCCGCTGGGCTGTCAGCACGTTCAAGCCCAGTGGGAAACGGCAGCGGTGTGTGGAAGAAGCTGTGGCACCCGCGGCTGGCCTTTTCTTCTTCCCGCGCCTGCCCCCTCCCGTGACCCGAAACAGGAAGTGATACACGGAGCGGTGCGCGGGAAGGAGAAAGAGCCGTGCCGCGTCGGCTTGCAGCATCGGCCCCCGAGCAATTGAACCAGCCGGCAATCGAGAAAGGAGTCGCAGCATGAGCCCCCGCAGGCCAAGAAGAAGAAGAATCCCTTCGGTCGCGGGAGGCTCATGCTGCTGACTTCTCAATTGCCGGCTGGTTCAATTGCTCGGGGGCCGATGCTGCAGCCGACGCGGCACGACTCTTTCTCCTTCCCGCGCACCGCTCCGTGTATCACTTCCTGTTTCGGGTCACGGGAAGGGGGGGGCAGGCGCGGGAAGAAGAAAAGGCCAGCCGCGGGTGCCACAGCTTCTAACACCGCTGCCGTTACCACTGGGCTTGAACGTGCTGACAGCCCAGCGGCAACGACAGCGGGAGAGACCGGGAGCGCGCGCCGCGGACCGGCAAAAAACTCCGTGACATATGTAGGAAAGAAACTCGAGCGAAGGCACGCTGCCCGATTGGCCGGTGCTGGGCAAGGCTTGCCCAGCACCGGCCAATCGGACAGCGTGCCTTCGCTCGAGTCAACTCCCTCCTCCCCCCCCCCGGATGCTGTAAAAAAAAAACCATTCATTCTCCGCTCCCTCGCTCCCCGATTGGCCGGCCAATCGGGGAGCGAGGGAGCGGAGAATGAACCTGCTGCCTTCCCTCTGCAAGGGAAGGCAGCAGTGCCTCATCCCCGTCTGCCCCTCAGCAGTGGGCGGGCCGGATTCCGACCGTAGGCGGGCCGGATTCAGCCCGCGGGCCGCCCCTTGACACAGGTTCTGCTTTAGAGCCTGCCCTGTGCTGAAGTGCACTGAACAACAGCGATCAATCGTTCTTGAGGAGCTTGCTCTGGTATCATGTACCGAAGAACTATACTCATCTGGTCAGCAACACTAATATCTTGTGTTGTGTCTATTTCAACTGAAAACATTTGGACTTCACGAACCTCCTTGGCAATGCGCTCTTTCATTAAATATGAAATAATCTCAATTATATGGTTAACAGTTCCTTTGGATAAAAAGGTTACTTGTTTCCTTTTAGATTTTGTAATTTCTTCAATGTATTCTCGTAGTGTACTATCAAATTCTGATAAAAGAAGAATGATTTCCAAGAAGTTTCCACAGTCCAAATTATCCTCTGTCAGCTGCTTTGTATCTTCATTCCGTTTTCCCCAAAAGCTTAAACCACGTTCTCCGATTAGTTTTATCACTTTTATGACTCGAAGTAAAATTAGCTTGTGTTTATCTACTTGGCTGTTATGCATGCTTATTTGTTTATGAAAAAGTAGTGAATTAATATCATGACTGAAGTCATGCATCAGATGAGCATCAACGAATCTTTTTTGGTGGCTGCTGCCTTCATGTTCTGCTATTCTATCATATATATGTTTTGGGTCAAATACTGTGAAACCAGATTCCGATGTGAATGAACTTTGGTCACTTGAAGTCCCATGAGCCAGACAAACTGTGCAAAAAAGAGCATTTATTTCTGCACTGTATGTTAACCATTTTTTATTTAAACCATCTTTTCTATAAAATAGATTTCTGGGATGTTTTAAACTTGACAGTTTTGTGGTTGAATTGGATGGTAACTGAAAAATTGTTTTAAATCTATCTTTGGTTTTTAAATATATCCATTTGCTGAAGCTGCTCACTATTTTCTTCTTCATTGTCCAAGGTCTTGCGCAACATTTCTTTTAGCAACCCCAGATGGACCTGGCTCTGCTTGCTTCTCTTCACCTATTCCTTGTTTTTCTTTGATCATTTTTAAAACATTTCGAAAGCTCTTTGCAGTCTCTACTAAAAGTTTCTGTTTTTTCTCACGGAGCTTTTCTGTCCCTCCCTTTCTCTTACTCATTTTCTTTTTTTTTGTCTGTCTGAGAGAAAATAAAACAGGGGTAAAAATTGCTTGTAACTAAAAAATTTTTAGTAGTAAACTAGGGAATGTTTTCTTAAGTTTTTTTCTTTTGCTGTTGCTATTTTGCTTCTTTTCTTGCCTTGTTCATATGTATATGAGAAAATATGACTAGGTGATCTTTAGCCAAAAAAATGCTTCAAAAAAGAAACTTGGAATTCATATGGTATTAGGCCTACTGCAAAACATGTTGGGTGTGAGCATGACCCTTAGACAGCCATAATGAAATTACAATATAGTAAACTCCTATGCCAAAACAGTGCTAATTGTCAGCCTTCACATAGTAACAGTGTTGATTTCCTATGAAAAAGGCAATGTGTCAAATATTACACCAGGCCCTAACACACCAATACACCTGCTATTAGGAAACAGAACAAGCCAAGCTACTATAGATCCCTACACACTACCAGAATACTTCGCCTCAGTCACATGCAGAATGCAGACAGAACATCACCAAATCTATATAAATAAAAATGTTAAATAGTTTGTAAGTCGTTGCTAATCTCGCCAACCGCTTAACCGAATGCGTTCAAATTTGCACACAACATTCACTTCCCATACGGGAAGGATCTTATACACTTACATTACATATAGGTCACACCTGTGACAAGTAATACAAGTTTAAAAATTGCTTACACAAAACAGCGACATCTGGTGGCCATCAGTGCAAGCGCAACCTCTTACACTTTTCACACACACACACCACACCCCACCCCCACACAGGGCTATTGTCTTTCATTCACACTCCCTCATTAACACACAGAAATCCACACTCATCACACCACATACCCCCACCCACACGCCTGCCAATGTCACTTACTTCACCCACCCTCCCAAAACACACATTCCTGGCTGCTACATTGGGAAGCCACGCATTTCACACACCCTCCGATTTTTATTTATTTTAATGATTTTATATACCGACATCCGTTTGCACATCGCATCGCTTTACATATAACTTATAACCAAAGTATAAAATATTACAATGAACAGAAGGAAACAGAAGGAACAGTCAACAAGAAAATACCAATAAACCAAATAATTTACTGATATCTTCAACTAGGGGTAGCTTAAGTTAGGAGAGGGGGATAAAAATCACTATAGGAAAGGCTATGTACAGGGCTCAAATAATAAGTTCATTACGATTACTGATTCTGATTTTGGGATGGAAATTAGGGAAGAATGGGAGGCCTGACAAGTGTGAAGAGGTTTTTAACAATAAGTAACAGAAGGGGAAGATTTAGCATGAGAGGATAGCGATGGGTAGGCTTGTAGGAAGAGCCAGGTTTTGAAGTTTTTTTAAAATTTGGGTGTGGAGGTTTCAGTGCGTAGATTTGGGGGCAAGGAATTCCAGAGGGTGGGGCCGGCAAGTGAAAGGGCTCTGTTTGTGGTAGCGATAAGTCTTATTGATTTTATAGAAGGGGCACAGAGGGTTCCATGGAGAGCGGTGCGAGTTGGTCTTGAGGAGGTGCAAGGACGGAAGGGGGGATTTATCCAGTGGTAATGCTCATTAGTGATACTTTTGTGAATAAGGGTAAGGATTTTGTAGAGGATACAAGATTGTATAGGAAGCCAGTGGAGATCGATCAGAGTGGGAGTGATGTGGTTCTTCTTATTGGCATTTGTGAGGATACGTGCAGTGGCATTTTGAAGAAGTTGTAAAGGTTTGATGTAGGAAGCAGGGAGGCCATGGAGGAGAGCATTACAGTAATCTATTTTGGAAAATATGATAGACTGGAGTACAGTATGGAAATCAGAGAAGTAAAGTAGAGGTTTGAGTTTTTTAAGAGTTTGCAGCTTGAAGTAGCAGTTGCTGAGGATAGATTTGATGTAAGGTTTGAAGGACAGGTGATTGTCAAGTATGACACCTAGGTTTCGAGAATGGGTTGGGAAAGTGGAAGAGGGGAGGGTGGAAGGTATAGGTGGTGATGAGTGTTTGGAGGAGATGAAAAGGAGTTCAGTTTTTTGGGGGTTAAGAGATAAGTGCATATCAGTAAGGAGCTGATTAATGGCAGCAAGACAGGTTTCCCATTTTTGAAGAGCGGTGAGAAAGGAATTTGTGAAGGGGACGAGGATTTGCACATCATCTGCATAGATGAAGTGCGTGAAACCAAGCTTAGAAAGAAGGTCGGTAAGAGGGAGCATTATAAATGATGAACAGGGTAGAAGAAAGGGAAGAGCCTTGTGGGACACCACAGTCTAGATTTACAGGGAAGGATTCAATATTGTCAGTGGTGACTTTGTAACAGCGATTTTGGAGGTATGATTTTATCCATAAGAGGGCTGTTCCGGAGATCCCTATACTGATGAGAATGTTGAACAGGATGCTATGATTGACTGTGTCGAAAGCGGCAGAAATATCAAGCATAGCAATGAGGTAGGAGTTACCGGCATCCTTCCTTTGATTAGAGTATCTGTGAGGGAGAGGAGTAGGGTTTCCGTGCTGAGGTGTTTGCGGAAGCCATATTGTGTAGGTGAGAGTATATTGTATTGCTCTAAGTAGTCTGAGAGACGGGAGTTTACCAGTTTCTCAAGGACTTTGGAGAGGAAAGGGAGATTGGAAATAGGTCTGAGGTTAGATAGGTTGGTAGGGTCGAGAGAGGGTTTTTTTAGGATAGGTTTAACAACAGCTTGTTTTAAAGAGTTAGGGACCAATCCTTGTTCTAAGGATCGGTTCACAATTTTGGAAAGAGGTGTAGCTATGGTTTTAGGGATAGATAGTAAGAGTTTCGTGGGAATGGTTTCAAAAGGATGGGATGATGGTCTCATTTTTTTTAGGATGTTCTCTATTTCAAGAGATGAGGAGAGTTCAAAAGATGATAGTGAGGCGGACGTGTGGATAATGGGGAGTGTTATTTTGTTAGTGTTCAGGGAGAACTTGGAGGTGATGTTGGATACTTTATTTTTAAAGAATAGAGCTATTTCATTGCAACGTATTTGTGTGGGGGGTTCCTGGAGTAGTGTTAAATTAGGTTTAGTGAGATTGGATATTAAGGTGAAAAGGGCCTTAGGATTAAATTATAAGTGATGAATTTTTTTGGCGTAATATTCTTTTTTCGTTTTTTGGATAGCATTTCTATAGGCATGCATGAGTTGGTAGTAGATAGTTTTTGAGGCAGGAGAGGGGTGTTTTCGCCAACGTCTTTCAGCTGATCTAAGGTGGATTTTTTTGTTTTTGAGTTCGTGGGTGAACCACGGTTTTTTGTTTGTGTGAGTAGGTGTGGTAGTTTTTTGTGAGATGGGGCAGTGTTTGTCTGCAATATTGAGGGTGATATCTGTCCAGGAGGAGACTGCATTGTCAGCTGACGTTAAGTCAAGACGACTGGGGATGTCAGAGCAAGCTGTGGAGAGAGTGTCTAGGGGCGCAAGACTTACGGAACTGGAATGGAGAATTTGGGAAGTGGGGTTGCAGTTGAAGTGCAAGGGTGGTTTTTATAATGGAGTGGTCAGACCAGGGGACAGTGGTGAGGGGGGGGATGAATGGTGTTGATGGAGGGGTTGGTGAATATCAGATCTAGGGTGTGTCCGGCCTTGTGGGTCGGAGAATATATGATTTGTGTGAAGCCCATAGTTTCTAAGGATGAGATGAACACTTCACATGGTGGGGATTGTGGTATAGAATCAATATGGAGGTTGAAGTCGCCAAGGAGGATAGTAGGAATGTCAGGAGAGAGTGAGTCGGCGAGGAATTCGATAAGAGGAGAGGAATCTTTCTCTAGCAGACCCGGAGGGGTGTAAATCAGGCAGATTTGTAGAGAGTTTGATTTGAAAAAACCTACCTCATATTGGTTGGGAATATTGCAATATTTGCGGTGTGAGTTTAAGTTCCTTCTTGGCAATTAGGAGTAATCCACCTCCTCTTTTCTTTTTGCGAGGAATAGAGAAGATATCATAGGTATCAACGGGGGAGTTGGTTGATGAGGGGAGTATCAGAGTCCTTAAACCATGTTTCGGTTATGGCACAGATTTCTGGCTTGGAGTCAGTTAGGAGATCATGGAGTAGGTGAGTTTTGTTTTTGGAGGGATTGAGCGTTGAAGAGGAGGAGTGATATAAGGGATAGGTTAAGGAGTTGCGTGGAGGGGGATATGGGAATAGGGGTAAGATGCCATTTTGGAGGGGTGGGGGGGTAGGAGAGGTGGAGAGAAGGTTTAGAGGAGTATCTATTCTGATAAGGGGTGGAACAATAACATATGTGCGGTGGCATAGTTGAAGGAAAGGCAGGCAGAAAGTCACTGGGGAGACTGAAGAAAAGGCAAATAGGTAAATACAGCGTATATCAATGATGTTACGAGGTAATGTTCGCAAAAGGTGCGCACGAAGGGGCGCACAAAGGGGGCAGGCCCCTATGTCACGCACCTTCGGCGCTTGGCACCAGAAGAGAGTGCTGGGGTTTAAAACCCCCGCTCACCTCCGGCGTGTGACGTGTGTGCCGGGGAGCTTTCCGATAGGCTGTAGCAGCGGGGAGGAGGAGAGTCCGGAAACTTTGTGGCCGGTGCTTGGGCTGTCTGGAGTAAGTGTGTACGATCGCGAGGCCTTACCCCGATGGGCCTGGGCGCCGGTTGCGCAGGCCCTCGCCGTGTCCTCCCTCGCCGTGTCCTCCCAGCCGATCGCGGCAGCAAAGGGATTTCCCAAGGAGAGTGCTGGGGTTTAAAACCCCCGCTCACCTCCGGCGTGTGACGTGTGTGCTGGGGAGCTTTCCGATAGGCTGTAGCAGCGGGGAGGAGGAGAGTCTGGAAACCTCGTGGCCGGTGCTTGGGCCGTCTGGGGTAAGTGTGTACGATTCACACACCCTCCGATTTTAAATTAAAGTACCCTCTTCCACCCACCCACTGCACTCCGATCACACACTACACCTGAAACAAGTCTGTGCTTCTCCGCCGGCACCACGGGAACGGTCTAGGACACATCGCATTCAGTTGGGCCGTCGGATGCCAGCAACCAAAATGGCGCAGGCGGACCTTGCCCTTACTATGCTATACAGAGACAACAATGACGTCGGTACACCATGTGACATAGTAAGGGCAAGAGCCCGTCGGTGACATATCCTCAGCGGACATTTGCCCTTACTAGGTCAGGAATCCTGACCTAGTAAGGGCACATCTTTCACTGGTGAAGTTTTGCGACATGGCAGCCGGCGGAACAAACCCTAGCACACACCCTCACCACCAGCCGGCAGTTTACACAGGTAGCCGGGCAGGAGCGGTGGGGGACCGTTCTTATTTTCCGCCGCGCATTTTTCACAGGGGGGGGCACTCATTCTCTACATCTCCCGAGAGGGGGGCTGTAGCATGGGTTGCTCTATTTCGCCGGGTTGGGGGGGGGGGCCAGTAAGGTGTGCTTGCATATTTAAACTATTCTTTGCTGGTGCTATTCATTTGGGGTACAAAAAAATAAAAAAAACACACAAACTGTAACCTTTACTGCTCTGTTCTGTTTTTTCAACTTAACCAGGCATAGCCACAGCAACGTGTGAACCGATTGCTTTCAAATTTGGACACAAGCTTCACCTCACATACGGCAAGGTTCTTCTACACTTACATTGCATATATGTCACACCGGGGGCTGGTAAAAAAAGTTTTAAAATTTGGTTCCACAAAACAGCGACATCTGCTGGACGTAAGTGCAAGGTCTTACACCTTGCACAAACGCTCACACCCCACACACACGTGACCAGTGTTTGGGATTCACACACCCTCCGACCAGACACAAATCCACCCTTCTCACACCCCCCCCCCCCCCCGCACACATGCAAATTGTACTTACTTCACACACCCTCCCAAAACACACAAAAACCCACAAAATTCAAGCATGCTACACCGGGAGGCCACTCACATGCCACATGTTTGATATTCCCACACCCTATGAACTCACACAAAAACACCCTCCTCACACCTCCCACGCACATGACTTTTCTACTTACTGCCCACACCCTTAGAACGCATACAAAACGGCAGAATAGTTCGGGCTGCTCCAGCGGGAGGGTGGGGGGGGCAACACCGCTCTGTGACACATCGCATACACTACGGCCGTCGGCTGCCAGCAATCAAAATGGTGCCGACGGCTCTGTCCCTTACTAGGACACTCGGGAACGCCAATGGCGGCAGTAGCCCATGTGACATAGAAAGGGCAAGGGCCCGTCGACGCCATTTTATGGACTGGCAACCGCCGCACCTTCGCCCTTACTATCTCAGCGAGACGACCGCTCCCACTGCTCCACCCCACTGACAGAGTAAGTTCTAACAGCCGTCGGAGACAGTTTCAGTACTGGCTGCCAAGGGCCCGGCGCTAATACTTCCATGCCGGAATGAACGCCCGCTCCACCAACTACCATTTTTGACAGGTATCGGCGGGCCTGCAAGGGGGGGGGGCATGGGGATGTTCTTGCATCCATGTTCAGGGGCGGGGGGGCAGGGGGCAGTTATCCCCATTCTCTTTTCTTTCTTTTCCACTTAACCAGGCTCTGCTACTGCAACGCGTGGCCAGGTACAGCTAGTACAGAATAAAAAAAAGAGACCATGAAGCATAAATAGAAACCTGCAGATAAAAAATGAAAAGGAAACTGCAACAAGACAGACACTGTATGTAGTGCAACAATGGAAAAACTGAAACATTACCATTCCTCACAAAACATTAAACAATAAAGACATTTCACACAATCTTAACAGTAAAATCATACAAATAAAAAGAATAAATATTTTTAAAACAGGTAACAAATAGAACATCTTCCCCCCTGCGGCTCTTCCTTGCAGTGGCCCAGCACTTTTCTTCACTGGCAGCGCTTCACTTCCAGGCAGTGCTGGTGGAAGGGTATTAGGCACCCTAAGCAAACCTTACAGCCTGACGCCCTCCCCCCACCTCCCCATACACAATTTTAAATTATGCATTTATAACATACAATTTGGAGGTAAAATTAATTTATATGTGATAATTGTATGCACTGTTGTGATGCCAACAAGAAAACCTTGCATCTTGGAATTAATAAGGCATGGTACCTATTGTGATATATTTCGGCATGGTCCTCCCGTATCAACACAGTACTATTTGCCAACACTCAAAGAATAACAACCCCACCTATGAAAAAGAATACCACAAATATTACACCAGAATCTAAAATATCAATACACCTCCTATCAGGAAAACAGAACAGGCCAAGCTACTACAGATCCCTACAGAGAAACCACATATTAAAAGAATGCTTCATCTCAGTCTTTGCATGCAGAACACAAACTCTCACCAAATACAGAATAAAGCCACATAAAGTATAAATAGAAATGCGCAGACAAAAACTAAACTGTAAAACGTATCACGGTAGACTCTATACAGTGTAACAACGGGAAAACAAAAATGTCACCATTCTTCATGAAACAATCAATAAAATCAAGATATATAAATCATGAATCATAATTATAAAATCATATTAATAAAATAATTTCAAAACAGCTGATGAATAGAATATCCAATAATTAAAGACTCAAGCAAATTTTGAAACCTTTACCAAACACCAATAAAATATTTCAAACAGCAGACATTACACACTACCCAATAATTAAAATGGTAGTCAGTCAAGAAAAATGAACTTAAAATGCCACCTTTACTTACCCTCTCCAGCAGTTCTCCTACTTCTTTCCCTTGCAGGCCACCAGAAGTCCTCATGGTCCTCTTCCTTATGGACCACAACCAGTATCTTCTTTCTCTCTCTCATATACACACACACACACACCAGTCACACCCTCAAGACCAGTTTCTGTCTCTCACACACCAATCATCTCCCCAACCAGTATCTCTCTCACACACAAGCACCCACATACCACCAGTCATCTCCCTGATCAGTCTCACACATATGTCGCCTCTCTGGCCAGTATCTCTCAATCACACAATGCTCTCGCTCCCCTTACTTACACACAAGATTTCAATCACACACATGCCCTCTCTCTCACAGCCACAAGCCAGCCAAAAACATGCTCCATCTCTCTCTCGTACACATGCATTGACTCACACAAGCACCATTCCTTTCTCACACACACACAGAAACACCATTCCTTTCTCACACACACACACAAAAGCACCATTCCTTTCTCACACACATATACACACAACCACCCAGAAGCGCCATTCCTTTCACATATACACACACACACACACACACACACACACACACAAGCAAGCACTCTGTCGATCTAAAGCCCTCAGCTGAACAGCTGGTCTCCGGCGGGGGTTAGCAGCACCGGTGTTCATTTTTTCACCCCCGCCAGCACCCATCTTCATTTTTTCGCTGCCGCTGGCCACGATTTTTATTTCTTCGGCTCCCGCTGCTTGGTCTCCAGCGGGGGCTGGCTGGGCGGCGCCCATCTTCATTTTTTCGGCCCTCGCAGGCTTGGTCTCCCGCGGGGGCTGTCTGGGAGGCACCAGCCCATCTTCTTTTCTTCGACCTCCGCCAGCCACGTTTTTTATTTCTTCGGCCCCCGCCGCTTGGTCTCCAGCGGGGGCTGTCTGGGCAGCACCAGCCCATCTTCTTTTCTTTGGCCTCCACTGGCCTCGATTTTAATTTCTCTGGCGGGGGCTGGCTGGGTACAGCTACCACCTGTGTTGGCCCTGCTTCGAGGCGGGGGGGGGGGGGGATGTTCTATACTATTATTACTTCAATGGGCCTGCGAGGCTGCATTCACCAATTCACCACCTACCTTGAATTGATGGAGGTCACTGGGCTGTGTGCAGGCTGCACACGGTTGAGACCACATGACCAGCTAGACCAGCCCTCTGGGGGAAGCCCGATCCCCCGATAGGTCAATCCGCCCCTGCTTATCTAAATCATACTATTGTACCAGCCCATATTAAAAGTTTAATCATCCCCTTGTAAGACACTAGCTGATTAATTACTAAATTCACCTGTAAATTTAAAGTACTCTCATTCCAACTCCCTTAGTATCCTAAACTTAACTAGGAACTCAATAAAACTAAGATGAAGGCAGCAGTCCAGCAGCAAGAGGGGGGCTTTCCAGTCTTTTGCACTGAGTGTTACATGTATGATTTTTTACCCGCTGGTGAGAGATTGTATGTGTGCACTTGGTGCAAAGAGCTTCTCGCTCTCAGGGAATGAATCCGATCTCTGGAGGCTAGAGTAGCAGACTTGGAGGAGCTGAGGGAGACAGAGAGGTACATTGATGAGACCTTCAGGGACATAGTAGCCAAGTCCCAAATCCATTCTGGCAGCCCCAGTGCTGCCTTGGATCAGAAAGGTCTCCCAGTAGGAGAACATCATCCTGGTATAGCAGGAAGTGATCATGTAGCAAGAACCTGCTCTCCAGGTGATGTATTGTCCTCTCACACTGAGGACAAGTCTCCCAGGGCTACTGCCCAGGAGGGAAGGGTTAGGCCGGCCATCATAGTTGGTGATTCGATTATTAGAAACGTAGACAGCAGGGTGGCTGGTGGACGTGAGGATCGCCTGGTAACTTGCCTGCCTGGTGCGAAGGTGGCAGACCTCACGCGTCACCTAGATAGGATTATAGATAGTGCTGGGGAGGAGCCAGCTTTTGTGGTACATGTGGGCACCAACGACATAGGAAAATGTGGGAGAGAGGTTCTGGAAGCCAAATTTAGGATTTTAGGTAGGAAGCTGAAATCCGGAACTTCCAGGTTGGCATTCTCTGAAATGCTTCCTGTTCCACGTGCAGGTCCCCAGAGGCAGGCAGAGCTCCAGAGTTTCAATGCGTGGATGAGACGATGGTGCAGGGAAGAGGGATTCAGCTTTGTAAGGAACTGGGGAAACCTTTGGGGAAAGGGGAGACTTTTCCAAAAGGATGGGCTCCACCTTAACCAGAGTAGAACCAAGCTGCTGGCACTAATTTTCAAAAAGGAGATAGAGCAGCTTTTAAACTAGAACAAGGGGGAAAGCCGACAGTCACTCAGCAGTGCATGGTTCGGAGAAATGTATCCTTGAAGGATGCTAATGAAAGAGGAAAGTTAGGGCATTCCATAAGAGGTTCCATTAAAAGCAAACAGTCCATATGCCTATATGTAAAAAAATCACCAAAGCTCATGATTTTCGAATTATCCCAAACAACTGAAAAGCAGGTTGTTAAAACAAACAAAAAAACACACTTTGAAATGTCTGTATGCCAATGCCAGAAGTCTAAGAAATAAGATGGGAGAGTTAGAGTGTATAGCAGCAAAGATGAGATTGACATAATTGGCATCACAGAGACTTGGTGGAAGGAGGATAACCAATGGGACAGTGATATATCAGGGTACAAATTATATCGCAATGATAGGGAGGATCAACTTGGTAGGGGTGTGGCACTTTATGTCCGGGAGAGTATAGAGTCCAACAGGATAAAGATCATATAAGAGACTAAATGCTCAGTAGAATCTATATGGGGAGAAATCCCATGTGTGTTGGGTAAGAGTACAGTGATAGGAGTATACTACCGTCCACCTGGACAAAATGGTCAGACAGATGATGAAATGCTAAGAGAAATCAGGGAAGCAAACCAATCTGGCAGTGCAATAATAATGGGAGATTTCAAGCTGAATTTAATCAAAGAATTTTTACACATTTTTAGAAAAATTTGATGGACCTCTAACATCATTGAAGTTCTTTCCTTTGTAAGAATCTACGATTACCTAAAGATCTGTTTGTATCCCCACTAAAATAAGGGGAGTGCTGGATCAGGAGAGTTTGAATACACGTCTCTGAAGCAGCTAGTGTGGCGAAACGCGCGCGTCGGACAAATACCCCCGACAGCTACGGGATGAATGACCCCGACAACGGATGAATAAGGGAAGTTGTTTCTTTCTTTTTTAAACTTATAACGAAAAAATCCATAAAAATTGAACTGAGCTATGTGGACCAATTGATTAAAAGTGACCCTAATGAAGTGCATGAAATGCAAGTCTGACTTGTGAGCACTGGGGTGGTATGATGGTCCTTAAATTCATAAGTAAATATTGATATGCACAGCGTTGAAGTTTTTTCAAAATTCTAATCACCACGTATTTCAATATAGATTTCAATTACCCCAATTGACTGGGTAAATGTAACATCAGGACTTGCCAGAGACAAAGTTCCTGGATGTAATAAATGATTGCTTCATGGAGCAATTGGTTCAGGAACCAACAAGAGAGGGAGCTATTTTAGATTTAATTCTTAGTGGAACGCAGGATTTGGTGATAGAGGTAACGGTGGTGGGGCCACTTGGCAACAGTGATCATAACATGACCAAATATAAACTAATAACTGGAAGGGGGACAATAAGTAAATCTGCAGCTCTAACACTAAATTTTCAAAAGGGAAACTTTGATAAAATGAGGAAAATAGTCAGAAAAAAAACTGAAAGGTGTAGCTGCAAAGGTTAAAAGTGTTCAACAGGCACGGACATTGTTTAAAAATACAATCCTAGATGTACAGTCCATATGTATTCCACGCATTACGAAAGGTGGAAGGAAGGCAAAACGATTACAGTCATGGTTAAAAGGTGAGGTGAAAGAGGCTATTTTAGCCAAAAAAAAATCCTTCAAAAATTGGAAGAAGGATCCATCTGAAGAAAATAGGATAAAACATAAGCATTGTCAAGTTAAGTGTAAAACATTGATAAGACAGGCGAAGAGAGAATTTGAAATTAAGTTGGCCATAGAGGCAAAAACTCATAATAAAATTTTTTTAAATATATCCGAAGCAAGAAACCTGTGAGGGAGTCAGTTGGACCATTAGATGACCGAGGGGTTAAAGGGGCTCTTAGGGAAGATAAGGCCATTGCAGAAAGACTAAATTAATTCTTTGCCTCCATGTTTACTAATGAGGATGTTGGGGAGATACCAGTTCCAGAGATGGTTTTCAGGGGGTGATGAGTCAGACGAACTGAACGAAATCACTGTGAACCTGGAAGATGTAGTAGGCCAGATTGACAAACTAAAGAGTAGGAAATCACCTGGACCGGATGGTATGCATCCTAGGGTACTGAAGGAACTCAAAAATGAAATTTCTGATCTATTAGTTAAAATTTGTAACCTATCATTAAAATCATCCATTGTACCTGAAGATTGGAGGGTAGCCATTCCAATGTAACCCCAATACTTAAAAAAGGCTCTAGGGGCGATCCAGGAAACTATAGACCAGTGAGGCTGACTTCAGTGCCGGGAAAAGTAGTGGAAACTATTCTCAAGATCAAAATCGTAGAGCATATAGAAAGACATGATTTAATGGAACACAGTCAACATGGATTTACCCAAAGGAAGTCTTGCCTAATAAATCTGCTTCATTTTTTTGAAAGGGTTAATAAACATGTGGATAAAGGTGAACTGGTAGACGTAGTGTATTTGGATTTTCAGAAGGTGTTTCACAAAGTCCCTCATGAGAGGCTTCTACGAAAACTAAAAAGTCATGGGATAGGATGCGATGTCCTTTCGTGGATTACAAGCTGCATAAAAGACAGGAAACAGAGATTAGGATTAAATGGTCAGTTTTCTCAGTGGAAAAGGGTAAACAGTGGAGTGCCTCAGGGATCTGTACTTGGACCGGTGCATTTCTATACATAGATAGATAGATAGATAGATAGATAGATGGATGATCTGGAAAGGAATACGAGTGAGGTTATCAAATTTGTGATGATACAAAATTATTCAGAGTAGTTAAATCACAAGCAGACTGTGAAGATTGGGCATCCAAATGGCAAATGAAATTTAATGTGGACAAGTGCAAGGTGTTGCATACAGGGAAAAATAACCCTTGCTCTGATTACACGATGTTAGGTTCCATATTAGGAGCTACCACCCAGGAAAAAGATCTAGGCATCATAATGGATAATACTTTAAAATTGTCGGCTCAGTGTGCTGCAGCAGTCAAAAAAGCAAACAGAATGTTAGGAATTATTAGGAAGGGAATGGTTAATAGAACGGAAAATTTAATAATGCCTCTATATCGCTCCATGGTGAGACCGCACCTTGAATACTGTGTACAATTCTGGTCACCGCATCTCAAAAAGATATAGTTGCGATGGAGAAGGTAGAGAGAAGGGCAAGCAAAATGATAAAGGGGATGGAACTGCTCCCCTATGAGGAAAGGCTGAATAGGTTAGGGCTGTTCAGCTTGGAGAAGAGATGGCTGAGGGGGGATATGATAGAGGTCTTTAAGATCATGAGAGGTCTTGAACGAGTAGATGTGACTCGGTTATTTACACTTTCGAATAATAGAAGGACTAGGGGGCATTCCATGAAGTTAGCAAGTAGCACATTTAAGACTAATCGGAGAAAATTCTTTTTCACTCAACGCACAATAAAGCTCTGGAATTTGTTGCCAAAGGATGTGGTTAGTGCAGTTAGTGTAGCTAGGTTCAAAAAAGGTTTGGATAGGTTCTTGGAGGAGAAGTCCATTAATGGCTATTAATCAAATTTACTTAGGGAACAGCCACTGCTATTAATTAAATCAGTAGCATGGGATCTTCTTAGTGTTTGGGTAATTGCCAGGTTCTTGTGGCCTGGTTTGGCCTCTGTTGGAAACAGGATGCTGGGCTTGATGGACCCTTGGTCTGACCCAGCATGGCAATTTCTTATGTTCTTATGTCCTCCTACTTTGGCGAGATCCTCCTTATTTTCAAGGCAGAAAGCAGTTTATTTGGACTATATATGCGACTTCCAAGTTTGTTTCTCCTGATCCAAGTCCTTGTTTTGCGTGTATAAGACACAGGCCTGAGAATTCACTCAGACCCTGGTTTCATGTTCCCTCTTGGTGGACTTGTATTTGGACATTAGAGGGCTGGTTTGACAATGTTTATGCCACAATCTGTTTGGGAAGCGGAAGACGAAAGGGGAGTAAGCAGCTGCGAGTTTTTTCGCTCCCTTTTGCAACAGGATGGTTTGGTGTTCTGGGGGATTTCTTCTTTATGGGAGGTTGGGTTAGAGATTGTATTGGAAATGGTTTTTATCATGAGCGTACAGTTTTGTTTCCTACTACGGTTATACCATCTTGATTATGGCTAATATGGAACTTAACCTTATTACGTTAAATGTCAGAGGGATACGCACCCCTGTCAAGCGCAAACACATTTTAGACTCTGCAGAAAAGTGCATATTGTGCTTCTGCAGGAGACACATCTGACTGATAAAGAACATGCCAAACTTCAGAGAGACTGGGTCAGTCAGGTGTTTTACTCCTCCTTTAACACTAAAAGAAGAGGGATGTGTATCCTAATTAGCAAAAAAGTCTTCTCTTACTGGTTACCAAATCAATTACTGACCCGGAGGGTTGTTATATGGCACTGAAATGTACACTACACGGGTCGGGGTTTACGCTGGCCAAAACGGTTTTTTTTATGGGAAATTGTCTTCAGTAATTCAGGACTTCTCGTCCCTACCTCTAGTGATGGGTAGAGATTGGAATACCTGTCTAGATCCGTATCGTGACGGATCTAAGAGCCATCCCTCTTTTTCCAGCTCAGTCACTACATTGAAGCAACTGATGTCTCGTTTAGATGTAATTGATGTGTGAAGGACTCAATATTCATCTGGCAAAGATTACACCTACTACTCTCTGCAGCACTGTTCCTATAGTAGGATCAACTTTTGTCTTTGTTCTTCTTCTTTGCTCTCCTATATGAGACCTCTTGACATTTTCACCTGCCACTTCTCAGACCATAGTCCGGTATTGCTACCATTGTTACTATCTCAGAGATCTCTGATAGACAAGCCCTGGCATCTAAATCCTTCGTTACTGAGTAATGAAAATTTGTGCCAGATGGTCAGAGATGTAATCAAATAATTTAATGAGGTTCACAAAGACACTGAGCACTCCTGAGGGGGAGGTTGTATATCATCCTCAATCTATTATTGAGGTATTTAAGACTTTTTATCAATCTCTCTATGATTCTACATGTCAAAATAGCGATACGGACCTGGATGACTATTTAGCTGACATTGCCTTCCCATCTCTTACTGATAGTCAAATGGATAAGCTTAAGGCCCCAATTACTGATGGGGAGCTATACGTGGCAATAATGGGCCTGCCTAAAGGCAATTGCCCTGGGCCTGATGGCTTTCATATAGACTTTTATAAAAGGTTTCCATGTGAATTAATTTCAAGGCTGAAAGACATTTGAGTACACGCAGAATCATCCCCATACAATACATATGTCAGAAGCGGTTATTGTTTTGATCCATAAGACTGATAGGGATGCCCGAGTTCATACCATCCAATATCACTATTGAACTCAGATATTAAGATTCTGGCCAAAATACTACAAGCACGCCTCAAAAAAGTAATGCAGGTCTTGGTTGGGGATGACCAAACCGGCTTCATTAAAAGTCATTTCTCGACTACAAATACTAGATGGCTTTTTAATATCATTGTCCTGGCAAAGAACACCAAAACTGCCAGCTTAGTGGTAGCGTTGGACACGGAGAAGGCGTTTGATCGCCTTCAATGGGCTTTTTTTTGTTTAAGCTCCTTGTAAAGGCAGGGCTCCCTGCTGAGTTTCGAGACTTAGTGAATATTCTGTATGCTCACCCTTGGGGCTAAGGTACATACTGATGGTCATTGTTCCGGTCTTTTTCCTATCTTTTGCAGAACAAGGCAGAAATGCCTTTTTCCCCATTCCTGTTTAATCTGATTACTGAAGTTTTGGCAATTAAAGTCTGTAGTGACCCTGAGGTGCAGGGGTTCCAGTGTGACAGGACTAAACATGTTATACCTTTATATGCAGATGACATTCTGTTTTTCTTTACTAGTCCTAAATAATCTGGTCCTCACCTGTTAGATGTTTTATCTCTTTATGGTAGACACTCTGGTTATTAACCTTTTTAAATTGGAGGTATTCCCTCTCGGTCCACTCCTGTTTGACAAAATAACCAGATGTTTTTCTTCTTTTAAGAGGGCCCGGACTGGATTAAAATACCTAGGTATCTGGATCCCATGTCAGACATCCGACCTACACAGGTTCAATTATGCTCCTGTTGTCACAAAGATTAGAAAGGATATGGAAAGATGGGATGATCATTTCCTCTCTTGAGCAGGTAGAATTAATGTCCTCAAAATGAATATTCTACCCCAATTGATGCATCTTTTTCAGGACATACCTTGCTATTTACCTGAGAGTTTTTTTCAATACGCTCAATGGGGCTATGTCCCAATTTATTTGGCACATGAAGCCTGCTCGTATTAAGTTACGCAAGCTTTGGAAGCCTAAGGTGGCAGGAGGGATGGCTTTGCCAAATTTACAAAGCTATCACTGGGCTTGTGGTCTTACAGGGGCTATGGTGTGGCTTCATCGGGAACACACTGTCTCTTGGTACCCGTTAGAGCGTAAAATTATGGGGCGCAAGGTGTGCAGGGGGGGGGGCTAGCCCCCCATATCCTTTATACTCTGCAGATATGGAAAGTGAGTAAAAAGTTACGATGGCCCATGCAGGGTATTACTGCACTCACCCCCTTGCGGGAGAATTGGAGCCTGATTACAGCTATGATGTATAGAGATCCAACTAGGCGGTGTAAAGTGGGTTTAAAATGTGTGGGTCAGATATGGGAAGATGAAACTATGCAATTTAGGTCTTTTCAGGACCTTCAAGATGAATTTGATATAGAGGATAGTTTTGCCATCTTTCATGACCAATTAGTGGCGGAACTTGGTTGCCTACAGGAAAAGGGTTGGTAGCCAGTGCTCCCGGGCCCTGTAATAAGAGTGCTTATTCAAGATACCCTGCCTCGAAAAGGTATCTCCCTTTTTTACAAACCTTTGTTAGAGGTCCAAGATATGCAAGATCTACCTTCTCATATTATCCAACAATGGAACAGGGTTTTACATTTAGAATTAAATAGCCAGCACTGGAAACATATTTAGGAGAAAGCTCACAAGATCTGCTTATGTGTTAGGTGGGTGGAAATAATGGTGAAGTTTCTTCACAGAATTTATAGGTATCCTCTCTTTTACACTAAATTTTCTCCCACCTCCACTGGCCTGTGTTGGTGTGGCCTCCCTGGTTCATATGTTGCAAATTCATTGGGACATTTTGGAAATCCATATCACGGGTTTGCCTCCTTATTCTGGGAAAAGAAATAGCCTTGTCCCCTGAAATATGCCTGTTGGGTTTGTGGAGGAATCACACTCACTATTTCACAGAAGAAATTGGTGGCCCATTTAATACATGCTAGACGCTTCACAATCGCTCTTAAGTGGAGAACACCCCCCACTTTGGAAAAATGGTTGAGTCAGGTACATGAAACTGCTATTGTGGAGAAGCTTACTTATACTCTTAAACGAAATTTGTTCTTATATGATAAAATCTGGTCACCCTACTGGGTTTATAGGAGGACTTTGCTTGTGTAACAGAAGAGTTCTTGTTGTTACTGTTTAACGTAAGGTGCTAACTTGTAGTGTTTAGGCACAACCTCACATTGAGTCTGTTATACTCACAACTGAGCCGATACAGTAAAGCGTGGCCATCGTTACCTGGTTTTTAACCCACTTTGGACGCACGTTTTGGACGCTTAAAGCGTACTCGTGATTCAGTATCGGCTTTTACGCATCCTTACCGCTTGCCGAAAAGGATGTGTATCCCTTTCCGCCCGCCGCATGTTTATGACATGTTACTGATCGGATTAGCTATTCCCTCCTATATAGTAACATGCGCCCAAATTATCACCCTGTTAACCAGCTTATTTACTGTGTCTTTAACCTGAATATTTACCGCCTACCCTGTCCCTGGCGTTAGTATGGTGTTCAGTCAGCTTCGTACCGGACAGCGCCATGGACAACATGTATATACTGGCTCTGGTGATATTTTTCATTTGGTTGAGAAGCAGAATGAGAAATGCTCGATTGAGAAATGCTCGAAATGCTCGGCAGATTGGAGAGGCAAACAGGGGAGCCAGGCAGCAAGGAGAACCCAGCAGCAAGACCGGAGGAGGTATGTGTTCTGTTTCGGTTCAACTGTACCATACATCTCTGAGGCTCCGGACAAGGATGCCTCTACGGACACCGGAGAGATGGACGTCCGCTAGGCGTCCTGAGGCTCCGGGGTCCAGCGGAGACATGGACGCCCATACGGACGTCTCTACGGACGCCCATATGGAGCCTTCCTCCTGCGTCTAGAATAAGGCTGTAGTAGACGCTGCAATAAGAACGCATAGCTGAGTTGAGAATACAAACTTGAGAATACACAGTGTGGCAGATCCATGTATGTACTGGGAAACTTTTTCTATTTGCCCTGCTATTAAATCTATATGTGCACCCGAGAATCCACAGTGTTGTATATCCAGGCAGCTTCCGTTCATGGACCTTCCCGCCTGTAGGCCCTGCTGCTTTGAGCGCCCGACCAGACGTCCAAGCCACGACCCATCCGGCCTGGCGCTCAAGGCAGCGGGGACCTTGGACGTCCGAGGTCGCGGCTTCTGTTCATGGACCTTCCCGCCTGTATCCAGGAGTCTATGATCGGATGCCCGGCTGCCTTGAGCGCCCGGCCGGACGGGTAGCGGCTTGGATGTCCAGCCGGGTGCTCAAGGCAGCGGGGCCTACAGGCGGGAAGGTCCATGAATGGAAGCCGTGACCTTGGACGTCCAAAGTCACGGCATCCATTCATGGACCATCCCGCCTGTATCTGGGTATCCATGATCGGAGGCACCGCTGCCTTGAGCGCCCGGCCGGACGTCCAAGGTCGCGGCTTGTACGTTCGGCCGGTCACTCAAGGCAGCGGGGTCTGTAGAAAAGAACCATCCACTTACCTGGTGGAATGACATTTCAAATGACATTTGAAATGACAGGTACCAGCGCACCCTGGATACTGTATAGGCGCTGCATACCGCTCTATACAGTAAAATGGATTGCGAAAGCATACCGCTTCATTGACGTGCTTTGGACTCCGCTTGGATTTGCGTCTAATTTGAATACTGAATCGAGCGGCATGTGAACCAAAATATGCGCGCGGCAAACAAGAGGGCGCCCGGCACTGCCGCACTGTTTCTTACACGTCCTTACTGTATCGGCCCAAATGTGATATTCATTCTGCTCCATGAGGGTTGGGAGGAGGGGCTGTCTTAGTTTCTTCACCTAAGTGTTTGAATGCTATTTTCTTTTTTCTTGTCTTATATTGTTAAAATTACTAAATAAAAAGTTTCTAAAAAAAAAAAAAAATAATAAGACAAATGATTTTATTCATGATAATGCCTCAACAGCGTTTGAATCATGGGATAAAATAATCGATGAAATAGCCAATAACTTAAGCCCAGTACAGAAAAAAAAAGTTCCAAAAAGAATGCATTACCTCTAAACTAAAGAAACCTTGGTACAGCAAAGAGCTAAGACACTCAACAGACCCTGAGAAAAGCAGAAAAGCAATGGCAGAAAAGCCAATCCACGGAATTCCTAGTAAAATACAAATCCATAATGTACCGTGAACAAATCAACAAGACAAAAAAAAGGTTATTACGCAAAACAGATTCATGGTATATTTAATTCCAAATTACTCTTTGAGACAAAAATTAATCATGGACCCATCTTCCTCCATCTCAAATAAAGACAACTTTTCAAAGAAACCCTGCAATGAATATGCCCCTTTCTTATTAGATAAAATCAAAAGGTTAAAAACACAATTCTCCACCTGCTTACCAACAAAATAGCCTGAAGAAAATCTTGAGCAAGCAAAATGGAACACCTTTGACACAGTATCTAAACTTGAAATTAACCAAATAATTACAAAAATTAAGCCTGCTACTCACCCACTAGACCCAATCCCCACAAGCTCACTGAAAATAGTTAACAGCATAATCACTCCCACTATAACAACCATAACCAACCAATCGCTAACAGAAGGATTGGTCCCCACCAGGGCAAAACAAGCTGTAATTAAACCAATCCTAAAGGAGGGCGAGCAGGAGAGAGCGAGAGAGGAGTCCAGGAACATCCACGCTGCAGTCTGGGGGGAAGGAGGAGCAGCCCCGACACAGCTGAGTGAGATTCTGACGTCAGACGGAGAATTGGAGGCGGGACTGGAAACGGCCATTTCAGCGGCCCCCCAGTGCTCCTATCTCCGAGGGCAAGCAAGAGAGAGCGAGAGAAAAGTCCCGGAACATCCACGCTGCAGTCCGGGGGCAAGGAGGAGCAGCCCCGACACAGCTGAGTGAGATTCTGACGTCGGACGGAGAACTGGAGGCAAGACTGTAAGGGGCCACATTAGCAGCTGGCTTGCGGCGCGCTGCAGAGCTGGCACGCCGCTAAAGCCGCGCGCGCTCAAGGGGCGCGCAGAGACAACGGGCTTCGCCGGATTCGTCCGGTTCGACAACAGAACCAAGTAAGACTCTCTCTTTTTAGCTCTCCTTCTTGGGGTAACCAGTTTTATTATATAGGATCCTGCTGAGCTGAGATGAACTTTGTTCTCATTTCCTGCACATGTGGTTTGGGCAATATGCCTCCTAAACGGAAGGGGAGGGTTAGAATATTTCTCTCCCTTCCAGCAGGAAATTACAAACTTTATGATCGCTCCTATACCCTTAAGAGTGGGAGCTGAGGAATCTGGTGTGCCAGGAAATCAGGGAGGATCTCTTGTGCCTGCAGAGAAGGCGTCCCTAAGCCCTAATATCAGGGTTGCACCAATACAGAGAATGAAGGAAGGATTACCTGAAAATGCTTTAAATGAGACTAAAGACCTAGAGCTTATAGCGGGAAATCATCAATCCCGCGAAAAAAGCTCTGAAAATCAAGCCAACCTAGTTACTTCCATGAATTTAAATGGAGGTGCAAAGGAAATGACTCAAGCGGCCACCTTACAGGTGGAAAACGATCTTTCACTAAGAGTAAAGCTGATGGATATCCCTACCCGACCTGCATTGGTGACTATGGACACTTTGTGGAATATGATGGCAGGCATGACTGTTAATATTAAAAATCTTGAACGAAAGGTAGATATGATATGTGAGAAGAATCAACAGGATTTTCTAGCAACACAGAAACAAATTAAAGAAACGAATGAAAAGATTAAAAATTTTGAAGTACAGGAGAAAAAAAATCTGGAATTTAAAGCAGTGATTGTTAAAGATAAAGAAGCAATAAACAGATGAACAGAAATGTTAGAAAATAATTCCAGGCGTTTCAACTTGAGATTTCTAAACTTCCCCAGGATTGTGGGGGAGGATCCACTTATTACTTTAAAAAAAATTTTTAGTTGAAAAGCTTGGATTTACTATGGAACAATCACCATCGGTTAATAATTGTTATTTCCTTCCCCAATCTAAAAATGCTGAAAGATCTGAAATATTTCAGGGAAATCTTTCCAATTTTTTGGAAGATTCTACCATGAACATTATAGATTGGGGAACAACGTTAGCAACTTTTTACTCCTTAATGGATATAAATTCAATTATGAAAAAATATCTCAACAGATATCTGGTAAACTACTTAGATAAACCTGTTAAACTTTTTCCAGATTTGGCTATCTCCATTTAGTTAAGGAGGAAAGCCTTCTTGGCATACCGCCAAGAAGTCTTATCATTGGGCTTCACATCTGAACTCAGATTTCCATGCAAATGTATGATAAAAAGACAAGATATGTATTTATTTTTTGTTCCTGAACAGTTAAAAAGTTTCCTTGAACAGATGAGATTGCCTACATCATCCCCAGTGCCCAATTAGACAATATGTTTAGTGTAGATGTAGCTGGAGTTTATCCTCATTTTGTTTTTCTTTTTTCCTGAATATTCTCCCAATATGATATAAAACAAAACCCCTCCCAATTTGATTGATATGTAATGGGACGGGTAAAATGATTGGATAAGAATTGAATGGGTGTATTAGATAATTACGTTTCAACCCTACCATGTTTTTTTTTTTCTGCTTACACATAATATGTTCATTGTATTATTTGAAAAATTATAAAAAAAGAACTTAAAAAAATCAATCCTAAAAACTAAAACTGGAAGAAGAGATGATTAGGACAATTATCAAAAAATATCCAAACTGCCTTTCATCATCAAAATCCTTGCAAAGCAGTGTTAACACAATTAGAATACCACTTAGAAGACAATAATATTATATACCCAAACTACATTGGATTCAGAAAAGATCACTCAACAGAAAGCCTTCTAATTTCCTTAACCGAATCCATACTACATGGGATAGACAACGATGAATCCTATATCCTGGTACTAATCGATCTAACAGCTGCCTTCAACACAGTAGTCCATACCTTTCTATGCCATCAGTTGAGAAAAATTGGAATAGATGGAAATGTTATCAAATGGTTCTCTTCCTTCTTAGCAGATAGATCAGTGATGGCAAACTCCAGTCCTCAAGTGCCACAAACAGGCCAGGTTTTCAGGATATCTACAATGAATATGCATGAGAAAGATTTGCATGCACTGCCTCCATTATATGCAAGTCTGTCTCATGCATATTCATTGTGGATATCCTGAAAACCTGGCCTTTTGTGGCACTCGAGGACTGGAGTTCGCCATCACTGAGATAAATCATTCCAAGTCAAATTGGACAATCATATATCTGACACCTTCCCAACAGATATAGGTGTCCCCAGGGTTCAGCACTCTCAGCGACACTATTCAACATTTATATGCTGCCTCTTTGTACTCTATTAGCGGAACTAGGAAACACTGAGAGGAGAGGATCATCTTGCTGGAGGCTGAAAGGAATTGTTGAGATTACTTACCTGATAATCTCCTTTTCCTTAGTGTATGCAGATGGACTCAAAACAAGTGGGTATAGTGTGCTTGTGCTAGCAGTTGGAGACTGATCTGACGTCAGCATGGGTACATATACCCCCGCAGGAAGCGCAGCAATTCAGTAATCTTCCTTGCAAAAGCTGTAGCTGACCGATCGATTAAAAGAACAGGATTACCCTGACCGATTGATAGTAGCTGGAGACCGCCAGTGTTCTCAACCGGAAGGCGTCGACACCCAGCAGGGTGGATGCCCTATTATAAGAAAAACATGGCTTACCATGAGTCGGTGAATCCCCATGTATACCGGCAGCCGGGCGGGATGCTGATTCCATCTGCATACACTAAGGAAAAGGAGATTATCAGGTAAGTAATCTCAACATTTCCTAGCGTGTAGCAGATGGACTCAAAACAAGTGGGAAGTACAAAAGCTACTCCCGGACTGGGCGGGAGGCTGCCCGAGGTCCGTTCAGGATTGCCCTCGCAAATGCTGTGTCCTCCCTGACCTGGACGTCCAGACGATAGAACCTGGAGAAGGTATGGAGGGGGGACTACGTCGCCGCTTTACATATCTCTGCAGGCGACAGCATCCTAGTTTCTGCCCAAGAGGCTGCTTGCGCTCTGGTAGAGTGAGCCTTGACCTGTAGAGGCAGTGGTTTCCCTGCTTCTACGTAGGCTGCCTTGATAACTTCTTTGATCCAGCGGGCGATGGTTGCCCATGAGGCCACTTCCCCTTGCTTCTTCCCGCTGTGAAGCATGAACAGGTGGGTCCGTCTTTCGTACTGCTTCCGACATTTCCAGGTATCTAGACAGTAGCCTGCCGATGTCGAGATGGCGTAGTATTCGACCTTCTTCAGACTTCTTCAAACCTTCCGTGGTAGGCAAGGATATGGTTTGGTTGAGGTGGAAGTGTGAGACCACTTTGGGTAAGAAGGAAGGAACCGTGCGAAGATGGATAGCCTCTGGAGTGATTCTGAGAAACGGATCACGGCAGGACAGTGCTTGTAGCTCTGAGATGCGGCGTGCTGAACATACAGCCAGCAGGAATACCATCTTCAAGGTTAACAAACGGAGGGACAGGCCTCGAAGGGGTCTGAAGGCGTGTCCCGCTAGAAACTCCAAAACTAGATTGAGGTTCCACAGGGGTACTGGCCACTTCAGTGGCGGGCGAATGTGTTTGACTCCTTTCAGGAAACGTGAAACGTCTGGGTGTGTGGCGATGCTGTTGCCGTCACTCCGGGGACCGTAGCAGGATAGCGCTGCTACTTGGACCTTGAAAGAATTGAGGGACAGACCCTTCTGAAGTCCATCTTGTAGGAAATCCAAAATGATAGGGATCTTTGCGGCATGTGGATTGGTGCTGTGAGTTTCGCACCAAGCTTCAAATACTCTCAAGATCCTTATATATGTTAGTGATGTGGAGAACTTGCGTGCTCGGAGGAGTGTATCTATTACCGGCCCCGAGTATCCTCTTTTCTTCAGTCGAGCCCTCTCAATGGCCAGACCGTAAGAGAGAATTGAGCTGGATCCTCGTGGAGAATGGGACCTTGCCGCAGCAGGTCCCTGTGTGGAGGCAAGGGAAATGGAGTCCCTGCCAGTAGTCTTCTCATGTCTGCGTACCAGGGTCTTCTTGGCCAGTCCGGGGCCACTAGAAGAACTAGGCCTCTGTGCTGCTGAATCTTGTGCATAATGGCGCCCAGCAGGGGCCATTGAGGGAAGGCATATAACAGGATCCCCTGTGGCCATGGCTATACCAGGGCATCGATCACCTGGGATAGCAGATCCTGCCTGCAGCTGAAATATCTGGGTACTTGAGCGATGGACCTGTCTGCTAGTAGGTCCATGCCCAGTGTCCCCCACTGATCCACAATCATCTGGAAAGCTGTGGGTGACAGCTGCCATTCCCCTGGATTTAGGCTTTCTCTGCTGAGGAAGTCTGCCGTGGTGTTGTCCTTCCCGGAGTTGTGAACGGCGGAGATGTCCTGGAGATTTGCTTCTGCCCAAATCATCAGGGGACTTATTTCCAGGGACACCTGTTGGCTTCTGGTTCCACCCTGACGATTGATGTATGCCACCGTGGTGGCATTGTCTGACATCACTCTGATCGCTCTGTCGCGAAGTCTGTGGGCATATCGCAGGCACGCTAGCCTGACTGCCCGTGCCTCTAGTCGGTTGATGTTCCACCTCGACTCTTCTCTGGTCCACCGCCCTTGGGCGGTGAGTTCCTCGCAGTGAGCTCCCCATCCGTTCAGGCTGGCATCTGTGGTGAGCAGAATCCAGGTTGGGGAGGACATTCTTGACCCCGGCTCATGTGGCCGGGCTGCAACCACCACGGTAGCTGATTCCGCACTCTGGCCGGTAGAGGTAGGCGTACGGTATAGTTCTGTGATCGTGGGCTCCATCGGGATAGAAGGGCGCGTTGCAACGGTCTCATATGAGCCCGCGCACAGGGCACCACTTCCAGCGTGGATGCCATGAGGCCGAGGACCTGAAGGTAATCTCGAGCCGTGGGCCGGCTGGCGCTCAGCAGGGCCTGCAGATGACTCTGGAGTTTTGATTTTCTCTTGGAGGTCAGGCTGACCTAGTCTGCTCGGGTGTCGAATTGGACCCCTAGGTATTCCAGCGACTGGGTCGGCTGTAGGGAGCTCTAGTTTAAGTTGACTACCCATCCGAGGCTCTCCAGAAGAGCTATAACTCTGTTGGTTGCCCGGTGGCTCTCCTCCGGTGACTTTGCCCTGGATCAGCCAATCGTCCAGGTAGGGATGGACAAGAATTCCTTCCTTCCTGAGTGCCGCTGCCAGTACTACTATTACCTTGGTAAAGATCCGTGGCGCGATGGCTAACCTGAAGGGCAAAGCTCGGAATTGGAAGTGCTGATTCAGGACTTTGAAGCGTAAATAGCGCTGGTGATCCCGATGGATTGGAATATGCAGATAGGCTTCCGACAGATCTAAGGAGGTGAGAAACTCCCCTGGCTGTACCGAATTCTTGACCGACCGTAGAGTTTCCATGCGAAAACTTGGGACCCGTAGGTGTCGGTTGACTGACTTGAGGTCCAGGACAGGCCTGAAAGTGCCCTCCTTCTTGGGTACTATGAAATAAATGGAGTAATGCCCAGAATTTACCTCTCCCGCAGGTACTGGGATTATGGCTTTTAGGGCCAGGAGCCTCTGTAAGGTCACTTCTAGTGCCGCTGCCTTGAGCGGTGAACAAGGAGATTCCACAAACTTGTTCGGCGGAAGCCGAAAGAAATGCAGGTAATATCCTTCTCGGATGATGGCGAGGACTCACTGGTCCGAAGTAATCTCGACCCACCTGCGGTAGAAGAGGGTTAGCCTGCCCCCTATGGCTGCTACCCCCGGATGGGTCGGCTGATTGTCATTGTTGGTTGCGGCCGGGGCCAGAACCCGAGCCGGTTTTCTTCTTGTTATGCTAAGTCCGAAAGGACTGGTTCCTGGCCTGGGAACGAGGTGCTCGATAGCGAGTCCTGTAAGGGTTGAAGCGCTGCGAAGTTCTACCTCTAGATGGTCTAGAAAAAGAACGCTGGCTCCTCCTCGCCCTGTCTTCTGGTAGACGGGGTAATGGGGAGGCACCCCATTTAGTAGCCCAGCTCTCGAGATCGCTGCCAAACAGTAAGGAACCCTTAAAGGGCATTCTTGTGAGTCGTGTCTTGGAGGACGAGTCGGCCGCCCAATTATGTAGCCAAAGCTGCCTCCTGGCTACCACTGAAGAGGAGACTCCCTTGGCTGCCGTACGAACGAGGTCGGAGGCCGCGTCAGTGAGAAATGCGAGAGCTGATTCCATGTCTGCTCCCTAGGCGTTGTTTCTCACCTGTGATAAACAGGAGCGCGTCACCACGGTGCAGCAGGTCGCGATTCGTAGGGACATGGCTGCTACCTCAAATGCTTGCTTCAGAATGGTGTCCATGCGTCGGTCATGCGAATCCTTGAGAGCCGCTCCCCCCTCAACCGGAATGGTGGTGTGCTTCACTATTGCGTTAACTATGGCGTCTACCCTGGGGCACGCCAACAGCTCCTTGGACGCCGGATCCAGAGGGTACATGCCTGCCAAGGCCCGACCCCCTTTAAATGAGGCCTCCGGTGCCTTCCATTCCAGATCGATTAGCTGCTGTGCTGCCTGTAGGAGGGGAAAATGGTGAGCCGGTTGGCGCAGGCCCTCTAACAGGGGGTTCATTTTAGGGCCCCCTGGGGTATCCTGGCCCGGAATGGCTAGCTCCGATAGGCATTGCGAGACCAGGCCTGAAAGATCCTCTTTCTGAAAGAAGCGCCTCATGGTCCGATATGGCTCTATCTCCGAGGGAAGTTCACCCTCCTCGGGGGGCTCCTCACTGTCCTGGGAGCAATCCGAATCCCCATAAGCGGGGCTGTCAGGTGGTGAGAGGCTGCGCCTAGGTCTCGAGGGTCCAGGGACCAGATCAACCGGGACGGAAAGACCCATTCAAGGAGCAGACTGCATCTGGACAAAGGCGTGAATCCCTCGGAATAATTCCACCCAGGAAAGCGAAGCCGGATCTGGCCGTAGGGGCACCAGGTCTCTCGGGTTCCCTGGTTGCTCGCCGCGGCCCGCTAAGTCCTGTGTGCTCCCTGAGGAACCGCTGGGCTGGGGCCGGTCCTGTCCTGGGACTCCCATGGCCTCCTCACATTGGGCACATAGTGAGTCTGCTTCCTCACTCTGTGTGGCTCTGAGGTTGCATGCTGAGCAGAGGCTTAGAGCTTTCATGCCAGATTCTGGAGGTGCCGGCTCTGCGGCCGCATGGGCTCTCTTATGCTCCATTCGCCTGAAATTCGGTATCACCCAAAGATGTGTGCTTAACAAGTGCGCGTAACAGCATGCGCCTAGAACAGGCGGTATATAGATGTGCGCCTATCCACGGGCAGCTTATAAACGTGCGCCTATACATGGGCGGCTTATAAATACTTATAAATGCCTATACGTGGGTGGCGTACCATGTGCTAACAACATGCGCCTGTCGCGTGCGCTAGCACCATGCGCCTGTCGCGTGCGCTAACACCATGCGCCTGTCGCGTGCGCTAACACCATGCGCCTGTCGCGTGCGCTAACAACCTGCGCCTATCGCGGGTGCTTGCTTAGCAACGTGCGCTCATCGGCTTGAAAAGAAGTAGGCAGGCAAAAATGGTGACCTCCTTGGCGTGCTGCCTCGTAGGCAGGCCCAGCGAATCCACACTTCCTCGGAGACCAAGTAAAGATATACGCCTTACCTTGTCTTCGGCGCTTCCCGGCTGCGACCCGGGCGGTCTCCGGCTGCGGGGGGAGATTACCGTCAACCGCCGTGCATAAGGAAGTGCGCCCGCTGCCTCTAGGCCGCTCCCGAACTCGTCTCGCTCGGGGGCCAAGCCGCGCCCGAGCCCTTCTCACTCAGGGGCTAGGTCCCTGCCGCGAACCGGCCACCGGACCGAGGCTCTTACCTCCGAGGGACCACGGAAGTCAGCTCGGGAAACGCAACTGGGTGAGTGACCGCCGTTCAGGTATCACCGCAGGACTGCGGGGCTTGACTTCAATAGGTTTCTTCTAGGAATTTAGTCGTTAGAATTTGGAAACACGCCCAGCGAGCATGAGGTAGCTCCAAACTGCTTTGGAGACGGAAATTACTGATTTGCGGCACTTCCTGTGGGGGTATATGTACCCGTGCTGACGTCAGATCCGTCTCCAACTGCTAGCATGAACACACTATACCCATTTGTTTTGAGTCCATCTGCTACACGCTAGGAAATAAGAATCTTTACTACAGATTGTACATTTATCAAAACTAACAAAATCATCATGCAAAATGCTAGAATGTTATGTTGGCTTAGAGGAATGACCACCAAATTCCTTGGTCTGTCTTGATCTTATGCATATTTGAGAGTTGTCCTCATTTCCCTTGACCAGTTACTGTTTGTATTGGATTTAGGCTTAAGGTAATCATATCAATTTGTCTTATGGGAAAGACTGCTAAGTAGTACTTATTAACACTCATTGTTTAACAAAGAGTCTGTCCATGAAAGGCATACGTCTTCTTAACTTTCTCAGGGGGACACAAAGGGGCATACAAAGGGGTCTGCTCCTTCGGCGCATGACATCCGGTACATGGCACCTTTGGTGTCATGCTCGCTTTTTTGTCAGGTGGTCTACAAGGTGATGTCAGAATGGGCTGGTCTTTGCAGTCTTGCTGAAAGAGAGCAAAGACTGTTCCGGAGCAAATGGAGGAACTAGTCTGAGTATCTGGTAAGCTCCTTTGTGGTAATCTGAGGCAGATAAGATGTTTGAAGTATCTTCAGCATCACACTCGCTCTTTTGATCGGCGGCCCACAACGTGATGTCAGAGTTAGCAGGTTTTTGCAGTCTTGCCGGGAGAGACCTTCACATTATCATCTGAAGGTCCTTTAAAAGACCATGAACTGGGATGGTCAATTCTGCAGGAGGCTAGATAAACAACCACCCAAAGACATCCTTCTCAGATCATCTTTCCTGAGATTAAAAAACTGTGTACTCGTCATATAAAAAAGTAGCAATAATTGAGATCTTTGGGAAATGAAGTAGGGGTTAGAAAGCATTCCTGTAAATCCTTCATCATGCCAAGCTGGGATACTCACTCATCACCCGGGCAAGAGAAAGATAACTGAGGGGGACCTATGTTGATTTAATGGAATGATTTAACCGACAAAATCCAAATGCACTGACTCCACCCCTTCTACATCTGAATCCCTGGGATGAACACTCTGGAAGGAGTGAAACTAGTCCCTGCATTGAGTGGATTCACTCTTGTTGGTGAAGCTTTTTGAGTAGATAATTTAGCATCTCAGGGACTCTCTTAATCCTCATAATGAAGGAAAAGCTCTTCTATCCTGGGCAGGAAGTAGTCCATCCTCCCTCTCTGGGGCTCAGAAAGCAAGGAGGTAATGAAACTCCTTACTATCTCAGACAGATGGCTTGCCATTTGTGCAGATCTCTGCATTTGAGTAGGCGGGGACACTTCCTCTGAATTCATCCTCATTAGGTACCATAGTAGTAGGCGGTACCAAAAAACAGCTCAGATAAACAGACAACAGGACCCAGAGTATACTTGGTACCAACGCCACTTCACTAGCTTGAGTAGGCCACAGTATCGGTGTCAGTACTATCCTTTGTATGCTTTCCATCACAGACTTCTGTCTGGCTCTCAGCTTTGACCATACCAGCTTTGTGCCAAGAGCATCTTTGTCTATGCCAGTATATGTCAATGCAACTGAAGGCGATCTTGACAGTTCCAGCACCAATGTGTCTGGAAAAAATAAACCACAAGGTGCTATGGGCGCCTGCACTATGGATGATGCTATATACACAGAGGACATTTCTCAGTGTCAGGTTGGGACCTGTCCCAACAGAGCCTTACATCAATAGAGATGGCCCTGGAAGGAATCCCCTTCCACCATTTATGCACTCTTCTCTGCAGCTCTTCATGCCAAGCTCAGACTCTGCCCTACAATGGATGTAGAAACTGGCCCGAATTGGAGCAGTCCTCCTGGATGACACACAGGAAGAAGGGAAGGCCGACTCTCAGTGCAATTAATGCTTCTTATGGCACTGGAAGCCCCAAGAGGCTTTGCACCTGGAGACAGAGAAGCTGTGCTGTCTTCTCTCATGACAAGGTTTCAGGGCCTTACCCGAGACAGACTTCTACAGATTTTCCATCTTCCAGTCACAGATTTGAAGAACCCTTGGAGACATCCTGCCAAAAATGGGGCAATTCGGAGCATCGTGGTATTGGCCCAGGCAGCAGCAGCATTCGGTGAAGGTGTCCATGATTGACATAAGGCATCCATACCAACAGACCTTGAACCCATTAACTACAAGTTTTTTCATCTTCAATTTCTTAATTCTAAACTTTTTTTTTAAGAACTGAAAAGTTTAATTTGAAAAGCTGCCAAGGCAGGAATTAAAAATAATAGAGATGTCTTAATCGTCTTAACCCAATCGTCTTAACGATTGGGTTCGGCTGGAGGGAGAAAAAAATCTGATCACTGGAGATGCGAATCGGAATCGGTTCCGATTCACATCGTTAACTTTTTTTTAGTGAGGCCCGACCCTTTAAAATTGACCCCTTACCTTCCCCCACCCCCCCAAAAACATTTTACGAGTACCTGGTGGTCCAGTGGGGGCGCGGGGACCGATCTCCCGCTCTCGGGCCATCGGCGCCATTTTGACTGCCACTCAAAAATGGCGCCGATGGCCCGATTAAAAAAAAAACCACCCGACCCTTTAAAGATGACCCCTTAGCTTCTCCCACCCTCCCGATCCCCACAAAATATTTTTAAATTACCTGGTGGTCTAGTGGTGATCCCGGGAGCGATCTCCCGTTCTCAGGCCGTCGGCTGCCAATCAAAGATGGCGCCGATGGCCCTTTGCCCTTACCATGTGACAGGGTATCCGTGCCATTGGCCGGCCCGTCACATGGTAGGAGCGCTGGGTGGCCTGTGCCATCTTTAAAGATGGCGGTGGCCACGATGGCAGCGGCCATCTTTAAAGATGGCGCCGGCCAGCCAGCGCTCCTACCATGTGACAGGGGCCGGCCAATGGCACGGATACCCTGTCACATGGTAAGGGCAAAGGGCCATCGGCGCCATCTTTATGATTGGCAGCCGACGGCCCGAGAACGGGAGATCGCTCCCCGGATCACCACTAGACCACCAGGTAATTTAAAAATGTTTTAGGGGGATCGGGAGGGTGGGAGAAATCGTGAAAATTTCTATTGTATCGCGCACTGTACCGATTTTTGACGATTTAAAAAATATTGGACGGTTTTTTTAAATCGTCAAAAAACGATTCACATCCCTAAAAAATACTGCCAACTTGAAAATTCTAGGAAACAGAGAAATGTAATAAAAAATGTTAAGATTGGGAATCTGTCCGTGCAGTAGCTCAGGTGAAGTCTGACTGAGGGGCTCACAGGGCAGCAACCATGCAAAGGAACTCCAATGCATGCTCAGAAAGACTTGTGAGCTCAGAACTGAGTCCGTGTCAGCGACATTTATTTTATTTATTTATTACTTTTTTATACAGACATTCATAAGCATATCACATCGGTTTACAGATCAACAGGGATAAACCAAAGATGAGAAATTGATTTATAAAGTTACAATTAACAAGGGGTCAAAGGAACAAGTAGGGAGTATTAGAGGGTCAAGTGGACCTAGGTAGTGAGAGTAGAAGGTAGTTTAACCAATAAATAGAGGTAGACCGTTTAACCCATAACTAGATAGTTTAATCAATACCTAGAGGTAGGCTTGATGTGGTTGGGGGAGGAGGAAGTTCTTGAAGGAATAAGTCGCAGGGCGGGAGGGGGGAGGGAAAGGGGGAGGGATGTTATGACAGAGGGATGGAGGTTGAAGTTAGTTATAGGCCCATTTAAATAGCCAAGTTTTTAGGGGGTTTTTTTTAATCGTTTTGATGCATTGTTCTTGGCGTAGTTCAGGTGGCATAGAATTGCAAATCGTTGGGCCTGCTATAGAGAATGCATATTCTTTGGTGGAGATATGCTGAGTGAGTTTATGTGAGGGAATAGACAAGCAGCCTTTGTAGGCAGATCTAGTCTGTCTATTGGAGGAGTCATATTGTAAGGAGTCATTAAGCCAGTGAGAGCTCTGATTGTGAAGGGATTTGTGGATAATTGTGAGGGCTTTGTGGAGTATTCTAGAGGGGATGGGGAGCCAATGCAGGTCTCTAAGGACTGGAGTGATGTGGTCTATTCTGCAGGAATTGGTGAGGATTCTAGCTGCTGTGTTTTGCAGCATTTGGAATGGTTTGATGGAAACAGCAGGGAGGCCTAAGAGAAGAGTATTGCAGTAATCAATTTTAGAAAATAGAATCGCTTGGAGGACAGTCCTGAAATCGTTGTAATGGAGGAGTGATCTTAGTTTCTTAAGGATGTGCAGTTTGTAAAAACAGTCTTTAGTGGTGTTACTGATACATTTTTTTAAGTTCCGATGGCTGTTGAGCGAGACTCCTAAATCTCTCACTTGTTGTGAGAAGGACACTGTCTGAGGGAAGGGAGGGGGCGGGGTTTGTGGTTACCAGGGGAGATGAGTAGGAGCTCGGTTTTGTAGTGTTTAAGGCGAGGTTCAGGTTAGTTAGAAGGCAATTGATAGAAGAGAGGCAGTTTTTCCAGGTCTTTAGGGCTTTGGGTATGGAATCGGTGATGGGGATGAGTATTTGTACATCATCTACGTAGATATGGTGGGTGAGACCAAGATCAGCTAGGAGTTGGCATAGGGGCAGAAGATAGACATTGTAGAGGGTCAGGGATAGGGAAGAGCCTTGGGGAACTCCGCGGGTTAGGTTGATAGGGTTGGATTCGTGGGCACCAATTTTGACCTTGTAGTGTCTATTATTGAGGAAGGCTTCAAACCAGCTCAGGGCTATTCCAGAGATACCTATTTCTGAGAGGCGTTTAAATCATGAGGTTGTGATTGACAGTGTCAAAGGCCGAAGATATGTCGATCATGGCTAGAATGTATGACTGGCCCTTATCAAGTCCTTTAAGTAGGGTATCTGTAAGGGATATTAAGCGTGTTTCCATATTGAAGAATTTACGGAATCCGAATTGTGAGGGAAATAAGGTGTTGTGTTTTTTGAGATGATCATTAAGTTGTAAGTTGACCACTCTTTCTGTAAGTTTAGATAGGAAAGGGAGATTAGATATTGGTCGGAAGTTGGAGGGGTCAGAAGGGACTAGGTTTGATTTTTTGAAGATAGGTTGAGGATAGCTTGTTTCCAAGCGGGGGGGGGGGGGGGGGGGGGGGGGGGGGGGGGGGGTGGGGGGGGGGGGGGGACTTGTCCAAGGGAGAGGGAGAGATTAATGATTTCCGATAGTGGTTTGGCAATGATATCTGGGATAGAGAGAAGTGATTTAGTGGGAATGGAGTCCTCAGGGTGTGAGAAAGGTTTCATTTTTTTTTTTTTTTAGAATTGTTGTTATCTCTGAGGTGGAAGTGGGTTCAAAGGAGTCAAGGGTAGAGTTCTGGTTTGTTGGCATGGGGTGGGGGTGAGGTGGAGAGGGGGGAATCGTGCAATTGGCTTGTCTATTTTGTTGTGGAAGAAGGTTGCTAATTTGTTACATTTATTTTTGGCATCGTTATCTGCTATGGGTGGAGGTGCTGTTTTTATGAGGTGTATGACATAATCGAAAAGGGCCTTAGCGTAATTATGATAGTTATGGATTTTTAGAGCGTAATAGTCTTTTTTGGTTTTGAGGATGAAGTCTCTGTAGTGGTGGAGAGTGTGTTTGTATGATACTAGGAGGGAGGGGGAGGGGTCCTTGCACCATTTGTTTTCTTTGGTTCTTAGTTCTTGTTTGAGTGACTTTAGTTCGGCGGCATACCATGGTTTTTTGGGGGTTTGATGGCTTTAGTTCTTTGGAGATGAGTGGGCAAATTTTGTTGGTTATGTTCTTGGTAATCTTGTTCCATGAGCTGTGGGCAGACTCCACATTAGAAAGGTCTAAGAAGACCAGGTCATCAGCTTTCTTTGGAGCAGGGTTTTCTATACTGTATAGTGTTATTTTGATTCTGTTTGGGGGAGTGGGATTTTTTGATTGCGAGATTGGTTTTTATAATAGAATGGTCTGACCAGGGCACTGGGGTGCAGGATGGTGTGTCTGAGCGGAGGTGAGAGTTTGTAAAGATCAAATCGAGGGTGTGGCCCACTTTGTGGGTGGGGCTAGTTAAGATTTGCTTAAGGCCAAGGGCAGAGGTGGCAGATAGGAAGGTTTCGCAGGAGGGGGGGAAGCGGTTTAATGTCAACGTAGAGATTGAAGTCCCCAAGGATAATGACTGGGGTGTCCATGGCTATGCTTTCGGCTACAAATTCAATGAGGAGGGGAGGAGTTGAGGTCGAGGAGGCCTGGGGGAGTATAAACTAGGCATATTTGTAACTGTAGGGATTTGAAAAAAACTTTCAAATTTGGGGGTGGTGTTGACAATCTGAGAGACTAGTTTGAGGTCTTTCTTAGCAGCCAGTAAGAGCCCTCCTCCTCTTTTTTTGGGTCTGGGAAGGGAAAAGATATCATAAAGATGGGTTGGGAGTTGATTTAAGAGTACTGAGTCCATTGGTTGAGCCATGTTTCCGTGATAGCACAGATATCTGGCTGGCTGTCTAGCAGGAGGTCATAGAGAATAGGAGTTTTCTTGGATAGAGACTGGGCGTTAAAGAGCACAAGTGATAGAGTTGAGAGGCAGAGAAGTTGTGTAAGGGAGGAGATCATGATTGGTACCAAGGATCTGAGGTTGCCTGTGATGTCACTCACTGGTTACGGCCAATTTAAGCCTGCTTGTCAACATAGAAATTTTACATTTGCAACTTCTACTATGGTAAGAAGCATAATATGTAAAACTTGTGCAGATGGTACTTCTTTACATTTGAACTGGTAAAATGCATTGAAAGTGAATAAAGTATAATTAAATAATCGGATGATTTTAACATCCACATGTGTACAATTTACATAAATGACAAATCAGTATAAACATTTTTTTTTTAAATATACAACTGAGTCAACAAAAATAGTAGCACATTTATATGGCTTCTTCAAAATATGAAACCTTTTCAGACTTTTATGAGAAAAATTGCTGTATAAAAATCATAAAATTGATTAAAAATTAAAATAAAGTGCTGCAATAGATGGACTGTTTGCTTTAAATCAGAAATTTTAAGAGATTTGAATTATATAGCAAATACTTCTCAGTTCAGTAAAAAATACCTGCAATCATATCATCCACGATGCTCATCTTCAGCAGCACTTGCTCAATAAGACCAACTTCTGTGCTGGTCTGTAGATTACGGACACTTTTACGGAGGATGGCTGTGAACATGCTCCAAATTTCTGCCTGGCAAGTTACATCACAGTGTTCTAAAAGTTCTGACATACATGTTATGCTCTCTGCATCCTGGATTATGAAGTTCATCTCTAGATCAAATTCTCCACCAACAAGCTGAAAAGAAACAAAAGCAAATATTAGAAGTTTACAGGAGCTTAGGTATTAATCATGAAGAATACAACAAGAAAACTAACTAATTAATCTTATGTGGCCAAGCTAAAAGCATTATGAGAATTTCTCAAAGGTATTTAAAAAAAATCATCTAAGCAGTTGAGCATTCTATTTAGCTTACAAAAAGAATTGTCAGAGTGCGCACACAAATTTTCTAAATATAGTCTGCTGAAATATACTTGCATTGAAGAACCATACTACTTACCAGAAAGCTATCCAACAGAATTATTAGTTTTTCAATTTTATATTTTTATGTGTATTTTATATCATATTCATCATACTTGTTGCTTAGTTATTGTCTTCTTTCTGAACAAAGTTTGGCTGGTAGCATACTAGACCTGTCTGTCAATTTTTGTGCTTGTTGAAAATGTAAAACTAATAAAGATGAATAAAAAAAAAGAGTTATAATTTATCCATAGAAATAAAAGCTCTCTCAAGTGGCCTACAAGTGTATTCTCCATCACTTCAGACACTGGCTCAGGAATTTTATTCTTGTCAACAAATTCCACATGAAATATATTAATACTTCACATTTTACTTAGGTATTAGGTTCTGGCTGAAACTATCATTTGAGATAAATTTGTATAAATACAGTATAAAATGTTATATCAACACAGTACTTAAAAGCACCTTGGCCTTTTGTACAATAGTTAGCATACCCTCTAATACATAAATAACAAGAATATATTTACTAGTCATGAAATCGTAAAATCTGACAGAATAAATTAATCTAACCAACACATTCAAACATGAAACTTCAATATTTCATATCAGAAATTAATGTAGGTTTCTCTAAATTATGCGGCGCTCTATTTCTAGTCTATAGTAAGAATAACCTTCAAAATGCTTCATTTCCTTGTACGATACAAATCAACTTCTTTCCATCACTCAATCAAAAAGATTCCAGGAGCTGGTAAGGATCATTGTTTCAGAAAGGTTAGAAAACAATGAAACTTGCTACCTGAAATTTCTCTTTTGGTCTAATGGTCAACCTTCATATGATACCACTACAGGGGTTATCGTGCTGATCAGCTCTATCATTTTTTGATATTGATTCTTTCTTGCTCCCTTTGTTCGGTTCTTTGTTTTTGAGTGTTTCAGAAAGGTAGCAGAGAAAATAACTTCTGTACATGAGAAGTCACTAAAGTATGAATTATGTTAAAAGAAAAAGAAAAATACAAGGCCTCACTGTTCCAAGACTTACCAGATTTTCCTCGAAGGAAAGCAAGTCACTAAAGTGACACAAATATAGGATGTCATATGATGGTGACAATATAAAGCATTTTTCCACAGCTTTTCAACAAAGACTAAGATGCACTGAGCATATACAGCATCTCCCACATTCTTATGACACTGCATGCTTAAATTTGCCTTTTTCTGTTAGCACCAAGAGTCACACTTGAGAGATCCACTGTGTTTTCACTATCCTGACAGTGATTTTCAGATTTTTCCTTTTTCCAACTACTACCGTTTGCTAGTGTGCCTTAAATATTTCATTCTTTCATTCATTGCAATTTCCAGGGAGGTTTCTTGACATATTTTAATTTTTATATTTTCTTGATTCCCTGCCATCCTTCTCTTGCAGCAGGCCTCCAGCTATGGTCACTTATTTTTGCCTCAAGTTGTCTGCCTCTTTGTAAAATTTTCTTTTAATTTTGCATCAGCTTTTTTCCTGACTATGACAGAGAAGGCAGCCAGCAACTTCAAAAAGTACTTAGACTATGCCAGATGTCAATCACTAACCATCACAAAACCTGCTATAATTATCTGGGATAGGATCGTGTGCCATCCCTCTGCACAATCTACACCAGGATATCTACAAAGGCTATCAGGTTCTGATAGATGAGACTAGAATCTCATACGGAAAATAAGTTCAGTTGTACTAAGCCATAATCAAAAATGCTGAAGCAGCATAAGGACCTTGGAGCTGCACTAACTGCTGGAGACTTGAACTACCAAGGAAAGCTTCAAAACAGTCTGCATCGGAGCCCATGAACAGACGCAGAGAATGAACAGATTCCATTAACAGCCCATTAAAGGAGAAAGATCACTGGCACAGAACTTCTCTGATACATGACAAAGCTGCAGGATAATGGAGGCTGGGATCTCACTGCCAAAGCAGCTGTATTTGGAGAGAAACTCTACCTGTTATTTGGTATGCTCACTGGGACTGGTCTCCAGATGTTCAGCTTCAAGCCTTCAGGTCACCTCCAGACACCCCTGGAGTTAGTCCTCCTGCTGAATCCTATCAAGACCTTAGATCTGCAATGTTTGAGCAGGACTGTAGAGGCAAATAAAGGCATTAGCCAAATGTCTGAACTCTGTTGACAATGTTGGCGCGAACTGCAAAGAATAGCAGTTGAATGGGCTCCAAAAGGGAACATCTCCAGATATTCATCAACATTAGTCTTCAATATAAAGAAAGAGGTACATTGGCAAACTCTTAGGATTGGTGCATCCTCAGCATTCACTATTCCCCATCTACATGAAGATAGGCTCTGATTATCCATATGAGTATCCCTATGAGTCAGAAGAGATTTGTTCTGAAGAGAAATGTTCTTAATTCCCCTTAGACTCTTCTGCTCCAGAGACAAGAAATAGATCTCCTTCATAGACCTCTCCTTAGATGTTCTAAAAGCTATGAAAGTCTCTAATTATTCAGTTGCAGACTGAACAAAGGAGCAGAGCTCTTCAAATATTTGGATGACTCAAAAGAGTGGCGACAGTGCTCATCTACCCTGTCTACCAAGAAAATCAAGTTTGCTTACTGTAAAACAGTGTTTCCGTAGATAGCTGGATGAATTTGCCATGCTGTCTGGGAGCGTCTCACGACCGGTCAGTAGGCAGAGTTTTCTCAGTTAGTACAGAGTTTTGAACTCTGTACGGCTGCGCAGTGAGCTTCCCGTGCAATTGCCTTGTTACCTCAGTCTCTTGTAGCCAAGCGAGATGTACGTGGAATGTTTTTTGGTAGAATCTGTAGACTGTCTAGGGAGGTGGGAAGGGATCGCATGGCTAATTCATCCTGCTATCTACGGAAACACCGTTTACGGTAAGCAAACTTGCTTTTTCCCCATCGATACCAGGGCTGAATTAGACATGCTGTCTGGGAGACCCAAGCTCCCGGGTTGTGTCCATATAGTAAGTTTTTTTATGAGTTGAGGACACTACCCTTCAATAAAGGTAGACAGTCTTATTCTGTATTTAGGGTTGAAAGAACTGCCGAACCCTGAGCTGCATCGGAAGATGTTTGCTGTCCGATACAGTAGTAAGATGTAAAAGTATGAAGAGAAGACCAAGTTGCCGCCTTGCAGATGTCCAGTAGCGGAACTTTTCTTAAATGTGCAACAGATGCTGCTGTTGCTCGTATCTGGTGTGCTTTTGGTTTGTTACTCAAAACAATAGAACGTTTATTGTAGCAGAATTCAATGCATTGGGATAGCCAACTAGCAATGGTTCTTTTGGAGACAGGCTGGTTTGGATTATTAGGGTTAAAAGAGAGGAACAATTGAGATGGCCTTCCTTGAGATTGAGTCCTTTGTTTGTAATAAGCTAACGCTCTTTTACAGTCTAAAGAGTGCAGAAGCTTGTCTCGGTCATTATGATGAGGTTTAGGTTTTAAGATTGGCAATGTAATTGACTGGTTTATGTGGCAAGCCGATACTACTTTAGGAAGGAAAGTAGGATGAGGCGGAAGAGTGACCTTATGGTAAAATTCTAAATAAGGTGAAAAGTGAACCAAGGCTTGTAGCTCACTTACTCTCCATGCTGATGTGACAGCCACTAGAAATACCGTTTTCCATGTGAGGTATTTAATGTGGCATGAATCTAATGGCTCGAAAGAAGGCAGCATTAGCTGTTCAAGGACTATATTGAGATTCCATGGTATAGGTGGCTTTGACACCGGTGGCCATAGACTTACCATGCCCAGCATGAATCTGGAGATCAGCGGATGGTTGGAAATGGGAAGTCCATTATGAGAGTGGTGCAAAGCTGCAATAGCACTAACATGCACATGAACAGAAGCCAATGCTAGACCAGCAAGGTAGAGTGTATGGAGATACTCTAGAAGTTGCGTGGCTGTTGATGAGAACGGATCTAGTTGTCGCGGTTTGCACCATTCCATGTAACGATGCCACCTTCCTGCATAGTTACGTCTGGTTGAAAGTTTCCTGGATGCAATGAGAATGTCTTCAAGCTGAGATGGCAGACCCAGGTGGCTTAATAAATGCCTTTCAACCTCTAAGCTGTCAGGTGGAGGAAACGATGCATTGGATGAAGGAGGAACCCCCCTTCCTGAGTTAACAGATGTGGATGGTTCTCCAGTAGAATTGGTGGGTGAATGGAGAGCCGCATGAGATATGGATACCAGGGCTGCCTTGGCCATGCTGGAGCAATGAGGATCACATCCGCTGTGTCTCGGATGCATTTCTGAACTGTCCTTGATATTAACGGGATGGGAGGGTAAGCATAGAGCAAGCCCTCCATCCATGGGATGAGAAAGGCATCCGGAGCATGATGAAGTTTGCTCGGGTAAATGGAGCAAAAAGCTTGTGTTTGACGGTTGCTCTCTGCGGCAAAGAGATCTATTATCGGGTTGCCCCAGCATTGAAAAATCCTTGTTGCTACTTCTGGATTCAAAGTCCATTCGTGAGGATGAAATGTTCTTCTGAGGCGATCCGCCGTGATGTTGTCTAAACCCAGAAGGTAAGTGGCTTGCATTGAAACTTACGGGTCTATCCTGTAAAGTGCGGCCGCGTTTACCCTGCTCCTAAGCCGCGTTTTACTCACTTTCCGGCCGCGTTATCCCTTCCTGCGATCCCGAATCCCCTTTAACCTACTCCTACCGCGTCCTAAAATCCCCGGCCAACCCCTTCCGCACGCGGCATGCATATTGCATGCAAATGAATGAATTAGCTATTCCCTAGCATCCTGTAACCCGCACCCCGACTATCGCTCTCTTTCCCTGCCGTTTTGTCGCGCGTTTAACCTGCAAACTTACCGCCTACCCTGACCCCTGCGGTAGAGGCAGGGGTAAGGGTAGATGGCAAGCTTTCCCCCCAGCCCCCGCTCACCTGCCCCGGCCGCGATCATGGGTGCCGGTCTCCGTGGCAGCCCCAGTCCTCTCCCCTGCTCCCGAAGCCAAAAAAAAAGCGGAAAAAAGCGAAAAAAACGTTGCAGCCCCCCTCCGATGTCCGGACTGGGGCTGCCACGGAGACTGCAACGGCGAAGCACAATGGCGAAGCACAACGGGGAAGCAAAAAAAAACCAAAAGCAATTTTGGTTTTTTTTTCCAAAAGCGACAATTTTGTTTTTTTTCCAAGAGGAGGGGGGATGGCTGCCAGCCCCCTTCCCACTCCGCTATTCCCTATCCTTCCCATTCAACTTTCAAAGACTACCAGGGGGCGACAATTTTGTTTTTTTTCCCAAGAGGAGGGGGGATGGCTGCCAGCCCCCTTCCCACTCCGCTATTCCCTATCCTTCCCATTCAACTTTCAAAGACTACCAGGGGGCGACAATTTTGTTTTTTTTCCCAAGAGGAGGGGGGATGGCTGCCAGCCCCCTTCCCACTCCGCTATTCCCTATCCTTCCCATTCAACTTTCAAAGACTACCAGGAGGCGACAATTTTGTTTTCTTTCCAAAAGCGACTTACTTTTGGGATCTGTCAAGATCCCAAAAGTAAGTCGCTTTTGGACGCCTGCACAACTTACTTTTCTGAAGCCATCAGCACGATCTTAGTTCCTCTTAGCTCCTCCCGACGAAGACGAAGATGGCCGCCTGCACTGGGGGAAGCTTACAATTGGCCGCTGAAGACGTGACGTCACGACGTTTGGTGTCACGGGATGTGACGCCACGTCTTGAGCGGCCAATTGTACGCTTCCCCCAGTGCAGGCGGCCATCTTCGTCGGGAGGAGCTACCGGAGCCACGATCGCCATGTGTTCCTGCTGATGGCTTCAGAAAAGTAAGTTATGCAGGCGTCCAAAAGCGACTTACTTTGGGATCTTGACAGATCCCAAAAGTAAGTCGCTTTTGGAAAAAAAACAAAATTGTCGCTTTTGGTAAAAAAAACCAAAATTGCTTTTGGTTTTTTTTTTGCTTCCCCGTTGTGCTTCGCTGTTGTAGTCTCCGTGGCAGCCCCAGTCCGGACATCGGAGGGGGGCTGCAACGTTTTTTTCACTTTTTTCGCTTTTTTTTTTTTGGCTTCGGGAGGGAAGACACTGACAGCGGCGAAGCAACAAAACAAAAAGCAAGAAGTAAGTCGCTTCGCCGCTTCCCTCCTCCCGGAGCAAGGCTGCTTTTCGCACCCTGCTCCGGGAGGAGGGAAGCGGCGAAGCGACTTACTTCTTGCTTTTGGTTTTTTTTTTTTGCTTCGCCGCTGTCATCTCTGGTATCTGTCATTTCAAATGACATTTGAAATGACAGATACCAGCGTGGCGTGAAGCCTTAGCCCCGCGCACCCAGGATACTGTATAGGCGCTCTATCCAGTAAAATGGGTTGCGCGGGCCTAAGGCATTACGGATGCGGTTTACATTTAAATAAAATTAGTGTTCAGGATCGAGCGGTAGGTGAGCTGCATTGTGCGTGCGGCAACCGCGGGTGCCGTAGGCACTAACGCAGCTCTTCCTACCGCTCGGTACTGGATAGACCTATTTGTTTGCTACTGCCCACGTCAGTATTCAAAGTGTTTCTCGACAGAGGATCCATGAACCTGACCCTCCTTCCTTGTTTATGTAGAACATGGCGACTTGGTTGTCTGTGTATACCATGAGATGCTTGCCCCAAACTTGAGGGGAGAAGGTTTGAAGTGCTTTCCAGATGGCTCGAAGTTCCAGGAGGTTGATCTGTTGTGTGCTCTCCTGAGGAGACCAGAGACCATGAGTCTTTAGATTGCTCAGATGGGCTCCCCAGCCCCTCCTGGATGTATCCGTTGTGAGTGTAAGTTGATGGGAAGCTAACCGGAAAGGTGCTCCAGAGGTCAGGTTGTTGGTGTTTTTCCACCATTGAATGTCGATGCGCATTTGAGTCGTAAGTTGCATCCTGGTTGAGAGGGGTTGAAAGTATTGAGACCATTGATTCTTTAGTCCCCATTGTAGGCGGCGCATGTGTAGTCTGGTGTATGGAACTACATGGATAGCTGCTGCCATGTGACCCAGTAACTGGAGGACTTGACGTGCTGAAGTATATGATCAGTTGTATAGACATCGAGCTAGTGAGGATAGCGTTTGAATCCTGTTCTGTGGAAAGTACGCTCTCTGTTGTGTTGTATCGATGAGAGCTCCTATGAACTGTAGTGTTTGGGTTGGTTGCAGGTTGGACTTCTCATAATTTATTATGAAGCCCAATGTCTGAAGGCAATTGATTGTTTGGAACGTCTGATTCCATCGAGTAGCCTGATCCGAGGCTACTAAAAGCCAGTCATCCAGATAGGGAAATATCTGGATCGACAGTTGTCTGAGGTGAGCCACCACCACCGCTAAACATTTTGTGAACACTCTTGGGGCCGAAGATAGGCCAAAGGGTAGAACTTTGTATCGATAGTGGCTGTTCAGAGCTTGAAAGCAAAGGTATTGCCAGGAAGAAGGATGCATGGGTATATGGGAGTACGCATCCTTCAAGTCTATGAAACAGCCAGTCGTTGGGCTGTAGGAGGGAAAGAATAGTATTTAGAGACGTCATCTTGAATTTTTCTTTCTGAATGTGTTTGTTGAGATTCCGTAGGTCTAAGATGGGTCGAAGACCTCCGGACTTTTTTGGGATGAGGAAATAATGGGAGTAGAATCCCTGATTTTCCTGTGATATTGGAATTCTTTGAATGGATTTTTGGCTTTGTAGATTTTGTAACTGTTCCTGAAGGTACAGTGAGTGGGTTGATGTATTCCGGGGGGAGGGAATGTGAGGGAGGCATGGGAGTGTTACAAAATTTATCTGGTAGCCTTCCATTATGATGTTCAGCACCCAAGAATCTGAGGTAATTGCCTCCCAATTGGCATAGAATAGCCGGAGGCGACCTCCTATGTATGGTGGTGGAACCTGCTCGGGATAGCTCAAAAAGATGAAGTCTGTTTTTGAGGGGGTGCTGTTGCTGGCTTTTGTGGTAGTTGTTGACTAGGTCATCCATGGGATTGATGATTCTGAGATTGCTATCTCTGGTGGGATTAATTTTGTGTTCGATAGGTATTATATGGTTTAAAGGGATGCCCTTGAGTACGATTTCTTCCTGAATGAAGGGTAAAATTTCCTGGACGAGGTATGGGGGTCCGTAGGAGAAGTGAGTGACAGTACCGCGGTACTCTGTTCTTTAAGAAGAGTAACGGTTTCCGCAAACTTCTCACCAAAAAGATTGTCTCCTAGACATGGTATGTCCGCTAACTTATCATGGATGTCCTCTCTTATAGCACTCGCTCTCAACCATGCCATTCGTCTTGCTGCTATAGTTGTAGCCGAAGATCTTGCGGAAGATTCAAATGACTCATACACAGACCAAAGTAGATGACGAAGTCCTTCTTCCATGTCTGTAAATGGCTGTGGAAGAGTATTATCAGAGGCTAAACATAGGTGACGTAATCTCTGAAGACATTCAAATAAATACTGGATTATGTAAAACTGATGTTATTGAATTTTTGTTGCTAGCATGGACGAATGGTATACTTTACGGCCGAAGTCATCCATGGACTTATGGTCCTTCCCTGGTGGTGAACTGGCATGATGTTTTGACCTTTTTGCCTTTGATTGTGCAGATTCCACTACTATTGAGTTGTGTGGCAATTGTGTGACATCGTAAATCGTTGAATTATGCATACGGTACTTGAAGTCCGTTTTTTCCTTGATGTAGCTGTGGTGGTAAAAGGTTTCTCCCACATTTTACGAAGGACTGTATCCAGTACTGTATGTGGTGGTAGAGCTGTTGGCTCTGGAGGCATTTTGAATATTTTCAGTATTCCAAGAACATCCCTCCTAGGATCAGGAATCTTTCCCGTCTCTATATTTAAAAGATGTCCTACGCAAAGTCCATCGAGAAAGTAGGCTAAGTCTTCAGGAGGGGAATAAGGTTCCGGAAGACCTTCTGGAGGGTCATATGGAAAACCTGTAGATGAACCAGGGGACGATGGCCATGGCGAGTCTGGAGAGTCCGGTCGATCAGCAATTGGCGATGGTGCTGACGGCTGAGAGGGAAGGAGTGGAGTTGGCGAAGGCTGAGAAGGCGCAAGTGAAGGCTGAGGATATACCATGTTGAGATCTTGAAGAAAAGTAGTTAATGCCTGCAAAATCTGTAAAATCGCTTTAGATGCGAGAGGTCGTGCAGATCCTGAAAAAGGAGCTGGTCCTGAAGGCATTGCTGCTATGAGTGAGTCTTGAGGAGGGGATTGTGGTCTACTAAGGGAAGACCCATGAGAATCAGAATCTTCGCTAGAGGTGTCAGAGTCATAGACAGAGACTAGTTCCAAATGCTGGTCAGAATCTGTGTCACTAGGTTTTGAAGACTTTTTTTGTGACTTTTCAAGACATTCCTGACTTAGCAGTATAGGCTGCTACAAGGCTAGTGTCCTGTTGGTCGGAAGTCGAGGTTGACTCGATAGCTTCGCACGTTTTAAGCTATGATGCTCAGCTGCGTCACGTGGCATAGACGCTGTACGCTTAGATGTGCCTTTGTGCGCAGAGCCGCACGCCGATACATCGTGCGCCGAGCCGCGCACTGATACATCATGCGCAGACTTGTGCGCTGATGAGTTATGCGCTGGGCTAAGCGCCGAAGCGCCATGCATGCATCCTGGCAGCAATGCGCCGTCCAGCTTCGGCCGATTTCATCTTTTATGACCCAATTTCTTCGGTGTCAATGAGCGGGATCGAACGGGTTCAATAAACTGAAACCCATGCGGCTCATGAGGGGATTTCTGTGAAAGAGGAGTGCGGCCTCAACTCCCTTCACTGGCCTTGGTGGATTGACTGACCTGGCCGAGGTACCCTCTAGCGATGCAGACCTTTTTGATGGAGTCTTCTTCGGTCTCTTTGATGGTCCCGGCGAAGACTGTGTTGACGATACCTTTAGATGCGCAATTTTTTCTGCGTACTTCCTTTGGGCTCTGGGAGACATACGAGCACAGTCCCGGCATGAGACTTGGTCGTGTTCCGGTCCCAGGCAAATATAGCAGTAATTTTACCGCATTGGCAGTACTTAAATCCGGATGGCTTAGGAGACATCGCTGCCTAAAAGAATTGAAGAAAAAACAAATTTTGAGAAAAATTCTCTTCAGAGACGAGGAGGAGAAAAACCCTGCATGCAGACTTGCTCGCAGAAAAAAAGAGACTGAGGTAACAAGGCAATCGCATGGGAAGCTCACTGCGCAGCCGTACAGAGTTCAAAACTCTGTACTAACTGAGAAAACTCTGCCTACTGACCGGTCGCGAGACGCTCCCAGGCAGCATGGCTAATTCAGCCCTGTTATGGAAGGGAAAAGTAAAATGTGTCATGCCAGATCAAAATCTATTGAGCCCAGCATCCTGTCTCCAACAGCAGCTAGTTAGGGTCACAATTACCCTGTAAATCCCAAAAAGGAGAAATTACTGCTTACCTGATAATTTCCTTTCCTCTAAGGAAGGCAGAGCAATCCACAAGTGGGTTATACACCTGTACCAGCAGATGGAGAAGGAGTAAACCTGATGTCATGGACATATAGCCCTGCCCCAACATCAACCCGCCAGTATTCTCTTGAAAAGCAAAACTGTGGACAAACTGATTATACCTGAACAAGACCATTAGCAGTCAACCACTCATTCTTCCAACCAATTGGGAACACTGAGCTCATAAAAAAGAATGAACATTCACTGAACTGAGGGGCTGGGTATGACATTTACCAGCCTTCAAAGAAGAAACAGAACACCCTGCATCATCTGCACATAAAGGACAAACTAAACGCAAGTAAACAGCCGAGAGTGGGTTGTGGACTGGCCTGCCTTCCTTAGAGGAAAAGAAATTATCAGGTAAGTAGCAATTTCTCCTTCCTCTGTACTGAAGCGGGCCAATCCACATGAGTAGGATAAACCCAACCTACTCCCAAACAAGGCGGGAGGCTGCCTACGATCCAGTCAATACTGCATGTGCGAAGGCGGCGTCCTGAGTCTGAAAGTCAAAGCAATAATGCTTGGAAAAAGTGCCTAAGGAGGGCGATGTTGTGGCTCAGCAAATCTCAACGGACAATAATCAAAGCTCTGCCCATGATACTGCCTGAGCCCTAGTGAAATGCGCTCTAACTTGCTTAGGCAGCCATAACTTGCATAGGCAGCCATAACTTCCTTAACCCCACATGACACTGGTGTTGATCGCAGCACCCACGCCTGCAGAGCCTCTGCAATTAAACCTGGCCCGCAGCAGCTGTTCTTGTGGAGCGAGAGCCTCCGCAGATGCTCTCTGCTCATTTCTTTTTGTTTTGTTTTTTTCTTTTCCTGCAGCTGCAGCCACAGTTCTATGGCTTTTCTTGTATTTTTTTTGTCTCCATGGCTGCCATGTGGCTCTATAGGCCTGCATTTTTGTTTTCTTTTCCTCAGCGTAGCTGAGCTCTGTGGGGTCACTCCCTGCCCCTCCCCTCATCACCACATTCCAAGACCTTCCTTCACACCACCCCATCGTTCTCTTTGTCTTGCGAGGCAGCCAGCAGACTTCCTGCTGACTCTGACTGATGGCCTCTGACTCATTTCTGCCTATGGGCCCTCCCTTATGTTGGGGCTGAGGCAAAGAAAATAACTCCACCAGTTGCATTGGGTCTTTCTGCCTACATCTTCAAAAAGCAAGGCCATCAGCTAGTATCCATGGCTGGATCCCTCCTGTCCACAAGTGTAAGTAATTTTTTTTACATATATATTCATAGGAAAAGAGAGTGGGAGTATGCAAGGGAGAATGCATGTGTACATGTGTGTCAGTGGTTGCAACGCAGTGTATGTCAGCGGGTGTGACTGAGTGTGCGTGTGTTTATTTGAGCCAGTAGGTGTGACTGATATATGTGTATATGTCAATGGGTGTGAGGGAGTGTATGTGTATGTATATGTGAGTGAGAGTGTGTGTCAGCAGGTGCAAGGGAATTTGTGTGTGTATATATGTGGTGTGCCAGCATGTGTGTGAGGGAAGAGAAAGGGTGACTGGAAAGAATAGAATACAGGGGATTTTTTTAAATTCTTATTGGTTTAAATTATTGGGTATTATCTGATGTGTCTGCTGTTTAAAAATATTTTATTGGTTTTTGGAAAAAAAAATTTAAAGTTTTATATGAGCTTAATTATTGGATGTTCAGCTGTTTTGAAATATTCTTTTTGTTAGTATGGCTTTACAATAGTTGATTTATATTTCTTGATTTGATATTTTATTAGGAAGAGTAATGTTTTTCTCTTTCCACTGTTGCACTGTATACAGGCTCTAGCTTGTTGCAGTTCCAATTCAGGTTTGTCTGCACATTTCTATTTAAACTGTATGGTCTCTATTTTGTAATTAGTGAGGGTTGATCTGTATTCTGAAATTGTGACAGAGGTAAGATATTCTGCTGGCATGCAGTTTCTGTGTAGAGACCTAAAGTAGCTTTAGCTTATCTGGTTTCCAAATTGGAGTTTTAGATACTGGTGTAATATTTGTAGCATTGCCTTCTCATAGGTAGGGTTGTCACTGTTTGAATTCTGGCTGTTATTGCTGTTTAGATATTGGAATTTTACTATAATTTAATTGTATTCAGGTTACCCAAGGCTTTCTGAAAGCCGAGCCTACACCCAAAATGTTACAATAGGCTTAATGCAATATGTGATCAGGTGCCTTTTTTTTTTTTTTTTGCAGGGTTTTTTGGTTGGCATCACAGCATAAGAACATAAGAAATTGCAATGCTGGGTCAGACCAAGGGTCCATCAAGCCCAGCATCCTGTTTCCAACAGAGGCCAAACCAGGCCACAAGAACCTGGCAATTACCCAAACACTAAGAAGATCCCATGCTACTGATGCAATTAATAGCAGTGACTATTCCCTAAGTAAACTTGATTAATAGCAGTAATGGACTTCTCCTCCAAGAACTTATCCAAATCTTTTTTGAACCTAGCTACACTAACTGCACTAACCACATCCTCTGGCAACAAATTCCAGAGCTTAATTGTGTGTTTAGTGAAAAAGAATTTTCTCCGATTAGTCTTAAATGTGCTAGTTGCTAACTTCATGGAATGGCCCCTGGTCCTTCTATTATCCAAAAGTATAAATAACCGATTCACATCTACTCATTCAAGCCCTCTCATCATCTTAAAGCCATCTATCATATCCCCCCCCCTCAGTCATCTCTTCTCCAAGCTGAACAGCCCTAAACTCTTCAGCCTTTCCTCATAGGGGAGCTGTTCCATCCCCTTTATCATTTTGGTTGCCCTTCTCTGTACCTTCTCCATCGCAACTATATCATTTTTGAGATGCGGCGACCAGAAGTGTACACAGTATTCAAGGTGCGGTCTCACCATAGAGCAATAGAGGCATTATGACATTTTCCGTTTTATTAACCATTCCTTACCTAATAATTCCCTACCTAATAATTGTTTGCTTTTTTGACTGCTGCAGCACACTGAGCCAACGATTTTAAAGTATTATCCACTATGATGCCTAGATCTTTTTCTTGGGTGGTAGTTCCTAATATGGAACCTAACATCATGTAACTACAACAAGGGTTATTTTTCCCTATGTGCAACACCTTGCACTTGTCCATATTACATTTCATCTGCCATTTGGATGCCCAATCTTCCAGTCATGCAAGTTCCTCCTGTACTGTATCACAATCTGCTTGTGATTTAACTACTCTGAATAATTTTGTATAGTCTGCAAATTTGATAACCTCACGCGTCATAATCCTTTCCAGATCATTTATATATATATATAATGAAAAGCACCAGTCCAAGTACAGATCCTTGAGGCACTCCACTGTTTACCCTTTTCCACTGAGAAAATTGACCATTTAATCCTACTCTGTTTCCTGTCTTTTAATCAGTTTGTAATCCACGAAAGGACATCGCCTCCTATCCCATGACTTTTTAGTTTTCTTAGAAGCCTCTCATGAGGGGTGCATGTAAATTTAATGTACATGCTGTAAGTGATAACTTTACCTCATAAGACTGTACTTTGAATGTCCTTTTTAATGTAAAAACTGTTATAAGTGCATAATTAATTGTGTGTGGGGAGGAAGGAGCTGGGGATATAAGGCTGTAAGGTTTACCTATGATGTCTAATAACCTTACACCATCCCTGGCTACACTGGATCAATGTGGGAAACAGGATTCTGGAGCTGTACTACTTTGGGCCTGTGGCTCTCTCCAGTCTCAGCCAGGGCTTCATTTTTCTTTTAAGTCCTGGAGTAACAGACATACATCTGGTCTCCCCGCCCCTCCCCTGGAAAAGGTAGGTAAGTCAGAGCCTAGCAAACCATAAAAGCAGCAGATTCTGTCATACTCAGTCAATGGTAATGTGCTAGAATGGTGGCAGGTGCACAGAGAAGTGGGGGCAAGCTCCAGACACAAAAAGGGATAGGTTGAGCCAAGAGGAAGTGCCTGTGCAGTGTTGGAGAGTAAGTCTCCTGGAGTGGGGGTGCCAAGAAGGATGGAGGTGAGAATGAGAAAGGGAGAGAGCTGCTGCAGGCTGGAGTAGAGCTGGCAGAAAGCAAAACCTTTTCACATAATGCTGTGGCAATACTGGACCAGGGTCATTCACTGTGTGAGTATATGAGCAGCAGCACAATGATGGAATGTGTGTGTCAAAGAGAGAGAGTGTGTGTGTGTGTTTTTCTCCCAACACAGAAAGACACCAATCACACACTTTCTCTATCACACCCCCATACATTGAAAGTTAGAGTGTATATGTGGGTGTCATGATATTAATTATGAGAGATGTAACCAGACTTGGGGACAGATGGCAACCGATTGCATGGATGGAAGAGTACCTACAGCTTTATTTGCTCACCCCTAGTCTAGGGTTTGTTCTACTATTTAGTTATTTAGGAAAAATTTGAAATTTACATTGCAGATTTTTTGGTTTGATTCTGCCAGGCTCCAGGTCACATGATGTACTTCTGAAGGGTCATTTTGGTGTGCTTTTGGGAACTGTTGAAACACATCCTGCAGGAAAAGTGCACAAGAGACAGATACCATGTGGGCCGGATTTGAGCTGATATGTTCTTGCAATCCACCCCTGAATACGCCCAACATTTTGCTAGGTGTATCCAGGTAATTCAGGAGGCTAAGTAAAGGAGCACTGGGCTCTCCTGAGACCGGCACATCAAATGAGATAGTCTTCATTCTCTGTACAAATCATGGAAAGAAAATATTTTTGGGAAAACAATTCCCTACCAGTTCTGAAGAGGACTCTTAAGGGAAGTAAGATTAGCCATCTTTAGCACCACTTTCAACATCTGAGCCTGAATCAGAAAGTTCAGACTCAGACTCTTGCAATTATTGCCAGGTGTTGGTCCACATGCGGGAAGAATAGGGGATTGTTTAATTTAGATGTCACAGGAGACAGGTCACTCAGTACATTCAAAATGCCTGACAGATGCAGCTTGGCAAGCTTAACACACAATTCAAATGCCTCAGAGATAATCTTGTCCATCTATGCTCAAAATGTTAACGGAGACAAGTGGCAGGTCTTGAGGGGACTGCACATCCTCAAAGGTCAAGCAGAGATATTTCTCAGATTCCAGAGAATATCCCTTGGGAGATCTATGTGGCTCAACCTCTAATCAGGAGCTTAGGAATATCCACCAAGAGATTCGGAGTATGGGCAATCTCAACCAGATTCCAGCCCTCAGAGTCATGTACCAATGAGAAGTAATGGTGCTTCCACCCACCTAAGGCTCATGCTCATTCAAGTCAACCCACAAGTTCAGTTCTTTTAGTCCTTATAACAATTCAAATGGTGGAGCCTGATGTGGATCCACTCCTGAAGCTGTTCTCAGCCTGAAACATTAAAGCAGCGGAGGACTACCTGGATGAGGTCTAGCCACCAGCATGAACATGATTGGTTTCTTGGACTTTCTCTTATTAGACAGCATGCCCTCACAGCTATTCCTCCAAGCCTCTTTTTTAGGCATGAAATATATTTGACCGGTAAATGGCTTAAAATATAACAAATGCATAGCATATAAGTCTTTTTATTTTGGATCAGATTCTGTGGTGATGTCACAGGCGTTAAAAAATAAAATGTGCTGAGGGATAACATTACTGCTTACTCTTTGGTACTTGTAGAGCTATGGCAGCTCTCAAATAAGTTTTTTGTTATTAGCCAGTAAAGCCAGGATTTCCACCTGCTTCTACAGTCAACTGCCTTCACATTTTGCTTGTTAAGCACTAACAAAAGATCTTCTAGTATCCCACATGCTTCTGTTTCACTGCTCAATGAATGCTCCAAATGACCTCCTTATAATAGAATTAGAGAGGCACAATGGTGCCTTTTGGATAATGCCAGCTGGTTTACTATTGCCTTCACTTTGTGCACACCCTCAGAACAACGTTTCTTGTAGCTCACAAAATAGTTTGCATATAAACTAACATACTTTACTACACTAATAACGTAAATGTATAGGTTGGCAAGAATCTAGTAATTCTGAAAAAAAAACTGTTCAACTCTGTGCAGTAAATCTTTCACAATATCTTATAGTCAGTAGACAGACATTGATATATACAATATATATTTCATGATTTTAGACAAATACATACTATAAACCATAAATATTCCTCATATAAACCTCAAAATGTATAGTTTTACTATCAGTATTTTACAAAATTGTGGATAACCAATAAGTGCAGAAAATCAGAAAACTGATTTTATTTGTGCACTCCAAAGACATTTTTTCAGTTTACACTAGAACATTTTCTATATCAGAGCTACAGTGTTAATGCTTTCTGAATTTCTTGCACACATCAGAATTTTTTCAATATTCTTCAACAAAATACAAAGACCAAAACGGGAAAACATTCAATGACAATATATTCAGTATTTTAATATAGAAAAAATGTATAGAAAACTCCCCTTTTTCAGTGTATAGGTAAAAAAGTGTGTATAAATATACACGCCTCATTTTTCAATGTAACCACAACAGAAGGGCATCTTGTTGCCCCTGAATGCTGGGAAAGCTCAGGGGTAAGTGGCATGGAAAGCAATACTGATAGCATCTACACAATGTATGGCCTCAGACTACATTTATGAAGTCACTAGCTTTAAGCACTCCTCGGGAACTACAAGGCAGACAATCTAAATGAAATCCTTAGTGAATACCATTCACTGGGATTTCCTTAACAAAAATGATTAGTCTGAAGCATCAAAACCTTTATTCTAATAAATAAAATATAGTATGCTAACAGAAAAAAAAGCATCTTTTAACTAGACCCTGGACATAAAAACAGGGGGGGGGAAGAGAGAGAAACAAGTTTGCTTGCCATAAACAGGGTTCTCCATAGACAGCAGGATGAATTAGCCATGATATGTGGTGACATCATCTGACAACAGCAAAAGGATGCATCTCTAGCTCAGAAATGTTTTGCTGCCTTGTGAGCCCCTCAGTCGATTATAAAGCTTAGCTTTAGCCAGATAGTCTACTTTCCAGAGAGTAGATGGATATTAAGCATGGCTAATTCATCCTGCTGTTTATAGAGAACCCTGTTTATGGTGAGCAAACTCACTTTCTCTGTTGACAAGTAGGACTGAATTAGGTTAGTGTCCAAGCTGAGGGTTGCATTGTGGAGCACTTACTGAAAAAGGATGAGACGATGGTGCAAGGATGAGACAATGGTGCAAGGAAGAGGGATTCAGTTTTGTTAGGAACTGGGGAACCTTTTGGGGAAGGGGGAGTCTCTTCCAAAGGGATGGGCTCCACCTTAACCAGGGTGGAACCAGACTGCTGGCGCTAACCTTTAAAAAGGAGATAGAGCAGCTTTTAAACTAGAACAAAGGGGAAAGCAGACAGTCGCTTAGCAGCACATGGTTCGGAGAGAGGTATCTTCAAAGGATACTAATGATGCATTACAATTAGGGCATCCCGACAGTGAGGTTCCAATAATTAGAAAAATAGCCCAAGTGCCTGTAACTAAAAACTCACCTGAGCTAAAAAAATTCTAACTTATCCCTATCAATTAAAAAGCAGAATGAAAATACAAACAAAAACAAACTTTGAAATGTTTGTATGCTAATGCCAGAAGTCTAAGAAGTAAGATGGGAGAATTAGAAAGTATAGCACTGAATGATGACAGACATTGTAAGAAATAAGTACCCCCACGCTTACTCCCAGAGGGAAGTTCCCCCTCCTCGGAGGGTTCTGATTCAGTCTCCGAGATATCAGGGTCCGCCTGAACCGGACTGCCCGGAGGCGGGTGTGCTTGCCCACGATAAGGGCGCGAAGGTCCAGGGGCAGGATCCGCTGGAGCAGCAGCAACAGCAGGGCCTGGACGGGAAGCTGATTGCATCTGTACAAAGGCATGGATCCCCTTAAAGAGATCCACCCAGGAAATGGAAGCGGTCTCTAGTCGTCGGGGTACCAGGTCCACCGGGATCCCAGGTTGTTCGAGACTGCCTGCGAGATCCGGGGGTGGCCCCTGGGGAACTGTCAACAAACCTTGGTTGAGACTGGTCCTGGCCCGAGGCTCCCACTGCCTCCTCACATTGGGCACAAAGGGAGTCTGGCTCCTCGCTATGCGTGGCTCTGAGCTGGCATGCTGAGCAGAGGCCGAGAGCTTTCACGCCAGAATCAGGAGGCGCCGCCGCCGGGGACACCGGGGCATTTGATTGTTCCATTGCGCTCTGAAGAATATGCGCTGAATAATATGCGGCAGCAATATGCGCTTAATACAACAAGCGCTTAATACGATATGCGCTCAACAATATGCGCTCAATAATAAGCGGCAGCTATATACGCTTAATACAATAAGCGCTCAATAATATGCGCTCAATAATATGCGGTCAGCCATATACGCTAAACACAATATGCGCTCAATAATATGCGGTCAGCAATATACGCTCAATACAATATATGCTCAACCATATGCAATATACGCTCAATAAGAAGCGCTCAATACGATACAGGCGCCTATCATGGGCGCTCAATACCTGAACAGGGCCAACAAAATGGCGACCTCCGCGGCGTGCCGCCTACAGGCAACGCCGCCGATCCTCGAACTTCGGAGACCAAAAGTAAAAGTTGTGAGCCTTACCTGATCCTCGGCGCTTCCTGGCTGAAACCCGGACGGTCTCCGGCTGCGGGGGGAGAGGGGAAATACCTTCACCGCCGCACTTGAGGAATGCACCCGCTGCCTCCCAAGTCCATGCCAGGACCGAGGCGCCTCTTAGTTCAACCCAAGCCTTTCCTGCTCGGGGGCTTGGTCCCTGCCGCGATTCGGCCACCGGACAGAGGCCTAAACCTCCGAGGGATCAAGGAAATCACCTCGGGAAACTCAACTGGGGGAGGGACCGAATGGTATCACCGCAGGAGTGCGGGGCTCGATGTTCTGTAGAAGTTTAGTAAGTAGAAAGTAGAAAGCAAAATTGCTTACCTTGTAATAGGTGTTATCCCAGGACAGCAGGATGTAGTCCTCACATATGGGTGACATCAGTAATGGAGCCCTATGTACGGAAAACTTCTGTAAAAGTTTCTATGAAACTTTTGACTGGCACCAGAGTGCCTACTGAGCATGCCCAGCATGCTATGATATTCCCTGCCACAGGGGTCTCCCTTTAGTCTTGGTTTGTAGCAATAGCGTTAGCCAAAAATAAAATAATAAAACGTATCGGACCCAACTCCGTGGGGTGGCGGGTAGGTTTCGTGAGGACTACATCCTGCTGTCCTGGGATAACACCTATTACAAGGTAAGCAATTTTGCTTTATCCCAGGACAAGCAGGATGCTAGTCCTCACATATGGGTGATTAGCAAGCTAGAGGCTGAGTCATTTTGAGGTGAGTAACAGTGAAGTATTGTTGTCGAAATGAATCAGCCGAAATCACAGCAGGTTGGATGTAGAAGGAGTTGGGATTACACTGGAAACAAGTTCTTTAAGACGGATTGTCCATAGGCTGAATCTTGTCTTCCTTCTTTATCTAAACAGTAGTGAGCTGCAAAGGTATGAAGAGAACTCCATGTTGCTGCTTTGCAAATGTCCAGAATAGGTACAGAGCGAAGGTGTGCTACTGAGGTTGACATTGCTCTGACTGAGTGTGCTTTTACTCGCCCTTGAAGAGTGAGGCCTGCTTTTTCATAACAAAATTGTATGCAATCTACTAACCAGTTTGACAGAGTATGCTTACCCACTGCTTTACCTGGTTTGTTTGGATCATAGGATACAAACAGCTGACTGGATTTCCTTTGGGCTGTTGTGCGGTTTAAATAGAAGGATAACGCACGCTTACAGTCCAAAGTGTGTAAGGCTCTTTCACCCTGATGGGAATGAGGCCTTGGAAATAATGTTGGTAAAACTATTGATTGGTTCAAGTGAAATTCCGTGACAACCTTAGGAAGGAATTTTGGATGTGTCCGGAGGACTACCCTGTCATGTAGGAACTTTGTAAAAGGTTCGTATGTGACTAGTGCTTGCAATTCACTGACCCTTCTAGCTGATGTAATGGCTATGAGAAATACCGTTTTCCAAGTAAGGTATTTAAGGTCACACGTATTTATGGGTTCAAATGGAGAACGCGTAAGCCTAGTTAATACTACGTTCAGATCCCATTGAATGCTGGGGGAATGAACTGGAGGTTTAACGTGAGTTAGGCCTCTCATGAATCTACTCACGAGAGGCTGTGTAGAAATAGGTGCATCTCCCAGTTTGTTATGGTAAGCTGAGATTGCACTTAAGTGTACCCTTACGGATGATGTCTTAAGACCAGAGTCTGAGAGATGGTAAAGGTAATCTAGTAGTGAGGTAGTGGTGCAAGTGAAAGGATCTAAATCTTTCTGAGTGCACCACAATGTAAACCGTTTCCATTTGTAGGAATAATTCTTTCTAGTGGAAGGTTTACGTGAAGCTATAAGTACTTGAGATATAGTGGCTGGAAGGTTGAGTGGTTGTAAGATCAAGCTTTCAACATCCATGCTGTCAGGGACAGGGATTGAAGGTTGGGATGGCGCAACTGACCCTGTTCCTGAGTTATGAGATTGGGAGCTACTCCCAGGCGAATTGGATCCCTGACTGAGAGATCTAGCAGTGTGGGAAACCATACCTGTCGAGGCCAATATGGGGCTATGAGTATCATTGTCCCCTTGTCCTGTTGTAACTTCACTAGTGTTTTGGTTATGAGTGGTATCGGAGGATACGCATATAACAGGCCTGAATTCCAATGGCGAGCAAAGGCGTCCCTTGGTAGGCTGTTGGACTGCCAGAGGAGAGAGTAGTAATTGTTCACTTTGTAGTTCAGGTGGGATGCAAAGAGATCTATTGTTGGTTGACCCCAACGCTGAAATATCTTGGTTGCTAGCGATGGGTTCAGAGACCACTCGTGTGGTTGGAAGTGACGACTGAGGCGATCCGCTACTGTGTTGTGGATGCCTGCTAGGTAGGTGGCCCGTAGCAGAATTGAGTGTGCTAGGGCCCAGTCCCAAATTTGAGCTGCTTCCTGACAAAGGAGGTACGAGCCTGTGCCTCCCTGTTTGTTGATGTACCACATGGCTACTGTGTTGTCCGTTTGGATCAGAACAGTCTTGTGTGAAAGGCAGTCCTTGAACGCATGTAGAGCATAGCGTATAGCTCGAAGTTCCAGAAAGTTTATCTGAAAGGAGGCTTCTTGCTTTGTCCATGTGCCTTGTGTCTTTAGGTGAGCAATGTGCGCTCCCCACCCTAAGGTGGACGCATCTGTAGTTAAAGTCACTTGTGGAACTGGTTGCTGGAAAGGTAGGCCTTTGAGCAAGTTGATTGTGGATGTCCACCAGAGAAAAGAAGATCTTAGATCTTGTGTGATATGAATGGGAGTGGACAATGGTTGAATGGCTTGAATCCATTGAGATTTGAGTGTCCATTGCGTTAGTCGCATGGTGAGCCTGGCCATGGGAGTGACATGAACCGTTGAGGCCATGTGTCCGAGCAGGGTGAGGCACTGATGAGCTGTAACTCGAGACTGATTGCGAACAGAGTGCGCTAGGAGAACAAGCGCTTGAGCACGGTCTTTTGGAAGAAATGCTTTCGCTGTGATGGTGTTGAGATCTGCACCTATGAACTGCAACTGGTGAGATGGTGTGAGATGGGATTTCTCGTAGTTGATGAGAAACCCCAAGGAGTGAAGCAACTTTATTGTGAGATGGAGAGAAGTGAGAGCTCCGCTTTGTGTTTGACTTCTGATGAGCCAATCGTCCAAGTAAGGAACACATGTACTCTTTGCTTGTGAAGATGTGCCACCGCTACTGCAAGACATTTTGTGAACACTCGAGGTGCTGAGGCTAGGCCGAAAGGCAGTACTCGGTATTGGAAGTGTTGACCTTCCACCAGAAATCGCAGGTACTGTCGATGAGGAGGAAAGATGGGAATGTGAGCGTAAGCGTCTTGAAGATCCAGAGAGCAGAGCCAATCTCCTTTTTGAAGAAGAGGTAGCATGGTGCCTAATGACACCATCCTGAATTTTTCTTTCTTTAAAAATTTGTTGAGATTTCTGAGATCCAGGATAGGACGTAGGCCCCCGGTTTTCTTTGGAATGAGGAAATATCGGGAGTAGAATCCTCTGCCCCACTGAGGCCTGGGAACTTTTTCTATGGCCCTGGCAGTCAGAAGGGTGGATAATTCTGCTTGTAGAATTGTGTAGTGATGAGACACTGTCCAAGATGGAATAGGAGGATTTTCGTTTGGTACAGTGAGGAAATCAAAGCAGTACCCTTGAGTTGTAATTGAGAGTACCCATTGGTCTGTCGTGATGGAGGTCCAAGTTTGATGGTAATGAGAGATTCGGCCTCCTACAGGTAACTGTGGATAAGGATTTTGGGAATGGCTCATGCTCTCTGGTTGGATTTCAAAATCCAGAAGTGGACGCCGCAGGTGGAGGCTTCTGAGGCCTAGCAGGTCTCTGGCGAGGTTGTGACCGTTGAGTAGGCCGTTGTTGTCTGGGTCTGGTTGCCGGAGGATAATATCGCCTAGGGCGATAATATGGTTTCCTTGGTTCCTGGATGGTGGCCAATGTAACCCCAATATTTAAAAAGGGCTCCAAGGGTGATCCGGGTAACTATAGACCAGTGAGCCTGACTTCAGTGCCGGGAAAAATAGTGGAAACAATTCTAAAGATCAAAATCATAGAGCATATAGAAAGACATGGTTTAATGGAACACAGTCAACATGGATTTACCCAAGAGAAGTCTAACAAATCTGCTTCATTTTTTTTGAAGGGTTTAATAAACATGTGGATAAAGGTGAACTGGTAGATGTAGTGTATTTGGATTTTCAGAAGGCGTTTTGACAAAGTCCATCACAAGAGGCTTCTAAGAAAACTAAAAAGTCATGGGATAGGAGGTGATGTCCTTTTGTGGATTACAAACTGGTTAAAAGACAGGAAACAGAGTAGGATTAAATGGTTAATTTTCTCAGTGGAGTGCCTCAGGGATCTGTACTTGGATCAGTGCTTTTAGTTATATATATATATATATATATATATAAAAAGAGAGAGAGAGAGAAATGATCTGGAAAGTAATACAAGTGAGGTTATCAAATTTGTGGATGATACAAAATTATTCAGAGTAGTTAAATCACAAGCAGACTGTGATACATTACAGGAGGTCCTTGCAAGACTGGAAGATTGGGCATCCAAATGGCAGATGAAATTTCATGTGGCAAGTGCAAGGTATTGCACATAGGGAAAAATAACCCTTGCTGTAGTTACATGATGTTAGGTTCCAAATTAGGAACTACCACCCAGGAAAATAAATCTAGGCATCATAGTGGATAATACTTTAAAATAGTCGGCTCAGTGTGCTGCAGCAGTCAAAAAAGCAAACAGAATTTTAGGAAGGGAATGGTTATTAAAACAGAAAATGTCATAATGCCTCTGTATCGCTCCATGGTGAGACCACACCTTGAATACTGTGTACAATTCTGGTCGCCACATCTCAAAAAGAAATAGTTGCGATGGAGAAGGTACAGAGAAGGGCGACCAAAATGATAAAGGGGATGGAACAGCTCCCCTATGAGGAAAGACTAAAGAGGTTAGGACTTTTCAGCTTGGAGAAGAGATGGCTGAGGGGGGATAAAATCATGAGAGGTCTAGAACGGGTAAATGTGAATCGGTTATTTACTATTTCGGATAATAGAAGGACTAGGGGGCACTCCATGAAGTTAGCATGTGACACATTTAAAACTAATCGGAGAAAGTTCTTTTTCACTCAAAGCACAATTAAACTCTGGAATTTGTTGCCAGTGGATGTGGTTAGTGCAGTTAGTGTAGCTGGGTTTAAAAAAGGGTTGGATAAGTTCTTGGAGGAGAAGTCCATTACCTATTAATTAAGTTGACTTAGAAAATTGCCACTGCTATTACTAGCAACAGTAACATGGGATAGACTTAGTTTGTGGGAACTTGCCAAGTTCTTATGGCCTGGATTGGCCGCTGTTGGAGAGAGGATGTTGGGCTTGATGGACACTTGGTCTGACTTAGTATGGCATGTTCTTATGCCTTCAAGGCAAGGTTGTATTCCTCCCACCCCTGCAAAGAGGAGCATTGGTAACTCCCTAAAGTATTGACTAGTTTAGCAGAATGATAAGTAAGGACAAATTATATTACCTTGTTACTCTTTTTATCACATTGTTAATTTTCTATCGCTTTCCTTACTTTCCAAGTTACTTTATGTCCCTGTTTTATTGTAACTGCTATTTCTTCTTATATCACATGTTAATGTTCTAAGTTTTTCTCCTCTTGTCACACCCTGTTAATTGTAAACCGACATGATGCGACTCCCATCGCGAATGCCGGTATATAAAAAATTAAAATAAAATAAATAAATAAATTAATAATTTTCTTTTCTTGAATCCTGCTAGACCAGTCCAGATCTTGCCCAGGAAGACAAGGGTAAAGAGAATCAGGACTATTGGCAGCATATGAAGTATGCCTGGTGCACCCTCCCTTTGCCTCTCTCTTTTTCACTTATCTTACCTCTTGACCCACTCACAGAGTGATCATTAGTACCCACAGTACCTGAATGTAATCCTCTTTGTAGTGCTGAAAAGCAGAATACAAATCAAATAAATAAACAGTACCCAATAGTGGATATTTTCAAGAAAATGTCACAGGGATTTCTAGTGGTCACAGCACTTTGGCAACAATCTATTAGTACTGGACCACGACCACACCCCCTTTATATCCCAGAGTGAGCTCTTTAAAGAGGTATGTCCTCTGTCTCCATTAGCCGTGTAGGAGGGAAATCCCATGAATATTGACTGGTCTAGCAGGACTCAAGGAAAGAAAATTTAACACATACAGTGCATTCAGAAAGTATTCAGACACCTTCATTTTTTCCACATTTTGTTATGTAATAGCAAAATCAGGTTTGTAGAAATTTGTGCAAATTAATTAAAAAACAAAAAACCTGAAATATTACATTTATGTAATTATTCAGATTCTTTACTCAGTACTTTGTTGATACACCTTTTGCAGCAATTACAGCCTCAAGTTGTCTTGGGTCTGAATACTTTCTGAATGCTCGGTAAGTATAATTTAGCCTTATGTCTTCCACTTACTGCTGAGGATTAATTGGACCTAAGGGGACTGCAGCGTTTAGGAGTATTGGTCTGTGTGGTCTCATTCCCAGCTGATATTGCTGTACCCTTATGGTCTAGGCTAGAGTGATACTAATAGAAAAGCAATTGGCAGGTAAGAAAGTTCCTTATGCATAAGGTGTGCTGCGTGAGAGATTGAGTAACAATACAAGTAAATGTAGGCTTGGCATATGATGGGAAAGATGATATGTCTGGTATATAGGCATTAGGAGAGACCAGAGTGTTTTTAAAAAAGCAAGTGCCATGTTCCCTTATAGGTTTGACATAGGACACTTTACAGAAGGATTATAACAAAGTTTTTAAACTGTTCTCAAAAATTTTTCCCACGTGTTAGTTTTAAGCATGTCAAAATCACTTCCAAAGGAGTTAATAAGTTGTGACAATGTTTGGGGCTTGATTTTACCAGATTAAACCAGGTTATATATATTTGGGTCAGAGGGCTATCTTAGGTGAATAAAAGATGTATATTTTTGAATGAATATTTATTTATGGTCATGTTTATGGGAGTAGTGTATGTAGTGTTACTGGAGTTCCTGTGTGTTTTATATATCCTTCTTAACGCTATGGACAGTCTTTTTTTTTTTTTTTTTAATCATGAATATCTCTTTGCTATCAGTTTTTATTGCAGGTGCTATTCAACGTTTATTTCCTGATATTCACCCTTCAAAGACAAAAACGTTTTGCGTGAAATGAAGCCCATTTATAAAGAATGTAAAACATTATTGCATTTTCTGTTCATTTGCTAATACTATTCTAAGACTTATCTGTGTATTTATTTATGTTTTGATACTGAGACTTGAGGTTTCTCAGCATCACTTTTTTTTTTTGACAAATGAATTGCAACAAATGCACTCTTAATCAAACCACTCTCTGAAAAAATGTTTTCTCTGTGTAGAATTACATTTTCTTTTGACTAAAATTTATATGAACAAGCCTCAATGCAATCTAGCATTTCATTCCCTATGCAGTGTGTATGGTTGAAGTAGCTAAACAATAGTATCATCGGAAAAATGGTCACCATGGTATCAGGCGTTATAGGAGTTTCTTTTCCCATCTGTGTGTGTTTAATACGCCTGGGGGTTTTTTTGTATGAAAACCCTCATTTTGGAAATATGAATTTTATGGACAATTTATATTTGTATGTGTTTTTAGCAATTCTATTTTGAAATTATTTTATGGAATTGTTATCTTTTTGGAATGAAAATGCAGAGAACATGTTTTCTGTTGATAAGCAGGCTGAATTAGCCTTGCTTCATGGGTGATGTTATTGAGCAGCACACAAGGCGGAGCTGTTTCTCAAAGCTTTAGGGCTTTTTGCCCTACTGGGTGTGGGTGGCAGTTCCCGCGCAATCAATAGTTCCAGAAGGCTCTTCAGTCCTTTTTCATTCGTGACAGAGCAAGGACAGTGGAATCTGTCTCTCAGATTCAGCTACTCATAAAAACAAAAAAGCTTTGCTTTTGCAAACCCCAAAACAGCACTTTTCAGTGCTAGTCATGGCCTAGAGGAAACCATCCGGCTTTAAATATTGTAGTTGTTGCCATATCATGTCTAACAGATGACTACAACTACTGTTACCTCTGCCTGGGGCTCGACCATGATCAGGCAAACTACCGCAACTGTGGATGGATGTCCCCAAGAGCGCAATGGCAGAGAGCAGAAAAGATAGTGAAATTGAACCCTTGTTGACTTCCACATCCTCTTCAGCTGACCAAGAAGACCAAGCCAGATCTATAAAACCTTTCCCCAGGTCAGTTAAGGTGTTCCAGCTTTGAACAGTGCAGGTCAATCTCTGCGGGAGATGTGGGAACAAAATCAAGACAGTCAGGGGCTCCTAAGAAGTCAACGACTCGCAAGACTTCCAATGCCTCGGAAATGCACCATTCAGCAATGCATGACAACGTTCATAATGCCGCACATAGCAGTGAAGATGAGTGGAGCTTCAGGTACTGAATATGTTACGGCGAGTGCGGCACATGGAAGTTTGAGGACATCGCACGGAGTGCTGATGGTGGTGCATGAAGTGCAGAAGATACAGAGTTAAAGATGGTAAAGGTAGCGTCAAACAGCACAAGGACTGCCGAGGACAGAACACGAGACATAGAAGATGGCATAAAAAGTGCCAAAGTTTATGCACGACGCATTTAAAATGGCACACCAGCATCCAAAAATTTCACACGCGTTTCCCAACAGTCTCAATCCTTAAAATAGAGTCCAGTCACTTAAACACATTCAGCACCACAGTTATCACTGCCCCACTACTGAAGCAATGAAAACGCCTAAAAGGAAGGCACGAAGAACTGATTAACCACTTATGCCACAAAAAAGGCAAAGACAACATCATAAACAGGAAACATCTACACTACAAGATGATAAACCTATTCCATCCCCTCTTGAACCTTCAGTTGAGAAATTCTCGTAGCATTTCTCAGGATATTCAGACAGAGAGGACCATTCAGGGTTTATGGACCTCACATCCCCTAGAAGACAACAAGGTCACCAAGCACCACATGATATACTGGCCGCAGCTGTTCCATCTCCAAGAATACTGAGAGATATCAGTGTACCATTAATGGGATACACACCTTTCGTACCACCTAATCTATGGCAACAAGGTCTGCATATCCATACCCCTCAACCAATGTGTTCCATCTTGCCTTTGTCACCTATAACAGTACAGCATGAAAATATACTGCAACACATGGGAAATCCCCCCTCATTCTCCCCACCATAAGTCCCAACAAGCAGTGGATTGAATTAAAGACATTGTTCAAAATTTCTTTTCATCTCTATTTCATCTCTATTACCTCAGGTTCAATCTCTGATTTTTCCACATATCCATCCTATAGTTATGGAACCAGTTATGTGAGGAGCACCTCTATTGACTGTAACAGAGTAATGAAGAAAAAACCCCTCCCTCCTCTTACGCTTTCAAAGCAACCTTCTCCACCATGTTCTCCGGAATCGTACAGCTACTCCAAACCGCTACAACATGGAGTAAGGTCTCAGACACCCTCTAAGGCAGGGTACGAGGGCTTTCGCTTGGCAGCTCAAACTTCAGCATTATCAATTGCTGCACAACATATGGCACTGCTTTGAACTAGCAGCATCAGAGAGAAGATGTCCATGACAAGTTGCCTGTTCTTCCCTGTCTAGGAGATATTTCTTTTAATTTGTCCCCCAAAAAAATTTGTAACTCAACTGAAAGAAAAGAATGTTGCTGCACAATCCCTCTCCTCAGGCAGTAACCACTCAACTGGAGCAAGACACTTCTACTCGCAGTACAAACCCTGTACTGTACTGTCAAACCCTGTACCAAAAGCAATGCCCTCAGCAATCAACGGCTCAACCCCAGGAAGAGGGATAGATGACAGCAAAAACAGTTGCCACAATTAAGTTCAAAATCGCAACAGAGTTAAAAAAAAATTACCACTACAGCATTGCACACCAATCAGGGGAAGAATCCATCACTTCAAAGACCACTGGTTTGAAATAAAGACAAATAAATGGGTTCTGGCCAGAGTACAGAATGGATACATCTCAATTTCAAAAGCCAGCCACAAATACCTCATCTGGTATAACTTCCACTAAATTATTCTCAGATCCCATTGTTGCAGGTAAAAGTGCAATCACTTCTTCAGAATGCCGTCAGGTAATTATCCCACTCGGAATACAATCAGGTCAATTATTCAAAGTACTTTCTCATAGCCAAAAAATTGGGTGGTCTACGAGCAGATTTAGATCTCAGGTCTCTCAACAAATTCCTACACTAAGAGAAATTCAAAATGACATCTCTGGGAACCATCTTGCCATTTATCCAACCGCACAACTGGATGTGTTCCCTGGACTTCAAAGATACATATGCACATATCCCTATCCACCCATCTTCTTGGCATTACCTCTGATTCACAGTGGGAGAGAACCACTATCAGTACATGGTACTCCCTTTTGGACTGTCATGAGCCCAGAGAATCTTCACAAAATGCTTAGCTGTGGCTGTAGCCCATTTATGTCATTCAGGGATAAGAATTTTTCTTTATCTGGATGACTGGCTAATATCGGCCCCAATGAAAACCTGTTTATGGTCTCATGCAAAGTCCAACATATATTGCCTAGAGGCTCTGGGTTCATTAAAAATTACAAAAAGTTAAATTTGCTCCCAACCCAGTCAATCTGATTCATAGGAACCTGAATAAACTCCCTACAATCCAGAGCATTCCTGCCAGAGGACAGAGCAATCAAGCTGCGATGTCTGGCCCTTATACATTGGCGCATCATATGTTAATACTGTTGGGACATATAGCTGAAGCTATACATGTGGTCCCTTTAACCAGACTGCACATGAGAAGCCTCCATGGGACCTCTGACCACAATAGAATCAGTATCTACAACCTCTATGATACAAAATAAAAATGATCACCTTCATGAAAATGGATGTCAAATGGTAGCTAACTTGGGGGTTACTGGAAATCGGAGCTTCACTTCAGCAGCAACCTCATCAGATCATTCTCATCACGGATACCTTCACTTGGGGCTGGGGATCCCACCTCCTTAACTTGAAATCACAAGGACTCTGGTCACCCAGGAGTTCTTATGCCAAATAAATCTGCTAGAACTCAGAGCAGTTCGACTTGCCTTTCAGGTCTTCCAACACTTGCTCAAAAACAAGAATATAATGATTTACACGGACACCCAAATAGCAATGTTTTACATAAATAAGCAGACAGGAACAGGTTCATGGATCCACTGACAAGAAACTCTAACGGTCTGGGATTGGGCCAAGTTGAACCAAGCTACTCTACAAGCAGTCTACCTTCCAGGAATCACAAATACAGAAGCTGGCACTCAGCAGAATATCCCATCCACACTAATGGTTCTTGTCACAGACCGTAGCAGTCTCTTCCAAAAATGGGAATGACCTTGGATAGACCTCTTTGCAACAGAGGAAAACAAAACGGTGATCTTTTTTTTTTCTCTATTTGACCTAGTCTATACAGGGAAGCCCCAGATGCCTTTCTGATCTCTTGGTCTCAGATTCCACTCAAAGCCAAAACAGTACAGAAATGCATGCAAGATCGGGCCAGACTTAATAGTCCTAGTGTGGCCGAGGCAACCGTGGTATGCAAATCCTGTACAACTATCAGGACTTCTCCCTCGAAGTCTGGGGATCAGTCCATCGTTACTGACCCAGGAGAAGGGGTTGCTCCTTCATAACCTTCAATCTTCACTCAATCTGACAGCACAGATGTTGAACACTTGAGGATAGCACATTTACATTTGGCTAAAGACATCTAAACAGTATACTGTCTGCTAGGAAGCCTTCCACATGCAGTAACAGCTACTGGACTACCTCTCCTACTTATCAAAAGACGTCTGGCCACTTCATCAATTTGAGTGCATCTAAGCATAATAGTGGCTTATCAAACCCAATATCGATATACCTCCTTACCTCTAAATTCATGAAGGGCCTGGTTCAAATTCATCCTCCTGGTACAAAACCCCCAGTACCTTGGGACCTGAACATAGTTCTCACTGCATTGATGAATCTACCCTTTGAACCTCTAAAATCGGCCAAATTAAAATATCTAACTTGAAAGATAGTCTTCCTAGTAGCAATTATGTTTGCCAGAAGAGTGCGTGAGTTGCAAGTGTTCATACATTATCCCTTCATATCTACAATTCTTCCATGAGAAAGTGGTCCTACGGTCCCACCCAAAATTCTTACCAAACATAGTATCAGCATTTCAATTGAACCAATCTGACATGCTTCCTACTTTCTTTCCAAAACCTCACACACAGGACCAATACTGCCAGCTTCACACTTTAGACTGCAAGTGGGTATTGGTCATAGATGGTCAATTCAGCTATTTGTGTCATATGATCCCAATAGGTTGGGAACTACAATTGCAAAACAAACTCTTTTTGTAATCAGATAACCTCATGCACAGAATATTGCCACGAGTCCCAGTCTATACCATTATAATATCCTGAATGGGCTACGGCAGCTTCATTAGCCCACTTACACAACATAGCAGTAGAAGAAATCTGTAAAGCAGCTACCTGGTCTTCTGTTCACACTTTCACTTCCCTTTACTGCCTAGATAAAATGGTGGCTGAGGATGGTTCCTTGAGAAGAGCAATACTGAACCAATTTTCATCCAGATAAACACAGTCCACAGAGGTTGTTAAAAAAAAAGATGAAGAAATAAACACAGACTTCTCAATTGTCCTGAAGTTTAACACTCAGCTTGGGATTCCCCATGAAGCATGGCTAATTTAGCCTGCTTGTCAACAGAAAAAAGCAAATTTGCTTACCATGTTCCTGCACTCCTCCCTGTACAGCTTCTTTATGCATATGAATGTCTCTTTTTCTCTGCTTGGATAAGAACTGAGGAGCCTTCTGGAACTATTGTTTGCGTGGGAACCGCTTCACATATCTAGTGGGGCCAAAAACCCTAAAGCTTTGAAACACAGCTCTGCCTAGTGTGCTGCTCGATGATATCACCCATAAAGCATGGCTAATTTATCCTATCTATAGAAAACATGGTTTACAGTAAACAAAATTGCTTTTACTCATTACTAAATAATTTATTAAAAGAAGAAAGTAGAAATAAGTTATGTTCAGAGAAACTTGTCTTGGTTATCCTTCTGAAATTCCATTTGTTTTTCCTTGCTAGTTTTATTTAAATTTTAATGTTCCAGCATTTGCATTCACTTGTAGTTAAATAAGAACATAAGAACATAAGAAATTGCCATGCTGGGTCAGACCAAGGGTCCATCAAGCCCAGCATCCTGTTTCCAACAGAGGCTAAACCAGGCCACAAGAACCTGGCAATTACCCAAACACTAAGAAGATCCCATGCTACTGATGCAATTAATAGCAGTGGCTATTCCCTAAATAAACTAGATTAATAGCCGTTAATGGACTTCTTCTCCAAGAACTTATCCAAACCTTTTTTGAACCCAGCTACACTAACTGCACTAACCACATCCTCTGGCAACAAATTCCAGAGCTTTATAGTGTTGAATATCTTTTGAGACATGAAATATTTATGAATTTTAATAGCTTCTCTTGAGCAAACATCTTTGTGGACCACAGGTATATGGTTTACATCATGTACATTAGGATACAGTTCTGATCCCTAGCTGTTTTGACAAAGCAACTTTTTTTTTTTTTTTTTTAATATTTAGATTTTTATGCAATTGCCTGAAAATTTGACACATCTATTACACAAAGATTGCATGCTTTAATTAGTAGCCAACTACCCATATCAGAATGTTTTCATGAGTCATGAGAGAGTATTCTTTGACTAGCAGTTTGAGGCTTAGCTCAGTTTGATAGGTATTTTTATAACCATCCTTAAATATACTCATTCCAAGAAAACAATTCCTCAGCATGATATAATAATGTGAAGGGCATTTTGTGTTATGATTTTGGCACTGGTTGTTTAAAGTTGCAAATGACAGATTATAGTACACATATCTTCTACATTGTATTCTCTGAAGACAAGGTAAATCAGCAGTCACATAGATAGATGGATGATGCTGTTGCTCAATACCAATCACTTTTTTTTCCCCCAGAGATTTCTAGAAAGGGGCCGATGTAATAAGCTATGGTAAACCTTTGGGTTTTTGTGTGCTTAATTGCACAGGTTTTCCCGCATTGATCTTATGCATGTATGTAATGCGTTCAGCACGGAAAAATGCATGCACAAACCATAGCAAAAAGCCCTTGGTATGTTATGCACGAGTGTATGCAAATAGCATGTAAAGGAGGCAATTATCTGTTCACGGACTATGTAGGGAGCTGTGCTAGCAGGGAGAATGGTTAATTCGAGTAGTTTTAAGTGGGTTTTTTAGCACTTGGGTCAGGGCAGGAGTTCAGTGAAAGCACCTGTCTGGAGGTGCCCGGGGCTTGCTGATTGCAATCATTCCTACTGTTTTGGCAGCTTTTAGTCCTGGTCCCAGTGAAGCTGTGGCTTTAGGCAGTGTCTGTGCTTCTCTCTAGCCCCCAGAGATTGCGGGCCCATCCATCCCATTCCTGCTCTCTCCAAGTGGGGCTGATCCATGCCAAGCAGCCCTGAGTGCCCAGCAAGGAAAAGGCATACAACCACACTAATGGCAGCAATGGGATAAAAGGGCCAAAGTAGTTGGAGCTGAAATAATTTATTTTAAAATAGTAGTAACTGAAAATAGTTAGAAATGAGTTGGCAACATTTTTCCATTAGTGCCTATTTATTGCTTGTTTTTCCCGCGGCTTTCTGTATCGGGGCTTTTAGGCAGGTATTGGCATGTGTATTAGGTATTACGTGGGGGTTTTTGCGCATATTTCATTTGCAGGCCGTCCCCTTATTACATCCCGTGGAGGAGCCTGCTTTTGCCAAGTGTGCTAAAAAGTAATACACACAGAAAAATAGTGCCAATTTCAGTGCGGGTCTCATTACATCGGCTCCTTAGTCTGTTTCCACATGGCAATTTTGACATTTTTTTCAGCAGAGAACAGCATAACTCTGCAAACATAGCTTCTATTTTCAGGCCTTATTGAGATTTTTCTTGTCAATGTGCATCAGAAAGCTTTTTGACAAGCAAATTAGCAGGGACAGATTTCTTTCCAGTACTTTTAAATTCCAAAAATCCATGTATCTGACAGGAAAGGAAAATATTCTGTTGGATAGGACACTGATTCTGGACACCCACAAGGTGTTTGCCACATTCTGTTCCAGGGAACAGGTTCTTTCCTGAATGGAGGAGATATGAGACAGATTTTTTGCAACTGGACTGAACAGAAAAGTGCAGTCCACGTTCTCTAAGAGGTGGTCAGAGAACAAACTAATATTAAATGACTCTTTACTGGGAGAAAACATAGAAACAGACATGATGGCAGAAAAAGACCAATCGGCCCATCCAGTCTGCCCAGCAATCTCCCACACTTATTTTCCCATATGTATCTGTTTCATAAGAACATAAGAAATTGCCATGCTGGGTCAGACCAAGCATCCTGTTTCCAACAGAGGCCAAACCAGGCCATAAGAACCTGGCAATTACCCAAACACTAAGAAGATCCCATGCTACTGAAGCAATTAATAGCAGTGGCTCTTCCCTAAGTAAACTTCATAAATAACCGTTAATCGACATCTCCTCCAAGAACTTATCCAAACCTTTTTTGAACCCAGCTACACTAACTACACTAACCACATCCTCTGGCAACAAATTCCAGAGCTTTATTGGGCACTGAGTGAAAAAGAATTTTCTCCGATTAGTCTTAAATGTGCTACTTGCTAACTTCATGGAATGCCCCCTAGTCCTTCTATTATTCAAAAGTGTAAATAACTGATTCACATCTACTCGTTCAAGACCTCTCATGATCTTAAAGACCTCTATCATATGCCCCCTCAGCCATCTCTTCTCCAAGCTTAACAGCTTGGAGAAGAGATGGCTGAGGGGGGATACGTTCCATCCCCTTTATCATTTTGGTTGCCCTTCTCTGTACCTTCTCCATCGCAACTATATCTTTTTTGAGATGCAGCGACCAGAATTGTACACAGTATTCCAGGTGCGGTCTCACCATGGAGCGATAGAGAGGCATGATGACATTTTCCGTTTTATTAACCATTCCCATCCTAATAATTCATAACATTCTGTTTGCTTTTTTGACTGCTGCAGCACACTGAGCTGACGATTTTAAAGTATTATCCACTATGATGCCTAGACCTTTTTCCTGGGTGGTAGCTCCTAATATTGAACCTAACATCGTGTAACTACAGCAAGGGTTATTTTTCCCTATATGCAACACCTTGCACTTGTCCACATTAAATTTCATCTGCCATTTGGATGCCCAATCTTCCAGTCTTACAAGCTCCTCCTGTAATGTATCACAATCCGCTTGTGATTTAACTACTCTGAATAATTTTGTATCATCCGCAAATTTGATAACCTCGCTTGTATTCCTTTCCAGATCTTTTATATGTGTGTATATATATATATATATATATATATATATATATATATATATATATATAAATATATATTGAAAAGCACCAGTCCAAGTACAGATTCCTGAGGCACTCCACTATTTACCCTTTTCCACTGAGAAAATTGACCATTTAATCCTACTCTCTGTTTCCTTTCTTTTAACCAGTTTGTAATCCACAAAAGGACACCGTCTCCTATCCCATGACTTTTTATGTTTCTTAGAAGCCTCTCATGAGGGACTTTGTGAAACGCCTTCTGAAAATCCAAATACACTACATCTACCGGTTCACCTTTATCCACATGTTTATTAACCCCTTCAAAAAATGAAGCAGATTTGTTAGGCAAGACTTCCCTTGGGAAAATCCATATTTATTTATTTATTTATTTTATTTGTGAGTTTTTCTATACCGATGTTTGGAACAAGCCTTCACTCCGGTTTACAGTTACAACTTTTACAGCAAATAACGTTAAAAACAGTGCTAACAATATAACCATGCTAACAATATAACCATCATAACAAAGTAAACAAAATATAATGAATTGTAATTATTAATATAACATTAATCACAGAGAGTGTAGAGGATGTAAGTATGTAGATAGTTCATTAAGATTTAGAAGTGAATAGGGTGGGAAGTGCAGTGTAATCAAATCATGGAGTGTGAGAAGTGCATGGTTTTATATGTGTGGTCGTATTGTTGTGATTCGTGTGTCTGTGTTGTTTAACCAATGCCATCTTTGTAGGCTTGTTGAAATAGCCATGTTTTTAGTGATTTTTTGAATATTTTTGCATTGTTTTGCATCCTTAGGTATTCTGGTAGTGTGTTTCATAGCAGAGGTCCAGCTATTGATAGAGCTCTCTGTCTTGTGGAGGTTAGTTTGGCGGATGAGACTGGGGGTATTGCATATAGTGCTTTATTTGTGGATCTTGTGTTTCGTCATGGTTTGTGATGAAGAATGTTCTTTAGAGTGGTGAATTTAGTGTTGTGCATTGATTTATGTAGGATCGATAGTGTTTTGAATTCTATCCATTTTTCAATTGGTAGCCAGTGAAGTTCTATTTGACTGTGTTCCATTAAACCACGTCTTTCTATATGCTCTACTATTTTGATCTTGAGAATAGGTTCCACTATTTTTCCCGGCACTGAAGTCAGGCTCACTGATCTATATCTTCAGCCAACATCTCTTGCATGGACATCCATGAGCTAGAAGCTGCTGCTATGGAAGCACAGGTGGTGCACAGCACTGTTATAATTAGCAGAAGGGACATCTCTGGATGAAGGAGCATTTAAAAGCAAAGTAAAAACACCTAGAAGGTGGCGACTGTTCATGCCCTGTCAAGAGAGGCTGGACAGCAGCATGCTGCTCCTTAATTTGAACAACTATTTCCCTTGTCTCAGAAGACGTTGTCCACCAAACAGGCACATCAACCAACTTGTCATACAAGCTTCTGGTTCTCAACCAAGCCATCCAATGTGCTCTATTGGCCACTGCAGAAAATTTCTCTGCCATATCAAATGACACTGTACACCGAGCAGAGAAAATTACATTTGCACTATCAGTGACTAGCAGGTGTTTCAACTTGTCGATACAATCAGGTAGCGAATGCACCATGTAGAATTTGTGGGCCACAATGTGGGCACTAAGCATCAAGTTTAAAAGGGGTTTTTTTTTTTTTCCAAAATTATCCAACAATCTAGGGTTGGGTTCTAAAGAAAATTCTGGCCTTTTTAGTGACACTACCTCTGACTGGTAGAGTAGCTAACATTAATCACCCAGTTATCAAATTTTAAGAGACACCTAACAAATAATTTTAAATACACTAATCACATTTAGCAACCCGTAAATTGAGACACACCTAGTCCTTACAGCCTTTAAGACTTTATCAACTCTACAATTAAGATAAAGACAGAAGCCCAGCAGTGAGATGGGGGCTATCCAGTCTTTTGCACCAAGTGCCACATGTATGATTGTCTACTTGTTGGTAAGAGGTTGTATGTGTGCACCTGGTGCAAAGAGCTCCTGACACTCAGAGAATGAGTCTGATCTCTGAAGGCCAGAATGGCAGACCTGGAGGAACTGAGGCAGACAGAGGGGTATATAGAAAAGACATTCATGCAGCAAGGTCATCTGGCAGGAGATCACCTTCCTGTAGAAGGAAATTATCCTGTAGCTAGAACCTGTTCTCCAGGTGATTCTTTATCCTCTCACACAGATGATTTCTCCCCAAGAGGCCAAGGCCAGGAGGGAAGGGTTTGGATGGCCATTGCAGTAGGCAATTTATTAGGAAAGTAGATAGTTGGGTGGCTGGTGGACATGAGGATCACTTGGTAACTTGCCTGCCTGATGCAAAGATAGTGGACCTCACATGCTACCTAAATAAGATTTTAGAGAGAGCTAGGGAGGAGCTAGCTATCATGGTATATGTAGATACCAATGACATAGGAAGGTGCAGGAAGGAGGTTCTAGAGGCAAAATTAGGATCTTAGGTAAGAAATTGAAATCAAGAACCTCCAGGGTTGCATTCTCAAAAATGCTTCCCATTACACATGCAAGACTTCAGAGGCAGGCCGAGCTACATAGACTCAATATGTGGATGAGTTGATGATGCAGAGAGAGTTGCTTACCTGTAACAAGTGTTCTCTGATGACAACAGGATGTCAGTCCTCACACATGGTGACATCTGATGGAGCCCATCATAAAACTTTGAACTCAAAGAATCTAGAGGTTTCCGCATGCTCTAATAAGCATGTACAGCTGTAGTTATTTCCCTCCCCTCAGTCCATGGTATAGCTAATACATGGAGAATCAACTCACAGGGGGAGGCGGGTGATTTTTGTGAGGACTAACATCCTTGCTGTCCTGGGAGAACACTAGTTACAGGTAAGCAACTCTGCTTCCTCCGAGGACAAACAGGATGATAGTCCTCACATATGGGTAAATCCCTAGCTACAGGCTGCCCAAAACAAGACAAAGTGGGGAAAACCCAATAGTGCTGAAGGCATCATCTTTCTCCCTTTTGTACCTGAGGCAGCTGACCCAAAAAGCAGGCTAGGAGGGAAAAAGAGTTGGGTTTTACACAAGAGAGACCCATGGACAGACAATACCCGATGGAAAGCATAGGCATCCAAGGCAAGGGAGTGATGCAAACTCAAGGTGAGAAGCACACTGCACCTCACAGTAAGTAATATAGTTAGAGATTCCTAATAGCAAACCCTGACAAACACCAGTAGGCCTAGATCCTCCTATGGTATAGGAAAGGGGCACAAAATCCCAACCAAGAGAAGAGCTGTAGGATGAAGACTGCAGTTTTCCTCAGTGTCATAAAACAACTGAAAACCTGGGCTGAGAAAACCCTCCAAAAAGGAAACTGAGGTTCACTAGCATCTGAAAAGGAAGAACAGAATGTAGTTGCCAATGGCCACCATATGATTGGCTGATAGTCAAAATGGGCATAGAAAAACAAGCAAACACTTGGAAGAATAGGTGGCATAACATTAAGATCTATGGCAGACCCTGTCTGCTGAATACTAAAAGAAAAATTTGGACTCCCCAGGATAGATGGCATGGAAACAAGAGTGCTAAGGAAAGGAAGGGGCTGCCCATCTAATGGGATCCCCACTAAAATCCTGAGCATGGATGGTAGGCTGCAACCGAAGCTCACCCCTTCCATGTTCGTCCACCTGGCAGGATAAGCTCAGGTGAAAAGGAAAAGCACCTTGGCTAAAGGCAATACTAGCCCAAATAAGACCAAAAAAAACCAGGGACTGGATAGTATACCATTCCCTGAAAGTAAAGAGCAAGAAATGTCAGTTCATGCCGCAACTTCAACATCCTGAATGAAGTCAGAAGAAACAACAAATACAAGGAGGCAGATCTCAGGGCTGCAGGAAACAAAAGCCGCTAGGCTGTAAACCAACAATACTCCCCCCTGCTGATTTCAGTAGGAGTTGCCACCAAGACTGACCTCTCAGAAGATAGGAACAACAAACTGAGAAGAAGTATGGAATTTCTCCACTGAAAGAAACAGGGATGGTGTAAGAGCCAGCCCTTATATAAAAACAGGACTTTCTCACCCAGAGGGTACCAGGTCAAGTTCAGTCTGAACAGCATAACACATTGTTCACCAATCTGGCATACATGTGAACAATAATAACTCGTACTTCCACCCTCGCGGTCTACGAAGTGGAACGTCTGCAGAAACAAGGACTGCCATCAAATGACTGCAACAAAGATGTAGGACATCTGTTGCAAGATCCCTCCTCACCTAAAGCATGCACTATGGTTATGGCATATCATCTGGAGGCACACCTGCCACTTGGGATACAGATGGGCTAGAACTCTCCTCTTATGGTAGGGCCCATATGCCAGACAAACTGGCAGAAGCAATCACGATACAAAAGTAAGTGTGTTGCACCCAGCAGATATCAGAAGAAGTACTCCCACACGGGAAAAAATCTGTATATGTCACTGGGGAGCTGCTAAGAGAGGAAACCCCGAACACTATGGGAAGTCTGAATCCGGAATAGCTCCCCCACGAAACAGCTCTGCTGTACAGTAGTACAATGGTGGAGTGGGCACTCCTGCATCCAGCAAGGAACCCAACAGCCATATCTCCCCTCCCAGAATGGATGGGATAGTGCAGCAGGAATTGTGTCATCCTGACCCTGGTACTCTCCAAATGAGAGCAGGATACCATCGCCATCCTCTGAGGATCAAGGAGTGACGAAAACATGCTGCTGGTGGCCACAATCGTAACTAAATGTAGGGATGCCAGCTAGAAACGATCCAATTGACCTCCACTGCCTCCCCCAATAGCCCCCCTCCCCCTAGCTCCCTGAAGGGAACACACAAGGAGAGGTATCGATTCAAGAGAATCATGGCTCCAGCCCAAGCAAAGAACCTGCAAGGGACTGTGGTCTGGAGGCTCTTCCATGAAGGGGACTCAAGGGTAATCCAAGAAGAGAGGAGTCTAAAAGGTCTACCCCTTCCCTGACACTATCACCCTGGTATCCACTCCAATTGCAGAGCGTCCAAGAATGTAGTCTTAGCCAAGACATGCCAGTGCACTGTCAACTGAGGAGCATAACATATAATGCCGCCAAGGGCGCTCAAATCATCAATGGTGCCATGGCAGTCGACTGCTTCGATAGCAGGCAAGGCGATTGCTTCGACTGCATCTATGGTGGTCAAGGGCCTCAACAGTTTCTTTGGCAATATGTGACTTTGACAGCATCACCGACACCTGTGGTGCTCGAAAGTGTCAATGGCGCCCACAGCACTCTATGCCATGCATGGCACTTGCTGCTGCTGCCTGTGGTGTTTGGCATCAGCACCCATGACTTTTGATGGTGTCCCAGGAAACTCCATGGCATCAGCATCTGCAGCACTCTATGGCACCCCCAGTCTACAATGTTGATGGCGCTCCATGCCTCTCACAGTGCTCATTGATACCAATGGCGCACATGGTGTCCATAGGTACACCGCAATGGAGCTCAATGGTGCCTACAGCATGCAACCACATCAGAGGTGCCACCACTGCTTGATGGTGTTCTTGGCATACAAGGGCACCCATACTGTTTCTGAATGCCTGTTCCCGATGCTCAAGGGCCCTGCTGATTGATGGGGTAGCGGGCATCCATGGTGCAATGGCATCTATTGTACTCCATGGCCTAATGGCACTAAACCGCATTGAGAGAAGCCATTGCATCAAAAGGCATCAATGGTAGCCATGGTGCTCCAATGGCATCCATGGCTCCCCACAGCACCCACTGATATCTGTTGCCCATAGCCCTCACCTAAAGGATGGTCTTAATAGCATCCAAGGCAGCCACAGCACTCAATGTCATCCATGGCACCTGACGCAAACCTGACACCACCACATCAGACCATTAGTACTCTTACATGGACGTGCACAGGCAAATCATCTCAGGCATGGCACAGATACTGCAGCAGCAATGCTGATGGCCTGGGCTGTTTACCTTCTCCTTCAAGGAGACTGCATTGCCAGAGCTGACAAGCAGGATGGGAGGCTGTGTCATCCTGGGTACCAGAGGGCTAGCTCCTAGGAGTGTGGGGAGAATGAGCTCTCCTCTCCACAGGAATGATCCAATCCTCGGGTCCTTCATTGCCTGGACCTCTGTCAAGGCCCAAAAGTCAGACATCTTACAGAACTCCAGCCTGGACAAGAAACTCAGATAAGTTCCCAGGACCAGAAGCCTACATGGCCCATACACTGACTGCAAACTGCCAATCCCACTAGCATCTGACAAAGACACAACAGACAGATCAAGAAGAGGACACAGAAAATAAGCTGCAGATGCATTATTTATTAAGAAAAGAAAGCAGACTCTGCCAGGCCACACAGCATAAGCTCTGCCATGCTGCAAGCAGAGAACTTTAAAGAAAGAGAAAAAAAAGTACAGGAAAACAAAAATTTTCATAAGGTAAGGGTACAAAAAAGGCTATGTTAGAAAAGAAGAGCTGCAGCCCCAGAAAAAAAAATCACAGTAGTAGCTGTGAGAGAATGAGCAAAGCTGAATATCTTAACTACATGGCTCTGTGGAAAAAAGAATGCGGGGCTCTGCCTGGGAGCAGGGAAATAACTACAGCTGCACATGCTCAGTACAGCATGCTGAAAACTCTAGATTCTTTGAGATCAAGTACCATGATGGGCTCCACTGGATGATGTCACCCATGTGTAAGGACTGCCATCCTGTTTATCCTCGGAGAAAAGGGTTTCAAGTTTGCTGGAAAATTAAGAACATTATGGGGAAGGGGGAACCTCTTCCGATGGGATGGGCTCCACTTTAACCAGAGTGGACCGAGGCTGCTAGTGCTAACCTTCAAAAAGGAGCGAGAGCAGCTTTTGAACTAAATGATGAGGGAAAGTCAACAGCCACTCGGAAGCGCATGATTTGGAATGATGTATCTTTGAAGGGTACTAACAAAACAGGGATATTAGGGCATTCTGATAGAGGTTGCAATAAATGCTGAAGTAGTGCAGATGCATTTAAATAAAGAGCAGATAGAGCAGAAAGATTACAAAATACCCATCAACTAATAAGCAGGTTGTTAATACAAACAAAAAACATATTTGGAAATTCTATATTCAAATGCTAGAAGTCAAAAAAATAATATGGGAGAGTTAGAATGTACAGCACCGAATGAAGATGTAGATATAACTGGCATCTCATAGACTTGGTGGAAGGAGGATAACCAATGGGACACTGATACCAGGAATAAATTATATAGGATGGATCAAATTGGTGGAGGGGTAGCGCTATATAATAAAGACTGCAAACAGTCAAACAGGATAAAAGTTCTAGGGATGTGAATCGGTACCGGACTCGTTTCCGGTATCGAGTTCGGGTAAAAACCGCAGGAAATCTTCGTTCCCGTGGTTCTTACCGGTTTTAATTGGCTGTCCCGTGCCGAAAAAAAAAACCCCACCCCGACCCTTTAAATTTAATTATTTCGAATCCCCACCCTCCCAACCCCCCCAAACATTTTTAAAGTACCTGGTGGTCCAGCGGGGGTCCCAGGAGCGATCTCCCGCTCTCGGACCATCGGTTGCCAGTAAACAAAATGGCGTCGATGGCCCCTTGCCCTTACCATGCGACAGGGGCTATCGGTGCTATTGTGGGGTGGGTTTGGGGATTGTTTTTGAGTGCACTTTTTTCCTGCCCCTTCCCCTAAAATAAGAGAACCGAACAAAATTAATCGTAGGGTTTCCTATCGCTATCGGGGCCCCCTCCCCCCCGATATCTGACGAGATTGAAAATATCGTCCGATATTTTCAATCGTCAGATAAACGATTCACATCCCTAAAAAAGTTCTACAGGAAATAAAATGCACTGTAAAATCTTTATGAATAGAAATTCCATGTGAGAAGGGGAATAAAAGGCACTATACTACTATCCACCTAGCCAGAATGAACAGAGACAATGAAATAACAGAAATTAGGGAAGCTAACAAATTAACACAGTAATAATAGGTGATTTCATTTCCACCAGTATTGACTGGGTAAATGTTACATGAGGACATGCTAAAAAGGTAAAATTTCTAAATGAAATAAACAACTGCTATATGGAACAGCTGGTACAAGAACCAACAAGAGATGGAGCTATTTTATTCCTAATCCTTAGTGGAACATAATTTGGTGTGAGAGATAACGGTACTGTAAGGAAAGCAGCTAATTACAACTAAATGATGTGGGCCTAAGATAGAGAGAAGTGAAGGACATCTCACAGGATGTGTGTATGTGGGTTTTATGAGAACCAACTACAAAGGAGAATACAGAGACTGATAAGAGATGATCTATGTCTTCCTATAAATTATTGTGGGGAGATGAAAATAGAATGGAAAGTTGGACCCGAAAGAAAGAAAGGAAGGAGAACAAATGTTGGGGTACAGGTGGTCTAGGGAAAGGAAGCCAGACCAGAATGATGTATTTAGAAATGATCAATACTTGGCAAAGGTAACTAGAAAAAAAATGTATATAAGCCTTGTAAGATTGTGACATAGGCAAGGAGGGGATCTTATGCATTCTTCCTTCCCAGACACACATACTGCGATGGGCAATCATTTGTTTCCTATAATAAACATTTTTCTAAATTTCTAAAATATCTCAGAGTCTTGTGTCTGGTATATGGGGACTAAAACCTTACAGACCACAAAATAAATGGAGTACCTTCCTTCATCATGGGCCTCAATTGGGACCAGAATCACAATTTCCAGTCTTTGAAATGTTTCCAAGCTAGCCCTTACTGCTCCTCTCCTGGCAATCAATATGCAAGAGAAAATCATAAAGGCATCAGTGATAGGAATTGCAAGCTTCAGGGAATAGTCCTTCTGCACATCTAAGACCCACTGGTTCAATAGGAAGTTGGCCACTATCAGACTGCTGAAAGTGATTGCCACCAGAACTAGTTCTGAACAAACCCATTGAATCTCTTTAGCACACTCAAACATGCCCTGATATCCCAGAGGTGTCATTCTTTGGCTTCTATTCTTTTCTTGGGGCTAAGATTATGCTATGAGAACTCTGCTTCTGCAAGGTGGACTGCTTCCCTATCCTGAATCTTCTGGATTCCTGGAAATGGCTGCAGGTTCTGGCATCGCAAAGCCAAAATGGGTTCTGTCCTCAGAAAGCCTTTAGGGCTTGGATTCTTCCAGATACTTGAGCAACTTTCCCTACTACTCCCCCAACAATAACTTATCTTCAAAGGGTAGCTTACTAAGGCAGGCTTTGGATGCAGTGTCTGCAGTCCAGTTATGCAGCTACAGTAGTCAACAAATGAGAGAGACCTTGACAAAGTCATACATGATGTCCATCAAAAAGTCAATGCCTAATTCCAAGCATGTTGGCTCCAGACTCTCAGGAAAGCTGCTAAATCCAGTGGTCTATGGCCCAAGCAACAAATCCCCACAAATAAAGAACTGAATGGCCAGCACCACTACCAGGAAAGCCTGTCTTAGAAGGCCTTCAGTCTTCCTATCCTGAGGGTGCTTGTGAGTTGTAGCATCTTCTGCTGCTATAGTAGTCTTGCGTATTATGGCTAACACCAGAGGGTCCATCCAATTAATTCAAAGGAAGTTCTCCTTGTCCTCCACATGGCAAGGAATATGACCTGTTCATAACCTTACTTACCCCCTTAAGCCCTGCATGAGGGGATTCCCATTCTGCCAGCACACAGCATTTAAGGGTAGATTTTAAAAAATTGCGCGATCGCGTACTTTTGTTTGCGCACCAGGCGCAAACAAAAGTACGATGGATTTTATAAGATACACGCGTAGCCGCACGTATCTTATAAAATCCAGGGTCGGCGCGCGCAAGGGGGTGCACATTTGTGCAACCTGCGCACGCCGAGCCCAGCGCGCACTGCCTGTTCCCTCCAAGGCCGCTCCGATTTCGGAGCGGCCTCGGAGGAAACTTTCCTTCGCCCTCCCCCCACCTTCCCCTCCCTTCCCCTACCTAACGCACCCCCCCCCCCGGCCCTATCTAAACCCCCCCTTACCTTTATTCCACGATTTACGCCTGCGAAAAGCAGACATAAATCTGCGCGCGTCGGCCGGCTGCTCCGCTCCGTGTTCCGGTCCCGGGGGCTGGTCCGGAGGCCGCGGCCACGCCCCCAGAACGCCCCCGGGATGAAACCACGCCCACATTGCCGCCCCCAAAATGGCACGCCACGCCCCGAAATGCTGCGCCATTCGGCCACGCCCCCGACACGCCCCCTTTAAAAAACCCCGGGACTTGCGCGCGCCGGCGGCCTATGCAAAATAGGCGCCCCGGCGCGCGTAAATCCGCCCGGATTTACACGTGCAGGGCATTTAAAATCCGCCCCTTAGTTTTTATTTATTAATGTCTATATAAACTAACATATACAACAACAAAACAGGTAACCATGACCACATACAAAAACCAGGTCCACCAATGGACCCAACTAGAGATCAACAGCATAACATCACATTTTTTCTGTAACATATATAACGTATAAAATGCCACAGCATTAACATATCACAAGGCATCCATTCATAAATAGTTCCATACAGAAACCCAGACTACACTAAACCAAACATTTTCAGGATTAGGCCACCAAGTTGGATATCCCAGAAGCTTTAAATGATCACTAACAGACATGGGTAACAAAGCATAATTATTTCCCTAGGCCTGAATATAGTCTTTTGCCAAGAATCTCTGTGTAAAAAGGCATATCATTTTAAACCCAAAATTTTAAAAAACAAAATAGTGCCAGAAATATGGAAACAGAAATTTGTTATATCCCTTGGATAGTGCAAAAGGAATTTGGACAAATCAAGTAGCAACAAGCTCCCAAATGAAGGATGTACAGTAGCAACTTTATAAATTGTAGATAAGACATATTCCCAAAAACAGATATAGCAAATGTTGCTTACCTGTAACAGGTGTTCTCACAGGAAAGCAGGATGTTAGTCCTCAAATATGGGCGACATCACAGGATGGAGCCCTGTACGGTAAACTTTTCTGTCAAAGTTTCTACAAAGCTTTGACTGACACTGACACACTGAGTGCACTGAGCATGCTCAGCCTGCAATTATCCCTGTGAGCCACAGGTGTCTCCCTCAGTCTCGTCTTATAGCTAAAGCGCAAGCGAAACTAAAATAAAAGTAAAAACATATACAGACCCAACTCCGTGGGGTGGTGGGTGGGTTTCGTAAGGACTAACATCCTGCTGTCCTATGAGAACACCTGTTACAGGTATGCAACATTTGCTTTCTCACAGGACAAACAGGATGGTAGTCCTCACATATGGGTGAGTACCAAGCTGAGGATACCCGAGAGTGCACCAAATGCACCCAAGACTAGCGAAAGGCGCAATGAAGGGGGTGGAATTTGCAATGGAGGGCATCCTGAAATCCGTAATGGCTTGGTGGAAGGATGTTGGGTAGTTAAACCAAAAAGAATAAGAGTAGACGGACTAGCCAAACATGGAGCACGCCGGCTAGTCGTATCTAAGCAATAATGGGCTGCGAAGGTTTGGAGAGAGCTCCAGGTTGCAGCCTGATAAATATGTACAAGCAGCAGTGGCCAAGGGGAAGCTATTGAGGCTGGGACGGACGCAACAGAGTGTGGTTACACACAGTGTTGTAGTGAAATGCCTGTGTGTTGGAATGAAAAAAGATACAGACCATCAATTAGGAGGAATAGGTCTGTTTGCCCACTGGATCTCGCAGCTTGACTCTTGCCACAGAAGGAAAAAGAGTTAGGTGGAATTCCTATGGAATGTACTGCGATTTAGATTGAATGCAAGTGCACAATTGTCCAAGAAGTTGAAAAACCCTCTCGCTTTGGTGAAAGAGAGGTGTTGGGAAAAATGGGTATATTCTGAGTAAGTGAGATGCAACGTCTACCTTAAGAAGGATATGAAGTTGAATACGTAAAACCACTCAGTCACGGAGGAACGCAAGGTCAGATGAGTATGTAACAAGGTGTGTAACTCACTGACCCTGTTGGCAGAAAAGCAAAATTGCTAACCTTGTAATAGGTGTTATTCCAGGACAGCAGGATGTAGTCCTCACACATGGGTGACGTCACTGACGGAGCCCTATTGCGGGAAAACTTTGTCAAAGTTTCTAGAAACTTTTGACTGGCACTCTAAGCCCACTGAGCATGCCCAGCATGCCATGATATTCTCTGCCACAGGGGTCTCTCTTCAGTCTCGTATGTAGCAATAAGCTTTAGCAAAAAATAAAATAATAAAAGGTATGAGACCCAGCTCCGCGGGGTGGCGGGTGGGTTTCGTGAGGACTACATCCTGCTGTCCTGGGATAACACCTATTACAAGGTAAGTAATTTTGCATTATCCCAGGACAAGGAGGATGCTAGTTCTCACACATGGGTGATTAGCAAGCTAAAGGCTGAGTCACTTTGTAGTGAAGCAACAGTGAAGTATTGTTGGTGAAAATGAGGCAGCCAAAGATCACAGCAGGTTGGATGTAGAAGGAGTTGGGATTAAACTGGAAACAAGTTCTTTAAGACAGATTGTACATAAGATGAATCTTGTCATCCTTCTTTGTCCAGACAGTAATGAGCTGCAAAGGTGTGAAGAGAACTCCAAGTTGCTGCTTTACAAATGTCCAGAATAGGTACAGAGCGAAGGTGTGCTACTGAAGTTGACATTGCTCTGACTGAATGTGCTTTTACTTGCCCTTGAAGAGTAAGGCCTGCTTTCTCATAACAAAACTGTATGCAATCTGCTAGCCAGTTAGATAGAGTATGTTTACCCACTGCTTTACCCGCTTTGTTTGGATCATAAGAAACAAAGAGTTGAGTGGATTGCCTGTGGACTGCAGTATGGTCTAAGTAAAAAGCTAGCACACGTTTACAGTCCAAGGTGTGTAAGGCTCGTTCCCCATGATGAGAATGAGGTCTTGGAAAGAATGTGGGTAAAATTATGGATTGGTTCAAGTGGAATTCCGTAACCACTTTGGGAAGGAATTTTGGATGTGTACGGAGGACCACTCTGTCATGTAGGAATTTTGTGTAAGATGAGTACGTGACAAGTGCTTGTAACTCACTAACCCTTCTAGCTGATGTAATTGCTATGAGGAAGATAGTTTTCCATGTGAGAAATTTAAGATCACAGGAATGCATGGGTTCAAAAGGAGAACGCATGAGTCTTGTTAAAACCACATTCAGGTCCCATTCTGTGGCTGGTGGCCGAATTGGTGGTTTAAGGTGAGTTAAACCTCTCATAAATCTACTGATGAGAGGTTGTGTAGATAAGCAAATGTTGCTTACCTGATGTAACAGGTGTTCTCACAGGACAGCAGGATGTTAGTCCTCACAAATGGGTGACATCGAGGATGGAGCCCTGTACGGAAAACTTTTCTGTCAAAGTTTCAACAAGCTTTGACTGACACTGGCACACTGGGTGCACTGAGCATGCCCAGCCTGCAATTATCCCTGTGAGCCACAGGTGTCTCCCTCAGTCTCGTCTTATAGCTAAAAAGCGCAAGCGAAACTAAAATAAAAGTATACAGACCCAACTCCGCGGGGTGGCAGGCGGGTTTCGTGAGGACTAACATCCTGCTGTCCTGTGAGAACACCTGTTACATCAGGTAAGCAACATTTGCTTTCTCACAGGACAAGCAGGATGGTAGTCCTCACAAATGGGTGAGTACCGAGCTGAGGATGCCCGGGAATGCACCAGATACACCGCAGATGCGCAAAGGCGTAACGACTGAGGTGGAAATGGGAACGGAGGGCATCCGCAACACCATAATGGGTTCGTGGAAGGATGTTGGGTAGTGAATTGAAAAAAGTAAGAGTAGGCGGACTGGCCAAACATGGAGCATGCCGGCTAGTCAAATGTAAGCAATAATAGGCTGCGAAGGTATGGAGAGGACTCCAGGCTGCAACCTGATAAAAAAGTACAAGCAGCAGTAACCAAAGGGAAGCTGTTAAGGCTAAGACGGACACAACAGTATGTGGATAACCACAGTGTTGTAGTGAAATGTCTGCTTGTTGGTAGGAAAGGAAATATAGACCACTTAATCAGAAGGATTAGGTCTGTGTGGCCACTGGAAGTAGCAGCTTGACCCTTGCATGAAGGAAAGAGTCAAGTGGAATTCACATGGAATGCAGTGCAATGTAGATAGAATGTAAGCGCAGCATTACTGTCCAGGAATGTGGAAAACCCACTCTCTCCCTAGGGCGAGAGAGAGAGGTTAGGAAAAATTAATAGAGTATTTCCTGAGGAAAGGAGATACAACATCTACCTGAAAAGGATAGAAAGTTGAATGCGTAGAACTACTCAGTGGCAGAGGAACGGAGTCAGGTGAGTATGGAAAGAGTGCATAACTCACGGACCCTGCTGGCAGGAATGACATTAAGAGGGAAAGAAGTTCCCTTGCCAAACTGTGGAAGAGAGGAATGGAAAGGCTCAAACGTAGAATGTATGAGACTTATAAGGAGAATATATATGTTCATTCCGTGATTAGAGAAATGGAGGTGGCTTGATCAGTGGATAATCCATGGTAAGCAGACTCAGAGAGGATTACCGAAAACGGGAACCCAACTCCCAAAACGATACACCTCCTAAGAGAAAGGTGTATCTATGTGGAGGATGTCTGGAGAACAGAATCCGAGGGAGTAAGAAAAAATGGTGGAAAAGTAAAAGGGGTAATACCTCTTTTTTTTTTTTTTTTTTAGCGTCAGGAGGTAAAGCCCGCCATATTAAACAGCAAGATTTATGTTTAGAAGGTTTTGTGACGCTACCAGAACCTAAGAACATCAGTAAGTCTATGATTTGGGACTGACTGGTGAGAGAATAAAAGGTTACTGATATGATGGATTGAGAAGTATGGGAAAGCATACTGATCTCAGTCAGGGAGTGGGGAAAAGAATACTGAACCCCATCCCAGTTCAACATTAGAAGAATGCTGGCTACGAGAGGCAGCAGAAGAGATATATTGAAGAGGCCTTTGATGGAAGAAAAGGCATCTAAGGGAACGCATAGGAAACATGTGTAGGGAGCAGAACCTGTGCATCGTATGGAATGATGCAGACGCAGAGGAAAGTTTAGTTAAACTCAGCGTTAAAAGATTTGCCCTGTACACATGTAATTGAGACCATTCGAGAGGATAGAACCTACGTGGAGAAGGTCAGATAGAGCGTTCATTAAATCTCTTAGATATGTGGCCCAAGGACGCATGAAGTGAACAAGGGCCAAGGGTAGAGCTGCGCAGCTGTCTAGCAGAGCAGCTAAGAGGTTGTGCGTGCTTATGAGTTGGAAAGCACATTGTCCCTATGCTGTCTGTCTGTATGCACAAAGAATTGTTGCAAAAGCAGTATTGGAAGGCATAAGGGCATAACTCATGGGTGCAACGTCCAGGAAGTTTATGAGAAACTATGCTGGAGTGCAATAGATGCATAATGGGTTGACAGCTTTCAGGAGAAACTTTATAACCCTAAGGAATTGCGAGCATGAGTCGAAGGAGAACTAGGTCCTAGTTCGAACTGGGATAAGAATCAGGGACGAAAGCAATGAAACCACTTAGGTCCATTGAGTATAGAATGTCACTGAATATAACCCATAGCAGTTTTGAATTATGAGAAAAATGCATAGTGGGAAGAAACCCCATAGCCCAACCATGAAAAGTTGAAAGGTTGAGGTTATGGAAAATATGCGCAGGGACATATAACAATGTATCAGAATGTCTGTGCGCATGCTGGACAAGAGGGTCTTAAGACTGTGGTGTCCAGAAGTGTTACAGAAGGGATTTATGGCAGTGACAGTAAATCCCAGTTAGTAAATGTATAGTGAGTCCTGAAAAAAGTGAGAGCTCCTTGCATGTACTGAAAGTGGTTAGCAGTAGTCTATGCAAGGAAAGTGAATGATGTTACACTCCGCAGAGAAAACAGCATTCACCAACAGTGATGCAAGAGACAGTTCACTTACCGAAGCTGGTGCCGGCGGCAGAGCTTGGGGTTGTAATGTTGACTCACCATAAAGCACATAGAAACATTAAAATAATGTACTTACTGCAGTATGGAGTGATGGTAACCAAAGATACCATTGTACCTGTGACGTCTAAAGAAAGTTGGATTTTCTTAGGTCCAGGATGTGCGGAGAGTAACTATTTTCTGTTAAAAGAAAGAATAGTGCAATTAAAACTCCCCAACCCCCCCCTCCCTTCTCCCCTCTGCACTTCGTAGCGCCTGGGGGAGTGTACCGGGACTTTGGTACAAGGTGGGGTGGCCGCTCTGATATCTGACCAGATGGGAGACCAGGAGGTGTCCCAATGGAGGATATCATGTAGGCTCCTGCAGGTGTGTGAGCGGTAAGTGGTACCCGCATTTCTGTATGCTGTACAAGGAGACACTGAGACCTGTGGCCAGGCCTCAAGGTGGACTTGTACATGGGGCAATGGTTGCTGAATCTCATGTTTAGCAGATCAGCCAATGCAGCTGGACCTTGGTTGGGAGGGAACCAAGAGTCAGAGCATTGGTCGGCACAGGGACTTGTTATTGACAAGAGAAGAAGCCCTGCTGCAATCCCAAGAAGATAGAGGGGTTCTCCTGATATTGTGGCTAACATAGCTAACATAGTGATATGTGACACTAATACAGTTCTAAAAGGCACATGACCCAGAACTTTTCGAACCACGGTCCGAATGGGAGAACACAACTCTATGGGAATGCCGCCGAAGCGGGGTACTTACCATCCGACGTGGATCGCCGCAAGACGAGCCGGTGAAGATTGTTGACCCCGACGGTCTCCGGAGTCCTCGAGGGTAAGGCCGGGGACGTAAACGTCCATCTCGCTCTGAAACCCGGTATGGTGGCACAGGTACAGAGGAGACAGGCCAGGCGTGAGTGGCGTTTAGACTGCTAAGTGTAACAGATGGCCATAGTCCCACACCACTTGACGGTGGGGCACGCCAGGAACAGAGGAGCCCTAACGGAACTCATGTTCCCTTCCCTCGTCACAGCGGCTCGATGTGTCGTGACGCCAATGCAGAAGCTGTCGGACCTGGATCCGGAAGTTCTGGATCACCAAGGACTGCCAAAACTGTAGGAACAGTGCTGATGGCAGTGGTGATGTCGCTCTGCCCGAGCGTTGTCCAGCCTGGAGAAGGATGGCACCGATGTGCTGGATGCCGTCAGCGGCGGACGATCACGATGTCGGCGATGATGGGTGCCACGGTGCTCGGCCCGGTCTTTCCCCAGCGCCGAGATGGAAGCCCTCGTCGTCCTGGAAGGCGATCGATGACGAACTGTCAGCACGCCTGCTCTGCTCCTGACACAATGGAGTGTCTTAAGCTAATACGGGGCTTAAAAAAGAACCCAAAGCGTGGAGCAATGTGAGGAGGCGAGGGTATTATGTGGCGGTGCTATGTCGGTATTGACGATATTGAAGGCAACCTAAGGGGCTTCGAGGATATCATCAAAATGGGTATGAAAATCGTCGATGACTGGCCAGGAGAATGATGACAGTGACGGGCACTGACAGCAGTGGCATAGGTATCTTTGAAACGATGTGGAATCGAATAATCGAAAAACATTGCCGTTATTGAAAAAGATACCGGCATCGACTGAGTCGAAGTCGAATCAATAGGGCGTCAAGGACAACCGAAGGAAAACGGAGGGTGTCGAGGGCATCGATGCATGGAGGCGGGGCATTTATGCCGTTTGTGGCATGGCCACGGGCATCAACTATAGGGCCACAGACGTTGACGGTATCGATTTGGACAGACTCAGATTTCCAAGTGTACATGGCATCGGTGCCCCAGACACGTGTGTCGGTGGCATCGATATGGACACGTATGGAATCGATGGCATGGATCTCCCAGTCGATGAATTCCATCCCGGCTACGCCAGTCCTGGAATCGGCATGGGCATCGATGCCAGCCATAAGGCTGGCATTGGCATCAACGCCCATCCACGGAATCGAGCCGGCATGGATACCCACCGATGGGACCCACCTGCTCCCATCGAATTTCACCGATGGGAGCAGCCTGGCATAGACTGCCCTCGATGGATGCATTCTAACATAGATGCCCATGGATGAAACACCTGGGCATCGGTGTCCATCGATGCAAAAGGACCCGGCACCGATGCCATCGACGGACGGCCATCCGGCACCAATGCCATCGACGGACAAGCCATCCGGCACTGATGTCCATCGATGGGGACCATCCGGCACCGATGTCCACCGATGGGGACCATCCGGCACCGATGGGGACCATCCGGCATCGATGCCCACCGACGAATCGATGTGGCACCGATGCCCACCGATGGAAAAGGGCTGGACATCGGTGGGGAGGATGGGGCATCGATGGCATCCCCAAAAGGGGGGGGGGGGCATCGATGAAGTGACCCTGGGATCGTTAAAAAGTGTCTCGGGCAGCGGTGGCGGCGACCCGAGTATGCATGGCAGTGACTAACAGCGTGTGCGTCAATGGCATGCATCCGGGTAGGGACGGCACCGAGGAAGCCCAAGGAAAAAAACAGTGCGTAGGAGGAAAAAGCCTGGTAGCACTGAAAAGCAAAAAACATGGATAAAGGCATCAGGGCACCGTGGGGGGAGGGGCGCTGATGACATATAAAAGCCCAGGGCGGTTTAGGAGGGTCCCGGTGTAGCGATAGGGTATCGACTGCGTGAGGGTACCAGGAACGAAGGACTTGAAGCTACAGAAGTCCTAAAGTTAAGGAAAAAATCCCTACCCCACTAGCATAAGCAAGCAGAGTGTCACAGAGATACTCGCAAGCTGTTTAAAGCTAACTGAAAAATGGGGGAAGGGAAGGCTTCAGTCAGTTAACAGCCTTAAGATAGTGACAGGAACCGACCGAAAAATAAGAATTAGTACTCACCGAGCGTCGTAAAAACGTACGCGGAGGGAGACCTGTGCAGGGAAAAGTGTTTTTTGAAGTGAAAAGTTAAGTGTTTCCATGAGGTAATTAGTTAAAAAATCCTCACAGAGCTCCAACCGCTATGCTGACTGCAGAGCGGAAAAAAGAAGACTGAGGGAGACACCTGTGGCTCACAGGGATAATTGCAGGCTGGGCATGCTCAGTGCACCCAGTGTGCCAGTGTCAGTCAAAGCTTGTTGAAACTTTGACAGAAAAGTTTTCCGTACAGGGCTCCATCCTCGATGTCACCCATTTGTGAGGACTACCATCCTGCTTGTCCTGTGAGAAATGATGTATCTCCCAGCTTGTTATGGTAAGCCGAGATTGCACTTAAATGTACCCGTACAGATGAAGTCTGGAGACCAGAGTCTGAAAAGTGGTATAAATAATCTAATAGAGAAGTTGTGGGGCAGGAAAAAGGATCAATACTCTTTTGCTTGGACCACAAAGTAAACCTTTTCCATTTCGAAGAATAGTTCTTTCGTGTTGAAGGTTTACGTGAAGCTAGAAGCACTTGAGATACATTGGTTGAAAGACTGAGTGGTTGTAATATTAAGCTTTCAACATCCATGCTGGCAGGGATAGGGATTGAAGGTTGGGATGGCGCAACCGACCCTGATCCTGAGTTATGAGATTGGGAGCTACACCCAGGCACATTTGATCCCTGACAGAGGTCTAGAAGTGTGGGAAACCATACTTGTCGAGGCCAATACGGGGCTATGAGTATCATAGACCCCTTGTCCTGTTGTAGCTTCACTAGTGTTTTGGTTATGAGCGGTATTGGAGTATACGCATATAGAAGGCCTGAGTTCCAAGGGTGAGCAAAGGCTTCCTTGGCTGGCTGGTTCTTATGTTTGTGTAGAGAACAAAATCTGTCCACTTTGTGATTCAGGTATGATGCAAAGAGGTCTATTGTTGGTTGTCCCCAACGTTGAAAGATCCTGGTCGCTATTGAGGGATCGTGTGGTTGGAAATGATGACCGAGTCGATTCGCCAGTACATTGTGAATGCCTGGCAGATAAGTGGCCCAGAGAAACATTGAGTGTTAGGGCCCAAGCCTAAATCTGTGCAGCTTCTTGACAAAGGAGATACGAGCCCGTACCTCCCTGCTTGCTGATGTATCACATGGCTACTGTGTTGTCCATTTGGATCAGAACAGTCTTGTGTGAAAGGCAGTCCTTGAACCCATGAAGCACAAAACGTATAGCTCGAAGTTCTAGGAAATTTATTTGAAATGTTGCTTCTAGTTTTGTCCAAGTCCCCTGGGTTTGGAGATTGTTTATGTGAGCTCCCCAACCCAAGGTGGATGCATCTGTAGTTAAAGTGATCTGTGGGGCTGGTTGCTGGAAGGGTAGGCCCTTGCGCAAATTGTCCTTGTTCGCCCACCGTAGTAGAGATGAACGTAGTTGGTGGGTGACTTGAATTGGAGAATGTAGTGGTTAAATGGCTTGGATCCATTGTGATCTTAAAGTCCATTGGGTTACTCTCATAGCGAGCCATGCCATAGGAGTGACATGAACTGTGGAGGCCATGTGGACTAGTTATGTTAGAAACTGATGAGCTGTTGCTTGTTTCTTTGAACGTAGCGAGTTTGCCAATAGAGAAAGTGTGGTCGCTCGATCCTCTGGTAGAAAAGCCCTTGAGAGTATGGTGTTCAATTCTGCTCCTATGAATTGAAGCTGGTGAGATGGGGTAAGATGGGACTTTTGATAATTGATGAGAAAGCCCATGGAGTGAAGTAGAGTAATTATTCGACTGAGAGAAGCCAGAGCTCCTTGTTGAGATTGACTTCTGATGAGCCAGTCGTCTAAGTAGGGAAAGACATGGACACTTTCTTTGTGCAAGTGTGCTGCTATTACTGCCAGACATTTGGTGAAGACTCTGGGAGCAGAGGCAAGTCCAAATGGCAGTACTCTGTACTGGAAATGTTGATGACCCACCATGAAGCGCAGATACTTGCGATGAGGAGGGAATATTGGTATGTGAGCGTAAGCATCTTGAAGACCCAGAGAACAAAGCCAATCTCCTGCTTGAAGAAGTAGAAGCATGGTGCCTAGAGAGACCATCCTGAACTTTTCTTTCTTCAGAAATTTGTTGAGATTTCTGAGGTCTAGGATGGGACGTAGGCCTCCGGTTTTCTTTGGAATGAGGAAATAGCGAGAATAGAATCCTCTGCCCTGCTGAGACCGGGGCACCGGCTCTACAGCCCTGGCTCTCAGAAGAGTGGATAATTCTATTTGCAACTGTATTATGTGATTGTCGCTGAGAGAGATAGGTCTCGGAGGAGAGTCTGTTGGAATTTAGAGGAAATTGAGTTGGTAACCTCGAGAGACTATTGCAAGTACCCATTGGTCTGTTGTTATTGGAATCCAATTGTTATAAAACCAGGATACTCGACCTCCTACTGGAAGTTCTGGCTGAGCATTGGAGAGATAGCTGTGTTATCTGGAGGTGGTTTCAAAAGCCAGTAGCAGGTCCTGTCTGTGGCGTAGGTTGAGGCCTAGTCACCCTAGGTTGTCTGGGTTGAAGCCTTTGTTGTGTTCTAGAAGGCCTGGTCCTAGATGTAGGAGGGTAGTACCGCCTTTGTCTATAAAAAGGTCTTCTAGTTTCTTTCCGTTGAGGCCTATGCCCAGAGTGCGTAGGGGGATCCTGTGGAATCTAGGAAAGCTGTCTTAGGGTTTCAGTATGTTCTTTTAATTGAGTAACTGCATCCTGGACTTTGGATCCAAAAAGGTTCTCTCCCAAGCATGGCAGATCTACTAATTTGTTTTGGACCTCAGGCCTGAGGTCCGAAGCTTTAAGCCATGCCCATCTCCTGGCACTGATCCCCGATGCAGCCACCCTGGAAGCTGTCTCAAACCAGTCATAGGCTACACGTACCTCATGTTTACCCGCCTCCAGTCCTTTGTGGATGATGGCTTGGGCTGCCTCTTGATATTGAGAAGGAAGAGATGGAATAAACTCTTGCATTTGTTTCCATAAATCTCTTTGATATTGGGTCATGTAAAGTTGGTATGAAGAGATTCTCGAATTCAACATGGCCTCTTGGTAGACCTTTCGGCCCAGGGAATCCAAAAACCTGTGGTCTTTACCTGGGGGATTTGAGGAATGTGGTCTAATTCGTTTGGATTTTTTCTGTGCAGACTCCACCACTACCGATTGGTGAGGAAGCTGCAACTTTTGGCAGCCAGGAGCAGACTGCACTAGTTATGTACTGTCCATTCGTTTATTGACAGCTGGCACTGAGCAGGGATTTTCCACAAATACGATGTTGCAGTTCTAGGAGAACATCATGCACTGGTATAGCTACCACTTGCTTTGGAGGGTCTACAAATTGAAGGACCTCCAGAGTTTGCTGTCTGGTATCCTGCTCTGTGACTAATTTGAATGGAATGGTGACAGCCATTTCCTGGACAAAAGTTGTGAAGGAAACATCTTCTGGAGGAGATTTCTTTTGTGGATCTGGTGGAGATGGATCCAACAAAGTCTTCAGATGAGGTATCTGATTGTGTGTCACTCCAAGTATCATATTCTTGAATTTGTGGAGAAGTTGTTGAAGTTTTGGGAGATGGAGGAATTACTGAAGATCCTGGTAATGTTCAATAGGTGAGTCCTTCATATGCTCTTCCTGTGGATTAGAGGGAAGAGAATCGATGAGATCCTGATATTTTTTCATTAGGATCTGATATAATGCTGACTCTGGGTATCCTGGATCCCCAGGAGGGAGTGGCACCAATGATGGCGGCTGATAGAGCTGTTGTCTTCGGTGGTTGCTTCGAAGTAACCGTAGTTGTTACGGATTTAGTCCCTGGCATCGGCACAATTGTGAACATTGGCATCGATGCCGGCATTGATAGAGTGATTGGTATCGGTATGGGTTCAAGAACAGACATCGGTGACGTCGCCGGCATCGGCACGGTTGCCAGAATAGGTGCCTGTTCCTTCAAGGCCTGTATCACCGCTTGTCTGATAAAAATAGACAATTCTTCCGATACAGCTGGGGTAGATGGAGTAGCTGTATGCGGTGGCGGTGTGGGTGTTGACAATACCTCCACCAATGTCTGTATAGGATCAATCGATGATGTAGGCCTTGACGGTGGTAGCGGAGTTTCCTGGTCCTTTTGCCATATTGCGGTCGGTTCTCCCGGGGAAGGAGTTAACGCTGACATCGGTGTGTGTCGATGTCTGTGCCTATGTTTGGGCCTATGCTCGACTACCAACCTTATCGACGAAGTCTATGGCGATACTTGATCTCCGGATCCCTCCAGACGAAGTTTTTTCAGCAAAACTTTTTGAAAACTTCTGCTGGGGACAATTTCGTCGACGTCGAAGGAGAAGGAAGAAGCTGGAGGTGAAAAAGATGTTCCATTTTCTCCTGTCTAAGTTTTCTTCCTTTTGGAGTCATCTCTGCACATTGAGGGCAGGATGAGACATCGTGCTTGTCCCCTAAACAGAGAACACACTCAAGGTGTGGGTCTGTTATGGACATAGTCTGATTGCAGATCGGACATTTTTTAAACCCCGAAGCCATCTTTTCACCAATAGCCATCGATGAAAAGAAGGAGAAAAAATTTTGAGAGAAAAAAAGTTTTTACTTACAGTAAAAAAGAGACTAATTTCTCACCATCTTGTGGGAGAAAAATTTTGAAAATCAGTGACTTTTCAGTTAGAAAATCTGTGAGGGAACTCACAGGACTCCTATTTCCGCGATGCTTACAGCAGCGCGGAAAAACGAAGACTAAAGAGAGATCCCTGTGGCAGAGAATATCATGGCATGCTGGGCATGCTCAGTGGGCTCAGAGTGCCAGTCAAAAGTTTCTAGAAACTTTGACAGAAAGTTTTCCCGCAATAGGGCTCAGTCAGTGACGTCACCCATGTGTGAGGACTAGCATCCTGCTTGTCCTGGGATAATGACATTTATGAGGGAAAGAATTTCCCATGCCAAACTGTGAAATGAAAGGAATGGAAAGGCTCGAACGGAGAACATATGAGACTTATAAGGATAAGATATAGGTTCCATTCCGTGACTAGTGAAAATAGAGGTGGCTTGATCAGTGGATAATCCATGGTAAGCTGATTCAGAAGGGGTTTACCGTTAATCAGGTATCCCCCACTCCCAAACGATACACCAATTGGAACAGAGGTGTACCTATGTGGAGGATGTCTGGGGAGCAGAATCCGAGGGAGCAAGAGAAAAGAGTGGGGTAGAAAAAGAAAAAAAGGTAATACCCTTTTGCATGCGTCATGTGGTAAATCATGCCATTTTGAATGGTAGGATTTGTGTGTGGAAGGTTTTGTGACGCTACCAGTACCTGTGAACATCAGTGAGTCTACGATTTGAGACTAACTTGTGAGAAGGCAAATTGGTTACTGGTGTGATAGATTGAGAAGTATGGGAAGCATACTGGTCTCGGCCAGGACGTGGGTGTGAGGAACAGTGAACCCTGTTCTGGTTCAACATTAGAAGAGTGAAGGCTATGAGAGGCAGCAAAAGAGACACATTTAAGAGGCCCTTGATGGAAGAAAGGCATCTATGGGAACGCATTGGAAACATGTGTAGGGAGTAGAATCTGTGCACCATATGGTTCGATTCAGACGCAGAGGGAAGTTCAGTTGACCTCAGCGTTAGAAAATTTTTCCTGCTACACATGTAGTCCGAGACCATTCGAGAGGATGGAAACCTACATGGAGAAGGTCTGCTAGTGCGTTCAGTAAATCTCTTAGATAAGTGGCCTGAGGATGCATGAAGTGAGCAAGGGCCAAGGGTAGAGCTGCGCAGCTTCCTTGCAGAGCAGCGAAGAGGTTGTGCGTGCTTGTGTGTTGGAAAGCACATTGTCCCTATGCTGTCTGTATGCACAAAGATGTGTTGCAGAGGCAGTATTGAAAGGCATAAGGGTATAACTCATGGCTATAAGCTCCAGGAAGTTCATGTGAAACTGTGCCTGGAGTGGAATATATGCATATTGGGTTGAGAAGCTTTTAGGTCAAACTTTACAACCCTGAGTAAATGCGAGCATGAGCAGAATCAGACTATGTTTTGGTTCTAGATCTGCAATATGGACGAGGGACAGAAGCGGTTGAACAGCTTAGACCCACTGATAATGGAAATTCACTAATCTAACCCATAGCAGTTTTGGATCTATGAGGAAAGTGCATAGTGAAAAAACCCCATGGCCCGACAAGGAAGAATTGGGGGGCTGAAGTTATGGAAAATGCATGCAGGGACATGTAAGAATTTATTAGAATGTCTGCGCGTATGCTGGACAGGAAGGTCATTATGACTGTGGTGTCCAGAAGTGTTGTATAAGGGATTTATGGCAGTGACAGTAAACCCAGGTAGTAAATGTATATTTATTTATTTAAATGTTATTTAAATTCTTTTAATATACCGATGCTCAAGACAAAGTCTTATCGTACCGGTTTACAGTATAACCAGGGGAAAAAACCAATAACCAGAAGAAAGAAAGTTACAATGAACAGGGATTACAATACAGGACAATTGAAAGAGGAAAGAGGGCTGTTCAGAAAGACTAAATGAATTCTTTGCCTCCGTGTTTACTAATGAGGATGTTGGGGAGATACCAGTTCCAGAGATGGTTTTCAGGGGTGATGAGTCAGACGAACTGAACGAAATCACTATGAACCTGGAAGATGTAGTAGGCCAGATTGACAAACTAAAGAGTAGCAAATCACCTGGACCGGATGGTATGCATCCTATGGTTCTGAAGGAACTCAAAAATGAAATTTCTGATCTATTAGTTAAAATTTGTAACCTATCATTAAAATCATCCATTGTACCTGAAGACTGGAGGGTGGCCAATGTAACCCCAATATTTAAAAAGGCTCCAGGGGCAATCCGGGTAACTATAGACCAGTGAGCCTGACTTCAGTGTCGGGAAAAATAGTGGAAAGTATTCTCAAGATTAAAATCGTAGAGCATATAGAAAGACATGGTTTAATGGAACATAGTCAACATGGATTTACCCAAGAGAAGTCTTGCCTAACAAATCTGCTTCATTTTTTTGAAGGGTAAACAGTGGAGTGCCTCAGGGATCTGTACTTGGACAAGTGCTTTTCAATATATATATATAAATGATCTGGAAAGGAATACGACTAGTGAGGTTATCAAATTTGCTGATGATACAAAATTATTCAGAGTAGTTAAATCACAAGCAGACTGTGATACATTACAGGAGGACCTTGCAAGACTTGAAGATTGGGCATCCAAATGGCAGATGAAATTTAATGTGTACAAGTGCAAGGTGTTGCATATAGGGAAAAATAACCATTGCTGTAGTTACACGATGTTGGGTTCCATATTAGGAGCTATCACCCAGGAAAAAGATCTAGGCATCATAGTGGATAATACTTTAAAAATCGCCGGCTCAGTGTGCTGCAGCAGTCAAAAAAGCAAATAGAATGTTAGGAATTATTAGGATGGGAATGTTTAATAGAACGGAAAATGTCATAATGCCTCTATATCGCTCCATGGTGAGACCACACCTTAAATACTGTGTACAATTCTGGTCGCCGCATCTCAAAAAAGATATAGTTGCGATGGTGAAGGTACAGAGAAGGGCAACCAAAATGATAAAGGGGATGGAACAGCTTCCCTATGAGGAAAGGCTGAAGAGGTTAGGGCTGTTCAGCTTGGAGAAGAGACGGCTGAAGGGGGTATATGACAGAGGTCTTTAAGATCATGAGAGGTCTTGAACGAGTAGATGTGACTCGGTTATTTTCACTTTCGAATAATAGAAGGACTAGGGGACATTCCATGAAGTTAGCAAGTAGCACATTTAAGACTAATCGGAGAAAATTCTTTTTCACTCAACGCACAATAAAGCTCTGGAATTTGTTGCCAGAGGATGTGGTTAATGCAGTTAGTGTAGCTGGGTTCAAAAAAGGTTTGGATAAGTTCTTGGAGGAGAAGTCCATTAATGGCTATTAATCAATTTTACTTAGGGAATATCCACTGCTATTGATTGCATCAGTAGCATGGGATCTTCTTAGTGTTTGGGTAATTGCCAGGTTCTTGTGGCCTGGTTTTGGCCTCTGTTGGAAACAGATTGCTGGGCTTGATGGACCCTTGGTCTGACCCACATGGCAATTTATGTTCTTATGTTCTTAGGAAGAATTAGTTTAACAAAGCTCTGCTAAGAGTAAAAAGGTATAGTACACCATTGATTAGCATGGATAGTATAGTGAGTCAAACGTATAGTACACCATTGTACTATAGTGATAGTATAGTGAGTCAAACGTATAGTATTTATAGGTAGTATAGTGAGTCTATACTATACTATCTATCTATATATATACTATAGATAGTATAGTGAGTCAAATGTATAGTACACCACTGAAACGTATAGTGAGTAAAACGATATAGTACACCATTGATTAGCATGGATAGTATAGTGAGTCATGAAGAAGTTAGATCTCCATGCGTGGACTGACTGTGGTTATGCAGCTGTGCATGCAAGGAAGGAATGAATGATGTTGCACTCCGTAGAGAAACAGCAGTCACAGATAGTGATTCAATGAAATACCCTAGTTGCCGAAGCTGGTGCAACTGGCAGAGCTTGTGATTGTAATATTGTTGACTCACCATGAAGCACATAGAAAGATTAGAGGTAATGTACTTACTGCGTTATGGAAGCATGGTGACGAGAGATACCATTTTACCTGTGCCTTCTGAAGAAAGCTGGTATTTCTGAGGTCCAGGATGGGTGGAGAGTAACTACTTTCTGTTGAAAGAAAGAATAGTGTAATTAAAACTCCCCACCCCCCCCCCACCCCCTGCGCTTTGTAGCGTCTGGGGGAGTGTACCAGGAACCTTGGTACAAAGTGGGGTGGCTGCTCTGATATCCAGCCAGTTGGGAGACCTGGAGGTGTCCAACTGGAGGGGCTGATGTAATCTGGATATCATGTAAGCTTCCACGGGAGCGGAAGCAGTAAAGTCTTACCTGCATTTCTGTGTGCTGTACAAGGAGACATCAAGACCTGTCGTCAGGCTTCGAGGTATACTTGCACTTGAGGTAGTAGTTGCTGGATCTCATGTTTAGCAGATCAGCGAATGCATCTGGAACTTTGGTTCTGAATTAGGAACCAGAAGCCAGAGTATTAATTAGTATAGAGCCCCGTTGCTGAAAATGGGAGGATGTCCTGATGCAATCCCAAAGAAATGATAGAGAGGTTCTCTTGGTATTGTGGCTGACATAGCTGGCAAAGCGATATGTGACACTAATACGATTCTTGGAACGTACATGACCTAAAACATTTCGAACCACATGGCCCGAATTAGAGAACACATCTCAATGGGAATGCTACAGAAGCGGGTACTTACTATCCGACGTGGATCGCCGAAGGATGAGCTGGTGAAGATTGCTGGCTCCGTGGATTTCAGGAGTCAGAGGGAGTAGACCCCTGTCTCAACTCTGATGCCTGGTATGGTGGCGCAGGTATAGAGGAGACAGGCTGAGCGTGGCTGGCGCCACCACCGTAATTAGTGGAGGGCCACAATCCTGCACTGATGTTGGTGGGGCACACCTTGCGAACAGGGGAGCCAATTAACAGCTTGTGAACCCGGTCCTCTCACAGCGGCTCGATGTCTCGTGACGCCAGTGCAGAATTCTTCGGAACTCGTTCCAGTATTTCTGAAGCACCAAGGACTGCCAATACTGTGTGGAACAGTGTCAATGGCAGTGGTGATGTTTCTCGGCCCGAGCATTCTCCAGCATCGAGAAGGATAGCACCGATGTGCGGATGGCGTCGGTGGCGGATGGTCACCGTGTCTGTGACGATGCATGCCACTGTGCTCGGCCTGGTCTTTTCCCAGCGCCGAGATGGATGCCCTCGCTGTCTTGGATGGTGACTGATGACAGACTGTCAGCATGCCTGCACTGCTCCTGGCACTATGTAGTGTCATAGGCTAATACAATGGCATCGATGGAAATGACCCTGGCATCGATGGAAATGCCCTGGGCGACGATGGCATCAACCCAGGCATGGATGGCATAGACAACACAAAGTGTGGGTCGATGGCATCCATCCAGGTGATGATGGCACCAATGAAACCCAAGGAAAAATCAGTACCATGGATGAAAAACATGGATGGCACCGATAGAAACGATGCAGGGACCGATGGCATCAGTGTACAGCGGGGGGAGGGGTACCGATGGCATCTAAGAATCCAGGACTGTCTGAAGGAGGTACTGATGGTAGCGATGGGGGCATCGACTGAGCGAGGGTACCGAGGGACCTGAATCGACAGGGGCCCTGGCGGTAACGGAAACGATGGAAGTCCCTGTCCCACTAGCGCTAATAACCAGGCAAAGTGTCACAGAGGGACACTCGCAGGCTATGTGTGGCTAACTGAAAACAAAGGAAGAGGGAAGGCCGCAGTCAGTTGGCAGGCCAGGGAGGTGACAGGAACCGACCGAAAAAACAGGGCATAGTACTCACTGAGCATCGAATAAACGTACGCGAAGGGAGACCCGTGCAGGGAAAAGTGTTTGTGAAGTAAAAGTTTAAGTGTTTCCGTTAGGGAAAAAGTATTAGAATTTCTCACAGAGCTCCTAACCGCTATGCTTACTGCACAGCAGAAAAAAGAAGACTGAGGGAGACACCTGTGGCTCACAGGGATAATTGCAGGCTGAGCATGCTCAGTGCACTCAGTATGCCAGTGTCAGTCAAAGCTTTGTAGAAACTTTGACAGAAAAGTTTTCCGTACAGGGCTCCATTCTGTGATGTCGCCCATATGTGAGGACTACCATCCTGCTTGTCCTGTGAGAAAACTTAGGACACAGCAATATTTGATGAATGAAAGTACCACTATCAATCTTACACTTGTTACAAAATATCAGAATAAGAAATACCAAATTTGCAAGTTTTCACAATATCAATATAACTATGAAGCAAAATTTTAAACTCCATTCTTGATATTTAGCACTCAAAGACACATTCCCAAGATGTTCAAAACACTGCATCATATCCAAATATGAGCGATTAACCACAAAGTCTTAGACCAATAACAAGTCAATTCAATAAATGCATCTAAATGTAATTTTACCACGTAACTTATACCAATAAGATAATGTATTCACCTTGATGCCCACTGACCTAATAACTATGGCAAGTTAATCAGAGTGAAAAATTTACAAAGGACTTCTGTAACAGAACAATTTAATGCCTTGTCTGTAAATATTTATAAAAGTGTGAACTGGGGATGTTATATTTCACTTGAAGTTGCTCAAAAGAATATACAACCTGCATATCCTTGCAGTAAATGAACCTACATCCCAAGTCCCTGTAAATACTACATCTGGAACACACCACCTTACAATCCTGGAGAAAAAGCTAAATTCCCCACTAAAGGTAAAAAAGCCAGAAACTGTAGTATAGGTATCCCACCATCTGCAAAGATAAAACCAAGTCAACAGTATTGACCAGAATAATGCAGTGTTTCTCATTTCTTCCATCATACTTGAATCTGCAAGCTGGAACAAACGAGGAAGACAAATAGAAACTTTAGATTCCAACAAGTTGGGGATACTATATGTATAGGTCCTAGTAATCATTTCCCAAAGAAAACAAAGTTAACATGCTACATTATAAAACTGAAGATCTGGCATATTTAAACCTCCGAATTTTTTAGGGCGCATTAATTTAATAAGTGATTTGCACATTCCATCCTTTCCATATAAACTGGCCAATCAGCAACTTCAATTTAGCTATTAGAAATCCAACAAAGCAACACAGAAATGGCGGCAGAAAAGGACCAAATGATCCACCCAGCCTGCCTAGCAAGCTTATACCAATATCTGCTGCACTGTGCAGATTACCCTCATGCTTATCAGTTTCCAAGACTGTAAAAGTCAGGGCCCTCGGATGTGGTCCAAATCCAATTTTCCCTAACCCCTGCCGTGGAAGCAGAGATGGAGCCGCATCAAAGGTATCAGGCTTAATGATTAAGGGTAGTAAAAGCCGCATCAGCAAGTTGCCCCATTGTTTTTTTGTTCCCCAAACCATAAAGTCGGGGCCCTTGTTGGTTGCTGTCTGAATCCAATTTCCCTTTTCCCCACTGCCGTTGAAGCAGAAAGCAATGATGGAATTACACTAAGCCTTGATACTGTTATTTGTTAAGGGTAACAACTGCCACATCTGCATCTTATATAACTTAGGAGGTAAAACCATTTTGAAAAAGCACATCATCCTCAGACCACGCAACTATTTACTTTTACATATCTTCTATTAGGCCACCAATATTCAATTTATAAAACAAGCTCCTATCTAAAGGTACACAAATATATAACCAGAGTATTCGCCCAACTAAATGGAAATCTCCATGGCCACATATTCTTAACACCTGTATTAACTGGCATAGCTTCAAGTTTGGTATAATTAATCTTTAAACCATGAAAGGAATCAAAATGAGAAAAACAATGCATCACCACAATATAGATCTAAGTGGGTCATTTAAAAACAGCATATCATTCACAAACATACAGATTTATTCTGCAGAACCCAATTTAAACCTCCTAGCATTACTAAAACCAACCACACAAGCCTTCAGTATGCTCCAATGGCCACTTCCAATGAAATATTTTATTGGTGTTTGGGAATTTATTTTTTTTTTAAAGTGTGTGTGTGTTTATTATTGGATGCTCTGTCAGCTGTTTTGAAATATTTATTCTTTTATTAGTATGATTTTTTTATGATGTTTTATATTTTATGATTTTGTTTGCTGTTTTATGAAAAACGGTGACGTTTGTATTTCCACTGATGTACTACATAAGAACATAAGAAATTGCCATGCTGGGTCAGACCAAGGGTCCATCAAGCCCAGCATCCTGTTTCCAACAGAGGCCAAACCAGGCCACAAGAACCTGGCAATTACCCAAACACTAAGAAGATCCCATGCTACTGATGCATCTGGATTGCACCTCTAGGATTGTATTTTTAAACAATGTCCATGCTTATTGAAGACTTTTAACCTTTGCAGCTGCACCTTTCAGTTTTTTTCTATTTTTGTTTTATCAAAGTTTCCCTTTTGAAAGCTTAGTGTTAGAGCTGCAGATTTACTTATTGTCCCCCTTCCAGTTATTAGTTTAAAATTTGATGTTATGATCACTGTTGCCAAGTGGCCCCACTACCGTTACTTCTCTCACCAAATCCTGCGTTCCACTAAGAATTAAATCTAAAATAGCTCCCTCTCTTGTTGGTTCCCGAACCAATTGCTCCATGAAGCGTTCATTTATTACATCCAGGAACTTTGTCTCTAGCAAGTCCTGATGTTACATTTACCCAGTCAATATTGGGGTAATTGAAATCTACCAAATTATTTGTGTAATTTGTCCAGAATACAACGAAAGTTTCAAAGTACTTCAAACAAACACATTGTATTGAAAGGATTTTTAACTTCCAGTGTGTCAGCTTTTTGTATATTTTTTTTTAATTTTTTTTAATTTTCTTTGGAGGACCATGATAACACCCACAGGTTGCAAGCAGGTAAGCTTGTATTTTCAACCACTATGGGTCATTTTTTATCATCAGTCCATAAACCTAAATGTCCTTTTTATTGACTTTTTTCTTTATATTATTTTACTTATTTTTCTTAAAACATGTGGAACAGTACTTCCCTTTTGCTGGCGCTACCGAGCTGCCGTACAAGTCCAATCCTTCTTGTTGGCGCTACCATACTGCTGCACAAGTACAGTGCTGCTGCACAAGTAGCGCCAACAAGAAGGAAAGAGAAACAAGAGGAAAAGAGGAGCTGTATTAGGAATCTAAGGGTGAAATTTAAGAACATAAGTTGCCATAGTGGGTCTGACTACGGGTCCATCAAGCCCAGCATCCCGTTTCCAACAGTGGTCAAACAGATACAAATACCTAGGCAAGTACCCAAAACTTACCTGTTAATTTCCTTTCCTTTAGTCCTGCCAGACCAGTCCAGGCAAGTGGGTTATGCCAGCAGACAGAGACAGAAATGCAAGCTCAAAGCTGACTTCACTATCCCTATAAAGATCTGGTGCTGTCTTCTGATCTTACTATCTTATATCAAAACTAAGAGAATCAAAGGCAATCACTTATTTTGATTTCAAAATCACCATCACAACCAGAACTTGAGACAGTCAAACAACTTCATCCACTCCATGGTTAATAACATAGGAATAAAAACCCTACACCCAGCTCACAAATAGGCCAACTACCTTCAACATGGGCAACAACATATTCACTTTCTGATCTTATCAGACTATTAGGGCCTTAGATCACTGCAGTTTCCCTGGGTGGGCTCTGGACTGGTCTGGCAAAACTAAAGGAAAGGAAATTAACAGGCGAGTTTAAATTTCACTTTCCTTATCGTCCATGCTAGCCCTGTCTAAATAAGTCAAATATACCAAAGCTCCACCCAGTCTGGGCCGGAGGAAGCCTCTCAGAACTTCTGTATCCAAGGCAGAGGATACAGAAAAGTGTAAGGCAGCACCAGACTTTTATATTGGGGAGTGAAGTCAGCTTTGAGCTTTTATTTATCAGTCTCTGCCAGCAGGAGGGCATAACTCACTTGTCTGGACTGGTATGGCCTGGCATAGACGATAAGGAATGCTTATTCTTTGCTCTGCAGTGTCTGCTTCAGGTTCAACCCCTCCCTTCCTGTCAATAAATGACAGGAGAAGAGGGGCTGGATCAGGGAGCAAAGTGGCTATTCTTGGCTGTGCTTTGTGCTCTGTCTGCTCCAGGATCAACCCCTCCCCTCCTTTTTCCTGCACTCTGTCTGGAAGGTGAGTTGCTGGAGGAGAAAGCAAAAGGTTGTTCTCTGCTTCTTGAAATTCAGGGCATTGCCAATAAAGTGGTTGGGGTATGAGAGGGAAAAAAAGTGTGAAATCTTGCTGGGCAGACTGGATGGGCCATTTGGTCGTCTTCTGCCATCATTTCATTTCTATGGAAAGAAAGTGGGAAAGACTATGGACTGATTTAAATGGAAATCAGTTACCACCTTAGGAAGGAATTTAGGGTGAGTGTGGAGAACCACTTGGTCAAGGAGGAACCTTGTGTAGGGTGAGTAGGTCACAAGGTCCTGTAACTCACTTACCCTGCAAGCAGACGTCATGGCTACTAGGAAAAGTACTTTCCATGTAAGGTACCTAAGTTCGCAGGAGTGCATGGGCTCAAAAGGAGTGTGCTTGAGCCATGCAAGTATGACATTGAGGTCCCATGCCACGATGGTAGAGGAGATTTAAGCTGTACTAAGCCTCTCATGAAGCGACTCACCAGGGGTTGAGCCGTTATCGGGGCATCCCCTATTCCTTGATAGTAAGCAGAGATGGCACTAAGGTGCACTCGGATAGATGATGTCTGGAGACCAGATTCCGAGAGGTGCCAGAGATAATCTAACAGACTCGATGTGGGGAAAGAAAAGGGATCCAAGCTCTTTTGTGTGCACCACAAGGTAAATCTCTTCCATTTAGAGTGGTAGGATTTCTGCGTGGAAGCCTTCCGTGAAGCTACAAGGACTTGAGATACAACCACTCGACCTTTCAAGTGACGTATCAGCCTTTCAACATCCAGGCCATCAGAGGGAGGGCCTGGAGGTTCGGGTGGCATAACTTGCTGTGATTCTGTGTTATGAGGTTGCGCGACATGCCCAGGCGAAAGGGGTCCTGGACAGAAAGGTTGCGAAGTATGGGAAATCAAATTTGGTGCGACCAGTACAGGGCTATGAGAATCATTAAGCCCCGGTCCTGTTGTAGCTTCACGAGAGAGTCTTGCTTATTAGCGGAATCATAGGATACGCATAAAGCAGGCCTTTGTTACAGGGACGGGCGAAGGCATCCCTGGCTGGTGCATGCTGGTCCCTGTGCAGGGAGCAGATGTTTTCCACTTTGTGGTTCTGACTGGATGCAAAGAAGTCAATGGTCGGATGACCCCACCGGTGGAAGATTCTGCTTGCAACCGATGGATCCAGGAGACCATTCGAAGGGCTGGAAACGTCGGCTGAGGTGGTCCGCCAGTACATTCTGTGTGCCCGCTAGATAAGTGGCTCGCAGAAGAATGGAATGCGACAGGGCCCAGGCCCAAATCTGTGCCACCTCCTGGCAAAGCAGATAAGAGCCCGTGCCCCCCTGTTTGTTTAGGTACCACATTGCAACTTGGTTGTCTGTTTGAATCAGGACAACTTTGTTGGAGAGGTAATCCTGAAATGCATAAAGGGTGTACTGCATCGCTCGAAGATCCAGAAAGTTGAATTGATGGGTCGCTTCGGCTTTTGTCCAGGTCCCTTGAGTTTGAATGCCTTGAACATGGGCTCCCCAACCTAGGTTGGAGGCATCCGTAGTTAAGGTCACCTGAGGAGCCGGCTATTGGAAAGGAAGACCCACTTGTAAGTTGGCTTTGTGTGTCCACCAGGCAAGGGACAGACGAAGCTGGCTGGTTATGTGAACCATGGACGACAGTGGCTGAGTAGTTTGTCGCCACTGGGATTTCAGAGTCCATTGGGTCACTCTCATGGCAAGACGTGCCATAGGGTTGACATGGACTGTTGATGCCATGTGGCCGAGCAACCTTAGTAGCTGGCCAGCTGAGGCTCTTTTTCGACGGCGGATAAAACTGGCAAGGTTGGACAGTGTAATTGCACGGTCGTTGGGTAAGAATGCTCTGGACAGTGTCGTATCTAGGTCTGCTCCTATAAAGGAGAGAAGATGAGACAGTGTCATTTGGGATTTGGGGTAATTTATTAGAAATCCCAACGAGTTTAGAAGTGTTATGGTGAGACCGAGAGAGTCTAGGGCTCCTTGTTTTGACTGGCTTTTATGAGCCAGTCATCCAGGTATGGAAGAACTTATACGCCTCTGCTGTGTAACTGCGCAGCCAGGACTGCCAGGCACTTCGTAAAGACTCGAGGCGCAGAGGCTAGGCCGAATGGTAGTACCTTGCATTGATAGTGACTGCGGCCCACCACAAATCGCAGATATTTGTGATGAGGAGGGGAGATCACAATATGGGCGTATGTGTCTTGAAGGTCCAAAGAGCAGAGCCAATCCCCTTGTTGAAGTAGAGGAAGCATGGTGCCCAGGGATACCATCCTGAACCGTTCCTTGTGAAGAAAGGTATTCAAGGCACGGAGGTCCAGAATAGGCCGGAGGCCACCGGTCTTTTTTGGAATTAGGAAATATCTGGAGTAGAACCCTTTTCCCTGCTGATTCGGTGGAACCGGTTCCACAGCTCTGACCGACAGAAGGGTTGTGAGCTCTGACTCTAGTTTTCCTGTGTGGTCGTCGCAACTCCAGGATGGATTGGGTGGGAAGTCCAGGGGTATTTTTGAAAAATTTAGATGGTAACCATGGGTTACGATGGACAATACCCCACTGCTCGTGGTGATTGGATACCAATTTGTTGCAAAGTGGCTCAGGCAGCCCCCCACTGGAATATGGCTGCTTATCTCTGGGAAAGAGTCAAAATCCAGATGCGGGGCCAGCTTGTGGAGCTGGCTGTGGTCTAGATGTTCTAGTTTGGTGTGCATATCCCCTCTGAGGTGTCCGAGCCGGTCGTGCACAGGATGCAGGAGGGTAATATCTGCGTGGCCTGTAGAATTTTTTCTTGGGTTCTCTACGCGTGGCCCTGCGAGCTACGGAGGGAACATCTGGGGAGACAGTTGACAACTGGCGCAGGGTCTCATGATGGTCCTTTAACTGGGCCACTGCATCCTAGATCTTATCCCCGAAAAGGTTGTCTCTGGTACAGGGTAGATCTGCCAGTTTGTCCTGCATTTCTAGGCGTAGGTTTGAGGCCTTAAGCCAGGCCCAGCGTCTAGCACTGATGTCCGCTGCCAAGACTCTGGATGCTGTTTCAAAAGAATCGTAGGCAGCTCTGAATTCATGTTTACTTGCTTCCATTCCATTTTGTAGGATGGAAGACAAGGCTTCTTGTTGTTGCTGTGTTAGTGTCTCCACAATCTCTTGGGCTTGTTTCCAGAGATTTCTATTATATTGGGTCATGTATAGTTGATATGCTGCAATTCACAATATCAACATGGGTCCTAGGAAAATCCTTTGTCCCAACGCATCCAATGCTTTCTGTTCCTTATTGGGAGGGGCAGAGGAATGTAGACACGACTGTTTAGCCTTTTTCTGAGCTGATTCCACAACTACAGAGTGGTGGGGCAGCTGACTTTTGAAAACCTGGGGCTTGTTGAACCAGGTAGGTAGCTTCTGTCTTTTTACTGACTGAGGGCACCGTCCCTGGATGTTCACAAACACGATGCATGAGGTCCAAAAGAACTTCATGTACCAGTATTGCCATTATTTCTTTTGGAGCATCTACAAACTGTAAGACCTCCAACATTTTATGGCGAGCATCTTCCTCCGTGACCAGTGTAAAAGGTATAATCTCAGACATCTCTTTGACAAAACTGGCAAAGGAGAGGTCTTCTGGAGGATATCTTCACCTTTCCTCTGGCGGTGAAGGCTCTGAGAGTAAGTCCTCAGATGTCCATGATGAATCATCTGAGGATGCATCTTCCCATGGATTATAGGGACTTTCACCTTCTGCCGGTGGAGCTCCCGATGGTGGATGTATGCCAAAAGCCGAGAGGGTGGTAAGGCATCGATGGAATCGGTGCCGGCATCAAGGGCATCAGGGCAGATGAGGTGCGCTTGGGTACCGGTAGCCCCGATGGCCTTGGCATGGACTCCAGCATCGACGGTTCCCATGGAGGGATGTGGCCAGGAATCGATCCTTCCTCCTCCAAGGAACCTGGTACTGGAATCGGGACCTGTGGAGGCCTGGATGGACAACTCGATGCCAGCATGTCTGCTGGCAGAGGAGTCTATAAGGCGCTCGAGGAGCGGTGCCACCATCAAGGGAGCCGGTTCCGGGGCTGGTATGGGGGCCGGCACTGGCGATGATTGGAAGCCTCGTAAGGTTTTCAGCACTGCCTCTTGGACCATGCAGTCCAATTCCTCCCTGAAGCCAGCATGAGTGGCACGGCGATCGGGGTAGGAGGCAGGCTAGGCATCACCAGAGATTCCACGGGGGCCCATAGAGGCTCGGTGCCTGGCTCCGGTATCAATGGGAACGCCTAGGGGTCCCGGATCCAGAGGAGTATGGGGGCTCCTCTCCCCAGGCCCTCTTCGATGCTGTTGCGGTATCAGTGCCAGTTGGGGATGCACATCAATGCCAGTGTCTATGTTTCCCTCGGTGCTCGGTCCGGTCTTTCCCTGGCACTGAGGATGATGACACCGATGTCTTCGATGGAGTCTGTGACGGACCATCACCCTGTCCACGGTGCTCCTGGCAAATCATCTCCGAGGTCAATGGCCCCTCCACAGTCAATGGCGCTTGAACTGGCATCGATGGAGCAGTCTGTTTTGAAGCAAACAACTGCTCCATTTTGTCCAGGCGAGCGCGACGGACTTTGGGGGTTATTTGTGCATGACTAGGGCATCGACGAATGTCGTGCGAGGGGCCTAAGCACAAAACACATACTTCATGTGGGTCCACTATAGACTTGGTCCTCGGACACTCAGGACATTTTCTAAACCTGGTCACCATGTTAAAATTTGGTGGCCGCACACAGTCGGTGACCGTCGGGCACCGAAGCAGTAAGCCGCCAGGAACCAACCACAAGTATCGGAAGAAACACTTACTGAGTGCCGGAGGAGTGCAATGGAGGATCCCGCTGAGGGTTTTTTTGAGAAGATAAACTTCAAATAGTTCTGTGAGGAAAGTTGCGAGAAATTTCTCACAGAGCTCCTAAACCGCGAGGCAACTGCTGCACGGAAAAAAAAAAAAGAGAGACTGGCTGCAGTTTTAGTGGCATGCTGGCTTCAGGGAGGAATTGGACTGTACTCCTGGGGGAATTCTGCACAACTGCAAAGCACAGAATATGTTCAGAATTCCCCTCCTGAATAGAACTTGCATTTTTTGTGCAGAATTTGAAGAAAGGCCCAGTGAGCTGTGAGCAGAACCCATTAAGCTTGCGGCAGAATATCAGGGTGGCCAGTGGGCCGCAAGTATAGCTCATCTCGTTCACAACCTATGAACAACAAGACCCAGTGGGTCGTGAGTGCAGCCCATCTCACTCACAGCCAAGGAGGAATGAGGTTCAGTGGGCCGCAAGCAGAGCCCACCCTGCTTGTGGCTGAAGATCAGGGCAGCTGGTAGTCCTCAAGCAAAGCCCATCCCACTCACAGTCAAGGAGCAGCGAAGCCCAGTGGGCCACAAGCGGAGCCCATCCCACTCGTGGCCAAAGAAGAGAAGCAAGCAAGCCTGTGTGTGAAAGAGGAAGTGTGACACTGTGCATGTGAGGGTGGGTGTGTGTGACAGAAAAAGAAAGACAGGGAGCCTGTGTGAGGGAGTGTTTATGTGAGTGATAGATTGGGAGCCTGTATGTATGAGTGGGACTGGGTGTTCTATATGTGAGGAGAGGGAACCTATGTGAAGGGGTGTATGTGTAAGAGAAAGATAGCTTGAATGAAGATGTGCATTCAAGACAGAAGGGAGCATGTGTGAGGGTGGGTATGTGTGCACGCAAAAGAGAGAGAAAGTCTGTGTGAGTGTGGAGTTGTGTGTGTGTGTGTGTGTGCGCAAGATAGAAGGAGCCTGTGTGAGGAGGGGGAGGTGTGCATGAGAGGGACAGAGGGAATCTGTGTGAGGGACTATATGAGAAAGAGGTCAAATTCTAAGAGTAAGGGGCTGGGAGGTGGAGATAGAGTGGAAAGAGTTGAACCTTGAGGGTGATGGAAGAGATATTGGAGAGCGGAGGAGTTGGGGCCTGAGAGGGCAGCGAAAAAAGTGTGTCCAGCGGAGTAAGGAAAGATGCGGAAGGGACATTCTTACAATGAACCTTTAGGGGAATTCTGTTCAAAATATTTATATGCTTTTCTCCAAGCCCGCCACTACTTGACTGCTTGTGCCTGGACGAATTCGGAGTTGGAGGCTGAGATAAAATTTGCCAATCTCATCTTTGACACTGCGTATTTGAGAAATACGATTTCTAGCTGGAAAAAGCTCGGCCAGAAACTTAGTGGTGCTGTTCCGCTTTGTCGCCTGGCTAATCGGTGGTCTACTGTTCTGGGCTCCCCTATTACTGAGAGACAGATGGCAGGCTGGTGTCGAGGCCTGTATCACCTAATACCTGACTTGGGCCTCCGGGAACTTCAATTTAAGCTTTTTCATTGTCTTTATTATGACGATATCAGTCGGTTCCGGATGAAGCTGGCTGCATCTCCTACATGTATTAAGTGTGGCACGGAAGAGGGTACGCTGCTTCACCGGTTGATAGACTGTCCATTACTTCGCCCCTTTTGGCAGGCAGTGTTGGTGGTGGTAGGAACTTGCACAGGCGAACCCATCCGACTCACTGGGTGGTTGCTGCTTACCAGTACTTCTCCTCGTCGCACGCCAGGCAGCGGTTCTAAGGCTCGATTTGAGCGGGTGGCTGTCTTGATGGCGTGTCGCACTATTCTTGCGGGCTGGACAGAGCACTTGACTGTGCCTACGCTTGCCGCTTGGTTTGGAAGAATGGCCTCCCTTGCGCAAATGGAAAGACTGGACTATCTGGCTGGCAGGAGACGGCCAGATAAACATTATTGCAATTGTTGGGATGTTTGGTTTAACAATCTCCCTCAATCTCTTCAGGACGAATTGCGCCACACTGGGTATACTACACACTGGTCATCTAGGGAAGGGGGAAAGGGAAGGGGGGGGATTAAGGTGTGAATGGAGAATGCATGTGTTGTCTGCGGGGTTCGGGGTCTGGGAAAGGGAATGGGTCTTGGGGTGAAAATGAAAAATTAAGGTGGGGAGTATGCTGACACTCTGGATATACTATGTTATTTATGCTGTTATCGTTCCATTTGTGTGCTATGTTTATGGCTGGCGGATGTAACTGCCCCCTGTTAATAAAAATTATTTTGACAAAAAAAAAAATATATATATTTAAAACTCTGTATCTTTGAGTAATAACTTTTCTATATTACATTTTAAATTAATTACTCAAAGACTGATGTATATTGTGTTAGTTTGACCAATATAAACAGGCCAATACTGTAAAGTGCGCTCAGCTGAGCACATGGTTGGACACGCATCCACAACCCCTTATACAATAAGGGGTTTAGCACGTCCATAAAGCACGCCAACCCCCACGAAACTAATAGCACTCATCACATGCAAATGCATGTTGATGAGGTTATTAGTAATTCACCCAGGATACCGTTAAAAAATATGTGCCTAATCCACATATTTTACGCTCCGAAATTAGCACCTACCCAAGGGCAGGCGTTAATTTCTGAGCAGCCCGAAAAAGTGTAAAGAAAAGCAGAAAATACTGCTTTTCTGTACATCCTCTGACTTAATATCCTAGTAATATTAGGTCAGAGGAACCAAAAAGGTTACAAAAAAAAATTTTTTTTAAGTGCCAGGAGGTTAGGAAAAAGGACACAATTTTACAAGCGTCCATTTTCCTAAGCCGTGGCTGTCAGCGGGTTTGGAAAACGGACACTCGTAAAATTGAGCGTCCGTTTTCTGAACCCACTAACAGCCACTTCTCCTGGGTTTCCACTGCTAATGAGGTGATAGGGACGTGCTACTGTCCCTACGGCCTCCTTTTTAGCCCAACCCCTCAACCCCCAACCCAAGCTCACTCTGATGCTGTTCAAAGGACATGGTCTAAGGCTCGAGGATAATTTGGGCACACATCACTCTCAACCAAGTCCCTTAGGACTAATCGGGATGCCTTTTTTCCTCAGCTAAATCCTTCATGTACATCCCCTCCATTTTGTGTAACCATTTTGCTCCTCCCCACCCGTCTCACCCTCCCTCCCCCCTCCCCTCTTTCTTCCCCAAATCCAAGCATCAAGCCTCATGTCTTTTATGCTACTTTGCTGCATTGATGTTGCATAGTTCTCACATTAAGTTACAAGATTTACATTTGTCTGGATGTCTCATAGTTTTCCTTCATTCAGCTTATAAGGTTTTACATTTGTTCCCGTTTTCCCTATGTTCTATGTAATTCGCGCTCCTTGCGATAGTTCTGTTACACTGTAAACCGGTATGATCTGTATTCTTTACAGGAATGTCGGTATATAAGAATTCAAAATAAATAAATAAATAAATAAATAAATTTAAATACAGTATCACATGCCCAGAAGAGGTGGCTGGGCGCATTGGGAAAGCAGGCGCTCAACAGTGAGTGCCCGTTTTCCCCAAGTACTTTACAGTAGCAGCCTGAAAGTATGAAGAGTTTGGCAGAATTTTAAACTTTTGTATACAGAATTCCCCAAGGTTTAATACTGATATAGATATATCCCAACTGTCAGCTATAGAACATGACCACTTGTAACATATTATCCCTTATCCAGGACAGTTTTTGTCATCTTCCTCCTTGGTAGTATACAATCTTTATATATTTTATATTTATGCTTTATTTGAATTATCTGTATGTTTGGGGGGGGGGGCGTTATTTATGATGTTTTTTGTTAATTTATGAATGTGCCTTTGTAAATCGCTTAAAAACATTGATAAGCAATACATAAATTTAAAAATAATGCATAAATACATCTTGGGTAGATGAGCATACAAGATATCCTATTTAGTTCACATCCAATACCCAGGGCCCCTAATTTCCTGTAAAAGCTCATGGGCAGGTTCTGCAGCAATTCTGCAGAACATTTGTATAAATGTTCTTCATTTAGCATTTTAAATAATGTCTAATTATTTTTGCATAAAAAAAGTTTTCCAAACTTGTTTTGAATGTATACAATTTATTTTATTCTTTTAGGAGTTTTATCAGTGAGGAATTTCAGGCATGAATGTGGGGAAGGAGAGAAAGGAGACATCAGATATAGGGAGAGTATAAGGGATGGGGAGAAGAGAGGGATGGAGGGATAATCAGGTTAGGACAAGGAAGATAAAGGTTCAGTGATGGGGAGAAAAAGAGAAGGACTGGGGGGATAATGAAACGGAAAGAGTAGGGGAGGCATGTTCTGAGATCTTGGGGGAAGCGGAGGGCTAACACAGAGAACAAGATGTCCCTCACCAGGATCCAGCCCTGCTCCCCCCTTGCATCCTCACTTTGGTCCTCTCTCAACCTTCCTCTCCCACCCATTTTCCCCCTTGCCACTCTTCATATATACCCCATTTCTTCCAACCTCCTTCACACAACCTCTGGCTGTTCTTTCACTTAACCCACCCCCTTCCTTCAGCCATTTTCATTTTAGCCCCCCAACCCCTCTTTCACACAACTCCCCCAATCCCACCCTAGCTCCTCTTTTACATCCAATCCCCTCTTTCACAATACATTCCTCTCCCACAAAAAGATTCCAAGTTTATATGTTACATCCCAGCCCTCACAAAACATACTCTCCCTTAAATTCCAATCCCCTCTTTTCTCTGACCTTCCCATCCTCCAGCACTGACCAGCAGCAGCAGATCAGGCCACACCCTCCTCCTTCGCTTTCTGATGCCTACTGCTGCTTTGAAACATGCACCTATAACTGTGCAGTTCAAAGCAGGAATTGATACCGGATGGTGAAGGTGGAGGGTGTGGCCTAATGTGCTCCTGCTGCTTTCCTCCTCCTCCTGCCACTGATCAGGGTCAGAGGGAAATCAGCAAGGAAAAAGGAAGAAGTAAAACTCTTTGCCAGCAAGCCTCTTCATAAAACCAGCTCTGCCCTGGTCGTCTGTGGCGATTTCATGGTTACTCTGGGAAGGGCTAGATTTTGTAGTCCTTTCTGCAGCATCATGGGAGACCAAGGATCCTGCCAGCTCCTCTCCCAATGCTGCTCATGTCTAAACAATTTTTAAAAATTCACTGTAAATCTTAAATTATGGAGAAAAAAGGTAATCATATATATGATAATCTAAAGGGTTCTAAGGCAGTGATTCCCAAACTGTGGCTTGAGACCCCAAAATCAGGTAACAAAATCAGTGGATGTTGTGACAAACAGAGCCACTTCGCATGCAGACAAATGTTGCCTTCCCTCAACCAGACTCATACACCAATCTTCAAGCAGTCAGCACTAGCCTGTCAGCTACTCCTGTAGAACATGTTAGAGCAGAGCTTTCCAAACTGTGTGTCGGGACACATTAGTGTGTCGCCTGCAGTGTGCAGGTGTGTCGCGCAAGCCCAGTCAACTCTGATGCGAGTTTGGGCTTTTTTTTTCCTAGAGATTCACTTTTTTTTTTCAGTTTATGGGTTGCTTATTATTGGGTGATTTTTGCTGTCAATCGCGTTTTTTTGGGGGGCTTGGTGGGTGGAACAAGCCCAGCCATCCTTGCATTGGCTGCTGCTGTCGATGAGGCCTGGCCATGAGGAGTACTGACTGCAAGCAGCAGTGTCTGGTGATCATGGAAGGGAGTGAAGCACTTAACTGGCAACAATCAAAAAGACGAGGTACATGAGTGTGGGGGCCAGACATGTGCTTGAGGGGGAGAGATATGAGTGTGTGGGGGCCAGTCATGTGCTGGGGGGGAGGAGAGAGATGAGTGTGTGGGGGACAGACAATTTGTTTTATTATTGTTTCTCATAAATTATAACAATAACATGAATCTTGGAATATATATTTTTAATATAAATTTAAGGTTTTCATGAGATAGGTTGTGTCGTGAAACATTTTATTTATGTATATATTTAAGGAAATATACATAAATTGTCGAAATATGTTTCGTTCGTTTAACCTTTAACCTCTGGTTTACTAGTAGACTGAATTACCGTGTCGTGAAATTATGTTTGTCTAAAAAGTGTGTCACCAACATGAAAAGTTTGGAAAGCTCTGTGTTAGAGCATGGGCCTGTGAACAAGCACTGACTCTTGCTTTTGTTGCTATGCTGCACCTATTCTGACCATCACTGCTTTCCTGGTAGCCACAGCTACTTTTAACTCTGGGTAAGTTGGGTGGGAAAGGTCTGTTCTGAAGAGTAAGAGTGGAGCTCAGTTGGGGGGGGGGGGGGGGGGGGGGAGTAGTGCAATGAAAGAAAATGGAAGTCAGTAAACAAAGGTGATGGAGTGTAGGTCAGCTGCTTTGTTTGGATCCTTATCTGGGGTCATGTGAGTTTTCAAGCATTAAAATGGTATCATACTGGATAACGTTTGGGAAGCACTGCTGTAAAGAAAGCTCCTGATCCAGGGATTTATGATGTATCATGTTTGGAGATGGAACTTATTTCAGCTGTGCATCCAAATTGGTTACTGTTTTGTTCTATTTTTTTTTACTGGACTACCATATAAATATGGTTGTAAGGTTGTAAGAAGATTGGACTTTATGTATCGCTGGTACTTTTTCAAACTCAACTATGTAACTATATAGTTTAAGCCTGCAACTGGTAACTTGTTTTGTGAAACTTTGATAATATGTATCTTCAAATGTCACCTTCTCTTTTCCTAAGGTACTGTTGAGGACATATAGGATAGATTTTCAAACATATGTGTGCACGCACATGGACCCGCCGATTTTATAACATGCACGCGCATGTTATAAAATAATTTGGCCGCGCACACATCCGTGCCGGATTTTATAATCTGCGCGAGCACGTGCGGGCGGCACACGCAAGGGGGGGGGGGGGGGGGTAAATTTATGCAAAGTCTGCACGGCGATGCAACAGGGCCTTTTTCCCAGTTCCCTCCAATTAAGGAGCGGATTGGGAGGGAACTTCCCTAACCCCCTGCCAAACTTTCTTTCCCCTTCCCCTCTCCTCCCCACCCCCTAAAACTAACCTGCCTTGCCTGAATTTTTTTTTTATTTTATAGCTTGCTGCTACTCGGTAGCAGAATAATTTATGTGCACTGGCCAGCTGCTAGCGTGCGCATGCTCAGAACAGCAGCTATCTCGGCCGGCCTCCATCCCGCCCCTCTTTCAGGGCCAAACACTTGTGCGCGTATCGCCACTTACGTGTGTGGCCATGCCCTTTTGAAAATGCACGTAGCCCAGCCATGCGTGCAAGTGGCAATTTTTACACGCGTGGCCAATTTAAAATTCAGCCATAAGGTTATAACTTCCCAGAGACTGACCAGTTCAATGCAGTAGGTTGGTATTGGCAGGGCACAACCTGAAAAGGCCATGTGGACCTAGGAGGCTGGATGCTTGGGTAATAATCTAAATAGTTACCAATATAACATGGTTATTTCAAAGCTTTGTGGTAATTAAGATTGTAAATTGTACCAACTAAGAAACTTTTCAAGAAATAGAGTAAAAACATTTAATATTACAATCAGTATTGCACCATTAACTACTAGGACCTTTGGATACACAGGGATGCACCATTATAATTTACCTTTTGCTTACACCTTATATGCCTATTTCAAGTGTGTTTAGATATGCATGGATAATAACTACACCAACATGCTTTTTAATCAAAAAATTAGATTATCTTTCCATAATAAATATGAATATTTTCATCACTTTCTCTACTGAACCCATGAAATATTCTGTAAGTTCAATTTTTAAAAAAGCAAAAAGATGTAAAATTATAAATAATTAGAAAAGTAAAACACGCTAGGTGTGATCAAAGTAAATTTTTATAAATGATAAAATTATATCTATTGTTCTCATTTTATCCACTCAGATTAAAAAGGAAAAAAATATGACTCACATGGTTTTCCCTAGCTTTCTGAAACTATGAGAAGCCTGAGTTTTCATGACTCAGATATACTTTTGTCTTGGTCATCTTTTACCTACAAAAAGAAATCTATCAAAATGACAAATGAAGTATGCAACTAGGAGGATTTAATTGCAGTGTCTCATCTTTGACTATGCACTTTCAATCCTAAACAACCACAACTCAAACTACATATCATGGATCCAAGTAAGCTCAGATATTTCAAAATAATCCATATCCTCTTTTCATGTTGCAGCAGCTTTCCCTTCAGTCTGCGCTAGGTCAAATACAAATAGATAGCAAGTGTGGTAAACATTAGGATGGAACATTGGGTTACAGAAGCAGATATAACAACACGTGTAAGTTTCTCCCTTTCCTTAGAAGAAATATGAATACATCAAGTTTTAAGTACATCTGTTCAGCTGCGAATCAGAACCTCAGCAATCCCACATTAAACCAACCAGGCATTTTATCTTCACTAGTTTTAAACAGTTCTTCCTACACAACATACAAAACAGAGGCTACTGTAATCACTGAAGAACTTCAAATGCTTTACTGCAGCGACCATCGCACGCTCGAGCAGAACTAAATTGCACATAATTGATCATGATTCATTTCAGCTTCCATTTCCCCCTTCATTTCGGTACTGTACGTTTCCTCAGTATAAACGCAAAAACAATGCCATAACCCAGTCCCGCAGTAACTCTTTAAGCCTTGCAATAGTTAGGTCGCTAGATTACAGAGATGCTTTCTTCCTCTGCATGTTTAACAAAATGTCCAATGCCCCCTTGAAACCGTCCACACCATACACCTAACATTGTTAATTTTCAAACAAATTTTTGCAGTCAGATAGGGTATTTTGAGAGTATCCTAAATCAGTAATCATACAAAAAAAACCATAAGTAAAAAAAACACAGGTGCTACACTATAATAAATTATAAAATCCCTATGAAACCATATGCAAAATGTATCTCCTTTCTTTCAAAACAGAATACGCTAAGAAGCAAAACGCACACGACTCCCCAGCCGGAGATAGATGCGCCTGCCTGCTTAACTGCTTTATTATTTTTCCACAGTACAAAAAAAGTATGCACCGATTAAAAACAGCTTTTATCGTTTGTAAATCATGAAATCAGTAAGAACGTATATGGACATGTCATTAACGATTTGTACAGTTATAACTTCTTCATTGTGAATCACTTTTCAGCCCACTGATTCCAGAAATATTTCACTTCCAATCATGTATTTTTTTTAGTCACGGTCGAACGTGTTCTTACCAGATTGAGAACTGTTTCCACGATATCCCTGTTGCTGACCTCGCCGACCTGGATGAGTCCGATCAAGACGGCAAATTTCATCCTGATGTTGCGGATCGGCACCGATGGGTTAATCATCCCGCTGGGAAGCACCATCGAGCTGGAGCCCGAAGCACGCAGCTCCAGCATAGCCCCACCGGGACCCAGCGGTGGGGCCGGCGGTTCCCCCTCGGTCATTGGCACCGCCGCCGTCACCTGAACCGACACCGGTTTCTCGCTGGCCATCATTCCCCACCCACCCCCCGCCCGGCACCGGCGGCTACCTGCCTCAGTCACCGGCCGGGAAAGCAGCGCATCCACCGGAGAAATATAAGGACTGACAGCGACAGAATGCGCACACTAACGCGCGCGGAGGAAGAGAACACCGACGAGGAAATAAAATATCCCTCCCCCCCCCCAGAAGATTCTGGAACTCAACACATATAACGGTTATTTCCTAGGTGTTTACAACACCCCCCCGGGGATTTAACCCGGTCGTCGCTCTCCTATATATTTTTTCCCTTTGGTTTAGCTTGTTCCGTTCTCCAAACTGAAGGGGGTGGGGGGAGGAAAGGAAACAGCTGTAAGAACCAAGTAAGGGATAAACGCTTGTAAATGTCACTCGGTAATAATAGCTACACCGCTTCGTCGCTACCACTACAGCCGCTGTTGTTGTGATGCCGACAGCTCTCGCTTCTCCGCCATGTTGCCGCCCCCTGCCTGCGGTAACCTACTCTGCGCCTGCGCACAGTGCCGCGGGGCGTGATGGTGGGCTCTGGCTGCCCAATTACTTGGATGGATAGGTGCAGCAGGTGCACAGAGCCTGCGGGGCCGGGAAAATCGGGCGGGGAGGAGCCAGGGGTTGAGTCTGGGGTTACCAATCTGTAAAACTGCGGTTAACATTAACCACAACAGAGAAACTTGTCGCTTTCCAAAATTTTGTGTATGATATTTAACACCCTAAGAGAGCGGTAGTAACAGAATTCCAAAAGATGTGCTTTTCAAAAGTGTTGGTAGCCTCGTGTTATATTACCTTTAAAAAGCTATCCATCTGCTTTCAAATGTGAATTAGGTAGAACATTTTCTTTGATTTACCTACATGTGTCTAAGATGCGAATATCTAAAACAATTAAATGAAGATTTCTTTATGTGACGAATTGGGCAAGAGAATGCTGAAAAATAGTATTTTCTTGACGTGCTAAAGGGGGGGGGGGGGGAACAGTCATACTTCTAACTTGAAAACATTGGCAACTTTGATTATATATATCCTTATTTTTAGTTGTGAAAGGGAGAGGGAAGATAAGCCTTTCATTTGACTGGGAGCCTGCGAAGAGAACTATGCACTCTATATGAATATCCTCTGATTCGCATTTCAAAGTAATAAATCATAATTTAACAGATATTTTAATTTGATAAAACATTCAAACTTCCAAAAAGGGACCTGACTTCCAAATATAGTTTTTTCTTTTAAAAAATGTGATTTCATTTATTTATTTACTTATACAGTCTGTCTTTTCAAAATGTCTCAAAACAGAGTACAGTAAAAATACATCAAACATAAATGCAACAGTATTTAAAAGAAACGGACAATGGATCTAGTAACCAATAAAATGTCCTAAAACCTAATCAATTAGATCCATTTCATTGAGCAAAATCCATAAACTGATCTTCTTCCAACAATCTGGAGAAGAAAGGCCCCTAAACTAGTTGCTTCCTGATAAAAGATGCAAAAACAGTAAAAATTACCCCAACTAGTGGCAAGAATCTCAGAAACTGGTATTGCTTACAAAATAGCCATTTATTCAATAATGCTCAAAATTTCACAAATTAGAACAAATGTCCTAATTCAAAGCCACTACAGATTGGGAACTGTACATGAAAATACTTGATTCCCAGTTTTGGCTACTTTCACAGAGGCAACTAGAAAGAAAGCTTGCTTGGCTGGAACAAAGAGCAAGTTGTGGTGTATATTTTACTATTTGTAGAGAAAGATGTTCTGGGCCATTCCCTTGTAGTGTATGCCAGTAATAAAGCCTTGAACTTGGCCCGCGAGACAATTGTCATACAATACAGATAAAATACTGCAATAATAACTACAGTCTGTTAGTAGACTTGCCTATAAATTTTGTGGTACATTGGCAGACCCAAATATAGGGTATTATAATAATGTGAATGAGCCATGATTGCAGCACAGGACTGGATTTAGAAATAGTCAACATAAACGTGCCAGGGTACCAGATTCTGAAGGCACCCAAAAGCTGGGGTGCAGAACCCTTCAGATCTCTGGGGATTCCCCCTCCCCCAATTCTACTAGTCCTCTGCCTATGAACATTGTAATCTTAAATCCTGCCCTGTTGCAGCATGAATAATGGTTGCAAAATACCTCTGTTCAAAATAGTTGCTGATCTGATGCAATTGTTTCAGATAAAAAAACAAACCAATTCCTGGTCACAGCTGAAATATGGGGCTCAAAAGAAAGATTTGTATTAAAAAGAACCCCAAGATGCCGCAACTGGTCTTGCACCTGCAACACTGTCCCATCAAAATTAAAACTGGGACTAGGGAGCAGCATATTTCGCTTTCTAACCCTTAAAACTTGCATCATTTTCTTGTTTAACTTTAACAGGTTACCATCCAGCTACAGACTGCTGCTAGACAAAGATTTAGATTATCCAATACCTTTTCCTGAGAGGAACCCAACAGTTCCATTGCTGGATATCACTTTGGGAAAAAAAAGAATTTCAAGCCCATCTTATTACTGTTTGACTTCCAAATAATGTATATGCTTCAAAGTTTGGGCTCATGACTTTTAGAAACAGTTTAACAAACTTCTGCTGCCACCACTAAATACATAATTAAAACCACAGTTGAAATATGAAATTAGCTGAATATGGAATAGAAATTAACAACATTGGATCACATTAGGTTGCGCGTCCCAGCCGCACTGGTGCCACGGCCGGGCCTGCTTACCTCGGGCTCCCCTCCGCGAGGCCCAGCCCGTCCTCCCTCGCAGCCGCAGCCAGCCCCCTGCGTCCACAGCGTCCCACGACGTCCCAGGCCCTTCCACTTCGTGCAGCTCATCACGTCGGGATTCGGCATCGGGTCCACCCCTAGGCGCACGAGCGTGGGAAACTCCTCCAAGGCGCACAACAATGATGTCACCTGAGCCCTTCTTAAAAGGCAGGGCTCAGGCTCCTGGTCCTTGCCTTGGCAAACGGGTCATCTCATTCATGAGAAGCTAGTTGCCGTCTTGTGTTCCTGCTTCCTTGATCCTGTGCTTGTTCCAGTGTTCCTGTGATCCAGTGTTTGTTCTAGTGCTCTTGCATTCCTGTGTTCCTGTGCTTGTTCCAGTGTTCCTGCGTCTGTGCTCCTGTGGTCCTCCCTGTGTGCCAGCGTCTGTTCCTGATTCCTGCTCTGCTTCCCAAGTTGTATCTTCTCAGACTAATTCATGGTACTGACCTCGGCTTGTCTCGGACCACGTTGGACTGATACCCAGTATTGACCTCTGCTTGCCTCTGACCACGTTTGGACTGAAACCCGGTATTGACCTCTGCTCGCCACTGACCATGTTTGGACCGCTGCCTGGAACTGACCTCTGCTCACCACTGACCATGTCTGGAATGCTGCCTGGAACTGACCCCTGCTTGCCACTGACCATGCTCAGACTGATACCTGAAACTGACCTCTGCTTGCCACTGACCACGCTTGGACTGATACCTGGAACTGACCCTTGCTTTGGCTGACCAACCTCTGACGGATACCCTGGCTTTGACCCTTGCACTTCTCTCAGACACTCTTTTTGCTTCTCCTGTGACCACCAGGTCTGCCTGCTCTGACGCTGCTCGTGGCCTTCTACAAGCTAGACCACTAGGCGCTGCCTATCCTGCCCGGAGGACCTTCGGTTCCTGTTTCCTTCCAGTGGTCTCCGGTACACTCTGTTCCAGTCTATCTCAACTGTTCTCCACTAGCCGTGCACCCTTGCTCTTGGTGGGCTACCTCTCCGGGAGACCCTCTGAGGCCCACTTAAGCCCAGGCAGTCCGGGTACCCAAGGGCTCAACCTGCGGAACTCCCGGACTGTTATTGGTGAAGCTCCAGCTTGCCTCTGTCTCCTCTGTCTCCTCGTGTGCTCCACCTCCTGGCGGCAGGCACCTTCTGGGACCTCCCTGAGGACTGTACCATTCCTGTGCCAGGCCAAGGGTCCACCTCCAGCGCAACACATTATTCCTGTACTTGACAGCCTCCCTTGGCTCTCTATTGTTTTTAGGGTGAATTTTAAAGTACTTTTTGTCACTGGTCCAGAATATTTAAGAAACAAACTTTCATTGTACATCCCAAATAGATTGGTACAATCTTCACAGGATGTCTTCCTATGAACCCTTCTGCTTCTACAAAAAATATACAGAAAATAAAGAGCTTTTTTGTGCCTTGCCCTTAGGTTGCCCTTAGGAAAACATGAAACTTGGATCTTTGCCAAAAGTTTGAAATAATTTTAGTTTGGCTCTGTTATAATTTAAACAGGATTTATGAGTAATTAATCTTTAAATTGGATCTGTCTTCCCATTATACATATCAGGGCTTAGTTTACTATTTAGTATTCCCTGATTACATTTTTTATAGCTTTTCCATCATATGATTGATTATCAATTTTATTGTATTTTTATGTTATTTTATACTGCTATTATTGTATGCTATTGTTATTTAATGCTGCTTTTGTTTATTGCTATTATAGTTTATTGCTGCTATTGTTTGTTGCTACTATTACTATCAGGCCAATACAATACAGTGAGCTCAGCTGAGCACACTGTTTAACCTGCGCATGGGTGCATGTCCACAACCCCTTATACCATAAGGGGTTTAGTGCGTCCAAAATACGTGTCCAACTCCCCAAACTAATAGCACTCATCACATGCAAATGCATGTTGATGAGGATAATATCAGCTATGCGCCCGATCCGCACATTTTAGCACTCAGAAATTAACGCTAGCCCAGAGCAGGCATTAATTTCTGGGCAGCTCAAAAAATTGTACAGAAAAGCAGAAAATACTGCACTTTTGTACATCCTCCAACTTTATATCATGGCGATATTAAGTTGGAGGAACCAAAGGGTAAAAAAAAGTTTGCCAACGGTCAGGTTAGGAAAAGGGATGCTCAATTAACGTTCATCCATTTTCCTAACCCGTGGCTGTGCACAGGGTAGGAAATGGATGCTCATAAAATTGAGCGTCCATTTTCCTAACTCACTGAGAGCCACCTCTCCTGGGTTTCCACTGCCACAGAGGCACTAGGGACAAGCAATTGTCCCTAGCACCTCCTTTTTAGTGCGACCCCTATCTACCTTATAAATGGCCTGTGACCGACGGCCCCGCAAATGCGCAGTAGAGCGCAGCTCTACTGTGCATGTGCGGGCAAGGACGTCGGTCAGAAAAAAAAAATAGCGGTGGGGCCGCAGGAGCGGGAGGAGAAGCAGCGGCGCCGCGCGCGCGCGGTGCCGCTGCTTCTCCTCCCCAGATCTGCCGGCAGATCTCGGGGGGGGTGTCACTCCCGCGCCCCCCCCCCCGAGATCTGCCGGCAGGAGCGGGAGGAGAAGCAGCGGCACCGCGCGCGCGCGGCGCCACTGCTTCTCCTCCCCAGATCTGCCGGCAGATCTCGGGGGGGTCACTGCCGCGCGCGCGGGGAGTGACACCCCCCCTCCCCCGAGATCTGCCGGCAGGAGCGGGAGGAGTTAATGGAGCCGGGTGAGGGTTGCGGGAAGTCGCGCTTACGGCGCCGGGAGGAAATGGAGGGGGGTGAAGGGAGGGACTGAGTGGGAGGGAGGGAGAGGGGGGACTGAGTGAGTGGGAGGAGAGGGGGGGACTGAGTGAGTGGGAGGGAGGGAGGGGGGGACTGAGTGGGAGGGAGTGAGGGAGAGGGGGGACTGAGTGAGAGGAGAGGGAGGGTGGGGAGGAGTGGGTGGGGGAGGGGGGTGGTGAAGAGTGAGGGGAGAGAGAATGAGGGGGAGATGAGAGACAGAGGGATGTAGCCCGTTTTAACGGGCTTTACGGCTTGTTTTAAATATTGTATCGTGTGCCCAGGAGAGGTAGCTGGGTGTGCATTAGGAAAGCAGGTGCTCAACACTGAACGCACATTTTCCGTGCATCTTTACTATATCGGCCTCAGGGCTGGAGGAACCACTAGGCGAGCTAGGCCTGTTCCTAGGGCGCTGTGATTTAGGGGGGCCGTGGCAGGCGGCAAAATTTTGAAAGGGCAAAAAGTGCCCTTTCAAAATTCTGCCAGCCCCCACCTCACCGTGCCACCCTCCCGACGCCCCCCTTGTGGTCCAGCGGAGGGCCCGGGAGCAATCTGCTACTTCCGGGGCCTCGGCTTCCAGTAAGCAAAATGGCGCCGGTGGCCTTTAGCCCCTGCCATGTGACAGGGGCCAACCAATGGCACCGGTAGCCTCTGTCACATGGTAGAGGCTAAAGGCCACCGCGCCATTTTGGTTAGTGGCAGCCGAGGCCTCGGGAGTGGCAGATCGCTCCTGGGCCCCAGTCTGGACCACCAGGTATTTTGTAAGTTTTCTTTTGGGGGGGGAGGAGGAGTCAGGGCTGCGGCTGGGGACGGCGCAAGGCTGAAGGTGCCTAGGGCGCTCAATCCCCTTGCACCAGCCCTGATCAGCCTGTATATACTTTGTGTTTATTTCTTTGTTGTATGCCTTCCAGTGAAACTTGGATAGGCGACATAAAAATATGAATAAATAAACAAATAAATGTTTATTTTTCAGAACCGCATAGGAAGTTTGGGATAAATGCACCATTTATATTACTTTCTTTATAGCTAACAAGCCAAACTATGAGCAAGGGGACTAAATATAATAAATTTAGTGAAATTTGGGAAAAGAATACATAGTTTGGCAAGGGCTACAGTGAAAAATAAAGGAAATTTAAATGAAAGAATGAGTCCTATAAATAAGTGAAGTCCCAACTCAGACTTCTGCATATAGTGAAGGGTTAAGTCTTTGTTTTTTTAAATATTTTTTACTTTGGCAGTTGGGTAAATGTTCATAGAACTATTGCATTTAGAGCATAAATTCTGTCCAATCAGCCTCTGCACATGAAAAAAAACTCAAATAATAAGTTTGCCTCAGTGACAAATAAATCGTGTTTATCTATGAAAAGACTATGGTCCTGTAAATAAAAGGTTTTCTCCCATTATGTGCTTCTGGGAAAAACTTTTGATAAATAATGCTGAGCTCAGTAAGATTATAGTTGTTATGTACAAGTAGTGGTGCTTTTCATTTTAGCATGGAAATATAAATGGTAGGGTTTTTTGCTATTTTGCTATGCAAGTTCAAGCAGTACTGGAGATAATGTAGAACAGGATTCTTGTGTAGAGAACCCTACTTTTCCTAGCATCCAGATAGATGAATCCAGAACCAGTGGGTTAGGCACCTCTTCCAGCAGATGGAGTTAGAGCAAAGCTGACATCACAGTATATGTATACCCCTGCAGTGACATTAGCCCACCAGTATTCTCCGTTTCCAGCAGACAGTGGACATGCATCTCCCTACTGGGGACTGCTTTAAGTTTTAGAAGAAGAAAGAAGGAAATGTAATTCACCCTGCTCTCCTGCGGTGATACCAAATAGTCCCTCCTCCAGTTGAGAATTCCTGAGGTGATATCCATGGTCTGTCAGATGAGTGCCTTGGTCTGGTAGCTGATTTTTTGTTCCAGTACTGAATCCAGTCCAGGGTAGGACTACGCCATCTACCAGCTGCTGTCTCTGGGCTGAATCACTTCTCATCTCTAACTAACCTTGAGGCCCACCTAAGTCCTGCCAGCCCTGGCACTCAAAGGCTCAACCCAAGGGGAACGAGGGCTGGTATAGGTGAAAGCTTATGGGACTTAGCATGGACTTAAGCTGTTTGCAACAGGTGAAAGGCAGCTGGTGCAGGAAACCAAGTGCGGGCAGTGATGGTATATGCCCTCTCACCCCCGCAGCTGGAGACCGACTCTGAACTTTGCCAGGATGGGCTAAGCTCATGTAACGTTTAACAAAAAAAAAAAAAAAAGAACAGAGGAGGGGTTTTTGTAGGGCTTCCTCTGGTCTCCGTGTTCGGCGCGTCAATCCAATTACTCGTTCCCACCTCTAGAGGAGCTTAAGGGACGTGGGCAGCCTGGTGATGTTGAGCAGCCCTTTTGGGCCAGGCCTCCACTCTTAGACTTTCTCTGTAAGCCACGTGGTAGGCCACAGAGGCAAGTTTTGTGTATTTTCCTGCACATTAGTCTGCCCTCTTCAGGAGTGCATCCAGCTTGTGTGTCAACTTCTGCGCCCAGTTTTGGATGCTCAGTTGAACACCTGCTTGAGCATCCAGTTGGTAGCGGAGTCTAATTTAGGCACAATTTTCCTGTACGCACAATCTGGGCGGCATGGAGGGCACTCAGCTTTTGGGCGCTCATCGAGGCACAGGGCAGTACACTTACATTTTGGACACCTAATTTTTACAGCACAAATCAACTGGATGCACATCTTCAGTGGCCTGTTAAACCATACTGACAGACTGCTGGCACTTAAAGCTAAGAAAACCTAAATGCCTTACCTTCTGTGCTGCTCGTCATATTCGGGGCATCTCAGCCTGGCCTTCTCTATAATGTGAAGCCAGAGCTGCTTGGAGGCTTAGGGAGAATTGCTCATTTTGGGTTTTCACTAAGCCCGGTTCTTCACAGCCTGATCAGGGCTGGTAAGATGAGACCTTGGCACTCCCTTATCTGGTACATCAGTGTGGGCAGATAGTTAAGTGGGCACAGGACAGGTGCCTACTGGTTTTTGCATGGATCCTTCTGCCTTTTCTTGGGTGGAACTTTTTCAAGGATTGAAATCCTTTCTTCAGCGCAGTCCTCGACCCCAACCAATTTTGCCAAGGTCAGAGTCGGAAGGTGGTGAATTCCCGCATGCCTGTTTGCTGCGGTTAAGCATCGGAGTACACCTAGATTGGCACCCATTCTTCCTAATAGGGACCCGGATGGCACGGATGATGAAGCCGATCCTTGCTCCCTGGTGGACGGGGAAATTCCCCCAGGAAAATTATAGGACCATGTTGTGATTCTTTCATAGACTTGAGTTACCGGCTCTGATTTCCTAGACATTAAAGATCCTGGGAGTTTCCCGTGGCTGAATCCATGACTGAGCCAAAGAAAAATCTCATTTTGATTTCTTTGCATAAAAGCCTTTTGTTTTTTCTCTGTTATCATGGCCATTCAAGAATTGATTGATCTTGATTGGAGTGCCCTGGAGGCTAATTTCAAAGGAGGACGAGTCTTGGAAAATCTGTACCCCCTGGATCCAGTGGCAGGAGAGTGACTGCATTTTCCAAAAGTGTATGCACTTGTGTGTGCCATCTCCAAGAGGACGACTATCCCCTTGGAGGGAGGAGAGACCTGAAGGTGTTGCATTGGAGATGGGACCCTTGGGCTGAGGTGGGGTTGATGCAGCCCATAGGTGAGGACCTACGGGTCGCCACCATCAGCAGGGTGGAGTGGGCTGAAGCTAGAGGCCACTGGAGCCTTAAGAACATAAGAAGAACATAAGAACATGCCATACTGGGTCAGACCAAAGGTCCATCAAGCCCAGCATCCTGTTCCATCAGTGGCAATCCAGGCGATAAGATCCTGGCAAGTACCCAAAAACTAAGTCTATTCCATGTTACCATTGCTAGTAATAGCAGTGGCTATTTTCTAAGTCAACTTAATTTATAGCAGGTAATGGACTTCTCCTCCAAGAACTTATCCAATCCTTTTTAAACACAGCTATACTAACTGCACTAACCACATCCTCTGGCAACAAATTCCAGAGTTTAATTGTGTGTTGAGTAAAAAAGAACTTTCTCCGATTAGTTTTAAATGTGCCACATGCTAACTTCATGGAGTGCCTCCTAGTCTTTCTAATTAACCGAAAGAGTAAATAACCGATTCACATCTACCCATGCTAGACCTCTCATGATTTTAAACACCTCTATCATATCCCCCATTAGCCGTCTATTCTCCAAGCTGAAACGTTCCTAACCTCTTTAGTCTTTCCTCATAGGGGAGCTGTTTCATTCCCCTTATCATTTTGGTAGCCCTTCTCTGTACCTTCTCCATCGCAATTATATCTTTTTGAGCTTCTTCTATACCAGCCCTTGTTCCCCTTGGGTTGAGCCTTTGGGTGCCAGGGCTGGCAGGACTTAGGTGGGCCTCGAGGTTAGTTAGAGATGAGAAGTGATTCAGCCCAGAGACAGCAGCTGGTAGATGGCTTAGTCCTACCCTGGACTGGATTCGGTACTGGAACTCAGGTGCCAAAGGAACAACGAATAACTGGAGGTGCTCAAGCAATGAAAGGCCTAAGCCTTGTAAGTCCACGTCCAGAGGATAGGTGAGAGAAGGCATCACTGACAGGCTAGGATCAGAGCCGGCAGCATGTGGAAGTCGTGACAAGCAACGTAGAACTCTGGACACAGAGAGGTCTGTAGCATAGTCATTCAAGGCAATGGTCAGGGCATAGAGAAGGCAGGCGTGGTCAATCAAGGCAATGGTCAGGGTACGGAGAAGGCAGGCGTGGTGAATCAAGGCAATGGTCAGGGCACGGAGAAGGCAGGCGTAGCGGAGGTCCGGGGCTGGAGAGAAGCTGAGAAGTAGTCAGGCGTAGCGGAGGCACTGGAGGGAACTCGAGGTCGGAGCTGGCGGTCCACCGCCGCAAGTGAAGAGGAGACAGGAGCTGGAGTCCATATGGAAAGGTAAGAGGGCTGCGCCACGGGGCTGCTGCGGGCGGCACACGTAACAGAAGAATGCACACAACAGAATGATTGAGGCCATCTTTAAGCAAGCATTTGAAGCAGTAACAATGACTTTGCAGATAGCTTCTTGTTATTCCCTGGTGGTTCACTCCTGTTTACTTCTCTCTCAGGAGGTTGATGATTCTGTTGTGAATTCCATGGCAGTAATGGAGCCAGCAGGCACCTTTTTGTCAGATGAAAGGTGGCTGCTGCGATTTGGTCCGCACCTCAGCCAGAGGAATGGCTTTGATAATAGTGGCCATGCATCAGTTATGGCTGAGAAATCGCTCGGCTGATGTGACCTCCAAGGCTAACCCTACAAAGTTGCCCTTTAATGGTTTGCTCTTGTTTCAGAGGAAGTTGAAGAAAGTGGCCAATAAGTGGGACAAATCCCTGGTTCCTCAGTTGCCAGAGGATAAGACTCAGACGCCACACTCCTTTAGCATGAGAGGTCGTACTAGGGGTTCCAAGTGTTTTCGACCCTACAGAGAAGCGTCCTTTGAGAGGACTTGACCTTTCAGTAGGTTTCAGTTCTTTCGTCCCAGACAGCCCAGATGGGGCACAAGCTCAGGTAGTGGAGCCCCCCCTAGTTTCCACATGAAGGTGTACTGACTCATCCCCAAGAACAGGAGATAGGGGATCGCCTCTCTCTCTTTTATCAGAGGTGGGTCAAAATCACGTCAGACCACTAGATCTTGGAGGTGATACTGGATGGATATGTGCTAGAGATTTGCAGTGTTCCTCGGGACATATTCATGGTTGTCTTCTCGCCCACTCCCCACAGAAGAGGCAGGTGGTGGAGTGTACATTGTCAAGGCTTCTCAGTCTGAGGGCCATGGTTCCAGTACCCATGACTCAAGAAAATATAGGCAGATATTCCATTTATTTTGTTTTGCCTAAGAAGGAGGGCTCTTTTCATCCCATCCTGGATCTCAAAGGGGTCAACCATCATTTGTGGGGTAACTTATTTTCAAATGGAACCTTGCACTCAGTGATAATGGCTGTGCAGTCGAGAGTTTTTGACCACCTTGGATCTTTCCAAGGCATATCTGCATATTCCCATCCAGCTAGAGCATCAACGTTTTCTATGATTCACGGTTTTGAGACATCATTATCAGTTTTGAGCGCTGCCTTTTGGTCTGGCCACCACACTTAGAACTTTTTCCAGGGTTATGGTGGTGGTGGTGGCAGAGTTGAGAAAGGATGGAATTCTGGATGACTGGCTAATTCAGGCCAAGCCTCTGGAAGTGAACTTCTTGTTGCAGAAGCTTGGTTGGGTGGTGAATATTATATTGTGATGCATATAGTTCTCTAGAAGTGTAGTCACTGAGTGTAGAGAACAGTGTAATTTTATATCCTCTGAATTAGTGTTACCAAGAACAGTCTTCGCCTTCTTAGTCATTAGAATATCTCGATGTTCAGTTTGACACAAAACAGGGCAGGGTATTCCTGCCAGAGGGTCATATTCAGAAGTTGTTGGTGCAGGTGCATCTGTTGTTGAACACAATACACCCGACAGTGTGGTACTACCTACAAGTGTTGGGATTGATGGTAGCGACCCTGGAAGTGGTGCTGTGGGTGAGGGTGCATATGTGTTCTCTTCAGCACTCCCTGCTGTCTCATTGGAACCCACAGTCTCAGGACTATTCAATTTGGCTCCACCTGCTGATGGAAGTCTGCTCAAAACTGCAATGGTGATTACAATTGGATCATCTAAGAAAGGGGGTTTTCCTAAAATCACTGGACTGGCTAGTACTCATGACAAATGCAAGCCTTCAGGGTTGGGGAGCTCACTGACAGGAACTGACAGCACAAGGGCTGGGTAATTGCCAGGTTCTTATGGCCTGGTTTGGCCTCTGTTGGAAACAGGATGCTAGGCTTGATGGACCCTTGGTCTGACCCAGCATGACCAATTTCTTATGTTTTTTATGTTCTTAAGGGCGCTGGAGTGCAGAAGAGTCTCTCTAGAACATCAATTGGTTGGAAGCCTGGGCGGTTCCGGTTGGCATGCTTGTAATTCAGTGACAGGTTGCAGGGTCAAGCGGTCAGAATAATGTCCGACAATGCAATGACAGTCGGCCTACATCAATTAGTAGGGGAGGAATCAAGAGCCAGCAAGTGATGCAAGAAATAGACTAACTTATGGAATGGGCGGAAGTGCATCTTCAGGGAAACCCTGCCTAGAACATTGCAGGAAAAAACAATGTAAGTGCAGACTGTCAGCAGGAAGAGTCTGGACCACGAGAATGGGTATTGTCAGATGATGCATTTCAGCTACTTACGGATCACTGGGGCCTTCTGTTTCTGGCACTGCTGGTGACTTCTCACAATGTGAAGGTTCCTCGATTCTTAAGTTGCAGGAGAGATCCAAAGTCATTGGGCATTGATAATTTCGTGCAGGAAAGGCTCGAGGACAAGCTGCTGTATGCTTTTCCCCTGTGGCCCATGGCAAGCAGAATGTTTTGAAGGGTTGAGAGTCACAAAGTGATGGTGCTTATGGGCTCACCAGATTGGCCCAGGAGACCATGGTATGTGGATCTGTGAAAGCTCCTGGTAGACTCCCCCATTCAGTTTCTAGCGTACAGAGATCTGTGTAGCAGGGGGCTTGTTCTTCACGAAGATCCGACTTGATTTGTCTTACAGAATCCCCCTTGAGAGGACTTGCTTGCTGAAGTGTGGATATTCTACTGCGGTAATTGCCACCCTTGCTATGAGCAAGAAACGCCTCCACTTCCCTAGCCTATGTGTGGGTTTGGCAAGTGTTTGAGGCTTGGTGTGAAGATCGAGGGGTTCTTCCTTGTTCAGTTAAGATCCCACTCATTTTGGAATTTTTACAGGATGCATTGAATAAAGGGTTGGCACTTCATTCCTTGAAGATACAGATAGCAGCTCTTGCCTGTTTCAGAGGTCAGGTGAATGGGGGACCCTTGTCGGCTCATCCAGATGTGGCCCATTTCTTGAAAGGAGTGAAACATCTTTGTCCTCTCTTCCGGTTACCAGTGCTAACATTTTGATTCCCAAAAGTCCAAAACAACTTATCTTGTAGAATAATGGCAAATGCCTTGACTCATATCAAAATGTTCCAATACATGCCTTGATGTTCCTAGCTGACATGGGACTGTGTTTCAAACCACAGTTTTTCTTCAGGGTAAAATAAAATTGTTGGAATATGTGGGAAGGAGTGCTCCTGATTCCGGGGAGATGTTTGCCCTTGGACCACAATGCGACTGCAGAGAGGAGCTCCGTGGAAGTGCTGCAGCAGGCAAGAAGTGTCCCAGCATGGGAGGAGCAGGCTGACCACTGCCCTAACCTCTGCCGAACCTGCACGCACCGGTAGAGACCCAACAGTGCAATGCTGGTCTCTGGGGTAGCCCTCCGGCCACTTGATAGCCCTTTCGGACCTGCCACTGGGTAGCGGCAGATGCGGCAGGACAGACAGAGGTTGAGGACAGGCGATGGTACTGGATCTTGGAACAAGATGAGCCCTAGGCCTTAGACTAGGCTGACGGCTTGAAGAAGGCTAGGAAGCTCGGAGGCTCAGATGAAAATGAAGACACATGGAGTTTGGGACTCAGACAAGATGAAGACACTTGAAGACTCAGACGAGGCAAAGACACTTGAAAACTCAGGCAAGGCAAGGACATGAGGTGGCTTGGAACTCAGATGAGACGAGGACATGAGGTAGCTTGGAACTCAGATGCAAGATGCTCAGACATGGATGAAGATCAGAGGTAGATTCTAGAAAGTCAGGCGAGGATTCTGGATACTTCAAAGAGGACTTGGAACTGAGGAAGACTCAGATGAGGATAAGGAATCAGGATACGCAGACGAAGACAGAGGCTCAGGAACTAGGAGGAATCTGGGCAGTGCTCGAACACAGATCCTGCTGGAAGAGGGCTCCAGCCACCAAACTCAGACACCGGATAGAAATGGATTTACTCCCAGGAAGGTCAGCTGAAGACGAGGTCTGAGGCGAGCAAGCTAAACCCGGAACTTAAGAACTGACGGTACTTCAGGATCAAGACCAGACAAGGACTTCAGGAGCAAGACTTGGAACATCAGGGTTAGAACATAGGACATTGTATACAAAAGACACTGGTACCTCAGGACATCAGGAGATCTAGGCATCAGTACGTTATTGGCATCTGGACATCAGGGACCTCTAGAGAGGAGGACCACAAGGATGACTGGAACATGACAGATGAAGAAATCAGGAGGCTGAGACGTCTGGTCATTCAAAGACAATGGGACATCAGGACATCTGGAGATAGGGAGATGTCTGGACATGGTGACATCAGGACATCTGAAGACAAGAGGACAGGATCCAACGAGAGACCAGGACATGGGATGAAAACGATGACGGAGGTTCAAGAACCATGGACGAAGACAAGGAGGACCAACGAAGAACAGAGTGCCTTGAAGAAGTGAAGAAGGATCACAGAGGACTCCTCGAATGAAGAGCTGGAACTGAAGATCCAGGAGAGGTCCGACTCCATGACCAACTCCTTGTGAAGGCGAAGACTGACTGAAGGCTGAGCCCTTTTGTAGCGCTGAAGAGGAAACGCCTCGATGTCATCACAAGGAGGAACCAGAAGGACTGGCCTTTTAAATAGGCTGAAGAGGCGTGCCCCCGCGCCTAAGAGGGCAGGACTTTGGAGAGCGGCTTCCTGCAGTGAAGGAGAAGCAAGGCCTTGATGACAGCAGCTCCCTGCCGTGAAGCAGGAAGATTATGGCGTCCTCCAGGCCGCATGAAAAGGAACTTCAGGGCGGCCTCCTGGCCACAGAAGAGGATGTTGGAAGTGGCCTCCAGGCCATGGAAGAGGACCTGGTGATAGCGACCTCCTGGCCACGTGGGGAGGAGCTTCGGGGCAGCCTCCAGGCCACTGAAGAGGAAGAGAACGGCGGCTCCCAGGCTGCATGGAAGGCCCGGTTGGTGGCGGCTCCCAGGCCGCATAGAAGGCCCGGTCAGTGGCAGCTCCCAGGCCACATGGAGAAGAGCGGCAGTAGTCTTCAGGCCATGAAGAGGAACGGGAGCAGCACTCAGGCCGCGAAGCTGGTCGGCGGTAGCTCCGGACCGCGAGAGGAGCGGCAGCAGCAGCAGCCTCCTGGCCGTGAATAGGAGAAGTACAGCAGCGGCTTCCAAGGCTGCGGGGAGAGGCAGTGATATATTCATTCTGATGATGCTTAGTATGACAGTCTAACTATAGGCATTATTGTACATTTTGTATGAGGAGGTTTTATTGTCTCATTGTGTTAACTTTTAAACAGTGCTCAGGGCCTGGGAGATCAGTTGCCTTCCCTCCACTACCCCCACCCCGACATGGAATCATGGAAACAGAGAAACTTAAGGACAGAATAAGAAGCTTGGCTATCTTAAGCCCATGGAATGGAGGGTAGCCCCTGGACTCCTCAGTGAGGACCTCAGCCGAGGGGTTACACTTGTTTCATCAATCAGCATTTTGAGTGTTCTCCAAAAAAGATTGCCTTCCACTTATTTATTTATTTATTTATTTATCTGATTTATGCTTTGCCTTTCATTCACTTCAAAGTGGATTACATTCAAGTAGAGAAAATTTTTAATGATTATAGCCCTCAAAATGTTTTCCCACTGACCAAAAATGAAAGGAAAAAAAAAAACATTTCAGGAAGGGATGTTGCCATGATGTTTTGAGCTATATATCAACCATTGACAAATAAAATCATTCTTTACTATTAAATATAACATGCATATTACTCATACATTTTACTGATTTCATTTTAAAAACTTGAGTTGCAAGCCTTTTTTTTTTTCTACAAATATTAATGTAGTGTTTGATTTAAAAAGCATTTTATGTTTGTGCAAATATCCCTGGTGAATAAAGAGTCCGTGCAGTGCTAAGTGGTAAAATCAATGCACTTAGAAACTTCAATCTGTTATACAGAAAACACATCTTCAGCTCAATGGAAGCATTTGATTAATTAATATTAAATACTCATAGGGGAAACAAAACTAACCATGTAAAAGCACAGTGGTTAATTCAAGTATGTTAGATTGCCATGAAGCAGAGCTGTAGCTAAGCAATTCAGCACCTATGGCCAAGTGAAAAAGTTCTCCCTTACACTGTACACAACATATATATCAAATGATAAATAATAAAACTGAGAAACTAGATGCCTGCACAAGGGTGGCATGTGCGAGGAAGTGGAGCTTCTTCCCACTCTGCACAAGGGTCCTCTACAAACAGTCTTCACAGTTGGGCAGGCTAGACTGGACTTCTCAAGCGCATAGACATTTGTGGGGAGTTAGCTGGCATTATCTAGGTTAGATTCCTGCTGAATATACGCAATTAAAAATACAGAACTGTAGCCAGGCCATTTGGCACCTATGGTCAAGTAAAACCAGTTCACCTTCATTCTGAACACCATATACAACACCACAAGCTGGGAGCCTCTGCTAAATTTAAGGGGCTTTGATTTTTATTTTGACCTATTAATTTCCTCCTGCTCCTTTGGGCTTCTAGCTCAGAATCTACCAATACAGAGATCCTGATGTCATGAGCCTTCATTCACAAATACTGATCATCTTTTTTTCCCCATATTTTATATCCTCTCCCAACTTATTTATTCCAGTTGTTGCAGTGTCAGTTCTGGGCTGGGGACCATGCACCAGGACTCCCTTCAGAACCTTGCAGTCATGGGCCCGCAATCCAACCACTAGGTATTAGCCCCCTCCCAGTTATGCCTGCCCCACACACAATTAAAAATTATGCATTCAAAATACCAGATTTTACATGAAAAAGGACATTCAATAGTAAAAATGTCACAAAAACATCTATATTATATTTGCATGCAGAAAACCCTAAAAAAAATGTAAAAGAATAAAGGCATTTGGAACCCATGTGGTATTAGGCCTATTTTAATGCATGTTAGGGATCGGCTTGGCCTAAAATAGCCATGAGTAAACTGAATTACAATATAGTAAACCTTCCATACTAAAATAGTATTACATGCCAGCACTCAAACAGTAACCATCTTACCTATGAAAAGGCAACAATGTAAATGTTACACCAGCCCCTAAAACACCAATACACTTGCTATTAGAAAAACAGAACAAGTTAAAATACTATAGACCCTACACAGAACTACATCTTAGCAGAACACCTCACCTTGTCCACACATGCAGAACACAGTCAGACCCTACCAAATAATTAACAAAGAGATCATAAAGTGTAAGTATAAGCATTCAGATAAAAACTGAACTGTAAACTGCAACAAGCCTGATTCTGTTTGCAGTACAACAATGGAAAAACAGAAACATCATACCTCATAAAACATCAAACAAAATCAAGAAATAAAAATTATAATATTAAACCCATACTAATAAAAATTATAAATATTAAAACAATCCTGACAAATAGAACAGAACATCTAGTAATTAGAAATTCATATAAAATTTTCAAAATGCAATAATATTTCAAAACAGCTGATACATAAAACAACATACAATAATTAAATCTATAAGGATAAAATAAATCCCTTGCTTTCCATACCTGGAAACATTTGATTTCCAGATGCCCTGAGATTATCATGGATTAGCAAATGGGGTAGAGTGTGTGTGTGTATGTGTGTGTGTGTGTGTGTGTGGGGGGGGGGGGGGTTGTTGCACATGGACTTTCTCCATGTTCTCTCTCTCACACATGATCAACTTAAAACACAAACAAACATTCACTCATGCACTGTATCTCATATGCTCAATCATACACACACACACACACTCACTCATGCATACACACACACACAAACATATATACGTACACACTCATGCAAATACACACACACTCATATATACACAATCACACACAAACATTCACTCGTGCACTGTTTCTCATATGCTCAATCATACACACGCACACACGCACTGTCACATGCTCAATCATATTCACACAAACATGCTCGTTTGCTCCCTCTCATGCTCTACTAAATAAATCATTGCTATTTCTCAGTCCTCCATCTCCCCTTCAATGATCTCCAGGTATCTGAGTCCCTTGTCCTTAGAACACTGTTACTTCTTTTCTTGTTTTTTACCTCCCACTTTCTGAAAGCTGGCACTCTCTCTCTCTAAAGTTCTACAGTCATTTGTCCTAACTATCTCCTTTAAGCTCTCCTATACTTATCTCTTTACCTCTCTTTCCCTGACATTTCTCCACTTCTTCTGTCTTACACTTTTCCTTGCCATCTCTACTTCTCTGTTACTGTTGTGGACCCCCATGTAGTGGTATAGTTGACTCAGCACATGGGTAAATCTGTGTGGCCCACATTGATCATAGGCAGAAGTGCCTAGGTGGGACTAGTTGAGTTTCACCTATACCATCTGTCATTCCCACAGGTTGAGCCCTTGGTGCAGACAGCCAGTAGGACTTAGGTGAGTCCCAGGGGCAAGCAAGGGAAAATGTTTGGGTCCAAGCAAAGATCGAGGTGGGCGGCAGAAGTGCCTGGGTGGGTCTAGTTGAGCTTCATCTATACCAATTGTCATTCGTGCAGGTTGCGCCCTTGGTGCGGACCACCAGCAGGACTTAGGTGAGTCCCAGGGGCAATCAAGGGAGAATGTTTGGGTCCAAGCAAAGATTGAGGTGGGTGGCAAACAACAAAGTCCAGAGAATAAAGCAAGGCAGGGGCCGGCAGCAGAAGACAGAATCTGAGAAACAGACCAGGATCTAGGCAGGCCAGCAGAAATCAGGTCAGCAGGCAAGCAGAAATCAGGTACAAAGCTGAGGTCATGTCCAAGAAATCAATTCAAAGAAGCAGGGCAAGCAGGAGAGGAAGCAGAAGCAGGATGCACAAGAAGACAAGAGATGAAGGAAGGGGTAGACACCAGACAACCAAGGAACTGGAATGCAAGAGCAAGAGCAGGAAGCACAGGGCAGGATCAAGAACAAGCACCATGCACTGAGAAGCAGGCTACTCAGAAGACTGTTGCCAAAGCACTGGCTGGTTGCAAGAGAATTCCTTATATACCCCTAGAAGATGACATCATCAGCAGGTACCTCAGGAAGTGTCGGCTAGGGGGCCTATAAAAGCAGTCCAAGTTTACATGAAGTTCTATCCCAGGTCCTTGGAACAGCATGCTGCCAGAGGCTATGCCAGAGTCGCTTCGGATCAACCAAAACTTAAGTAACCACTCACCCCTTATCTGGACCCCCAGTTCTTGCTCTCCTTACAAACCCACTTACCTCCAATCCATGCTCTCCATATCCACTGCAAGCCAGAGGACTGAAGATCTGTGTGCACCTCTCTACTCCCTAGGTCAGTGGTTCTCAACCTTTTTTCTGTCAGGACACACCTGACAGATGGTTCTCACATGCATGACACACTGACCCATGATCGTCATGGGGCTAGATGTAAAAGTACAGCTTGCATCCACGGGAACCCTCCTGACCCACAATAATGGAGGTAAAGCAGAATTATGACATTCCCCATACAACTCACCCTACAAAAAAGATATTCTGGTTCTGGTGTCATCTCAGTAACATCAACTCAAACTCCTTCTACTTCCAGGCTCAATAGCCCTACTTATGAAAAGACAGCAGTTTACCACCAATGCATGTCCTTTTGAGAAAACACAACAAATAAGACTGATACAAACTCTTACATGCTAGTAAAATATCTCATCTCAGTAACAGACACAGAGCCGACCTAACATACTCCCAGGATCTGTAGTAATGCACATAAACTAATCCGCACACAGTTACACCTGTATTATGGAATTCACTCAAATAGGAGCAACTCTATTTATGAAAAGGCAACACTACAAATATTAAATCAGGCCCTAAAAACCAATACACCTCTTATTAGGAAAACAGAACTAGCAAGCAGCTATAGATCCCCACACAGAAATAATTGTAAAACTATACTAATAAGCAGAATAAATGTTTCAAAACAGCTATGAACAGAATAACATCCAAGAATTAAAAACTCATAAAAACTATTAAAAATTCTCCAAACACCAATAAAATATTTCAAAAAAAGCAGACACATCACATAATATTAAATAATTAAAATGGCAGTCAATCAAGAAAAATAAACTTAAAAAGCCACCTTTACTTATCCCCTCCAGCAGCTCTCCTGCTCCTATTCCATGCAGGCTGTGGCACACACCAGAAGCAGCAGTAGAAGCTAAGCTCTATACTCATGGTCCTCTTCCTTAGTGCCCATGTCTCTCACACACACACCATACCAGTCATGCCCCCATGACCAGTTTCTGTCTCTCACACATCAATCATCTTCCAAACAGTCTTTGACACACACACACCAGTCACCTTCCTGAACAGTTTCTCTCATGCCATACACACACACACAGGCTTCCAACTCCCGTGTTCTACTTACATATATGGGCTTCTCACTCTCATAATCTTTTTCTCTGTCTCACACACACTAGGGATGTGAATCGTTTTTTGACGATTTAAAATATCGTCCGATATATTTTAAATCGTCAAAAATTGTTAGAGGCGCGATACAATAGGAATTCCCCCGATTTATCGTCAAAAATCGTAAATTGGGGGAGGGGGGAGGGGAAGGGGGAGGGCGGGAAAACCGGCACACTAAAACAACCCTAAAACCCACCCCGACCCTTTAAAATAAATCCCCCACCCTCCAGAACCCCCCCCAAATGTTTTAAATTACCTGGGGTCCAGTGGGAGGGTCCCAGTGTGATCTTCCACTCTCGGGCCACGGCTGCGTTAATAGAAATGGCGCCGGCGCCATTTTGTTCCTGTCCCCCGACGTCACGAGCGCAGGAGATCGCTCCCGGACCCCCGCTGGACCCCCAGGGACTTTTGGCCAGCTTGGGGGGGGCCTCCTGACCTGGGTAACAGCAAGCTAGGTGGAGAAAACATTGCACAAATCTCATCTTGGAGTGAGTTTCCTCACTCTGAAGGCCAGCAAATCTTCACAAGAGACCACTGTTCTTTTCGTACGTCTCATGTTGAATGTGAAAATGGGCCCTAACCCCCTACACTAATACTTAACCCTCACCTCGAGTTACTAGGTGGGCCTCCCATAGGGATACAAATACCTGTCTAGGGAGTAGGCACTATGGCTTCTCTCTCTCTCCCCCTCTCCCTCAAGCCTGCATCATACTGAAACAAGCCTGTCAGGAAACATCATGAACCGCAATAAACCTTTACCAGCCTGCAGCACCCCAACTCCGCCCCCTGAATTAAAAATTTGCATTCGCAAATTGCGTTAACTGCTGTTAGAGCGATTTGCGGAATTATCACATGCGGTAACTCCTTGGAAAATGAGGCCCATTGTCTCTCACATATACACACACACATCAGCTCTCTGACCAGTTTCTCTCAATCACACATAGGCTGGCTGCTTCTCTCTCTTTCCCTCACTCACTTCCTCTCCCCCCCCCCCCCATCCCGAGCACTAATGGCAGCTGCAGCAGCCCCCACAGGCCAAGAAAGAAGAATCCCATCAGCCCCGGGAGGCTCATGCTGCTGTCTCCTTTCCCGATTACCGGTTGCTTCGATTGCTCGGGGGCCGATGCTGCTGCCGCAGCTGCTATTTTTCCACTTGGCACGGCTCTTTCTCCTTCCCGCACACCACGTATCACTTCCTGTTCTGTGTTGGGGGGGGGGGGGTAAGAAGAAAAGGCCAGCCGCAGGTGCCACTGCCTCTTCTACCACCGCTGCCATTCCCAATGGGCTTGAACGTACTGATAGCCCGGTGGCATCGGCAGCAGGGAAGGAAGAGCAGCGGGAGAGACTGGGAGCACACCACACACCTGCCGGTGCTTGGCGACACACCGGTTGAGAAGCGTTGCCCTAGGTGAGCAAGACTGGTGAGATTTTTGATGGCTGAAATGTATCTTATTTTTTCAAGAAAGAAACTACACTTTTTTGTGTGTGAAGAGGTTTTAAGCCACCCCTCTTCACTAGGGGCCAGGCTGGATCAGCAGGTTCTCACCCAAAGGCGTTTCAACCCGAGGAGTCACCCTTTCAGAGCAGCTTAATAGAGTCAAAGAAGAACAAGGAGACCCCATCCAGATCTCCACTAATTTGGGACCAGGACACAGGGCTGGGTGTTCAGAAATATGCTGAACAGTAAGGTAGGATTTTTGTTATGCTAGGATGGGACCCATGACCTAGGAATGCTGGTTAAGTCACTAGGGAGCTTTAGTGCACAATTTACACCACCATGGGCAGGGGCGGTTCTATAATGGGGCAGGGTGAGGCGGCTGCTTCAGGCGGCAGAATTTTGAAGGGGCAAAAATTGCCCCTTCAAAATTCTGCCCAGCCCCCACCTCACCCTGCCTCTCCCCATCATGCTACCCTTCCAACCCCCCCCCCCCCAAGACTCATGAAAACCCCTTGTGGTCCAGTGCGGGGCCCAGGAGTCAACCCCTGTCACATGGTAGGGGCAATGGATAAGCCCACGCCATTTTTTAAAATGGTGCCAGTCATCCATTGCCCCTACCATGTGACAGGGGCCAGCCAATGGCACCAGTAGCCCCTGTCGCATGATAAGAGCTAGAGGCCACCGGCACTATTTTGTTTAGTGGCAGCCAACAGCCCAGGAGCAGCAGATCACTCCTGGGCCCCCTGCTGGACCACCAGGGGTTTTTGTAAGTCTTGGAGGGGGTCAGGAGGGTAGGGGGTTATCTTATTTAAATTTGGGGAGGCAGCACAGAGGGTGGGGGCGCGGCAGCATGTGGTTCCTGCCTCAGGCAGTACATTGCCTTGAGCTGCCCCTGACCATGGGAAGCTCAACCAGTGTGCTGAAAGAAAAGGACACCTATCCACTGCACCAGTATTTAAAGATTGATTTAAAGCAAATAAAAGTCCATCAGTAAATTATTGTTTAACACCCAGCTGCTGGTCCTGTTTGATAATTCTCAGTATCTCCCTCCAGAGGATGCCACAGCTACAAATACACACAAAGGAATACTAAATTTCTTTCATTTTCTGGGCCATAGACAAGAGTCTCCTCCCACAGAAAGAATCCCCCCAGGGATCGGAGTTGAGCTGGGAGGAAGTCAACTAGCCGGAGCAGCTCCAAAGGTTATAAATAAGATTGTGTGCCCTCGGGACTAAACACCCCAGGTAAGGCTTACATAAATAAAAAATGAAATAATTAAATATGCTGCTTGTGTCACAGAGTGTGAAAAGAACACACTCCAGGTTGTCACAATGCACATACATGCACACGCCACAGTGACTGAGCACACTAATGCACCGAAGGAGGGAACACACTTTATTTTCAACTCCTTTTCTTAAATATTTTCACTAAACTGAGACTAGAATCCAGAAGCTGCAGTCTATCTGCTGATTCTCTGAACTGCAACACAGAAATGAGTGAAAAAGCTCTGTTTCATTTTACTGCATTTTAGGTTAGAAAAGAAAAAAAGAGAGACATACTAACCAGGACAGCTGGTTGAAAAACTGCTTGCAAGTGATTGATCCTGCTTCCTACCCCATAACCCACTGCACTAACTAAATATATATATATATTTTAATATTTTTTTTTCACTTATATATACACACATACATATATATCTACATTGCTTGATGCTTCCCCAATAGATTTTAAAGGCAAATAAATGAAAATCAAAGAAATTTTTCATTTGCAGCAAAATTTTGTTTCACTGTCAATGAAATAAAAATGTTTATTGTATTTTTCAGTTTGTTTTGAAACAAATGCACCCACCTATAATACATTCACTAAAAGAAATATGGGAAAGAGAGGATATGAGAGACACAAGTATCAGGCAGGCTTCCAAACAGTTTAACTAGAATTTTCTATAGCAAAAAGAAATGGGCAAGGGGTCATACTGAAGTTGAAAGAAGGTAGGCTTAGAGGAAATGGGAAAAAATTATACTTTTCTGAGAGAGTAGTGGATTCCTAGAATAGCCTACCAGCAGCAGAGGTAGAAGCCAAAACAATAACAAAATTCAAGGTTCCCTGGGGCAAATACAGAGGCCAGTATTAATGGCAATGGAGGGAGATGATTGGATAATTAGCAGAATCAATAGTGTCACAGTAAATTGGGACAACTGGGCAAACTGGATGGACCTCACACACATCCTTGCACACTGGCTCTCTCGCTATCACACACTAATAACTACTAAGGGTGCAACATTCAGTAAGCTGGTGAATGGGCAAATTATGGGGGGTCATTTATCAAAATGCGCTAAGGTGTTTTCGCATGCGATAGCAGCATATCATATGGTGCGATGCAAATCTGAAAAGAGGAGGAGTTAGGGGCAGGGTTTGCCAGTCTGCAAAGTGCTATCACACACCTTTTTCAGTAGCATTAAGCTGTGCAATAGCTTGTGTTATGGGGCAGTAAGGTGTAAAGGCCTGTTTTAGTAGTTTTGAAGCTCCCAGAACATATATGAGAGAGAGAAAGAGAAAGAGAGAGAGAGAGAGAGAGAGAGAGAGAGAGAGAGAGAGAGAGAGAGAGAGAGAGAGAGAGAGAGAGAGAGAGAGAGAGAGAGAGAGACTAGCCATAATGTCTTCTCCCTAGATAGGTATTTGTGTCCCTATGGGAGTCCCACCTAGTAACTCGAGGTGAGGTTTAGGTATTAGTGTAGGGGGTTAGGGGCCACTTTGACATTCACCGTGAAACGTATGAACAGAACAGTGGTCTCTTGTGAAGATTTGATGACCTACGGAGAGAGGAAACTCACCCAAAGATGAGATGTGTGCAATGTTCTCTCCACCTAGCTTGATGTTACCCAGGTAGAGTGTCCATCAAGCTAGGCTGAGAGAACCTTGCACAAATATCATCTTTGAGTGAGTTTCTTCACTCCGAAGATCATCAAATCTTCACAAGAGACCACTGTTCTGTTCGTATGTCTCACTTTGAAAGTCAAAGTGGCCCCTAACCCCCTACACTAATACCTAAACCTCACCTCAAGCTACTAGGTAGGCCTTCCATAGGGATACAAATACCTATCTAGGGAGAGGACATGGCTAGTCAGTCTCTCTCTCTCTCTCTCTCTCTCTCTCTCTCTCCCTCTCTCTCTCTCATAGTCCCCCAGTGGTTGTATGCAGGAAATACAACAGGTCTGTCACTTATCATAAATTCTGAAAACATTATTGCAATTTGCAGTAACTTAGCTCTTCACATAGGTACTTAGTGCAAATTGCAATAAACTGTCTATTAGCATACACCATGCCCCTTTTGCTATTGCATTTTGATAAATCTAGGCCTATCTGTCTAAAGTTAACTAGATAACTTATCCCATATATTCAGTGGGATAAATGTCCCATTGAATATTCCTGAATAATTGTATCTGGTTAACTTGAACCAAATAACTTTTAAACTTAATCAGCCATCTTTTGAATATGGTTGGTTAGGTCTAATGTTATCCAGCCTTATGTGGCTGGATAACCTGCCACTTAGCCGGATATCTTCAAAAGATACCCAGTTAAATGTCACAATTGTGCTTTTAAAAATTCCTGTGCATGGACAATTGCATCAGTAGCATGAGATCTTCTTGGTGTTTGGGTAATTGCCAGGTTCTTGTGGCCTGGTTTGGCCTCTGTTGGAAACAGGATGCTGGGTTTGATAGACCCTTGGTCTGACCCAGCACGGCAATTTCCTATATTCTTATGTTCTAATGCATTATACAGAATTTTCTCCTTCCAGAGTCCCTGCTGGAGTTAACATGTAGTAATATCATTAACAAATTGGATGCTGAGAGGTAGTCAGGATCCTGTGCTGAAACCCCTTGCCTTTCTGAAATTTCTAAATTTTAAATAATACCAGGCATATTATACCGGATTTTTTTCACAGATGGCTAAAATTTAAAATGGGTGCTTCCGAGTGACAAGAAGAGAGAACCACAGAATATTGACCAGTGTATCAAGCATAACCTTCCTCCCGTAGTCTGTGCGGTGGGAGCCATCGGTGAAAAAATCCATTATAAGGAGCCACAATGACAGCTAGCCTGTTTTTTCACAGGCAGCTCAACCAGCTCTTTCAGCTTGATTAGGGTTTTATTGGACCCTGCTGTTCTACACCACAGTGTTTTCTGAAGTGCATCTTTGGAACCCCGTTGGGTCTCCCTGTTTTATCTCCTGGTAACTGGTTACATGAGTACTGTCTGTGGGCTTGTCCACCTTTCACAGACAGAATCTACTCAGCACTCTGTGTTTTCCTGGTGCAGCTTTGACTTTAAATCATCTTGATTCTTACAGTGTTATTACCTTTCTCCAAGGGTTCCCCCCCGAGGAAACCGGTCACGACTTGTTGGGGATTCAACTCCTATACCCTGGAAGTTTGATGATTATTATTGAAAGGAAACTGTTACATGTTGTAACTTTATAACACTGAGCGCTTCAGGTTTCTTAGGGAGAATATCGGTCTATATGTTTCATTTGTATCAAGTTTGTGGGGGGTTTTTTTGTATCATATAGATTTTTCTCACTTGTTCTAAGCCTGTGATACTTTTGTATCTTATCTTTAATGAATACATGTTATGTGCAATTGTTTTCATGAAAATGATACTTTTGTATCTTATACTCAATTCAGCATTTTCTTTAGTTATTTTAGTCAGGGATTGTTCATGTAATTGAAGTCAATTTTTTGTGTTTGTTTTTGTTTCACAACAAAGCTCAATTATTTTATGTATTAGCTGTCAATAAAGAATATTTTTTATTTCTCGTAATACTACATATTTTTTCATTCCTGTAATACTATATATTCATTTGGTGCATCAGTGCTTCTTTTCCCTTGGGGGAATTTTTTGCTATATTGTGTGAGCACTTCACACATCGATCTACTTTGCCTAGATTCTTTTTGTTGTGATATACATATACATAAGTCCTATTCTATGGTCTGATCATTTTTCTCTTTCAGGAGCAATTGTAAATAGTTATCTGATCTGGAAGGAGAAAAAGGCAAAAAAACCCTTTAGGCCAAAGGTTGAATTAGATATATTTATAGCCCAATGGGCTCAAGCTTCACCTGATATGCAAATTTTTGAAGGAGATGTATCAAGTTTAGTTACAAATTGGTATGCTAATTTGTTTACTATATATGATAAGGTTGCTCCTGAATGAACTAGTTGGCTAAGAGAGAGTAAAGTAAAGGTTTCATGGTACTCCCATGACCTGTGTGTAAAAAGACAGGCACTTTAAAAAATTGAGCGACAATTGCTTAAAGTGAGGTTGCTATACTTGGTAAAGGTAAAGTTTTATAGATGTAGTGTTCAATGGACTAGGAACAAAAAATACAATTAATCAGACCAAAATTACCAAAAAATCAGTAATGGAGGCTACCATAAGGCTAGACTGAGGATATAGCTACCTGTTTTCAACAAAAAGTAGAGAAATTGCAGGAAACTGTGTCAGATGAATATGAAGATACCACTGGGACAGAATTAGAGCAGGCAAAGTATGTGTCAGTTTTTAAATTGTAAGTTGTTTGACCTCATTAAGTCATTCTACTTGACAATGCCTAATGTATACGTCATGTTGAAAACTGTTATGATCTTTATTTGGAACAACGGTATGTAAAATGGCTAAATAAATAAATAAATAAATAACTGGGCTGACCATAATTTGAGATTTTAACTTTAGATTGCATTTCTAAATTAATTGCACAGTTGAGAGCCACTCATTGTCAAATTGATCCATATCCATGTCAGAAAATTCTTAGTCTGCAAACAGAGATGTATAAAATAAATCTCTCCTACAAGAGTGCATACCTCATCAGTTAAAATAATTAGTTGTTCATCCAGTACATAAAAACCCTAATTTTTGGATGTAACAATTATCATCCCATCTCTAATTTGCCATCTTTGAGCAATTTGTTAGAAAAGTGGATCCTTCATTATTCAACTTGAGGATTATCTAGAAGAGCACAACTCTCTTGACAATCATCAGGAAAGGGCACAAAATCCCTCTTCCACTAATCCATGACAATCTCGGGGTGACTGGAAATCAAAGTTCCCAGGTATGGAGAGCGTGAAATTTTAAAATCCTTTTTAGTTTTATTTTTCAGGTGTTATTTGCTGTGTCCACTGTTTTGAAATATTTTATTGGTGCTTGGGACATAAAAAAAACTTGTATTTGAGTTTTTAATTATTTGATCTTTTATTCATCAGCTTTTTTTTAAATAGTATGTTTTTAGTATTATGATTATTTCTGTTTTATTTATTGATGTTATTGTTTGATATTTGAGGAATGGTGATGGTTCTGTTTTTTCATTGTTGCACTGTAAAGAGTGTCTGGCTTCTTGCAGTTTCTAGGTCAGTTTTTGCCTGCACATTTGTATTTCTACTTTATGGTTGCTCTATTCTGTATTTGGTGAGGGCAGATTTATGTTCTGCATGTGTGACTGAGGTGAGGCATTTTCCTAAAAGGAAGTGTATTAGTGTTTTAAGGCTTTCGGAAGGTCAAGTGCACACCCAACACACATCATAATAGGCCTAATACCATATGGGTTCTAAGGGTCATTTTTGCAGGGATTTCTGGTTGGCTTCACAGCAGTGCATATAAATATAACGTAAGTGATATTTTTACCACAGAATACTGTACTTTGATATTTTTTATGTAAAATATAAATGCATAACTCTTAACTGTGTGTGTGGAATGGGGCAGGGGGGCATTATGCAAGGCTGTAAGGTTCACCTAGGGCACCTAATACCCTTGCACCAGCCATGGGTTCAGGGGGATGGGGGATGGTGCCAGTTTTTAAAGTTTGTATCACTGAAGTGAGCCTGGTGGTTTGTTTTTTTTTGGTGGTCCCAGGACAGAGAATGAATGAATGGCAGGGGGGCAGGGGGCAGCACAGTAATTGTTCACACAGGGCAGATAGAGTAGAGATGGATAGAAGGTAGAGAAGGATAGAGGATGACAGAGGGAAAGGATGGGAGATTCAGGGAGGATAGGAAAGGGAGTGGAGGAGGGAGGGGATTGAAGTGGGATGAGGAAGTTTGGAGATGGGAAAGTGGAAAGAAAGGGAGGAGTGGGGCTGGGCACTATTCCCTCTAAGGTGTGCACATACACAAAGACTTTGCACCCTGTGCACCCAGTTGAGCAGAGCACACACAAGCTCTTCTGTGCTACACCAGAGCTGGATTAAGGGGCGCCAACCAATAGAGCCAGGAGCGATTCTACAATGGGGAAAGAAGGCCTGTTGTGGTGCAGGTGAAAGACATGCTGGTGGGCTGCCTACTCCCCGCCAGTATTAGGATGGAAGATCTTGAGACAGTGCAAAGAAAAGATGTGCTGGCAGGGTTCCGACTTCTCACCACCATAAGGAAGGCCCCACTAGCTCACTTAAAATACATGTTGGTGGGGTGCTGACTCCCTGCCAGCATTAGGAAGGCACTGCACCAGAAGAAGAGACCTTGCTGAGTCAATGGCAGCATTTCCACTGCAGCCCAAGAAGAGGACCTGTTGGGCCACTGGCATTTTCCTGAAGCCGAAGAAAAAGGAGTTGGGAGAGTTCCAGAGTGTGTGTGTGTACAGTGTGTATGTAAGTGAGAATGCTTCTGAGTGAGAGTGTGCATGTGTGTGTGAGACAGTTCTTGTGTTTAAGAAGTGCTTCCTGGAATCTCCGGGCTCGCCTGACGCTGAGGATCCACCATGCTCCTGATGATGTAAGGGCACGCGCGCGCACGCTCCAGACTTTTTACCGGCAAGGGTGCGAACCTCGGGGGCGTCCCCCCATAGTGACGTCATCCGCTTCCAACTTAAAAGGTCTTTGCTTGCAACTACGAATCGAGTCAGCAAGGGGAATTCTTTCTCCGCTGCTCTGCCTCCACAAACTTACCAAGAGGTACCCACTCCTCGGGGGCCCCACTCTCTCTTCTTGATTTCAGATTGCTAAGATGGGATCCGGTACTCGCTCCATGAGGGCCTACATCCCTGAATGCTCAAAAGACTCCTTATTACCTAGAAGCGATCGCAGACATGAAAACTGTGAGTTCTATTACAGATAGGAACCGGTACTCGCTCCATGAGGGCTTATGTTCCTAATCTCCGAAGACTCCCTTCTGTCTAAGATGTTATCGCAGGTACGGAGATCGTGAGTCATTATTGCAGATTGCAGATAGGAACCGGTACTCGTTCCATGAGGGCCCATGTTCCTAAAACCTTTCTCAACTCTCTTCTATTGCAGAAGCTATCGCATACCTATATCTGGTGCACTACTATTTCAGAGTGCAGAAAGGAACCAGTACTCGCTCCACAAGGGCCTATGTTCCTAAAATCCTCCAAAGACTCTTCTATTCCAGAAGCCATCTCATACACAGATATTGTAAGTTCTCATTCCAGACTGCATATAGGAACCGGTACTCACCTATGGCTCCTGTTCCTGAATATACTGAAGACTCTCTGTTGCATAGAAGCCATTACAGATATCTACAATTGTGAGTGTATCATCTACTACTGGTTATGTATCCAGCATACCCTGTCTACTCACTACCTATAGTCTCTCTCTACAGCTCAGCAACCCAGAGACTGCAATTCCACTATCTGAGGGACTTCAGCCCTGCCGGGCACATCAGCTCACTACTGCCACCTCTGGTGGTTCTACTTCCTGTCTAATAAAGAACTATCTGTGTTTATCTCCATACTCCAGCCTAGCCGGTGGACCCTCTTAGGATATCCTCCTGGGGGTGCTGTCATCTGCCATCGGCCTAGGGATTCACCAATTTACATTAAGTGTTCATTCCTTACACTTAATGTAAATAGACTGCCACTCTGTGGGAAGCCAACCCACTACAGATCATTAACTCCGCCTATGGAGTATTACAATTGTTAGCTCCTCTCCTTTGGCGGAGTGATCCATATCTGGTTGCCAACTAGTCCCTAGCGGACTTATACAGATCGCTAACTCCTAGTAGCAGATTGACAACAGATTGCTAGCTCCTCCCCTTGGGGGAGCAGCATTGAACAGATTTATAACAATTCTACAGCATCCCAGGAACATGGCTGAACTTCCTGCAGCTTCTGAGCCCTTTTACAGGCCCTGCTGCTTGGACTTCCTGTAACATGCCCTTATGACATCACATCTTGACTAGTATAAAGGAAGCTCCGTACTACACTACTGAATGCCTTTGTAACTGGTCTCCTGCTCTCTCTCTGCAGTGCTAGGTTTTCCTATGATTTCCTACTTTGTCCTAGCCTTGCCCTCTCCTGTTGAGTTTCTCTCCCCCCCCCCACCAGCCTGATTTCTCAATGCCTTGACCTCACCCTAGAACTTGACTTCTCCTGCCTTAACCTTAGCCTGGACCTTGACTCCACTTTGCTCTCCACTTGCCTTGACCTCAGCCTGGCTACCAACTTTGCTCACTCCTACTTGGCCTGGAAAAGCTGCTGGCTGCCAGAACCTACAGGCTCAACCCAAAGGGAAGATGGCTGGTCAGGTAGAAGATCTTTTCTTGGTAATGTATCAGTTGCCACCTGTTAAAGTCTATCTTGTACTTGCACAAGATTTCTGTATAAACTTTGCAGCGGTCCAAGGGCTCATTAACCTTACCCCGAGACACTTGAGAGAATACTGGGAAATACTGGTCATTTAAAAATAACATCACTTCTTAGCCTAGCCATTGTGGTAAGAGGAACCACCAGTGCATTTCTTCCTGTGCAGTTATAAAGGTGGGTGGAGGGTTATGCAAATATACTGTTTGATTTGTCTGTTGCTTTATTATATTGTTTACCTTCAGGTGATTTGAGATTATCACTCCTAGATCTTTTTCTGGCTTAAAAGGTTTCAGACTTCTAAATACATAGCTAATTGAGATTTTCTGCCCTCAAATGCATGATTTTTCATTTTTTTTGCACTGATTCTAAAATTTTCCAGCCCTTGAACATTCTTCCAGTTTTTACAAGTCCCCTTTAATTTTTATTTTTTTTTTTTTGCTCTTTCTGAGGTGTCAACTCTTAGTGTACTCCATTAACCAAGATACTCAGTGTTCTTTTGCTCAACACCTTCCTCACCCAGTTTACAATTTTTTATCCTATTCCCATACTGTCCAACTTGTTTACCAGTTTTTTATGCAAAACAGTGTTTACAGCCTTACTAAAGTTCAAATAGAAATATCTACTGCACATTCCTGATCTACTTGTTTTCAATATACTTTCTATTAAATTTTCATGTTAGTAAAAAACAAACATATTTCAAAATATTTTCCAGCATTCTGAAGAGAAACAAGAACGGAAAAACATTACCATAAAAAATAAAATCATAAAAGGCCAATAAAGTGTAAGATCTACAGCTAGAGGGGAAACGATGAGTCATAAGAAATTACTATGACATTTATTATTACAAATGATTAGGCATTACCTGCAAGCTGATTTTAAGTCATCAACCTACTGTAAAAAGATATTAAAAAGCTAAACAAAAAATAAATCAGCCAAATTTTAAAAAGGGCCACACACTTAACAATGGGAGGTTACACGCATGGCTGGGCCTTGCATGCACTGCACACATTTTCGGAAGGGCTCAGCCATGCACATAAACTCCATTACATGCTGAAATGCCGGTCTCTCCAAAGGGGCGGTCTGGAGAGTGGACTGTGACAGCACCATTAGCCGCTGTCCTGGGGAAGAATGTGCCGGCACCTGCCAGCACACTGAATCTACTGCTGCTCCAAAGGAGCAGCAAAGTAAAAAAAAAAAAAAATCTAACAGTTAGGTAGAGGTAGGGGTCAGGGAGGAAAGGGGAACAGATAGGAAGGTTAGATAGGTGTGATGAGGTGCATGGTGTGTCTAGGGAGAAAAACCCAGGCTCTTTGTAGGGATGTGCATTTGTTTGTGACGAAATAGGAAATATCATCTCTATTTCCTATTTCATTGCGTTTGGGGGGGGGGGGGGGGGGGGGGGTGACAAAACGATAAGAAAACCTACAAAATTTTGTGTGGTTTTATCGTTTTCAGGGGCGGGAGAAAGGGCACATTAAAAAAAACCAAACCCCAAACCCACCCCAACCCTTCAAATTTAATTAATTGCACCCCCCCCCCAAGACTTGCCGACCCTCCCCCCAAGAAATTTCATTTTTCGGGTTAGTGTGGGGGGGGGGAGGGGCAGATTTATTTTTAAAAAACCCACCCCAGCCCTTCAATTTTATTTTATTACAACCCCCCACCATCCTGATCCCTCCCCAAGACTTACTAAAAGCCCTGGTGGTCCAGCGGGGTCCCGCGAGCGATGTCGCCCTCTCGGGCCGTCGGGCCTACCACGAATCAAAATAGCACCTCTGCCCTTTGCCCTTACGATGTGACAGGGGCTACCGGGGGCTACCGGGGGGGGGGGGGGGGGGGGGCTACCGGTGCCATTGGTCAGCCCTTGTCACATGGTAGGAGCAATGGACTTTTTTTTTTCTGATTCGTTTTCCGGCTCATTTTTCTTGATCCGTGCAGCTGAAAAATGATCCGCGGGAAAATGAAATTTTCCAACAAAGCGCCCGAACCGAAATCCGACCCGACACAGAAAAACTAAGCTCATCTCTAGTTTTCTCCAGTCCTGGAGCTAGGATCTGTCACCATAATCTTTCATTTACAACTACCTGGGGATTTTTTCCCCTTATTTTATACCCCCCCCCCCCCCCCAACATACTTATTCTAGTCATTGCAATGATAGCCCTCAGCTGAGGGCCATGCAGGCAACCCTTTAATCACTGGAGTTACTGAGGACTGCATACTCCCCCACCCTCACCCCCAATTCATGTTATTAGAGGGGGACCCTCAAGTGCTCATTGCTCCACCAGTGACAAATACATTCAAATCATTAATCAATAGAGAGTGATCTGATGCCAGCAACTTTACCAGAACCAGTAGATGATCTTTGTTCATCGGTTCTGTTTATTTATTTATTGATTTTATATACCATCATTCGGTAGAACCATCACAACGGTTTACATAATAAAAACAGAGTCAGGCAAAACAATATGTTAAAGGAAATAAAATGACTAAATGGTGCAAAAAATGCAATTACAAAAGCCAGAGAATAAAATAAGATCATTAAAAATAATATTAAAAAGTCAAAGGGTAAAAACATCAAAGAATAAAATTAGATCATTGAAAGTAATATTAAAAAGTCAAAGGGTAAAAAGGCAACAATCAAACAAGAATATGTTATCAGACTGTCTTATGCTTGACGATTGACCTGATCCTCATAAGCTTTCATGAATAGCCTGGTCTTCAGGCCAGATCAAAATAGTTTTGTTACGGATTGTGTGTGTATTGGTAAAGGTAAAAGGTACAATATTTTTGGGCTGGCGAGGGATATGGCTCTGGCTCTAACGTCACTAAGGGCCTCATTTTCTAAAGTATCGCAGGCCTGCAATACTTTAGGTAATGAGGGGCGGGGGCCGAAACGGGGGGGTGGTCCTGTGCTAGCCGGCAGTGATCGCACCGCCATGGTGCGATTGCTGCCGGTTTCGCACCTAATAGTGCCACCATAGAAGGTGTAGCTATTGGTCGCGAAGTAGGACGCGAAAAGGCCTTTACCTTTTTGTCATCCATGGCGTCTTCACGGAGTCTGCCCCAGTGACACCCTGACTCCTCCTCTTCCGGGGCTGTCTCCGCCCCCATCTTGGTATCGCACGCGATAAGGGACTTTTCGCGTGCGATAAGGGACTTTTCGCAATATCATGGCGATATTAAGTCGGAGGTCCCGAAGAGTAAAAAAAGTAAAAAAAAAAAAAATTTGAATTCGGTCCGTGGCTGTCGGGCCGAAAACCGGACGCTCAATTTTGCCGGCGTCTGGTTTCCGAGCCCGTGGCTGTCAGTGGGCTCGAGAACCGACGTCAGCAAAATTGAGCGTCAGCTGTCAAACCCACTGACAGCCGCCTCTCCTGTCAAAAAGGAGGAGCTAGGGACGTGCTAGTGACCCTAGTGCCTCCTTTTGCCCGGATCTACCGCCGGACCTAATTTAAATACTGCATCGTGCGCACCGGGAGAGCGGGTGTTCGCCTGCTGTCCCCCGGACTTTACTGTATTGGCCTGATTGTGAGCAATGTAATTACAGGGGACTCTCAATTGCTCATTGCTCCATCACTGTCACTTTGGTAACTGTACCTTATTCAAGTACGCATCTATCACCTTCTGAGCACAGACATTCTCTCCAGAGTAGAGGGTGCAGTAAAATGATTGAAAACTTTCATTAATATTACAAAGTAGGAGAAATCATTTTTAGTCTATATGCCAGTAATCAAACTACATTTGGATTTTTTTCTTCAACATATTAGCGAAAAGCTTGCCTACTTTATTTCTATGTTCATAAAATCTCTAATTGGAAAAACAGAGAGGCTTTTCAATCTGATCTGTCTACAAGGTCTCTAGGTCCTGTCTATATTTTTGTAGCTGTTTACATATGTTTTTAGAGTACCCATTCTTAAGCTTTTGTTCTAATTCCTTAATTTTTCTTTCCAAACTGGATTTGTTTGAGGTGACTAGTAAAATGTATTATATGACCTCGAATTACTGATTTCAGCATCTCATACTACATTATTGGGTAGTAAGGTTCTGAAGAATGAACCACAATGAAATCTTTGATGACCATAAGAATCTTTTCCATAAAGTCGTCCTTGCCCAGTAATATTCAGAGTTAGTCCCACTTGCTTTGGTGTTTACTGAAGAGGATATTGGAGAGATACTCGTTCCAGAGAAGGTTTTCATGGGTATGGTTCAGATAAACTGAACCAAATCATGGTGAACCTGGAAGATGTGGTAGGCCTGATTGACAAAATAAAGAGTAGCAAATCACCTGGACTAGATAGTATACACCCCAGACTTGTGAAAAACTAACAAATGAAATTTCAGACCTATTTCAATTAATTTGTAACTTATCATTAAAATCATCCATTGTACCTGAAATTTGAAAAATGGCCAATGTAACACCTAGGGATGTGAATCGTGTCCTCGATCGTCTTAACGATCGATTTCGGCTGGGAGGGGGAGGGAATCGTATTGTTGCCGTTTGGGGGGGTAAAATATCGTGAAAAATCGTGAAAAATCGTGAAAAATCGAAAAATCGAAAAATCGCAAAACCGGCACATTAAAACCCCCTAAAACCCACCCCCGACCCTTTAAATTAAATCCCCCACCCTCCCGAACCCCCCCCCAAATGACTTAAATAACCTGCGGGTCCAGCGGCGGTCCGGAACGGCAGCGGTCCGGAACGGGCTCCTGCTCCTCAATCTTGTTGTCTTCAGCCGGCGCCATTTTCCAAAATGGCGGCGAAAAATGGCGGCGGCCATAGACGAACATGATTGGACGGCAGGAGGTCCTTCCGGACCCCCACTGGACTTTTGGCAAGTCTCGTGGGGGTCAGGAGGCCCCCCACAAGCTGGCCAAAAGTTCCTGGAGGTCCAGCGGGGGTCAGGGAGCGATTTCCCGCCGCGAATCGTTTTCGTACGGAAAATGGCGCCGGCAGGAGATCGACTGCAGGAGGTCGTTCAGTGAGGGTTCCGGCGCCTCGCTGAACGACCTCCTGCAGTCGATCTCCTGCTGGCGCCATTTTCCGTACGAAAACGATTCGCGGCGGGAAATCGCTCCCTGACCCCCGCTGGACCTCCAGGAACTTTTGGCCAGCTTGTGGGGGGCCTCCTGACCCCCACGAGACTTGCCAAAAGTCCAGCGGGGGTCCGGAAGGACCTCCTGCCGTCCAATCGTGTTCGTCTATGGCCGCCGCCATTTTTCGCCGCCATTTTGGAAAATGGCGCCGGCTGAAGACAACAAGATTGAGGAGCAGGAGCCCGTTCCGGACCGCTGCCGTTCCGGACCGCTGCTGGACCCGCAGGTTATTTAACTCATTTGGGGGGGGGTTCGGGAGGGTGGGGGATTTAATTTAAAGGGTCGGGGGTGGGTTTTAGGGGGTTTTAGTGTGCCGGCTCACGATTCTAACGATTTATAACGATAAATCGTTAGAATCTCTATTGTATTGTGTTCCATAACGGTTTAAGACGATATTAAAATTATCGGACGATAATTTTAATCGTCCTAAAACGATTCACATCCCTAGTAACACCTATATTTAAAAAGAGCTCCAGGGTTGATATGGGAAACTATAGACCAGTGAGCCTGACTTCAGTGCCAGGAAAAATCATGGAAACTGTTATAAAGAATAAAATTACAAAACATTTAGATAGACATGGTTTAAAGGGATTTACCCAAGGGAAGTTTTGCCTCACAAATCTCCTACATTTTTTTGAAAGGGTAAATAATCATGTTGCCATAGGTGAACCAGTAGATGTGGTGTATTTGGATTTTCAGAAGGCATTCGACAAAGTCCTGCATGAGAGGCTTCTAAGAAAACTAAAAAGTCATGGGATAGGAGGCGATGCCCTTCTGTGGATTGCAAACTGATTAAAAGACAGGAAACAGAGAGTAGGATTACATGGTCAGTTTTCACAGTGGAAAGAGGTAAATGGTGAAGTGCCTCAGGGATCTGTACTTGGACTGGTGCTTTTTAATATATTTATAAATGATATGGAAAGGGATACAACGAGTGAGGTGATCAAATCTGCTGATGACACAAAATTATTCAGAGTAGTTAAATCTCAAGCTTAATGTGATAAATTGCTGGAGGACCTTGCGATACTGGAAAATTGGGCTTCCAAATGGCAGATGAAATTTAACATAGACAAGTGCAAAGTGATGCATATAGGGAAAAATAACCCTTGCTCTAGTTACACAATGGTAGGTTCTATCTTAGGAGTTATCACCTAGGAAAGAGATCTAGGCATCATAGTGGATAATACATTGAAATTGTCAGCTGAGTGTGCTGTGGCGATCAAGAAAGCTAACAGAATGTAAGGAATTATTAGGAAGGGAATGGCAATTAAAATGAAGGATGTCATAATGCTTCTGTATCACTCCATGGTGAGACCGCAACTCACCACATCTCAAAAAGGATATAGCTGCCCTGGAGAAAGGGCAGAGAAGGGCAACCAAAATGATAAGGGGCATGGAATGGCTGCCCTATGAGGAAAGGCTAAAAAAGTTAGGTCTGTTCAGTTTGGAGAAGAGACAACTGAGGGGGGATATGACAGAAGTCTACAAAATCATGAAAGGTCTTGAACAAGTTAATGTAAATCAGTTATTTACTTTCTCAGATAATAGAAGGACCAGGGGGCACTCCATGAAGTTAGCAAGCAGCTCATTATCAAAGAAAATTCTTTTTCACTCAGTGCATAATTAAGCTCTGGAATTCATTGCCAGAGGATATGGTTACAGAAGTAAGTGTAACTGGGTTTAAAAAAGGTTTGGGTCTCAATCGAGTTATTTTCAATTGTGGGTCTCTAAAGGTATAACCAGTCTGGGATATCTCCTCTCCCGGGAAGGGACGATTATAACTTTTGGGGAATTGAACCAGGTTTATGGCTTGGGGGCTTCTCAAACATTCCCATATTTGCAAATCCGTCACTATATTCAGGTTCTACCTGGGATCTCTAGGCAACCCTCTGTGTTTTATGCCCTGGACAAGGTATTTCACTTTGAGAGTTCCAAAGTCCTCTCTTTGTCCGTCTATCATAAATATCTTTGCTGTTTGTTTCCTTTAGATATCTGTTCCATCTTGGAAGCTCGTTGGAACCGGGATGGGGATTTTGTGGTAACCCGTTATATTTTGCGAGTATGTTTTCGGCGTATAGCCAGGATCTCTACCAATATGTATTATAGGGAACTGCAATTTAAATTTTTATGCCATGCGACTGTGTCCCCTCATAGGGCATGCCTCTCCTGTCAAAAAGGAGGCGCTAGGTTCTGATTCCAATTCACATCGCTAATTTTTTTTAGTGAGGCCCAAGCCGATAAAAAAAAAACCCACCCCGACCCTTTAAAATTGACCCCTTAGCTTCCCCCACCCTCCCGAAACCCCCAAAACTTTTTACAAATATCTGGTGATCTAGCGGATGTCCCGGGAGCGACCTCCCGTTCTCGGACCGTCGGCTGCGCTAATAAAAATGGCACCGATGGCCCTTTGCCCTTACCATGTAACAGGGTATCCGTGCCATTGGCCGGCCCCTGTCACATGGTAGGAGCACTGGATGGCCGGCGCCATCTTTAAAACTGGAAAATCCTTTATGCTTTATAGGGGATTCAATATCTCACATTTAATGACACTAGATTAACCTGTGAGTTAGACATGACTCAGAAATATGAAGAAGCACTGTGAGAAACCTCATCACTCAAAAATACATAGCATTTTCTGCATTTTAACCTTTGAAACAGATATAAGAACATAAAAACATGCCATACTGGGACAGAACAAGGGTCCATCAAGCCCAGCATCCTGTTTCCAACAGTGGCCAATCCAGGCCTTAAGTACCTGGCAAGTACCCAAAAACTAAGTCTATTCCATGTTACTGTTGCTAGTAATAGAATGGCTATTTTCTTAGTCAACTTAATTAATAGCAGGAAATGGACTTCTCCTCCAAGAACTTATCCAATCCTTTTTTAAACACAGCTATACTAACTGCACTAACTACATCCTCTGGCAACAAATTCCAGAGTTTAATTGTGCGTTGAGTGAAAAAGAACTTTCTCCGATTAGTTTTAAATGTGCCACATCCTAACTTCATGGAGTACCTCCTAGTCTTTCTATTATCTGAAAGAGTAAATAATCGATTCACATCTACCTGTTCTAGATCTCTCATGATTTTAAACACCTCTATCATATCCCCCCTCAGCCGTCTCTTCTCCAAGCTGAAAAGCCCTAACCTCTTTAGTCTTTCCTCATAGGGGAGCTGTTCCATTCCCTTTATCATTTTGGTCACCCTTCTCTGTACCTTCTCCATCACAACTATATCTTTTTTGAGATGTGGCGACCAGAATTGTACACAGTATTCAAGGTACGGTCTCACCATGGAGCGATACAGAGGCATTATGACATTTTCCATTTTATTCACCATTCCCTTTCTAATAATTCCCAACATTCTGTTTGCTTTTCTGACTGTCGCAGCACACTGAACCGATGAGTTCAATGTGTTATCCACTATGATGCCTAGGTCTCTTTCTTGGGTGGTAGCACCTAATATGGAACCTAACATTGTGTAACTATAGCATGGGTTATTTGTCCTATATGCATCACCTTGCACTTATCCACATTAAATTTCATCTGCCATTTCGATGCCCAATTTTCCAGTCTCACAAGATCTTCCTGTAATTTATCACAATCTGCTTGTGATTTAACAACTCTGAACAATTTTGTATCATCTGCAAATTTGATTACCTCACTCATCATATTTCTTTCCAGATCATTTATAAATATATTGAAAAGTAAGGGTCCCAATACAGATCCCTGAGGCATGCTACTGCCTACTGCCCGTTTGTCAAACGCCTTCTGAAAATCCAAATACTCTACATCTACCGGTTCAACTTTATCCACATGTTTATTAACCCCTTCAAAAAAGTGAAGCAGATTTGTGAGGCAACCCTTGCCTTGTGTAAAGCCATGCTGACTTTGTTCCATTAAACCATATCTTTCTATATGTTCTGTGATTTTGATATTTAGACACTTTCCACTATTTTTCCTGGCACTAAAATCAGGCTAACTGGTCAGTAGTTTCCCAGATCACCCCTGGAGCCCTTTTTAAATATTGGGGTTACATTAGCTATCCTCGTCTTCAGGTACAATGGATGATTTTAATGATAGGTTACATATTTTTATTAATAGGTTTGAAATTTCATTTTTTAGTTCCTTCAGAACTCTGAGCTGTATATCATCTGATCCAGGTGATTTTACTACTCTTCAGTTTGTCAATCAGGCTTACCACATCTTCTAGGTTCACAGTGATTTGGTTCATTCCATCTGAATCATTACCCATGAAAACCTTCTCCCATACGAGGACCTCCCCAACATCCTCTGCAGTAAACACCGAAGCAAAGAAATCATTTAATCTTTCCACCATGGCCTTATCTTCTCTAAGTACCCCTTTAACCCCTCGATCATCTAGTGGTCCAACTGACTCCCTCACAGGCATTCTGCTTTGGATATATTTTAAAAAAATTTTACTCTGAGTTTTTGCCTCTATGGCCAACGTCTTTTCAAATTCTCTCAGCCTGTCTTATCAATGTCTTACATATAAGTTGCCAACGCTTATGCATTATCCTATTTTCTTCTGTTGGATACTTCTTCCAATTTTTGAATGAAGAACTTTTGGCTAAAATAATGTCTTTCACCTCCCCCTTTTAACCATGCCAGTAATTGTTTTGCCTTCTTTCCACCTTTCTTAATGTGTGGAATACATCTGGACTGTGCTTCTAGGATGGTATTTTTTAACAATGGCCATGCCTCTTGCACACTTTTTACCTTTGTAACTGCTCCTTTCAGTTTTTTTCTAACTATTTTTCTCATTTTATCAAAGTTTCCCTTTTGAAAGTTTAGCATGAGAGCCGTGGATTTGCTTACTGTCCCCCTTCCAGTCATTAATACAAATTTGATCATATTATGATCACTAGTGCCAAGCGGCCCCACCACCGTTACCTCTCTCACCAAATCCTGTGCTCCACTGAGAATTAGATCTAAAATTGCTCCCTCTCTTGTTGGTTCCTGAACCAATTGCTCCATAAAAATGTCATTTATTCCATCCAGGAACTTTATATCTCTAGCATATACCGATGATACATTTACCCAGTCAATATTGGGATAATTAAAATGTCCCATTATTTCTACACTACCAATTTGGTTAGCTTCCCTAATTTCTCTTAGCATTTCACTGTCCGTCTCACCATCTTGACCAGGTGGACGGTAGTATACTCCTATCACTATAGTCTTCCCTGACACACAAGGGATTTCTACCCATAAAGATTCAATTGTGGATCCGCTGCTCTTCCTATCTATGTTTCTATTGTTTTTTCTCCTTTAGTATCTCTCCCCCCTATCCCCCGCCTCTTCCCTTTTTTCCCTTTTTTCTAGCCTGCCCCCCCTCTCCCCTTCCCCATTCATTGTAACTTTCATTCTTTGAGTTCATTGTAAACCGGCATGATGTGTTTCTCGAATGTCAGTAAATAAAAGTCCATAAATAAATAAATAAATAAATACATAATTAAATAATAGTCTCATAAATAATAATAGTTTATTCTGTTGGACTCTATGTCATCCCAGATATAAAGCGCCACACCGCCTCCCAGGTGCTCCTCTCTGTCATTGCGATATAATTTGTACCCCGGAATAGCACTGTCCCATTGTTTGTCCTCCTTCCACCATGCCTCTGAGATGCCAATTAAGTCTATGTCCTCATTTACTGCTATACATTCTAATTCTCCCATCTTACTTCTTAGACTTCTTGCATTGGCATACAAACATTTCAAATTGTGTTTTTTGTTTGTATTTTCATTCTGCTTTTTAATTGATAGGGATAAGTTAGAATTTTTTAGCTCAGGTGAGTTATTAGTTACAGGCACTTGGACTACTTTTCTTATTATTGGAACCTCACTGTCGGGATGCCCTAATTCTAATGCATCATTAGTATCGTTTGAAGATACCTCCCTCCGAACCATACGCTGCTGAGCGACTGTCGGCTTTCCCCTTTGTTCTAGTTTAAAAGTTGTTCTATCTCCTTTTTAAAGGTTAGCGCCAGCAGTCTGGTTCCACCCTGGTTAAGGTGTAGCCCATCCCTTCGGAAGAGACTCCCCCTTCCCCAAAAGGTTCCCCAGTTCCTTACAAAACTGAATCCCTCTTCCTTGCACCATCATCTCATCCACGCATTGAGACTCTGGAGCTCTGCCTGCCTCTGGGGACCTGCGCGTGGAACAGGGATCGTTTCAGAGAATGCTACCCTGGAGGTTCTGGATTTAAGCTTTCTACCTAAGAGCCTAAATTTGGCTTCCAGAACCTCCCTCCCACATTTTCCTATGTCGTTGGTGCCCACGTGTACCACGACAGCGGCTCCTCCCCAGCACTGTCTAAAATCCTATCTAGGTGACGCGTGAGGTCCGCCACCTTCACACCAGGTAGGCATGTTACCAGGTGATCCTCATGCCCACTAGCCACCCAGCTGTCTACATTCCTAATAATCGAATCACCAACTATGACAGCTGATCTAACCCTTCCCTCCTGGGCTGTAGGCCTTGGGGAGATATCCTCGGTGCGAAAGGACAATGCACCACCTGGAGAGCAGGTCCTTGCTTCAGGATTCTTTCCTGCTGCACCAGGTTGATGCTCTCTAATCATGAGACCTTCTTCCTCCAAGGCAGCACCAGGGCTGCCAGACTGAAGTTGGGACTTGGCTACTATGTCCCTGAAGGTCTCATCTATATACCTCTCTGTCTGCCTCATCTCCTCCAGGTCTACCACTCTAGCCTCCAGAGATCGAACTCGTTCTCTGAGAGCCAGGAGCTCTTTGCATCATATGCACATGTACAACTTCTCACCGGCGGGCAAAAAAATCATACATGTGACACTCGATCAAAAGACTGGGAAGCCCCCCTCTTCTAAATAACATCCCCAATCATCCCTCTCCTTTCCCCCTGTCCCTCTCACAGTCACACGTATGCGAAAAATCAGGCAAGTACACTTTGATTATCAAGTCCCTGGCCAGCCAGCCTGCAACCCTGCTGAGAAAAACTCCAAAAACTAAAATATGTATGCTACTCAGGTAGGAAAACCCTTGGGGACCGGCCTCTGCCTTATCATCCCCATGTACCCCAGCCCAACACCAACCCCACACCCCTTCCAGAATACCCTGTTCTCCTCTCCCCGCCCCACTGACCACTCCAACTCCCCCACCCCAAATATGGTCAGCAACTTAAAAGGGAAAAAAATAAAAAAGAGTTCACTCTTTGCCGTTCCAGAGTCCATGAATATAGCAGGAGAGCAAGATGCACCAAGCAGTAAGGGGCAGATTTTAAAAGCCCTAGGCGCGTAAATCCAAGAGGATTTACACGCATAGGAGGGTTACGCGCGCTGGGCCTATTTTCAAAAGGCCCAGCGGCGCACATAAAGCCTCGGGAAGCGTGTAAGTCCCGGGGCTTTACTGAATGGATGGGCAGGGGGCGGGGCGGAGACTGAGTTGAGGCCTCCAGCACAGCAGCCTTTGCCGCTGTGCCGGGGGATCGCGCACTGGCAATCGGCCAGCACGCACAACCTACAGCTGCCCAGAGGCAGGCGCAACTTATAAAATAAAGGTTAGGGGGGGTTAGGTAGGGCTGGGGGGGGGGCCGGGTTAGATAGGAGAAGGGAGGGGAAGGTGGAGGGTGGAAGGAAGGTTCCCCCTGAGGCCACTCCGATTTCAGAGCAGCCTTGGAGGGAATGGGGAAAGCCAGTAGGGCTCCCCAAGGGCTCGGCGCGCGCAAGGTGCACTATTGTGCACCCCCTTGCGCGCACCGACCCTTGATTTTATAACATGCGCGCGGCTGCGCGCGCATGTTATAAAATTGGGTGTACATTTGTGCGCGCCGGGTTGCGTGCACAAATGTACGCCCGCGTGTAGGTATTAAAATCCGGCCCTAAAGCTTTTCTACCATTCTATGTCTACGGGAAAATATCTTGAGGAATCAGGCCCTGAGTTTGTACTCACGGACAACAACCATCATACTTTTAAGGAGTGGGGCTTTAGGGCAGGAGTGGTATATCATAACTAGCCATGGTAAGGGAAATTTTCAGCTGCAACCTAACTAGGTATCTTGCTGCTGAGTATCTTACTGACAGTTTTCTCTTAAAAAGTACATTTGGCTGAAGCTGCAGTTTTTTCTAGTTTGTGTTAAGTGTTTTCTCTTTTGATTTTCAGAATGAGCTGTGATCTGAGCACCTAGCACAGAACTTTCTTTGCTGGATATATGCTGGGACACCTTGGGGAATAACGGCCTAGTGGTGGGAGGAGGACTGTAAGGGGTACAGGGAGCTTGGAGACTCACACTGGTGGATCATGTATGAGTGCCTCCCCCATCCTCCACGTCAATAAATGTACTCCTTCACACATTTCTTGTTTTTCCCAGTGTTTGCTGCATTATGTGTGGCTCAAAGTATGCTTTTACATGATCCCTGATTATTTTTCTGTTCTACGAATGTAGCAGATGCTGTATTGTGGTTACTCCTTTGCGAGCCCCACAGTTTAACTTTTTATTTACTGCTTGCCTTCTGCTCCTGTGTCTCTCTTCCGTGCTTTATTTTTTATTCTGTGTTTTGGGTGTAGTTAAGTTCTGCATGCAATGGAAAGGCACCTGCTGTTTGTTTGTGGTCTAAGTCTCTTTCATGATGTGGATACAAAACTTCAGTGTCTTTTGTTATATTGGTTTTTTCTTTTTTTCTTCTGTGAATTTTAGCTTTCCTGCTAGCAAGGGATTCTCTGATCCCTTACTAATAAGTTTTTTTCCCTTTTTGGCCAGCACTAAGGATTTCCAGTTTTTCAGTCCATCTCTAAAAGTTTCCTTCTCTCAATGCTGGGATTAGTCAGTTTGGCCCTATATATATTGGGGCTGAGCATGTGCAAAAGACAGAGGGTTTTGGACTTGAGTAGAAGGCGAAGGAGTGTTTTGGCAGTGGTCCTTTGCCAGGTCCCCTGGCCTGAAGAAGCAAATGGAAAGGAGGTTTTGTTGGCAAGATTGGCTTTTTGGAAAAGAGATTTTTCTTGGTGCTGTTTTTGGAGACTTGATCCCAATTCAGGAGGAAATCCCCCTGCCTGAGACAGAGAGTCTAGATGCGTTGCTTACTCTAATCCCAGCTGAAATGGGTGGCTTTTGCATCTGCCTGGAAAAGAGACTTTTTTTTTAAATTTATGCAATCTTAATTACAATATTCAAGAATAAACCTGATTATAGAAACAAATGTACGAAGATACAAAATCAGTGAAAACATCACAAAATCCACCACTCTGTTGAGAGACCTCATACAACAAAAGTCCACAAATATGTGGGATACAATTACATAATTCGAAGAAACTGAAAAATAAAGAAGTAAGTAGCACTATTTTTACAGGGTTCAAATTTACAATTGAGAATCTTATCTCAGCCTTACTGGGAATCAGATGGAAGCTACAATTAAGATTCTTATGAATGTATAACTTTATCACTTACAAACTGTGTTAACTGAGAGGGCAAGAAAAAATATAAAACACATCTTTATATTTAAAATAATATTTGCAAGGAAATTTCAACAAAAATAAAGCACCGATCTGTAACAGTCTAAGTCTAAGTAATAAAAATTGTTTTTTCTTCTTCTGAGTCCGTTTTGACACATCTGGGAAAACCCTAATGTGAAATTGCAAAAATGTCTCAGACTATTGTCTGAAAAACAATCTCAAAACTAAGTCTCTGTCCAGTTCCAGTACAAACATTACTATCATAGACCTAGTAGATTCATCAAATCGCTATAAATATAGTGAAAATAGCAGCCACAATATAAAAGGGTACGGTTAGGAAAATTGCCAGCCTGCCAAATCACATAAGTAAATAACACATGCGGCATTGCATCAGTGTGTCGGCCTTGTGTCAGCGTGTTGCACATTGCATCAGCACATGCCGCGTCATTTTATGTGGCTAGCATAAATTAGTATGTGGTGCATTATTTTTTTCTGTTTATATATACAGGCTTCCTGCAGCTGCCTCTTTGAGGGAGTGTTAGGCATTTGGAGAGAGGAGGTAGGTAGGTGTTGTTGGTGGCTAGTTAGAAGTTCTTTATAGTGATTACTGAGTGAGTTGTCTTGTTTTCTGTTGCACTCTGTTTCCCTTTGCCTTGGTCTTTTATCTTCTTTGTTGGAGTGAAAGATTTTGTTTGTTAATCCAGTTTGTCTGTCTGTCTTTTGGTGTTGAGGAGTGGTGGTGGAGGCGTGGTTGTGGAGGAGGAGGTGTGCAGGAGTGAGGAGTGTGTGTGGAGGAGTGAGCCATGTTGGTGCATGAGTGGTGTTTGTGGTGAGGAAGATGGAGTGTGAGAGACGTGGGAAGGAGGAAGAAGAGGAGACAGGAGGACGAGGGCAGGAGTGCTAGGGGAGTAGGAACAGGGACAGGACTAGAGAGAGGCAGCAGGGAAGGGATATGAGGAGGTGGGAGAGGGAAGGGGACAGGCAAGCGAGGACGGAAGGAGGAGGAGGGCAGCAGGCTAGGGATAGAGAGAGAGGGAAAAGGGGAAGGGAGCTGGCAGGGCAGGGTCAGGAGGGGGGAGGTAGAGAAGGGAGAGGGGAGTGGGAGAGAGAGTGAGGAGAGGGAGGACACCTCTCTGGAAGTGGAAGTAGCACCCCTTCAGGCAGCCAGGCAGTAGGACGCCCTCATCTCAGGGCAAGTTCAGCATTCAGGAGAACAAGATAGTTATTGCAGATGTCCTGCAGCATTATGCCATGCTCTTCGGCAGCCATGCAGTCAAGACCTCAAAGGCAGCCAAGGGCCAGATCTGGAGCAACATAGCCCAGGGCATCACGATGCGCAGCAGAGTACAATGAAGCAGGAAGCAGGGGGCCCACAGGAATCAGGACATCAGGGCGTAACTGAAAGCAAAGGTGGCGGCCAGCAATAAAATATGTGGCAGACCGGAGGATGAGCCCTTTGTCCCATCGTCCTGACCCCCATGGAGGCACAACTCATGCAAAAGCTTGGACCGGATGTCTTTGAGGGCATGGCTGAGCAGCTGGACACCATGTGAGCCGCAGCCGGTAAGTTCACCTCACCTGTAAATGGGCAGGCAGCAACGGGTGTACACATCATTTGTCATAAGATGCTCACAATGTTAAGAAGCAAAGTGAACCTCTGATGCCAAATGAAAAAAGGATACTTGTTGCCATTGGTACTTATGTCTTATGTTTTGTTTCCACAGCTCTTACCCACGAAGCTGCCTGTCCCAGCCAGGAAGCCCCAGGGACCAGCAGTGCACCACCATCTTTGCACAGGCCCTTCCTCATGGATGCTCAGACCCAGGTCAGCAAGGAGGAGGAGGATGAGCAGCAGCAGGCATAGGCTCAGGAGTCATTTGTGATGCTGCAACCTCTGGGTTTACCCAGCCCACTCAATGTGTCCCTCAACCTGTCTGGCTTCATGGAGGAACAGAGCCTTCAGTGGGAGCCTACAGATTCTCCACATCCTCAAGCCAGCACACCACAGCACCAGCCCGATACAATACGCCCTCAGCAGGAGCAGCCCATAAGCCCCATTATGCCACATTTGGAGGCCCAAATTCCAGCATTCCTCACTACCATCACGACACCACCACCAGCACCCCCACCAGCACCAGCATCAGGCCCAGCAACAGTGCCAACAACATCCCTGCCACCAACAGAGGAATCCATGCACAAGCAGCTGGACCAGTTGGAAAGGAGACATGGTACACCTCCAATACATACGGGCAGAGCTAGTGCACCTCAGAAGGGTTGTCAACAGGCAGAACTAGATCCTGCAAGATCAAACAGCCACAAACATGCACAACGTGATGATGCTAGCTGCAGCAGTCAACAGTATGACAAATATGCTGATATAGATCCTGCAAAGGATGCCTGAGCAGCCACCCAAGTCTTCCCCAGCATCACTGGAGTCTACACCCAGCAGCAGTTCTCGGGATGACAGAAGCCCAAGGGGGTAGGCCCCCAAAATCCATGCCCCCCCCAAGTGGCAAGCCACGATATGGCAAGGGGCCATAAAGGACTAAGGGAGGTGCCATTGAATGCCAAATAAGAAGAGTTGTATGGGAGGAAGTGATGTTACCACAGGAGATGGTTGCTTGAGAGCAGAGCTCCTCTACGTGCCTAGTTTTCTCAGTGAGTTGCGGGAGCTTTTCTTTCCTCCCAGCAGCGGGTGAAACTCTCAGGACCATTGGCGCGATGGCAGCAAAACGAAAGAACATCGACTTTATACAATTTTCTTACCAGAGGAGCAAGGCTGCAGAGAGCTAGGATGACTGTCATGGCACCAGCTCAGATGGCCTCGTGAAAAATGTGAGTCCAGATGATAATTTTAATGTGACCTTGGCGAACCCCCCTGACCCGCGCAGAATTTAGAGATTGGTTCTGCAGCCTGAGAAAGGATCTAAAATGCTACAAAAAAGAGATTATGGGAATATTGGAAGACTTTTGTGAGAGCTCACTAATATATGTCATAGAGTTGATGAAATGGACTCATGAATGGATGCCTAGGCTGAAACTTCTAAACATCTTCAGGAAGTCTGCGCTGAGCTTCAGGAAGAAAACTCAGCCATGAAGGAAAAGCTAGCATACTTGGAAAATAGGGCAAGATGTGGGAATCTCTAAAAATGCTGACTGTACTTCCCTAATAGCATGCTTTTGTAAACAGCTGGCTATTGATAACCCGGAAGAGGGAGAGACTACTGTCAATATTAAATTGGATAGAGTACATCGAGCCTTGGGGGCGGCCAATAATAACCGGATGCGGGACATAATATTGTGCTTCCATGATTTCTCCCTGAAAGAGAAGGTGGCTACTGCGGTGAGGAAGCAGGCCACTTGATCCTGGGAAAGCCAAGAGATAGCTGTATTCACTATTCACAGATTTTTCACAAGCCACATTGCAGAACAGACAAGAACTGCGAGAAGTCACTACCTTTCTCCACAAGGAAAATGTTAAATATAGATGGATGCATCCCTTTGGTCTCTCATTCTCTTGGGACAGTGTGACTTCCAAGATCCTTTCTATAACTGAAGCGGCCTCTGTATTCTGCCTAACATCAGAAGCCATATAAAGGCTTTAATATGAGGGATGCAATACCAAAGTGGCAGAGAGTGGACACTTATAATAGCTGGCTCAAGAGAAACTTATAACACTCAACAAATAGTACTTATTCTGATATAATGTTACAGTATTTTTGTTGGCACCTGTTTAAGAGTTAGAATTCTAGACACTTTATTCAACATAGTTTTTGTGCCTTATTATGAACCGTTGTGATGGCACCCGCTTAACGACGGTATAGAAAAGTAGGGATGTGAATCGTGTGCCATATCGTCTTAACGATTGAAATCGTGTGGCAGGAGAAGAAAATCATGTTAGGCACGATTATTTCGTTGAAAAATCGTTAAAAATCGTTTTTTCCGATTAGTGCGCACTAACTCCCAGTTAGTGCGCACTAACGGGAGTTAGTGCGCACTAACAGAAATTGATACAATTTGACACTTTTCAGGTCAGTTAAGGTCAGTTTAGGAATGAATATGTATTCCTATTGGCTGCCCTCTTATTTATTCATGTTACCAAGGTTCCCACTGACAGTATATGGGGGATGGGAAATGGAAACAGTTGGTAGCTTGACAAAAAAAGTAATGTGATCAGTCAATGTGACTAGAACTTGTGCCCTAACCCTGATACCAGGGGTGTTGTGATCTTCATGTACACACAGTGCCCTATCCCTATTAATACCAGGAGTGTTGTGATCTTCCTGCACACAGTGCCCTAACCCTGGCACCAGGGGTGTTGTGATCTTCATGTACACACAGTGCCCTATCCCTATTAATACCAGGAGTGTTGTGATCTTCCTGCACACAGTGCCCTAACCCTGGCACCAGGGGTGTTGTGATCTTCCTGCACACAGTGCCCTATCCCTATTAATACCAGGAGTGTTGTGATCTTCCTGCACACAGTGCCCTAACCCTGACACCAGGGGTGTTGTGATCTTCCTGCACACAGTGCCCTATCCTATACCAGGAGTGTTGTGATCTTCCTGGACACAGTGCCCTAACCCTGACACCAGGGGTGTTGTGATCTTCCTGCACACAGTGCCCTATCCCTATTAATACCAGGAGTGTTGTGATCTTTCTACACACAGTGCCCTAACCCTGACACCAGGGGTGTTGTGATCTTCCTGCACACAGTGCCCTATCCTATACCAGTAGTGTTGTGATCTTCCTGGACACAGTGCCCTAACCCTGACACCAGGGGTGTTGTGATCTTCCTGGACACAGTGCCCTAACCCTGACACCAGGGGTGTTGTGATCTTCCTGCACACAGTGCCCTATCCCTATTAATACCAGGAGTGTTGTGATCTTCCTGCACACAGTGCCCTAACCTTGACACCAGGGGTGTTGTGATCTTCCTGCACACAGTGCCCTATCCTATACCAGGAGTGTTGTGATCTTCCTGGACACAGTGCCCTAACCCTGACACCAGGGGTGTTGTGATCTTCCTGCACACAGTGCCCTATCCCTATTAATACCAGGAGTGTTGTGATCTTCCTGCACACAGTGCCCTAACCCTGACACCAGGGGTGTTGTGATCTTCCTGCATGCAGTGCCCTATCCCGCCTGTATTACTAGTGAGAGGCTGGCTTCACAGACAGGGGGGAGCTTCCTGACCCTCACTCCTCCCCTCCCCATGTCCCAGCCAGTGAATGATGTGTGGGTTGGGGGGGGGGGGAGGATGGTGAAGGGTGAGACAGCTCCTTCCCTGCATTACTAGTGAGAGGCTGGCTTCACAGACAGGAGGGAGCTGCCTGACCCTCACTCCTCCCCTCCCCATGTCCCAGCCAGTGAATGGTGTGTGGGTTGGGGGGGGGGGAGGATGGTGAAGGGTGAGACAGCTCCTTCCCTGCATTACTAGTGAGAGGCTGGCTTCACAGACAGGAGGGAGCTGCCTGACCCTCACTCCTCCCCTCCCCATGTCCCAGCCAGTGAATGGTGTGTGGGTGAGGGGGGGAGGATGGTGAAGGGTGAGACAGCTCCTTCCCTGCATTACTAGTGAGAGGCTGGCTTCACAGACAGGGGGGAGCTTCCTGACAAAAATAACAAAAATAATAAACAAACAAGTTCTAGTCACATGAGTGATGATCATCACGTTACTTTTTTTTGTCAAGCTTCCAACTGTTTCCATTTCACATCCCCCCAACCATTACCTCAGTGGGAACCTTGGTAACATCAATAGATAAGAGCACAGCCAGCCAATAGGAATACATATTCATTCCTAAGTGACCTTTACTGACCTGGGAAGTGTCAACACTTTGTTTCATTTTCTGTTGGTTTTCGTGAGTTTCCAGTTCCATTTCCCATCCCCCCAACCATCACCCCAGTGGGAACCTTGGTAACATCAATAGATAAGAGGGCAGCCAGCCAATAGGAACACATATTCATTCCTAACTGACCTTTACTGACCTGGAAAGTGTCAATTTGTATCATTTTCTGTTAGTGCGCACTAACACGATTTAACGATTTTTAACGATAAATCGTTAGAATTTCTATTGTATTGTGTTCTATAACGATTTAAGACGATATTAACATTATCGGACGATAATTTTAATCGTTGAAAAACGATTCACATCCCTATAGAAAAGATTTTAAATAAATAATAAATAAATAAATTCTGGAGCACATCCAGCTATTAAGGATATCTCGTGATTTCAACTTCCTTTGATCACGGAGTGCTTCTTCACCCATATCTCAGGAGTCTTTTATAAATATTCATTTTTTGAAAAGTTTTGTATCTCATTAGCTGGGGGATATATATATCTTCTGCTGTATAAATAGCTCTTTTTTTTCTTTCTGATGATGCTAATCTATGTGGCTACTCATTGTTTAATTACAGCTTTTTCTCTCTAGGCATGAGAGATATCCTTTCCTTGATGTCTCCTCTTCCTCCCTGGGGGTGGGAGTGTTGGATCTGCAAGGAGGTTACTGTGGATCTGATATGTTTATTGGTGTGTGTGTGTGTGTGTGGGGGGGGGGGGGTTGTTTATGGTTTATATGGGTTGGGGAGATATGCACATCCTCCTTTGTTCTTCAGTGGTCACCTTTTTATATTCTTACTGACCATGTTTGCAGCTGAAGTTTTTGGGCATGATTTACTTAACTTTTTATGTATCTTATGGTTGCAATATTCCCCTCTTTAATGTTATTGTTGCGTATTACCTTCTTGACGATGTTTGCATTATTCCACCTTTTGTATAGGCCTAAAAACTGTTTGTATTGATCTTTCACACTTTCTCATGGCTTCTTTTCGGGTGGTATCTCTTAATATAAAAGGGCTCAATTCTCCATTTAAGAGGAACTTAGTTTTTAGAGAGATGGGGGATTTGAAGGCAGATATAATATTTGCCCAGGAGACTTATTTAAAGGGCAGATTTTAGTTTTTACTTAAATCTTCCAAATATCCAAATCAATAATTTGCCACCTGTTGTAAAAATGCTAAGTATTCTGGGGTGTGCATATTGTTTTCAGCAAATTTTGTCTTTGATTGTCAACTATGCATAAGGCATCCTATAGGGCATTACCTTTTGATGCAAATATTGGTTAATGGTGTATTATATACTATTGTCAACATTTATGTTCCCAACAAAGATGAGGGTGTGTTTCTGGATAAGCTGCATCAGTTATTACTTGTGTAGTATGTGTGTAACCTAATCATTGGGGGAGACTTTAATTTTGCCAGATTGACTAAGTGGTGTGTGACCGCCGCTTCTTCCCATAGAAACAATTTGAGAAACCTCATGGAAGAATGGCACCTGATCGATGTTTGGAGGGTACATTACCCTTCCTCTTGTTTTTACACCTTTTATTCCCATCCTCGTGATTCCCACTCGAGAATAAATTATTTTTTTCTAGATAAGTCCATCTTTGCCAAAGCAATTCACTTGGGTATATCTTCTATCATATGGTCTGACCTCACTCTGGTTTGGGTGGATCTTGTTTTTGACCATTACGATAGAGGAATGAGATTTTGGTGCCTGAACGATTCACTATTTGAGATTCTCTGTTTAGGAACAATACAGGGGTCTCCCCTCCCACAATTGTTTGGGACTGCTTAAAGGCTTACCTGTGCAGCCTTTTAATCTCGAGAGCCTCATTTGTTAAGAAGCAGAGGGAGAAGGAGTCACAGGCCTTACGCCAGATAATCCAGATTTTATCCCAAAAGCACCAATCTAATGGTTCAAAAAAGACGCTGTCTCTGTTAACTAAAGCTAGGGAAGATTTAATGAGACTGGAATCGGCTAAGATGATACATATGCTGGAGATTACTAATCAGTAATTTTTTGAAGGGGGAAACAAAGGAGAGAAATTATTAGCCAACAAACTGAAGAAAATGTTTCAAAATTGTGTTTTGAAAATTAAAGATGAATCTGGTGCTATTCTTACTAGCAATTCTGAAGAGGTTTCTTCAGTTCTATGGGAACCTGTATGGGGCAGAGGCGAGCATCTCTCTTGAGATGATAGAAAGTGACTTTCATGATATTCCCCTCCCAGCTCTATCAGAGAACATGCGAATGGAATTGGATAAAGAGATCTCTAGCTCCGAGATCTTAACTGCCATACAGACTCTTAAGGCAGGCAAAGCACCTGGTCCCGACAGCCTAACAGCTAAATTTTATAAGCACTTTGCCCCCTTTTTTGTTGCCCATTTACAAAAGGTGTTTAATTTTTTAAGAAATGGTGGGTTATTACATTGTAATTCTAATGTAGCAGGCATCACCATTATTGCTAAATCCGGTCGTAACCCCATGTTATGCAGGTCTTATCTCCCTATTTCTCTAAATAATTTGGATCTTAAGATTTTAGATCTTTAAGATTCGCTTAGTAACGCTATGTATAGCGTTACTAAGCGAATACGGGAGTGCTGCATCTACAAATGTTAGCTCGCTGTGCAATTTTTTGTGATCACAGTGGATGTGACGTTTATGTTCATTTGAATCTTCCCGAGTGACTCTAAAGCCCCTGAAGCAGCTTGTATAGCGAAACTCAGCCAGAGTCGGGCAAGCAAGAGTCAATAAAGTCCACTTTACCGATTCCATCTTGTTGTGTGTTTGCTATCAGCCATCTTGGATCGGCTACCGGTTTGTTTCCTTGGACCTTTGTTTAGGGGGTGCCTTTTTCTTCCATGGTTCTGCAGCAGCTCAGCCCTGCTCTTTTGGGCACCTTCCTTATGTGAGTATTCCAGTTCTGTCTCTACTGTCCACTGGCCACCAGTTCCTGAGGGTAAGGTGGCCGGTCCAGGTAGAAGACCTGAATCTGTTCTTGCTCCAGCCTGCCTTATCTGGGACCAGCCCTGCTCCTCCTCTGTGGTGACAACATTGGCAGTACTGGATCATTTTGCAGTTTGCTTTGCAAGCAAAAAACGGCAAACAGTGCATATTATTGCAACAGTATGTACTCTACTATTTTATCATGTAAAGCAGCCTTTTCAAAGTTATCCACTTTTGCAAACAGTAAAGTTTTACATGTAGTTTTACACTTGCAAAATTGTATTTAAATTGATAGCTAATGAGTGACTGCAAAGCAAAATTATTCAAAGCAGCTCATTAATTAATAGTACATAGTAAAACTACACATGAAATGTGCTTTGCAAATTGGATTTCATGGTATATTTTATTTTGCAAAATTTATATTGCAAAACTACACTTACCACTATTCTTACTTTTCTTGCAGATTAGAGCACTATGTCGTCTCATATTCACAGAACAAACATTTTAGGAGAAAGGCTCTTATAAACTAGGAGAAGAGTAATTGAATAAAGGTTCCTTATATTTAAAACTTGCTAAACTAGTCTGTTAATAAGCTTCTTCTCAATAATTCAATGCCAAATCATTTCTCTTTAAACTCTTGCACAATCCATGTATCCTGTTCAACAATTTCACCAAAATTAACTTCTGCAACATATGCTTGGTATTCAAAATTGCTAAAATTTGGCCAGAAAATATTATTCAATTTTTTATACAACTAGAAACTGACATACTTAAAACAGGACACTGATACAAATTGGCATGCTGCAAATGTTATTTGAAGTTGTAAATTCCATGTAAATTGAATGAGGAGCATGTTTATATTAAAACAAACATAGGTCACGTGATGCTGTGAGAGAGATCAGACGCATGTTGCCTTCTCTCCGGACACCCTCTCCCTCCTGCACATATATTCTGTTCCTTTTACAATACCTTTAACTTTCTGGCAGTAGAGCCCGGCTACACTATTGGACTGTGGGAATTTGCTATTTATTTATTTATTTATTTAGTGATTTTTTATATACCGCGGCACGTTAAAAACATCACCTCGGTTTACAATAAACAATAACACAGCAATAAGCTTTACATTCAACAGGAAATACAGTGTACAAAATGGTTCAATTATTAACAAGAATTTAAAACAAGTACAATAAACCAATGAACGAATGCAAAGAACAGTTCAATGTTAAATAGTAAGTCGAGTGTTAACCATGTGATCAGAGACAGTAAAGTCAATTTATAGCAGCGAGGAACATCTATACGGGTCAGCAGTGGAGGATCGTAGGAGAAGGGTTATACAGGATAGATAAATCGGAAAGTCAGGAGTAGACATGGTCAGTGAGTGTAAGCTTGCTCAAACAGCCAGGTTTTGAGGTTCTGCTTAAATTTCCTGTGGCAGGGTTCTAGGCGTAGATCAGTGGGCATTTTGTTCCAAATGTTAATGCCGGCTATCGTGAATGAGCGTTCTCTAGTGGCCGCATGTTTGATGTGTTTAATTGGAAATAACGAAAGTTTGGCTTGGTGAATTTTTCTAATTGGTCTCTTTGAAGTGTGGAAAGTAAAGTGGTCATGGAACCATTGCATATCTTGGTTGTAGATTGACTTATGGATGAGTGTGAGAACTTTGAAAAGAATCCTAGATGCTACAGGAAGCCAATGAAGGAACATGAGAGCTGGAGTAATGTGATCATGGCGGTGTGTATTAGTGAGTAGGCGAGCAGCGGCGTTTTGTAACATCTGTAGTGGTTTGTAGTGTGTTTTAGGGAGACCTAGAAGTATAGCATTACAGTAGTCCAGTTTTGGTAATATTGTGGCTTGAAGCACTGTCCTGAAGTCATAAGGATGTAGCAGAGGTTTAATTCTTTTTAGTGTATGTAATTTGAAGAATCCATTTTTGATTGTATCCGTGATGAATTTCTTCAAGGAGAAATGATTATCGACGATAACGCCAAGGCTGCGGACTTGTTGTAAATGGAGTGAGTCCGAGGGTGAGATGAGTGATGGGTTGAAGGAGGTATTATTGTGTGGTGAAATGATGAGGAGCTCTGTTTTGGAAGTGTTTATTGCTAGGAAGTTTTCAGTAAGAAGTTTCTTTATTTCCATCAGGGCCGAATCCCAAGTTTTAAGGGCATTAGATAATGAATCGTTGATAGGGATGAGGATCTGTACATCATCTGCGTATATGAAATGAGGAAGGCCTAGTTTGACCAGAAGACGACAGAGTGGAGCTAGGTATATATTGAAGAGGGTAGATGAAAGCGAGGATCCTTGTGGAACACCTTGTGCTAGATTTCTAGGTTTCGAAACATAGCAGTCAACTTTTACACTGTATGTCCTGTCCTTCAGAAATGATTGGAGCCAGCATAGGGCAGTGCCAGTAATACCAATTTGTGCGAGTCGGGAAAGGAGGGTATTGTGGTTGACCGTGTCAAATGCAGAAGAAATATCAAGGAGAGCCAGTAAGTAAGAATGACCAGAATCAATGGTTTTGAGTATTGAGTCTGAGAGTGATACCAGAAGAGTTTCTGTACTATGGTTCTTACGGAACCCATATTGTGAAGGGAAGAGTAATAGATTATCGTCAAGAAAGTCAGTGAGTTGTTTATTGATGACTTTCTCTAAGATTTTAGACAAGAATGGGAGGTTGGATACTGGATGATAGTTAGCCGGTTCCGACGGATCCAAATCAGTTTTTTTGAGTGTAGGCTTTATTATAGGATGTTTGAGTTGCATTGGAAAAACTCCAGTCGCAATTGATTTGTTGATAATGTTAGCGATGGGGGTGGCAATCCTTGTGGGAATAGAGAGGAGTGTTTTGGTTGGCATGATATCGATCGGGTGCATGGCAGGTTTGATTTTTTTAAGGATCCCCTCAATTTCTGATACAGTTATCGTTTCGAAATTTGACAGCGTAGTAGAGGTGCACATGGTGTTGGAAGTTAGTAGGGTTGTTGGCGGAGCTGGATTAGAGAAGCGAGCCATGATATTAGCCACTTTGTCATAGAAGTAGGTAGCTAGTTTCTCACATTTGTTTTCATTTTCATTGGTTTGGTAGGAATGTATGGTAGGAGTGATTATGCTAGATACATATTGGAAGAGGGCACGCGGGTTGAACTGGTATTGGTGTATTCTTGCTGTATAATAGTTTTTCTTGGATTCATCGGTGGTTTTACGGTATTGGTGGAGTAGGGATTTGTACTTTAGAAGTAGTGTTGGATCTTGGTTTCTGCGCCATTTCTTTTCTAGTTTACGAAGATCGAGTTTCATGGTTCTCAGGTCTGTGGTGTACCAGGGTTTTTTGTTTTTCTTCTCAGAGCAGATCTCTTTTGTTAGAATAGGGCAGAGTCGATTTGCAATGTTACTGGTAAGTTGATGCCAAGAAGAACAGGCGGAGTTAGCATCAGAGAGGTCTAGTTTGTGGATATCCTCTGCAAGGGCCTCAATAATATCTTCAGTTTTACATTTTTTTCTGAAATTTATGGTTCTTTTCTTAGGAAGTGGCGTGTGGGGGTTGTAGTTGAAAGTGCAGCATGCATCAACTCGATAGTGGTCTGACCAAGGTATAGGAGTGCATTGGGGGTGGTCAGAGCATATTAGTGAGTTCGTGAATATAACATCCAGAATGTGTCCTGCCTTGTGTGTGGGTTCCGAGACTATTTGTTTAAAACCAAGTGCGTTTAGCGTAGAGAGTGTGGCATCACATGCTGGTGTAAGAGGTGAGCGATCAAAATGAAGGTTAAGATCGCCAAGTATGATGGCAACATAATTGCCAAGTATATTGGCAATTATGTTGACGCGACTGATGCTGAGAAATAAAGACCGGTAGCGATCAAGAGAAATTAAGATGGCTGACCTGGGGGAGGAAGATGATGCAGAAAAAATCTCTGATAATGTAGCCGCTGAAGTGGAATATCCCTCATCTGAATTAGCAGCCACAATCATTATGTTGCGTCCGTCGGTCTTCAACAGCTTCGCCCCGCTTGTTGTACCCCTATCTCGCCTCCTCCCACTTACCTGGGCAAGATGGCTACTGCAGCATCGTCAAGCCGACCTCTCTGGTGTCCCCAGAATGGCTATGGTGCAGCTGTACGCCATTGCTCCTCCCAGGTACCTACTAGGGTGCGCGCGCGCAACCCACGTCTATGTACGTCCAGTGGAGCGAACCTTGAGGGCGTTCCCTCATCTGACGTCACGCCAATCCGGGTATATCTACTTCTCAAGTTTGCTAGCTTTTTGAGTTGGCAATTATAGACTCGAATGGACTCGAACTTTTCCTGTCTGCGCTACTCTGCCGCTTTCCTGCTGCCTGCAGGAAGCTCTACCTCTCCCCTTCGGGGTTTGCTACTAACTTGGGTACCCGCTCATCGGGGGCCCTCTGTTCTATTTTCAGGTGCCATTCAGGGAACAGGTACTCGCTCCTCGAGGGCCTGCTCTCCCTGCCTCAGTGCCTGTACCATCTACGACTATCTGGTGGAATCATATCCATAACAGCTAACACCGAGTGAGTACTCTAATATCTCATCTGTCTCATCCACAGTAACTCCTTGCTGGGTAACCTGCTGCGGAACCTCCTGACGTCACCTAGGAGAGAAGGGCTCCCTCTGCCAAGGTCCCTGAGACTACAACTCACCACTGCCACCTGGTGGCTACTTCAAGCTGTATAATAAAAGAGTTCAGATTCCGGTGTTTTGTGTTTAGAGTCTAGCCAAGTGCTGTGGCTCCTCACGGGGCTCCTTCCTGTGGGCGTGGTCATCTCCACAGCACCCAAGGATCCATTAAAACACACGTAATAACAATACATTACAGTACTGGAGGGACAAATGGTCAAGCTGTTGGCCCAGTTTGAGGGGACTGGTACACAGTTTGCTGGCTTTCAACAGGGTCTATCGGAAGCTGAACACCGCATATCTCGATTGGAAGATCGAGTGGGCACTTTGGAAACCATTGTCATTGAACTGCAGAATTCTACTGATTTTCTTAAAACTAAAGTGGATGATTTGGGAAATCATTCCTGAAGAAACAATTTGAGGTTGGTGGGCATCCTAGAATCGATTCCGAAGTCTAAGTGGGTGGCAGTCTTGGAAAGATGGCTGCCACCAGCACTTGAACTGGGCACAAGCAGCGGGCCTGTGTGCTTGTGTTGCCACCATCGCTACTCGACATCCTCACCGGCCCAGGGATCCACCCCCAACTATATCAGATTCATTACAGATTGCTACTCCTTAGCAAGACGATATCTGAGACACTACAAGATTGCTGACTCCTCCTTCTTTAGGAGCCAATAATAACAGATTGCTACTCCTAGCTTGTCAACTAAGCTCATTCAGAACAGATTGCTACTCCGCAGTCTAACAGCAGATTTATTACAGCTTGAAAAGAACAAATAGGTTGAGCTCTCAAAATCAAGACAAAAATTGAGGTAAAACCCGAACAATCATACTTAGCATTCTGAATTTTGCCCATAAAGTGGAAATACTGAGGGCAAATAGACCTTTGTAATCTCTACAATATGAAGGACATAAAATATTACTTTTTCAGCATTACTCAGCATCAATGACATAAAAAAAAGGAGATCTTTTAAGAACAAAAGAAATTGCCATGCTGGGTCAGACCAAGGGTCCATCAAGCCCAGCATCCTGTTTCCAACAGAGGCCAAACCAGGCTACCAGAACCTAGCAATTACCCAAACACTAAGAGGATCCCATGCTACTGATTCAATTAATAGCAGTGGCTATTCCCCAAGTAAACTTGATTAATAGCCGTTAATGGACTTCTCCTCCAAGAACTTGTCCAAACCTTTTTTGAACCCAGCTATACTAACTGCACTAACCACATTCTCTGGCAACAAATTCCAGAGCTTTATTGTGCATTGAGTGAAAAAGAATTTTCTCCGCTTAGTCTTAAATGTGCTACTTGCTAACTTCATGGAATGCTCCCTAGTTCTTCTATTATTTGAAAGTGTAAATAACCAATTCACATCTACTTGTTCAAGACCTCTCATGATCTTAAAGACCTCTATCATATCCCCCCTCAGTCGTCTCTTCTCCAAGCTGAACAGCCCTAACCTCTTCAGCCTTTCCTCATAGGGGAGCTGTTCCATCCCCTTTATCATTTTGGTTGCCCTTCTCTGTACCTTCTCCATCGCAACTATATCTTTTATGAGATGTGGCGACCAAAATTGTACACAGTATTCAAGGTGCGGTCCCACCATGGAGCGATATAGAGACATTATGACATTTTCCGTTTTATTAACCATTATTAACCATTATTAACCATTCCCTTCCTAATAATTCCTGTTTGTGCTCAACTTTTTATTCCCTCCTAAACTGAGGGTTCTTCATTAGGGAAAGGTTCTGTATTTTGATACTGCATTAGAAGCAACTCTTTTCCTTCAAAATATGGTTAATGACTGACCTGCAATGATCTGCTTTTCTTTTTTTCTGAAGGATTGATTATTATAAACAAGATCTGCAATGGTCATTGCAATGTAACTTTTATTGGTTCACAGTGTGAGAGATTGTTTACCTACTATTTGGAGAAATCCAAATTTTCATTGCTCCATTGTTCCCAGGATTTCTACATTTTCTTTCTCTCTCAGCATTTGACAAGATGCCATTTTCTTATTTTTCTCATCAGTCTGGTTTGACTTTTTTTTTCTATTTTCTTTCAGAGGGGAGAGGGTTCCTTAGGCATGATTCATGAAGACTCCTACTCTTTGGTTTTTTAAATAGTTGCTCTTGTGCTTTTATTTTTGGTTTACTATATCTCTGCCAAATGATCATATTTTGTTGGGGGGGGGAGGGGGGAGGGGGGATGGAGTGCGGAGGGGATCTGAGTTGGAAGTTGTGTTACCTTCTACTAGTTAAGAGTAACTATCTACCTTTTATTTTCAAACTTACATGTTTTTTTTATAGATACTATACAACAATCTTTTCTTTTAGGACCAGTGGGTGTATTTTATATATGGCTAGCAGTCTTAAGTGTTTATCTTGGAATGTCTGTGGTATAGGTAATGTTATGAAATGCTACAAATTATTGCAAACTATGAGTTGCTTTCATACTGATATTGCCTTACTGCAGGAGATGCATTTGACAGATATTGACAATCCAAACTGCAGAAGCAATGGATTGGACAAGTATACTATGCCTCCTCTACTGCTCATAAAGTAAGAGTGGCAATATTATTGAATAAATCCTTACATTTCCAGATGCTTAAAGTTATTAAAGACATTGAAGGTTGTTATATATTTGTTGAGGGGCGTTTATTTGGATGTCATATACTTCTGGGGAATGTATATGCTCCTAATGCTTTTCCTCAAGCTTGTTTTACTCAAATAGTGAATTTTCTATCACATTACTCACAGATTCCTATCCTGTTGGGAGGAGACTTTAATGTGGTATCTGACCCCATGCTAGATCATGTTCCTGCTAAATCTCTTAGGAGTAGTGATAATAGAAGGGATATTCCTTATTTGTGTGAACATCTACATCTGTTAGATGCTTGGAGGTGTTTACACTCTCTAGAGATTGATTCTACCCATTATTCTAGAGCACATGATACTAAATCCATATTGGTTTATTTTTTAATCTCAGATACTTCTTTTTCACAAGTGCACAGTGCTGAAATTGGCCCTATGGAGATTTCAGATCACACCCCTATATGGAACATTTTAGAGGGTTTCATGACATCCATTACTAAAGAGTAATCCTATTTATATCATGAAAAAACTTTTCATTCTTATTTGAGCCAACAATGAAAAGACTATGTGGACTTTAATGGAATTCATACAGACACTCCTTTACTATTTTGGAAAGTGGCCAAAGCTGTATTGTGAGATGCTTGTCTCTGAATCCAATTTCCTCTTTCCCTCCCCCCCCCCCCCCCATCAAAGCAGAGAGCGATGTTGCAGTTCCATCATAAGTAACAAAGCTTATTGGTTAAGGGTATTAATCCCATGCCCTCTGTTAAGAGTAGAGATGTGCTTTGGGTAAAAATTTCATGTCGAGCTTTGTTTCGGGGCCCCCCGCGGGAATTTTGTTTTTCCCGCAGTTCGGGGTTTTTTTTTCGCTGGCTTGGAGGAGAAGTCCATTAACTGCTATTAATCAAGTTTACTTAGGGGTAGATTTTCAAAAACGGCGTGTTCGTGTACTTTTGTTGGCGCTCCAGGTGCAAACAAAAGTACGCGGGATTTTAGTAGATACGCGCGTAGCTGCGCGTATCCGCTAAAATCCTGGATCGGCGCGCGCAAGGCTACCTATTCCGTGTAGCCGGCGCGCGCTGAGCCGCGCAGCCTGCCGCTGTTCCCTCCAAGGCCGCTCCAAAATCGGAGCGGCCTCGGAGGGAATTCGCTAACGCCCTCCCCTCACCTTCCCCTCCCTTCCTCTACCTAACCCACCCCCCAGGCCCTGTCTAAACCCCCCCTACCTTTGTTGGGGGATTTACGCCTCCCAGAGGGAGAAGTAAATCCCTGCGCGCCAGCGGGCCGCTGGCGCGCCTAGACGCAACCTGGGGGCGGTTCCGGAGGGCGCGGCTACACCCCTGGCCCGCCCCGGGCCGAAACCACGCCCCCGGGCCCGCCCCCGAAACGCCGCGTCCCGCCCTGAAAACGGCATGCCGCTCGGCCCCGCCCCCGACACGCCCCCGACACGCCCCCCTCGGAAAACCCCGGGACTTACGCGAGTCCCGGGGCTCTGCGCGCGCCAGTAGGCCTATTGAACATAGGCGCACCGGCGCGCAGGGCCCTGCTCGCGTAAATCCGGGCAGATTTATGCGAGCAGGGCTCTTAAAATCCGCCCCTTAGGGAATAGCCACTGCTATTAATTGCATCAGTAGCATGGGATCTTCTTGGTGTTTGGGTAATTGCCATGTTCTTGTGGCCTGGTTTTGGCCTCTGTTGGAGACAGGATGCTGGGCTTGATGGACCCTTGGTCTGACCCAGCATGGCAATTTCTTATGTTCTTATGTTCTTATGAGTTATAAGGTTCAAAGCTTCATAATCTGCTGTGGCTATATGAACATTCATTGTTTGTCATCCATTAATGGCTATTAATCAATTATACTTAGGGAATAGCCACTGCTATTAATTGCATCAGTAGCATGGGTTCTTCTTAGTGTTTGGGTAATTGCCAGGTTCTTGTGGCCTGGTTTTGGCCTCTGTTGGAAACAGGATGCTGGGCTTGTTGGACCCTTGGTCTGTCCCAGCATGGCAATTTCTTATGTTCTTATGTCCCTTTTCTGTAGAGATTACCATCTAATTAACATGACCTGATTGCACAAGAGACTCTAATTATATTTCGATGACAGTATAAGAACATAAGAACATAAGAAAATGCCATACTGGGTCAGACCAAGGGTCCATCAAGCCCAGCATCCTGTTTCCAACAGTGGCCAATCCAGGCCATAAGAACCTGGCAAGTACCCAAAAACTAAGTCTATTCCATGTTACCATTGGCTATTCTCTAAGTGAACTTAATAGCAGGTAATGGACTTCTCCTCCAAGAACTCATCCAATCCTTTTTTAAACACAGCTATACTAACTGCACTAACCACATCCTCTGGCAAGTATACTTTTGAGTATGAGGCAGAGAGGTCTTGAGTGAAAAGCTGCCTTCAAAAAGTGGAAGCCCCAGCTCTAAGACCTTCCTGCACCCATTCCACTCCCCACCGTCAAAATAGTGTGCCAGAGTCCAGCACTTAAGGATATGTATAGGAAAACCTTTTACATGGATAATGCCTAAGAGGTGAACTGTTCCAAGCCAGGCACATATCTTACAGGCACCCCCTGTCTGACTTTGTTCCTTTGGCGCCCGGGTCTCCGGGACTCTACCTTGTCCAGTACAGACTGTACCCTTTCTCTGTTGCTGACAACTCAACCCATAGGACCCTTCCTACGGGTTGCGTAAATCCCACTTCAGCCCAAGGATCATAAGAGCATAAGAACATAAGAAATTGCCATAAGTAAATGTAGGTTATCGTACATTCCAACAGGTGCCAATAAAGTTCGGTTACAATTTCATAAATAAAATCATTATTTCAGTATTGTTGGTCAAGTCCAGGTATATTATTGAGTTACTATCTCTTTGAGTTATTACTTCTTAAATGTAGGATTGAGTAAATTCATTCTCATCTGCATTACCCTGTATTTTCATTCTCTACCCTCCAGACTCTTTAGTGAAAGCTTTTTTAAAGAGCCATGTTTTTACATTTTTCTTAAAAGTTTTGAGATTACTCTGTAATCTGAGTTCAGGGGGCATCGTGTTCCATAGTATGGGTCCAGCCTTTCTCTCACTTGGGTTAATTTACTGAAGGGATTGTTAGTAGTGCTTTGGTTGCTGAGCAGAGGTTTCTTTGTGGAACGTGTACTCGTAAGGCTGTGTTTAGCCAGTCTGCTTCTTTATCATATATTAGTTTGTGTATGGTACATAAGGCCTTGTATTTTATCCTGTATTCGATGGGCAACCAATGTAAGTCTGCTAGAGTTTCAGTTATATGGTCTCTCCTCTTTTTTCCTGTCAGTATTCTGGCTGCAGTATTTTGAAGTATCTAGAGTGGTCTTATCGATGTGCTTGGCAGTCCTAGTAAGAGTGCATTGCAGTAGTCAGTGCTGGAAAAGATAAGTGTTTGCAATACTGTTCTGAAGTGGGCGGGTGTGAGTAATGGTTTCAATCTTCTGAGGACCATAAGTTTTGCGTAGCCTTCTCTTACTTTTATAGCTATGTGTTGCTTCAGATTGATTTCTGGGTCCATTATTACTCCCAGATTTCTTACTTTTTCGGCTAGCTCAATTTTCTGGTATTTCTTAAGGTTATCGGTGTTTGAATGATTTCAGTATTTTTTCTCTCAATGTGAAGGAATTCAGTTTTGTCAATATTGATAACCAGTTCCATTTGGTTTAGTAGTTGTTTAATTATGTCTACGTACATGTTAGCTAGACTTAATGTTTTTTCAATTGTATCGTCTATTGGTAGAATTAATTGAATGTCGTCTACGTAAATGTAATGTATTATCCCTAGACCTGCCAGCAGATGACATAAGTGTAGCATATATTTGTTAAAGAGGGTAGCAGACAGCGCTGAACCCTTAGGTACTCCTGTTTCAAGTTTAAATTTTTCTAATAATGTGTTTTTTATCTGGACTTGAAAGAACCTATTGTTTAGGTAGGATCTGAAACAGTTTATTGTTTTGTCACATAATCCAATTTCTTCAAGTCTTTTTAGTAGTATTTTGTGGTTTACTGTATCAAAGGCTGCAGATAAGTCAAGCATTATAAGGATGTAATGTTTACTGTTATCAAAACCTCTTAGTATGTTGTCTGTTAGTGAGAGAAGTAATGTCTCAGTGCTGTAGTGTTTTCGGAAGCCGTGTTGTGAAGGGTACAGTATGTTATTATTGTCTAGGTGTTCAGCTAGCTGTTTCTGTACTGTTTTCTCTATTAATTTAGCTAATAAAGGGAGGTTTGAGACTGGGCAGTAGTTAATGAGGATTAGTAGCTCACTGTTTTTCTTTTTGATGATTGGTTTAATGATTGCCCCTTTTAGTGTATCTGGCATTAATCCTTCAGTTAGGGATAGGTTTATGATATTAGTTAGTGTTGGGGTTACTACATTGGTAATCTTTTTTATCTCAGTTGTTGGTATTGTATCGATTTTGTGTGGAGCAGGGTTTATATTTTTATCATTGATTCAACTTCTTGTTCTGATATTTCTATAAATGAGGACCATATGTTAACATCTCTTTTTTGCATTACGATTGCTTGTTTGCTGTTTTCTGGGAGTTTGTTTCTTAGGTTTAATATTTTGTCACTAAAAAATTTAGCTAATTCATTGCATTTTGATTCAGGAGGACTTTGAGGTGATTCTTGTTTGTCATTTGTGAGATTCGTTACTATGGAGAATAAGGTTCTTGGGTTCTTGGCAAACTTTTCTTTTTTATTGTTATAGTATTCTTTTTTAGTATTAAGGATCAGTTGTTTGTAGAAAGCTAGATGTTTCCTGAATTTGGTTAGGTTTTCAGTTGTTTTGTGAATTTGAAAAGAAGTTAGCCGTAGAGGCAAAAACACACAGTAAAAACTTTTTTAAATATATCCGAAGCAGAAAGCCTGTGAGGGAGTCGGTTGGACCGTTAGATGATCGAGGAGTTAAAGGGGCACTTAGAGAAGATAAGGCCATCGCAGAAAGATTAAATGATTTATTTTCTTCAGTGTTTACTGAAGAGGATGTTGGGAAGGTACCCGTACTGGAGAAAGTTTTCATGGGTAGTGATTCAGATGGACTGAACCAAATCATGGTGAACCTAGATGTGGTAGACTTGATTGACAAACTGAAGAGTAGTAAACCACCTGGACCGGATGGTATACACCCCAGAGTTCTGAAGGAACTAAAAAATGAAATTTCAGACCTATTAGTAAAAATTTGTAACCTATCATTAAAATCATCCATTGTACCTGAAGACTGGAGGATAGCTAATGTAACCCCCATATTTAAAAAGGGCTCCAGGGGAAATCCAGGAAATTACAGACTGGTTAGCCTAACTTCAGTGCCAGGAAAAATAGTGGAAAGTGTTCTAAACATCAAAAGCACAGAACATATATAAAGACATGGTTTAATGGAACAAAGCCAGCATGGCTTTACCCAAGGCAAGTCTTGCCTTACAAATCTGCTTCACTTTTTTGAAGAAGTTAATAAACATGTGGATAAAGGTGAACCGGTAGATGTAGTGTACTTGGATTTTCAGAAGGCATTTGACAAAGTTCCTCATGAGAGGCGTCTAGGAAAAGTAAAATGTCATGGGATAGGTGGCGATGTCCTTTTGTGGATTACAAACTGGCTAAAAGACAGGAAACAGAGAGTAGGATTAAATGGACAATTTTCTCAGTGGAAGGGAGTGGGCAGTGGAGTGCCTCAGGGATCTGTACTGGGACACTTACTTTTCAATATACTTATAAATGATCTGGAAAGAAATACGACGAGTGAGGTAATCCAATTTGCAGATGATACAAAATTGTTCAGAGTAGTTACATCACAAGCAGATTGTGATAAATTGCAGGAAGACCTTGTGAGGCTGGAAAATTGGGCATCTAAATGGCAGATGAAATTTAATGTGGACAAGTGCATATAGGGAAAAATAACTCATGCTATAGTTACACAATGTTAGGTTCCATATTAGGTGCTACCACCCAAGAAAGAGATCTAGGCGTTATAGTGGATAACACATTGAAATCGTCGGATCAGTGTGCTGCGGCAGTCAAAAAAGCAAACAGAATGTTGGGAATTATTAGAAAGGGAATGGTGAATAAAACGGAAAATGTCATAATGCCTCTGTATCGCTCCATGGTGAGACCGCACCTTGAATATTGTGTACAATTCTGGTCGCTGCATCTCAAAAAAGATATAATTGCGATGGAGGAGGTACAGAGAAGGGCTACCAAAATGATAAAGGGAATGGAACAGCTCCCCTATGAGGAAAGACTAAAGAGGTTAGGACTTTTCAGCTTGGAGAAGAGATGGTTGAGGGGGGATATGATAGAGGTGTTTAAAATCATGAGAAGTCTAGAACGGGTAGATGTGAATCGGTTTTTTACTCTTTTGGATAATAGAAAGACTAGGGGGCACTCCATGAAGTTAGCATGTGGCACATTTAAAACTAATCGGAGAAAGTTCTTTTTCACTCAACGCACAATTAAACTCTGGAATTTGTTGCCAGAGGATGTGGTTAGTGCCGTTAGTGTAGCTGTGTTTAAAAAAAGGATTGGATAAGTTCTTGGAGGAGAAGTCCATTACCTGCTATTAATTAAGTTGACTTAGAAAATAGCCACTGCTATTATTAGCAGTGGTAACATGGAATAGACTTAGTTGTGGGTACTTGCCAGGTTCTTATAGCCTGGATTGGCCACTGTTGGAAACAGGATTCTGGGCTTGATGGACCCTTGGTCTGACCCAGTATGGCATATTCTTATGTTCTTATGTATATGGGTGTACGAGAGAAGGAGCCTGTGTGAGGAGGTGTGTTGTGTGAGAAAGAGAGGGAGCCTGTTTGAGGGTGTGTAGGTATGTGTGCAGGAGAAAGAGGGATCCTGTGTGAGGGTGTGTGTGTATGAGAGAGAGAGGAGGGAAGAAGACTATGTGAGGGACAGTAGAAGAGAGGGGTCAAACTCTGGGAGTGGAGAGCCCTGCATTGAAGATAGAGTGGGAGGGGTTAAGCCTGGTGGGGAAGGGGAGAGATAGTGGAGAGCAGAGGAGTTGGGGCCTGAATGGGCATAATGAAAGCGGTTTGGTGAGGGAAATAGGAAGGGACACTGTTACAGTGTACTTCTAGGGAAATTCTGCATTTTTGAGTAATAACGTTTAAGTATTACATTTTAAATTAATTACTCAAAGACTGTGATATATATTGAATTATTTTGACCAATATAAAGTATTCAGAATTTTGCAGAAATTTAAATCTTACATTTTTGTGATAAGAACCTGTGTAAAATATGTGAAGTTATTTAAGGCCTGATTCATCAAGGTATATTTATTTATTTATTTTATTTATTTAAAATCTTTTCTATACCGTCACTAAGTTATATACCATCGCAACGGTTTACATGTAGGCACATATTTAATTTATTTTCCCATAGATACAGAATGGGAGAAAAGCCTTAGTGAATCAGGTAGTTAAATTGTATACTTTGTAATAAAAAGTTAATAGAAATGTAAACATTAAGCTAAAAGTTTGTAAAGGGTTTTTATCAATCCTGCACAGACTCTTGGAGAAGGCAGGAAAATCTGTGCTACCAGAAGAATAACTGTAGGGGACATCTGATCAGGTTGTAAGACTAAAGTTGTGAAATCTTTCCTTTCAGATGGAGTAATGGACTCCTAAAAGCTGTGGCGAAGAATACTCCTAAAGAAGAAGAAGATTATTTCAGGAACTGGCCCTTATCAAGGAAGAAAGTTACAAGTAACAAAAAGTCTGAACTGTAAGGAAAGGGACTGGGCAATTAGGAAATTCTGTCTGTTTTTCCTGTTACAAAAAATATTAGAAAGATAATTATAGAAAAAAGGACCATTTGCATTCTTTTAATGATTTAATAGTATTTTCATGGTTGATGAAGAAACAACTTTCTTTTTCAAGTGTAAGTTACATAAATAAAGTTATATCATTGATTAAAACAAATAACTGTTTCTTCTGCTCTCTAGTTTTTCCTGAGAAGCTGGTAACTGGCTATCAAATGGGAAATCAAAATAAACCATTTCCAGAAGTGAACTCTATTACACTCACTTGTTTTGGATGTGCTTAGGGTCTGACAGTTTTATGCATTTGTGATAGAGGTTAGGTTTTCTGCTAGCGTGCCTCTGTTGTGTATACATCTGAAACTGTCAAACAAGTTCTGTTCCTAAAGTATATATTTCAATAGGAGGTATATTGCTGTTTGAAGGCATGTACCAGTAGTTGCTATGCTGCATTTTCATTAGCCTCCTTGTAGTTATTGGAGTTCTGCATGCTTTTTCTGGGTCGCCGTGAAAGGTGTGCTACTTTGATGCTAAATGTGTTATTTCCTGGGTATAGTGTCTCATCATAGAGTGGCAAGTAGTGTAGAGAACTAATAGTGCTGTTATAGAGGTGACTTCAGTTTTGGAATCTTCCTTTTTATAGAAACATAGAAACATAGAAACATAGAAATGACGGCAGAAGAAGACCAAATGGCCCATCCAGTCTGCCCAGCAAGCTTCCCTCATTTCTTCTCCCATACTTATCTGTTTCTCTTAGCTCTTGGTTCTAATTCCCTTCCACCCCCGCCATTAATGTAGAGAGCGGTGGAGGAGCTGCATCCAAGTGAAATATCTAGCTTGATTAGTTAGAGGTAGTAGGAGTAGTAACCGCCGCAATAAGCAAGCTACACCCATGCTTATTTGTTTTTACCCAGATTATGTTATACAGCCCTTATTGGTTGTTTATCTTCTCCCCTGCTGTTGAAGCAGAGAGCTATGCTGGATATGCATCGAAAGTGAAGTATCAGGCACATTTGGTTTGGGGTAGTAACCGCCGTGACAAGCCAGCTACTCCCCGCTTTGTGAGTGTGAATCCTTTTTTCTTCTCCCCTGCCGTTGAAGTTATGCTGGATATGCGTGAAGTATCAGTTTTTCTTTTCCCCTGCCGTTGAAGCAGAGAGCTATGCTGGAAATTCGTGATGTATCAGTCTTTCTCCGATGCCGTTGAAGTAGAGAGCCATGCTGGATATGCGTCGAGAGTGAAGTATCAGGTACATTTGGTTTGGGGTAGTAACCGCCGTAACAAGCCAGCTACTCCCCGCTTTGTGAGTGCGAACCCTTTTTTCTTCTCCCCTGCCGTTTAAGCAGAGAGCTCTGCTGGATGTGTGAAGTAACAGATTTTCTTTTCCCCTGCTGTTGAAGCAGAGAACTATGCTGGATATGCATTGAAAGTGAAGTATAAGAATGGAGTGATCAAGCTAGTTGAAAGGCATCAGGAATAGAGGAAGGTGGAGGTAGTAATCTGGATATTTGGTTTGGGGTAGTAACCGCCGTAACAAGCCAGCTACTCCCGTCATTGTGAGTGCAAATCCTTTTTTCCACATTTCCTCATGCTGTTGAATCTTAGAGTGATGTTGGAGTCACAGTAACCATGTGTATGTTTATTGACTAAGGGTATTGTCTCCAGGCAGTAGCCATCATTCTGGCGAGTCACCCACTCTTCATTGGCGGCCTCTTGACTTTATGGATCCACAGTGTTTATCCCACGCCCCTTTGAAGTCCTTCACAGTTCTGGTCTTCACCACTTCCTCCGGAAGGGCATTCCAGGCATCCACCACCCTCTCCGTGAAGAAATACTTCCTGACATTGGTTCTGAATCTTCCTCCCTGGAGCTTCAAATCGTGACCCCTGGTTCTGCTGATTTTTTTCTTATGGTAAAGGTTTGTCGTTGCCTTTGGATCATTAAAACCTTTCAAGTATCTGAAAGTCTGTATCATATCACCTCTGCTCCTCCTTTCCTCCAGGGTGTACATATTTAGATTCTTCAATCTCTCCTCGTACGTCATGCGATGAAGATCCTCCACCTTCCTGGTCGCCCTTCTCTGTACCGCTTTCCATCTTGTCTTTGTCTTTTTGTAGATACGGTCTCCAGAACTGAACACAGTACTCCAGGTGAGGCCTCACCAAGGACCTGTACAAGGGAATAATCACTTCCCTTTTCTTACTCGATATTCCTCTCTCTATGCAGCCCAGCATTCTTCTGGCTTTTGCTATCGCCTTGTCGCATTGTTTCGCAGACTTCATATCATTAGACACTATCACCCCAAGGTCCCTCTCCTGCTCTTTTGGTCTAGTCTAGTTGGTCTAGTCTTTTTGCTAGGTAAGTAGTAAGGGCAAGCTTCTAAAATCAGTCCTACTCTCTTTATGAGTGTTTTTGTGGACACAGAGGGGCAAATATTTAGTAAGCTGGTTAGTAAAGTTAGCCGGATAACTTGTAATGGATATTCAGTGGGATAAATGCAGCCTGGCCCTGAAGCTAGGTCTTGATGTCAGGGCTCGGCCCGGATGCCAAGCCCTGACATCTGATGCCTGGGCCTTGGCCCAAGCTGGAGCCCAGGCCCAGGCCTGATGCTGCAGCCTGGCCTGGAGACTGGGTCCCAACTCCTGGGTCTCGGCCTAGGCTGTTGCCTGGACTCAGGCCCAATGCTGGGGCCTGTCCTGAAGGCCAGGTCCCGACTCCAGGGCCTCAGCATAGGATCAGGACCATTCACAGAACCCAGGCCTCGAGCAGCTCTGTCGATCCCATCCTCTTCGTTCTTCTTTCTTCTTTAAACTGATGCCATGCACTGGGGTTGCACCATAGTTAATTAACTTCAATGAATTCACCCCAGTGGACAGCGACGTTTTGATGTATGGGCCTTAGCCCAGGTCCCGGCATCATGCTCAGGCCTAGGCCATGGCTCCAGCTTTGAGCCTAGGCCTAGGGCAAGGCGCCAGTGTAGCACTCGGGTGTAGGCCATGGTCCCTGCTTTGTGCTTTGGCCTAGGCCTTGCCTTGCCCAAATGCATTCATTTTAAATGAATGCAACAAATAAGGTTTGTTTCATTCAGAGGGCCCTCAATTTGTTTTGGGGCCCCCCAAATGAAACAAATTGCTGTTATTCATTGTGTGTTTGAAATTAATTTACAATGAATGTGCATCCCTAGTATCTGCTATTCTGCAGTTTTTACAGGGTGGACTAGTTAAAGGGTTGTCAGTAAAGCCCCTAATCCCAGCAGGGGACTTAAACCTTGTCCTGAGAGTCTTGAAAGGGATACCATTTGAGCCTCTGAGGACAGTATTCAGAAAGGATCTTACGTTGAAAACAGTGATATTAGTGGTTATTTGCTTGGCCAGAAGGATCCCAGACTTGCAGGCATTGTTCTGTAGGGATCCTTACCTGATCTTTTCAAGAGAAAAGCTCACCAGTCCTATCATTCCTACCAAAGGTAGAATCAGAATTTCATATAAATCAAATTGCTTCTTTGCCAGGCTTTAGAAAAGTAGAGTGTCAAGGGCAAAAAGAGGAGCTCAGATTTCTAGATGTACATAAGGCTCTTTTGAGATACCTAGAAGTCTGGAATCAGACTTTTTGTGTTGTTTTCGGGGTCCCGCAGAATAGAAGCAACCTCTAAGGCAACAATTGTACCTGTGTCCTCCATCTCCTGAAGGTTCAGCCTATAATGTTTTGTAAATTAATGTAGTGATACCCAAGTAGATGCTCTGCAGATTTCTGCTGGGCCACTAATCTCTCTTTTCTGTCCATGGCACTGCCTGAGCCTTCATGGACTGTGCTTTTAGGCCCTTAGGTACCAGCTTTTGCCTCAGGGGACCTGGAAGCATCCACTGGGGATAGGTGCTGCTTAGGTACATCCCACTTGTCTGGACTGGTCTGCCAGGATGATGAGGAAGGTTCAATTAGGTTCTTATCTACTAATTGTTTTTCTTTGAGTTCTGACAGACCAGTCCAGAACCCATCCCGAGAAGAAATTGAAGGTCAAAAGTGGGTTATATATAATAGCAATAGGTGAAGTACTCACAAAATAAAAAGGGTTTTAACCCAGTTCATCCTTAAGGCAGAACTGCAAGGGATTCTGTGTGAAGGGAGGTTCCCTTCACTTTATCATAAGAACCCAAGCCTCGAAAGCTTGGGGAGGTCCCAGGGAGTTGGTAGGACCTCACAATACACCCAGACAGTATTAGTTAGTTATGTCTGATGCAAGGTGAGCTACTATTTTGGTTTCTGTATCTTTGAAGCACTGTAAATAAATACTTGCACTAGAATTAAGTTGGTCTAGTCTTATTGTGTTCCTGAGCTAATCCTGAGGCTGCAGCAGGCCTGAATATGCTGTACTCGGTATCAGTTTGGGGAATTATTATTTTTTTTTTGCCTAAGAGGGAAAGACAAGTAAAAACCCACAGCCTCCAAGAAGAAAAAAAACTGCTTGCAGAGTTTTTTTTTTTTTCTGGGGCCTTTTGACTTCAATTTGTACTATAGCAGACAAAGGGGGCTATCCCCACCATGGGCAGTCAGGGGTCAAGTAGTAAGTTAGGGCAGACAGGGTTTCTTGTTTTCTCTGTCTTGTGTTTATCCATTTGGGAGCTGGCCCCAAAGGGAAACAAAATAGAGCAGGTAATCCATATTCTGGCTAAAACTGTATAAACACATATAGATAAACTGCAGCAGCTTCAAGACAAATTAACACAATAAAACAGTCTTAACTCAGCTAGCTGAGGCCCTGTAATCGACTATGTCCAGAATACCTCAGGCATCTTCACCTTCACTTGTCCTTTTTAAGATGAAGGGAGGAGAGGACCCGGAGGTCTTTCTAAAGAACTTTGAATGAACCACCCGCCTGTCGGCCTGGCTAGAGGTCAGCTGGACAAATTATTTGGCTAATTTGCTCACCAGCAGGAGTCAAGCAGCGTTGCAGGCCACCAATCTAGATGGAAGGACTTCCTATGAGGACGTCAAGGCTGCTATACCACAGAGAGCTGGATTTTTCCCAGAATACTACCGGCAGCAGTTTTGATGGGCAGCCCTACAGCTTGGGGAGAGTCCCAGAAGCCTCTTCCATTATTTGAAAGATGCTGGGTGGAAGTGGCTCCAGTTGGAGACAAGGTCAGGATTGGAAGTGGCTCACCAGATATTCCTGGAGCAGTTCCTGGATGTTCTGGAATGGCCCATATGGAATTGGATCAACCTCCCACGTTCTCTGGATGATAGCCACAGGACAGGCTGTGTTAGGAGTGGCTTCCCTACCCAGTAGTCCTGGGTTGAGATTATCCCCATTTACCAACCTTATGGAGACAACTCAAGGGTGTTGTGGACTGTACAGTTGAAGGAGAGAGGCACTTGAGACAGAGCCTGGGTATGCCCCTGGCATGTTTGGACCCTTGGCCTGACAAGACTGAGCTGAGGGGGAGGGTATGTAATGGAGTGTACCAACAACTTCCTCATTCTACCTTAAGAAGCCTGGCTCAGGGTTTTAATCCAGTCATCCTTAAGGCAGAATGCCACAAAGGATTCTGAGTGAAGGGAGGTTCCCTACACAAAAACCCAGGCCTAGAAAGCTTGGGGAGGTCCCAGGGAGCTGGTAGGACCTCACAGTACACCCAGACAGTGGACATTTACCTGTTAGTTGTGTCTGATGGAAGGCAAGCTACTATTTTGGTTTCTGTACTTTGAAGCAGTATAAATAAATAATTGCACCAGAATTAAGTTGGTCCAGTGTTATTGTGTTCCTGAGCTATCCTGAGGCTGCGGCAGGCCTGAATATGCTACAGGGACAAATGGATACATAAATATAAGGATACTGATATTAAATAATGTTTCAAAATTTCAGTAAAAGGGGTTGCCAAAGGTTGGAAACAGGCGCTTATAGAGAAATTCCAACCCTTACAACAGCGCGACTTCCTAACCTGCAGCTGAGTGGTGACGAATTTCTCTGTAAGCCATCAATTGTGGCTACTTGTAAGCAGCTCATTTGAATATTCCTCTGCAAGGTGCCCATTTCCAACCTTTGGCAACCCCTTTTACTGAAATTTTGAAACATTATTTAATATCAGTATCCTCTGGGCCCCTGTCCCTCCCAACGCAGCCCATGTGGTGGAACACCAACCATGAGTAAATATGCTCCTAATTTTAAAAGATTACTCAAGCACAGCTAGCATGTGTGTCTTCTATAGGACTGCCGGTTTTTTCACGCATAAGTAAGAACATAAGAACATAAGAAAATGCCATACTGGGTCAGAACAAGGGTCCATCAAGCCCAGCATCCTGTTTCCAACAGTGGCCAATCCAGGCCATAAGAACCTGGCAATTACCCAAAAACTAAGCCTATTCCATGTTACCATTGCTAATGGCAGTGGCTAGTCTATAAGTGAACTTAATAGCAGGTAATGGACTTCTCCTCCAAGAACTTATCCAATCCTTTTTTAAACACAGCTATACTAATATAGATAGTATATAGATAGTAGGAGGATTTTAAAACATGCTTTCCTAAGGGACAACCCAGTTTTTCCAATTAGTCCACCAGTTTGACCAGACCCCTCACCCTATCCTGTAAACCTTAAAACTCGAGATCTACATACCTGCTTCTCATCTGGAGCAGCAGTAAAGTTATGTGGATAACAAGCCGACACACACCATAGTCTCTGGTTTTAAAATACGGAGTTTTGTGCAAGCTAGTGACCCAGGAGTGGGACTCCCTGAATGTGGGTTTAAAAGTCCCACTCCTGGGTCACTAGCTTGCGGACCTTCTTAGGTAATGGGAAGGAAGTCGTCGGACCCCAAATCCCATCCAGGACTGGGTTGACACCTTCGCTGTCTGATTCCTCCTGTGAAACTTTGATCCCCAGGATCTCCAAGATCTGGGGAATGAGAGGTCGGAGATCCTCAAGCTTAAACAAGCGCACTATACTGGGATCATCGCCTTCCGAGGGTGGGAGGTCATATTGGTCCGGGTTATCCTGTATCACATCAGCCATATCCTGGGTGAGTCCCGGATCTTGATCCGCCCCAGGGTCTGAGATATCTCCGAGTGGGGCCAGCAACCTATGCACACCTTGAGTCCCTTAGTGAGGCCCTGCAGGGTGATGGCGGTCTGGGGACCCCGTGGGTATCCGCTTTGGTGGAGGTTCCACGATGAATGGCCGCAGAGGGTCAGGATGACGTAGGCAGGGTTTTTTGAGGAATGCCTCTTTAAGAGCTTGAAAGGCAGAGATGGCATCTGGAGACCACTGCAATGGATTGGCTCTTTTTTTAGTCATGGCCATAAGTGGCGCTGTTAAGGTTGAGTAATTCTTGATGAATGTGTTGCGGTCCCGACCGCCTCCACCCCCGTCGGGCTCGGGGCCTCTTACCTTCCCGGGTACCGCGGAGGGGGACACCCTGCTTCCAGACTACCGGACCGCATGGCTCCTGTGCTTCCCCATGAGGACTCCCCGCGCGGCTCTGGCCTTGCTCCACTCAAGCCTGGGCTCTCTTGCCTTCTTCCTGTCCACGGAGAAGGAAGCCTTGGTCTGCCCGGGCCCAGCCACATGGCTCCGGCCTTGCCTCACGAAAACGCCGCCGAAGCCTCTCCAGACTCCACCCACCTCGATGGCCTCGCGCGTGAGGGCTGGGTACTTCAGCCCCGGTACCCGGAAGTGCTGCTCCGCCCCCGAGGTGAGGTCACTCATCAGCCAGAGTATATAAGCAGACGCCAGACTTCCTCACTTTGCCTTGCAACGAGGTTCACACAGTTCCTCTGTGCCTTGAGTTGCTGCTTATTCTCCAGTCTCGCTTTTGATCCTTGGTTTGACTCCAGCCTGTTCCTGACATTCCAGCTTGCTGCCTGCCTTGACCCCGGTTTGCCTACTGACTTCGGACTCCAGTCCTGCTGCTGACTTCTGGTCTTGCCTCCGGCCTGTTCCTGACGTTCCAGCTCGCTGCCCGCCTCGACCCCGATTTGCCTACTGACTTCGGACTCCAGTCCTGCTGCTGACGTCTGGTCTTGACTCCGGCCTGTTCCTGACATTCCAGCTTGCTGCCTGCCTCGACCTCGGTTTGGCTACCGACTTTGGACTCCACTTCTGCCACTGACTCCTGGCCTTGTGGCTCCAGCTGGTTCCTGACGCTCCTGGTCTCTGCCTGCTTCGACCCCAGTCAGCCTGCTGACCTTGGACTCCTGTCTTGCTGCTGACCCCGGGGGGTTCGACCTCGGAGTACTCCTGATTTCCCTGCTGGCCTTTGGCCCCTACCCTGGCCCTGCTTGGACTCTGACCGCTAGACTTGGCATGCCCACCTATCTCTGTTGCCAGCCAGGGTCTGACTATTCATCCGGCCTCTTACTCTTCCCAGGGATTATCATAGACTCTGAACTCCTGTTGCAGGTGCTCCTTGCTCTTGTTCCAGTTTATACCAGCCACCTCCGAACGCCTCTCGCCTGAGTCCCCGCGGTCGGCCCCTACTGGCGCCTCCCGGGGGGGGGGGGGTACTGCACCACGCGGGTGAAGACTCCTGCTATTCCTCACCGACTCCACCTACCGGCCTTCCTTCTACCATCCTCCAGGCCGGCCCAAGGGTCCACGACTCCGCCTGAGCGTAACAGAATGTGTGATAATAGTTAGTGAAGCCTAAGAAGCGGTGGAGTGCTTTAACCTTTTAGATCCTGCTCATTGAAGGAATTATTTCCTGATGCCCCTTTTTTACATATCTTAGTTAACTAGACCCAAATATGATATAAATATGGTATAAAAAATATTTGCAAGTAATTAAAAGTATATGAAAAAATGTTCCAATTGTGGAACATTGGTATCTAAAAGGTTAATACCAGTAGGCTGAGGCCAGTCTTGTATGCTTTTGGTCTTCTGGGGGTCCATTTGAAAGCCTTTGATGAGGAAGGTTCAATTAGGTTCTTATCTACTAATTGTTTTTCTTTGAGTTCTGACAGACCAGTCCAGAACCCATCCCGAGAAGAAATTGAAGGTCAAAAGTGGGTTATATATAATAGCAATAGGTGAAGTACTCACAAAATAAAAAGGGTTTTAACCCAGTTCATCCTTAAGGCAGAACTGCAAGGGATTCTGTGTGAAGGGAGGTTCCCTTCACTTTATCATAAGAACCCAAGCCTCGAAAGCTTGGGGAGGTCCCAGGGAGTTGGTAGGACCTCACAATACACCCAGACAGTATTAGTTAGTTATGTCTGATGCAAGGTGAGCTACTATTTTGGTTTCTGTATCTTTGAAGCACTGTAAATAAATACTTGCACTAGAATTAAGTTGGTCTAGTCTTATTGTGTTCCTGAGCTAATCCTGAGGCTGCAACAGGCCTGAATATGCTGTACTCGGTATCAGTTTGGGGAATTTTTTTTTTTTTTTTGCCTAAGAGGGAAAGACAAGTAAAAACCCACAGCCTCCAAGAAGAAAAAAAACTGCTTGCAGAGTTTTTTTTTTTTTCTGGGGCCTTTTGACTTCAATTTGTACTATAGCAGACAAAGGGGGCTATCCCCACCATGGGCAGTCAGGGGTCAAGTAGTAAGTTAGGGCAGACAGGGTTTCTTGTTTTCTCTGTCTTGTGTTTATCCATTTGGGAGCTGGCCCCAAAGGGAAACAAAATAGAGCAGGTAATCCATATTCTGGCTAAAACTGTATAAACACATATAGATAAACTGCAGCAGCTTCAAGACAAATTAACACAATAAAACAGTCTTAACTCAGCTAGCTGAGGCCCTGTAATCGACTATGTCCAGAATACCTCAGGCATCTTCACCTTCACTTGTCCTTTTTAAGATGAAGGGAGGAGAGGACCCGGAGGTCTTTCTAAAGAACTTTGAATGAACCACCCGCCTGTCGGCCTGGCTAGAGGTCAGCTGGACAAATTATTTGGCTAATTTGCTCACCAGCAGGAGTCAAGCAGCGTTGCAGGCCACCAATCTAGATGGAAGGACTTCCTATGAGGACGTCAAGGCTGCTATACCACAGAGAGCTGGATTTTTCCCAGAATACTACCGGCAGCAGTTTTGATGGGCAGCCCTACAGCTTGGGGAGAGTCCCAGAAGCCTCTTCCATTATTTGAAAGATGCTGGGTGGAAGTGGCTCCAGTTGGAGACAAGGTCAGGATTGGAAGTGGCTCACCAGATATTCCTGGAGCAGTTCCTGGATGTTCTGGAATGGCCCATATGGAATTGGATCAACCTCCCACGTTCTCTGGATGATAGCCACAGGACAGGCTGTGTTAGGAGTGGCTTCCCTACCCAGTAGTCCTGGGTTGAGATTATCCCCATTTACCAACCTTATGGAGACAACTCAAGGGTGTTGTGGACTGTACAGTTGAAGGAGAGAGGCACTTGAGACAGAGCCTGGGTATGCCCCTGGCATGTTTGGACCCTTGGCCTGACAAGACTGAGCTGAGGGGGAGGGTATGTAATGGAGTGTACCAACAACTTCCTCATTCTACCTTAAGAAGCCTGGCTCAGGGTTTTAATCCAGTCATCCTTAAGGCAGAATGCCACAAAGGATTCTGAGTGAAGGGAGGTTCCCTACACAAAAACCCAGGCCTAGAAGCTTGGGGAGGTCCCAGGGAGCTGGTAGGACCTCACAGTACACCCAGACAGTGGACATTTACCTGTTAGTTGTGTCTGATGGAAGGCAAGCTACTATTTTGGTTTCTGTACTTTGAAGCAGTATAAATAAATAATTGCACCAGAATTAAGTTGGTCCAGTGTTATTGTGTTCCTGAGCTATCCTGAGGCTGCGGCAGGCCTGAATATGCTACAGGGACAAATGGATACATAAATATAAGGATACTGATATTAAATAATGTTTCAAAATTTCAGTAAAAGGGGTTGCCAAAGGTTGGAAACAGGCGCTTATAGAGAAATTCCAACCCTTACAACAGCGCGACTTCCTAACCTGCAGCTGAGTGGTGACGAATTTCTCTGTAAGCCATCAATTGTGGCTACTTGTAAGCAGCTCATTTGAATATTCCTCTGCAAGGTGCCCATTTCCAACCTTTGGCAACCCCTTTTACTGAAATTTTGAAACATTATTTAATATCAGTATCCTCTGGGCCCCTGTCCCTCCCAACGCAGCCCATGTGGTGGAACACCAACCATGAGTAAATATGCTCCTAATTTTAAAAGATTACTCAAGCACAGCTAGCATGTGTGTCTTCTATAGGACTGCCGGTTTTTTCACGCATAAGTAAGAACATAAGAACATAAGAAAATGCCATACTGGGTCAGAACAAGGGTCCATCAAGCCCAGCATCCTGTTTCCAACAGTGGCCAATCCAGGCCATAAGAACCTGGCAATTACCCAAAAACTAAGCCTATTCCATGTTACCATTGCTAATGGCAGTGGCTAGTCTATAAGTGAACTTAATAGCAGGTAATGGACTTCTCCTCCAAGAACTTATCCAATCCTTTTTTAAACACAGCTATACTAATATAGATAGTATATAGATAGTAGGAGGATTTTAAAACATGCTTTCCTAAGGGACAACCCAGTTTTTCCAATTAGTCCACCAGTTTGACCAGACCCCTCACCCTATCCTGTAAACCTTAAAACTCGAGATCTACATACCTGCTTCTCATCTGGAGCAGCAGTAAAGTTATGTGGATAACAAGCCGACACACACCATAGTCTCTGGTTTTAAAATACGGAGTTTTGTGCAAGCTAGTGACCCAGGAGTGGGACTCCCTGAATGTGGGTTTAAAAGTCCCACTCCTGGGTCACTAGCTTGCGGACCTTCTTAGGTAATGGGAAGGAAGTCGTCGGACCCCAAATCCCATCCAGGACTGGGTTGACACCTTCGCTGTCTGATTCCTCCTGTGAAACTTTGATCCCCAGGATCTCCAAGATCTGGGGAATGAGAGGTCGGAGATCCTCAAGCTTAAACAAGCGCACTATACTGGGATCATCGCCTTCCGAGGGTGGGAGGTCATATTGGTCCGGGTTATCCTGTATCACATCAGCCATATCCTGGGTGAGTCCCGGATCTTGATCCGCCCCAGGGTCTGAGATATCTCCGAGTGGGGCCAGCAACCTATGCACACCTTGAGTCCCTTAGTGAGGCCCTGCAGGGTGATGGCGGTCTGGGGACCCCGTGGGTATCCGCTTTGGTGGAGGTTCCACGATGAATGGCCGCAGAGGGTCAGGATGACGTAGGCAGGGTTTTTTGAGGAATGCCTCTTTAAGAGCTTGAAAGGCAGAGATGGCATCTGGAGACCACTGCAATGGATTGGCTCTTTTTTTAGTCATGGCCATAAGTGGCGCTGTTAAGGTTGAGTAATTCTTGATGAATGTGTTGCGGTCCCGACCGCCTCCACCCCCGTCGGGCTCGGGGCCTCTTACCTTCCCGGGTACCGCGGAGGGGGACACCCTGCTTCCAGACTACCGGACCGCATGGCTCCTGTGCTTCCCCATGAGGACTCCCCGCGCGGCTCTGGCCTTGCTCCACTCAAGCCTGGGCTCTCTTGCCTTCTTCCTGTCCACGGAGAAGGAAGCCTTGGTCTGCCCGGGCCCAGCCACATGGCTCCGGCCTTGCCTCACGAAAACGCCGCCGAAGCCTCTCCAGACTCCACCCACCTCGATGGCCTCGCGCGTGAGGGCTGGGTACTTCAGCCCCGGTACCCGGAAGTGCTGCTCCGCCCCCGAGGTGAGGTCACTCATCAGCCAGAGTATATAAGCAGACGCCAGACTTCCTCACTTTGCCTTGCAACGAGGTTCACACAGTTCCTCTGTGCCTTGAGTTGCTGCTTATTCTCCAGTCTCGCTTTTGATCCTTGGTTTGACTCCAGCCTGTTCCTGACGTTCCAGCTTGCTGCCTGCCTCGACCCCGGTTTGCCTACTGACTTCGGACTCCAGTCCTGCTGCTGACTTCTGGTCTTGCCTCCGGCCTGTTCCTGACGTTCCAGCTCGCTGCCCGCCTCGACCCCGATTTGCCTACTGACTTCGGACTCCAGTCCTGCTGCTGACGTCTGGTCTTGACTCCGGCCTGTTCCTGACATTCCAGCTTGCTGCCTGCCTCGACCTCGGTTTGGCTACCGACTTTGGACTCCACTTCTGCCACTGACTCCTGGCCTTGTGGCTCCAGCTGGTTCCTGACGCTCCTGGTCTCTGCCTGCTTCGACCCCAGTCAGCCTGCTGACCTTGGACTCCTGTCTTGCTGCTGACCCCGGGGGGTTCGACCTCGGAGTACTCCTGATTTCCCTGCTGGCCTTTGGCCCCTACCCTGGCCCTGCTTGGACTCTGACCGCTAGACTTGGCATGCCCACCTATCTCTGTTGCCAGCCAGGGTCTGACTATTCATCCGGCCTCTTACTCTTCCCAGGGATTATCATAGACTCTGAACTCCTGTTGCAGGTGCTCCTTGCTCTTGTTCCAGTTTATACCAGCCACCTCCGAACGCCTCTCGCCTGAGTCCCCGCGGTCGGCCCCTACTGGCGCCTCCCGGGGGGGGGGGGGGGGTACTGCACCACGCGGGTGAAGACTCCTGCTATTCCTCACCGACTCCACCTACCGGCCTTCCTTCTACCATCCTCCAGGCCGGCCCAAGGGTCCACGACTCCGCCTGAGCGTAACAGAATGTGTGATAATAGTTAGTGAAGCCTAAGAAGCGGTGGAGTGCTTTAACCTTTTAGATCCTGCTCATTGAAGGAATTATTTCCTGATGCCCCTTTTTTACATATCTTAGTTAACTAGACCCAAATATGATATAAATATGGTATAAAAAATATTTGCAAGTAATTAAAAGTATATGAAAAAATGTTCCAATTGTGGAACATTGGTATCTAAAAGGTTAATACCAGTAGGCTGAGGCCAGTCTTGTATGCTTTTGGTCTTCTGGGGGTCCATTTGAAAGCCTTTGTTGGACACAAAATATCCCAGGAATGGAGCAGACTCTTGATGGAATGCACACTTCTCGAGCTTGGCGTATAGATGATGATCTCGCAGCCTCTGCAGGACTTTAATAACATCAGCTTGATGGCTCTGGGCATTACTGGAAAAAATGAGGATGATGTCCAAGTATACGACCACACACTGATATAGTAAGTCTTGCAGGATGTCGTTCATCATATTTTGAAAAATGGCCAGAGCATTGCACAGGCCAAATGGCATCACTAAATACTCGAAGTGGCCATCACGAGTATTAAAGGGCGTGTTCCACTCATCCCCTTGACGAATGCGAACCAGGTTTTAAGCGCCCTTTAAATCTAATTTTCTGAAGATTTTTGTGCCTTGGAGTTGATCAAACAATTCTGAAATTTGTGGTAGAGGATATCAATCCTTGATGGTAATTTCGTTCAGACCTCTATAGTCAATGCAAGGGCGAAGGGATCCATCCTTCTTGCCGACAAAAAAGAATCTGGCTCCTGCCGGTGACTTAGATGGCCTAATGAACCCTTTTTGTAGATTTTCCTGAATGTAGGCCAACATAGCCTTGGTCTCAGATAATGAGAGTGGATAAACTCTTCCTCTGGGTGGTTCTGTGTTCGGCTTCAGATTAATTGCACAGACGAATGGTCTGTGTGGTGGAAGCACATCAGCTGCTTGTTTAGAAAATACATCTTGGAATGATGTATACTGCGGTGGTAGACCAGAGAGCGCAGTAGAAGTGGCCAAGCATGGCAATGGTGTTACCTTTTTTAAGCATCTGTCATGGTAGGTCGGACCCCATTGAGTTAACTCCATTGAAGACCAGTAGAACTGGGGAAAATGGTCTTGCAACCAAGGGATACCCAGTACTATAGGTGGATAGCTTTCTCGAGGATCAAGAATGTGATGGTCTGGTAGTGGTCTGCAGCGTGGAGTAGGCCAGAGGTAGGTGTTGGCAATTGGCACAAGGCAGCCTGGATCCAGTAGTGGTCCGCAGAGCGGGGTAACCCGAGGATCCCACACAGCAGGGTAGATGAAGTAACGAAGAGCAGGTCTTGTACTCACAATGCAGTAGAGAATAAATGTCAGCAGCAGTGGAGATCCGATGCAGGAGAACCCACTTAGCTGAAGATGGTGAGACAGGAAGGAGAGGCTCTCCGAGAAGTGGATAGCCCTGAGTGCAGCAAGGCCCCCGAGGAGCGGGTACCTGAGTCACTCAGCCAGGAATGCTGGTATAGCGATGCGAAGCATCTCAGAGAAGGAATAGCAAGATGGAATCTTTGCTAACTTGTAGGTAGGAAAGTCCGGTTAGCTTAAATACATGTATGCAGTGACATCATGCGGAGGAGATGCCCCCGAGGTTCCTGCCATGATGTGCACAAGAAGGAGGCAGGCGCGTGCAATCTAGGTCACTCCGGGTTCAAGATGGCGACCAGGATCACCCTCGCCATTCCAGGAATGCCAAGGAGGTCAGCGTGCAGATGCAGAGACTGCCATCTTAGCTAGAATCGAGGCTACTGGGCAAAATGAGGTGAGTAGCAAAGGTCGCAGCTGTCTGCGACTGTCGGGCGCAACAAAGAGTAGTCAGGTGGCTGGAGAGAAGCTGAAGACTAGTCAGGCGTAGCGGTGGTCAAATCCAAAGAGTCAGTCCAACACATAGACGAAACAGGAACAAGGAGAACAGGAACCGGGAACCACAGGGAAACAGGAACACAACGAAGAAACAATTCTCGGATCAGCAATGAGTACTCGGAGTACGAGGAGACCTGTTGCAAAGGCAAAGCTATGGAGCGAGGCCTGAGCTTTTATACGCTGAAGAGTCAGACGTCAGCATCCGGGTCCGCTGCCAGGTTCTCGCCGTGGGCCCTTTAAAAGATCTGATGATGTGCACGCGCGCCTAGGAAGGGGCGCGGCGCTGATGGCGTCTCTCCGCAGGCCACACGGAAAGGCCCGATGAACAGGGACATCTTGGCTGGCAACACTGGGTAGCGTGGCTGGGCCGGAGGCACTGGAGGAAACCTGAGGTCGGAGCTGGCGGCCCACTGCCGCCAGCAAAGAGGAGCCAGGAGATGGAGTCCATCTGAAAAGGTGAGAGTGCTGCGCTGCTGGGCTGCTGCGGGCGGCCCGCGTAACACCCTCCTGTCTTTTTCTGTCTTGTCCCTAAGGCTTAATTCTTAATAATGCTTTCTTTTTGTCCCTGTTTCACTTTATGACACAGATTATACAACACTCATGAACACCAAATACTGTGGTCTGGAAAACACTCTTATAGTTTCCATCATACATGTCAGTGTGATTTATCTGTAGCTCCCTTTCCAGTTTAGAAACCAGGAGGGTAAGGGCACACAAGGGTCCCAAGCCAAATCTTTTATTTTTTTTTTAATTTATACTTTATTCATTTTAATTTTAGTTACAAGAAAAAAAAAATTCAATGCGTTCATCATATTCCAGGCATACAATAAAGAATAAAAATTAAAAAAAACATATTTTCACTTATTACCAGCAATAAATCCTGTTATCCCTGGTCGAGTACACATTGAAATCTTAATGTAAAGAAATAAGGAGAGACCAAGGGTGAAAATAATAAGCAGACATATAGGTAATCTATATTATTAAAGTATTACATACTGATACTTGTGAGAGGCGCCTACTCCTATTTTCTTTTCCCAACAAACCCTGGATTACCTTAGGCTCATGATGGTAAATCCAGAAAACTACGTAATTGTGTCGGCTCAGTAAATATATATTTTGCATTCCCATAATATATAAAACAGCGACAAGGGAAACGTAATATAAAACGCGCCCCTCTTCCCACCACCTCCGCCCTCATTTCCAAAAATTTCCTGCGTTTCAACTGTGTCAGTCTAGCAATGTCTGGGAAGATTTGGATACATTGACCAAAGAATTTTAATTTTTGGAATCTAAAATAGTGTTTTAAAACACCATCTCTTTCCAACTTCGAGGAGAATTGTACAAGTAATGTTGCCCTCAAATTGATTTCCGTTTCAAAGGATTTTTCCAAAAAGTCAGTTAAATCTAACTCTTCTTCTTCTCCTTGTTTTTCTTGGTTATTGATCTTGTTCCCAGAAAGATTCCTTGTTGTTTGATAATAGGTAGCTGATATAACCGGTATCTTTTCTGTCGGGTACTTCAATATGTTTATAAAGTAACTTTTTAGCAAATCCAAAGGCGACTGTAGTTTAGTTTTTGGAAAGTTAAGAAATCTCAAATTAGCTCTCTTTGATTGATTTTCAAAGAATTCTATTTTATTCTCAACAATTTTTTCAGACTTTATTAAATTTACTTGAACTTCTTCAATTTTCTTAACTTTCCCCTCCAAGGTAACTATCTTTTCCTCAACAGAAACCAACAAATTTTCTACTCTCTGTGTCTTGTTCATTGCTTCTTGCACAGTTGCAGTCAGCGTTATTATAGACTTCTGCATTGTTATTAAAATATTCTTTATCTCTTCCAATGAGGGTCCTAAAACTGGGGTGGTGAGTGGGGGCAAATTTTCCATCATGATTCCTACCTCCAGGGATCCTTTGCCATTCTTTAGATGTTCCGGACGTTGTTGTGCCTGATCCAAGTGGTTCCTGGAACCCAAATACATCGGGTTCACCGAGGGCAGTTCATCCGCTCCTCTCTGGTCACCGCTTGCTTCCAAAAGAGACTGCCCGAGTGCCTCCGCACTCACTGACCGTTTCCTAGGTGGCTCTGGCACTGTTGGAAATCCCGGACTCAGCGAGATCTCCGAAGTCAGGGGGCTCGGCAGCTGCTCTCTGCCTGCCCCAGCGACTAATACTTCCGGGTTCTGTGTTGGCGTCCTCGCGAAAGCTTCATCAATCCTCGGTTGAAGACAATATTCAGGGGTTGAGGTAATTTCGCGAACACGAGCTTTCCTCTTAGAGTGAGGCATTTTAAAACACAGAAGAAAAGATTATTTTAGCGGTAATAGTTCGTGTTGAAATTTTTCTCCCGGGAGCGAAGCCCTCAGTCACGACCTCACTGTTCAGCAGCCATCTTGGTCTCAAATCTTTTACTTTCTCCCACTCCAACAGAATCCCAGGTCATCGGGACAGCTTTCTTTTCCAATGGGGAGGGGGAGGGGGCAGGGGGAGGAAAAATGAAGGGTGACTTGAAAAAAGAAACTGGTGAATAATCAAGCATATGGCAGTGGTGACTCTTAATTCAGTGCCCTGGGGAGGTATGAAGTCTCTTTCAACTTCAGGGGATGTGAGTTCCAACAAAATATATTAGAGTCTCAGAGTGAGTATCCAAACGGAATCTTTACTGTCAGAATTCATAAGTAGTGGAAATGGCACTTTCACATCAGATCTTGGCATGAAAGGGTGAAATTTACAGTTTTCCAATGTTATCTCTCACCTTCCAGGTCTTGGAAAGGTAGGGACCCCAGCTGGGCAGGTTATCCTTAGTTGGGCAGAAAAACTCTTCCAAAAATACTGATGGCAAAAAGGATTACAGTCTGCACTAACATCCCGCATTATCCTTCTCCCCAGGGTGAAGACTACATTGCAGACTTCCAAAGGTAAAAAAAGTTCTTACTCACAGTTCACTTCTTCAGGTGACAAAGAAGACAAAAGATGGAACTTTTCTGGGAAAGGTTTGGATAGCAGGAAACACAGCAGCTTTCTCAAGGTGTTCCCTCTTTAGGATAAAAAGGGTAGCCACAAACTTCCTCCCTGGTGTTACGATTCTGCTCACGGCTGGGCCACGAGCAGCTTCTCACCTCTTCTCCACCTGCTGGGCTGCCTTCCTGTACTCCACAGTGGTCGGAGCCGCTGTTGTTCAGCCTGTGCGGCTGGAGGCCACTGATGCCGTCGCTCTTTTCACGGTGGTCAGATATGCCGCTGTTCCGCCTGTGCAGTTTAGTGGCCGCCGACGTAATTTTCTCCCTGCAGCGGGCAGGGCCACCGCTGGCACCATCCTTTCCTGTGTGGTGGGGCTTCCCACGCCTTGCAGCCCACGCATCTGGAACTGCTGTCTGGTCCCTCCTCTGCGACAGGAAGCCGCCTCCAATGTCGGGACCTGGTTTTGCGGCCTAGTGCCGCTCCTGCTCTGCTTTGTGGCATGGCCACCGCTTTCCGTGGTCCTGCCCACTTCCTAGGCGAGCAGGCCGCGCCTCTCCAGTTGATTTAAAGGGCCCGCGGTGGAAGCAGTCCCGTGGCACCTCCTGATGATGTCATCCTGGGTGTTCCTGGTCAGCCCTATAAAGAGGGCCCTTCGTCAGTTCTTCGATGCCTTTGCAAGGAGCCAGTCAGCTCCTGGACTTCTCATCATCTCAGCTTCTCCTAGGCACTCTGTTCTTCATGGGAATTCCTTGACTTTGTCTATGGTTCCATCTCCTGGTCTCTTGTCGGATCCTGTGTCTCCATCTCGTCAGTTCCTGATGTCGTCGCCTTGATGTTCAAGTTGTCCTGTTCCTCCTGATTTATTTATTTATTTATTTATTTCAAATTTTTATATACCGGCATTCGAGACAGCAGTCACATCATGCTGGTTCACATAAAACAGGGGTGCATAGAAAACATAACTATAACAAAGGTGCTGAAAAGGCAGTTACATATAACTGGGTGATAAGAACTTGGATGAGAAGGAAGAGAAAGGATAGGTTATTAAATTACATATGTAAAACAATAGAATGGATAACCAAGGTGTAGTTGGAGATTAGTAGACTATGTTGGCGTCCGGGAAGGCTTGTAAGAATATCCAGGTCTTTAGTCTTTTTTTGAAGGTTGAGATGCAAGGTTCTGTTCTGAGATTTGAGGGGATGGAGTTCCATAACGGAGGGATGGCTGTAGAGAAAGCCTGGTCTCTTAGTGTGCAGTGTCTGGTAGATTTGGACGGTGGTACCTGTAGCGATCCCTTGTATGCATCTCTTGTCGGTCTTGATGAGTTGTGTAGTCGGAGGGGGATCTGTAGGTCGATGGGAGCCAGTTGGTGGGTGATTTTGTATGTGGTAAGAATGGCCTTGTATATTATTCTAAAGTGTATAGGTAGCCAATGGAGGCTCTTTAGTATGGGGGTTATGTGGTCCCTTCTCCTGGTATTTGTCAGAATTCGTGCAGCTGCATTTTGCACCATCTGGAGCGGTTTAGTGTATGAAGCGGAAGGCCGAGTAGGATGGTGTTACAATAGTCTAATTTTGAAAAAATAATTGCTTGTAGAATGGTTCTAAAATCTTGGGCATGGAAAAGAGGTCTAATTCTTTTCAGCACTTGTAGTTTGTAGAAACAGTCTTTGGTGGTTTTGTTAATAGTGGCTTTGAAATTCAGGCGATTATCAATTAGGACTCCTAGGTCTCTCACTTGTGTGATTTTTGGCGTGGCTTGTTGTGCAGAGGTGATGGTGTTATTTTCTGAGGCGATGAGCAGGAGTTCAGTTTTGCCGGAGTTTAATACCAAATTTAAGCTGGTGAGGAGGAGTTTAATTTTTTGAAGGCATGTATCCCAGTAAGCCAGAGTTTTTGCGAAGGAATCCTTAATGGGTATCAGGACCTGGATATCGTCCGCGTAAAGGTAGTGATGTCCAGTGGTTCCATCTCTCGGTGCCTCCTTGTTGCTCTTGATTGAGTGCACTGGGGGTCCGAGGTCCTGATGTTCCAGATGTCCTGTTCTCCAGATGTTCTGATGCCCAGATGTTCTGTTTCTCTATGCCTCCTTGATGCTCTTGATTGAGTGTCCAGGGGATTCAAAGTCCTGATGTTCCAGACGTCCCCTGATGATCTTGTATCCAGATGCCTTTTCCATGGCAGCGCAAGCCTCCAGTAGACCCTTGCTTTTAATGTTCTGAGTTCCAGGTTCCGAGTCTTGAATCCTGTATCCTGTTCCCGGCCTTTGGATTCCCTTGTGCCTGCTTCTGTCCTTGACCTAGACCCTGAGTCCTTGTCCTCGTCTGAGTATCCGAAGTTCACTCCTGACTTTCCTGCATCCACGTCTGAGCATCCTGCATCTGAAGTTCCAAGTGTCCTCATCTCGTCTGAGTTCCAAGTCCAAGTATTGTCGTCTCATCTGTGTTCCAAGTTCCAGTACCATTGCCTGTCCTCAACCTCTGTCCATCTTGTCGCATCTGCCATTCCCAAGCAGCAGGTCTGAAAGGGCTATCGAGTGGCCGGAGGGCTACCCCAGAGACCAACATTGCATTGTTGGGTCTCTTTGATGCATCAAGTTCGGCAGAGGTCAGGGCTCCTTATCTTCAGCCCGTCTGCCCATGCTGGGACACGTCTTGCCTGTCTCGGTGCTTCCCCAGAGCCCCTCTTCGGTCATGCCGTGGTCCAAGGGCACACTACCTCTCCGGAATCAGGACCACTCCCCAGCGCTCCTGCAACACCTGGTAACTCAAGAGAAAAATCTTCACACAAGAGAGAAAATCTAGCATCCTCCTGCAGTAAGTCACCTTTTTTCCAGCCCTCTCGGTGTGGAATGGAGACCAGTGGAATCTTCCCTACATCTTGATCTAGTCTAGATGTTGGACTTCCTGAAATCTTCCAGCCAGGGGTACCAGTTCTCTCAGAGGTTAGACAACTTGAAAATAAGTCCATAAATCCACAACCAGATTGATGGAACTAGCCGCAAGGAGGAATAGTTCCCTTCCCAGTGAAGTGTTAATCTGGGCTTTGACACCTAGTATCAGAGCAGGGTAACAACACATTAACTGAGTAAAGTCACTCCTCCACCTCCAACCTTTAAGACTGCATGCTGCTTTTATAAACAGGGGCTGGCCCTCAGGGGAGGAGCTACTCCACAATGATGCACTTCACCCTCTTCAAGCTTTTCCTATCCTAGCTTAAGAAGGATGAGAACTAGGGCCAAATGGTGACAAATCCCAAAGGGTCATCACATATCCAAAGCAATAAAATTCAGATCAGTATTTCTGGTGGCATGAAGTGTGTGCAACAATTGTGAGCACATGATTACACTTGGTTGGGACCAGTTGAAGGTAGTCTACAGCTGCTATCATCCAGTCTCACATTCAGGTGCAGATGCTGTGAAGCAGGTCCTTCAATGCGGGCTCTCTCAGCCTTTCTTGATTCCCATTGCTCTATCTTCCAGAAATTACCTGCCTTCCTATACATTCAAATCACAGCAATTTGTATTGTGCATTGGGGTATGTCTCTTGGACTAAGTGAGAGGGAACAGTCCCAGTGTCTCTGATAGTTCCTTTATCTCTGCCTGCAGTCATTCAGATTAAACAAAATTTTTCTTTTTGGTGAGTCCTTTTCTAGTAACTACTCCAGCAAGTTTCTCTTTCCCCAAATTCTCTAACAGTTTGGTAACTTTTCTAAAGCAGGCATGCAAGTCTCTGCTCAAAGTGCTGGATTCCCCTGGGGTTTGTCTGCATCAGTAAGGTCTCAGAGTGGCCTGTTCAGGTTTTTGCACACATGTACTCCCAATGGTATTCCCAACTCTTAATGTTAACACAGGAAAAGAGGTTTAATAATTCCCCTTATTATTTTGTTTCTTAGAACCTTTGTGAATCCCGGCCGCTTTGGCACTGCAGCCGGGCCTGCTCACCTCGCGCTTCCTTCGACCAGCTTCGGGTACCCCTCCCTTGCTGCCGCAGCCAGTTCACAGCATCCTCGGGCTCTCCGCTCACCATCCTCCTCGCAGGCCTCATGGTGGAGCTCCTGTTGGGGCTCTGCGTCATTGGCGACCTTGGCTACGCCTCTAGGTGCGCGGCTGACGTGCAGCTCTTTAAAGGGTCCAAGGTGGGAAAACCCGCAGGGGCGCCTCCCGATGACGTCACGTAGACTTACTATTTAAGGCGAGGCCCTGTCCCCAGGAACTCGCCTTGGCAATCAGGTCGAAACCGTTGGTGTGCTTGTTTGCCTTTGTGTTCTCCTGTTCCAGCATTTCCTGTTCCAGCATCTCCATGTTCCTGTGTCTTCCGTTCCCAGTGGCTCTGTGTGTTCCTGTATCCTTCTTAGGTAGTACCTCTTCGGACTGACCTTTGGTACTGACTTCTGCCTGCCTGACCATTCTCTTGCCTGCTGCCTGGAACTGACCACTGCTTGCCTGACTATTCTCTTGCCTGCAGCCTGGAACTGACCACTGCCTGCCTGACCATTCTTTTGTCTGCCACCTGGAACCGACCCTCGCTTGCCTTGACGATGCCCGGATTGATTCTGGTATTGACCCCTGCTTTGGCTGACTTCCCCTGGACTGATACTCTGGCTCTGACCCCTGCGCTTCACTCGGACACTCTCTTCTGGCCTGCTGTGACCATGAGACCAACTTTCTTGGAAACCAACCATGGCTTCCACTTGGCTAGACCCACAGGCGCTGCCTGTCTCGCCCGGAGAACCTTCCTGAACTGTTGCCTCCCTGAGGTCTCCGGAGCTTCCAGTTCGGGTCTAGCCCATCCACTCTGCATCAGCCGCGCACCCTTGCTCGTGGTGGGCACACCCCTCTGTTACCTCTCCGGGAGACCACCAGAGGCCCACCTAAGTCCAGGTGGTCCGAGTACCCAAGGGCTCAATCTGCGGAATCCCGGATTGTTATCGGTGAAGCTCCAGTTAGCCTCTGTCTCCTTCTGTGCTCCGCCTCCTGGTGGCAGGCACTCTCTGGGTCCGACTAGAGGGCCATACCAATCCTGCACCAGGCCAGCGCAACAGAACCTGTCTCTTATTATAAGAGAATCCTTAGATCCCCCAGCGTCTAAATTCCTAGGCAATAAATGCCTGTTTTAACTTGCTTCTAAACAATTCGGTCATCAGCCACTTTGTTCCTCATACTTCTCTTGTAGAATGCCTGCTGTGAATATTTTCTGGTCAGCAACTTCTAATTTGTGCCAAATATTCCTGTGTCTCTCAGTCTTTCGTTTGTCTGCCTCGTGCTTTTTCTTGCATGACATCATACAACCATGGGCTTTCTTAACTCATCTCCCAGGTCCCAGCTCCACTTAAAGAGACAGTAGCAACTATTTACTTCAGTACATACATGCATAATAAAACAGTTTTCCCTTTTTTTTTTTAACATTTCTACATTTAATCCCTGACTACCTAGATTCATATCAACCCAATCATTCAGCCTTAAACAAAGCTCACATATGTATACTATTCTTGCAAGGAATGAAAAATGAATATTGAACATAACATGTAAAGGACACACATCATGGAAGCCGTCTTGTGCCAAGCTTTCTCCTGAATTTGGATAAAGCCCAGCAAGGACTGTTCTACCTTACTTAGGTTCACCAATGCAACATATTTCTTTCATGTCTAGGATAATTACACTAACTGCAGTCCAATCACAAATCTACTTGCATGTTCAGAAAACAGCATCCTGATGAAGGAAACATATTTGTAACTAGTTTTTCAGAGATATTAGGTTTGTCTGATAAAAAAAACTATCACCTAGAAGTGACTTAGTTATGTCTTTTTCAAAAATTAATAGAAGCTAACTGTTTTGAAATCAGTTGACTATATAACCAGCTGTACACTTCCCTTGATTTATCAATCAACTTTATAGGAGGGCTGAGTGCATTCTCTCTGCCCCCACCGCTGAAAGCAGCAGTCGGGTGAAGTCTGATCCTCAATCAATTTCCTTCCCTGTAACTGTAAGCGGGACTTGCCAGATTTTTGTTTTAGCTCTGCTGCTACTACACATCTTCATCCTCTGCTCCCAGGTCTCATCACAGCGCCCAGTGATCACTGATATGTGTGCAAACTGAATGAGTTCCCATGAGAAAATGTAGTTCTACTGAATAATGCTGGTGTGGCAATATAAGTCATGGGACACAATTGTCCAGTATAATTAACAAAAGAAAACTGACAAAGGCTACATTCTTCCATGGTTAGAAAAAGAGAGATTTCATTCTATGGGAAAAGTCCTTGATGAATCACCTCTCATATATCTTAAAACATTTTAGAGAGAAGTGACATTGCAAAGAAGTTCTTAATATGAAAAATCAAGTTCTATATATATATATAGTATAAACAATGTTAAGATGGATTATTTACTACTGTACCTCATCTTGATGGGTTTCTTAAAGTGAGTAATCCAGTGCTGATAAATCATTTTGAATATATATTTTATTTATTTATTATTTAGAAAACAAGGCACGATTGAATACAAGAAATCATTATAGATTTGCTTGACAGTCTATTTGTACTGAAACAATATTCTTTACAGGTAGTGAAGGCCGCTTTCTTGTTCACAAACAATTTTTAAAAGAACAATCAAATGATTACAATGTTAGGAACATGGCTTGCGGGATAGCCCTGTGAGCTGTTGTACTCAACCTGACACCTCCCAGAGTGGCCCAGGACATGGTCCACATGCTTTTGTGGCTGGGACTCCACTGTTTCCTCAACTTCACCGAGCATGGCCTCACATGCCGCCATGCTGTTCCTGTCCTAGAACCTCCTTAGATACACACTTACATTATATGGGCCCAGCGGTGGGAAATGCTGAGCAGTACCCACCAATAATATCAGGCTGACAGGCCTATTTAAGCAAGGGCCTCACAGCATTACCTCACCTCAGCAATGGGTCTCCTGCCTTGCAGTATGTGTTGTTTGAGTGTTCCTGGTTCTTGTTTTCCTGCATTCCTAAATCCAGCCTTGTCTTCCAGCCTTACATCGTCCAGCCTTATTTTGTCCACAGGGCTGGTGCAAGGTTATTAGGTGCCCTAGGCAAAATTTACAACCTACTGCCCCCCCTCCCCCTGTCACACCCTCCCTACACATAAATAAAATTATACATTTATAATAATTTAATATAAACAATAAAATCAGGAAATGTAAATTATCAATAGAGTAAAACCATACTAATAAAAAGAATAAATGAAGTGCTGAAAAAAGTGCAAAAAGTGGAATATAAAAATCTAAATAAAAATAAAGCTGATGAATAGAACAACATACAGTAATTTGAAAGTTATACAAATTTTCCAAATACCAATAAACCATTTAAAAACAACAGACACATCAGAGAGCACACAATAATTAAAATTAATAAAGATAAAAAAATCCCCTGCTGTCCATACCTGGGATCTTTTGAATTCCAGATGCCCTGAGATTGTTGTGGATTAGTAGGGGGAGAGAGAGGGGTTGTTGCTCATAAACTTTATTTTCTCTTTCTCTCTCATATGTATAAACATGCTTGCTCTCTCATATATACACACATATGCCCTCTCATACATGCACACACACAGACATGTCCTGTCTCTCATCCATGCACACACATGCCTTCTCTCATACATTACACACACACACACACACTGACATGACCTCTTACTCATACACACACACACACACACACGAACATGCTGTCTCACTCATTTCCCCTCCCCTGGCAGCACAAGACCAACAGCAATAGCCTCATCCTTCAGCCCCCTCAGCCCACGGTGCTTTTCCTCTTTCTTCAGGCCTGCAGGGGCTGATGCTTCTCTGCCTCCTGCACAGCTTCCTTCAGCTGAGCAGGAACCAGGGCCAATGTTACAGCTTCCTGGGTGGGTGGGACCATGCTGGTTGGCTGCTGCTGCTCTTCCTACTCTTCATTGCTGCACGGCCCAGGCCAGTACCGCTTCTTCTTGTGGCGAGGATGCGTTCTCCTTCTTCCTGCTTATGTTGGCATTGGCATGGTCTCTCCCTCTTCCTGCTCATGTGGCGGGAAGAGAATGCACCATAGCGTGGTCCCACACAGATGGGAAGAGGGAGAGACCATGCCAATGCCGCCCTCAGACCAGTGGCTCCCTAGGCAGTCGCCTAGTGCTTCCACTGGTCCTACTTGTCCAGCCATGTCTTCCAGCCTTGCCTCATCCAGCCTTGTCTTTTCCAGCCTACCTTGCCTAGCCTAGCTTTGTTCTATCTGTCCTGTCCAGTGTCCTCAGTGATTCTTTATCCACCCTTGACCTGATTCTCTGGATCTTGAGCTTTTGCATGGACCTGACCATAATTGCCTGCTGCCTGCACTTAACCCTTGCCTAGCCCTGAACATGATTGCTTGCCACCTGGATCTGACCCCTTGCCTGGATCTGACTACTCTTGCTAGATGCCTGCCCTGACTTTGGTCTGTCTCTGACTCTATTAGTTTGCTTCCTGCCCTGATCTCGGTGTGCCTTGGAATCTAATTCTCTTCACCATCCTAGGGACCTGCCTAAGTCATTCCAGTCACCAGAACCCTAGGGCTCAACCTGCAGGGGAGGCGACTGGTATAGGTGAAGTTCCAGACTGTCCTGTTACAAGGCATGTTCCCCAGCTGCTGGCATAGCTCATGGGTTTGCCTTCAAGGCAGTGTCAACTACACCGCAGCACAAAGGGCTCACTCCCCGGCTACCCTTCAAACACAAATTTAGAACAAGGCTAGCTACCTCTGATTTAGCCTAGAAAGCTAAAATCTGTGTCTATGAAATAATACTGGATTCTCTTAAGAGTTAATATTGAAGACTGATCACTTTCTTTGTAGGATTTAATCTGTAAGCATTAATGTATTGTAAGCTGGTGTCATTAATTAAACAAAAGCATTCTATAGCAGAGTAATTGAAAAAAGAAAAATGAATCTCTTACTTCTGACCTCTTCTTGCTCATGAAAGTGAGGCACACTCAGAACTCAGCATCTGTAACCAGCATTTAATAAGTCTCCCCCAGCATGATTTTCTGCACTCAGTAATGACAGCACTGTGCTTGTTTTTGGTGCACTGCAAAACCTTATGGCTTGTGAAGAGATGCTCACAGAGATTTTGTTACTTTAAGTTAATAATTAATGACATTTATTGAAATTTCATAGAAACATAAGAAATGCCTTACTGGGTCAGACCATAGGTTCATCAAACGTAGCATCCTGTCTCTGGCAATGGCTAATCCAGGTCACAAATACCTGGTAAAATCCCAAGGAATAGGTCCGATTATTCTTGCTCATAACCAAAAATAAGCAGTGGCTTTCCCACATCTACTTGGCTAATAGTGTTTTATGGATTTTTCATCTAGGAACTAGTCTAAACCCTTCAAACCCAGCTATGCTAACTGCTTTTACCACATCTTCTGATAACTAATTCTGCATTTTAATTGTACTTTGAGTGTAAAAATACTTTCTCTGATCTGTTTCAAATGCACTACTTATTAGCTTCAAGGAGTGTCTTCTAGTCCTAGTATTGTTGGAAAGGGTAAATAACTATTGCCTGTTTACGAATGATTTTATAGATCTCTATCATATCTTCTCTCAGTCTTCTCCAAAATGTAGAGGCCAAACCTCTTTAGTCTCTCCTCATATGTCAGCCATTCTATTCCTTCTATAAGTTTGGTTGCCTTCTCTATACCTTTTCTAGTTCTGCTATATCTTTTATGAGATGGAGTGACCAGAACTGCACACAAATATTCAAGGTGCAGTTACACCATGAATCAATATAGAGGCATTATGATATCCTCTATTTTATTTTCCATTGCACACTGCATCAAGGATTTTAAAGAATTGTTCACAGTGACTCCAAAATGTTTTCCCCATGTGGTAACACTTAATACGGTTACAGAATCCAGCATTGTGTAACTGTCATTTGGATTATTCGTCCCTATATGCATCATTTTGCACTTGTCCATATTAAATTTCATCTGCCATTTAGATGCCCAGAACCCCAGTCTTAGATGCACTCAATTCCTCATAATCAGCTTCTGATTTAGTTACTTTGAATAACTTTGTGTCCTCTGCAAATTTGATAACCTCAATCATTGCTTCCTTTTCCAGATCATTTATATTGTAAATATATTAAATATATTAAAAAGCATTGGTCTCAGTACAGATACCTTTCCTCCATTGAGAAAACTGAGCAGTTATTTTTTATTTATTTATTTATTTGTTTAGGATTTTTATATACCGACGTTCTCGATACAAATATCAAATCAGGTCGGTTTCCATAAAACAAAACTGTCGCGGATAAGGCGTTACATTAAACAGTGTTTCAAAACATAAGAACGTAAATAATAAATATAGAAATATAACAATATAAAAGTATAAAAGTATAAAAGTATAAAATGGACAACAATAACTCGTCAACTAATGAGAATAAAAGTATAAAAATAGCTAAAAATAAATGGAGTTAAGTTGGGATAAACAGGTAATAGTGAACACTGTTGGGGGGCATAAACAAGAGAAGTGTATGAGTTAATGAACTAGTGCATCAACAAAGTGGTCTTTCAAAGCAAGTGGAATGTCCAGATAAGGCGTATTCGGGTCCTGAGGAGATATGTGCGGTCATGGATTTGTACGGTCATGGAACTTGTGGTGGACTATTTTGCTCTTTGACCGGTGTCAGAGTGTTCCTGCGATTCCGGAAAGGCTTGCCGAAAGAGCCACACTTTTAGGTTTTTCTTGAAAGTTAGATGACATGTTTCTTGTCGAAGATCCAGCGGTAATGAGTTCCAAAGGTTGGGTCCGGCTGTGGAGAGTGCTCGTTTAGTTAGTGAAGTTTTGATCGGGGGAGCATATAATGAACCTTTGTAATTATATCTAATAGGTCTTTGTGATGTGTGAAGGCGGAGTTTCTTATCTTATCTTTTAGCCAGTTACCAATCTGCAATGGGACATTGCCTCCTATCCCATAACTCTGTAATTTCCTGATAAACCTCTCATGAGGGACTTTATCAAATATTTTTAAAAAAATCCAGATTCACTATATCAATCAATTCAACCTTGTCCACATGTTTGTTAACCCTTCAAAAACATATATCAGATTTGTAAGACAAGACTTCTCTTTGCTAAATCCATATTGTTTCTGTCCCATTAACCTGTCTTTCTACCATTTTGCCTGGTACTTACATCAAGCTTACTAGTTTCCTGTATCTCCCTGGAACCCTTTTTAAAAATAAGCATGACCTTATTTGTTATATCACATGTTTAATATCATGCAGCAGAATTTGTGAGATGGAAAATAAAAAAAATATATCAGCCCAGACACTGAGGCAAATAGTGATATCATTGCAGACTAAGGGGGTCATTTATCAAAGTGCTATATGGCGTTTTCGCATGCAAAAAACACCTTTAATGCATGCGAAAACGCCATTAACGTGTGCAAAAGCGCCATAATGCATGGTGCGATGCAAATGAGAAAAAGGGGAGGATATTGGGGCAGGATCTTTGGCCAAGTGGGCTGGGCTCACAGTGGCTTTAACATGAATTTTAACTACACCTTTTTCATTTATTTATTTATTTATTTATTTATTTATTTATTTATTTGAAGAGTTTTATATACCGTTATTCGGTGAAGCCATCATAACGGTTTACATAGTGAACAAATATATTCAAGGCTTTATCGCTCATTGCGATGTTTTCGCAAATGCCGTTTTAAGCTCCTAGCTATCAGGGCCCTCCTACCACCACTGTGATGTTACCCAGGTAGAGTCCATCAAGCTAGATGTTACCCAGGTAGAGAGTCCATCAAGCTAGGTTGAGAGAACATTGCACAAATCTCATCTTTGGGTGAGTTTCCTCACTCCGAATGTCAAATCTTCACAAGAGAGCACTGTTCTGTTCGTACATCTCACTTTGAATGTCAAAGTGGCCCCTAACCCCTACACTAATACCTAAAAGTGTGAGGGCATTATGGCTAGTCTCTCTTTCTCTCTCTCTCTCCCCAGTGGTGGTAGGAGGGCCCTGATAGCTAGGCTGGCTCTCCAGGAGCTTAAAACTACTAAACATGGTCCCCCCAGTGGTTGTATGTAGGAAATACAACAATTGTCACTTATCGCAAAGAATGAAAACGTTATTGCAATTTGTGCTAAGATAACGCTTCACATAGGTATTAACGCATATAAACTGCCTATTACCATAAAGCACACCCCTTTTCCTATCGCATGCAATATTTAGTGTATTTTGATAAATCCAGGCCTAAACCAACTAAATAATTGAAATTTTCCTCTGGGGACATAACAAAGTACATTAAGTCTGCCATTTTAGCCTGACATATTTTGCCAAGCAAGGCTTCATCAGGGGTATCAATAAAGTTGTCCATAATTATCTATAGCCAAACTTAAACACATATAAACAACTCTCACCAGTCTCTTCTCATAAAGGGGAAATTTAATCACCCTAGGATCAACCAAATATAGGTAGCTTTCATTGTGAAACATGTCTGGTTATTCCAGAGAATGATTTCCTGTTTCCATTAGGAACTATTACCTGATGATTCTAACGGGTTGTTTTCAAGGATTTGTTCGGGTCTACCATTGATTATTATCTATTTCAACTTTGAATGAGTTCTGTTTGAAAGTATTGGTTTATTCACAGAGCAATATTCAAAGAAAGTACACAAGCTTTTCCTTTTCTCTTTTTTCAATTATTCTTTTTTTTTTGTATTTTAAGAATGATAACTTTAAAACGAACACGCAGGCGTCCTCATATGCTGGAATTTTAAATCATCCATGCAAATGCGCACGTATGATTTAAGATATCACCTAACGAGCAGATGTATGTTCCTAATTTAAAGTGGTTACACAAGGAAACATTCTTCATGTATCTTCTTTAGGAATTTGTCGGCTTTAACATGCACTGCTAGGCAGATTTTAAAACATGCATGCGAGAAGGAAATAGCCAGTTTGACTCATTAGACCACCAATTTGTGCAGTATAACTCTAGATCATCCAGACCCCTCTGGTTTTTCAGCCTGAACTCCCCATAGTTTACCAAGACCCTTCACCCAATTGCTTTAGGCTTAAAATGAAATTTCTTCAGACTTACACCTCATCAAGAGCAGAAGAAAATAAGTGTGGGTAACAGCTTTTCACATGCTGCAGGCATGGATTTAAAATCCGTACTTATGCATGTAAATGTTAATCCCAGCCTACCTGACATGCCCTAACTCCACCCCTTTTGCCTGCGCATTAGGTTGCTCACATGCACACACATACGTGCATAATTGGGCATTTTAAAATGTGAGTTGCTCACACTTGGCCCAGATACTCAAATATAGCCACCTTTTAATGCATGCAGCTCTTTTAAAATTAACCCCATAGTTTTGTTGGTAGTGTTTTTTTGTTGTCCTGTTGAATTTTGTATGTATATATGTTTGTATTTTTTGAGTCCTCATTGAAAGCTAGATTTTAAAAGGCACGCGTGCATCCATGTGCACGCAGTTCCCGGCGCGTGCACATGGACACGGAGGTTTTATAACATGCGCGGGGCAACGCGCACATGTTATACAATATGATTCGCGCATGCACATGTGCACTGGATTTTAATATCCATGTGCGTATGTGCGGGCAGGTGGCCTCATGCACAAGGGAGGGATTTTAAAAAAACAATGTGCAGCAACGCAAAAAGACCTTTCCCAGTTCCCTCCCAGTCCATTCCAATTAAGGAGCAGACTGGTAGGGAACTTTCCTATCTCCTACCTAGCCTTCCTCCCCTTTCCCCTCTCCTCCCCTCTCCTCCCCGACCCTTAAACTCACCTTAACTACCCTAGATTTTTTTGTTTTATTACTTACATGCTCTAAGGAGCAGACATAAGTTGTGCGCACCGGCTGGCTGCTGGTATATGCTTTCCCGGGATATCGCAAAATGGAGCTGCCCCGGCCGGCCCCTGGCCCTCCCCTTTTTTGATGGCCTGGCACTTCTGCGCATACCGGGAGATACGTGAGTAGCAGGGCTGTTTCTAAAATGTGCTCAGTGTGCGCCCGGCCACACGCATATCTCCTGGATTTTGCAAGCGTTGCCTTTTGAAATTTGGTCTTCAGTGACTAACATATATTTTCTTGATTTTGGTGATATTTCTTTGTATGTCTGTAATCTTTTAAAATTGTTGATGCTTTTTTATATGGATTATTACATCTTATTCTTTGGATTACTTTGTCATTTTGAGTCATTCAATTTATCTTTTGTTATGTATTCATGATTTAATAAAAAGGTTTTTTATATTTGTGTAATATTAATATTTGTATGGCTTGGTATATTTTGTTTAATTCAGGGTTCATACCAAATGCGCTTTATTTATGTCACCTATGCAGAACTGTTTCAAAGGCCTTGCTAAACTCCCCTGGTTATTCCATGAGTAGAAGAAATGTCAAGAGTTTACTTTGAACTGAGGGCTTTTTCTGTGGCTGCTCCACAATTGAGGAATAGTCTTCTACCTGATATTGGATTAGAACTGAACTATTTAACCTTAGGAAGCATCCTAGTTTTTATTTTTTCCTAAGAGTTTGAAGTAGTTGTAAACTTAATAATGGGTGGGAACATCTGGATCTTGATGGGATTTGCAAAGTCTGTTCCAAAATGAAAGTATAGCTTAGGATTTTTTTAGTTAGAGTCACTGGGATCTAGTGCCTGGTGTATTGATGGGAAGTGTGAAACATAGGGCAAAGGTTTGGAAATGGTGGGATTAGTAGGGTGCTGTTTCCAATGGTGGTGGCATTACTCTGGCCTGAGTGCCAAGTGGTTTGACCTGCATTTAATATTTTTATTGTTATATGTTTTATATTTTGATATACCTCTTTTGGCAGTTTTCACTGTGGAAGTAGTATGAAATTTATAAATGTTACATACCAGCATTACTCTGTAATAGTCATCCTCACATTTATCTTTTGTATTTTCAGAAACGAGATATAATTAGGCAATACAATTTTCTAAAAATGTATTTTCAATCTACATGTCACAGTTCAATAATGTATAGGTCTATGTCTAAAAGAATATTACTTCAATGTCTCTGATACTCTAAATTAAATTTAAGAGGCTGATGTAACAATCCGAGGAATTTTCAATGCATTAGTGGTTATTTTGCATACAATTTTGCTATAGATAGTAATGAGCTCACAGTAAAATTGCTCGTGAAATTTGTAGGAAACTTACTCATGAAATTTATTCACACATTATCATGGCCAGGAACTTTGCATGTTCTGGCCTATGGCAATTTGCAAATCTGACATGGGATCTGCTAACCACTGTGTGAACGGAACCTCATGGCCCATGTGAGCACTATCCCAAAATATAGCATAAATTACCTGGTGGTCATAGTAGCCCCCAGCTCGTCCCATTCACAGGCCATACATGTTACATTTAAACCTCTTAGGGAAGTTCTGCCCATTTCCCACCATGTCACCTTATCCCCCAAAATCCACATGATTGGAGAATGGGGCTTGCTGCCCCTTTTCACAAAAGTGGTAGCAGAGAGGAGGTTGGGAACTATAGGCCACTTAGCCTTACCTTGGTGATGTGAAAATAAATGGAGACTCTGAAGGATAGGATAATGAACTATCTATAATCCAGTGGATTGCAGGATCTGAGGCAACATGTTTTTTTTTACCAGAGGACGGTTGTGATAAATAAATCTGAGATTTATTTGATTGGGTGACTAGTGAATTATATCAAGGGCGGGCACTTGATATAGTTTATTTGGATTTCAGCAAGCTAGTGGAATGTATTAGAAACCAGTTGAAGGACAGATGACAGCGGGTAGTTGTTCATGGAACACACACTGAGGAGAGAAGGATGATTAGTGGAGTGTCTCAAGGATCGATTTTGGGTCTGGTTCTGTTCAATATCTGTGTGAGTGATTTATTGCAAATAGAGTAGAAGGAAAAGCTTTGTCTTTTTGCAGATGACACTAAGATCTACAACAGGGTAAACACCCCTGAAAAAGAAGACAGGATGAGAAGTGATTTAAGAAAGCTGGAGGAGTGGTTGAATATTTGGCAGTTAAGATTTAATGCCAAGAAATACAAAGTCAAGCATTTAGGTGCAGAAATCCAAAGGAGCTATTTGTGATTGGGTGCAGGGTGGAGGTGGGCTGAGAGACTGATATGCATGGACTGGGTGAAAGACCTCAGGGTGATAGCATCTGCTTCGCTACTTTCTGGTCATCATTGTGAAAAGAATGTGACAAAGACAGAGGGATGCTGGGCTGCACAGAGAAAGGCATAGATGGGGCTGGTGCTTCCATTAGGCAAACTAGGTGGTCGCCTAGAGTGCCAAAATTTTGGATGCAGCAAAATCCACCAGCATGAGGCTCAGAAGGGGAGAGCCAGTACTTCCAAAGAAGGGAACATGTCCTAAAGCTGCTGCCAATAGGTAAGCTGGAGGTAGGGTGTGCATGACCAAATGTTCGTATAGGGCACCAAATATTCTTGCACCAGTCGTGGGCATAACTATCAGGAAAAAGGAGGTGATAATGCCCCTATACAAGTTATTGTTGAAGCCTCATCTGGAATACTTCCTTCAGTTCTGAAGGGTATATCTCATAAAAGATAGAAATAAGTTAGAAGTGGTCCAGAGGAAGACATTCAAATGGTTCAGTCTACACCAAAATGCATATGAGATGAGACTGAGGGACCTAAATATATATACCCTAAAGGAGAAGAGAGATAGGAGGGGAAGAGAAGGGATGAGAGGGAGAGCCATTGTATACCTAATTCTTAATGAAATGCAGAATTTGATATAAGAGGTAATGGTGGTGGGACCACTTGGCAAAAACAATCATAGTACAATCAAAATAGACTTAATGACTGAGAGGACATTAAGTAAATCTACAACTCTAGTATTACATTTTTAAAAGGGAAACTTTGATAAAATGAGGAAAATAGAAAAAAAATGAAAGGTGCAGTTACAAAGGTGAAGAGTTTATGTCAGGTCATTGTTTAAAAATACCATCTTAGAAGTCCAATCCTGATGTATTCCATGCATTAAAAAAGTGGAAAGAAGGCTGACATCTGCCAGCATGATTAAAATGTGAAGTGAAAGGGGCCATTTTAGCCAAAAGAACTTCTTTTAAAAGTTGGATAAAGATCCATCTGAGGAAAATAGGAGAAAGCATAAGCATTGGCAAGTTAGATGTAAAACATTGATAAGGTGGGTGAAAAGAGAAAAAAAAAAAAAGCTGGCTGTAGAGGCAAAAGCTCATAATAAAAACTTTTAAAAATATATTTGAAGCAGGAATTCTGTGAGGGAGTTACTTGGACTGTTAGATGATTGAGGGGTTAAAGGGGGACTTAGAGAAGATAAGGCCATCACGGAAAGACTGAATTAATTCTTTGCTTTGGGGAGATACCTGTGCTGGAAACTATTTTTGGTGGTAATGATTCAGAAAAATGGATACAAATCACTCTGAAGCTGGAAGATGTAATAAGGCAGACTGACAAATTAAAAAGAAGCAAATTACTCGGACGAGATGGTATATACCCCAGAGTTCTGAAAGAACTAAAAAAATAAAATTGCAGATTTGTTTCTGGTAATTTGTTACCTATTGTTGGGATCGTCTGCTGTGCCTGAAGACTGGAGGGTGGCCAATGTAACCCCAATCTTTAAAAAGGGTTTCAGGGATGATCCAGGAAGCTAGAGACCAATGAGTCTGACCTCAGTGCCAGGAAAACTCGTGGAAACTATACTAAAGAACAAAATCACATAATATATAGAAAGCTAATGGGACACAGCCATCATGGATTTACACAAGGGAAATCTTGCCTCAGCAAATTGCTACATTTTTTTTTGAAGGGGTTAATAAGCAAGTGGATAATGGTGATCCAGTGGATGTAGTATATTTGGATTTTCAGAAGGCATTTGACATAGTGCCCCTGACAAAATTAAAAAGTCACAGAATAGGAAACAATGTCCTATTGTGGATTGCAAACTGGTTAAAAGATAGGAATCAAAGAGTAGGACTAAATGGTCAGTTTTCTCAGTGAAGAAGGGTAAACAGTGGAGTGCCTCAGGGATTTTTTACTGGAAAAGGGAACAATGAGTGAAGCGATCACATTTACAGATGCAGATTGTGAAAAATTGCAGGAGGAAGTTGCGAGACTGAAAGACTGGGCATTTAAACAGCAGATGAAATTTACTGTGGACAAGTGCAAAGTGAAGCACATGGGGAAAAGTAAGCCACACTGTAGTTACACAATGTTAGGTTCCATACTAGGGGTTCCTGCCCAGGAAAAGAACCTGGGTCTCATAGTGGACAAATTGTTGAAATCCTCAGTTTATGTGCAATGGCAGTCAAAAAAGCAAACAGAATGTTAGAATTTATTAGGAAAGGAATGGAGAATAAAATGGCGAATGTTATATACCTCTGTATCGCTCCAAGATGAGGCAACATGCAAAGGTAGATTTTTAAATGAGCATGCATGTGACCATGAGCACACAGTTCCTGGAGAGCGCTCATGGTTGCGATCATTTTATAATATGCTTGCGTCGGCATGCGCATGTTATAAAATGCAATATGCGTGCTGGATTTTAATATCCGTGCGTGCATGTGCGGGTGGTCCACAACTCGCGCGTGCGGGGATGGGGAGAGAAATTTCAAAAGTACGCGTGGCGACGCAATCAGGCCTTTGCCCAGTTCCCTCCCAGTCCGCTCCAGTTAAGGAACGGACTGGGAGGAAACTTTCCTAACCCTAACCCTATCCTTCCTTCCTCTTCTCCTCTCCTCCTCGACCCCTAAACCTATCCTAGCTTTCCCCATTTTTTAAAATTTTAATACTTACTGCTCCTCCCAAGCAGAAGTATCTTCTGCGTGCCAGCTGGCTGCCAACACGCTTTTCTCCGGCACAGGTCCTAATGGCTGTTGTCCCAGCCAGCCCATGCCCCACCCCTCCCAATCCAGACCCTGCCCCCTGGCCCGCTCCTTTTTGTTGGCCTAGCACTTCTGTGCGTAACGGGGGATATGTGCATGGGCAGACCCATTCTAAAATGCGCGTGGTGCATGCAAGGCCCGGCCCTGTGCGTAACCAACGTTATTTACGAGTGCGAGCCTTTTAAAATTGGGCCTTTAGAGTGCTGTGTGCAATTCTGGTCACCACATCTCAAAAAAAGATATAGTTGCATTCGAAAAGGTACAGACAAGGGTGACCAAAATGATAAAGGGGATGGAACGGCTCCCCTACAAGGAAAAGCTAAAGAGGTTGGGTCTATTCAGCTTGGAGATGCCTGAGGGGAGATATAATAGAGATCTATAAAATCGTGAGTGGAATAGAAATGTTAAATGAAAATTGGTTATTTATCTTTCAAAAATTACAAAGAATAGGGGCATTCCATGAAGTTAATAACTAGCACATTCAAAACAAATCTGAGAATATTCTTTTTTACTTTTTTATTTTTTATTTATCATATTTTAACATTTACAACAAGTAAACACTTGCTTGGTAATATTTTAAGTATAGAGAGAAATTTATATAATCAAATTTCAAAGAAAAACCAGTAACTTGAAATCATCATCTGTACTTATAAAATAAAGGAAATGAGGGAAAACCCTAGGAAAACGGAGCATTTACTATAGGTAATAGAACAACAGCATTTGTATCTTTGGTAGCCTGAAGAGACTCAACACCTTACATCCTAGTAATTACCAAACCAAACAGTGGGACATTTAGGAGCAGGCATCAAGGAAAACTCTAAGCTGTGGTGGTTTGAAAAACACATATCTTTGATTCTGATAGAAAATGTTACATTTACATGGGAAACGTAATTTAAACCGCGCTCCCTTTTGCAGTACTTCCTCCCTCATATTAAGAAATAGTTTCCTCCTTGTTTGAGTGATTTTTACTAGATCTGAGTAACACCAATCTTTGTAACCAAAAAACATAGCTTGATTATTTCTAAAATAATGTTTAAACACATTATTCTTATCCATAAGAAATGCGAAAGCTACAAGTAGTGGTCTCCTTTACTCCACAATCATCTCCTCTGAGGACTCCAATAGTGTGGTTACTTCTGGCAATAGTTGTTCCTGAGTATTTCCTTGATTTGGATCAACATAGGGAAGATAGTAGGCTTTGGTCACCACTGGTTTTATTTCCTCTGGTATCTTCAAAATCTGTGAGGTATATAATTTGAACAAGTCTAAAGGGGAAATGTTCCTCAAAACCGGAAAATTTAGAAATCTTAAATTGTGAGCCCTCAAGGAATTTTCAATACTCTCAAGTCTCTTATTAACAATGACTTCGCTTTGTATTAAATTTGACTGCACCTTTTCCACTTCTTTCATTCGACCATCCATAGATTCCAGTTTTAAATTTTGTTGTACAATTCCATTAGCATTCAAAAGAACTTGGTTTTTTATATCCATAACTTCCTTGGTAAGTGTTACAATTGATTTCTCTAAAGACTGTAACGCAGTCCATATGGTAGCAAGTGGTATTTTAGTTGTAGGTTGTAGAATTGCCTCCAGGTTAGAGAGATCCTTCCTTCCGCCTCCTCCTCCCACTGTTATGCCGGAACCCACCACCAGACCGGGGATTCCTGACATCTCGGCAACGGACAGTCCCACCACTCCATTACTCCTCTGGGGCTGTACCTTTGCCGTTTGCTCCAGGATGGTAAGTCCAGGTTCAGTTACTCCTTGCCCAGTCGCACCTTCCCTTCCTCGGGGTTCTCCCGGGAGGGCAGTGGTCTCTAGTTGTTTTCCTTCCTCCTCACGGCCTGGTGGTGCCGGCCTGTTTGGCGAACCAGGGCTGAGAGATGTTTCTATGGTCAGAAAGGACAACTCACGCTCCTCAGTTATCCCTTCAGCGACCAGCTCTCCCAGCGTTGAAGGTATTGCCGTTGAAAAAAAACTGCCTATGCGGGGTTGATTTAAATCTAATGGGGTAGAAGTTGCCTCTACTCCCCATACCCTCGCCTTTCTTTTGGTATGGGGCATACCGAAACAGGCAATCAAAAATCGAGGTAATTCCGGAGCTTCTTGTCAGTGTGTCTGCTCATGCAGCCGTCTTAGAGGCATCATATTCTTTTTTACTTAATGCACAATTAAGCTCTGAAGTCATTAATGAAGGATGTGGTTAAGGCAGTTAGCATAGCTGGATTTAAAAAAAAAGGTTTGGACAAATTTCTGAAGGATAAGTCAATACACTGTTATTAACCAAGTAGATTTAAGAAATAGCCACTACTTATCGCTGCATGATAGCAGCATGGGATCTATTTACTGTTTGGGATCTTGCCAGATATTTGTGACCTGAATGGGCCACTGTTGGAAACAGGATGCTGGGCTTGATGAACCCTCGGTCTGACTCAATATGGCAAGTTCTTATGTTCTTAGATTTTTAAATACTTGAAAGGTATTATTAAAATAAAAAAAAATCAAATCTTTTCCAGTGCAAAGGAAGCTGTAGGAATAGGGGTCATGATATGAAGCTACAAGGGGGTAGAGTCAGAGCAACATTGTGAAATACAGTATGTTTTATGGGATTGGAATGCCCCCCTGGAAGAGGTGGTGAAGATAAGTATGGTAATGGAATTCCAAAGGGAATAGGATAAATATAGTGGCTAGAGAACAGAAATGTAAAACTTTGGTAATCTATGGTAACTTTTGGTGAAACATTTCTGCATGGGGGTAACCTGCAAAGAGTGCCAGTTAGAGTTGTTCAGTAGTGCATTCAAGGGATCTATTTGGGCATATGTTATTGTGAATGCATGGTTTACCTATCTAGCTGTTTATATTACCTAACAAAGTTTGATCAAGTTCACTTATAATGGTGGTAGGGCAGAGGCAGTCTGTTCTTGTGCTTCTATGGCCAGGGCAGGCTCTCTGTGCATTGCAAGAAAGAATAAATAAATTAAAGCTGGGAGAGAGCTTTGGCCATTATCTGCTTGGATGGGTGTCTCCTTACTCTTAGGGTAAACTGCACGGAGCAGCAGTTTCAACCCTAAACACCTTGCTGGGCAGACTGGATGGACCATTTTAGTCTTTATCTGCCAGCATTTACTATGTTACTAGGCTCCCAAAAGTTTACACCATTAAAGGAGTGGTCTTCTGGGACAGGAGTTAGTCACACTTGTTCCTGCCCTGCACCACCAGAACCCAGTTTCAAAATGGTACCAGCTGATCACATGAGCTCCTTTATAACTGTCAAAGGAGCACCTGAGGTCAACTAGTGCCATTTTGAAACCAGGCACTGGTGGGTCAGGAGCAAATGGGAATCAATTCTGTCCCTAGAAGACCACCTCTTTGATGGGGCAAACTTTTGCAGGGATGGGGGTTGTGGGTTTGACCCTGTGAAGGAGTGTATAGAAAACTCCCTCAGACTTCCTTAAAGGACTGAGCACAGCAGGACAGGTGAACTGCTGGAAGTGTTTTTTTTTTCCCTTTGCCCTCCCTGTTTGAATTACCTGATGTGAAGGTCTGCTGCCATTTTGTTTTTCCAGGGAAGTTTGTAAATGAAGATGGTAAGAACTGGGATATACCATCACCCTATGTGCTGTTCGCAATCCGCGAACTACCACAATGGGGTTTTCCCCATTTGAGTTACTATATGGAAAGAGACCAAGAGGAATTCTGGATATACAGCTTGCAAGATCTGGGAAGAGAAAGTGTCCTCTGGGCAGAACCTAGTGGACTATGTGCTCAGAGTACAAGATTGCCTAAAAAAAACTGGTAAAGTGGCCCACCTGTGTCTGGAAACGGTTCAAAATTCTCAAGCTCAAGCTTACGATTGTCCTACGGTCCAGTGAGTATTCCAGTCAGTGGACAAAATCCTTGCCCTCCTTCCATCGTCAGAAAGCAAACTACTAGCCCATTGGCAAGGACCCTATGAAATTGTGGAGAAAACAGGGCCCGTGGATTTCAAGATAGTTCAGCCGATAAATGAAAGAAGACCTAGATTTACCGCATCAACCTCCTGAAGAAATGAGTGCCGCAGGAATGTGGCATGGTTCAGGAATGATAATTTGGCCCAGAGGTTGGGCTACAGGTGGACCAAGCCCATGTTCCCTTTGGAGAACAGCTGTCCACTAAACAGAGGACTTGAAGCAGTTGGTGGAGAAAAACAAGATCTTCTCAAACCTGCCTGGTCATACCAACTTGGTGCAATATGATATCATTACATCTCTGGGAGTTGTGGTACGCCAGCAGCCTTATCGGGTTCCCAAAGCCAGATGCCGTGTCATTGAGAATGAAGTGAAGGAGATGTTCCAACTTGGGGTAATAGAGGAGTCTACCAGTAACTGTTCCTCACCATAGTATTGGTGCCAAAACGAGATGGGAGTATCTGGTTCTATATCGATTTTAAAAGGTCAATGAGGTCTCAAAACTCGATGCCTATCCATTTCCATGAGTAAATGAACTGATTGAGCATCTGGGATCAGCCCAGTTCATCACTACCCTCATTCTTACTGAGGGGTATTGGCAGGTACCTCACACTCTCTTGGCAAAAGAGAAGATAGCATTCTTGATGCCCTCTGGGTTGTTTCAATTCACTGTACTTCTGTTTGGCTTTCATGGTGCACCTGTAACATTTCAGCGATTGGTTGACCACCTGCTCTGCCCACACCAAGGGTACGCAGCTGCCTATTTGGATGAAATCATGATCTACAGCCATGATTGGAAGATACATCTTAACCAACTCTAGGCCATGCTAACCAGTCTGAAGAAAGCAGGGCTGATGGTTAATCCTAAAAAGTGCTTGCTGCATGGGTAAGAGGTCCAATATCTTGGCTACACCCTGGGGAAAGACAAGGTCCATCCACAGACCAGGAAGATTGAGGTGATCACTTGGGTGCAAGTCCCACATATAAAGGCGAAAGTGAGAGCATTCTTGGGCCTTATGGGATATTACAAAAGATTAATTCACAACTATTCAGAAAAGGCAGAGCCTCTCACATGGCTATTGGTAAAAAAAAAATACCCAAAATAGGTCCATTGGTCGGAGGAAGCAGAGAAGACCTTCAGAGCCCTGGAGGAAGAGATATGCTCTGAATTGGTACTGATGTCTGGACCACCAAACCCTTCAGGGTGCAAACTAATGCCTCAGAAGTCAGCTTGGGAGACGTCTTAGCCCAGAAGAATGGACAAGAGCATCCTGTGGTGTACATCAGCTGGAAACTGATGCCATGCGAGAGACGTTACTCAGCTATTGAGAAAGAGGCCTTGGCAGTCAAGTTACTGTCTGCTGGGATGGCAGTTCACACTCATAACCAACCATCAACCACTCCTAAGGATCAATAGGAATAAGGAATCCAATGAAAGAGTGATGATATAGTTCCTGGCTCTGCAGTCTTTCAATTATAAGATCCGACCAGGGCAGGAAAGGAGAATGCACATGCATATTTCTTAGCAAGAGAGGTGTTCCTTGTACAGGCAGATGCTCATCCTGGCAAGGCTGAGCTGAGAAGGAGGGTATGTGAGAGAATGTACAGAAAATTCCCTCAGACTACTTTAAAAGACCGGGCACAACAGTCTTGCCCAGTCCTCCTTAAGCTTGAGACCCGCAGGGAATCCCAGGTGAAGGGAGGAGCCCTTCACCAGAGTATACGACCTAAGGGCCTAGAAGGGTTAGGGGGGCCCCAGGAAGATGACGGAGTTCCTGCATACGCAAAGACCTGCTATGTCTATGGTTTGTTAAGACTCTCTGCTTAAAGAACTCTGTTTAAAGACTTTAGTATTTAAAGACTGTGTGTTGCCTGAGTTATAGGTGAACTGCTAGAAGTGTTTGGTTTCTGTTTACATTGCTTGTTTGAATTACATGAAGTAAAGGTCTGCTGTAATTTTGTTTTTCCACTGTAAATTAAAGTGCACTTAAACCACAGCCAGAATCTTCTTGTTATTTCCTCTGGCTGTTACCAAGCCATGCACTGTTTAAGCTACCACAGACCCCTAATGGGGATTTTGTTGGATTCTGGGGAACGGTGTTGGTGGTGGTGTGTGTGTGTGTGTGTGTGTGTGGGGGGGTGACGGCATAAAGGAGGTGGTGCTTCCCCAAGAGGCCCATGAGGGATTCACAGTCAAGGGGGCCATTACCTTCACCATAGAGTTTCTGCTACAGTTTGGGCATGGGGCTTGAAGAGTACTCATATGGGCTATAAGACTATTTTAAATATATGCAACAGTTCCTGGGCTCGGCCTGAAAAATAACTGTTCCACACTGAGGTGTAGTTATTTTTGTCTTTGTGTGAAAATGGACCCACGAAAACGGGCCCCTTTCCATGTGCCCATTTTTTTTACAATATTTCTCAGTAATGAATTGCTCTGCATGATTTTGCATTAAAGCAGCTATTTACTGGGGAATTTTAGTAAACTTTTGCATTTAGCAGACCATTCATAAAACTACTTGCAAAGCTGACTTTTGCAAATTTTTTTTTTACAGAAGAGGGTTTTCATGAAAATTTTCACATAATACTCTCATATTAACAATGTTTGTGCATTTTGTGGTTGTTTTGTACAATTTTTCACATGAAAACCCTTTTGCATAAAATTTTGTACTTTAACTCATCAGGCTATAATTATGCAGTGTGTTCTTAATTGCTTCTGAAGCTAAGCAAAATCAAAGTCCAGGCCAACAATAATGTTTAACAATTTGAAGAGTTTTAGAAGTAAGACTACATCCATAAAATTCTGTTTTACCATGTAACCTAATCCATTCCACATTTAACTATGTTCACATTTCAAAATCACATTCATAGCTGTCCTATGATTACTTTAAATCTTCAACGTCAGATAGCATCACAGTACATTAAATATTTTAACATTCAACTTCCATAGTAGTTCAAAACGTTTACATAGCCTAATGTATTCTGACATTTGTATTGCCAAAAGAGGCACTTATTGATGTAACCCTATGGGGATCACTAGATGGCATTGTATCCTCCTTACTGGGGCTATGTATTTACTATCAGTGGTTAATGGGGTGTACAAAAATGCAGCTTATACCTTAAATTGAGGATGTTCTGGTTAACAGAGGTTATCTAATGTTTATGTCAAGGAGGATGGCTAGTAGGAGAAAATAGTGGATAGCTCTTCCTATAAGGGGTGTGTATTATGTGTTTTTTCATAAAAAGTTAAAAATTTATCCTATTCCTTAAAATAGGAAATATTCTAGAAAATTATTCAGGGGTGGCCTTGAAGATGTGTGTGGTGAGTGGCAAGTTTGACTGCTAGCAAATGGTTGTATGAGATGCACCCCTGAGATTACTTTTCTTATATATATTCTTCCCTGGACTCCTAGATAATTAGCTTCAATTACTTCATCTCCCATATCATAGTAGTTCCTTACAGATCACATACTAGTAACTTAAACTGTCATATTGCTTGTAACAATTGGTTTTCATATTTTACCTATTAATCTTTACTGGCTAACACTAATTCTTTTAGGGTCAGATTTTCAAAAGGTTATGCGTGCCAGGCCTATTTTCAAAAGGCCCGGCGACACGTGTAAAGCCCCAGGGTGCGTGTAAGTTCTGGGGCTTTACTAAAGGGGCGGTCCGGGGGCAGGACCAGAGGCCTCCGATACAGCGGACATTACCGCTGTGTTGGAGGATTGTGTGCCGGCAGGCTGCCGGTGCGTGCAACTTGCACCTGCCTGGAGGCAGGCGCAAAAGGTAAGATAAAAGTCGGGGGAGGGGGGGTTAGAGTAGGGCTAGGGGAAGAAAAGGTTAGGGGAAGGGGGGAGGAAGGGAAGTTCCCTCACAGGCTGCTCCAATTTCGCGCGCGCACCCTTTTAAAATCTACCCGTTAGTTTCTATTTCAAATACCTATTAAAAAATCTTTGCTACAGCTAAATTTTACCTTACCTTATCTATATGATTTTAAGGAATTAGTGATAATTTAACAAAATGTCATTCATTCAATGCAACAATTGTGGTGTTTATGTCCTAAGGTCTATCATTTGGAGAATCAAAGGTTGTCCCTTTTGCCTTCAACTGTCTGCAATTAAAATGGAACTGATTCATCTAATGGAGGAATTGTCCAGGTTTCAGTTAACTTCCCTTTCCTTGAACCATCCAGTATCTCTCGCCCATCTCCCACAGAGGTCTCAGAAACCCAGGAAAAAAATGGTTTACAGTGGGCTCTGGTAGAACAAGACATGTGACAGACACCTATCTTCCCCAACTTTACAGTATCCTGTGCTTCAGCCCCCACTCCCACAGAAAAGTCAGACATCCAGGATTCAAAAACCCGGGAACAATTAGATAACATTGGGCTCTGGCAGAATCAGGTTGGCTGTTACCCCTACATAATGCTTTCTCTGCACTGGAGAATGAAGAAACCTCAGCAATAGATTTTGAAGTGATTTCTAAATGTAAAGTCACCCAGTGCACCCAGAAGCCCTGCAAAAGAATCAAATGTCATAAAAGAAAGCTGCTTCTGCTGGGAGACTCAGTAATCTGAGGAACCAATTTGGGAGCACATTCTGATGGTTACACAACAGTTAAATGCATTCCAGGCTCCTTATCTAGTAGAAATGCAAACCAGATAGTCCAAGTCATTGAAGAAGAAAATAGGAACTTTGATATCAGTGTTATCATTCATCTGGATGCCAGTGACCTCAATAGAAATGGTATCCATGAAGTATAAAAAGATTTTCAAAATCTAGGAAAATGATAAGACACACTGAAATGTCTATTGCCTTTGTGGAAGTATTACCTGTTCATGGGAAGGAAAATGAGAAGCTATACCATATAGATAATTTCAATTCCTGGCTCAAAATCTGGAGCACAGAAAGTGGTTTTGGATACATTGGAGGCTGGGGTCATGTATGGAGCAGTAAAAGGCTATATGGTAAGGATGACCTACATTTGTCTGAAACAGGAAGGAGGATGCTAAGTGAGAAATTCAGATCATATATTATCAGACATTTAAACTAAACAATATGGGTGGCAGGAGATGGCCAATGAAATTGACATGTCATCCCCAAGCAATACAGGAAGTGGGAGGAGAAAATAATGAAATCAATCAGCTCAAAAAAGCAGAAAAGATGTCTAGGATGTGCAACAAATCAAGGAAGAAAAAATGGAAATCTATGACCACAAATGCTCATAGTTGGGCAATAAAATCCCAGACCTGCAGGCCCTAATGGTGGAGGCAGTCTTGGACATTGTTGCTGTTACCGCAACATGGTTCACGGATTCTCATGACTGGGATATGGCCATACCGGGCTATAACTTGTTAAGGAAGGACAGAAAGGACAGAAAAGGGGGAGGAGTAGCTCTTTATGTCAAAAACAATATCCAAGCAAATGAACTGCAAGGAATGTGGGGTAGAGAAGAAGCATTATGAGCCATCCTAAAAAAAGATGATGGTACATCCATTGTTACTGGAGTAGTTTACAGGCCTCCGATTCAAACAGAAGAACTAGACAGAGATCTGGTTGAAGACATCCAAAAGGTGGGAAAGAAGGGAGAAGTGTTGATTGTTGGAGATTTTAATCTGCTGGATGTAGACTGGAGAATCCCTTCTGTAGAATCTACCAGAAGTAGAGAGATAGTGGATGCCCTGCAAGGAGCTCTGTTCAAACAAATGATAATGGAACCCATGAGGGAGGGAGTTATACTCGACCTAGTGCTCACTATCATGGATAAAGTCTCTAATGTCCAGGTGGGTACCCACCTCAGTACCAGAGATCATCAAACGGTATGGTCTGATATCCCAAATATGATACAGAGAAGTCACATGAAGATGCAAGTTTTGAATTTCAGAAATATGGACTTTTTAAATGGGAATTTATTTATTTATTTATTTATTTATTTTTAATGTCTGTGTTTGTTTGTTTATTTATTTATTTATTTATTTATTTATTTAAAAGCTTTTTTATACCGGTATTCGTGGGTACATCATATCGATTTACAGAGAACTTACTGAAATACACAGAACAGGGAGGGGGAAACTGGGGAGCAACAATATAAACTTTAAAAATGCATATAGTTATATACAATATACAGGGTAAGGGGTAAGTAGCTGGCAATAAGAGGGTAGGGGAGGTACTAGGGGAGAGTACAGGAAGGGAGGTACTGGGGGGAGTACAGGAAAGAGGGTGGGTTCTAGGTAGGAGGTATGGTGAAAAGGACAGGGGGAGTAGGGGGAATGAGGAGTGCGGGAGGGGAGAAGGGAAGGCAGGGGGGTGAGCAATATAATAGGGGTGTAGGGGGGAGGAGGGAGGGGTGACCTATTCAGGGAATGCCTGTATGAAAAGCCATGTCTTAAGCTTTTTCTTAAATTTTTGAGTACATGGCTCTAAGCGGAGATTGGGTGGCATGGTATTCCAGATGGTGGGACCCGCAACAGATAGGGCATGCTCTTTTGTGGAGATGAGGTGTGTGGTCTTAGGGGAGGGTGTGTATAGGCAGCCTTTGTATGCTGTTCTTGTGGGACGGTTGGAGGAGAGGAAGCGGAGGGAGTCATCAAGCCAATGTATATTATGGGTGTGTAGTGTTTTGTGGATAATAGTGAGGGTTTTGTAGAGTATACGGGAGGAGATGGGGAGCCAGTGGAGTTCTTTGAGGACAGGGGTAATATGGTCAGATTTACGAGTATTAGTGAGGATTCTAGCTGCTGCATTCTGAAGCATTTGGAGAGGTTTGATGGTCAAGTTCGGAAGGCCTAGTAGTAGGGATATATACCACATTATGGGCAGGATCTGGCCATCAAGGCGGTTTACAATGAGAAGTAGATCTAGAAGACTGGGAGAAAATGAGAGAGGTGAAACAACAGTGGGCCAAAATAAAAGAAGCAATTACTGTTGGATTCGTGGACCCTTGGGCCGATCGGAACCAGGGGAAGAGTTGCTGAAGGTGGTTACAGCAGAGGTCCCGACCAGGAGGCGGCAAGGACAGACTGGTGGCTGGCCGAGGGTGGAACTCTGGGAGCCCTATGCGACCAAGAGCTTTGGCGAGGAAGAAGGAGATGGTGGCGCTGGCACTGTGATGAGAAGATCTTCGCCCTGGAAGCTGATCCTCCCCCGAGAGGAGCTCGTAGGAGTTCGGCCGCTGGGACTTAGGAGATTCACCCTGGAAGCCGGAGTCCCCCCAGGAGGAGCCCGTAGGGACCCGGCCGCTGGGACTTAGGAGGGCCCGCGGGGACCTGGTCAGATGAAGTCCAAGGTTGTGTGCCGAAGGGTCGTCGCTCGCCAGTCCAGAGTCAGGAACCAAAGGATCACCGTAAGCCAGTCCGGGGTCAGAAGCCAGAGAGTCAACGTAAGCCGGTCCGGGATCAGAAGCCAGAGAATTACCATAAGCCAGTCCGGGGTCAGAAGCCAAGAATCACCATAAACCAGTCCGGGGTCAGAAGCCAAGAATCACTGCAAGCCAATCCGGGGTCAGGAGCCAAGTAGAAGACACTGAAGCAGGAACGCAGCAACTGGAGACAGGAATACCTGGGAACCTCGTTGCAAGGCAAAGTCCTAGTCCAGCTGCAGGGCTTAAGTACCCTGCAGCGTCTGATGTCATCAGGAGGCGTCCCCGAAGTTTCCCGCGCTGGCCCCTTTAAATTGTGAGCTGAGACGCGCGCGCGGCCTACCGCCGAGAGACGCCGGCTGCTCCGGCGCGGCGAAGAGGCAGGAGCTGAAGGAGCTGCAGGCCCGGGCGAGGTGGGGAGACGCCGGGCCTGCGGCGGCAGAGGTCCCTGGAGGCCCGGGGAGCGCGGGGCCCGTGCGGACTCACGACGAGGTGGGTGGCGATTCCGGGGGCGACCCGGAATCGCAACAATTACAAGGCAACAAATCTATGTGTTAGAAAAGTAAACAAAAGTAAGAGAAATAAGAAACCAATCTGATTCTTAAAGGAAGTGGCTGATAAAAGAAAAGCAAAAAGAACAGAATTCAAGAAATATAAAGGAACCTAAAAAGAGGAAAACAGTGAAAACTACTGGGAAACTGTTGAAACTGAGGGAGACAAAGAAAGAAATCAGGAAAACAAAAAGTCAGATGGAAGAAAGGATTTTCAAAGAGGTACAGCGAGGTGACAAAACGTTTTTCAGATATATCAGAGAAAGGAGAAAGGTCCAAGTGGTATAGTGAAATTTAAAGGTGACAAAGATCAATGTATGGAGAGAGATGAAGAAATGGCCGAAATATTAAACAAATACTTCAGTTCGGTGTTCACTAAAGAAGACTCTGGAGAGGGACCATCGCTAGATGACAAGACTGTGATGGGGGTGGAGTAGACGAAACTCCGTTTGCAGAACAGAATGTATGTAAAGAGTAGGGATGTGAATCGGGCTTCGGACGATTGAAAATATCATCGATATTTTCAAAATCATCAGAAATTGGGGGCTCCCCCAAAACGATAGGAAAACCACACGATATTGTTTGTGGGGGTTCTCTTATCGTTTTGGGGGAGGGCGGGAAAAACGGCACACAAAAATAACCCCTAAACTCACCCCGACCCTTTAAAACTAATCCCTTAGCTTCCTCCACCTTCCCGACCCCCCCCAAAAAACTTTTTACAGGTACCTGGTGGTCCAGTGGGGGTCCCGGGAGCAATCTCCCGCTCCCAGGCCGTCGGCTGCCACTAATCAAAATGGCGCCGATGGCCCTTTGCCCATACCATGTGATAGGGTATCCGTGCCATTGGCCAGCTCCTGTCACATGGTAGGAGCACTGGATGGCCCGCGCCATTTTTAAAGATGGCCCCGGCCATCCAGTGCTCCCTCCATGTGGGCAGCAGATAAACAAAACCGCGATCGGGCTGGACGAAAAAAAAAACCCGACAATGTGAATCAGAACCGGAATCCAAACCGATTCCGGTTCTGATTCACATTTCTAGTAAAGAGCTAGGAAAACTGAAAGTGGCCAAGGCCATGGGGCCAGATGAGGTATATCCCAGGATACTGAGGAAGTTCAGAGATGTGCTGGTGGGTCCACTGAAGGACCTGTTCAATAGATCCCTGGAAATGAGAATGGTGCCGCAAGATTGGAGAAGAGCGGTGGTGGTCCCACTTTACAAGAGTGGGAGCAGAGAGGAGGCTGGAAACTACAGGCTGGTTAGCCTCACCTCGGTAGTGGGAAAATTAATGGAGACTCTGCTGAAGGAAAGGATAGTGAACTATCTACAATCTGCTGGGTTGTTCAACCAGAGGCAGCATGGATTCACTAGGGGAAAGTCCTGTCAGACAAATCTGATTGATTTTTTTGATTGGGTGACTAGAGAATTGAATCAGAGAAGAGCATTCAATGTGATTTACTTGGATTTTAGTAAAGCTTTTGATACAGACCCCTATAGGAAACTCGTGAACAAAATGAGAAGCTTTTGAGTTGGTGCCAGGGTAGTAGTGTGGATTGCAAACTGGTTGACTGACAGGAGACAGTGTGTAATGGTAAATGGAACCTACTCTGAAGAAATAATGGTATTAAGTGGTGTGCCACAGGGATCTGTTTTGGGACCGATTCTGTTCAATATCTTTGTGAGCAACCTGGCAGAAGGGATAGAAGGTACAGTTTGTCTATTTGTGGATGATACTAAGATCTGCAACAGAGTGGACAGGTCTGAAGGAGTAGAGAGAATGAAAAGTCATTTAAGAAAACTTGAAGAGTGGTCGAAGATTTGTCAGCCGGGATTCAATGCCAAGAAGTACAGATTCATGCATCTGGGGTGCAGCAATCCAAAAGAGTTTTACATGATGGGCAGTGAAAGACTAATGTGTACAGACTGGGAGAGGGACCTTGGCGTGATAGTGTCTGATGATCTGAAAATGGCAAAGCCAATATCAATATATTGATATTCTTCTAGCTAAAGCCAGAAGAATGCTGGGCTGCATAGAGAGAGGAATAACCAGTAAGAAAAAAGAGGTGATAATTCCTTTGTACAGGTCCTTGGTGAGGCCTCACCTGGGGTACTGCATTCAATACTGGTGTTAATATTTCAAAAAGGATAAAGTCAGGATGGAGGCGGTCCAAAGAAGAGCGACCAAATGTTAAGGGGTCAGCATTGGAAGAGTTATGAGGAGAGGCTGAAGGATCTGAATATGTACATTGGAAGAATGGAGATGCAGGGGAATATGATTCAGACCTTCAGATATCTGAAAGTTTTTAATGATGCACAATCATCAAAACTTTTCCGTTGGAAAGAAATCAATAGAACTAGGGGTCATGAAATGTAACTCCGGGGAGGATGACTCAGAACCAATGTCAGGAAATAGTTCTTCAGGGAAAGGGTTGTGAATGCCTGGAATGCCCTTCTAGAAGAGTAGTTGAAGAGGAAAACAGTCAAGGAATTAAAAGGGGCATGGGATAAACAGCTAGAGGTTGGAAATAAAGAAAGGAGTGCATGGGGGTAACTGGGGGTAATTTGCTGGTGTGGCAGTTGTTACCCTTAACAATTAAGCTTTGATACTGCTACTGCAACTGCATCATTGTTCTCTGCTTCAACGGCAGTGAGAAAAGAGGATTTGGATTCAGACTTTTAAAGTTTGGGGAACAAATAAACATGGAGAAAACGAGCTGATGTGGCACTTACTACCCTTAATCACTAAGCCTGATACTTTTGATGCAACTCCAACATTGCTCTCTGCTTTTACTGTCTGGTAAACTGCTAAAGCACAGGGGTAACCTGCACAGTGCAGCAGATACTGGCATAAGCTTGTTGGGCAGACTGGGTGGATCATTTGGTCCTTTTCTGCCATCAATAATATGTTTCTATTTTTCTATGTAAGGTTGATGATTCCACCAGGCAGAAGTAGATGGTAACAGGCACTGAGGCAGGGAGAGCAGGCCCTCAAGGAGCGAGTACCTGATCCCAGTAAGGCACCTGAAAGAAAGCATAGGGCCCCCGAGGAGCGGGTACCCAGGTTAGAGAATACCCCGAAGGGCAGAGAGAGCTTCCAGCGGCAGCAAGGAAGTGGCAGAGTAACTTAGACCGGACGATACCAATCCTTCCAATCCAATCACGATCCTTGTCCTTGTCACTGCTAGCAAACAAGCGTAGGCTAAATACCCGGATGGTGTGATGTCACTCGAAGGGGACGCCCCTGAGGTTCCCGCCATGACGTGGATAAAGACGTGGGTGGCATGCGCACGCGCACCCTAGGAGACCCTTAGGAGATACATGGCATGAGGCTTTGTTATAGCCGTTCCGGGGACACCGGAGAAGGCGGCCTGCAGACGCGGCGGTAGCCATCTTCCCAAGGCTAGCGGGGAGAGCAGAGAAAAAGGTGAGGCACAAGGGTCGAAGCTGTCTGAGACCAACGGACGCAACAGTACCCCCCTTCAAAGGTCCCCCTCCAGACCTCCTACCTGATCTTGGTTTCTGAGGATGCATTCTGTGGTATTGCTGAAGCATCTCTTTATCCATGATATTTGCCAAAGGTTCCCAAGAGTTTTCTTCAGGTCCATAACCCTCCCATGACAGGAGGTATTCCCATACTCTGCCTCTCTTTCCCACATCAAGGATAGCGTCTACCTTGTATTCAATGTCTTCTTCTGCATCAATAGGGGTAGGTTCAGATGTCTTGTTTGAGAACTCGCTAAGGACTAGCGGTTTCAGTAGTGAGACATGGAACTCATTATGAATCTTCAGTGCTGGTGGAAGTTTCAGACTGTACGTAAGAGTACATAGTCTTCGGAGGATGGGAAAGGGTCTGGCGAAGCGTGGAGCAAAACGAGCTGATGGTAGCTTGAGTCTTAGGTGTTTTGTAGACAGCCAAACTTTGTCACCAGGCTGGAATTCTGAAGCCTTGCAGTGATGAGCATCATAGCCTTTCTTTGCTCGTTGTCCTGCTCTACAGAGCATCTCTTTGGTTTTAGTCCATAGTTGTTTGCTATCTTTGGCAGAAGATTGAGGTGCCAGGGACGACACTGAAAGTGGAAGTGGTAAAGGTGGTGATGGTAATCGTCCGTAGACCACTTCAAATGGTGTTGATCCAGTTGATGTTGCTGGATGAGAGTTGATGGCAAATTCAGCCCAGGGCAATAGGTCAGACCAGTCATTTTGACGAGTACCTACATAGGCACGAATGAACTGCTTGAGTGTCCTATTCATTCTCTCCATTTGCCCGTTAGACTGAGGATGGTGTGCAGAGGTGAAGTCAAGAGAGATATCAAACTTCTTGCATAATGCTCTCCAGAATTTAGCTGTGAATTGGGTTCCTCTGTCAGAGACAATGTGTTTTGGCATGCCGTATAGGCGAAAGATGTGAGTGATGAAAAGCTTTGCAAGTTCCATGGCTGAGGGCAAGCCAGGGAGAGCTATGAAGTGAGCCATCTTTGAGAAACGATCCACTGTTACCCAGGTGGTGTTGTTACCTCCCGAGAGTGGTAAGTCTACCACAAAGTCTGTAGCAATGTGAGTCCAGGGCTCATCTGGCACTGGCAAGGGTTGGAGTAGGCCCCAAGGACGACGGGGCGGCGGTTTCTGTCTGGCACAATTATAACAAGAAGCAACATAGGAGAACATGTCTTCCTTCATGGTGGGCCATCAGTAGTACTTCTGTAGTTTAGCCAGAGTTCTGCGTTGAGCAGGGTGTCCAGCCAGTTTGGAATTGTGAGCCCAAGCTAACAGCTTTTTCCTTAGGTTCTTGGGTACAATGTTCTTACCCGCAGGTACTGGGTGAGTAGCTGACAGGATAACTCTTTTCGGGTCGATGATATGTTGGGGTTAATCAGGTATATCCTCAGAGAGGAATGAGTGAGATAGGGCATCTGCTCTAACGTTCTTATCTCCAGGACAGTATTTCAGCACAAAGTCAAATCTGTTGAAGAACAGGGACCATCTCGCCTGCCTATGGTTTAGGTGCTGAGTGTGGCGGAGGTACTCCAGATTTTTATGATCTGTGAAAACTGTGATCTGATGTTGTGCACCTTCAAGCCAGGGGCTTGAAGGTGCACAACAACCTCGAATGCCATCTTTATTGCCAGTAGTTCTTTATCGCCTATGCCTTGGTTCTTCTCCGCTGGCGAGAAGCATCGGGAGAAAAAAGAACAAGGGTGTAAGGCCTAAGAGTCACCGGACTGGCTTAGCACGACCCCTACGCCTACGTCTGAGGCATCGATCTCTATGATGAAGGGCCGGGTCGGATCCGGATGTCGGAGGCAAGGCTTGCTCGAGAAGGCGTCCTTCAGTTTCTGGAATGCTGTTACTGCCTCCGTTGACCAATTGGTGACGCTGGCACCTTTCTTGATCATTGCTGTAAGCAGAACAGTTAGTGAGGAGTAGTTCTTAATGAATGTTCTGTAGTAGTTGGTAAATCCCAGAAATCGTCTAAGAGCCTTTAGACCTGTGGGTTGTGTCCATTTCTGAATGCTCTCCAGCTTCTGTGGGTCCATCAGGAAACCTTGATTGGAAACAATGTACCCTAAGAAAGGCACTGATTCCTTGTGGAACTCACATTTTGACAACTTGGTGTATAGGCAGTTCTCGTGGAGTTTTAGCAGCACTCTTTTGTCATCTTCCAGATGAGTGTTCATGTTTTGGGAAAATATTAAGATGTCATCCAAATACATGATGACACATTTGTAGAGTAGATCACGCAGAAAGTTGTTCATCATGGTTTGGAAGACAGCCGGGGTGTTGCACAGGCCAAAGGTCATCACTAGATGTTCAAAGTGCCCATCCCGGGTATTGAAGGCTGTCTTCCATTCATCGCCAGACTGAATTCGAACTACATTGTAGGCTCCCTTGAGATCAGGCTTGGAAAATATCTTGGTTCCCTGTAGTCTATCAAATAGCTCTGAGATGAGTGGTAAGGGTTAGTGGTCTTTCACAGTGATCTCATTTAGACCTCTGTAGTCAATGCATGGACGCAATGTTCCATCCTTCTTCCCCACATAGAAGAAGCCTGCACCAGCAGGATACTTGGAGGGTCTGATGAAGCCTTTCTGAAGGTTCTCCTGTATGTATTCAGACATAGCTTTATTTTCTACCAAGGAGAGAGGATAAACCCTTCCTTTGGGTTGTTCAGTGTTAGGCTTCAAATTGATGGCATAGTCGTAGGATCTATATGAAGGTAGTATGTCTGCGGCTTCTTTGGAAAATACATCTTGAAAAGATGCATACTGAGGCGGCAACCCAGGCATCAATGAGGTAGTTGGCATGCAGAGTATAGGAGAGACCTTCAAACATTTACCATTGCAATCTGGGCCCCAACATGAAAGCTCCAGAGTGGCCCAATTGAATTGAGACATATCCTGCTGCGGCCAAGGTAGCCCCAGTACTACAGGGTGCATGGCCTTCTCTAGTACAAAGAAGGAGATAGTCTCTGAATGGAGAGCACCGGTCCGTAAACTCACAGGCTTGGTGAGCTGGGTTACTTCGCCCGGTAAGGGCTCCCCGTGAATTGAAGATAGGAGTAGTGGAGACATCATGGTGGTGGTGGGAATCCGCAAGTGCTCCACTAATCATTTCAAAATGAAGTTGCCTCCTGCTCCTTATTCCACTAGGGCAAGAGTCTAGTATTCTAAGGGTCCGCAGATTAAGGATACAGGAAGAGAGAGTGGAGGAGAGGGTGCAGTTAGACCTAAGAAGAGTCCTCCCGCAGGACTTAGGTCTGCCAGTTTCCCGGACATATAGGGCATGTGTACAGCATGGCCAGCTTGTCCACAATACATACATAGACCCAACTTCTTCCGCATTCTTCTCTCTTTTGACATCAGGTGACTGCAGCCTAATTGCATTGGTTCTTCTTCGCCAGCAACTGGGCCCGAGGGAACTGGCCTGGGTGTAGACTTAACTCAAGTTTCACTCTGAAGGGTTCTTCTGGGAGTCTTGGTCTCTTGAACCTTGTCACGAAGTCGGCGATCAATCCTTGTTGCCAACTTCACCAGTTCAGCCAAGGTCTCCGGCATCTCACGAGCTGCCAGCTCATCTTTCAAACGAGAGTTCAGTCCTTCAAAGAAGAGGGTCCTCAGGCATTTAGTGTCCCAATGTAATTCAGACGCCAGTGTCTTGAATTCTATGGCGAAGTCTGATAAAGGTTTATTACCTTGCTTCAGGTGAACCTGCAGTTGTGTGCCGGGCAGGGTCATCAAGAACTGTTCTGAACAGTTCAAGGAACCTGGCAAGATCATGTAGGATAGGATCATCGTGCTCCCACAGCGAAGAGGCCCAAGCCAACACTCTTCTGTCCAGACAAGACAAGATGTAGGTGGTCTTGGCATAGGCTGTAGAAAAATGATTAGGTTACAGGAAAAAGTGCATGCAACATTGGTTGATAAATCCTCTACATTTTCAAACTTCCCCTGAGAAGCATGTTGGAGCAGATAGAAGTACAATTGTCTTGACCGTCACTTCTGGCGGTGTAACCTCTTTACCTGTGGTGGTTGGTGAATTCGTCTGTGCGTGCAGCTGGTTAAATGCAGCAGTCAAATTCTCCAGCGCGTTCTGCTGTTCGGCGATTTGTTGGGACAGGCCTGGAATGGCCTGCAATGCGGTGAGCTGAGCCAAATTCATGGAGTTAGCAATCTGTTATGGTTTGAGCGGATTCTTGGGTACTGTGGCAGATGACTATGCCCAAGGGGAAGAGACCTGTGGGCAGCCACAGTGCTGGGCTAGACTCAGGATGCACAAACATAGAGTTATGTCTTTTATTGTACAGCTGATGTATACCACCAGAGGTGGCAGTAGTGAGGTGATCCAGAGGTATCAGTCCAGGGACCCTTGGCAGAGAGGACCCGTCTCACCAAGATGGTATAGGATTATCCAGGTGAAGATTTCCCAGCACGGCAGAGCTGTAGATGAGACAGACTGAGAATTAGATTACTCACTAGATGGTAGCTGTAAGGTTGATGATTCCACCAGGCAGAAGTAGATGGTAACAGGCACCGAGGCAGGGAGAGCAGGCCCTTGAGGAGCGAGTGCCTGATCCCAGTAAGGCACCTGGAAAAAAGCAGAGGGTCCCCGAGGAGTGGGTACCCAGGTTAGAGAATACCCTGAAGGGCAGAGAGAGCTTCCAGCGACAGCAAGGAAGCGGCAGAGTAGCTTAGACCGGACGATACCAATCCTTCCAATCCAATCACAATCCTTGTCCTTGTCCTTGCTAACTCAACAAGCTAGCAAACAAGCGTAGGCTAAATACCCGGATGGCATGACGTCACTCGAGGGGGACGGCCCTGAGGTTCCCGCCATGATGTGGATAAAGACTTGGGTGGCGTGCGCGCACCCTAGGAGGCCCTTAGGCGAAACATGGCATGAGGCTTTTCCATAGCCATTCCGGGGACACCGGAGAATGTGGCTTGCAGACGCAGTGGTAGCCTTCTTCCCAAGACTAGCGGGGAGAGCAGAGAAAAAGGTGAGGCACAAGGGTCGAAGCCGTCTGAGACCGACGGACGCAAAAAAACATTAACTCCTTTTGAAAATTCCTCCCATGGAGAATTAGCGTGTCAAAATAGAGAAGCAATTAAAACTTGGCTTATGACCCAATCTTTTACACCTGATGTATTGCATTAATGGCTGGTACTGAGTATTACGAATTGTAAGAAGTGGATCTTGCATTAATGTATTTTTGTTGTATTTTTGGGTGATTTTTAATCAGTAAAGCAATCTATAACTATTAATAAATACATATCATATTTTCTGGTGTATAAGTCATGGTTTTTTCCACTATTTGTGTCGGTGTGACGTATTTACTGGTGCGACCTAACTGTTGGTTTTTTTCTCTCTATCTTTCTCCCTCATGCAACCGTTCCTTACTGGTCCCTCTGTGCAGCCTCCTGAACTCAACTATATCAGTTGCACATTCACCATCTGCCTATTGCGCATGCTCCTCCAGCTGCTGTCTCTCAGTTACACCTATGAGAAAGAGGTGCAATTTATACACTGATGTGCCCTATCTGCTAATCTTTTCAGCAACATCCTATTTATAGCAGGGTGCAACTTATATACTGGTGTCACTTATAGTCCCGAAAATACAGTAAAGAAATTCTGACATATGCAGCTAAGAAATCAACTTTTATATCTTTCTTAATTCTGCTTTTGTTCCATACAAGATAAATTTAAGAGAACTAACAAATGAGATAATAGTTCATACCCATTATCGTGATTATTAAACAAACTAATGAATATTAATAATTACTTGTTAAAGCTTTATTTGGTGCGATATGACATTCCTTTAGGAGAAAACAACATTTAGTTATAGCTGGTTTTTATCTAGTTTATGTTTAGAGCTCTTCTATGCTTTGCTCTTTAGCCATTTTAGGTGGTGTTCTGCCTTAAGCCATTACTGAAATATATGAAGGAATATTAAGCTCTCCTTTATAGCCTCAGTATTGCCAGCCATAATGCTTCACTACACTTGGGTATATTACTAGAAAACACCTTTGAATTTGACACTACTATTTGGGATCCTGCCAACTGCTTGTGACCTGGATTGGCCACTATTGGAAACATGATGTTGGACTTGATGGACCCTTGGTTTGACCCAATATAGTATTTCTTATCTACTTAATTTTCTAGTTACCCAAACAAAGAAATTAAGCACAGAACCTCTTGCATCCTCTACTCTTCAGTAGAGTCTCCATTAATTTTCCTAACACTGAGATTAGAATAAGCGGCCTGTAGGTTCTATCCTCCTGTCGAGTAACATTCAAAGGCAGGCAACACCCGCACTTTTCCAGTCCCATTGGACCACGACTTTATCCAAAGATCTATTGAACACATCCTTCAATGGAACCACCTAATCCTCTCTGAGCTTCCTTAATATTCTAGGATACATCATATCTAGCCCCATATCATTGTCTAATCATAGGATTTCTGTGGAACTGGCAAAACTTTCAACTACAAGTTGTGTGAGACCTACACCATATATCTCCGCAAACAACTGGCGATCCATCTCCAATCCCTTCTTCTCTGAATACTGAAGAAAGGTATTTGTTTAGCATTTCTGCTTTTTCTTGCCCCCTCTTCTTTCAGTCTTAGAATCCCACTGCTGCACCTTCTTCTTTTACTGGCATACCTGAAAAAGCTTACCTCATTTTACCACCTTAGCAGTCCTTTCTTCCACTTTTGCCTTCTCTGTCCTGACTACTTTCCCTGCTCTTTTCAGCTTTAAACGAGTAGCCTTCCCTATGCTTTTCTTTTTAAGATCCTTTGCACTTTTTGAAAGCTAAACATCTTGCCCTTACTTTTTCAACCTTCTCTGTGGTAAATTGTGCTTGCTTCTGTTTCTTCTTACTTTTATTTACTTTCCCAGCAAGAAGATTTGTTGCCCTTATTATGGCGGACTTGTGTTTATATGCCTGCTGTCTATGTCTGGAATCAGCCTTGGTGCCTCCTGGGCATGGGACTGAGCTACTAGCAGCGAATGAGCAGAGACTAAAGGAAAATAAAAAGACATTCTTTACTACAAGAATTTGTTGAGACTGTTTGAGCAACCTGCAGACATTTGGAGCAGGGCAAGGGCATTGTCCTTCTCACAGCTGGACTTTGGAGGAAAGGAAAATAATGGAATAGATACTAAATAAAAGAATTACAGAATATCTTGAATCCAGCAAATTATAGGAACTCAGACAGCATATATTCATAGGGGAAGATCATGTCGTACCCTTTATTTACAGAATTGATGGTGCCATTCTAGCAAGTGCTAGTTTTAGCTATGTCAGTCAGTCTATGCATGAGGTACTTTATATTCTGTCTTTCAGGCACTTCAAAGCAGATTACATTCAGGTACTAGAAGGCTCGTGATCTAAGGGCCTCATTTACTAAGCATTTTTTTCCATAGACACAGAATGGGAAGAAAAGTATTAGTAAACCAGGCAATGGAGGTTGAAGTGACTTGCCCAAGGTTATAATGAGCAGCAGCAGGATTTGAACCATTTCCCCTGGTTCACAGCCCACTGCTTTCAACACTTAGGTTACTCCTCAGTGTTAGCTGAGAGTAAGAAAATGAATTCTGTCTCTCTCTGCAAAGATAAACTATGAAATGGAAAATTGTTTTGACAACAATTTAAGCCTACAGTAATAATAATGTTTTTAAAAAATGCTGCTGCAATTGAATTTTTTTGAGTAAGCAGGATTTTGAAGATTCAGAGAAAGGAATGAATGAAGCAATTTAATATATACAGATTTATAATTCTAATGGCTACTGTGAACCAAAGCAGTGTGTCAGGCAAGACACCCAGAAAGACTTGAGCAAGAGCCTGCTCAGGCAGCAGGACAGAAGCCACCGTTGGACCGGCAAGTGGCATGGAGCAAGTTGGAGCAGGAGGGAATCTGCATTGAATAGCCCTTATAACCATAACCCGAAAGTACTGGGATTGGCTGGGGTTCAGTTAAAAGGTGTCACTGGGAGCCAGGATACAGTTCCCAGCAAACAGAAGTCTACCCAGCCTTCTTGGTACTGAATCACTTGCTCCAAGCTTCCCTGCTGTCAGGCTTTTTGTTGCAAGTTCCTACAGTAGGCTTCCTGTTTTGTTTTCTTGCAAGTTCCATCTCAAGGTTTTTCCTGCACCCTGGTGTCTCTGGATCAGTCTGATGATCCTCGCTCTGGACTCATGCTCTGGTGCACAAGCCAGGCCCGATCCTGTAAGTACTTAGAGAGTAGTAAAATGACAGTGTGATGCTCAACAAGTCCTTGGGGCCCCCAGCCACCTAGTCAGGTTATCAGGATATCCATAATGAATATGCTTGACATATATTTGTGATTTTTGATCGATTTAAAAGTTGCATTGGCCCATCTGTAAAAATTACCTCAAATTCAAAGTAGTGTCTAACCTACAGCACAAGGAGAATTGTTACATAAGAACATAAGATATGCCAAACTGGGTCAGACCAAGGGTCCTTCAAGTCTAGTTTCATGTTTCCAACAGTAGCCAATCCAAGTCACAAGTACCTGGCAAGTACCCAAACATTAAATAAATCTCAAACTACTATTGCTTATTAATTAATGGCAGTTTATAGATTTTTTCTCTAGGAACTCATCCAAACCTTTTTTAAACCCAGTTATACTAACTGCTGTAACCAGATCCTCTGGCAATGAATTCCAGAGCTTAGCTATGCACTGAGTGAAAAAGAATTTTTTTCGATTTATTTTAAATGAGCTACTTGATAACGTCATAGAGTGCCCCCTAGTCCTTCTATTATCTGAAGAGTAAATAACCAATTACTTTAACTTGTTCAAATCATTTATGATTTTCTAGACCTCTATCATATCCCCCCTCAGTCATCTCTTCTCCAAAATGAACAGCCATAACTTCTTTAGCCTTTCCTCATAGGGCAGCCATTCCATGCCACTTCTCATTTTGGTTGCCCTTCTCTGCACTTTCTCCAGTGCAGCTATATCTTTCTTGAGCTGTGGCGACTAGAACTACACACAGTATTCAAGAAGAATGATGAATCCAGCCCTAAGTTGGTAGAGCAGTGTAGAGGAACAGAGAGAGACTACTAAACTCAAGAAAAGAAGGGAATGTAAGGTGATGCATATAGGGAAAAATAATCCATGCTGTAGTTACATGATGTTAGGTTCCATATTAGGAGCTACCACCCAGGAAAAATATCTAGGCATCATAGTAGATAATATATTGAAATCATCAGCTCAGTGTGCTGTGGCAGTCAAAAAAGCAATTATTATTAGGAAGGGAATGGTGAATAAAACTGAAAATGTCATAATGCTTCTGTATCGCTCCATGATGAGACCACACCTTAAGTACTGTGTACAATTCTGGTCGCCGCATCTCAATAAAGATATAGTTGCGATGGAGAAGGTACAGAGAAGGGCAACCAAAATGATAAATGGGATGGAACAGCTCCCCTATGAAGAAAGGTTAAAGAGGTTAGGGCTGTTCAGCTTGGAGAAGAGTTTTCTGATCGCCATAGCATACTGAGCCGATAATTTCAATTTATTATCCACTATGATGCCTAGATCTCTTTCCTGGGTGGTAACTCCTAAGATAGAATCTAACATTGTATAACTACAGCAATGGTTTTTTTTTCCCTATATGCATCACTTGCACTTGTCCATGTTAAATTTCATCTGCCACTTGGCAATTTTAACTGAGAAATAATGCACTTTGTTACAGAGGAGAGACTATAGTCACCAGTATGATATGAAAATATCCCCAATGCCAAAGGTTGTATAAGTAACCTTCCCTCAGGAGAAGGGAGGAGTCCCACTTTCACTGCAACCCTCCCATGATAGTGGGACTCCTCCCTTGAAAAAACATGGTGGCTTAATGCATCTAGGCCAGAGATATTATTCATCTTACTCGCTGAAAGCACCATGCTTTCTCCCACAAGCTGTTGTTTAGCCCAATGAAAAAAGTATAGAGTCCTTCGTGAAATGTCTCAAAATACAGACTGGCACCATTGCCCAATGACAAATCCTTCCACTTGGTTTAGGCAATTAGAAATTCCCAGGAAAACCTTTACCACATTGCGAAGAGGTCTTTCTCTTCCATGGATTCAAACTTTGGAAGTCTGGGCTAGGCACAGCTCCTTGCTGTCCTCCCTGGCTCCCACCAATCACATACATAAACTAACACTGAACCTTTCTGGCTCCAGGCTATGACTGCATCAGCTTTCTTTCAAAACTCCTCAAACAACTCCTCCCAGTGCCTCATGGAAAGCACTTTTATATCACCTCCCAACCCATCTGCTTTGGAGGGAAGACTCATCATCATCACTATCTTATACACACTACTCTAAACTTCCCATTACTGGAAATCTCTCCATAATAAAATATAGCTCCATTTAGTGAATTCTGAAGGGGTCATATATATATGTATAAGAGAGACCTGAGCTCCAGGGACTTTGAAGATAGGCTCACACGATGAATTTGCTAACAGTCCTGTTAAGGACACAATTTGCAAATTATTTGTTCTCTGATAATCAAGCTTGTACAACTATAATAGTTTAAATTCTGACTTTGTTATTCTTACCTTCCTTACTGTTGTACGCCAATCACTGAATTTAGATACATTTTAAATTATTACTACTTCCCAGGTGTGAGCATTTTCTTTTGTATTGATCACACATGGGACATAAGCTCAACACTTCCTTCCTTATGAGAGGTCTAGAACGGGTAGATGTGAATCGGTTATTTACTCTTTTGGATAATAGAAAGACTAGGGGGCACTCCATGGAGTTAGCATGGGGCACATTTAAAACTAATCGGAGAAAGTTCTTTTTTACTCAACACACAATTAAACTCTGGAATTTGTTGCCAGAGGATGTGGTTAGTGCAGTTAGTATAGCTGTGTTTAAAAAAGGATTGGATAAGTTCTTGGAGGAGAAGTCCATTACCTGCTATTAAGTTCATTTAGAGAATAGCCACTGCCATTAGCAATGGTAACATGGAATAGACTTAGTTTTTGGGTACTTGCCAGGTTCTTATGGCCTGGATTGGCCACTGTTGGAAACAGGATGCTGGGCTTGATGGACCCTTGGTCTGACGCAGTATGGCATTTTCTTATGTTCTTATGTTCTTATGAGGTCATTTGTAGAGTGTGCATCCCTATGTCCAAGCAGAAGTTCTCTTTGACCCAATGCACGAATTAAGAAGAGCACTGCAATACATTTGAATGATTAACCAAAATACCCCGATTTAAGACTATTATGTGTCATGGTATGTGAAAGAGTGGAGTGGAGTAGCAGCCTAATGGTTAGACTGTGAACCAGGGGAGCGAACATTTAAATTTTGCTGACACTCCTTGTGACCCTGAGCAAGTAACTTCACTCTCCATTGTCTCAGGTACAAAATTAGGACTTCATTTAAGCATTTTTCCCATAGACACAGAAAGGTCCTTAGATTGAAAGCCCACTTGGGATAAGGAAATGCTTGCAGTGCCTGAATATAGTTTGCTCTGAAATGTCACAAAAGTGAAATATAAATTAATAGAATGTACAAAATGAATCCATTTGGAGACTCTTATCTTTAGAGAAACCGTACTTGACAAAGGCATTTTACATAGGAACAGTCCACTAGGGTAATGTTTACTAGTGTGCTTTTAGATCTGATCAGATGAGCTATGGAAAAGTCACCATTGTCTGATGCTCAGATGCACACTAGCATTTGTGCTCTGCTCTAAGCACCTCATAGCAACAAGAGTCACCAGCGGTGGTTCTTAAATATGTAAGAGCTTCTTTCTGAGAAAATGTGTAATTATGCATGCCTCTTCTTCCTAGCTACAGCATGAACCCAAGAGTGTGGTAATTAATAGGGATGTGAATCGTGTCCTCGATCGTCTTAACGATCGATTTCGGCTGGGAGGGGGAGGGAATCGTATTGTTGCCGTTTGGGGGGGTAAAATATCGTGAAAAATCGTTAAAAAATCGAAAAATCGAAAAATCGAAAAACCGGCACATTAAAACCCCCTAAAACCCACCCCCAACCCTTTAAATTAAATCCCCCACCCCCAAATAACTTAAATAACCTGCGGGTCCAGCGGCGGTCCGGAACGGCAGCGGTCCGGAACGGGCTCCTGCTCCTGCATCTTGTCGTCTTCGGCCGGCGCCATTTTCCAAAATGGCGCCGAAAAATGGCGGCGGCCATAGACGAAAAAGATTGGACGGCAGGAGGTCCTTCCGGACCCCCGCTGGACTTTTGGCAAGTCTCGTGGGGGTCAGGAGGCCCCCCACAAGCTGGCCAAAAGTTCCTGGAGGTCCAGCGGGGGTCAGGGAGCGATTTCCCGCCGCGAATCGTTTTCGTACGGAAAATGGCGCCGGCCATACGCGTATGGCCGGCGCCATTTTCCGTACGGAAAATGGCGCCGGCAGGAGATCGACTGCAGGAGGTCGTTCAGCGAGGCGCCGGAACCCTCGCTGAACGACCTCCTGCAGTCGATCTCCTGCCGGCGCCATTTTCCGTACGAAAACGATTCGCGGCGGGAAATCGCTCCCTGACCCCCGCTGGACCTCCAGGAACTTTTGGCCAGCTTGTGGGGGGCCTCCTGACCCCCACGAGACTTGCCAAAAGTCCAGCGGGGGTCCGGAAGGACCTCCTGCCGTCCAATCTTTTTCGTCTATGGCCGCCGCCATTTTTCGGCGCCATTTTGGAAAATGGCGCCGGCCGAAGACGACAAGATGCAGGAGCAGGAGCCCGTTCCGGACCGCTGCCGTTCCGGACCGCCGCTGGACCCGCAGGTTATTTAAGTTATTTGGGGGGGGTTCGGGAGGGTGGGGGATTTAATTTAAAGGGTCGGGGGTGGGTTTTAGGGGGTTTTAGTGTGCCGGCTCACGATTCTAACGATTTATAACGATAAATCGTTAGAATCTGTATTGTATTGTGTTCCATAACGGTTTAAGACGATATTAAAATTATCGGACGATAATTTTAATCGTCCTAAAACGATTCACATCCCTAGTAATTAATGGGCAGTATATAGGGCATTAATAGCCAGGCCATGCTTTCTGTAGCACATTCAGTTCACACAGCACCTCCTCATTTTTCCCCTTCCTGAGCTTCTTCTTTTGAATCCTTCTAGTCTCTGTCTTATACACAGGTTGTGAGAGACAGAGAAAGCATGCACTAAGCATTGGAAGTGACTCATTCTGAGTGTTGGGAGCAGGTATATAGAGAGAAATGATGCACTGTTAATGTGTGCCTCTGTCCTGCTCTCTGTTTTAAAATTTGGAAGAGAGACTGAGCTTTCAATGCTTCCTTAGCTCTTCTTTTGAACTTATAAGTCCTCTCCATGTCTGCATTGCCTGCAGAGAGTGATGTGCCACACAACATTTTTGTTAATGTAGATGTGCCTTGGACTTCAAAAAAACTGCTCTCGGGTATGTTGTCATAATAGTTTACTGATGGCAACATTTATTTATGATGCAAGATATGTATCTAACAGGCTTTTATATACCAATGTATATGCATACTGGAAGTTTAACTGTCTTGCAGGAAATGTCTTTCATTGCCAAAAATGTTTTTTCTATATTAAAGAGAAAAATATTTGACAAAGCAATCATCAAAATATTTTCCTGAATCAATATTTCTTACTCTGCAAAAAGTTACAAAACAAATGTTTCAGCTTTAAGATTATTAGATGAAGAAATTCATCCAACTTTATTCAGAAGTTTGAGAGTTTAGTTTCAGACTAGAAGAAAAATGTAACGCAGGTTCCCTTTTCTAGGTCATTTCACAAACACATTGCCAAAAAGTACACTTTTCATGAATCAGAGTACTGTAATAACTTTAATCCATGAAATCCTTTTTCAATGACATTGAATAAAGCAAGATACTGTGCATCCAAAACACAGGGCAAGAGAGGGAGAGAGAGAAAGAGAGATTGTTAAATCACCCATAGTCAAGGACAAAAGCTATTGTTTTCAAGTACGGCAGTGATCATTATATACTTTCTATTTCAGTCATGATTCCCTACATGATCTCATTTTCTAGAAAACAATGACTGTTGTTGATCTTCCATACCAGAAAAGAATCAATGGGCTTTGATATGTAAGATCCTGTAGAGTATTGTTAGGAATTGTGGACCCTTGGCCTGAGGTGGTGTTGGCGCTACCTGTAGGGGTTGAGCCCCACAGGCCCCCACCGTCGGGAGGCAAGGCCAGCCGGGAAGCAGAGGCCAATAGGAATTTCACCAGTATCAGCCCACATTCCCCACAGGTTGAGCCCTTGGGTGCCGGGGCCGGCTGGTCTTAGGTGGGCCTTTGCGTGGCTGGTCCCGGAGAGGCATTCAGATGAGACAGGAAAAACCAGGGAGGTCAGGTCCGGTCCAAGGTCGAGGGCAGGTGGCAAGAAGCGAGGGTCAAGTCCAGTCTGAGGTCGTGGTGCCTTAGAGGAGAGAGTGAAGCAGGCACCGTGGAACAGGGGTGCTGAAGCAGGCCCCGTGGAGCTGGAGTGCTGAAGCAGGATCTCATGGAGTAAGAGTGCTGAGGCAGTCTCCATGGAGCAGGAGCGCAGTAGCAGGATCCCATGGAGTAGGAGCGCTAAAGCAGGATCCCGTGGAGTAGGAGCGCTGAGGTAGTCTCCATGGAGCAGGAATGCAGTAGCAGGATCCCATGGATTAGGCACGCTGAGGCAGGTTCCATGGAGCAGGAGCACTGAAGCAGGATCCCGTGGAGTAGGAGCGCCATAGCAGGATCTCGTGGAGTAGAGGCGTTGAGGCGGGCTCCATGGAGCGGGAGCACAGTAGCAGGATCCCATGGAGTAGAAGCACTGAGACAGGCTCCGTGAAGCAGGAGCACTGAAGCAGGATCCTGAGGAGTAGGAAGCTGAAGCAGGAACCCATAGAGCAGGAACAGCAGGTCAGGAATGCCAAGGCAGAACCACCGAAGCATGAACCAGGGAAATCGCTGCCAAGTCAGCTAGTGGGAGAGAGAGGCCGTCCTTAAATATCCCGGGGGCCTGATGTCATCATCTGGGGATGGCCCTGAGGTTCCCGCCATTATCCCTTTAAAAGGAGGGCTGGTGGTGGACACCTAGGGAGGGCCCAAGTTGGAGCACTGGTCGGCGGTGTCCCGGCCGCCACGTGGAGTCCCAGAGCCGCGGTGGGGTGTGGCGGCAGTGGCTGGCTGCGGCCATGAGAGCACCAGGAGCAAGGACCAAAGTGAGGCACGGGGTGAGTTGCGCTGGCCGCGGGTTGCTGTGGCAGGTGGGTGTAACAAGTATATTGGACTTTCCAACTCTTCAAAGATACCACACACACACACACACACTTTGCACAATCCCACACATCCACATACCACACACACACATATATCCTCCCACATAAATATATTCCCCGCATACCCTCCCACATAGACACTCCTTACAAATACCCAAACCCTTACATCCTCCAAATAGACCACTCATCACAAACTCCATATCTACTCACTCATTTCTATTCCCTCACATATACAACTCTATATATACCCATTCTCCCACAAATCTTTACCCCCACACATCTCATACCACACATAACTACCCATACCTCACATTTCTATATCAACATATATGCCTCCTCAAACAACTCAAACTCCCCATATATCCCCACTCACTTGTCACCTAGAAACACATTCACATCTCTTATATACATATCCCCAGTGTTAGGATCTGTAAGTATGTGGACCCTTTGGCTGAGGTGAGAGGTGGTGCCTCCCAGGGGAGGAGCTGCAATGAGCCTTGCTGTCGGGAGGCAGAGTCTCAGCTGCGGGATGAATTACAGCAGAGGTAGAGAGTAGAAGGAGAGAGTGACCCCTGGAGGCGGGTCGCGGAATGATAGCACAGAAGCTGGTGATAGACACAACTTTGAGGGTAGGAGATAGGCAAGGTATACAGCACACCCGAGGAGCTGGGGCACTGAGCGAAAGTTACAGTCACTGAAGATTACTTGGGGTCCGTAGAGATGTTACACAAGAGGGTTCCTTGGTGGTAGGTCATGGTAGTGGTCCGCAGAGTGGGGTACACTGGAGAGAGTCCAAATGTGGATATCCCAGTCTAGATCCGCAGCATGGTTACTCACAGCGACAGGAGACAAGGAAGAAGTTCTGAAGAAACCTCAGGAAGTGAGGCAGGCAGGAGTCCGGGTGACGGCCCTCTGAGAAGCGGATAGCCAAGAGACGAGGGGGACCCCCGAGGAACGGGTACCCAATAGTCTCACACCACGAAAGCTAGAACTGGAACAAGCGCTGAGCGAGAGTAGGTAGTTTCAGCAGGATGAACTTGTTGCCAAGTTGTCAACTGTCTGGGCTGGCGAGCTTAAGTATCAGAGCAGAGTGACGTCATCAAGTGGGGATGCCCCCAAGGTTCCCGCCGTGATGTGGTTAAAGCAGGTCGGGGAGCACACGCGTGCACCTAGGGAACCCCATGGGTAAGATGGCGGTAGGCAGCATCCACGCTGCTCAGGTGGGCCCGGGAATGGAGGCCGGAGGGCCGGTGGTAGCTGGCAGAGGCCGCAAGTTTGCCCAACGGAGCCAAGGTAGCAAAAAAAGAGATGAGCAATAGCAGTTACAGTCGTCTGCGGCCATGGAGCGTAACACCCAGACCTTCACACCCCTAACATCCCCATACCGCCCCCCCCCCCCCCCATAACCCACACATTCATAACAACATCAGATAAACCATGCTGAGTCAGACAATAGGTCTATTGCAGGGGAAGCCAAATCTGGTCCTTAATATCCACAAACTGGCTTGATTTTCAGAATATTCCACAATGAATATGCATGAGATAGATTTGCCTGCATTGTTCCCACTGTATGCAAATCTATCTCATTGTAAAGGGGTAGGCCTCTGCTATTCCTCTAGCCCATTCAGGCCTGTCACAGATGAGATGTGAACCCGTTGGACCACTGTCAGATTGGCACTGCCTGATCTGCAAGCAGATCTGGTTTCAACAGGTGGCAGCTGACACAAGATGGCAGTGCGCAGAACCAGGTAAGGCATAGTAACTGGCAATGTTTTGGGCAAGCGGAGTCTGTTCATAGAGAAGTATATCAGGCCAAGTTTGGGTCCAAATCATAGTGAAGCAGAAGCGTGAAAAAGCGAGTGCTCTGGTACAGGAATAACAAGAGCTGTTGTTCAGCAATTGTTAAAGCGAACCAGGCTTTCTTAAATACTTTTTTTTCTCTTTTATTTTAGCCCAAGAATGGAAACAGAAACAGTGAATAAGTACAACTAATGGGTTAAATAGTAACTGTACAATATTGGAACAATGCTTGCAATCGTCAGTAACAGATTATTACAAATCACTATACTTTCCCAGCCATGTGCATAAATGTTATTAGATTTTTCTTCATTGCAACTCATACCAACATTTAACCTCACTCATCTATGCCACACTCACACACCTTGCTGCCTAAAATATTTTGATCAGTTCAGTTTAGGAGAGAGCATCCTTTATGCTCAATCACCATTTTGAGGAGTACCCGCTAGCCAATAAGGATTGCACAAGTGTCATTGGAAAAAGGTTAAACGTGAGTTCCCAGAGCTTTTTATATTCCGCTTGCACTCACCGTCTAGTGAACGACATCTAATCTTTCTATCTGTATCCAGTCGGCAAGTTTTTGGTACCACATCAGTGGTGTAGGGCCTTCTGGTTTAATCCACCAAAAGAGAACACAAGACTTTGCCAATATTATCAGGATGTGCAGAAATTTTACTAGGCTCTTAGATGGATTGGATAGCCACTGTACAGATCCTAGCAAAATAAATTCACCACAAAAAGGTGGTTTATGCTGAATTACAGCTTCAATAACTCTCAATACTACATTTCAAAACTGGAACAAAACAGGGCACAGAATAAAGTTATGAATCTAAGTGCCCCTTTCACCATGACACTTAATGTATGTTTCTGTTTCTCTAAGCTTCATTTTACATGCCCTCACTGTTTCTATATACATTCTGTGTAATAGATTATATTGCATTTCCTGCAACTTTCCTTCCACAGTTGTTACAAAAGCGTAATCAAAATATGTCACTAATGCTTTCTCTGTTACAGTTTTTCCAAGAGACAAAGACCAGGAACGTGCCAATGGTGTATCTAATTGTGAAGTCTCTTTAGTAAAATGAAGTTTATACCAAAAAGACAGGGTGTTACTATATCTCTTAACTTTGGTAAATAAAGCAATAATAGATGTTGTGCTGGAGGTGGATTTTTAGGCTAAGGTGAGGTTGACGCTACCCATGGGCAAGGGCCTACGGGTCCCCACCGTCAGCAGGCGGAGTGGGCTGAAGCTAGAGGCCACTGGAGCTTCACCTATACCAGCCCATGTTTCCCTCGGGTTGAGGAAGTCAATCAATACAAGAAGACAGGACGAACCAGGAACCAAAGACACAGGAACAGGATCAGGACCACGGAGAAACAACGAGCACTTGGAAACCAGGAACAGGCAATCCAAGGAGACCTGTTGCAAAGGCAAAGCTTCAGGACGTCTCATCATCATCCGGGTCTGCAGCCTGGTCCCCGCTGCAGGCCCTTTAAAGGTCTCAGGGTGTCGTGCACGTGTGCCTGCACCTAGAAGGAGGCACAGCGCCACTGGAGGCGTCTCTCCGCTGGGTCTTCTAAAAGGGTTAACAAACAAACAAATCTTGTTCTATACAGTGCTTTGTAGTTATCAGTTAGTATGGATTAGTCTCCTCACAGCAGTCAATTCATACATTTTTAAAGGCATCCTTTCCTTAAGCGACCAAACCATTTCTAATTTATAGACTGAAAAAAAAGAATTAAATATTGAAAAGTTAGGAAGTCATGAATTGGATTCATTTGTCACAACAAATTTTAGCTAGCTTGAAAAAAATAAAGGTTAAATACTTCAGAGTGCTACATATCTTTTCCAAATGATAGGATAGAAGAAAGTGATAGTCTAGGGAAAGCATATATTTTAGTAAGTTGGCAACGGGGAGAGAAACTAAAAAATAGAGGCTGATAATCATTGCAGGTTGATAAAGTAGAATACTTCCTATAAGTTTGTGGTTTTTTATTATCTCTTTTCAGATCAGCTTAGTAGAGACTAATTCCCCCTTCTCCCAAACTCCCATCCCACTTCCCCTGGACTGTCATCTTTCCTTACAAACTTCCCTTCCTTATTTTTTTTTTTATTTTTTTTTTATTGAATTTTAAACAATGATTACATTAATTATAATGTCTCCAGAAAAATACAGAGATTAGAAAAGAAAGAAAAATAAACCATTACATCTGGTACTAATACATTCAAGAAAAGGATATACTTTTCTCCTCTGTTTATCATAGGTAAAAAGGGGGAGATCCAAGATGTTAAGAAGCAGATATACAAGGAATAATCAATTTAACAAAGATTGCATTGCATAAGATAACCCATTACTATCTTTCAAATATAACCTATACTCCCCTGGAGACAAACTTAGGAGTGTGTGTCCAGATAATCCCGAAGATGCAAAGGATCTGTGAAGACATATTTAGCATTTTGAAACAAAATATGCATTTGCACGGAAACCGTAGACTAAACTTTGCCCCTCTAATTACCACCTCATTCATAAGAAGAAATTTTTTCCTTTTCTCTTGGGTAGATTTTATGATATCAGGAAAGACTCGCACTTGCTGTCCATGGAATTGTTGATCTGAGTTTCGAAAGAAAAGTCTCAGTATAGAATCTCTTTCTGAGATATAAGTAAACGTCACAAGTAAAGTTGCTCTTGATGTTATAGGTGTCTCAGTAGATTTTTCCAATAATTCTGTTAGATTTAATGACGATATTTCCTCATTTGCTTGTATTTCCTTCTCTTTTTGATCCTTAGATAAAGGTATGTAAAAAGCTTTTGATATGATTGGAATATCCTTTTCTTGTAGCTTCAAAATCTTTAAGAAATAATTTTTAAGCATTTCTTTAGGTGGGATAATACGAGACTTGGGGAAGTTCAAAAACCTCAGGTTGGATCTCCTCATTGTATTTTCAATCACTTCCATTTTGTTTGACTGCCTGATTTCTGACTTAATTAGATTGCCTTGAATTTCCTTAATCTTCTTTATTTCTTGTTCCATTCCTGATATAGAAGTTTCCATGTGACTTGTCTTATCTTCAATACATTGTACTCTATTAGCTTGATCTTTTAACATTATAGAAATGGACTTAATGGATTTATCCATACCCAAAAGTAATTTCCACACCTCCTGCAAAGTTATTTTTTCTGGCACAGTCATTGTCATCTCAGTAATATCTGGCATTAACACTCCGACCTCCAGGAGATTTCCTCTGGCCGCTTCTGTTTTCCTTCCCTTCTGATCCACTTCTCCTCGGCCCTTGGAGCCCTGCTCTGGGCTCTCCGAGTCGGTCAGTGTATCACTACCAACTCTCAGGGTCGGCGGGATCTCTAGGGAGGCTGGAACAGATGAACTTCCAAAATTCTCCTCCGTTCTCTTGGGAGGTCCTATCGGCGGACTAGGGGTCCTAGGTGCTCCGGGGCTGAGGGATGTTTCCTCGGCCATCGCGATCGGCGTCTGCTTCTCGTCGCTCTCGCCAGCGGCCCCTCCCTCCGGTCTCTCAGTAACAGGCCTCGCAAATACCTCCTCGATCCGCGGCTGTCGTTCTTTAGATGTCGGCGTTGAGGTAAGCTCTCGAACTCGAGCCTTTCTTTTAGTATGTGGCATCATGTAAAGAGGCAATATATTTTGAAGATATAAAAATAACAGAAAGGCTCGAAGGACATTTCTACCGCGGAGCAGAGAGTTTCTGCGTGTGCTTATGCCAGCGCCATCTTGGATCTCTTAACTTCCCTTCCTTATTGATATTTAAATGTTCTTGCAAAGCCATTCCCCAACATCTCACCAGCAGGAGAAGGTTGAATGGAAGATTAATCTTTTTTAACTAATTGAATTATGCATGCTTATGTAATATGTGCAAATGGGCAATATCTAAGATTGAAACTCTGAGAAGTAGCAGCAATGCTCAAAAGTCTCAGATTTGTGTTAAATCAGTCTTGTTTATGCATACTTTATTATGTGTCTAATATATGTGAACGTCTCTGTAAATGGAGGAAAATAGTAAATCACATTGTCACATCAAAAGCAAATAGTATAACACAGAGACAATAGTCTTTAAATCTAAAGTGAAACAGCTATCTTGTCAGTGAGTGCATCTAAAGATCAGATTCCTGTCTAGTCCAGATTCCTTTTGACAGAAAATAAGAAATTGATATATGAAAGAGAGAAACTGATATAATTTTCAAAACAGATATAATATCTGATCTATGCATGCAGCAAATACACCCAGGAACTATTTACCAAAGGTTCATGCAGAGACAGGTTCAACATAATGAAAAAGTAGTGTTTTGTGCTGGTGCTACACTTTACGTTTTATAAAGCCTGTAGGCTTCATTTTTTCTCTCAGTGTTTCAATGCAAATATAAATGGTTGCAATATGCAGTCATTTTCTTTATTATAGGCTTGTAGAGGTCCATATTCAAATGACATTTAAACGAATAACTCAAAAGTTATTCATCTAAATGGCTAATTTGAAGATATCTGGGTAAGTAGCTAGTTATCCGGCCACATGAGGCTGGATTACTTTAGGCCTATCTAGCCATATTAAACCAATGGCTGGTTAGGGTTAAAGTTCTTAAGCTCTATGTAGCCTGATAACTTTAAAAAAGTATGTTCAGCAGGACATTTATCCTGCTGAATATATAGGACAAGTTATCTGGCTAACTTTAGCAGGATAACTTCTCTACTACCCGGCTGACTGAATATGGAGCTCATAATTTTCTAGTTTTCTAGTAAAGATATTCTGGCAGTCTCCTGACATAAATAAGGCACTAAAATATAGACGGAGCATACAGGTGGGGAAATGGCCGGTCTTTAAAAGAAGGAATGGGAAAGGGAATTAAAAAAATATATATATTAGATATCCAGCACCATCCCTGTCTGTTCACTTTTCACTTTCTCCTACACTATTAATAAATTGTAACTCTTCACCTTGAATGAATCTATTTCTTTGTGAGAGAGCAGCTGTTTGTATCTGGAAGCTTGGTGCATCTGGTTCTGAGTCACTCTGTATCCCTGTCCTCTATGCTCTCTTCCTCTAGTACAGGTATTACTTGTTGTGTAGCTATGCTGTGGACAATACAGCAGGCAGTGGAAATGTGACCAAATTTGTCTACAGTATATAGTAATACCGTTCCTCTTTTGTCCAAAGATCTGAAGCAGGACTTCAAAATGCCAAACTCTGCTTTATGTCCAACCTAGTTCGCTGCAAATACTTATTGTACCTCTCTTCTGCTGGTGATGCAAGATGTCTAATAAGTGCTAAAAGCCAGGTTTTCAATGGGTAGCCACGATCACCTGGGGATAAGGGGGAAGAGAAGGGGTTCAAATATACAGACAGCTGTTAAGTTTACAGCTGAGCAGCATGGTAGCATGGCTAAAACACCAGCACTACTGAGGGCCCTAAGTAGAATGTGTATAACTACCTATGTCTCTGTTCTTTGTTGCATTTTCACTATAGTAGTACCATAGAGAGCAACCCTCCATGTCCTAGGCCAAAAAGCAAACAATGTACGTATTTAGGTCATGGGAAGAGGAATGAGAATACCAGCACCAAGGTGAGAAGGCATGAAGGTGAGAAATGTGTGCAGTGTGTTTGCTGGTTCACAAGTCCTGACTGTACAAGCACAGCTCATGCAAGGAGACATGAAGAAGATAAGAAGCAGCTACTTAACTAGAAGTCAGCCAGTTCCTAATTGGCAGCTTTCAAAGGCCACAGCCATTCCAGACTGGGTTAGAATGTAAGCCTAGATACTTGGCTAGGATATCGTAATAATGCCTCTGGTGATGCAGACTACCTGTATATTCATGGAATTGAATATATTCCTGTTCCTATAACTCCATTCATACTCAGTGGTGGCCTGCATGCCACATGGGTGCAATTGATAGTTGGTTTTCTCTTGGTTCTGGGGCTATGTCCTAGATGTCCATCATATGATCAAATTTAAATTAATGACTGGAAGGGGGACAGTAAGCAAATCCACGGCTCTCGTGCTAAACTTTCAAAAGGGAAACTTTGATAAAATGAGAAAAATTGTAAGAAAAAAACTGAAAGGAGCAGCTACAAAGGTAAAAAGTGTGCAAGAGGCATGGTCATTGTTAAAAAATACCATCCTAGAAGCACATAAGAGAACATAAGAACATAAGAAAATGCCATACTGGGTCAGACCAAGGGTCCATCAAGCCCAGCATCCTGTTTCCAACAGGATGCTGGGCTTGATGGATTCACACATTAAAAAAGGTAGAAAGAAGGCAAAACGATTACCGGCATGGTTAAAAGGGGAGGTGAAAGAAGCTATTTTAGCCAAAAGATCGTCATTCAAAAATTGGAAGAAGGATCGAAATGAAGAAAATAGAATAATGCATAAGCATTGGCAAGTTAAATGTAAGACATTGATAAGACAGGTTAAAAGAGAATTTGAAAAGAAGTTGGCCGTAGAGGCAAAAACTCACAGTAAAAACTTTAAAAAATATATCCAAAGCAGAAAGCCTGTGAGGGAGTCAGTTGGACTGTTAGATGATAGAGGGGTTAAAGGGGCACTTAGAGAAGATAAGGCCATTTCGGAAAGATTACATTATTTCTTTCCTTCGGTGTTTACTAAAGAGTATGTTGGGGAGATACCCGTTCTGGAGAAGTTTTTCATAGGTAATGATTCAGATGGACTGAACCAAATCATAGTGAACCTAGAAGATGTGGTAGGTCTGACTGACAAACTGAAGAGTAGTAAATCACCTGGACTGGATGGTATACACCACAGGGTTCAGAAGGAACTAAAAAATGAAATTTCAGACCTATTAGTAAAAATCTGTAACCTTTCATTAAAATAATCCATTGTACCTGAAGACTGGAGGATAGCTAATGTAACCCCAATATTTAAAAAGGGCTCCAGGGGCGATCCGGGAAACTACAGACCGCTTAGCCTGACTTCAGTGCCAGGAGAAATAGTAGAAAGCGTTCTAAGCATCAAAATCACAGAACATATAGAAAGACATGGTTTAAAGGAACAAAGTCAGCATGGCTTTACCCAAGGCAAGTCTTGCCTCACAAATCTGCTTCACTTTTTTGAAGGAGTTAATAAACATGTGGATAAAGGTGAACCAGTAGATGTAGTGTACTTGGATTTTCAGAAGGTATTTGACAAAGTTCCTCACGAGAGGCTTCTAGGAAAAGTAAAAAGTCATGTTATAGGTGGCAATATCCTTTTGTGGATTACAAACTGGCTAAAAGACAGGAAACAGAGAGTAGGATTAAATGGACAATTTTCTCAGTGGAAGGGAGTGGGCAGTGGAGTGCCTCAGGGATCTGTATTGTGACCCTTACTTTTCAATATATTTATAAATGATCTGGAAAGAAATACGACGAATGAGGTAATCAAATTTGCAGACGATACAAAATTGTTCAGAGTAGTTAAATCACAAGCAGATTGTGATAAATTGCAGGAAGATCTTGTGAGACTGGAAAATTGGGCATCGAAATGGCAGATGAAATTTAATGTGGATAAGTGCAAGGTGATGCATATAGGGAAAAATAACCCATGCTATAATTGCACAATGTTAGGTTCCATATTAGGTGCTACCAACCAAGAGATCTAGGCGTCATAGTGGATAACACATTGAAATTATTGATTCAGTGTGCTGCGGCAGTCAAAAAAGCAAACAGAATGTTGGGAATTATTAGGAAGGGAATGAAGAATAAAATGGAAAATGTCATAATGCCTCTGTATCGCTCCATGGTGAGACCGCACCTTGAATACTGTGTACAGTTCTGGTTGCAGCATCTCAAAAAAGATATAATTGCGATGGAGAAGGTACAGAGAAGGGCGACCAAAATGATAAGGGGAATGGAACAGCTCCCTTGTGAGGAAAGACTAAAGAGGTTAGGATTTTTCAGCTTGAAGAAGAGACGGCTGAGGGAGGATATGATAGAGGTGTTTAAAATCATGAGAGGTCTAGAATGGGTAGATGTGAATCAGTTATTTAGTCTTTCAGATAATAGAAAGACTAGGGAGCACTCCATGAAGTTAGCATGTGGCATATTTAAAGCTAATCGGAGAAAGTTCTCCTTCACTCAACGCACAATTAAACTCTGGAATTTGTTGCCAGAGGACGTGGTTAGTTCAGTTTAGTATAGCTTTGTTTAAAAAAGGATTGGAAAAGTTCTTGGAGGAGAAGTCTATTACCTGCTATTAATTAAGTTGACTTAGAAAATAGCCACTGCTATTACTAGCAATGGTAACATGAAAAAGAATTAGTTTTTGGGTACTTTCCAGGTTCTTATGGCCTGGATTGGCCACTGTTGGAAACAGGATGCTGGGCTTGATGGACCCTTGATCTGACCCAGTATGGCATGTTCTTATGTTCTTATAGTTTGCTTTTTCTGTTCTCTTGCGAGAGGAAATGAAATATAGTCCTTCATTCTGTGCAGAAGAGCATGAAGAAATATGTCATTGCAATGTGATGTAGCAGACTAATTCTTGTGGTGTCTCCCACTGTTATCTGGAAACTATCTGTGACTAAAAAGTCAAGGCAGTGGTGACTTTGCCAGTGATGCAAAACTCATCAAACAGAATATTCTGTCTCTTTGCCAAGCACCAACCATCTGAAATGCAGCAAAGGCTAAACAGCAGATCTAAATAGATGCATGTCATCTGTTGTTTATCCAAGTGCCACTGAAAATGTAACTTATCCTGCTAAGTTTTGGCCACATCTCCATGTCGTGAAACACCTTTGTATAAAACTAAATGCCTCTGTACAGCAAAGATATTTGGTTAAGCTGCCGCCACTGAAAATCCCATATTGCTGGATATGTCCGATTTTTCCAGTGAAGTACCTTTGTTAGCCAGTTAAATGACGTCTAGGGTTCTAAATATTAACAAGCTAGATAGAGAGTGCATTGTACAAATCCACTTCTCTTGTACCCTTCATCAATTGAAATGACAGAAAATCTTCAGTGATGTGTACTTTCCTGTTCGTACTACCTACTGTGTATGTAAACTGCCCCCCAAACATATCTCACCCCCACCCAAATCCCAGTCCAAGTTAAAAGTGCCCCCTCTTACAGTGGTATAAATAGTGACAGATTGTTACTTATGTGCTCTCTCTCTGTCTCTCCCTCTCCTGTGGAAATTACCCAATGAAGGAGCAGGGAATAGATCCCTTTTTTTTTTTTTTTTTTTTTTTAAATTGTAGATGCTATTTCTGCTATATTTATAGCATTTTGTTAACTCTAGGGGTAAGTTTGCTAGGATAAGATTGATATCATTTATGCTCTGTTTGAGATTCTAGCTGTTTAGCTATATCATAGTGGCTTTTAAAATAAATGCTGCATTCCTGGTGGGAAAAGTGGTAAAGACCATTTAAAAGTGGATTTTGCAATGTACATTTTTACTAATTTTAACAATAGAGGAAGGTTGTTACAAACTTCTAGGGGTGCTATCTGATAAGTAAAAGAAATTTAGCATTTTTTCTACTTATTTTCCTATTATTCACAATTTTTACCATTGAAAATAGTGGAAGACGTATGGTTGTGGAGCACTTGAGCCCAGACTTTTGCAAATTTTGAGCAAGAGTAAATATATTTGGATTTGAAGGCAGACTAAGATGAATAAATAGTGCAAATATATTTTAGCAAGCAGGTATTTGTGGCATGTTTGTAGAAAGAGTAAAGGGTGTTAATGGAACATCAACACAGTGGCTACAACTCCTGTGTGCTCTAGTCTGAATATCATGCTTTTGGATTATTATCATTTGTATAGGATATACCAGATGTGCCCATTATTGCACAGAGACACCATGGACTGTCCCTATTCCTAGAAACTGACAATCTAGTCAACCTAGACAAGATATACAACATGAACAAATAAGAACCTTTGAGCAAAAACAGCAAGGCCATAACCGAGAAGAATTACAATTGAATATCTCCTTTTATGACAGTTATATTTGGCTTTTTTTTCTGTTAGTTGCTCTTAAGAGGTAAGGAGAAGGCAGTGTGGGTTAATATATAGTAGCATAGTAATGACGGCAGGTAAAGACGAGATGGTTCATCCAGTCTGCCCAGCAATTTGCTTATGGTAGTAACTCCCTTTCCATGCAAGTCATCCCATGTGTTCTGTTAAGGGTAGTAAATGCTGCTCCGTGCTGGCTACCCCCATGCATTCTGTTAAGGGTAGTAACTGCCGCTCCTCTGGAAAGAGGGAATGGAACATCTATTTATATTGGTGTAATATAGAGATCTCCATCACAGACAGAAGAGATGGATAGAGATTTAATGGAGGGTATTAACAGGATTGCTGTGAAAGGGGAGGGGGGGTGGGGGGGTGTGCTACTGCTAGGTGATTTCAATCTGCCAGATGTTGATTGGGACATTTCAGCTGCAGTATCTTCTAAAGGTAGGGAGAACCTGGATTCTCTGCAAGAAGAATTGTTCCGTTAACTGGCAACGGAACCCACATAGAAGGGGGTGATACTGGACCTGGTGTTTACCAACAGGAACAGTATTTTGGATGTTGTAGTTGATGCTCATTTATTTAATTATTTAGAAACTTTTTTATACTGATATTAGTGGTTACATCATATCGGTTTACATCGAACAGTAGGTAGAAAGTACATAGAACAGGGAGGGGGAGGGGGACTACAATTAAACCAGAAGTCAAGGGAAAGAAAAGGAGAGAGGAACTGGAGAATTTAACTGGAGAGAAACATGTTAACTTAAAGAATGTAACAATTAATGACTTAGAGGCAGTAATGAAGTGATGGGATTAGTGCACAGGGGACCTAATCTGGGTATGCCTGTTTGAAGAGCCATGTTTTTAGCTTTTTCTTGAATTTGATGGAGCAAAGCTCGAGGCAGAGATCCGTAGGTGGTGAGTTCCAATGGGTGGGGCCTGCAATGGAAAGAGCTCGATCCCTGGTGGAGGTGAGGTGTGCATTTTTAAGGGATGGGATGTGGAGAGTACCTTTCAGGGTTGCTCTGGTAGGGCGGGTTGGAGGGGATGAAACAGAGAGGCTCGTCAAGCCAGTTGGAGTTGCGATTGTAGATGGATTTTTGAATAATGGTAAGGGTTTTGTAGAGGATGTGTGAGGGTATTGGGAGCCAATGGAGATCTTTAAGGACGAGGGTTATGTGGTCGGATTTGCGGGTATTAGTAAGGATTCTAGCAACAGCATTCTGCAACATTTGTAGCGGTTTTATGGTAGAGTAGGGGAGGCCTTGAAAAAGGGAGTTGCAGTAGTCCATTTTAGTTGAGAGGGTTGCTTGTATGACGGTGCGGAAATCATGGTGTGGAGTAAGGGTTTGAATTTTTTCATGATATTGAGCTTATAGAAGCCTTCCTTTAGGACGGTGTTGATGTGTTTTTTCAGGTTTAGTTGCTGGTCAATCAGAACACCAAGATCTTGTACGAAGGGCTGTGAGGAGCTAGTACTGTATGCCGGGTCTCTAGAGATGGAGGGCTTGGGAATTTGTTGGTTGGATATAAAGAGAAGTTCAGTCTTAGTGGTATTAAGGGAGAGGTGGATATTTGTGAGAAGGGTGTTTATGGAAGTGAGATATTTCTACCAGAATTTTAGTGAATTGGAGATGGATTCTTGTATTGGTATGATGATTTGAACATCGTCTGCGTAGATGTACAATTTGAGGCCAAGGTCGGATAGGAGCTGACAGAGGGGAGTGAGGTATATATTAAATAGGGTGGAGGAGAGGAAGGAGCCTTGAGGCACACCTTGGGTGAGGCAGAAGTGTGTGGATTCGGAGTTGCCTATTTTGACAGAGAATTGACTATTGGCCAGGTAGGATTTAAACCAAAGGAGGGCTGAGCCTGAAATTCCAATGTCAGATAGGCGAGAGAGGAGGAGGTTGTGGCTTATTGTGTCAAATGCTGAATGAGATGTCGAGGAGGGCAAGAATGTAGCAGTGATCTTGATCTAGGCCTTTGAGTAGGGAGTCAGTGAGGATGAGTAAGAGGGTTTCTGTGTTGAAGTACTTACGAAAACCAAATTGAGGTGGGTGAAGAATGTTGTTGCTGTCTAGGTAATCCATGAGTTGGGTGTTGACCACCTTTTCCATGATTTTAACAATAAAAGGGAGGTTAGATATGGGACGGTAATTGGCTGGGTCATTGGGGGTCAAGTGACGGTTTTTTGAGGAGGGGTTTGACAACTGCATGCTTAAGGGTGTCTGGGACTGTGTCAGAAGAGAGGGAGCAGTTGATGATGTCCGCTAGGGGTTTGGCGATGTTATTAGGAATGGTTAGCAGTGCTTTGGTGGGGATGGTGTCCGTAGGGTGGGTTGCTGGTTTGATCTTTTTAAGAATAGATTCAATTTCCTTGGACGAGGTAAGGTCAAAGGAGTCAAGGTTAGCCTTGGTGATGACTGGGAGTGGGGGGATGGGATGGGAAGCAACGGGGAATCTGAGGAGGATGTTCGCTATTTTATTGTGGAAAAAGAAGGCGAGTTCTTCACTTTTAATACTGGCTTCATTGTCAGAGATGGAGGGTGGGGATGAATTAGTGAGATCTGCCACATAGGAGAATAGAGCTTTGGGTTTGTAGTTATAGTCATGTATTTTGGAGGCATAGTGGTCGCATTTGGTCCTAAGTATGGTGAGTCTGTAGGAGTGCAGGGTGGATTTGTAAATGGAGACTTGCTGCGGGGAGGGGTCTTTCCGCCAGGTTCTCTCTCTCTGTCTGAGGGTGTTTTTCATTCTTTTTAATTCAGGGGTGTACCATGGTTTCTTATTTTTTTGTCTTGGGTGTAGATCTCAGCTAATGAGTGGACATAGTTCATTTGCGATGTCAAGGGTGAGGTTGTTCCATGATGTGAGTGATGTTTCAGGAGTGGAGCAGTCTAGTTTGGAAAGGGAGTTGGAGAGAGTGGAGATAAGATCCTCGGTAGGGCAGGATTTTCTAAAGATGATGGTGTTGCTATGAGAGGGAATGAGAGAGGTGGGGGCATTGATAGAGAGGAGGGCATTGATAAGGGAGTGGTCTGACCAGGGTACCGGCGGGCATGAGGGAATATGTGGTGAGTGGATGCAGGAGTTAATGAAAATGAGGTCAAGGGTATGCGTGGGAGAGGAGATGAGCTGTTTAAAGCTGATGGCATGGAGTGAGTTAAGAAAGGTTTCACAGGAAGAGGAAAGGGGGCTGGAGTCTACATGGAGATTGAAGTCTCCTAGTATGATGGCTGGGATTTCAATGTTAATGCTGTCAGAAATTAATTCTATAAGTGGAGATGGGTTGTGTTCTAGGAGGCCACTGGGGGGGGTGTAAACGAGGCAGATTTGAAGTTCAGGGGATTTGAACAGGCCAATTTCAAATCCAGGTGGGGTGTCAACATTCAGAGATAAAAGTTTGAGGTGCTTTTTAACTGCATCTGGGATCCAGCGACTACCGGATGGTGTGATTCAATATTAGGATGTAAGAGATGAAGATTCATTCTAAGGCAAGGGTCCTAGATGTCAGGAAAACTACTATTTGTCTGTATTGACCCCTACATAACAGTGAACAAAGAAGAAAGATATTTCTTTTTATTGTGATTAGTATTCACCCATTAAACCAATAATGGTCCTTTAGTAAAAGTTGCTACAAGTTGATTTGAATAACTAAGAATTCAGCTGCAGTGAATAAATATCCCACTAATAATCTGAGCACAAAGTATTTATTGATTTAGATAGAAATCTTCTAGAAATGAATCCCTTCCTTTAAAACAGAAAGCAGTTCTAATCAGCTGAAATTAAATATTGAATTGATAGTCCTTCAGAAAATTATTTTTTGCCAGACATTCAATAATTGGATGGACACTAGCTATCTTAATTCCTAGGTTCTTTATGAGAGACTCTTTTATACCTCCTCGTCAACCACTTTAATTAATAATTAGCTGCCACTTCATTAACTTTATATTTTGACTTCTCACAACTGATCGCAAGAAACAGTGGATTCCAAAATGTGGTACTTATATGGACCAGCAAAAAAGAATGTCAGCTCATTAAGTTCAGTAATCTTCAGAGCATCCAGCCTTAGGTAACTGTGGCAATTTAAAGAAAGGAAAACAAATTGCTGCTGAACTTTTACAATTTCTGCAGTTGAATTTTCCCAGAACAAACATTTGGCTCCATGACTTGCATCAGGAGACCTGTCTGAGGAATCTGCTATTCAACATTTTCTTCTCACACCCTGCATTTCCTGTGAAAGAACTTATTTCTTCTCAATAGATTTATAAACTGTGATTTGACACTATGATGCTTAAGCAATAAAGTTAACATTTAAAAATACTTATTGCATGTAAGTTGACAACACTATTACATGCGTGTTACAACCCCCCCCCCCCCCCCCCCCGATTGTGATATGTAATAAATGTTATTGAGGACACGCTAGGCTGCAGTCTTACTGGTCTCTCACTGGCTTTCCTTATATTTGTTCCCAAAGTTGATGATGTGGAAGAGGATGGGCCGAGTTTGGGTGCTTCCCAGACACTCACCCCAGCAACCATGGGTCCAATTGATCAGTTTGTTGGCTGGCAGTTAAGAAGGGCTGGGCAGGGCTGTTGGCACTGGAGACATTGTTAACTCTGAAGATAAGATATCCCCCTCCACCCAGCCAGAAGATGCAATGCCTCCTGTATTAGTGGTGCTATGTCTCTCTTAAGTGGGGTTGGGAGGGGTGTCTCACATCAGAGAGGGAACGTGGAGAGCGATGACTTAGTTGGAGACTTGGTGGCAGATTCAACTGTATAAGAATTAGAGGCTGACAGGGGAATGCAGGGAGAGAGCCTTATTGTGTCTATGACTGTGGGGTTGATGGCTACAGCTACCAATGGAACTCCACATTTTACAGTTGGAGAGCCTAATCAATTCCATTGAAGGGAAACTGCAAAGGGGGTATGTGTTAGTGTTTTGCCTGTTTCTCATATAGTCCCTGTTCCGGCGGTGGACCGGGAAGTCAGGAGTCACACAGGGTCTGTGAGGGAGTATATAGGAAACTCCCTCAGAACCCTTAAATGATTGCCCATTACTATCTGGGCCAGTCCTCCTTAAGAATCAACTCCACAAGGAATTCTCGATGGAGGCATAATCTCCTCATTATAGGATAAGGAGTCAAGGCCCTTGAGGTCTGTAAGTCAGAATTTATTGGATGTACCATCTTTTAAATTGGTGAGATTGGATGAATCATGCAAGAGACTTTTTTTATGATTAAGGAACTTTGGAATGTCTTGCCTTGTGGGTTAAAAGAGGAGATTTCTCTTTTAAAATTTAGAGAAATAATGAAGAGTGTTTTGTTTTTACTAGCCTTTTCTGAATAATAGGTAATCAAGTAAGAAGAATTTATTATTTTGATTTTGCTCTGATTGGGAATTAAACTGGGCTTCTGATATATATAAGTGATTAAGGGGCAGTGAATAAATGTTATTGATATATATAAGTGATTAAGAGCAGTGAATAAATTTGATTTAAAATAAAAACGGATGTTTGTAGTAAAATGAAGGTAGATAGATAAGTGAGTGTTGGGAGCTGATGGGCTAATTTCCTTGATAAAGAAGGTGTTTTTTTTTTATGTGTTGCTGTTTTGTTTTGTTTAATCTATTTATTTTGGGGGTTTTTAAACATTAATAATTGTGCAAACGATTTTATGAATATTTTATTGTTTACTGCTTAGAAATTATGTTCTGCAGTATATAAATTACAAATCAATAAATAAGGGCCAGAAGGGTTAGGGGGGGGGGGGGGGGGGGCCAGGGAGGAGGCAGGAAGGCAGCGTAAAGGCATACTACTTATGTTTGATGCTTTGGAACTGCTTTAAGGTCCACAGAGGTAAGCAGTCTTTCTCTTTTGTGCTCTCTGTTTTTATCTGTAAATAAACTTGGTGCATGGGAACCAGCCAGACTCTGTCTTCTTCTGTCCTCCTGACTGTTTCCCAAGCTGGGGCCATTCCCAGTTGCCATAGGGTCCCAGAGTCAACTCCTCTCTCTGGGGTGTCAAATATTTCCTTATGGCGGTGGGGAGGTGAGGAGGAATATTCCTCCAAGACCCAAGGTGTGGGGATAACATTTCAATGAAGTTTCAAGGGATGTGAGTGCTAACAAAACACTCTTGATACTCAAATTGAGTTTTCAAACAAAACTTTGTTGCAGAATTCTTCAGTCACAAGTTGCGGCACTATTCACACCAGTTCTTGGTAGAACAGTTTGTTATCATAGTTCTCTAACTTTCCTTATCGTGCAAGTGTCCTTCAGTACATGATCTTGTGAAATTCTTACCCACAAGGGCTTGGAGAAGCAAGACATCCCAGATGGACAGGGGTATTCTAGTGATGTGTAGAAATCCCTTTCCAAAAATACTGGCAAATAGGGCTTCCAATTGCACAACAAGAGTGCAGGGTGAAGACTCAGATAGGAGTCTCCCAAATTATTCAAAAAGGTCCTACTCATAGTCCTCTTTATCTAGATGAAAGAATAGATATTTAAGCAGGGAACAATCAGTTCTTCTAACTTTCCCCTCTCTGGGGCAGGAAGGGTGGCAGTAAAAATCTTCCTCCTAGATCAAAAACAGTCCTTAACCAAATGTCCCAAATCTGGATTTTTCTTGCAAACTGGCAAAAGCAAAATCTTCCTTATCCTGACCACCCCAGTAAGTGACTTCCCCATAATCCCTTCCCAGGTCAAAAACCAGGGGTTTTGTAAAATTTCCAAAACCCATCAAAAATCTCAGGAACACAATACCAAAAGCAGCCCCACGAGACAGGTTGTGTACTAGATAGGGTAAAGCCTCCCACTTCTCCTAGATTGCAGACTGTAAAGCCTGGTCCTGGAAGTAGGCCAAACTGCAAACAAGGAAAAGCTCCTTCTTCTTCACAACTCTAAACCATATCTGCACTGCCATCCTGTTCTAAGACACAACCTGCTTTTATACAGGCAGGGGGACTGACATTCCAGCAGCCTCACTGGAGGTGCAGTTCTGAAGTTGGAAAATACCAGCAGGATGAATTATTTGCTTTTCATGAACTTCACAAAACCCTGCTTATATCATCAAGGGAGATGTTTATATGGGATCTATATGATATACGGTGATGGCAACTTTAAAACTGCCGTGCGGGCACATATGTATACGCGTATGCTGACTTGCGCTAATGTACATGGCCATTTTATAACATAACTTAACAATCAATCACGTGATCCCCAATAATAAATTTAGGTACTGTGGCAAAATACAAATATAATTTAGCAGAATGCCAAAAGTACATTAAGTTTGTCGTGTAGATGCTTGTTATGAATATTGACCAGTCAAAATAGGCTTCATCGTGAAAGCAAGATTGCTAGATGATTTGCCTTATTTTTAATCATCGGTCAAAGTCCAAAATAGAAGATAAATTTTTTTCAAGATATTTTCATTTGCAATACATGCAATTGGTGCAATTAGTATAACTTATCTTATGAACATCACTGTGTACATCACTGATAGTGTTAAGCTCTGAAGCCATAAATTGTCAACACGCCCGACATGGGTCCATGTTTCGAATGCTACTGTTCTTTTTCAAGGGCTAAAGATCAGCGTTGTAGTCGTAGTCCTTAAAGATCTAGGATTTCAAAAGCATGGCGTTTCCGCGTTTAGTTTTTGAAATCCGAGATCTTTAAGGACTACAAATACAATGCTGATCTTTAGCCCTTGAAAAAGAACGGTCACCCTTCTCTGGACCGCCTCCATCCTGTTTCTATCCTTTTAGAGATATGGGCTCCAGAATTGAACACAGCACTCCAGGTGAGGTCTTACCAAGGACCTATACAAGGGTATTATTACCTGCTTTTTCATACTAGTTATTCATCTCTCTGTGCAACCCAGCAATATTCTGGCTTTAGCTATTGCCTTGTCACGTTGCTTTGCCATCTTCAGATCACCAGACACTATCATCCCAAGATCCCTCTCTTGGTCTGTGCACACCAGTCTTTCATCCCCCATCACATAAAGCTCTTTTGGATTACTGCACCCCAGATGCATGACTCTGCACTTCTTGGCATTGAATCCCAGTTGCCAAATCTTTGATCACTCTTCAAGCTTTCTTAAATCATTTTTAACACTCTTTACTCCTTCAGGCATCTCCACTCAGATCTTAGTATTACCGCAAATAGACAAATCTTACCTTCTATCCCTTCTGCAGATATTAAGATAGGTAGGAACTAAAGACAAATTTTAATTAAATGCCACAATTAACTCCCCACCCTTTCTTACTGTTGCACCTCCCAGCCATGCTAGGCCTACGCCCGGGGAGTAGCCTAGTGGTTAGAGCAGTAGGCTATGAACCAGGGGAGCAAGGTTCGAGTCCCATTGTTGCTCCTTGTGACCTTGGGCAAGTCACTTTACCTCCATTGCCTCAGGTACAAACTTAGATTGTAAGCCCTCTGGGGATAGGGAAATACCTACAGTACCTGAATGTAATCCACTTTGAAGTGCTGCAAAAAGTGGAATTAAAATAAATAAATAAATCATCACCTTGCTCATACTCCAGCGGGGCCCAGTTCGACCTCTCCCACTGCCACAGCCAGTCCCCTGCGTCCGCGATGCCATGCGGCGGCATCCGCAGGCCCTTCGGGGCCTTCTACCTCCCAGCTCTCCTCACAGTGGGCTCAGCATCCTCCTCCTCAGTCCCTCGCCTTGGCAATCAGGTCATCACCTCTGTGTGAGCTAGTTTACCGTGCTTGTTCCAGTGTTTCTGCGTTCCTTGTTCCAGTGTTCCTGCGTTACTTGTTCCTGTGCTTGTTCCAGTGCCTGTTCCAGTGTTCCTGCCTTGCTCCTGTGTTCCTGTGGTCCTTCCTGTGCTCCAGCATCTGTTCCTTCATTCCTGAATCCTGTTCCTCGTCTTGCTACCCAGGTAGTGCATTCTTGGACTGATATCTGGTACTGACCTTGGCCTGCCTTTGACCATGCTTGGACTGATCCTTGGAACTGAACTCTGCTTGCCTTTGACCACGCTTGGACTGATCCTTGGAACTGACCTCTGCTTGCCTTTGACCACGCCCGGACTGATCCTTGGAACTGACCTCTGCTTGCCTTTGACTACGCTTGGACTGATACCTGGAACTGACCTCTGCTTGCCTTTGACCACGCTTGAACTGATACCTGGAACTGACCCTCGCTTTGGCTGACCATTCTCAGATGGATACCTTGGCTTTGACCCTTGCACTCCATTTGGACACTCTCTTCACTCCTCCCGTGATCACCAGGCCTGCCTGCTTTGACACTACTCACGGCCTTCTTCGAGCTGGACCACTAGGCACTGCCTATCGTATCCTGAGGACCTTCAGTTCCTGTCTTGTTCCAGTGGTCTCCGGTACTCTTGGTTCCAGTCTAGCTCGCCTGTTTACTGACAGCCATGCACCTCTTCTCTTGGTGGGCACACCTCTCTGTCACCTCTCCGGGAGACCCCCAGAGGCCCACCTAAGCCCAGGCACTCTGGGAATCCAAGAGCTCAACCCGCGGAGCCCCCGGACCATTATTGGTGAAGTTCCTATCAGCCTCTGTCTCCTTGTGTGCTCTGCCTCCTGGCAGCAGTCGCCCTCTGGGACCCTCAGAGGGCCAGACCAATCTTGCGCCAGGCCAAGGGTCCAACTCCAGTGCAACACTTACTGACTGAGGTTTTGATACAACTCGGGAAAAGTTGGGAAAGCAGTACATTGTGTTTAGTAACCAGGACTAGGTGATGCACAATATATCAGGTTGTTCATCAGTCAGAAAATCATGTTACACTCCTATCTTGTTTCTAATAGTTCTGGCATTAATAAGACAAATTAAACTACAATGTGATTCTATGATAATCAGAGGCAATTCTGCCAATCGGCTGAAATTTGTGCTGAATTTTGTTTATGTCCATGTGAATGAGCTGGCAATGGATTTGCCAAATCATCCTTATGAACCCAGAGATTTTCCATGAGTTAGAATCAGTGCATGAACCTCTTTTATAGACGGTCACAGAAAAAAAAAAAGGATTCTTGATTTTTCCAGTTTAATGCAACCTGAGACTGAGCCACCATAATCACTCAATGGGAAAAGCTCAGATATTAGGAGATGATTGGTTAGAATTCTGGGAAAATTACAGTCTATTTTGAATAATAACCCCCCCCCCCCCCCCAATGATCAAGAGGGCAATTTTTAATGCCAACTGTTCTTTACCATTACAAGATTTCAGATTGGACAAGGCCATGCAGTATTGTCTTTTTAGTAAGAAAACTGTGAACGCTATGACTGCTTACATATCTAACTAATATAGGTGAGATGTTCAAGAATGATTAAGTAAATTTAAATATAAATTAAAATATTTTTCAAGGTATAAAGCAAGGCAATGACAATTGAATTATGAATTCAATTTACAAAGTGAATCCTTCCAAAGAAATTAATTGAAGTAAAAAAACTTAAAGTGTACAATACTCTTCTAACACCTGTACAACGAATTATATGAACCTTGGAAAAAGACGTATCAAAAAATTAGATTAACTAAATTTCAATGCTTAGGCTGTAGTGTTCACACATACATATCACATTTGTAGCTTAGGGACCTTCATAACATCCACGGTACTACAAGTTAATACTTGTGTTTTGTACCTGTGTGGATCATTTTTAATCATTGGTCCAATAGTCCATTATATAGACACAAGGTTATATGCTTTTTGAAACATTTGTCTTATGTTTTTCAATTTTTTGTTTATATAAAACTCAAGGGGTTACTTCCCTGTTTGTGCTCAGCTCAGCCGGAGTCAGAGTAAAAAAAATTTCCAATAAACTACTCAGATATTTTTATTTTCTTAAATTAGTTCATTGTTACTGGTCCTAATGGTTCTAGCTTCAAATTTTACACAGATTCTTGAATGTATTGATAATTATAGCAGCAATTCTTGAACTGTAGGTGGTTAAAGTTTCCAGGTACAAATGCTGGTGAACTTTCTAGTGTAGGGGTTCACTGGTATTACCAGGAAACATGCAGATTGTGAAAAAGAAACAGCCAGAAAGGGGAGCCTTAGATAAAAGGGGTGGGGCGAGGCAGGGTAGATGGGAGCAAGTTTGAATTGGTAGGGCTGGTATGGATGCAAGGTAACTGGAGCTGACCAATCCTGGTGATTAACAGCAAGGTCCATTGAAATAGGTAGGCAGCAGGGGAGAGAATGTGCTGGTAATATGCATTAAGCTGTGCTCACAGAGTAAGACCAGGAATAGGCATTAAGGAGTTGGGGGTGGCACAGGTAGACTAACATTAAGGAAAGAGGGTTGGTCTTCCTCACAACAGTGGCTGCACACAGCACAAAAAAAAAGGGAGTACAGCTGGACCATATTAATAGTTGCCATTAGATACGGGGTGTCTGGGCCAATTGTGCCCATTTGTACTTTACTAACAGACCTTCATAGTAAAAGTGGAAGAGAGTCTGGGTAGATAATAGTAAAAGTCTTAACGTTTACTCAGTCCACGGTAGGGGTGAACTGAAGAAGACCATGAATAGTGAAGCTGAGGCATATAGCATGGGTCAGCCATTGCCACATGTCCTTAGCAGTGGCATTCCTGGAATAGGATGCTGCTGGGCAACTCACTAGTTTCAAGTTTGCATTTTTTCAAGTTTTCTCATTTTTGCTAGTGGGGTTATTAAGGTCTGTCATTTCAGTGAATGTTATAAAATAAAAAAAACTCTACAATTTCATTCACTTAGTAAAGCAACATTTGAACAGCTGGAAACCATATTGTCATTTGGCTGGCTATAAAAACTGGCAAAGAAAATTTGGGGCAGGGGAAAGGATGTGGTGTCAAAGCAGCAGGAGACAAAAGGAATGGCTTGTAACAGGAGTCATGTGAGGAAAGTGACACTGAATCTTGAGTAAGCTTCCAAATACAGGAGGTCTACAGAAAGCACATGCTTTATAATGGCTGTGGCTAGGGCCTTTCAGCACAACTAATGTTTTGTTTTACTGATCTTATTACTAATAGGATTATACACATATAAACTCCTTAATTTTCAAGCTATCAAATGAAAAGGGTGTTGTGTTCAAATCTTGCTTTAACTGCCTCTTTATTCTTTGTTTTCCTTTCCTCTAGTTTTCTAGTAAACTATTTTCTTAATTTCTTATTGCTTTCCAAGCTGTTAATTTTGCTCAAGTAGCTTTATAAAATCCACAAGTTCTAAATTTCATAATATTTATTGATATATATATATTTGTTCTGCTTTCGATATGTTTATGTTTATTGAAACTTGTTAGTGGCCAAATAACAAGGCCCTAAACAATGTACAAAACTGGCATACATAAAATTTACAATCAAGCCAGTGAAAACAGAGTAAAACAGGTATAACAAAAACAAATATTCCTTACAATTGACACATCTAAAAGAAATTAAAAAAGGTAAAATCACATAAAAAAAATGAAAAAAGGTATAAAGTTAACATTTGAAGGATTGCTGACAAAAGTAAGTTTATAGTATCCAAACACAGTATTCAAACTTGTTTCAAACATAATTCAAGACAGTGACACGTCAGTTAGATAGATGATATGATAGTTGACCAGAAACATACGGGTGTTATGAAGATCCTATTGCAGCATTCTAATTGAAGTGTCACTGTTGTGAATTACGTTTGAAACAAGTTTGAATACTGAACGTTTTGTGGTTGCATTCATATTATTTGACTCTCCTTTCTATTTTGTGGACTTACAATTATATGAGTCATGGCACACTTTGGATAGAATAAGGTGCACAGTTACACAAATGAACAGCTTTTTGAAACTTTAAAAGGGGCTTCACTTTTTGAAGACTCTAGTGGATTGGCATCATCAGCTACATTGGGATGAATTGGTGACCATTCAGAAATGGCTTATTAGGACTGAACTTCATAGTGCAACATTGGTTAAATATCTAAAATATCAGAGAATACCACGTGGGCTCCATATTAATAAAGAGCCCAAAGTATATTGTGAGCATCCTGATTTTCTACAAAAATGGTCATCTATTCTCAACAAATGTTCTATGGATCTGATGATCCTTATAGTTGAACAGGCTGGAAAAATGATTTCTGAACTTCGGGAAAAGACCACCTTGCTCCTTGAAAACATCAAGAAGGATTCGGTAATGGATGTTTTTGATACAGGTTTGAGTGATTTTTAATGTTCAATGGATAAATGTTGTGCTTTCCTAAAAGCCTTTAAAATCAAGAAGTTACAAAAAGATGAGGTGGATTATAAATGCGGCCTGGTTTATTCATGCTTAAATCATCCGAAATCAATAAAGAAGGGTTCCTTCAATTATTTATCTGTTGAGGTATCAGGTAGCGATAAAGATCTTCCATCTAACTCTGCACCTTTTTTGCCCAGCCCCCACAGCAAGGTCATCAAATGCGGAGTCGGCATCGCTACTGTCAAAACCAAGACACAGGTTGGAATCGTCAGTGAACATGTTCACAAATGAATCTATCATGACATCTTTTGATGTGATACATGAACAGGTGAGACACTCAGTTGTTATTAATTTGTCCATGGTATCTCTTTCACTCTGTCAAGAAAAAGTACTCAGAGGTATTTCTTTTCTCCCTACTTTCTTTCATGACCCATTTGGCTTTAGGTGTGATTTTTTCAAGTTAATTTGTCAACTACAAAGGACAATTCACTTTCAGAACATGCCATACTGGGTCAGACCAAGGGTCCATTAAGCCCAGCATCTTGTTTCCAACAGTGGCCAGTTCAAGCTATAAGAACCTGGCAAGTACCCAAAAACTAAGTCTATCCCATGCTACTGATGCTAGTAATAGCAGTGGCTATTTTCTAAGTCAACTTGATTAATAGCAGATAATGGACTTCTCTTCCAAGAACTTATCCAAACCTTTTTTAAACCCAGCTACATTAACTGCACTAACCACATCCCCTGGCAACAAATTCCAGAGTTTAATTGTGCATTGAGTGAAAAAGAACTTTCTCCATCTGTTTCTTTTCAGACATCCATTGTTAAGAATCCATCTAAGTGAGTCCCTCCTGGGCCTATCGACCCAATAATTTACACTTTTCAGGTAAAGGTTCTGCAAGATAGTGAAGAAATAGAGATTAAATTTAAACACTACTATAACATCTCTAAAGAAGAAAGACATGCGTTACGAGAACTTCAACATCAACGTGACATTATCATCAAACCATATGATAAAGATGGAGCTATTGTCATCATGGATCAGCTGCAATATGAGAATGAGGTTTGGCGACAGCTTAATATTAGACACTTTTATGAACCGTTGAATGCTGATCCTACATTATCCATTCAGATTTACAAAAGTAAGTTTTCAACAGGGTCTTAAAAGTTGCAAGCTATAAGTTGTATGTCAATAGGCAGAGAGTTCCAAATAGAGGGCACTCCTTTGGTATCTCTTGATTTTCATGGAAGGGAGAAACCTTTTCCTATTTACTGCCCCTCCTCACTCACATGCTTTTTCCCATAAAGGGCCTTATATACTAAACATATTTTCCCACAGACCAAAAGGTAAATCCTTTTTATGGATTCACAGTTCATGTGGTCAGTGTGTAACCATAAAAATACTGTTTTTTAAGAACAAGTACAAAGAGTTACTCATTTATCTCAGCCTCTTGAATTTACTTTGATGCCAGATTGGCTGACTAAGGGCCTCATTTTCCAAGCACTTTACCGCGTGCGATAAATTCGCAAATCGCGTTAACAGCTGTTAACGCGAATTAGTCATTTGGTATTCAGGGGCGGAGTTGGGGCGGAGCATATGTAAAGCGGGAACCTGTGTATCGTGTGCGGCGAAACAGCCGCAGTGTTAGCGTGGCTGCTAGCGCGGCTAATAACTACAACTCCAACCTTGCGTTATGGACTGCACTACAGGCCAGAAAAGGAGTATCGCCATCCACGATACCTCCAGACAGCCTGTTTCAGGATTAGGTATGAGCGTCGGGGGTTGGGGGCCACTTTCGCATTCCACATGAGACCTACAGACAGAACAGTGGTCTCTAGTGCAGATTTGCTGGCCGTCGGAGTGAGGACGCTCACTCCAAGCGGAGATTTGGCCAACGTTCTCTCCACCTAGCATGTTGTTGCCCAGGTAGAGTGTCCATCAAGCTAGGTAGAGAGAATGTTGCCCAAACCACTTCTTGGAGTGAGCGTCCTCACTCCGGCCAGCAAATCTGCACTAGAGACCACTGTTCTGTCCGTAGGTCTCATGTGGAATGCGAAAGTGGCCCCCAACCCCCGACACTCATACCTAATCCCCACCCCGAGTTAGTAGGTAGCCCTCCCATAGGGATTGAAATACCTATGTAGGGCATAGGCACTATAGTAAGGTTCTCTCTCTCTCTCTCTCTCTCTCTCTCTCTCTCTCTCTCTCTCTCCACCACTAATGTTTTCGCGAATGGCGAAAACATCGCCGCACACGATGTTTCCCCACTGCACGAAAGAAGCCTCATTTGCATTGGTAACGCCCCCTAATGCGTTACCAATGCGATATTGGAAAATAAGGCCCTAACCTGTCAAACACTTCATTAAGTATTCAGTATTAAATATTCTAAGAGCTACAGTAGTAGTATAACTGTTCCAGTCTGCACAGGCATTTAAATATAAAATTTGCTTGCAGCTTCCAGTCCAGTGGTATTCACTTCTGGATATAAAGGGCTACAAACTCTCTTGGTTTTTAGAATATCAACACGGAATATATATATGTGCATATTTTTCATTTAAGGCTCATGTTAATATGCATATTTTGGTTCCCCAAAAATCACTTTTGATTGTAGTCGTTGAAGGGAATATAGGGGGCAATGTTTAAGTAGTCCGTGTAGTTGTGAAGCACTTTTAGCATGCATATATTACACTAATTTTAGAGGACAAACAATGTGGGAGGGAGTTCTTTTAAGGAGACTGCCGAAACCACCGCTGCATCTCTGAGAGATTGGTGGGCTGCTCTGGTGACTGTTTCAGCTGAGGAACCACTTCCCGCCTGTGAGTGGCATCCTTAGATAGCACCCCCAACAGCCATTCAACAGCTGGCTTAGAGGTACGCCACTACTGGTGCACTGCCAAAGCTACGTGCCAAAGGGACGTGCCCCTTCTTAAACTTTTATTGAGTTTTGGATTACTTTGGTTGATGGGGAAGAGACAGAAGGTGAAGTTTGTCACTTCCTCTCTGGCAATATCTAATATTCGAGGACCTATAGATGTGCACCTTCAGCAGTCAGTGGGACATTCTGATGAGAATGTCAAGTTAGATATTTCCCTCATCTCTAAAATGTCCTTGAGCCTTGGTCAGATCCAGCCACCTGGCAGATTTGATGCTATATGAGTTGTTGTCATCTTTAGCCATTGCAGAATCTAATGGGATCACCTCCGTAGTTAGCAAGGATAAATCAAGAACAGTGTTCCCTCTAAGCTCTTTATTAATTTCACTTGCATGCAGAAAATGATTTTAAATTTTCTTGCATACATTATTTTTTCATATTCACATTTTATTGTAACTGCTGTTAGTAGATTAGGTGATTATTTTCAGGGATGGATTTTGCTAATATTCCCTCTAAGGATTGGGTTGCTGTGAGCATAAAATTAATAGGCTTTTTCATCAAAGAAAGCAGCCCTCACAGGGTAATGTAACCAAATATTTTTTGCTCTGGAACAAACCTTTTGCACAAGGAGGGAACACGGGTCTGGAGATACCCAGGTTGGAGGAATTATAGGTGGGGGTCCTGATGCTATGGAAAATCCTGTTAATATTGGTGTTTCCTTGCCTGTTGAAAGGGTTGGTGAAATAGAGGAACCCTTGAATGTTACTATTATGAATGTTTAGAGGATGTTTAGAGGTTAGTTTCCAAAATGGATAAAACTTGAATCTTTCAACCAGTTTGCTAAATTTTCTATTGAGATTAAGACTAAAATGGATGAATATGAAGGATGGATATAATCTTTGGAGTTTGCAGTTGCTACTGTGAGATCTCAGGTATCCTCATTTCAAGCCTTAAATACCTCTCATATTAAAGAAAATCTGTATAATCCATCAGTGGGTTTGGAAAATATGATGAAGTAAAAAAAAAATCTATGCTTTTTGAATTTTCCTTTTTCATGTTAAATATCTGCTCGGGAATTATTTAAAAAAAATTGAGCATACCTGTAGATAAGAAGATAGTCTTATCTAAAATGTATTATGTTTCTAAATATAGGAGAAAAGAGGCAGGTAAAGGAGACATGGATATCCTACTCTCCGATAGCCCTAATTTGACAGGTTTTCTAGAATCCTCAGTAGATGATATTCCAATATGGGCAACCTTGTTAGTACCTTTTATTGTAGAACAGGATAAGAATTTAATTTTGCAGAAATATTTTAGGAACAAAGATTTTTTGTTTTGTGGGCAAAATAATCTCAGTATTTTTTGATATTTCTTAAGTAACTCATGCTCGGAGGAAGCAATTCCTCCAGTTGAGATCAAAAGTATTGGCATTGGGTGCCACTTTCTTTTTAAAATTTCTGTGTAAGTATTTGATTACTTTTATAAGGACAAGTTTGTTTTTTTGGATCTGTCACACAAAATTGTGGTTAAGAAAGAGCTGCCTATAATTGTATGAGTAGGTTGACTGGTAAAATGTATATTATCTCCAGCAGTGTTGTTTTTCCTTGTTTTATTATCCTTTAAATATGCCCTCCATAATGATGTGGACTTTTTTATGAGATGCAGTTTAATTGTTTCTTTAATTTTCTTGAAATATTCTACTATATACCCATGATTTTCTTTTATATATGTGTATATTTGTGTAGTTTCTCTTTGAAAATCAGAGTAAAGTATGTACATTAAAAGTAGCTGAATGCTTCACATTTGCATTTTGTGTGGCCAGAATAGAAGGAGAATATAGCGTCCTTCATCCTGGGTCACCTCTGGCAGCCAGCCACAGGGATGGTAAAAGCCTGCCTGCAGCCCCAGAACCAGAATTCTTCCACTGGGGAATAGCACAAAGAACTGTGAGACCCAAAGGAAGTCAGACCTAGCAAGAAAACACAGGCCACACTCCAAGTGTTGTTCCAAAGAGAAGATTGATTTTTGGATTGTTTAGTCTGCTCTGACAGGATTTAGAATGTATTTAAAGGTGGAGAAAACTTCAGCAGCAAAAATCCAGAATGCAAAAATAATTCCCCACTTTGAATCACAAAAAGACTTTACACAAGTTACTCACAGTTCTCTTTACTTCAACACTGAGCATATTTCAGAAGCTTTCTCGGCAATATCCTAGGCTCAGGTACATAAAATTATGGGAAAGAATTCCTTTTCAGGTAAAGATCATCCTCCCAAATGTATTTTGTGATTTTGGTAGTTAAGTCATGCAGATGGTGAAGTGGACGTATATGGAGATAGCAGGGGTGGCAGTGTACCACAACTATTCTCTGACGGGACAGGAAGAACTCCACCAGTCTCCCCTCCATGAACTCTGGCCCCATGTTTCCCATAAATGATGGCTCAAAATAAGGCATTGCAAATACCACCAACTCTAAAACTTTATTTCTATTTTTTTTTTCAAGCCAGCAACCATGTAAATTTTTAGCAAAGGTTAAACCGTTCATACTGAAAACTCAGAATTCATGGATTCAACTACAACTCAATCCTTTTCAACCATACTATGGCTCAGAGCAGAGTACCTCAGCCTTCACATGAAAGTCCTTTAGATCTTCCCAAATACCAATTCTTGGGAACATAAGGTTTACATTTCCCAAATGATAGTTTTTCCCTTGGCATGGCCATTGATACTTGTCCTTTTTTAGTCACCCACCCCTAATTTCAGAAATAGGCTTAATTCCTGGAGTCCTCCATATTTTAACTCCAGTCTCCACACTTTTTCAGGGAATAAAGTGCACCTTCATGGCTTCTTATGTACTCATTTTTCTCCCAACATATCCTATCAAATTTCACATCCAAAATGGATATGCAATTTCTGTTTCCTGAGCTACTCATGATGCCTCAGTCACCCAACCTGCCATTCATTCTCCACACTTCTTCATTTCCATAACTTGTATCCTTCACTCAATAGACCTCCTGGGCCACTCATCTTTTCCAAATCACCCCTGTCTCTTAGTCTCTTGGCCATCTTCCTCATAAGGAGGAGCAGCCTCTTTTTTTCCCCTGCTTCCGATCATCTGCTCGAGAGAAAGAAAAGACCTCTCTGCTCACTGCCTCAGCCTCAAGGCTCCACTCCCACCGGGAGGGACCCCAGGCCACCAACCCACAGGCTGGAAATGCCAGGGCACTTCATCCTGGAGGTCTCTTTCTTTGCTAGCCCCATACAAGAGAGGGCAGAACAAATAAAAAAAGAAGGGAAGGCAAGTCCCTCCAAAAACTCTCCATTTTTATATCTCCTGCTAAACCCTTTTCCACCAATCACACACTTGAGACCCTTAAAGGAACCTCCATATCCCTTAACCCAACAATACTTAGCATTTTGTACCCTAGAAATGCCCTCCAGTGGCTATATGCGCTAAATAAAATTTCAACAATCAAACACATTTCTCAATTTTGTAATACATGATACGTTCTGATTTTCCCCACCGAGAATATCTTGTTCAACTAGAACCCAAAAAAGGGTCCAATTTGGGAGTTTCCCCACACCAGTCCAACCCCATTCAAGGCCCTTTACTCCTGTAGGGTCCAAGATGCAGCACTGGAAACTCCTCTCCTGCAAAAGTCTCTGTCCCAAGCTGTGGGCTTCCCAAGGCAGATAAAAATATCCCAGTTGACGAGGGATTCTCAGTCTTCTTGTAAACCTTCCTGGGCTTCTTCACCACATCTAAAACTCTACTCTTCTCCAACCCAGAAGCCACTCAAGGCACTGCACAAGGCTACAAGCATCCAAACTGATAGATTTCTGACTTGTGAGAGTCTTAGCCCACCACTTCTCTCCAACAGCCTCAATCACTCCCAGGGGCTTATGAAAGCACCTCAAATACTGTACTCCCAAACTCTTTTTTTTGAAGGAAGAATTCCTTTTCACTCACTCTAAGCACACACCTCAGAACCTCCCATTAGCTGGAAATGTCCCCATGTTAAACATAGCATATAATTCAACTTTATATTAGTAAGGTCTACTAGTGAGCCTTAAATGTACATGGTGTTTTCCTATGCCATTCTATACCTACCTCTGGGAAAAGCTCCTCAGAGCACAGCTAAAAAGTACATTGCTATGGAAGACCGCACATACTTTTAGCCAGACAAAGCAAAACAATTTTTAGACAAGCCATTTTACCTAGGTAAACAACTAAGGAAATTGTCCTTTTAGTGACTACACCTGCACTAGTAAGTTATAGTGTAATTCTTTATCCTTTCACAGATTTTATGTCAATGAGAACCTACAGATCTTTAGTATCACATGCAGTAAATATTTTATATTAAGCGTATTTGTTGCCATTAACCTTAATAATAAAATAAGGAGAGAGAAATATCCAGTTCCTGAATTATTACTGATTACAGAGCATGCAAAAGAAATGCATAGAAACGTGACCTACCATATTTGGCTCAATCCATCTGATCTGAGACAAGAAAGGAAGCTAATCTGACAAGTAATTCTGGAAAATCAGTGAATAGAATAAAATTGCTATTCAAAACTAGAGCAGAGGCTGGTAGGAGGCTGAATGAAGATGAGCTGGGCAATAATGAAGCACCTAGTTATGAACTGTGAAATGCATGAGCCTGATTATTCCATTTTGAGTATGCAAAGTTGCTCAGGTGATATTAATCCCTATTGTTAGGCTCACCTGGTCTTGAACTAGAGAATCCCTGGACCTCGTAGAAGAGAGCCTGCTCACTGAATCTCAGTACCTGCTGTACAGGGGACATTTTGGTGGGATTTTCTGATTTCTGTTTTCCATTCAGCTTTCAGCCTATTGGATCAGGAGGAGCTAACTTTGGCCTAGATTCATCATTTCACTATAATTATATCGAAATGATCGCTCGCGATAAGAAAAGGGGTGTAGGCAGGCAAATGAGCAGCCAGCAGCATCACAGTGTTCGGTAATGCATGCGGCGTTGCATTATCATATGGGGCGATATCGGCCACACTAGTAATTTTCACCCCCATAATGCCCCGGGAAAAGCTGTAGCTATTTCCTGCGAAATTGCCAGCGCTAGTGTGCGAGTTTATCGCACATAGCATTGACAGCCCTTAATCTCCTTAAACCCCACCCAAACTCTTCCCTGTTAAATATTACATTTTTTAATTTGCTTACACAATTTGCGATAGGCTGTTATCACACGCTTTATGGCATTATCACATGCGATAACACTGTAAAACGCGCGATAATGGCCTATCACAAAATTTTGAATGACTCTTTGATTGGCTGCACTATATGTTTCCTTACAGCTCAGCTCTGCTGGTACAACACACTTCCTAGATCTGGTTACCACTTTCTGTCTGGATCCTCATTTGTTTCAGCTTACTTGCTCCCCTTAATCTTTGCCTGTTCCTACTTTCCTGGTTTCCTGGTTTCTTGCCTGTTCACACCTTCCAGACTGCCTTCTTTGGAGTGCTGAACTTGGCTTGCATCTGACCCTTCTATTTCCTGATGGACTAGCCCATCAGGGTCTGACTGGGGCACAGACACAGTAGTCAGAATTCAGAAATGGCTTTTGTAGAGCCCTATTGGGTCTCTAGGAGGAATATTCCATTCGTGTAGGTAGGAGAGAAGTAGACCAAGTTGTTTAACAGCTTCCTCCTGTGGGTTGCTCTATTAGTAATGTCCTGGATCTTTAAAAATTAGAGGCACCATTTTAGGGTGTGGACATTTTGGAGGTAGGATGATGGTTTCTGCTTATATTTGGGAAATAAAACTCTTGGGCCTTATGATTTAAGGACTGGGTTAAAAAGATAGACAGGATGCCTTTTTCCCAATTTTAGGAAATATTTCCTTCTTTTAATTTGTGTTGAAGAACATTTTCATTTACTTTCCTTCTTTGTTTTGGATATTGAGGATCAGTTGTGGCAACCTTTTGGGATCACTATATAGTTCTATTTCCTAAACCCTTTTTTGAGCTAGGAGTAGGAGATGGATGGGTAGCAGAGGGAGGGTGCATTTTTCATAGAACAGCATCTCCAGAGGTTGCTGGGATGGCTAGCCCCCTACTGGTATAAAAGTGTGGCTCCCTCATGGTCCGGACTATAAAGGGCCCAGATGCAGTGAAAAAGCTGGAGGGAAATGTGCAAAAAGATAAAGATTCAGCCCTCCCAGATGTTCCTCCAGTCTTCAGGTTCTTTAGCGTGAAAGACACCTATTTTCCAGAAGCTTGGATGCTGACTCCCGGGTAACAAAGGCACTCGCTCAGCCCCAAAGAACAAAAAATGGTCAAATGGGACTAAACAAAACAGAGACAGGAACAGTAGAAAAAACTTCCTGCTCCCAACTGAGTGGATATTCTCTTAAACAGGATACTTAAAGTTTGAACTCTTCTGCATCAGGTCACCAGATAGATCCATCCTATGACGGAGTGATAGGAATCTGCCAGAATCTCCCCTAACACTTGATCTAACCTTACACTGTGAAGGGATACCAAAGCTCTCACAGGGAAAGTTCTCCAAACATAGGATTTCCAGAACAAAGTAACACCAAAATGGGTCCCACTAGCAGGTAAACCCTCAAGGGAAAAACCAGACTCCTCTCCCTGCAATAATTAGAAAAAATATAAAGGGCAGGAGCCTGAGAGCTCCTGTCTTCTTGAAAGGCTAACTAACAATCCACAAGGATTGATGGTGCTTGAGGATAATAAACAGCAAGACCACACCCTCTGCAGCTCCCACAAGGGGGAGTAAAACCCGAATCTCTTTTCACTAACACTATTTTTGAACCTCCCCATGTTTGTTAGTACATCCTTTCTAATAAGGGAAACCAGAGGTTCTCTACATTTGTTTAACACACCCATAGAAAAATGCTTTAAAATTTGAATAGAATGTTGCAATTGCCAATGAAGTGCTCTTTTACTTTGCCCTTTGTGCTTGTCATGAAAGAACAGCCAGGCCACTTCATCTGCCACTGCACCATGTGACTGCACTATGCTTCAGAGCATATGACTAAGAGCCAATGAGTGGAGGAGGAGAAGGATTTTTCAATGCAGCAGGGGATTTCAGTAAGAGAATATTAGCGACAGAGGCGGACTAAACAGCAGACTACCAATTCTGATTCAGCTCAAAGATGTCTGTTGTTTCCTGAGGGATTTTCTACTATGAGTATCCTGCTTGCAGTAGGCAGCAAAACAGATGGCATAGGACAAGCTGCACAGGGAATTGTTGTGTACCTGCTGCAGCTCTAGACAGGAGTGTCCCTTTGCTGCAGCACAAGGAATTGAAGTGTCCTTGCTATGATCACTGTAGCTCTGGATGGGAGAGCTACATTAAAGGCTCCCGGAGTGAAGTTCAGAATGATATCCGATACTCCTCGAGATTGCGAGCACACAAACAGAGAGATAGACTTTGCGTCCTAGGATCCATGCTGATTTCTGAGCTGCCACTATCATGACATTCACCACTACTTTAAAAATAGTATTCATCTGCATCTCCTGTAAGGCTGTGAATTACAAGTAAATCTAGCGCTGTATTCAAATGTTAACCCTTGCATCCCCAGCCCTATCACCGTACTCCAGAGATGCAAGAGGCATTTTTTTGCTCATCCCAGTTTAGCCAGCATTGTACTTCAACATTGTCTGACACCCTCAGAAGGTCAAGGACACATCACATGGCTGCTAATTCCTGTGGATGTTGCACATTGCAGCACACACCTGTGGAGGGCCTTGGAGACAACTGAATTTGTTATGCATATGTATTACTGGGCCCAATGATTAGTGTAGTGATCCCTCAAGAGCTCATTGTTAATTGAAAGCTATACCAGGCCTTGGTACCAATAAATATAAAGGTTTACAATATCTATGTTTAATTATTCCAAGGGCAGAATGTTTCTGTAAAACTGTTCATACTGATTATCGATGTTTGTGCTTTTATATGTGTTTAATCTTATATGCACAGCTTCTGAATGCTGTTCTGGTTCCTGCCACAATAAAAGCAGTGTTTTATTTTGGCGTGTTTGTTAGTCTACAGCAGGGGTGGGCAGTTCTGGTCCTCGAGGACCACAAACCAGTCTGGTTTTCAGGATATCCCTAATGAATATGCATGAGAGAGATTTGCATGCACTCTGCCTCAGTTGTATGCAAATCTATGTCATGCATATTCATTAGGATAGCCTAAAACCTCGACAGGTTTGTGGCCCTCGAGGACTGGAATTGCCCACTCCTGGTCTACAGGGATAGTTCCACCTCAGAAGTCTATTCAGAAGGGGCAATCACATCACCACACAGGCCACACCCCTGGATGGGGCTCTACCAGTGTTAGTCAAAAAAAGATATGATTGATATCATAGACTTAACAGCTTTCACAGTGGGCAATGACATCACAAAAGTTATAGGCAAAACATAACAAAGTATTGGCGAGACGTACTAAAGTGATTTTCTAATTTTTGCATCTATAGAAAAACCCTTTAGTACATCTATCTCAAGTATTCCAATTTTGCAAATTAATTTAACATCTTTTAAAACAAAATATCATTGCTATATGACATGAGCAAAATCCACAATGACTCCCCATTAGATTCAGATTTCCTATTTCACTTTCAATGCTGAGAGAGGAGTTTCCATAATTATGTGTGATATTTGTACTTATCAGTTTTAGAATCCACTTCCCTCAATCATGATCTGGGAGAATAAAACCTACATTTTTTTTGTTTTTTTACTTCTTCCTGTCTTTTTGGCACAACCAAACTGATGTTTGCAAAAACGATGGTGATACATTATTGAAAGAAAACATGATGGGAATGGGAGCAACACTTTTTTTCAGCTTACGTTTTTTCATTGGTAGCTCAAAGTGAATTACGTTCAGATACAGCAGGTATATCTATCGTATATAGTGATATTAAGATCAGATGTACTTGCATAATATGATGGTATTATATTAAAATTAATGCTCTGTTATTGCTGACCTTTGAAATCTATCATGATGCATTCACTGTGAAAGTGTACAATAGATACCAGGATGCACAGAATTTACAGTAGAGTAGAGCAGTATGTGCAGCATCAGGCAGGAAGGATGGTTGAGTGACTACATTATGAAAATCAGAGTGGTTTGCTGTGATTTAGAAGGAAAGCAGTTTGTTGTGTTCAGCCATGCAGTGCAGCTAATGGTTATTGCAGTTTAGTTTTCTCAGTGATCCAGATAATGGTTGTTAAAAGAGCTACATCTGTGACTCATCTTATGTAAGCAACCTTTGCAAGATAGCACCCATCTTTGGTTACATTATCTCATCAGCAAGTGCATTATGTAAAGAAAACAATGAATGAGAGCAGTTTAAGCATGTGCACTAAGAATTCAAAACATAACCCAGTTGGCTGTTAAAAAAAAAATAAAGGTACTTATTCAATAACAATGGTTTCCATAGATACAGGAATAAAGTCCAAAATCATTATGATATACCTTTTTATATTTTGATTTCTATTGATTTGTTTCATTCCTGAGAAAGTGTTAATCTTTAATTTTTAAATACTCTGTAGCCACGCATACTGCTATAAAGATAAGTAAATCGAATGACTGCTATGCTGATCCTTTCATGAATGACCTGGCTCTTTGAGGGCTGGTTAGATACAGTGTGGGTGAATTAGCAGCTGGCAGTTTGTAAGTTCTATTTTTTTTAGTTTATTTGTGGAATGAATTTGGGGTGAGAATTTTATATTGTGTATTTATGATAGGTTTTATTGACTTATATTGTAATAAACCACTTTGGACAATTTATTTGGGAAGGCCATATAGAATTATTTTAATAAATAAATCATACTGTGGGAGTCAATGTATTAATTGTGGGTGACTTACCCAAATATACACATGAAAAAAGAAAACATTCAGATATCTAAATTTTAAAAACATAGGGGTAGATTTTAAAAGGTGCGCGCGGGCGTACATGTGCACGTGCTACCTGGCGCACACACATGTACGCCCGATTTTATAACTTAAGAACATAAGAAATTGCCATGCTGGGTCAGACCAAGGGTCTATCAAGGCCAGCATCCTGTTTCCAACAGAGGCCAAACCAGGCCACAAGAACCTGGCAATTACCCAAACACCAAGAAGATCCCATGCTACTGATGCAATTAATAGCAGTAGCTATTCCCTAAGTAAACTTGATTAATAGCAGTTAATGGACTTCTCCTCCAAGAACTTATCCAAACCTTTTTTTAACCCAGCTACACTAATTGCACTAACCATATCCTCTGGCAGTAAATTCCAGAGCTTAATTGTGCACTGAGTGAAAAAGACTTTTCTCCGATTAGTCTTAAATGTTCTACTTGCTAACTTCATGGAATGCCCTCTAGTCCTTCTATTATTCGAATGTGTAAATAACCAATTCACATCTACTCTTTCAAGACCTCTCATGATCTTAAAGACCTCTATCATATCCCTCCTCAGCTGTCTCTTCTCCAAGCTGAACAGCCCTAACCACTTTAGCCTTTCCTCATAGGGGAGCTGTTCCATCTCCTTTATCATTTTGGTTGCCCTTCTCTGTACCTTCTCCATCATAACTAAATCTTTTTTGAGATGCGGCGACCAGAATTGTACAAGGTATTCAAGGTGTGGTCTCACCATGGAGCGATACAGAGGCATTGTGACATTTTCGTTTATTAACCATTCCTTTCCTAATAATTCCTAACATTCTGTTTGCTTTTTTGACTGCTGCAGCACACTGAGCTGATGATTTTAAAGTATTATCCACTATGATGCCTAGATCTTTTTCCTGGGTGGTAGCTCCTAATAAGGAACCTAACATCGGGTAACTACAGCAAGGTTTATCTTTTTCCCTATATGTAACACCTTGCACTTGTCCACAATAAATTTAATCTGCCATTTGGATGCCCAATCTTCCAGTGTTTCAAGGTCCTCCTGTAATGTTTCACAATCCGCTTGTGATTTAACTACTCTGAATAATTTTGTATCGTCCGCAAATTTGATAATCTCACTTGTCGCCAGTTATAAAATCAGGGGTCGGGGCACGCAAGGGGTGCACAATTGTGCACCTTGTGCGAGCTGAGCTGCGCTGCCTTCCCCCAATCCCTGCCCCCTAATCTGACCTTCCCAGTCCTTCCCCTAACCTTTCCCCCCCCCAGCCCTACTCTAACCCCCGCAAGCTTTGTCTTACTTTTGTGCCTGCCTCTGGGCAGGCGCAAGTTACGTGGCAAATAGCCGCTATGTCAGAGGCCTCTGACCCCAACCCGCCCCACCTTTGGACCGCCCCTGGACCTCCCCTTTAGTAAAGCCCTGGGACTTACACGCATCCCGGGGTTTTACGTGTATCACCAGACCTTTTTTTAAAATAGGCCCGGCGCACTTAACCCCCCTACGCCCATAAATCCTCTGGATTTACGTGCATAGAGCTTTTAAAATCCGGCCCATAATGATTAAAGTTATGTAAAGTTTGTTGTAATCTAACCAGATTGCAACAAACTCATCCAAAAGTTTTGCAACATGACTCATCTAAAATTTTTCAGATCATTTCTTTTGGCAAATAGAATGGCACAATTTGCTGACATGAATGACCCAAAGCATCTGAAACTTCCTTCCCCACAAATCCCCCAAACTGAAATTTGTCCAGAAAAGGCCAACAAAAAAAACAGCCTGACCTGAACCAAATTGTTTTCCCCTGCAAATTCCTAATTATCATATTTCCCATGCAGAAATATTAAAATGGCTTGATTTTAAGAAAAAGTAAAACAGGCAAAAATATTGCCAGAAACACAACTCCTTTAGAAAAGGTTAGAATAACCCCTTATCTTCATTGCCACTCACTTTCTGTGTTGTGAGGAAGGTGTGGGTAACTTCTGAAGCCAGATGTGGAGGATACGTTGGTGCTTAAGGAGGGCACTACATTGGCTTCCTGTACAATCCAGAATTCATTATAAAGTATTGACTCTAAATTTTTAATATCATCAACAACGTTAACCCTTGCCTATTAGGAGTGACTTTTCAGCTATACACACCACAGAGAGCCCTAAAATTTCAAGACAAAGAACTTCTAAAAATGCCTACAACACGGAGCACACACTTAACACAAATAAGAGATCGAATGTTTTCCATAGCGGGCCCCAAGTTATGGAACTCTCTCCCAGAGTTACTATGTCTGATAACAGAAAGAAAGAGTTTCAAATGGGAACTGAAAACAAGGCTCTTTATAAATGCTTATAATCTAACATAAAAGCCAATAAACTGATTGCTTCACTATCAGACCTTTAGACAATATTAGTAAATTAAGCAAAAAGAACTGAACGATGTAAAGTGAAAAAGACTACATTCTGAGTATGGAATATAGGATAATGAAATGAAAGCTATAGGTTACAATCTTCCTTCATAGCACCTTAATTAAGTTACATTTGATGCTGTTTTGTTGACCTAGAATAGGTACAGTATTTCTTACTGTAAGCATCTAGATGATACATGAAAATGACCTAGACTATGTATGAGCTGTTTGTATTGACGCAGAATGTGAATGCTAGCCTAGAATGGGAATGTTGACTCAGAAGCCTTACGATGATATAGTAAACCGTTGTGATCTTATCTTGGAACGATGGTATATAAAACACATAAATAAAGAAATAATGTTGAATCCTTTACTCTTCTCATTTATCTTTGCTGGAGTTCTTAAGCATGTCAAAGTCTGGTTTTTTTTCTGTTTTTTTTTTATTTGGGTGATAAAGCAGAATGGTTTTGTCTGGTCAGTGTGAGGCTGGAACATGAAAAGGGCAGAATGTGGATGACAGTGTGTGCGTGAAAAGTGTGCGAGAGGAGGAGGAAATGCAGGTTGTGTCCCGTAGCCCCATGCCATGCATTCCTCCCCACTGGAAGCTCAGGACCTCCTCCACAATCCCAGCCAGCTGGTCTGTCCTGGACTATGAGGTTGGCACAGGGTAGACCATGATGAAGACAGTCAGTCAGAAGACTGAAAAAAAAATCTATTTGGGCATCAGCAAAGCTACATTTGGCATTTGAGCCAAAAAGCCATGAAGGCATGCACTGTCCACTTCTTTTTTTTTTTTTTTTTTTTTAATATATTTATTACAGTTTCAAAAATAATACATGACTTTCAAGTCTTGGGCTCATACATTTGGTAAATGTAGGTTAGACCTTTCTTATGCCATCTATGAAAACTACCAGTTTCTAAGCCTGGTAGGAATAAGGGATGCCTCGTGATCATTAATAGTGGTGTTAGTCGCGATGAGAGATGAAAGTGTATACCTAAGACTGCCCAAGCTTTCCTACATGTGGCCAGTAACATGTGTTGTTATAGCGGTGCCGGGATCATTGAGTAATCCATTTGCAGTAAAGGATTGAGAGATGGGACTCCCCACCATTCCAGAAGATAGTGGGTGGGGGTATATGAAGATGTGGTACATGTCCAGTCCTTCACATATCTGAGGCTACACGCCAGGTTGTAGATATATAAATTGGGACATTCTAGTCCTCCTTTCCCGATTGGTCACATAAGAATGTCCATTGGGATTCCAGCCTTTTTCCCCTGCCAGAGAAATAATTTGAGGGCCCTTGTAATACTTTTATGGTCTTTCTTTTTTAGCCAGAGTGGTGTCATTTGTAAAATATATATCCATTTAGGTAGCAGAATCATCTTGAATAGCTGTATGCGGCCCGTGATAGATAGAGGCAGGGGCCACCATCTGTTTAATGTGTTGATAGATGCATTTAGGAGGAGTTGAATGTTGGCTTTATATAGGTCCTTTATTTGAAGGGGTATTTTGATGCCTAGGTATTTAAGATCTTTTGTGATCCATCGTAATGGGAATATACCTGGCCATTTGGGCCGTAAACTGCCCGTGACATCTATTGCCTTCGATTTATCTTGATTAATTTTGAGGCCTGCAAATTCCCCAAACTGGGTTTGAAGTCACATGACTTAAGGAAGGGACTGTTGTGGCTTGGTTACAAAAACCAATATATCATCAGCAAATGCTGCTGTCTTAAATATTTGAGAGGGGCTACCAAATCCTTTGATACGCAGATCATTATCTATTTTCTTTAAGAGAGGATCAATTGATAGAATATATAAAAGGGGTGATAGGGGGCATCCCTGTCTCACTCCACGTCGGATGCAAATGTCCTCTGATAAGTATCCATTAGCTGTGATGCAAGAAATCGGGTTGTGATATAATAGGGCTATGTATTGTAGAATTCGGCCCCGATGCCAAACCTTTGGAGATTGGAAAACATATAAGGCAAGGCCACCCGGTCAAATGCCTTTTCAGAGTCAAACCCTATTGCTAAAGCTGGAATTTTCTGTGATTGGCAAATAGTCATGGCTGTTATAAGTTTGAGTATGTTGGCATTCAGTTTCCTTCCTTTGACAAATCCCACCTGGTGGAGGGATATTAGGGACAGTAAGACAGTATTCAGGTGTTCCGCTAAAATTTTCGCTAAATGTTTTAAGTCACAATTGAGTAGGGAAATTGGGCGATAAGAAGATGCTAGTAAGGGATCTTTACCCAGCTTGGGGAGTACAGTGATAAGAGCTAGATTAATGTATCTGGGAAAGTTTTTCTGAAGGCCATCCTTATAAAAATTCTGCTTCTTAATATAACTATAACTCCCTTGTACTTGTGTTCCTTCCTACTTCTATTTTTCCCTGACTCAAAGCAGCCAGTAGCCTCTTCAAAGGGCTGGCATCCTGCAGTTCAGGCATGCCACCAGTGAAAATATGCTTGTTGAAAAGCATCTTTTATTGGACTCTACGTATTGTATAAGCATCTGAACACATTGGGGCGGATTTTAAAAGGGCCGCGTGCGTAAATCCTTCCGGATTTACGCACGCAGGACACTCGCGCGCCGGCGCGCCTATTTTGCATAGGCCGCCGGCACGCGTAAGTCCCGGGGCTTTCGAAAAGGGTTGGGAAGGGGCGTGTCTGGGGGCGTCCCCGAAACGACACGGCGTTTCGGGGGCGTGCCGCGGCATTTCGGGGGCGGGCCTGGGGGCGAGGCACCGGCCCGGGGGCATGGTCGAGGCCTCCGGACCAGCCCCCGGGACCGGAGGACGGAGCGAGGCTGCTGGCGACGCGCGCAAAGTTACGCCTGCTTTCAGCAGGCGTAACTTTGCCGACAAAGGTAAGGGGGGGTTTAGATAGGGCCGGGGGGGTGGGTTAGGTAGGGGAAGGGAGGGCGAAGAAAAGTTCCCTCCGAGGCCGCTCCTAAATTGGAGCGGCCTCGGAGGGAACAGGCAGCGAGCGCTGGGCTCGGCGCGCGCAGGTTGCACAAATATGCACCCCCTTGCGCGCGCTGACCCCGGATTTTATAAGATACGCGCGGCTATGCGCGTATCTTATAAAATCCAGCGTACTTTTGTTCGCGCCTGCTGCGCGAACAAAAGTACGCGCTCGCGTATCTTTTGAAGATCTACCTCATTATGCGCACATCCCCCCCCCCCCCTCCATCCCTCTGCAATAATAGCATTTTCACACAAGTGTACACTATCTGGACCTACCCTGCACACATGCACTTACACTTCTGCACCTTGATTCAGGCACACACCAATAAGCCTAGGGAAACATCCCCCCCCCCCCCCAACACACAACCACACATAAAAGACACACATATCAAACAAAAAAAATAATTTTTCTTCACAAAAATACATTTTAACATTTTTCCCCTATCCTGGAGGAAGTAGGGAAGGAGGGTCAATAGGGTTCCAGCACCTCCTAGTAGATTGGGATTGAGGGTCCTTCCTCTGTCTCTGTGGGGTTTCTTCAGGTGAGTCTGAAAGTAAAAAAGGACAGGCAGGATGCTTCACAGGCAACAATGGAAAGCTATATCTGTGAATGAAGAAAGAAGACAGCATATGTACAACTACACTGCCAAAAGAGGGCCCCTTCTCAGCTTTAGCGCAAACCTAGGGAATGCAAACCAGTGCTGTTATATGCTGTGCTGACTGCAGCACCGTCTTCTGGGAGGGTAATTTTAAAGGAGCCTGCGTAGGGCTGAGGTAGAAAGTGCATGCAGACTTCAGCCCGAATTTTCACAGTAGACATACACGTGTAAGTTTGATTTGAAAATCTGTATATATGCACATCTTGAAGTCCTCTTGCGAGCAGGAGTAAGTGGGTGTATGTGTACATTTAAAAGCCTGACGTGCACATTAATTAGGAGATACATGAAGAAGTTGGGCTTGTGAGTGCTGAGCAGATCTTAAAAGCTGCTAAGATGCATGCGTATCTCCCGCAGCGCGCACGTCTCAAACGTTTTCAAAAAAGGGCGTGGTGTAGTCTGGGCGGGGCATGGGCATTTTCGGGGAGTGAACCTAAGATGGGCGCGTAAATACTGATACGACCCAGCGGCTGCCGAGCCCCCTGCCGCATAGCTTTACTTCTGCTTTGCCGTGTAAATTAAAATTTAAAGAAAGCTAGGAAAATCTGCAGGGTTTTGGGACCAGGGCTAACCAGGGGAAGTCAAGGCTATCAAACTATTGGGGGTTGGAGGGCCTGTCTCTTAACGGGGCAAACTGTTAAAACTGGGAATGGCATCGATGCACACCCCTTTTAAAATCCCCCAATTTATGCAGCAGAAGCGGGGCTTGCATACACATGTGCGCGGCCACTTAAAATTTGGTGCATGTGTGCACGCTTATGTTATCAAATGGCTGACATTTGTGCACAAATGTGTGCATGCACGCCAGTTTGACAGTTACCGTCTCTCTTTTAGAATGTAGAGTATGTGCATTATTTGCCTTGTCTGTCCTCAGGAATACCTTTTTCTAGCATGAGTGACATCATTTCTGTGTGTACTTTTACGTGCACCACCCCCAGGGCAATTTTCTAAAAGCCTATTTAAAACACAGTTTTATGTATGTGTATGCATAAAAAAAGCTTTTGAAAATCAGGCCCTATAAATGGTAAGAAATTGCTCAGCAGTTGGACTTTACCATATTTTGTTTTTTTCAGTTGCATTCCAATGCAATGAGAATGAAAGGAAAGAGGGTGGCACAGGCTGGCTCTCATGGTTTTCTGTGGAAGGAAAATAAAAAAGATGCATGTTTCCTCTCAAAAGAAAAGAATGGGAGCTAAATTGCTACAAGGGAGGTCACCTTTTCAATCTTTTTTTCATTTCAATCTGGTATTCTAAATGTGAGAAAAAGAGTTCAGATATGAATGGCATAAATTCTGCTATTTTCTGCTGTAGCTAGTGCTCTAGTGATGAATAGCTGGAGAGCTGTTGGGTGCGTTAGAGCAATGTTTCCCAATCTTCTCCTGCCCAAGACATATCTACAATAATAAAAATGTGTAGCACACCAACCTCTACAGAGCAGGCAATGCTAACACAGATAAGGCTTATACGGTCAAAAAAGAGCTAGGAAAGCACTGACCATGCCTCCCTTCCAAACTTTAAAACGAAGGGGGAGTGGGGACAAAGACACACATGAACCCGGCTCCCTCTATATACAAGTTGCTTGATGGACTCTCTACCTGGGTAACATCAAGCTAGGTTGAGAGAACATTGCACAAATCTCATCTTTGAGTGAGTTTCCTCACTCCGAGGGTCATCAAATCTTCACAAGAGAGCACTGTTCTGTTCGTTCATCTCACTTTGAATGTCAAAGTGGCCCCTAACCCCTACGCTACACTAAACCTCACTTCGAGTTACTAGGTGGGCCTCCCATAGAGATATAAATACCTATCTAGTGTTGGGGTATTATGGCTAGTCTCTCTCTCTTTCTCTCTCTCTCCAAAAACATTATTGCAATTTGTGGTAACTTAGCTCTTTGCAGAGGTATAATTGCAATAAACTGCCTATTACCATAAAAGATGCCCCTTTTTCTATCGCATGCATTTTGATAAATCCAGGCCTTGGTTTGATATCAGGTCCAGCTCTTTTTACCCTTACACAGGCTAGAGGGGACAATTTTGAACAGGTAATACTTATCTGGCTAAATCTAGATTTTAGCCAGCTACATATTTTAAATATTGACCCCAATGAGTTTAGTCAATTTTCTTGTGAATAGGTCTGACAATACTAGTAGAGGCTTAATCATAGGAGATTGCTAAAACTTTAAAGGCTAATATAAAATAGAACAGAGTGAAACTGTAATGGATTTGTTAAATGTTTTCCTTAATCCTAATTATTTTTAAAAATTGTTTTAAGTGTGTGTAGAATTCAGACCAAAAATTACTGTGGAAATACTCAGGTAGCCTTGACATATTTTTGAGTCAGCATTCTGTGTTATGAGGTGCAGCTAACCAATCAAGACTGTGGTTAAATTCAAAGCTTGTGATTAGAGTGTTTATAATTAGTTCATCTCAATAACGTCATAGTAAACTAATAAACCAGTATGGACCAGTAATTGTATCCAATCCTTGGCATCAACTTGCTTGAGACTGTCTACTGATAAGCAAATTGAATATAATTTCAGCCTTGTCGTTATTCGAGACAGACCAGTAACTATATGTGCATTCCTAACTGGTTTCTAAATACTAAAATATGATGAAAGACCTGCCTCCCAATACATTAAATGCTGCCTTCAGATAAATCACCGCTTAGACAAAGGTCTTGCTCATGATTACTACCTGAACATTATAGCTTACTCAGCTTAAGTCCAAGAGAAAAAGCTTTATAACCTTTCCTTCACAAAAAAAATGTGTAACTCTGTAGGACTAATTATAATGTAACCTTAGTCTTTTTCTCTCTCCATCTGTTTCTTCCTGCCTACTCAAATGGATTAAAAAGTGATGTTCATCAGTGCACTGATAACATTTCTACCACCCTGATTTAAAGCTGTCTAGAAGTATAATAGCATGCTTGTAATTATGTGCTGTGTATAATTTTATATTACCAATGAGTCTAATTACAGGGCTCATTTTGTCCACAACAGCCAGCTTCATAAAGTTATAAAGCTGGCTCTTATTTTTGGTAGGTGTAATCCTATTTACTGCTAGCATCCTTTGGCAAAGATGTAATCGTTTTAATAAATGATTGTTTATATAAAACCTGAGCATGCTGGACCCTTTCAGTTTGGGATGTTATTTAGTTTCAGTTTCCACTGTCTACTTGAAAGGTGTTGTGGTATATGCCATAGTCAGTTTGCTAATAGTTTGTATTGTACCCATATATGTGTTGACCATCTTTACTGAACCAAATGGTACCAGTAGTAACTTGTAGGGGTGTGCATTCGTTTTCAACGCATATGTAAAACGCAACGTAATTTTTTTTTTTAACTTAAAAAAGTGATGAGGCGAAAACGATCGGATTTCCAACTTATTCAACATAGCTATGTTGAATACGTTGGAAATCGTGATTGTTGATCCTAAATAAAAAATTAAACCCCTCACCCTCCTTAATCCCCCCCCCAAGACTTACCAAAACTCCCCAAGCTGGCCAAAAGTTCCGTTTGGGTCCAACGAGAAACCGTTCACTCCGACGTGACGCCGACGTCACGTGCTCCTCGCAAAGGAATACAGGAATGGCGTCCTGACTCTCCGCTGGACCACCAGGGAGTTTTGGTAAGTCTTGGGGGGGGGGGGGGGATTAAGGAGGGTGAGGGGTTTAAATTTTTATTTAGGGAATCGGTGCACGTATGGACATAGACTCAACTTATGGAATTCTACATATGTCCATATTGACCGAAATTGACCCCCCCCTTTCGACTTATGGACTTATGAACATAAACTTTTGGTCTGCACATCCCTAGTAACTTGCACATAATGTTAAGAATCGTATTGTTATGTTTTACTTATGTTTTTATGATTGTAAACTACTTGGAGATATTTTTATATCAGGTGGTATATCAAATCAAATCAATCAATCAATCAATCAATCAATAAGAAAAGTGAGGTTATAAGATAAACAGCAGAAACATGAAGCAGCTAAAACTTTCCATAGAAATTAAATTCGCAGGATACCTGGAAATAGTTTTTGAAACATAGTGTGCCTATGTAGCTATCTTGGTTTTCTTCTTTCCCTCCTAAAATTTGATTTTAAAAGTCAATGATTCCTCTATTAGGGATGTGAATCATTTTTTGACGATTTAAAATATTGTCCGATATATTTTAAATCGTCAAAAATCGTTAGGGCCACGATACAATACCAATTCCCCCGATTTATCGTCAAAAAATCGTAAATCGGGGGAAGGGGGAGGGCAGGAAAACCGGCACACTAAAACCCCCTAAAACCCACCCCCGACCCTTTAAATTAAATCCCCCACCCTCCCGAACCCCCCCCAAATGCATTAAATTACCTGGGAGTCCTCCGTAGCGGCGGTCCGTGGCTAAATCGGGGGAAGGGGGAGAGCACGAAAACCGGCACACTAGATCGTGAGGTCTTCAGCTGGCGCCATTTTTCAAAATGGCCGCCGCAAAATGGCGGCGGCCATCGACGAAAACGATTCGACGCAAGAGGTCGTTCCGGACCCCCGCTGGACTTTTGGCAAGTCTTGTGGGGGTCAGGAGGCCCCCCCAAGCTGGCCAAAAGTTCCTGGGGGTCCAGCGGGGGTCAAGGAGCGATTTCCTGCCGCGAATCGTTTTCCGTATGGAAAATGGCGCCGGCCATACGCGTATGGCCGGCGCCATTGTCCGTATGGAAAATGGCGCCGGCAGGAGATCGACTGCAGGAGGTCGTTCAGCGAGGTCCGGAACCCTCGCGAGATTTCCGGACCTCGCTGAACGACCTCCTGCAGTCGATCTCCTGCCGGCGCCATTTTCCGTACGGAAAACGATTCGCGGCAGGAAATCGCTCCTTGACCCCCGCTGGACCCCCAGGAACTTTTGGCCAGCTTGGGGGGGCCTCCTGACCCCCACAAGACTTGCCAAAAGTCCAGCGGTGGTCCGGAACGACCTCTTGCGTCGAATCGTTTTCGTCTATGGCCGCCGCCATTTTGCGGCGGCCATTTTTAAAAATGGCGCCGGCTGAAGACCTCACGATCTAGTGTGCCGGTTTTCGTGCTCTCCCCCTTCCCCCGATTTAGCCACGGACCGCCGCTACGGAGGACTCCCAGGTAATTTAATGCATTTGGGGGGGTTCGGGAGGGTGGGGGATTTAATTTAAAGGGTCGGGGGTGGGTTTTAGGGGGTTTTAGTGTGCCGCTGGACCACCAGGTAATTTAAGGCATTTGGGGGGGGATTTAATTTAAAGGGTCGGGGGTGGGTTTGAGGGGGTTTTAGTGTGCCGGCTCACGATTTTAACGATTATGACGATACTTTACACACACAAACGGCAACAATACGATTCCCTCCCCCTCCCAGCCGAAATCGATTGTTAAGACGATCGAGGACACGATTCACATCTCTATCCTCTATAGGATCTTGTACTTGGTTACACAATATTTCTCTATTATATCTTTGGCTTATTAATATTAGCTGAGACTGCCCTTTAAAATTAGCCAATAAGGAACCGGTGAATATATCTCCCAGGATATACAGATATTTCTTACGAATACAGAAATATGGTCTTAATTTTTGCATCATACAGGTAAAGATTTGATTGTAGCAGACACTCTTTCAACATATAAGGTTGGATTTTACTTATAACATTTGAATGACATTGTATCTGAGGGTTTTTTAGGCAGTCTCTGGGTAAAGCCTGCTCAGTGGTTAGTCTGTTACCACTTTAGAGTCCAAAGGTTGCCAGTTCAAACCCTGGAAAGCTCATATATGAAGAAAAGTGAAACATTTACTAGAGCAAGGTCAAGTCAGTGCCATGTTGAAAAATGGCACCACCTGGGGCCAGGGGGCACCCAGATCCCATCACTAGAGCAGCAAGTGCTTTTTGAAATTTTGGAGGTGAGTGAGGGGATTGGGGGGGGGGGGGGCGAAGTGTTGGCCTCCCATGAACTACCAATGATTGTTTTTAATACTTTGGGGGATGGGGGAACTGTACCCCCAAAATTTATGGTTCACTATTAGGGTTGGGGTTTCTACTGAACCACCAATAGTTTTTTTTTACAGTTGGGGAAGGGGGTGACACTATATCCCAACAATGATAATTTTTGGGGTGGGCCATCACCGCACATGTACTTTATTCTATTTTTACACTTTAGGGGTGTCAGGGCCACCTCAAGTGGTGGCCTCAGGTTGAGCTGAGGTCAGCCTTAACCGCTGTTTAACTTTGCAGTTTTTGCTGATCATGTTTTGATTATGCCTGGCCCTTTAAATGTAACATGGGAGCTTCGTGACCTGTGTTAGGGACCTGGGACTCTAACATTACATTTAACAAATCCAGAGGAGGTGTTATTTTAGCACAGCTAGCCACTTTCTCAGTTGGCTGCAATAAAATATTAACATGAAATTGACTAGTAATGAGTTAATTTGCATGGATTATTCATGCATGCAAATTGCATGCAAAGCAACTCATTGTAATAGGGGAGGAAACCTGGGCAGGGCCATGCAAAACCACATATATCATTTGATATTGCCGCAATAGTTCTCTATAGCATGAGAAACAGCATATATTGTGCAATGTATTCTGTTTATCACTAATTAGAGCTCTACCGCGGGTTGATGCATCTTCCAGTTATTTTGTAAGCCCTGTGGGGATAGGGAAATAACTACAGTACCTGAATATAATCCACTCTGAAGTGCCAAAAGGCAGAATATAAAATAAATACATTTTTTAAAGAATAAAAAGCCATTCCCTCTTTATCTGTTTCACCCCAATCATGATTGTTGTCTTCTGTACCTTTTCCAAATCTACTATATTGTTTTTGAGATGGGTTGCCCAGAACCGAACTGATATTCAGCGCTATCAAGAAAATGTTAGCTGAGTAAGTCTGGTCAAAAATACACCTGCCCTAAAGTTACCTGGATAACTGTATCTGGATACATTGAACAGAAATGCATCCAGGTATGTTCTGCGGAATATCTGGATAAAGTTATCCAGGTAAACTTAGATAACTTTCCCACTCACTGGATTACTCAGTATGCACTACAAAATGGGTACTTTGAAAAGCAGGAACTTTTGTATTACTTACTAATGTAATAGTAATTGCAATATTTATAATGTGTCCACAAGCACTAGGTAACAAAGACATAAACAGCACGAGCACCAAAAAGAGAACAGAAAAAATGCAAAAAAAAAAAAAAATCCTTTCAGTGGTGCTAGCAGTGTTTACCTCATTCCTAACATATTTGCAGCATTCCTGCTTTCTCCGGGGTTGATATGGCAATGGATTTATACACTTTAAGAAAATATTGGCTTCACTCAGACCTATTCTTTCTCATTCAAGGCTTTAACAATGATCCAATTTTCAGACACCATGGCTGCACATAGAATATGTATCTTACAAATTACCATGCATTCAAAATTATATCATACTGACTTCAAGAATTGCTTTACAGTTAAAATTATTGTGCTAAGCATGTAAGCATAAAAGCAGTGACATATTTCAGGCCTGACTTTACCAAAGGTTTTTGTGTATTCTGTGCATTTGGGAAATTTATGTTAATTGAGGCCTTTCATATTTATCTCTTGTCTTTCACCCACAGTTCATTCTAGATAAAATTCCTTGTTACCATTTTAATCCGGTCCCCGGTTTTGGTGGTTAGTTGCAACCAGGGTGCTAGGTCTCTGGGTTCAAGTTAGGATGGGGGAGGGAAAAATCTTTCTGGGCCCCTGGCATGGTCAGTCACAACCAATTATACCAAAAAAGTCCCAGTTGCAAAAAGTGTAACACCAAACAGTTTCTTCAAAAAGACACTTGTTTATAAGAATTCTAATTTCAAAAACACAAGTTGTTTCTTATAATGCATTCCAACTTCTCTCATGAAAATGTTGTAATGACAAAGTATGTACAAATAGAGAGTATATTGCAACCCGCACCAAGAGCAACAACTCAAAAATGCATATATGGGAATTAACTCAATGTTACAAAGCACCTTTTACATTACATAATATCACAGTAATACATTAGTAAATCCCAACATGTATGTGCTCATCATACTTTTATTATATAACATATTACAAAATAGATCAATTTAATGCAAAAGAGTTAAATATCCACAAATACATATATGTCACTCTATATTATAACAATAGCCTATACATTCCCAACCCACACACTCATTCAACATACCCACATTAAAATCACATAAATAAATCCCACAACAAAATACCCAATACCAGTTCACAACCCCTTGGGTATTTTGTTGTGGGATTTATTTTTGTGATTTTAATGTGGGTATGTTGAATGAGTGTGTGTGTGTGTGTGTGTGTGTGTGTGAATGTTGGGAATGTATAGGCTATTTTTATAATATAGAGTGACATATATGTATTTGTGGATATGTTAATCTGAAATTTGTTAATCTTTTGCATTAAATTGATCTATTTTGAACTTTGAACCCGATCGCGCTCCCCGTGTCTGTGGGCACACCGGACCTTCATTCTCTCAGGAGACCCTGTGAGGCCCACCTAAATCCAAGCGGCCCGGGTCCCTGCTCCTCACGGGGGACCTTGGGCTTCCAATGGTGAAGCTCTTCACAGCCTCTGTGTCCTCCAGTGCTCCACCCCCTGGGGGCAGTTACCTCCTGTTCCCTTTCAGGAGACCTACCTTCACTGTCCCAGGACAAGGGTCCACCCTCGAGTACAACAAACACTTGTGTTGAACTTATGTGGACTTATGCTTTGGATTCATTCTATGGATACATTAATGGTGTTGACATCAGGTTACTGAAGAAGCTGTGAAGCTCCATTTGTTGTTTGGGAAGAATTTTCAAATCTACTTTTACACAATTGAAACAATTTTGCAGATTAATATATTAGGTTTGCACATTAACTTTGCATATAATTTACAAAATGTGCACCAAAATTACACATTGGGGATCCTTGATTAAGTCTAAATGGTCTCTGAGATAAAATGAATTGGCACCAGAATACTAAGGGCCGGATTTTCAAAGTTCTACGCGCATAAATTGTGTTACTCGCGCTGGGCCTATTTTATAAAGGCCTGGCAACACGTGTAAAGCCCTGAGACCTGTCTAAGTCCCGGGGCTTTAAAAAAGGGGTGGTCTGGGGGTGGGGTGAGGCGGGGCCAGAGGCTTCCGGCACAGTGGCCATTTGCTATTTTAATTAACAAGAATGTTTCATTTCAGCCTGCATCTATAATTAAAGATCCAGGCGGTAGATGTGTTATTCTTCAAAGTCATCTGATGGGAAAACCTCTCACTTTGTGTAATGTCTATGCTCCAAATAACTACGATCATCAGTTTCTTATAACTTTACTGTACAAATTATGTATCACACAGTCTAATCCAACATTCTTAGAGGTGACTTGAATATGGCGTATGATCCGATGATAGATAAATCCCACCCTAAACCACATGAATGCTTAGTGGGCCATAAAGATATATCGTTTCTTTCTAAACAGTTTTTGGTTGCTTGGCATGTCATTCATCCTACAGAATGTGACCACACACATGTTTCCTGGGCTCACGCTTCCCAATCCCATTTGGATTATCTTTTAAGTAACCAGTGCTATAATTGGAAAAATAGAGGTGTCTGATCATGCTCTTATCTGGGTAGAGCTTAGTTGGTTGGGGACTTATTCGGGAATCCGGCAATGGCGGATTCCTGCTTATCTACCCGGGACATTAATTTCCAAAATGTTTTAGGAAAAAAGTGGCTTGAATTTCAAGAAACTAAGAATCATATTGTGGAACCTGCACTATTTTGGGATACAGTGAAAGTGGTCTTGCGGGAGGAAATAATTGCCTATTTAAAACATAGGAGTAAAGCCCTGGACTCCAAAATCTTAAGGCTGGAGTGGCAAGTACATAAAGATAGGTTTTATTTGGCAAAATGACACAGAGAGGAATCAAAAACAAATTATATTTCTTCGTTGACAGCCCTCAATTCACTACTCAATCAAAGAGTGCAGAAGTCAATGTTTTATTATAAGTATCAAATATATCAATATGGTAACAAAGCAGGGAAACTATTAGCTTCCCTAGTTAAATGTAAGCTAAGAGTAAAATATGTTGCTGGAATGTTAGACAAGGGGAATAAAATTGTTAACTTCACTAAAGGATGTATTTTTAGATTATTTTCAACAGCTTTATTTGAAGCAGGTAGGTGACATCAAGGTAGGTGACAGGAAGGTTTTTTTCAGAGATTCACAGCTTACTAGGCTGAATGTCCCGATTAATGTGCAAGAAGTTCAGCTGGGAATCCAAGGTGCACCCTATTATAAAGCCACGGGTCCTGATGGGTTCAGAGGGGAATTTTATAAAATATTGATTGACAAGGTAACACTACCATTACATACCATGTTTGAATATGTGGTGGAGAACCAAAAATTTCCTTATTTATCCAATAAAGCCTTGATCATAATATTGCCTAAGAAAGGTAAAGGCCTGCTCTTACGAGAATCGTATTGGTCTATAATTTGTTAAATTTTGATCTTAAGCTTTTGGCTAAGATCTTTGTGGATCACCTAACACTTTTTTTTTTTTTACCAGATTTATGGGTAGTATACCAGGTTGGGTTCGTTTGGGAAAGACATTCTATTATGAATGTAAGGAAAGTTTTGTCTTCCTTATATTGGAGTACGTGTCATGGTATTCCCTCCATGCTAATTAGTTTTGATGCTGAAAAGGCATTTGACCAGGTGGCATGGGATTACCTTTTTATGTACTTGAAACCTTTGGCTTTACAGGCTAATGGCTGAAAGAAGTACAGCTGCTATACACATAACCCAAGACACAGCTCTTGGTATATGCAGTCCCACAAAAAGAGTTCACACTATGCAGAGGTACACGCCAATATTGTCCTCTTTCCCCACTCCTTTTTATTTTGTCTTTGGAACCTCTGTTAAGAGCTATATATCAAAATGATAATATTGAAGGGATTAAGATGGGTAATAAAGTGTTTAAAATAGTGGCCTTTGCAGATGACCTTCTAGTATATCTGGGACAACCTAGCCAGTCATTGGCTGCATTAATGGAAGAAATCTCCCTTTTTGGGTCTTTCAGTGGTTTCAAATTAAATTTGTAAAGCTCAGAAGTGATGGTGTCATATGCTTCTCTCAAATCACATTGGGAAGATGAATTTCCATTGCTTTTGGCAGAAGACTATTTTACTTATTTGGGAGTGGGTTTTCCAATGGATCTGGATATGCTTTATGATTTAAACATATTATCCTTGCTTAAAAACTTGAAAACAAAGCTTTTAACATGGTTTGGATTACCGCTCTCCGTCACCGGGAGAGTGAATCTCTTTAAAATGATTATATAGCCTCAATGGCTTTATGTCTTACAAATTGTTCTGTTATTGCTGTAAAGATGTGATGTTAATCTTATCTATGCAATGCTTTCTAAGTTCTTATGGCAATGAAAAAGAGCTAGAATTTCTATTGACAAGATGGGGGGAGGTTGGAGGGATGGGAATCCCTAATATTGAGGATTACAACATAGCATGTTTGTTACGTCATATTAGAGACTGGATCTTTAATACTTTTCACTTTACACCTCTAGATTTTAAAAGAGGTCTGATAGCTCCCTTACAACCTAAGTATATACTTCATGCCAAGACTGAAAATCTACCAAGAGATTTGCGACGTTATTTTTTAATACTTCCCTTATATAGGGCTGGGATGTCTCTTTGTTATAAATTGGAGCATGATTCAAGAGAATCAGGATATCTCCCAATCCAAGGTATCAGACTTCACCCCAGGAATCCATTCTGGAGCCTTTGCACATTGGGCAGAAAAGGGTTTAGACTGGGTATCACAGGTGGTGGATGGTCAGGGGAAAATATTACCTTACTTGGAATTACAGACTAATTTTGCATTGCACCCTTAATACTTTTTAGCCTATCTCTAATTGCAGCATTATATTAAAACTCTTCAGGGGGGTTTAACTTAAAGGAAGCTTTCCTGGAGAAACGTGAAGAATTTTTTCAAATAGAGGAAAGATAAAAGATGGGTGAATCCCATTTTCCAAAAGCTCTGGTGTTTTTGGGGAATGAGGTTAATTTAACCATTCTGCTGAGCAAGTGGCAATCTGAATTGCAGATTGCTTTGAATACTCTTCAGCTGTCCCAAGCCTTTGCTCAAATACCGCAGTTGCTGTAGGATGCAAATCTTAAGGAACTACAATATAAATCCTTTCGCAGGGCTTGCTTAGCACCCACATGGCTGAAGGGGGGGGGGGGGGGGGGGAGTGTCTTGACTCAGAGCTTTGCATTAAGTGTTAACATGCCAGGGGTACACTGGGTCATTGTTTTTGGTTTTGCTCTGTTATTAAAGGATTCTGGGACTAAATCTGCAAATATTTTTCATTTCTCTTGGATCAAAAGCCGACATTTACACCTGAAGGCGTCCTTTTTGATATAACCATAACCACATCTCTTTCAGTAAGAGGCAAGGGACCTGCTCTTTTATTAAGAAAAGCCTGCCTGATAGGGAAGAAGTCAATTCTTGCCATTTGGTGTGACACATATCCGCCTTCCTTTTGGGACTGAAGGAATAAATTACATAGATTAATGCAAATGGAAAATCAGAATATGACTAGATCTTTTAAAAGTAAATTTAAATTTATTGCAATATTTTAATTTTTTTATTTAGATTTTTTATATTCCGCTTTTCACACTTTTTTCAGCGCTTCAAATTGGATTACATTCAGGTACTGTAGGTATTTCCCTATCCCCAGAGGGCTTACAATCTAACGGGCCGATACAGTAAAAACGCGCGCGATTCAGTATCTTAATTTATTTAAATTAGGCCCGGCGGTAAAAAGAGGCGCTAGGGACACTAGCGCGTCCCTAGCACCTCTTTTTTGATGGAAGCGGCGGCTGTCAGCGGGTTTGACAGCTGACGCTCAATTTCGACCCGACAGCTGCTGGCCCATTTTAAATTTTTTATTTTTTATTTTTTACTTTTTTAAACATTCGGGACCTCCGACTTAATATCACCATGATATTAAGTTGGAGGGTGCACTTTCCCGGTGCCCGGAGATTATTAGCGCCTACCTTTGGGTGGGCGCTAATTTCTGAAAGCAAAATGTGTGGCTTGGCTGCACATTTTGCTTACTGAATCGTGCGGGAATACCTAATAGGGCCATCAACATGCATTTGCACGTTGCGGGCGCTATTAGGTTCGGGGGCGTTGGACGCGCGTTTTGGACGCGCTATTACTCTTTACTGAATAAGGGGCAAAGCTAGCACACAGGTCCAAATGCTGGCTCCGTCGGAGTGCACTGTACTGTATCGGCCTGTAAGTTTGTACCTGAGGCAATGGAGGGTAAATATGGGACCCATAAATTCAACAACTCTCACCCAGGGCCAGGAGTGAGGTGATAAATTATCCTTGAAGAAACACATCCTCACATGACCCTAACCACTATTTCTGTTTGGGGCTATATCTCCCTGAGTACGCTTTGTAAATCGGGTGGGGCTGGGAGGACTGGGGAATGAGCTTGATAACAGTAACAACTTTAGGTGATTACTATCATTGTCCTGAAGATATGTCGTGCTCTCAGATGTGCTTCTTGATATGTAAATCTGGCACTGAAATTGTGATGATCTGATTTGAGGGGAGGGGAGTATTATCTTACCTGACTGTTTGTGATTATAGTTAGATACGCATCAGAGTTAAATGTATGTCTGGCGTTTTTTCTAATTTCTCTTTGTAAATAAATTGTTTTACACATATAAAAATTGATTCATGGTACATGATTGTCATAGTGCATGGGTCATCAATCTGTGTCCCTCCATATGAGTGAAGTGTGAAAAAGGGTTATACTGACAGCAGCACTTTAATATGATACCACCCTAAAGGAGCTTTTTGATTTATACTGAGTCCCCTCCTTTCCATTATAGTTCGATGTGTTTACTGTTGAATGTACTGCTCATTGGTCATTGCTTCTATTCAGTTTTTACAGTTCCTCATTCTGTGATTAGTTTCATCTCTTGTACATGACCATCTTCCAGTCATAACGCTAGCTGGTAGCTGTGTCCTTTAAATAATGGTCATGCTAAAAAGTTGACATCTGGTTGGAAACAGGATTTAAAATTTTAGGCCATAGCGATCTCAACCTAAATAGCACATGGAGGAGAGTTGCCACGCTATATCTGTGGGCCTGCTAAAATCTAATTTGCATATGATGTGTGCTAACATCTTCAGTGACTGATTTAGTCTGCATACTAGGGTCTTAGTGCATAGCAGGCTATTCTGAATGCATGCCAAATGTCTTTAGTGTGAATGCTTAGCTTTAGAGCATAGGCTCATAAGAATAACATGTTTTTAGTACATAGATCCCAAAAAAGTTTCTTTAAAGGAAACACTGAAGTAAAGCTACTGATGATTGAAGTTGGCCTGATTTCATTTGCACAATAATCATGATTGTGTATGAACTTAATCCAAATCCTATTTCTCCTATTACTCAATGCAAGTAATATGAGAAATATTATCTTTGCTCTGTTAGTAAAAACAAAGCTTTCACTTTATCTGTTCTGAAGATGAATAGAATGAGCATGAAAAGACTGACTTTTTGAACTCTTTTTAGAATTAATCCAGAAAAATGTACTTATGTGTCCATACACAAAATGAATATAACTGCAGAGTGGTGACATTTTTATTTTATTCAATCTGGATATTTTAATCCAGTTAAAAATTTAGCAACCCATGTCAAAAGGTGTGGCATGCAAGTACATTCAATAACCTCCAACTCCACCAGCTGTAGTACAAATTTTATATGTAGTGTGTGATTGTCTACAATTACACAATACAAATCACATGCAGTTTCTGGCTTTGCAGAGTTGTGTCTGTCATGGTGCACGTTCTCATCTTTCAGGGATGCACTACATGTCTTCTCTGTTCCTTTCTTTTTCGTTCTTTATCATGATCATAACTATAAGTCTATTCTTCTTTTATCTGTCTTCTCCCTTCTTTGTTCTCTTGATTATTCTGAGCATGCAAAAACCTCTCCAAAAGGCCCTTGTTCTTTAGACCAGACATACCACCAGTGCAGGGCTTCCCAAACTTGTCCTGGGGACCTCACAGCCAGTCAAATTTTCAGGATATCCACAATGAATATGCATGAGAAATGTGCATATCATAGAGACTCAGTATATGCATATTTATCTCATGTATATTCATTGTGCACATCCTGAAAACCTGACTGGCTGTGGGGTCCCCAGGACAGGTTTGGGAAGCTCTGCTCCAGTGGGTATACACATCCATTTCCTGGGTTTGCTTAGGAGAGAACACAGTGCCTCTTATTGGAAGTGCAGTTATATGTGCTACCTTCTTTTCTGCTTCGTACCTTCAGTTTACTGATTTGTTTGTAAACCATTCTGTCTTTTTTTGTCTTTCTTTCAACCTTGGCCAGATGTGTTGTAGCTCTACCTTTGGAAGCAGGAGAAGAGTGAGGAGGACCCTTGCGGGACAAGGAATGTCCCTCCCAGAAGCAGAAGACTGATAAGATCCAGGATCCTGCAACTTGAACCAGCCCTTGAAAGGGGAAAAATTGTATAAAGAAAAATTGTTGTTAGGCTTTCTTTTAACAATGCCAAACTATGCACACACACACGCAAGCACAACAGAAATGTGCACAAGGATGAACCAAATATAGTACAAAAGTTGGAATAAAGGGATAGCCCAAGAAAACCAGAAAACAAACCCCCACGCCAGTATTCTCTCCAGAGAAAGACCTCATATGATAAAGGTAAATTAACCCCCAGGGGATTTAATGGACAACAATATTTTTTAAATGTGTACTTGTCCAATGGTGTTTTTAAAACTGGGCAAATAATCCTTTTCAGAGTTAACATTTCTTTTCACAGTTGTAAACATCAATGAAAGCAAGAAGGGAAAAGATCTCCGTTTCAAGTAATTTTCTTTGAATTGTTCTCAATTTCGCGTTTTTGTGTCCTGTCTTTGTGCTCTTCTCTCTTGTTTTAACAAAGAACAAGATCGAATTGGCTGCTTTCTTTATTATTATCCAGGCATGACTGATAGTTGATTGAATCCCTAAACTACAACTTAAAGAGCTCGTTCATCAACCTGCCGTGACTTGTGCAAGTTGTCCCTGCTGAACAATGTGGGGGAATATTGATATTGATGAAAACTAGGTAGCATGAGTACAAATAAGGGCTCAATCATTATAACAGTTCCAAGGGGAAACAAACCCATCCAACAAAATCAGCAGAATTCTGACACTAAAGTGATTTAAAAATGCAAACAAACAGATTCATTGCAGTATTTGTGGAAATTTATATTTTCAGAATAAATGTCTGATTTATGCTACAGAATATTGTTGCGGTCCCGGTCGCTGGACTCGCGACCGGGTTCTTACCTCCTTCCTGCCTTGAGTCTCACGACGGGGTCCGGCGTTTTCCAGGCCTTCTCTGGCCTCTCCGCGGCAGCGTCTCCACAAGGGAGACGCCGCCGAGCTCCGCTGCTAAGCTCCGCCCCCCTTAGGCACGTGCGAGGGGGAGCCATTTAAAGGCACAGTGGCGCGAAACCGCGGCTGGCCCCCAAGATGATGTCAGACACCGGCAGAATATTTAAACCCGGCGTCTGACTGAAGACTTTGCCTTGCAACAAGGTTCACTCCTTGGAGTTACTAGTTGCCTTGCGTTCCTGCTCCAGCTTCAGTGTTCCTGTTCCAGCTTCCGCGTTCCTGATCCAGCTCCTGAGCCTTGTTCCGCTTCAGCTCCAGTTCCTTCTCCTGCTTCAGTTTTCCTGATCCTCAGACTGACTCCCTGGTATCTGATCCGGTACGTCTTTGGTTCCCTTGTCTGCTGCCTGCCTCGACCTTGGACTGCTTCTACTGACTTTAGTCTGCTCCAGGAGAACGCTCCTAAGTCCCAGCGGCTCGGTTCCTCACGGGCTCCTCCCGGGGGGGCCGCGGGCTTCCATGGGTGAAGCACCTGCCTGGTCTCCCGGCTCCATGCCGCCACCCGGCCATTCTTCACCACGGAGACTCGTTATCCTTCCATTCACCATCCGCACGGCCGGCCCAAGGGTCCACCATTCCAGCGATAACAGTTTGCAAGGCCATGGACCCGGCAGACATCTCGGGGCTTCAGGCCATTCCGGGAATGGCTCAACGTATACAGCAGCAGCAGCATATTCTGGATTTTCTCGCAGCTACCGTCGAGCAGTTGGCTAACTACTTGGATGCCACAGCCTCAGAAGCACCACCTGTGCATCTTCAGGTACCTGTTTTGGGAGTTACTGCACCTACTCAGCTACCCGCCCCACTTCACTACTCAGGCGATGCCAAGGGTTGTCGAGGGTTTCTGAACCAATGCTATATAAGATTTTCACTTCTGCCAAGTCAGTTTCCTTCTGATTCCATGAAGGTAGCCTACATTTTGTCCTTACTGGATGGAAAGGTGCTGAGCTGGGCCTCACCCATGTGGGAACGCAATGACCCACTGTTAAGTAACTTGCAACAATTCATAATTAATTTCAAGCAAGTATTTGACGACCCTGTACGGCTGTCAACAGCTACGTCGGAGCTTCTGCAACTACGACAGGGGCCTCGGTCCTTGGCGGACTATGCGATCAAGTTCTGCACCCTCGCCACAGAAGTCGGGTGGCGAGACAACAGTCTGCGGGGAGTCTTCCTGGAGGGGCTGTCCGCCCGCATTAAGGATGAGTTGGCAGCCAGAGACATCCCCGACGACCTTAACAGTGTAATAGATTTGGCTGGGCGAATTGACCACCGTCTTTAGCACAGGGCTAAGGAGGGGCGCCCGCCGCGCAAGTCAGTACCATTGGCCCCAGCCTTCTCTAGACCTATGTCATCTCCACCAGGCCATTCAGTGCCTCATCCAGAGCTGTCTGCAGAGGAGCCCATGCAGCTAGGACGGACCCATTTGACTGCAGAGGAGAGGTGATGGCGTCGGGCATTGGGTCTATGCCTGTACTGTGACAACAAAGGCCATTTCCTGGCTCAATTTATTTTATTTATTTATTTATTTAATTTTATATACCGGCAACCGTTTGCAAATCGTGCCGGTTTACAGATAACTTACAACAATGGATATATAGGCAAAGCCTTTACAAGGAACAGTGTCTAACATGCGCTCAGAAACAGAGCAAGTAACTAGCAAACTTGTGGAGGGAGGGGTAGGGGTGGTCGAGACGGGGGAGGGGGGCGGGGGGGAGGGTGAGCACAAGTACAAAAGGAGTAATATGTACAAGGGTCGAGAGATTATTGATATATACATAGGTTATATTATTGACAAATACATAGGTTATATACAAAATTGTATAAGCATGTAGTAAATCAGTATTTGAGGTGAGAAGATGGGTACGGTAGAGCTATGTAAGGAATGTCCAGAAAACGCTAAAGCCTAGGTGCAATGGGGGAGCTACTCCTAGGCTGTGTTAATTCTGCTCCTCAATGTACGGTTCCTGTGACTCTTGAGTACCCTGGTTGGTCGTTTTCCACAATCGCTCTCATCGATTCCGGGGCAGGAGGAATCTTTATCCTGTCCGATTTGGTACAACAACTTCAGTTACCCGATCTTCCCCATAATCCACCATTGCAGATAACCTCTATCCGGGGCACGGTACTACCAAGAAGTATCTCTGCTGCCACCGCTCCCATTACTCTTTGGACAGGAGTGCTATATTCTGAAAAGCTATCCTTCCTGGTCCTGGAGAAGGCGGTACATCCTGTAGTACTAGGATCACCGTGGCTACAACAACACTCTCCGGTTATACATTGGGACACTTTACAAGTGGCAAGATGGGGTTCTTTCTGTTTTTCCAATTGTCTTGAGATCTCGCCTTCTCGAAGGGTGGCCTTATTGAACGCATCGGTCATACCCCCGGCACCCTATGCAGAATTTGCAGAGGTGTTTTCCAAGAAAAAAGCAGAGATTCTGCCACAGCACCGCCCCTTCGACTGTGCAATTGAATTGCTGCCCGGGAACAAACCTCCCCGAGGAAGGGTATACCCACTAGAGATGTGCATTTGTTTATGATGAATTACGCAATTTCACGCCCCCAAAATGGATTTTCCCCGAACTATGAGAAACATTTGTTTTTCGTGTTTATACGGGGGGAGGGGCACATTTTATTTTTTTAAATAAAAAACCACTCCAAGCATTAAAATTTAGTATAATACAACCCCCCCCCCCCACCACCACCATCCCGATCCCTCCCCAAGACTTACTAACATCCCTGGTGGTCCAGCAGGGTCCTGTATGCAATTTCTTCCTCCTTGCCGTCGGGCTGTCCAGCCTGCCTCACATCAAAATGGCGCCAATAGCCTTTGACCTACTATGTCACAGGGGCTACTGGTGCCATTGGTCAGCCCCTGTCCCATGGTAGGAGCAATGGATGGCTGGCCCCTGTGACATAGTAAGGGCAAAGGCTATCGGCACCATTTTCATTACTGGCAGCCGACAGCCTGAGTGCAAGAGATCGCTCCCGGACCCCTGCTGGACCACCGGGGACTTTTGGCAAGTCTTGGGGTACCATCCTGTCCCCCACAACACTTGCCAGCGATCTCACCATCAGCTGCCAGTAATCAAAATGGTGCCGATCGCCTTTGCCCTCACTATGTCACAGGGGCTACTGGTGCCTTTGGTCAGCCCCGTCACATGGTAGGAGCACAAGATGGCGCCAGCCATCCATTGCTCCTACCATGGGACAGGGGCTGACCAAAGGCTATTGGCGCCATTTTGATGCAAGGCTGGCCGGACAGCCCGATGGCACGGAGGGAGAAATCATTTGCGGGACCCCTCTGGACCACCAGGGATGTTAGTAAGTCTTGGGGAGGGATCGGGATGGTGGTGGTGGTGGTGGTGGTGGGGGGGTTGTATTTAATGTATTATGGTAGATTTTAATGCTTGGGGTGGGTTTTTTTGAGCTTCGTTTTCCTGTGTCGTTTTTTGGGCCCGTTTCGTTTTTCCCCGTTTAGTTTTTGTTCGTTTTTCGAAAAAACTAACCGAGAAAAAACGAACTTTACCCCGAAGCGTCCAACTCAAAAAACGACCCGGTAGAAAAAAACGAAGCTCATCTCTAATACCCATTATCACTTCCAGAGACACAAGCGATGTCCAAGTACATTTCCGAAAACCTTCCCAAAGGGTTCATCCGACCATCCAGATCACCTGCCGGTGCGGGGTTCTTCTTTGTAGGAAAGAAGGATGGCACCTTAAGACCCTGCATTGACTACAGGGGCTTACATGCCATCACTCGACAAGATCGCTATCCCCTTCCATTGATTCCTGAGCTTCTGGACAGATTACAAGGAGCTAAGATATTTACCAAACTCAGTCTTCGGGGTGCTTACAATCTGGTTCAAATTCACCCTGGAGACGAATGGAAGACTGCCTTTAACACCAGGGATGGGCATTACGAGTATCTAGTAATGCTGTTTGGTTTATGCAATGCTCCGGCAGTCTTCCAAAACTTAATGAATGAGGTGCTCCGCGAGATGCTGCACTCCTCAGTTATTGTATACTTGGATGATGTACTGATCTACTCCCAAGATTTGGAGTCTCATTGGCAACACGTGAAACAGGTGCTGAAGGTCCTAAAAGACAATCAGCTTTACGCAAAGCTAGAGAAATGCATGTTCGAATGAGAATCCCTTCCCTTCTTGGGATACATCGACTCGTCTACAGGATTTCATATGAATCCGGAAAAGGTCTCTGCCATTAAGGAGTGGCCTCGTCCCATGGGAGTAAAAGCTCTATAGCGATTCCTAGGATTCGCAAACTTCTATAGACAATTCATTCCTCATTATTCCCTTAAATTTGCGCCTCTTACTGCCCTTACCAGGAAGGGAGTGGATGCCAGAGTATGGCCCAAGGCCGCCTGTCAAGCTTTTGAGCACCTAAAGGAGGCTTTTCTGCTATACACTTGCTTACATCATCCAGATCCACAATGCCCCTTTATAGTAGAGGTGGACGCCTCCAACATAGCGGTAGGGGCAGTACTCAGTCAAACCTCCAGCAAAGGGAGGCTACTTCCATGCTCTTACTTCTCCAAGAAATTCTCAGCAGCTGAGTGTAACTACAGCATAGGAGACAAAGAACTCCTGGGGATTAAATTAGCTTTCGAAGAGTGGAGACAATGGCTAGAAGGGGCAATCCACCCCATCACGGTCTACACAGATCATAAGAATTTAGAATTCCTATGTCAAGCCCAACGACTCAATCCCAGACAAGCCTGCTAGTCCCTCTTCTTCAATCGCTTTGATTTCACTCTTTGCTATCGAACAGCAACCAAGAATATCCGAGTGGATGCCTTGTCCAGAGCCACCAAACAGGAGGGGGAGGGGGAGTCACCCCAGTACATCCTGGATCCAGCAAAAGTCAGCATAGCAAGCACTAACTTAAATCCCTTGGGCAAAACAGTGGTTCCACGGTAGTTACAAAAGAAGGTATTACTATGGGCTCATGATTCCACCGGTGGACACGCTGGACGAGAGAGAACTTTGGAGCTCCTCAACCGCTATTACTGGTGGCCTTGGATGGGGCACGATCTCTGTACTTATGTCAGTTCCTGCCCTATCTGTGCCAAACAGAAACTCTTGCCAGGGCAACCATGGGGACTTCTACAACCTTTGCCCATACCCGTAGAACCCTGGATGCATCTAGCCACGGACTTTGTGGTTGACCTGCCATCTTCAGAGGGGAAGACGGTCATTTGGGTCACAGTGGACCACTTCTCCAAGATGGCTCATTTTGTTCCACTTCCCAAGCTACCATCAGCACCAGAACTGGCCCAACTCTTTACACAGCATATCTTCCGGGTTCATGGGCTGCCACAAAATGTTGTCTCAGACAGAGGACTGCAATTCACTGCCTGATACTGGAGGGCATTGTGTAAGAAATTTGGAGTCCAGTTAAATCTGACCACAGCCTTCCATCCACAGAGCAATGGACAGACTGAGCGCATGAATCGCTCCCTGAAGACTTTCCTCTGCACTTTTACTACTGAAAAACAAAATAATTGGGTGGCGTTACTTCCATGGGCCGAATTCTCATATAATAATCATACCCATTCGGTCACCGGGAGGTCTCCCTTTCAAGTAGTTTACGGTAGGCAACTCAAACCACCATTACTTCTGCCAGTAACCGTCTCATCACCGGCGGCTCAACTGCCAGCTAAACAGCTGCATTACCTCTGGAACTCTATTCAGAACAAACTATCAAAGTCGACGAAGTCCGCAAAGAAGTATGCCGACCGGCATCGCCGACCAGCGCCGGTGTTTCTACCTGGTGACAGGGTCTGGTTAAGCACCAAGAACATACATCTTCGATTACCGTCCAGGAAATTGGCTCCTAAGTTCTGTGGGCCCTTCAGTCACAGAGAGAGTAGGGATGGTTTCCTATCGCCTACGTTTTCCCACCACATTGCGAATTCACAATGTGTTTCATGTCTCCTTACTTAAACCAGTAATTCTTTCTAGGTTTCATCGTAGACCGCCAGATACTATGGAGACCCCTGCCTCTGATGGAGCAACGTATCAGGTTTGAGAGGTCCTAGATATACGATTTCACCACCGTCGATGGGAATACTTGCTAGCCTGGGAGGGATGCGGTCCTGAGGAGAACACCTGGGAGCCCGCTCGTAACATCTTGGACAAATCTCTTCTGCAACAGTTCCACCTGGATCATCCTGGTAAACCAGGGCTTCTGAGGAGGGGGCGTAAGAGAGGGGGTACTGTTGCGGTCCCGGTCGCTGGACTCGCAACCAGGTCCTTACCTCCTTCCTGCCTTGAGTCTCACATCGGGGACCGGCGTTTTCCAGGCCTTCTCTGGCCTCTCCGTGTGGGTGTCACTGTATTGAGTAAGGACAGCACCAACTCCAATGTCCAAAGCATCCACCTCGACAATGAATATTGTCGGGGATTTGGATGGCGTAGACATGGTTCCTGAATAAACGCTTCTTTAAGTTTCTGAAAGGCGTCAATGGCTTCTGTAGACCATTGAGAGGGATTGGCTCCCTTCTGCGTCATGACTGTAAGAGGCACGGTCAAGCTGGAATAGTAATGAATGAAGGACCAGTAGTAGTTCGTGAATCTGAGAAATCTTCGCAAAGCCTTAAGACCAGTAGGTTGGGGCCAGTCCCGGATGCTTTTGGTCTTTTGTGGGTCCATTTGAAATCCTGGCTGGATACCACATAGCCAAGAAATGGAACGGATTCCTGATGGAAAGAACATTTCTCTAATTTGGCATATAGGTGGTTATCCCTAAGTCTTTGGAGGACATTGGCGACATCTACTTGATGGCTCTGTAGGTTTTGAGAGAAAACCAGTATGTCGTTGAGATACACTACTACACAACTGTACAACATGTCCCTGAAGATTTCATTCATCATGTTTTGAAATACAGCTGGGGTGTTGCAAAGGCCGAAGGGCATGACTAAATATATTCAAAATGGCCATCAGGCCCTAGCATATTTGGACCAAGTTATATGCCCCTCTGAGGTTCAGCTTTGTGAATATTTTGGCCCCTTGAGGCCGATCAAAGAGTTCAGAGATCAATGGCAATGGATAGCGGTCCTTCATGGTGATCTCATTTAAGCCATGGTGTAGTCTATACATGGGCGAAGGGATCCATCCTTCTTACCCACAAAAAAAATCTGTTCCCGGCTGGAGATTTAGAAGGCCTAATGAAGCCCTTCGCCAAGCTCTCTTGAATATAGGCTGACACAGCCTGAGTCTCTAACAGAGAAAGTGGGTGCACCCTTCCTCTGGGAGGTTCGGAATTAGGTACTAAGTTGATGGTACAGTCAAAAGATCAGTGAGGGGGCAGAGTATCTGCTGCCTTCTTAGAGAATACATTTTGGTGGGATGAATACTGCTGAGGTAGGCCCAGAAGGGAAGTGGTAGTGGTTAGGCATGGCATGGGAGTGACCACTTGTAGGCATTTTCCATGTCAGTCTCTTCCCCATTGAATTAGTTCCAAAGTGTTCCAATCAAACTGGGGTGAGTGCGTCATTAACCAAGGTATTCCAAGTACTACCGGGTGTATAGCTTTATCCAAGACCAGGAAGGAGATGGTCTCTGAGTGGATCGACCCCGTGCGGAGACAAATAAGTGACCTCACCAGGAAGTGGCTCGCCATGTATGGATGATAACAGCAGTGGCATAGGTTGTCTGAGTATGAGGTTTCCCCTGGCACCGGAGTCTACTAGAGCTAATGTGTGGAATTTGAGTATATTCGAAATGATGGAGACTGGAAGAGTAGGTGGAGGAGATGGAGAAGTTAGACCTAGGAGGAGTCCTCCGGCGGATCCTAGATCTGCAAGTTTCCTGGACAGATAGGACAGGAGGGAACTGCAGAGGCCTAATCTTCTACGATAACGCCTCTCCTTGGCTGTTAGGTGGCTGCGGCCTAATTGCATGGGTGCTTCCTTCCTCCTCAATTCTGGCCTGGGTATGGAAGTGGTCTGTGTAACCGGAGTGGGACGAGAGCGTGGAATTCCCGGTGTCATCTTCTTAGGACCCTTTATTTCTTGCGAGCGCTCACACAGATGACGATCAATTCATCCCGCAGATCAATGAGGGAGTCCAAGGTATCAGGGAGCTCACGGGCTGCTAATTTGTCTTTGATGTGATGGTTAAGACCTTCCAGAAAAATAGTCCGCAGACAACCCAGGTCCCAAAGTAACTCGGAAGACAAGGTTTTAAACTCAATAACATAGTCAGTCTGAGGTTTGGTACCTTGTTGAAGGTGTAGGAGTGCAGATCCAGCGACGGTCTTTTGAATGGGGTCGTCAAACACTGAACAAAATAGAGTAAGGAAACCCGTCAAATCACTGAGGATTGGATCATTACGCTCCCAGAGAGGTGAAGCCTAGGCCAGGGTTTTTTCATCTAGAAGAGACAAGCTGTACGTAGTTTTAGACACTACGTCTGGAAAATAGGTAGGCTGTAAGGAGAAGTGCATACAGCACTGGTTCAGGAAACCTCTGCACAATAGGGGATCACCTGTAAAATGAGTGGTTGCAGGCAAGGGCACAGAAAAACTTACAGGTCTAGCAGGATGGTGGTGGTGAAGCCTAGCGGGATCTCCACTATTCTCCAGCTGATGGAGGGAACCTGTGGGGCCTCCTCCCTACAGCTGGTAAAAACTCCTCCTCGGCCCAAGGGTCCACCTCCAGAACAGTGACACAGATTGTTTTTTTATGTTGTCACACTGTCTTATCTTGACATTTATTGTTTATTAGTAGTTATTACTTTCATACTACCCCCATAGCTCCAAAGTCCACAGGTACTTTTCATTCATGGTCTTTGCATCAGTTTTCAAAGTAAATTATTTAGAAATTTTACTTTGCAGATTGACCAGGGAAAATGTACCTAACAGCAGTGTACACCAGCTTTTCTGCAGATATATTTTACAGTCAACACTGTGTACATAATATTGAAAATCTAGTCCGATGCTTGTAGTTTTCTCTTGGGACCTAACACCACCCTGGGTATGCCTCTACTACAATGCAGGTATAGGTTGTGCTACAACCCACTTACTTTTACCAGCATGCCAGGTGGGCAGCTTGCAGATAGCTGCTTTTTACTTGTGAAAATCCATTGAAAATGGTCCTATAAAAGAAGAAAACCTATACTCGATGACACTGTATCCCTGTTCCCAGAAGCGGGTAAGTCAGGAAATTTGATAGGCAAGTTGAGAAGTCTGACAAGTATAACCTTGGCTTGGGTACCCTGTTATTGGGCTATATTGCTTCCAACCAAGGCTTCTAAATGGATCCACAGAAGCTGGAGAGCATAAAGAATTGGGCTCAACCCACTGGTCTGAAGGCTCTCAGATGTTTCTTAGGTTTCACCAACTATTACAGGACTTTCATCAAGAACTACTCCTCGCTCACTGTTCCGCTTACAGCTATGATGAAGAAAGATGCCAATGTTGTTAATTGGTCTACGGAGGCTATATCTGCATTCCAGAAACTAAAAGACGCCTTCTCGAGCAAGCCGTGTCTCCGACACCTGGACTCCACTAAGCCCTTCATCGTTGAGGTCAATGCCTTAGACATCAGCATAGGGGTCATGCTAAGCCAAGCTGGGGGTTCCAAGGCATTACAGCCATGCTCAATCTTCTCTCGTTGCTTCTCTCCAGCATAGAAAAATTACGGAATAGAAGATAAAGAGTTCCTGGAAATAAAGATGGCATTTGAGGAGTGGCGCCCTTGGCTCGAAGGAGCGCAACATCAAGTCACAGTCTTTACAGATCATAAGAACTTAGAGTACCTCCGCCATGCACGGTAGGGATGTGAATCATTTTTTGACGATTTAAAACAATCGTCAGATATATTTTAAATCGTCAAAAATCATTAGAGCCGCGATACAATAGCAATTCCCCTGATTTATCATCAAAAAATCGTAAATCGGGGGAGGGCGGGAAAACCGGCACACCAAAACAACCCTAAAACCCACCCCGACCCTTTAAAACAAATCCCCCACCCTCCCGAACCCCCCCAAAATGTTTTAAATTACCTGGGGTCCAGTGGGGGGGTCCCGGCGCGATCTCCCGCTCTCGGGCCACGGCTGCGTTAATAGAAATGGCGCCGGTGGCCCTTTGCCCTTACCATATGACAGGGCAAAGGTAGCGCCGGCGCCATTTTGGTTCCTGTCACCCGACGTCACGAGTGCAGGAGATCGCTCCCGGACCCCTGCTGGACCCCCAGGGACTTTTGGCCAGCTTGGGGGGGCCTCCTGACCCCCACAAGACTTGCCAAAAGTCCAGCGGGGGTCCAGGAGTGACCTCCTGCACTTGGGCCATATTGCCAATATTCAAAATGGTGCCGGCGCTACTTTTGCCCTGTCATATGGTAAGGGCAAAGGGCCACCGGCGCCATTTCTATTAACGCAGCCGTAGCCCGAGAGCGGGAGATCTCGCTGGCACCCCCCACTGGACCCCAGGTAATTTAAAACATTTTGGGGGGGGGGGGTTCGGGAGGGTGGGGGATTTGTTTTAAAGGGTCGGGGTGGGTTTTAGGGTTGTTTTGGTGTGCCGGTTTTCCCGCCCTCTCCCGATTTACGATTTTTTAACAAAAAAACCCATGACGATCAGATTTCCCTCCCCCCCCCAGCCAAAATCGATCGTTAAGACGATCAATCACACGATTCACATCCCTAATGCACAGTGCCTAAACCATAGGCAAGCGAGATGGTCTCTGTTTTTTAACAGATTCGACTTTGTGCTGAAATACCACCCAGGAGAGAAAAACATCAGAGCAGATGCCTTATCTCGCTCATTCCTCTCTGAAGATATCCCAGAGGAACCGCAACACATCATCGCCCCGAATAGAGTTATTTTGGCAGCTACTCACTCAGTACCTGCAGGAAAAACTATCGTACCCAAGAACCTCAGGAAAAAGCTGTTAGCATGGGCTCACGACTCCAAACTGGCTGGACACTCTGATCAACGCAGAACTCTGTCTAAACTGCAAAAGCTTTACTGGTGGCCTACCATGAAGGAAGACACATTCTCCTACGTTGCTTCTGCACAAATTGTGCCTGACATAAGACGCCACCCGGTGGTCCTTGGGGTCTACTCCAACCCTTACCAGTACCAGACGAGCCATGGACACACATCGCTACAGACTTTGTGGTGGACTTACCACTCTCAGGAGGAAACAACACGATTTGGGTAACTGTAGATCGGTTCTCAAAGATGGCTCACTTTGTGGCTCTCCCTGGTTTACCCACAGCTATGGAGCTTGCCCAGCTCTTCATCACGCACATCTTCTGCCTACACGGCATGCCTAAGCACATAGTCTCTGATCGCGGAGTCCAATTCACAGCTAAATTCTGGAAGGCATTATGCAAGAAGTTTGCCATTTCTTTCGACTTCACCTCAGCCTATCATCCTCAATCTAACGGACAAACAGAGAGGATGAACAGGACATTCAAACAGTTCATTCGTGCCTATGTGAACACTCGCCAGAATGATAGGGCAGAACTGTTGCCCTGGGCTAAATTCACCATCAACTCTCATCCAGCAACATCTACTGGATCAACCCCTTTCGAAGTGGTTTACGGATGACTACCATTGCCACCACTGCCACTTCCACTGTCCGTGTCATCCCTGGCAGCTCAATCAACTGCCAAAGATATTCAACAACTCTGGACTCAGACCAAAGAGATGCTTCTCAAAGCAGGACTTCGAGCTAAGAAAGGATACAATGCTCACCACTAAAAGGCTCCAGATTTCCAGCCTGGTGACAAAGTCTGGCTATCCTCTAAGCACTTAAGACTTAAAATACCTTCAGCTTGCTTCACTCCACGCTTTGTTGGACCATTTCCTATTCTCCGACGATTAGGCAATCTCACCTATAGTCTGAATCTACCACCTTCAGTGAAGATTCATAATGCGTTCCACATCTCACTATTGAAGTCATTGATCCTTAGTGAGTTTTCTAACAAGACACCTGAACCTACACCAATAGATGCAGAAGAAGACATTGAAAACAAGGTAGATGCTGTCCTTGACGTAAGAAAAAGAGGCAGAGTATGGGACTACCTCCTGTCACGGGAGGGTTATGGACCTGAAGATAATTCTTGGACACCTTTGGCTAATATACTGGATAAAGAGATGCTGCAAGAATTCCATAAGATGCATCCTCAGAAACCAAGACCAGGTAGTAAGTCCGGAGGGTGCACTTTGAAGGGGGGTACTGTTGCATCCGTTGGTGCTAGATGGCTTTGCCCTGTTTGCCTCATCTTGTTCACGGCTCCTCCTGCATCCTTAGGGAAAATGGCTGTCATCGCGTCTACAAGCCGACCTCTCTGGCATCCCCGGAATGGCTACAGTGCTGCCTCCCGCCAGGCTCCTCCCAAGGGCCTACTAGGATGTGCGCGCACATGCCACCCACGTCTTTAATCCGGCAATGGCGCGAACCTCCGGGGCGTTCCCCTCTACTGACGTCACGCCATCCGGGTATATAGCCTGTACTATGTTGCTAGCTCATTGAGTTAGCAAGGACTTGGTCTCGGCCGCTCTAAGCTACTCTGCCGTTTCCGTGCTGCCGCTGGAAGCTCTCTCTCTGCCCTTCGGGGTAACTGCTAACCTGGGTACCCGCTCCTCGGGGGCCCTCTGCTTTCTTTCAGGTGCATTACAGGGATCAGGTACTCACTCCTCGAGGGCCTGCTCTCCCTGACTCGGTACCTGTACCATCTTCATCAACCTGGTGGAATCGCATACCTACAGCAACCATCTAGTGAATAATCTAACTCTCAGTCTATCTCATCCACAGTACTGCCTTATTGGGAGATCTACACTGGAGTTCCCCTTTACCAATGGGGTGAGAAGGGTTCCCTCTGCCGAGGGTCCTGAGACTGCTACATCCAGACTACCTCACTACTGCTACCTCTGGTGGTATACTTCAAGCTGTATAAATAAAGAACTAATTTTGTGTTTGTGCGTCCTGCGTCTAGCCCAGTACAGTGGCGCCTTACGGCCCCCCCCCCCCCCCTTGGGCATGGTCATCTGCCACAGTACCTGAGAATCCACCCAAACACCGCTTAACCATAACAGGGAGTCTTTTCCAAAGGGATGGGCTCCACCTTAACTAGGGTGGAACCAGGCTGCTGCAAACCTTTAAAAAGGAGATAGAGCAGCTTTTAAACTAGAACAAAGGGGAAAGCCGACAGTCGCTCAGCAGTGCATGGTTCGGAGGGAAGTATCTTCAAAGGATACTAATGATGCATTAGAATTAGGGCATCCCAACAGTGAGATTCCAATAATAAGAAAAGTAGTCCAAATGCTTGTAATTAAAAATTCACCTGAGCTAAAAGATTCCAATTTATCCTTAACAATTAAAAAGCAGAATAAAAATACAAACAAAAACCACACTTTGAAATGTTTGAATGCTAATGCCAGAAGTCTAAGAAGTAAGATGGGAGAATTAGAAAGTATAGCAGTGAATGATGACAGACTAAACTGGCATCTCAGAGACATGGTGGAAGGAGGATAACTAATGTGTTATGGCATGACAATGCATGCAATAATTGTACTATTGCATGGCATGAATGCAAATTTTTGGAAGGGACAGGATTAGGGAGAGATTAATGAAAATTAGGGGCAGCATCACACTATGCGATAGCATAACTTGCACAGTTTTAACTACACCTTTTTTCCTGGTGTTAATGTAATTTGTGATAAATTTTGCAAATTGCATTTTGGCTATTTTAGGCTTGAGGGAGAATGAGAGAGAGAGAGAGAGAGAGAGAGAGAGAGAGAGAGAGAGAGCGAGCCTCTGTGAGGCCTTCACAGTATTCAACTATTTATATGACTATAAGAGGGTCAGCTAATAGTTCGAGGTGAGGTGTTGGTAGTAGTTTAGGAGCCAGTTTTACATGCAGAGTGAGACGTATGAACTGCACAGTACACCTCGGTGAAGATTTGTCATCATTTGGAGTGAGGAAATTCTCACAAAGATGAGATTTCTACTATGTTATCTTGGCCTAGCTTGATGGTACCCTGTTATAGAGTCCATTGCTCTCTCTCGCTCTCTCTCTCTCCACAAGCTGTGCAAACTTAAAGTCATCTGGGTAACTTTAAATCTAACCAGATATATTCAAATATAACTTTTGGGGAGTATATTCAGTAGGAGACTTGTTCTGCTGAACATCTATGATAAGTTATCCGGCTACCTTTAGCTGAATAATTTGTTTACTTACTGCTTTTCTAAATATTGACTGCTACTTCTTTTTTTTTTTTGCTGTCATAGTTGCTATAGAAAACACTGAGATTATATATAATTGGATGACTGTATGTGCCTACTAGAAATGTATTTCTCAACTCTCCAGATTATTTTATAAGATGCTGTAGAAAACTCTTTTATGCTGCGGGTGTCATAAATGGCTACTTCTATCCACCAGAAGACAAAAAACTTTCTCTATTTGCTGAATCCATCTGTACAATAAAATCGTCAAAAAGAAATCAATTCCTATAAATACTTTAGGGAACAACAGGAACTTTAACTGAAACAGAGGCAAGCATGATTTAGGAAATAATCAAAACAAAGTATCAAAGTAGAAGAAATACCATGAGGAAATAGAAACCTTTTTTAAATGTACATTAAACATTTTTTATTAGACTTTCCCTTTAAAGTAATGTGTGTTTTTGACATTATATCAGGGGCAATGCTCAAACTGTAAAAGGTTTACAAGTGGAAGCTTCCCCCACAATCCCCAAGGCCTTAAGAACATAAGAACAATCCATACTGGGTCAGACCAAGAGTCCATCAAGCCCAGCATCCTGTTACCAACAGTAGCCAATCTGGACCATAAGAACCCGGCATGTACCCCAAAACTAAGTCTATCCCATGTTACTGTTGCTAGTAATAGCAGTGGCTATTTTCTAAGTCAACTTAATTAATAGCAGGTAATGGACTTCTCCTTCAAGAACTTATCCAATCCTTTTTTAAACCCAGCTACACTAATTGCACTAACCAAATACCCTGGCAACAAATTCCAGAGTTTAATTGTGCATTGAGTGAAAAAGAACTTTCTCCGATTAGTTTTAAATGTGCCACATGCTAACTTCACTGATTGCCCGCTTGTCCTTCTATTATCCGAAAGAGTAAATAACCGATTCACATTTACCCGTTCTAGACCTCTCATGATTTTAAACACCTCTATTATATCCCCCCTCAGCCGTCTCTTCTCCAAGCTGAACAGTCCTAACCTCTTTAATCTTTCCTCATAGGGGAGCTGTTCCACCCCCTTTATCATTTTGGTTGCCCTTCTCCATCACAACTATATCTTTTTTGAGATGCGGCGACCAGAATTGTACACAGTATTCAAAGTGTGGCTTCACCATGGAGCGATACAGAGGCATTATGACATTTTCCGTTTTATTCACCATTTCTTCTAATAATTCCCAACATTCTGTTTGTTTTTTTGACTGCCACAGCACACTGAACCGACGATTTCAATGTGTTATCACTATGACACCTAGATCTCTTTCTTGGGTGGTAGCTCCTAATATGGAACCTAACATTGTGTAACTATAGCATGGTTTATTTTTCCCTATATGCATCACCTTGCACTTATCCACATTAAATTTCATCTGCCATTTGGATGCCCAATTTTCCAGTGTCACAAGTTATTCCTATAATTTATCACAATCCGCTTGTTATTTAACTACTCTTAATAATTTTGTATCATCTGCAAATTTGATTACCTCACTCGTTGTGTTCCTTTCTAGATCATTTATAAATATATTGAAAAGTACGGGTCCCAGTACATATCCCTGAGGCACTCCACTGCCCACTCCCTTCCACTAAGAAAATTGTCCATTTAATCCTACTCTCTGTTTCCTGTCTTTTAGCCAGTTTATAATCCATGAAAGGACATCACCACCTATCCCATGACTTTTTACTTTTCCTAGAAGCCTCTTTTGAGAAACTTTGTCAAACACCTTCTGAAAATTCAAATACACTACATCTACCGGTTCACCTTTATCTACATGTTTAGTAACTCCTTCAAAAAAGTGAAGCAGATTTGTGAGGCAAGAATTGCCTTGGGTAAAGCCATGCTGACTTTGTTCCATTAAACCATGTCTTTCTATATGTTCTGTGATTTTGATCTTTAGAACACTTTCCACTATTTTTCCTGGCACTGAAGTCAGGGTAACTGGTCTGTAGTTTCCTGGATCACCCCTGGAGCCCTTTTTAAATATTGGGGTTACATTAGCCACCCTCCAGTCTTCAAGTACAATGGATGATTTTAATGATAGCTTACACATTTTTACTAATAGGTCTGAAATTTCATTTCTAATTTCCTTCAGAACCCTGGGGTGATTTACTACTCTTCAGTTTGTAAATCAGGCCTACCACATCTTCTAGGTTCACTGTGATTTGGTTAAGTCCATCTGAATCATTACCCATGAAATCCTTCTTCGGAACGTGTATCTCCCCAACATCCTCTCCATACCACCGAAGACTTTCATCCACCACTGATTCTTATCAGGCACCTAACACCACTATCTACTCTTCCATTCTTCCAGCCCTTCACCTTACATATTCTTTCTCCTTTCCCTCCCTCTTGTCCTATATATTTGTCTCTTGTATTTCTCTGCTCTTCTCATTCCCCTCTCTGTGTGCCTTTGCTCTCCACCCTCTCTGCTGTGTCTTTGTTCTTCTCTTCCCCCACTCTTAGCATAGTCACCTCTGCTTTATTCCTGTGCATTTTGCTGCCACCTCCAAACAGCCTCTGTGGAAGATGGGAGAGTCACCATTACTTGTGCATAAAGCCAACCCCTCCATGCATTTCTACCAAAGCCCTCCATGAACCTTTGGAAAGGCATTCACTCTTCCTCCCAGTTTGTCCTCCTTTGCACTTCTTCCCTTTACCATATTACCTTATACAGAAGAAAGGCGTTTTACCTTTCTGACATATAGTAAGATATCTTTGAACTCTCCAAACAAAATTGAAACTGCAATTTTTTGTGTTTCCAAGAAAAGTATTTCTTTGGAAATTGTTCTCCATCTAGAGTTTTAAGAATGTTTGCTTTAGAGTCTTTTAGGGAAAAGTAGTAATCAGCGTTACCAACAATTCTATGCTATAAGGGTCAGGAAAATTCAGTTCTGGTTTTACCCCACCATTATATATGGAGGTGCAGTTCTGATTTTGAATCTATGGTCTCTTAATCTTTCTCTTATGGTCCCTTTTTTCTCCTTGGATGGAATATGAAGCTGCCCTAGCTAAACTGGAAAAGATCCTCCTATCCTCTTTGGGATTCCCCTGAAATACCTGGGATCCATGGCTTGATCTTGAACACTTCAGTTCTTTCTTCTCTTGTGTAGTTTGTGGACAGTCCCCAGCATATTTGCTTTAAAGAAGTAACCAGTATGGCGGTTCTTTTCCTCCTCTCTCCTCCCGGTTATGGTAGCAGTTGAGTATCTACTCCTTCAACCAATTACTAAGTTGGCAATGGAATCCCTGAGACTGAGGGACACTCAGATGACTTAAAACACCCTCAATTCTTCAAGTCTCTCTCTAGAATAGTAAGGGTGAATAAAACTTCCTCCCAACAAAAAAAGCATGCACTAAGTAAATAACTCATTAAAAAGAAGTAAGTTGTGAGTTGGAAATAGATCTTTTAAGGGGTCCTTATTCAGCTACTGAGCAACTAGACAAGTTAGCTGGATACACCTATCAGGCTAACTTAACCGGGATATTCAGTGGCATGTCAGAGCCGCTGAATATACCTGGCTATCTTAAAAGTTAGCTGGATAGGTATATCTGGCAAACTTTAGCCCTGCCTACAGCATGGCCAGAGATAGTCAGTTAACCTAACCGGCTAACTCTGCTCCTCCCTGGAAATTAGAGATGTGAATCGGAACTGAAATCTGAACCGATTCTGGTTCCGATTCACATCTATAGAGATGTGAATTGGAACTGAAATCTGAACCGATTCTGGTTCCGATTCACATCTCTACTGGAAATCCTACCACTCATCTCAGGAATATCCCTGACATGTCGCCGAATATGCAACTAAGCCATATATACGGATAACTTTTCAGTTATCCATCTAAATGGCTTTTGAATATCTACCCCTTAAGTGACTAAGACTTCTCAGCCAAAGCTTTGGGCCCGTACTATACAAGCTTAAGAGAAATGAATAGAAAAAACTCCTATCCTCACGACTCCAAACTAAAAAAAAAATCATATGCCACGCATCACTTGCTGATATCAAACCCGGAATAAACCATTGCAACAATCTCCAATGGCAAAGATGGTACATTCCTCTGTACTGCATGACCATGCTGCCAGGCCACACTCCTTAGTAAGGATCCCAATGGGGCTATATATAAAGATTAGATACAAAGTATAAAATATCTATTACCCAACGAATGTGGTAAAATATATCACACTAGATATGCTGCAAAACTAAGGAATTCATTGTAGAATGGGAGCTATAGACATGCTGATTAATGGAGCAGATTTTTATTTGTTCATTATCCAAAATGTCAATCACATTACCATTGATGGAACATCCTAAAGTGCTAACAGTATCTTACATCACTTAAAAGATTGGATTGACAGATGCATTTCTCCTTCTATAGCTGTTTAGAATCGTAACCATTAGCCTGGCCAGTCCTCTTAAGATGTTCATCAATCTTCTTTTATCAGTATAAATTAGGGTTAACCTCAGCTCATCAGGGACAGTGAGAGGCAGTCTTGGTTTTGCACTGTTGCATGCAAGGAATTGTTGTTCTGAATTCCCTAACAAAAGCAGAGATGCAAGTTCATACAGGTACTCTTTTATGTATCTAAATACCTCATTCACAAAATCTGATAAGCAGGATCAGATAATAAATCTATTTTTTTTAAATGCTAGAAAATGGAGCTATTTTCTAATTTCATCTCTCACCCCTTCACTGGATTTACACTATATTAAAGCACAGTAGTTGGAAACATTTTATATTACTTTTGGCAACACTAAAGAATGAGTTGTCAGACATACTAGGCCTGTGCCTAGGGAGGCAAAAATCTGGGGACAGCTAACTCGCTGAAAGATTTGCCACCTTCCAGATGTGCTGTATCTCACTCAGCAGAGAAGAGCCCTCTGCTTCCTCATCCAGCCCTTTCCCTTCCCAAGGCAGTTGTGGGGATCAGAAGAAAGGGGAGGTAAGCTGGGAGCAGACAGAGCAAGGAGGGTCATTTTGGAGAGGTGAGAGGGGCCAAGTGGAAATCAATGGGAGATGAAGAAAAAGGAACTTGTCTGTGTGTGGGTATGAAAGAGAAGGGATTGCTGCTAGCTGTGTGTGTGTCAGATTGGGTGGGAGATTAGAGAGAGCAGAACAGGAGCACAGTAGGGACATGCTCGCTTCTACATCCCCATCAACAGAACTCACATCCTCTCTCCCTTCACTTTGCATTCTTTCCCCCAGATCTTGGAACCTCTCTTCTTTCCTACCTTGCCCCCAAACCCTTATTTCCTTGGTGAATCCCAGAAACTCCCTCTTTCTCCCCCATCCCAGATTTCTGATCTTTCCCCCACATCATCCTCTCCACCCCCAGTCCTCTCGCCCTCTCCTCCCTCCATCCCCAGTTCTGATTTCTTATTTATTTATTTAGAAAGTGTTTCTATTCGGTCTATGACAAAAGATGTGCTAGATGGATTACAACAGTAGCAAAGTAATATAAAATGTTTAAAAAAATTAATACATAATAAAACAAAGTAAAAGAGAAAAAAATTACATATCAAAATACATTAAATATTACTTAAAAATATAGAAATCAAATTAAGGAAATGCCTGAACAAACAAATATGCCTTAAGAAGCTTTCTAAATATTTTTATATCATCGCACTCTCCCCTTATCCCCGGTAACTGTCACCTTTTTGTTGCATTTGGCAGTCTGCGGGTCCATCCTGCAGACCACTGCTCTTACCTCCAACCTTGTGCCCTCAGCAGATGCTTCTGACGCCAGGGCATGTTCCTGAATGACTGTGCAGCCAACCACTGCATTTGAGAGGACTAGCATGGTTGACTGAGCAACTTCGGCACCGGGCTGTCATAGGCATGGATGCGCCCGCCCAACTTCCTGAAACTTAAAGGGCCTGTGACGGGAACTTCCCCACGGTACCCACTGACATCAGGGCTCTCTTCCCCTGCACTCCCCATCTCGGCAATAGTTTGCCTCTTTGGAGTAGTGCTTTGCCTCCACATTCTTCACCCTGACGTCTGTTCCTGGTTCCTATTTTTCTTCATCTTCTTCCTGAGTCCTTGGCTTCCTGGTTAGTCCTCCTTGTCCACCTCCCAGTGTTCCTCCTTGTTCCTGTGGCTTCTCGTCCTTCGTTGTTCCTTCTCCTCAGTTTGAACTTATGGTCCCAGCTTGGACTTGACACTGCTTGACCTCCACCTGCCTCTGATCTCCACTTGCTTATCGTTGTTGACTGATCTTCACTTGGCCTGATCCTTTGCCTGGACCTCGACCCTGAGTGTAATCTGCCCACCTCTGACCTCAGCCTGAACCTGACTGTGATTGCCTGCTGCCTGTCCAGACTGCTGCTTGACCTGATTCTGTCTTCTCTTAATGTGCTGGCCCACATCACCTTCTACGCAATGGATCTTCACCTCTACAGCGGCCTGCGCCTGAGTCCAGCTGGCCCCAGCACCAGAGGGCTCAACCTAACGGGAACGAGGGCTAGTCTTTTTGAAGCTCCTGTTTAGCCTCCAATTCAGCCAGCTTCGCCTGCTGACGGTGGGGTCCTGCAGGGCTCCTCCTTGCAGGTTGCACCAACTCCCCCTCAGCACAAGGGTCCACTTCTGCAATACTTTTCTTTTCTCCATTCCTGGTCTTCCTTTCTTCTCTCCCCAACCTTGGTCCCCTCTCTCTCTCTCCTTTTCCTGTCCCCATCCCTGAGATATTCTTTCTCTACTGATGCTTGAGATTTCTTTTCCTCATCCAATAAATATATTGGATGAGGATGGTTTCACTTTTATCTGCTCCAGCCTCACTCTTACCCCTTTCCTTCTTTTTCCTGCAAACTATCTTGGAGGGGAGGGCCCAGAGCATGAAGCAGAGAGATAAGTTGCAGGGCTGCTGAATCAGTCCTGCAAGCACTGTAGCTTCCTTCAGATGATTGAATTAGCATGGGGGAGCTTCAAACATGCTGATTGTGTGGCAAGTTATAAATTATGTGGCAACAGGTTACTTATGCATTTTCTCCCTCTGGAGAGAATGCGGGCACTGATTATGTCATTTTATAGGACCTTCAGGAATGGCCCTTTATTAGAGATTATCCAAACACTGTGCCTTATACATTAAAAAGTGTATAACAATGTTTGCAAACCACTTTTCAATTGTTAACCTTTTGTCTGAAAATACATGTTCATTATATCATTAAATAGGTCAGTCTAAAGTGTGTGCTGGTGGTTTTTTTGTTTTCCAAAGAGAAATGTGGAAAGATGTGTGAAACCCCTTTTTCAATGAGTACCTGGAATGTGGGGTTCAGGGTTTGCCAGGGCCACAGGCTCTCTCTATCTCTCAGTCCACAACCCCTGGGGTGCTGGGGTTCTTCTGGCAGGTGGGGAGGGGGAGGGAGAAGTAAAACTTCCAAGGCTCAAGCTTATGTTTAGTAGTACATGGCGGATATAGCATTCCATGCTATTTCCATGAGCCCACTAAAGCCAAATTTGTATCTGATGTTGTTTTGTTAGCATGCATATACACACCAAAATCTTCAGGGACTGGTATTCTGTGCATGCTAGATCCTTGGGGTGAATTTTCAGAACATTTATGTATGTAAAATTAATATATATGCACATAAGTAGCTTGTAATTGTGTACATGCTATTTTAAAACATCAAAAGTATGTGCATGTTTTCGGTCTTGCACACACATTTCTAAGGGCATTCTGGGGCGGGGCTAAGAACTATACACACAAGTTATGCACGAACATTTATTAACCGATTCACGTAATTTTACATCTGCTAATTATCTTGCGCAACTGATATCAGACTTGTGTACTTTTTTACAGTTTAATGGGTGGTAGGTCAGGGTGTACTGGGGGGAATTCAGAGTGAAGAACTAGAAGGATCTTGATGACCTGGAGAAAGACTGGGTGAACTGGTGATTTCAATTGCACCATGTTTTTAAATATACCAATTTCTGCATGTAAATGGGGTTTTATGTGAGCAAATCATGATTTTTTTTAATGTGTAAAATATGTGCCCTTCGGGAGGTGGAGTTTCAAGATGGCCACCTGCTAGATGCGCGCTTCAGAGTTCCCGCGGTTTGCGTCATTGAAAACTTTTCTTGAGGTTTGACTATGCCCCCAAAACGGAAAGGTAAAATGAGGGTTTTTCCCTCAACTCCCTCACTACCAGCGGGTCAACGATCGATCATAGAGAGCGCACAACTTTACCTTAAAGAGGAGAAGCTGATCCCCGCTGACGAGACCGGAGAGGAAGCCGCCACTGCATCGGGGGAAATTTCACTCAGCCCTCCAATACTAAGGAGTCCCCAGGCTATTTCATCCCTCATACCGCCGGATGCTGCATTGGGAGCCCCTGGATTACAGACCTCGGAGGAGACCATGGAGGGAGCAGTGGCATTTGTGGAAACGGAAGTTGGAACATCAAAGTTTGGAGGTAACCTATCTCGAGGTGCGGCTGGAGGATCGGAGATAGGACAGCGCGATGACTGTAAGACTGTTCCTGTTATAAATATAAATGAAGAAATAACATCTTTAGAGCAAGAGAGCCGACCAGAGATTGTGATGCTGCCCAAGCCACCTGTGGTTACTTTGGATGCAATTTGGGAATTTATGGCCCAGCAAAATGTGGCCCTTCAGACCAGTATGGCGCAAATTACCCAAATTTCCACCAGAATTGACAGTGTGACACTGGACCACAATAGTAGAATGAATGAGCATGGAAATAAGATTCAAACAATTGAGAGCCAGCTTAAAGATATTCAAAAAGGCCAAATGCACATTTTACTCTCAACACGCTTTCTTAAAACTCCCAATACATTTGCATTTCATTAGCTTACTGCATCAGGAGTTAAAAAAAAAAAAAAAACAACATTCATCTGGGGGTTAAAAATGTCTGCTGAGGCATGAGGTCCAAGATGGCTGAATGGTAAGATGCACGAGAGCGTCTCTCTCCTTAACTTTACCTTCTTACATGCCTCACTCACGCCGCAAGAAGAGGGTGAGGGAGCGCCTTGCTCTGGAGACACCCCCCCCCCGCCTCAAGCGGTCTTTGGTCCTATGGATGCTCACCTGCGTCGGGGAGCAGAAACTCCGGCTGTAATCTTGCTGGTCGTGGAATGGAGGGAAGAAGAGTCCGGAGACGGCCCTGAGCATTTGATGTCATCATCACCGGAGAATAGACAGCCTCCACTAAATCCCGCGCTGAAACGTGCTGGTCAACTGCGGGAGGAACCGGAGGCACTGGAACTGAGTGCCGTGCAAGTTTCTTCTCCAGAGCCCGTGTTGACGGGGGGAACTGTTTCAGCGTTGCACCACCTAGAACGGGACGGAGGAGAAGCTACACCTGAAGCTGAACTGCAGCCACAGGGAGTGGAGACACTGGAGCAAGCTTCTGGAGGACGCAAGACTTTTGGACAAATTTCTGAGCTGGTAAGGCCCCAGTGTTTTTCGTTGGAAACAATTTGGGAAGCTATTAAAGAAACTAATAGAAACATTTCTCTACAAATTCTACAAATTGATAAAAAAGTGGAAAAATTGGAAGTTCGAGTGACTAAAATAGAAAAGGAACAAGATGGGAATCAACAAAAACTACAAGCCTTGGAGGTTAATGTTGTAAGTGTAAAAAACTTACAACATGAAATGCTGAAAGAGAATGAAATTCTACAACAAAAATATGAAAATCTAGATAACCAAACTAGAGTAAGAAACCTTTGATGTATAAATTTCCCCAAATTGCCATATAGTACCCCAAAAGAGAGCTGGAGGAGATATATGATGGAGATTTTAAAAATCCCAGAAGAAACATTACCTATTTTATCAAAAGCTTATTATATACCATCGAAGAAGAGAATACAGACTGGCATGGATGATTTTCAAACTTTAACCCCAAGGGAAACATCAGTATTGGACATATCTGCAGTCCTTGAACAATCAGATCGAGCTACAGCGGTTTCTGCGACTTTAATTGTAGTAATTTTGTTAGAATCTGATAGGGAGTGGGTCCTTAAAAAGTATTTTTCCCATAGAACAGAAACTTTCATTGGCCACAAGGTTCAGATTTTTCCTGATCTCTTAAGGGCAACCCAGAAGAGTAGGCAACAATTTCTTATTTTGAAACCTCAGGTTTTGCAGCTGGGTTGTTTATTCCTACTAAAATTTCCCTGCAAGTGCTTAATCAAGCACCAAGATAATTCATTCCTATTTTTCCAACCATCACAATTAATTTCGTTTATTTTAAGTAGGAAGAATGTTTCTGTTCCTGTTTCTTCTCCCTAGTGACTAAATGTTAACTTCAATAGATGTAACTTGTCTATCATAAAGTATATTGTATCCCCAAATACCATGAATTTGTAATATTGCCTTTAAGGTTGAGTTAATTTTGGACCCAATTAGAGGGCTTGAGATGTGCTTAGAAGCTTGTGGAATGGTTTATTTACTTATTACAGAAATGTGTCGGTGATTAAGAATCTTTAATATCTTAGAGGAGAATTAAATTGTTATATTTGTGATATTGTATTATAAGAGTGACTAAGCATGTATTTCCGTTCAAGTTTATAATACTTGAAATTATTGTAAAAAATTGATAAATAAAAAATAATTAAAAAAAAAAAGATATTAAAAAAATACAGTCATGTGTGACTCAAGACTGCACCATTCTTAATAGAAAGACTGAACTGTTGGAAAATCATCTTAGGAAATTTAATTTAAGACTGTTGAATTTCCCAAAGATTATAGGAGAGTTACCTAGGGTAACTCTCAGAAAATATAGGAGTGAGATATTACATATTACCCCTGAAACATACCTGCCTTAAATAAAGTTTATTTTTTGCCTTATTCTCGCTCAAGGGATAATAGAAACAATCAACTTGATATAGGGAATTTAACAGAATTTCTGGAGTCCTCAAATATTGAAATTGTGGAGAAAGCCACATAAGAACATAAGAAATTGCCATGCTGGGTCAGACCAAGGGTCCATCAAGCCCAGCATCCTGTTTCCAACAGAGGCCAAAACCAGGCCAAAACCAGGCCACAAGAACCTGGCAATTACCCAAACACTAAGAAGATCCCATGCTACTGATGCAATTAATAGCAGTGGCTATTCCCTAAGTAAAATTGATTAATAGCCAATGGACTTCTCCTCCAAGAACTTATCCAAACCTTTTTTGAACCCAGCTACACTAACTGCACTAACCACATCCTCTGGCAACAAATTCCAGAGCTTTATTGTGCGTTGAGTGAAAAAGAATTTTCTCTGATTAGTCTTAAATGTGCTACTTGCTAACTTCATGGAATGCCCCCTAGTCCATCTATTATTCGAAAGTGAAAATAACCGAGTCACATCTACTCGTTCAAGACCTCTCATGATCTTAAAGACCTCTATCATATCCCCCCTCAGCCGTCTCTTCTCCAAGCTGAATAGCCCTAATCTCTTCAGCCTTTCCTCATAGGGAAGCTGTTCCATCCCCTTTATCATTTTGGTTGCCCTTCTCTGTACCTTCTCCATCGCAACTATATCTTTTTTGAGATGCGGCGACCAGAATTGTACACAGTATTCAAGGTGTGGTCTCACCATGGAGCGATATAGAGGCATTATGACATTTTCCGTTCTATTAACCATTCCCTTCCTAATAATTCCTAACATTCTATTTGCTTTTTTGACTGCTGCAGCACACTGAGCTGACGATTTTAAAGTATTATCCACTATGATGCCTAGATCTTTTTCCTGGGTGGTAGCTCCTAATATGGAACCTAACATCGTGTAACTACAGCAACGGTTATTTTTCCCTATATGCAACACCTTGAACTTGTCCACATTAAATTTCATCTGCCATTTGGATGCCCAATCTTCAAGTCTTGCAAGTTCCTCCTGTACTGTATCACAATCTGCTTGTGATTTAACTACTCTGAATAATTTTATATCATCTGCAAATTTGATAACCTCACTCATCGTATTCCTTTCCAGATCATTTATATATATATTGAAAAGCACCGGTCCAAGTACAGATCCATGAGGCACTCCACTATTTACACTTTTCCACTGAGAAAATTGACCATTTAATCCTACTCTCTGTTTCCTGTCTTTTAACCAGCTTGTAATCCACGAAAGGACATCACCTCCTATCCCATGACTTTTTAGTTTTCGTAGAAGCCTCTCATGAGGGACTTTGTCAAACGCCTTCTGAAAATCCAAATACACCACATCTACCGGTTCACCTTTATCCACATGTTTATTAACCCCTTCAAAAAAATGAAGCAGATTTGTTAGGCAAGATTTCCCTTGGGTAAATCCATGTTGACTATGTTCCATTAAATCATGTCTTTCTATATGCTTTACAATTTTGTTCTTGAGAATAGTTTCCACTATTTTTCCCGGCACTGAAGTCAGGCTCACTGGCCTATAGTTACCTGGATCACCCCTGGAGCCTTTTTTAAATATTGGGGTTACATTGGCCACCCTCCACATTTTTAATTTCCTTTATCTATGAAAATGATGTGGGGTTAATTATGAGGAAATATTTCCAGAATATGGGGGCCCATTTTATGGGTCAATTTGTTCAGATCTTCCCCGATCTGGCAAAGGCCACACAGGAGCACAGGAAAGCTTTCCTGTCACTTAGACAGAAAACAAGAGCATTGGGAGCTAATTACCAACTAAGATACCCGTGCAGATATATCATCAAGTTTAATAACAATACGTATATTTTCCTGACCCCAGAACAGCTAAAGTTGTGGCTTAATTCCCAAAAAAGGGTAGTGAATCCCTAGTAAGTCCTATAACTTAGTACTAATGTAAAAGGTAAAGTTTAGCAGGCTATTGGTATTTTCCTGTATTTTTTTTTCTTACTCCACCCCCATAGATAGATACTAGTGGACTAATTTAAAATTGTTATTTTTTCTTATTTGTGGTGATTGGTGTAATGATGTCAAAATATATATATTTCGAAAATTACTGAAAATTTCTGTGCAAAGATTATAAATGCTTTGTAAATATTTGAAAATTTAATAAAAAGAAAATTAAAAAAACAATATATATATATGCCCTTATGTTTTTAAAACAGGTAGAGAAAGTATGCACTTTCAATGCATTGCTGCTATTCACGTATATTTGGGGGTAAACATACGTATTATGTAATCTGCATGTCCCTCATATGTGCAAGCTATAAAATACTGTCCTAGATTTCCGCACGGTCATATATACATGTATATGGGGCTATATAAAGTTGTTTGAAAGTTATTCTCTGAAAAGTGAATTTTCAAAACTTGCTCCCATAAAAATTAGCATTTTCGCATGTAAAATAGCATGTCCTCACCCCCAACAAAAAAAGTACAGAAAAAGGAGTGAAAAAAATATCAAAGATGAAAATAACCCTTCTTGTGTTAAAACACCACAACTGTAATATCCACAACCCACTGTTAATATGATAATATAATAATTAATCACACATCATAGTCTAACTTAAAGATTGAATATGGGACCATTATAAGAATGGGCTAATCACACTGTTGAAAGCTGTCAATGTAACTGTTGTGTTCCTCAGCCATGGTAGCCCACAACTGCAGTCCTCTACCTTGCCCGCGATGGCGAACCGCTGCGGGAGTCCCGGGGGAAGGCCCTGACTCGAGGCCCGTCACTCCGGCACGGGTCCCTGTGCTGCTCGCCGCAGGGGGAGCCGTCCTTGCTCCCCCCTCGCGGCGTCCAGCAGCGATTTCCTCCGTGGAGGAAATCCAAGATGGCCGCCGCCATCTTTAGGCACGAGGCCGCACCTCCTTGACACATTTAAAGGGACCTGATCCCTTTAACCAGCTTCAGCTGTTCTCTATCAGCCAGAGCAGGGGAAGTATAAAGGGTGGCTTCCTCTGCTCATTCCTTGACTTGGCAACGTCCTTTGTTCGTCAGATCTGCTTGCTTCAGTGAGTCTTCCTGTGCTTTGGATCCTCATTCCTGTCTTCTCTTGGAGTTCCTGGTTCCTGACTTTGGATTGGCTAGCGGTGATTCCTGGTATTGATTTTGGATTGGCAAGCGGTGATTCTCTGGTGTGTGACTTTGGACTGGCAAGTGGTGATCCCTCGGTGTGTGACCTTGGACTGGTAAGCGACGACCCTCTGGCACTTGACCTCGGACTCCTTCTTGACCACCGTCTCCAAGGGCCCGCCTAAGTCCCAGCGGCCCGAGTCCCTACGGGCTCCTCCTGGGGGGACCACGGCTTCCAGGGTGAAGCTTCAGTCAGCCCTTGCACCGAACTTCTTGACCTCTCAAAGGTCTGCCTAAGTCCCAGCGGTCCGGGTCCCTACAGGCTCCTCCTGGGGGGACCGGGGACTTCCAGGGGCGAAGACACACTTCCATTCTTCACCTCACGACTCTTCGTCTGCCTTCACAGTCACCTCTGTCTCCTGTGCCGAGGGTCAGCTGGTCACATCTTCTGTTCCTGCCTCGCCACCCGACGGGAAAACCTACGGACCATCATCCCAAGGTATTCCATCCTCCCATCCGCTCAAGGGTTCACAAGCCTGAGCATAACAGTAACACATGGTTACTAGCCCTCAAATTTAATCATTGGTCCTGAAATATACAGCCTTGTCATTTTTTTCTTTTTTGAAATATGCAATTAAAATAACCCACATGGTAAGTGATACATGGGTAAGTAAGCATATGCAAGCAAACTTGCGAGTGTGAAAAAAGGTGCTGGTACAGGGGCATTCTTCATCAGGGCCAACAGTTACACATATAAGTTACTATTTTAGATCCTGCAAAAGCAATGTGCTTCAGTAGATTACTTGCATATATTTACACCTGCTAATTATCTGGTGTAAGTGAGAATAAAAGTCTTTACTGTCAAATATGACTGGGTAATTATTGTGGGTAAACTGGGGGGAGTTTAGGCTGAAGAACCAGGCTCGATAAGCTGAAGATAGGCCGGGTGAACTGGCAGACTAAATGGTCCTATTTCGTGCCCAATAGCGCCACCTTTCACGGTGGCGCTATTGGGCCATTGACCAAACTACCATCTGCACCAGAACTAGCACTACTGTTTGCATAACACATCTTCCGCATTCATGGACTTCCGCAGGCCATTGTCTCAGATCGAGGTCCGCAGTTTACGGCCCGATACTGGAAGGCTCTATGTAAAAAGTTTGAAGTGCAACTCAGTTTCTCTACAGCATTTCAACCCTAGAGCAATGGTCAAACAGAGCATATGAGTCGCTCCCTAAAGACATTTCTTCGGGCTTTTGCTAATGACAAACAAGACAACAAGGGTGGAGTTGTTACCCTGGGCCGAGTTTTCCTATAATAACCAAATTCACTCTGCTACTGGGAAATCTCCTTTTCAAGCAGTATATGGGAAACAACTCAAGCCACCACTATCCTTGTCTGTGTCCGTACCATCACCAGCAGCCCAGTTGTCAGCTCAGCAGTTACATGGACTCTGGAATTCCATTCAAAGTAAACTCACTACTGCGGCCAAAACTGCTAAAAAGCATGCCGACCAGCATCGTTGATCAGCACCTGTATTTCTTCCAGGGAACAGAGTCTGGCTCAGCACGAAAAATATTCACCTCAGGCTGCCTTCTAGGAAGCTAGTGCCTAAATATTGTGGACCATTCTGAGTGGCAGAACGAATTGGGATGGTATCCTATCGCTTACGCTTGCATACTACGTTACGCATTCACAATGTATTCCATGTCTCCCTCCTTAAACCGGTAGTTCTCTCTCGGTTTCATCGAAGACCTCCTGATGCAGCGGCGACCCCTACTGCTGATGATCCCACATACCAGGTTCGAGAGGTCCTTGACATTCATTTCAACTGTCGCTGGGAGTACTTGCTGGCTTGGGAAGGTTGTGGTGCTGAGGACAACACCTGGGAGCCTGCTCGCAACATCCTAGACAAGTCTCTCTTGCGTCACTTCCACTTGGATCATCCTGGTAAACCGGGTCCCTTGAACAGGGGGCGTAAGGGAGGGGGTACTGTTGCGGTCCCGGTTGCTAGCCTAGCGACTGGGTCCTTACCTGATTTCCTCCGCTCCAGGCCGCATCGGGAACCGCGTGTTTCGGGCCTTCTGGGCCACGTTGCAGTGGTGTCTCCATGAGGGAGACGCCGCCAAGGCCCGATCCTGACTCTGCCCCCTCTGAGGCACGCACGTGCGCAAAGAGGGACTTTTTAAAGGTCCAGCACCTGGAAGTGCTGGACAGCCCCCTGGATGACGTCAAACGTCGGCAAAGTATTTAAGCCGGCGTCTGCCTGCATGGAGCTGCCTTGCAACGAGGTCTCTCTGTTAGAGTGTCTAGTTGCATTCCTGTTGTCCCTGCGATGGTTCCTGCTGTTCCTGAATCCGTTCCTGCTGTTCCTGGATCCGCTCCTGCTGTTCCTGTGCCAGCTTCGGCTGCTCTTGATCCAGCCCTTGGTTTGTTACTCTGGTTCCTGACTCCGGCTTGCTTCCGACTCTCCGTGCCTGCTGCCTGCCTCAACTTCTGGACCATCTTCTCAACTCTTCTCACTTCCGTCTCCTAAGTCCCAGTGGTCCGGATCCCTACGGGCTCCTCCTGGGGGGGATCTCGGATCTCCAGGGTGAAGACTCCACCTGTGCCACTGCTGTAGTATTGCCTCCCAGCCTACCTTCTTCAGCAGAGCCTTCTATTCCGCCAGGCCGGCCCAAGGGTCCACCGTCCAGTTTGCAACACCAGTCAAAAAAAAAAAGGCTTTGTGGGCCCATTTTCAAAAAAAAAAAAAAAAAAAATTAACTATATCTCAAGTCAGCTGATTCGTGTAAGGGAGACGAGAATAGATCCCAAGCTTTATTCATCAACAGGAAAACAAATTGAAATTGTAATCCAAAATCTCCACAAACCCTGGAACCTCAACAGATAGTGTTCCCTGATCCTAAAGCCAGCTTCGGGTCAATAATAAGCCAGTTTACTGGCCCTTGAATCTTCATCTTCTTTGGAGCACTCGAGTAAGCCTCTAATATTCTCTCTATACCACACAAACAGATCAACATGCTTCTTGGTTTCCCTATCCCTATACATCACCATGTTTGCCATGGCGAATACTCCATACCAATCATCAAGAATCAACGTAAACATCAAACTAAGCCTCTCCCACAACACTACAACCGTCATCAAAGGCTAATTCCAATAATGATTTCACCAATCACACAATTCCTCGGCCTTTCTCTGTTATCTCTTACTCTATTCAATGCTCAATCACTTTAAAAAAAAACTCATATCTTAAACGACTACCTTACTGAAGTAAACCCAGATATCTGTGCAATCACAGAAACGTGGTTTAAACCTTCAGATTTAGCTCTGTTAAATCAACTACCAACTCAGCTTTATGATTTTTTCTCCATATCTAGAACCAAAAGAAAGGGAGGAGGTCTGCTTCTCGCAGCCAAGAAAGGTCTAAGAATATCTTTACAACATTCATATACCACATCAAAATTAGAGCTCTCTTTCTTTAAATCTGATCATTTACAAATTGGCCTAATCTACGCTCCACCAGGATCTTTAGATTCTGACCCTTCACCAGTCATTGAACTCTCTGCCAAATACTTCAACCCAGACAAACCTGCCATCTTACTGGGTGATTTCAACTTACATGTCGATGCTTCACCACAATCCCCAAATTGTGTTACCCTACTCTCGGCTCTCAACTACATGGGCTTCACACAAATTATAAAAGCCCCTACCCACAAAGCAGGTCACACTTTAGACCTTATTTTCATTAATCAGTGCATCTCAAACACAAATACAATCACATGTTCACCTGTCCCTTGGTCGGACCATCAAATCATCAACACGACCTTCAAGCTTTCACAACATCCTCCACTTTCGTTCCCAAAAAACACTATTCAATTCAGGAAACCTTGTTCTACAGACCTTCTCATCAATCAGTTCACTAATGAATTATCACATCTCGATCTCTCCAACGCATCTACAGCCACCATCTCATGGTGCAACATCACCAAAAAGATCGCAGACATTACCTGCCCTTCCATCACAAAAGTAGTACAACCTTCGCCAGACAACAGGAAACCCTGGTTCACCCCAGAACTGAAGCTGCTTAAACAAGAGCTAAGAAATAAAGAACACACTTGGAGGAGAAACCCATCCCCCACAACATTAGCTATTTATAAAACCTCCCTCAATGCTTATAGGATCACCATACTGAGAACAAAGAGAGATTTTTTCTCAAAAAAAATACATCATTTCATATTTGATTCAAAAGCACTTTTCTCCTACGTTTCAGCTCTCACTAAACCATCACCTCCTACCATTCCTGATGATCAAGCACTCAACAAAGCATCAGAACTAGCAGAATACTTTAAGGATAAAATTGACAAACTGACTATCTCTTTCTCATCATCTTTTTCATATCCCCCTTTCCCTCACATTACCTCACCTCAACTAAATACAACGCTGGAAACTTTCGAGACCACTTCAGCACTTGAGATAGAAAACATACTTAAAAAAATGAAACCGTCATCTCATCCCTTAGACACAATTCCTACTAACCTTCTCATCGCAATAAGAAACTCCATATCAAAACCAATTGCAGACATCATTAACTGCTCTCTCTCCCAGGGTCTAGTTCCTGACCAACTTAAATTAGCCATTCTCAAACCTCTACTTAAAAAACCTAACCTTCCAACCACAGATCCAGCTAACTTCCGCCCAATAGCTAATCTGCCATTGATCGCCAAAATTATGGAAAAGATAGTCAATAAACAACTATCTGAATATTTGGAAGAAAACAACATTCTTGTATCTTCCCAGTATGGCTTTCGGAAATCGTTAAGCACTGAATCTCTCCTTATCTCTCTTACCGATTCTATTCTATCTAATATGGACAAAAAACAACCACATCTTTTGATACTACTAGATCTCTCTGCAGCCTTTGACACTGTCAACCATTCATCTCTATTAAAATGTCTGGCAGATATAGGCATTAAAGGAACAGTCTTCAGCTGGTTCAAATCCTTCCTAGCAAATAGACAATTCAAAGTAAAGATTAACAACAAAGAATCACAACCGATCCCTTCCAACCGGGGGGTCCCTCAGGGTTCCTCCCTTTCCCCTACCCTCTTCAACATTTACCTCTTACCTCTATGTCATCTACTTACTAAACTAAACCTAACTCACTATCTCTACGCGGATGACATCCAGATACTCATCCCAATCTCAGAATCCTTACAAAAAACCTTGGCTCACTGGAACAATTGTTTGCAACAGATCAATCATCTTCTCTCCAGCCTTTGCCTCATTCTTAACAACAACAAAACTGAGATCCTAATCATCAATCAAGACATCAACATCAAACTTCTAAACCCAGCTGACCTACTCAACTCATCCACTCCCATATTAAATCACTCACCACATGTTCGAGATCTAGGTATCATGCTAGACAATCAGCTCAATTTTAAAAAAATTCATAAGCACAACCACCAAAGACTGTTTTTATAAGTTACAAGTCTTAAAAAAATTGAAGCCTCTTCTTTATTTCAACGATTTTCGGATGGTCCTACAAGCCATTATTCTATCAAAAGTCGACTATTGCAATTCGCTTCTCTTTGGCCTTCCATATTCATCCATCAAACCCCTCCAAATGCTACAGAACTCTGCAGCCAGAATCCTTACCAATACGAATAAAAGAGATCACATCACCCCCATTCTCAAGCTCCTCCACTGGCTGCCTATAAAGCAAAGGATCCTATATAAAGTACTCACCGTAATTCATAAATCCATTCACAATATCTCTCCTCTTCAATTATGTAACCAACTACGCCCTCACTCCTCCTCTAGACCCATCAGAGGAGCATATAAAGGCACACTCTATGTACCTTCAACAAAATCCTCGCATCATAAACGTGCCATATCTACAGCAGGCCCCATTCAATGGAATGCGCTCCCACCAGACATTCGGCTTGAGTTCTGCCACTCTTCATTCAAAAAAAAACTTAAAACCTGGCTCTTTAGCCAAGCTTTTCCAGGACCATGATCATCATTTTTTCCCCTCCAACCAGCAAGAACATATCTTCTTCACAAACCCCCATTTTCCATACCACTACCTACTTCGGTATCTAATCTCTTGCTGCAGGACACTTGAGACTTTCTCACTTATACGTTATAATTTTTATGCTCAATAAGACCTGTCAACTTAATTGTTTAAGTCTTTTTTTTTTTTTTTTTTTTCTCCTTTATCTTTTGGTCATCAATGTTACAACGTTATTGTTAAATTTTGAACTTATGTACACTGTTCCAAGTTTCATAACCTTGTTCTATGTAATGCCTTTTGGCAATTTTCATGTTCTGTTTCAATGTAAACCGATGTGATCTTTATTTCATATAGGAACACCGGTATATAAAAATCTAAAAATAAATAAATAAATAAATCTCAAAGAGGTACAATTATATTTTTTTTTATGGCCTGTGGGGAGCAGAGCTTCATGCAAAGCAGCATATAGCCTTAAGGGGGCTCCCCTCCCCCAAAGTAAAACTAGCCTGGTAGGCTAGTTTCCCCTTACCTCAGGTCCTGATCCCTAGCCCAGAGCCCCTTGGAGGCCGAAAAATCCCATAGTGGCAAGGCTTTTAGAAGCCTTACCCTCTTATGACCCTTTCAATAATGTTTATTAAAAAAAATCCTGCTCTGCTCCCTGCATCTTCTCCCCAAGCTCCCATCAAATTTACCCAATAGCTTCTATCTCTGGCCACCATTTTCAAAATGGCGCTGGTTGACAGCTCATCCCATTCACTTCCTTGCATGTGGCTAGCATGTAAACCTGGGGGTGGGAGTTGTGGGGGAGATTGTTGGAAGGATGGACATGTGGAAAGTAAAGTTGAATATATTTATGAACATTTTTTAAAGGGCCATAACAGGGCAGGGCTTGAGGATGGTGTTACGAATGGGCTTAGGTCAGGAGTCATGAACACTACTAACAGGGGTGTCTCAGGGTGGAGAGAGGCAGGGCTGTAGGCAGGGCTGCAGAAGAGTCTAGATGCTGGCTGGAGATATGTGACTGAACTGGGGAAACAAGACTGACAAAGAACTGAACAGACAAACCAGGACAGCACTAACACTGAACATGAAACACATAAGCCCAAAGGCAGCAGAACAAGGCAAAAGGCCCGAAGGCCACACACACACAGCAAGGTAGGGCAGAAGGCCCGAAGGCCATAGACACACAGCAATGCAAGGCAGAAGGCCCTAAGGCTACACACAGCAGGCTGAAGGCCCATAGGCCACACACACACAGCAAGGGAAGGCAGAAGGCCCAAAGGCCACACACACACAGTAATGCAAGACAGAAGGTCCTAAGGCTACACACAGTAGGCTGAAGGCCCGTAGGCCACACACACACAGCAAGGGAAGGCAGAAGGCCTGAAGGCTATACACACACAGTAATGCAAGGCAGAAGGCCCTAAGGCTACACACAGTAGGCTGAAGGCCAGTAGGCCACACACACACACAGCAAGGGAAGGCAGAAGGCCCGAAGGCCACACACACACAGTAATGCAAGGCAAAAGGCCCTAAGGCTACACACAGTAGGCTGAAGGCCCGTAGGCACCACACACACACACAGCAAGGGAAGGCAGAAGGCCCGAAGGCCACACACACACAGTAATGCAAGGCAGAAGGCCCTAAGGCTACACACAGTAGGCTGAAGGCCCGTAGGCCACACACACACAGCAATGCAAGGCAGAAGGCCCTAAGGCTACACACAGCAGGCTGAAGGCCCGTAGGCCACACACACACAGCAAGGGAAGGCAGAAGGCCCGAAGGCCACACACACACACACACAGTAATGCAAGGCAGAAGGTCCTAAGGTTACACACAGTAGGCTGAAGGCCCGTAGGCCACACACACACAGCAAGGGAAGGCAGAAGGCCCTCAGGCTACACACAGTAGGCTGAAGGCCCGAAGGCCACACACACACAGTAGGCAGAGGCCCGTAGGCCACACACACACAGTAGGCAGAGGCCCGTAGGCCACACACAGCAGGCAGAGGGCCCGTAGGCCACACACAGCAGGTGGAAGAGGCTAGAGCAGGAAGCCCAGACGAGCTCAATGCTGAAGCCCCAAGGGAACTGCTAGGCAGGGTTATAAAGGGAAGTCTGGGATATGGAGTAGACAGAGAGGGAGGACTGTGTCAGCCAGGAGAGCATGCTCGTGGGGGACCTCTGGTGGTGAGGCAGCTACATAGCAGCCATGGTCGTAACACTACCCCCCCTTCAAGGCCTCCTCCTCCTCCTGGATTACAACCCTGCAGGGAACACTGCGTAATGGCAAATCCAAAGTCCTTCTGAGATGGTGTGACAAATATAGCCCCTTCCTGGGATGGCAGAGCAATGCTAAGTCCGTTCAGGGGCGGGTGGGTACGGCGAAACCCCCCCTGGGGCGAAATGACAGTCTTAGACTCCTCCTGGGGCAGTATGGTAGGCTCAGACCCTTCCGGGAACAGTGCAACCAGTCCAGACCCTTCCTGTGGCAGCTGTGCAGGCTCAAACCCCTCCCAAGGCAGCACGGCCGGCTCAAACCCCTCTTGGGGCAGGAGGGCAGGGTCAAACTTCTCCTGGGGCAGAAAAGCAGTCTCAAGCCACTCCTGGGGCACAGCGGTAAGTCCAAACCCCTCCTGGGGCGGCAGGGCAGGCTCCAACCCCTCCTGGAGCAAAGCGGTAAGTCCAAACCCCTCCCGGGGCGGCAGGGCAGGCTCCAACCCCTCCCGGGGTGGCACGGCAGACTCAAGCCCCTCCCGGGCGGCACGGCAGGCTTCAACCCCTCCTGGGGCAAAGAGGTAAGTCCAAACCCCTGCTGGGGTGGCAGGGCAGGCTCAAGCCCCTCCGGGGGCAGCAGGGTAGGCTCAAGCCCCTCCGGGGGCACAGCGGTAAGTCCAAGCCCCTCCTGGGGCGGCACGGCAGGCTCAGGCCCCTCCCGGGGTGGCACGGCAGACTCAAGCCCCTCCCGGGCGGCACGGCAGGCTTCAACCCCTCCTGGGGCAAAGAGGTAAGTCCAAACCCCTGCTGGGGCGGCAAGGCAGGCTCCAACCCCTCCTGGGGTACAGTGGTAAGTCCAGGCCCCTCCCGGGGCGGCATGGCAGGCTCAGGCCCCTCCCGGGATGGCACGGCAGGCTCAAGCCCCTCGCGGGGTGGCACGGCAGGCTCAAGCTCAAGCCCCTCCTGGGGCAAAGCGGTAAATCCAAACTCCTTCTGGGGCGGCAGGGCAGGCTCAAGTCCCTCCTGGGGCACAGTGGTAAGTCCAAGCCCCTCCTGGGGCAGCAAGGCAGGCTCCAACCCCTCCCGGGGCGGCACGGCAGGCTCAAGCCCCTCCCGGGGCACAGCAGAAAGTCCAAGCCCCTCCTGGGATACTGCGACAGTCTGAGATGGCAGAGTAATGAAGTCAGTTGTGGATTGTTGACCAGTTATGGGAATCATTATGCTGGAGTGAGAGGAGGATAAAGACTGGGCTGTAGAGGACATGGTAAATGAAGACAGATTCTTTAACTCCAGATCATGGTTTCCTGGTTCTATAGTGTGGACTTTCAGGTTAGTGAAGACACAGGCAGTTTTAGAACGTCTTGGGAAGGTGCTTGTTAGTCGTGACTGATGAGCAGCTGTAGGAAGCAGAGTTCTATTATGTTTAATTAGTTCCCTCTGCTTCTGAGACTCTAGCGTGGAAGTCAAAGAAGCCTTTTTTATCAGGAGAGTTTTAGGTTTTTTCTGAAATATGACTTGCTTTTTGGTTATAAGTTTTATGAAATGATGTGCTGGAAATCTCTGTTTGCAAACTGCCAATGGTGAAAACATTCTTAGTTGGGCCAGAAGCAGGACATAGTGTAAAAGATCTGGCTGAGGTATCTAGAGAAACAGATGGCCCGTTAGCTGTGCAGCAGGGGCAGGGTTTGCCTGGAGGCAAAAGGCACGGAATGCAAGAGCAGGTCCACCATCCCTGTCTAGGAGCAGAACAATTTAAGCATTCCTGGTAGACTGAAAAATTTCTTTTCAGACAGCTGCTGCAAGCCCAGTGTTCTTGGTCAGAAAGCTGACAAGCTAAACAGTTCTGGTAAGTTGGATAATTTAGGGTTTGACAGTATGTGCAGGTAAAAAACCATGGAGACTCACCATCTGCATACAGAGTCCTTTCTCTCTCTCCAAATGTGGATGGCTTCGGCATACTGTTACGAATGGGCTTAGGTCAGGAGTTGTGAACACCACTAACAGGGGTGTCTCAGGGTGGAGAGAGGCAGGGCTGCAGAAGAGTCTAGATGCTGGCTGGAGATATAAGTGACTGAACTGGGGAAACAAGACTGACAAAGAACTGAACAGACAAACCAGGACAGCACTAACACTGAACATGAAACACATAAGCCCGAAGGCAGCAGAACAAGGCAAAAGGCCCGAAGGCCACACACACTCAGCAAGGCAGGGCAGAAGGCCCGAAGGCCATAGACACACAGCAATGCAAGGCAGAAGGCCCTAAGGCTACACACAGCAGGCTGAAGGCCCGTAGGCCACACACACACACAGCAAGGGAAGGCAGAGGGCCCGTAGGCCACACACACACACAGCAAGGGAAGGCAGAGGGCCCGTAGGCCACACACAGCAAGGGAAGGCAGAGGGCCCGTAGGCCACACACAGAAGGCGGAAGAGGCTAGAGCAGGGAGCCCAGACGAGCTCGATGCCAAAGCCCCAAGGGAACTGCTAGGCAGGGTTATAAAAGGAAGTCTGGGATATGGAGTAGACAGAGAGGGAGGACTGGGCCAGCCAGGAGAGCATGCTCGTGGGGGACCTCTTGTGGTGAGGCGGCTGCATAGCAGCCATGGTCGTAACAGATGGGACTTCTAGCAGCTATTTGTTTTAGCAGACTTGGAGTCGGTTATTGGGGAGGGAGGAGCCCTGATCCACTAAATAGGGTCTTATGCATTGGAAGGGAGATCTCATGAGGGCCACATGGCACTTTAAGTCATGGCAGCTCTGGATGGGGCTGCCTATTTGCAAAATGTTCTGCATGTTGCAACAGCCAGGGACTTACTACGTTTCTAGACATGGCAATGAGCAGATCATTAGATGCAAAGTTTTGCCAAAGATGCAAATGAGCTCATTTGTATCTGTAGCAAAACTTTGCAAAATATATGCATATAAAGTATTAGTGCACTTGGTACAGGATTTTAAGTATCCCTTTTTGGCAATAAACTTTGGGACCTTTGAAAACATTAGTAATTAATAAAATGAGATCATGGGTTTATGTAATCCTCCCTGTAACAGAGGTTAATGCATCAGTTCAACTCTTGCTGGGTCAGCAGTGTCTGTCTTATTGCTGTTTGTTAAACTTTATGCATTACTGCAGCTCTTTACGCTACATACTGCTCTGGCATGACAAATTAGAATTCTATCAGCATCTAATGCCAAGAGAATATCTTAGCTAGTAAAAATGTCTTTTCACTTTAACTTCCTGATTTTGAATAAAATTTGGATTCATTTCTGTGTGCAGACACAGATTATCTATGCATGTACAGTTTAAGCACTTCTTTTCTGAGCATTGTCTCTACTTTTTAATCTTTTTAAACATAGAAACATGATGGCAAGAAAAGATCAAATGGCCTATCTAGTTTTCCCATTCACACTAACTATTCAGCTTTACAACCCCTATCACCCACTCAGAGATCCCGTGGGCCCGATATTCAGATGCTCCAGCTATCTAGCAGCCACTGAATATCTAGTTATGTTCAGTGGCCACTACATAGCTGGCTAAGTCACTCAGCCAGCTATCTGGCTAGCCAGCTAACTGACTAACTTGGGAGAGGGCAGTGGGAAGAGTGAGGTGGTGATACTTAGCCGGAAAAGGCTAAGTAGTGATATTAAGACTTAGCCGGATAAGTTGTCCGTCTAAGTTAGAATGCTCAATAGCAGGTCTAAACTTAGACAGATAAAACTTATTGGGCTAAGCAGCAACTTCTAAATGGATATTCATTATTCAGCGGTATAATCATGCCGCTGAATATCCTTGTAACATAGCAGAATAAGTATTGACTGGCTAAATTACTTAGTCATGTAGGCTATGAATTTCTACCTCTCTGTTTATATCTCATGATTTCTTGATTCGGCTACTGCCCTTGTCTCCACCATCTCTCCCTGGAGGCTGTTCCATTATTCCACTATCCTGTCTATAAAGAAATATTTCCTTAGATTACTTATGAGTCTTCCTCCTTTCACCTTCTCCCTAGAGCCTCCTTTCCTTTGAAAGAGGTCCATCTCCTATGCATGAAAAGTGCTTCCCCCCGGCCACTAAGAGGGTATAATGTGCTAAGAAATTGAGAACTTCTGTGTTAATAATGTTTATTCATTAACCTTCCAAAAAGAAAGATCATTATGGTATTTTATGTGATGGGAAAGTTCCAGAGGGAGAGAAGGATTGGTATGGTTATTGACATGTAGTACAGCCCCTTTTGGGGCTACACATTAGAGCTGAGGTTTCTCCAGGGTAACATATCAACATGGAGGATGTAGCTGCTAACCCCCTCCTGGGGTTACAGTACTGGAGAAACAGGAGTCAGGTGGGAATACTCTTCAAGGGTCACAAAAAGCCTGAGGGAGAAGTAGAGCAGAGTATGGAATTGAAAGAGAAGTTCAATGAGAAGAGTTTTTCTAACTGTGGCATGAACCTGTAGGACCAAGAGACAAACTCTGCCTAGCTGAAAATTGCCATGGAATTCAGAAGATGACATTTCTGAGAGGGTAAGAGGTGAACCTTCAGTCCATCAGGATATTTGTGAGTACCAAAGCAGAGTGTTTAGAGACTAATGTGGCCTGTGTAGTCCAAAGAGTGGATTTACCAAGTAAACTAATTTTTCCTTGATCTTATGTGGATGTTGCATTTGTGGACCCTATGTCTGAGGCAGGATTGACGCAATCTGCAGGGAGGAGCCCTGCAGGTTGCCACCATTCGCAGACAGACCTGGGCAAAGCAGAAACCAAATGGGACCGTTGCCTAAACCAGCCCTTGTTTCCCTCGGGTTGAACCTTTGGATGCTAGGGCCGGCAGGTCTTAGGTAGGGTCTCTGCTGATGGCAGATGGGAGGACCTTGGATATCTTGCCTCGTAGGCAGGCAGAGGTTCAACGCATCCACGGTCTGGGCGATAGTTGGAGGAGGCTGCGATTAGGTGTATCTGGGAACAGGTAGTGGTCAGAGGCAGGCGGCGGTCAGGCATATCCAGCATCAGGCAGTGATCCGTCCGAGTGGAGAGGAGGGATGGATAGGAAGGGCAGGCAGAAAAGGAGAGAAACAGGCAAGCAACGAAGAAGGAGATGAACACAGAAGACAAATCAGAGACTACTGAAGATAGGCTGGACTGGAGAACTTGAAGACAAGGCCAGAACTGAAGAGCTAAAGACAAGGCTGGGACTGAAGAACTGAAGACAAGCAGAAACAAAGACAAGCAGGAATGAATCAAGATGCTGGAGCAATACCACTATGTCAAGTAGCAACACGCACTATGTCAAGTAGCAACACGCACTATGTCAAGTAGCAACACACACTATGTCAAGTAGCAACACGCACTATGTCAAGTAGCCTGGACCTGTTACTGAGGCGCATTGTCCTTATACAAGGCCTGGGTGCTGACATCATCATTAAGAGTCATCGGTGGGGTGCTGCCGCATTGGGATCATTGGCGGCATCTCACCACATCAAGGGGCGGTGGGCTGGCCCAGGGCTAGAATTGCTGGCAGCATCCTGCTGCTTATGTTGGCAGTGTCCTGCTGCATTTTGGGGTGGGCCTGGAGGCAAGAGTGGTGGTCCATGGGGGTAGCCCGTGGACTGCCAAGTGTAACAGTGGACAGTGTTTGAAATTTTATTTTTGTTTCTGCTCTGTTTCATTTGTGACTACTTAAAAACTTTCACAATAAATCTGTCTATTTTATTGGAGTACAATTTTAGAGTGGCTGTTTGGGTGAGAGTGTGAGTGTCTTGCCTAGTTTTGTCCAGCAGGGTATTCTTCCCCCAGCCCCCGGCCCAAGAGACTATTCCTCACCTTGAAGGAGTTTGTCCTAAGGATCCCCAAGGTATAGAAGGTGACCCCCCTTGGTATAGGGCAGTGATGGTGAACACCAGTTTTCGAGTGCCACATACAGGCCAGGTTTTCAGGATATCCACAATGAATATGCATGAGATAGATTTGGCAATGTGTATGCTACCCCCATGGACCGCCGCTCTTGCCTATCTCATGCATATTCATTTTGGATATCCTGAAAACCTGGCCTGTTTGTGGCACTCGAGGACTGAAATTTGCTATCACTGGTATAGGGGTTGCACATTGAAACTTTGGAGATATTTAAATGTCTTTATCATATCTCCCCATCCCACTTTCCTCTAGGTAACACATGCTTAGATCTTCAAATCTGTCCCCATATATCAGGGATGACCAATTCCAGTCCTCAAGAGCCAGAAGCAGGCCAGATTGTCAGGATGTCCATAATGAATATGCAGGAATAAATTTGCATATAATGGAGGCATTGCATACAAAGCATTGCATACAAAGCTATCTCATGTGGCACTCGAAAACTGACCATTTTAATAACCACCCTCTGGACTGACTCTAACTGGTTCATATCCTTTATAAGATGGTCTCCAGATGAGGTCTCACAAGGGACATACAGGAGCAATATCAGCTTCTTTTTTCTGCTGAACATTTCTCTCCCCATGCACCCAACCATCTTTCTGGTTCTTGTCATTGCCTTAGCCACCTGTTTGGTCAGTTTAATGTAACCCTTTGTCAGGGGGTTTGCCATTTCCCCTAGGGCCATAAAAATATTTGTTAGTAAGGGCTGCTCTTGCCATCCTTCCCCTTCTACCTGCACCTCCCAGGGGGTGAGCTCTTTCTGTGGGGGGAAAGGAAATCCTTTGTGGCCCAGGTGATGGAGTGTCTCTCCTGATATGAATGCACCTTTCTGATAATGTGTTTTTTTCAGAGGCAAACAGGCTGCACTCAGACTGGGTGATCAACTTAAGTTTACTGATTATTTATTTATTTATTTATTTATTTAAAGGCTTTTATATACCGGAGTTCATGCACTTGTGCATACCACTTCGGTTTACACAGAACAAGGAACAGAAAATTACATCAAACAGATTGAACAAGATCAATTTCCAAAAGATCTGTTTCCAAAAGATCTATTTCCAAAAGATCAATCACAGGTCCACAAACATTCCACAAATGAAACTGTACATTTAAACTATTTACCTTGTCTCTCTGCTGGGGCGCTTGTGTCCTTCTCTCTAGCTCCTGGGAGGGTGATTGCCATTGTTTCCTCAGTTGTGCAAACAGCTCAGTAGATTGGGGAATCCTTGGGGGAGCCCCATGCCACAAAAAGTCCAAAATGCAATCTGATGCCCACAGCCTGTGTCCTGATCCCTGTGGGATAAAGATACAGTTGGGAATTTCCCAGGCTTGATGTTACAACCTCAGATCCTCCTTCCTCTTGGTGACCTCTCTGGGAGAGAAACCTGATGCTCAAGTACTGCTCATAGTTCTCTATTTCCTTCAACAATTTGTGCAGAGGGGTCAGAAAAACCTCCACACTAACAAGAAGGGGAAAAATCCAAATGTCTCATGCTGAGTAGTGCTGTCACTGGTCTTACTTCCTCTAGGGAGTAGAGGGGTTGCTCACAGGTCTCTAGTCCCTGCTCTCAGGACTGGAGGGTTTGCCCCTCTCCAAAGCACAGAGCGTTCCTCGGGTCAAGAAAACTTATCAAACACCTGACCAAAATCTACAAAAACCTCTCTCTCTCTGCAAAAGGGGAGGCAGACCCTCTCAGACAGGGAGTGTATTGATGAGAAATCTCCTCTAAACGTAAGAAAAAAGACCAAGCTGGGTTAGTGGGCCCAACTCAGCAGGGAGAAAGAAAAATAGTTCCTTAGTTCTCAAAACCTAACTCAAAATGACCATACTCTCTCTACCTCTAACACCGCCTTATGCCCTGAGATAGCCAACCACAGAGACTGAAAGAGAAGGGAAAATCCCAATGCTGTTACTAGTCCTGTTGATAAGGGACCTAGGGCCATCTAGTAGTGAACCAAAGGGTCGGCCATATTAAGATCATCAGATATGGTCACCCCAGATCACACTCGTTAGTGCTTAGAATAATTCTATCCCCTTAGTGAGGCTCTACCATGGTTTTTTGCAGCCTATATCAGGCCTGGATTTTTCAATAGGCACACTAGACCTATGACCAGGGAGGCAAAATCTGAGGACAGCAGACTAGCTGATGATTTGCTGCCTTTCAGCTATGCGAATTTTACTCTGTGAACAATAGCCCTCTATCCTGATCCAGCCCCTCCCCTTTAGGGAAAAAGTATATTCTCAGGCTTGATCTGGGGTCTGTCATTGTTCAGGGCCAAGGTTTTACTAATAGAGCCACAGAGAGGCTGAGATATAACTAACGCTACCATAAAGGTAGCTTGTTATGTGGTCCTGCTGCTGAGGCTCCAGATTGGTCTTCAGGATGCTCAAAAGGAGTGCTGGGACACCTTACAGGAGTTTCCAGGATTTAGATGGCACAGTGGCCAAGAAAGAATGTGGGATCCTGGAGGAGACCTGTGAGTTCTTCTACTAAAATGTGTTGATGTTAAATTGTGTTGTGAAGTCTTGTCCTTAATCTATTGCGTTGCATGCTCTCTTTGGAAGGAATTACCATGAAAAGATGTGGAATATATGTGTGGTTTTGAGAGTAACCCTTACCTTTTATTGTGATTCACCTGCAGTACATAAATCAGGCACGGTTTTCTGTTTATTCTCATTTCTAAATAAACCCCTTGCAAACTTATCTTGTGTCTGTGTGCTGTAGAGGCCCTTGGACCTGACAGTAAGGCAAGTGCAGGGAACAAGAGGAAGGGGAGGTGAAGTTGGAGCAGACAGAACTGTGTGTGTGTGTGGGGGGGGGGGGGGGGAAGGAGGGTTATTTTGGAGAGATTAGGAGGGGCTGAGTGGAAATCACTGGGGGGAGGGGGTGAAGAGAGAAGAACATGGCTGTGTGTGTGAGAGAGAAGAGACCGGGGGAAAGGCGGCAGTGTTTGTGGGTGTGAGTCAGAAGGGATTGTTGCTCTGTGGGGGTGTGGGGGTGCGACTGTACCAAACTGGATGGGAAGTTAGAGAGAGGATACAAGAGGAAACAGGACCGAAGCACAGTAGAAACTTGCCTGATTCCCCCATCCCCATTAACATAATTCAGCTCCTCTCTCCCTTGACTTTGAATTCTGTTTATCCAGATCCTGGAACCTCTCTTCCTTCTCCCTTCTCCCCAGATCCTGGAACCCACCCGGCCAACCCTTCTCTCCTTACAAAATCCCAGAACCTTCCTCTTTCTTCTCCCATCTCAGATTTTTTATGTTCCTCCCACCTTTCCTCATTCTTCCTCAACTGTTACCCTCCCCATCCCCAGTCCTCTCTCCCTCTCTTCCCTTCTCATACTCCTCCCCCTGTCCCCTGCAACTGTCACCTTATCTTTTCTCTTTTCTGGTCCTCTCCCCCTCCCCCTCTCCTCTCTCTAATGATGCTTGAGATCTCTTTTCCTCATACAATAAAATAAATATATATACAAATACACACATATATAAACATACATACATACATATATATTTACACTCATAATATATATATATACATACACATACATAAAAAAAAAAAAATATATATATATATATATATAGAGAGAGAGAGAGAGAGAGAGACTGTTGTGGTCCTGCCTGCGAGGAGCGCGGGCAGGATCCTCACCTTACACGGCCAGTCGGGCCGCTGATGTCTTTGCCTTCGCGGCGGGAGTGCCGCCGTCGCCGGGTTCCTCCCCGGCTGCCTCCAACCCTGTGCGGCAGGGTCAGGCCGACAGGAGCCTTCCCATGCGGCCGGCTCATCCGCTGCCGTGTCTGCCTTCCCCGACGCACTGAAGCCTCTCCAGGGGTCCTCTGGAGGCAAGGAAGCCGTCTTTGCCGTGCCGGGGTCTTCAACCAGCAGGGAGGCCATCCCTGCCGGTGCCTGCTGCAGTCCGAGTCCTCGCCTGGCAGGGAGGCCATCCCTGCCGGTGACTGCAGCTATCCTCTGCTCCTGCAGCCCTTCCAGCTTCTGTCTTCGTGGCATGGAGCCGCTCCTGCAGCCTGCCTACCTTCAACTCCGTGGCAGGGCTGTTCCGCTACCTGCTGCTTCTCTTGGGCCTTCCACATGGCTGGGAACACCACCAACGATCCTACTTCTCTCCTGCTTCATTAGGCACGGGTGCGCGCCTCTCGTCTGTTTTTCAAGGGCCAGCCAGGTGTGGCCCTCTGCTGACCCCTCCCTGGGCATTGTCCTCTTCAGCCCTACAAAAGGACTCAGCGTCCATTCCAGCTTGGCCTTCGCAAGGAGTTGGTCACTCCTGGGATCCTGCTGTCCTTCGCTCCAGGAGTCGTCCTTGTTCCAGCACTTCTTCAAGGTCCTGTGTTTCCTGTTCTTCGTTGGAGCTCCTCGTCTTGTCTTATTGTCTACGTTCCAGTCCTGATGCTCACCTGCTGTTCCAGATGTCTGTGTTCCAGCCCTAAGGTCTGTCACCTGTTCCAGTATCTGTGTTCCAGTCCAGATGTTGTTTCTGATGTCCGTGACCCAGCCCCGATGTTGCTTCTCCTGATCCTGAAGTCCGTGATTCTGTCTTGCTCTCCTGAACTCCTGGTTCCTCGTTCCTGAGTCTTCTGTAAGCTTAGTACCCCGTCCCTGCCGGTGCCTGCTGTAAGCTTGGAGGCCGTCCCTGCCGGTGCCTGTTGCAGTCCGAGTCCTCGCCCTGCAGGGAGGCTATCCCTGCCGGTGCTTGCAGCTATCCTCTGCTCCTGCAGCCCTTCCAGCTTCTGTCTTCGCGGCATGGAGCCGCTCCTGCAGCCTGCCTACCTTCAGCTCCGTGGCAGGGCTGTTCCGCTACCTGCCTGCTTCTCTTGGGCCTTCCACATGGCTGGGAACGCCACCAACGATCCTACTTCTCTCCTGCTTTATTAGGCACGGGCGCGCGCCTCTCGTCTGTTTTTCAAGGGCCAGCCAGGTGTGGCCCTCTGCTGACCCCTCCCTGGGCATTGTCCTCTTCAGCCCTACAAAAGGGCTCAGCGTCCATTCCAGCTTGGCCTTCGCAAGGAGTTGGTCACTCCTGGGATCCTGCTGTCCTTCGCTCCAGGAGTCGTCCTTGTTCCAGCACTTCTTCAAGGTCCTGTGTTTCCTGTTCTTCGTTGAAGCTCCTCGTCTTGTCTTATTGTCTACGTTCCAGTCCTGATGCTCACCTGCTGTTCCAGATGTCTGTGTTCCAGCCCTAAGGTCTGTCTCCTGTTCCAGTATCCGTGTTCCAGTCCAGATGTTGTTTCTGATGTCCGTGACCCAGCCCCGATGTTGCTTCTCCTGATCCTGAAGTCCGTGATTCTGTCTTGCTCTCCTGAACTCCTGGTTCATCGTTCCTGAGTCTTCTGTAAGCTTGGTACCCCGCAGCAAGCCATGTCGTGGTCCGCAACTAGCCCCACGGGTGGGCTGAATAGGATGCTTCATGATGTAAGCCTTGTACCTTGTCCCTGAGTCTTCTGAAAGCCAAGTACCTTGTTCCTGCATCTTCTGTAAGCTTGGTACCCCGAAGCAAGCCATGTCATGGTCCGTGACCAGCCCCACGGGCGGACTGAGTAGGGCGCTTCATGATGCAAGCCTTGTACCTCATTCCTGAGTCTTCTGAAATCCTTGTACCTCGTTCCTGAGTCTTCTGAAAGCCAAGAACCTCGTTCCTTCCTGTGCTGGTCCCGCTCCCGCGGATGTAGGACAGGGTGGTCTGTGTCCAGACCAGTAGTACTGGCTGAGTAAGGCGCCCTGAGGGATCGCGCCACTGTCCGTATACCTGAGTCTCGTCTGTGCATCCAAGTACCTCGTTCCTGAGTCTATGTCTGTTCCTGAGTCTCGTCTGTGCATCCAAGAACCTCGTTCCTGAGTCTCGTCTGTATCTCCATGTTACGGTCTTCGCTGCCCTGGCCTCCATCTGGCCTGCCGCTTCTTGCCATACCCTGCGGCAGGTCCGAAAGGGCTTGGAACGGTCGGAGGACTGTTCATAAGACCATCATTGCATTGTCAGTCTTCCGAAGCGTGGAGGTCCGGAGGAGGGTCAGTATCTCCAATCTTCAGTCCAGCCTCGCTCCTGTCCAGTCCATGCTCGGGCATGCCTCGCCTACCACGGCACCTCTTCGGAGTTACTCTGGGGTCGAGCCATGGCCCAAGAGCACACATCTCTTGGTAAGTGGGACCGCTCTCCTAGCGCTCCACAACATACACATACATACAAGCAAGGCTGAAAAATTACTTCATTTTTTATAACATAATATAAAAGATGGAAATGTTTGCTAACATGCTTCAGAATTTTCTTATTTTGCCACAGGAAACTGTGAGGCTGCACCTTCGACCTTCTGCTCCCTGTTGCCTGTCCTTATGGGTTGGGGGGTTGGGGAGGGAGCAACAGTGCCTAAAGGTGGCAAAACCCTAAATCTGTAACTGCCCTAAATGCATACCTCTGCATTCTTTTAGCATTAAATATTACCTGCTAGACCCTAGACCAGTGTTTCCCATTCAGTGTGCCTTCAGATCTGATCAGGTGTGCCATAGAAAAGTCATCACTGTCTGATTCTCAGATCCAGACCAACACCAGGGCTCTGCTCCCAGTGCCTCGCAGCAACAAGAGACACCAGCAGTGGTTCATAAACAAGTAGAAGCTCCTTTCTTACACATGCCTCTCCTTCTTAGCTACAGGATGAGCCCTAGAGTATGGGACGTAATGGGCAGCAAGCAGAGTATGGATAGCTGGGCCCTGCTTTGTGCAGCCCACACAGTGTACACTGTACACAGCACCTCCTCATCTTCCCCCTCCTAAGCTTCCTTCTTTGAGTTCTTCCAGCCTCTGGCTTATTCCCAGACTGAGTGAGATGGGGAGGACATGCACTGAGCACTGGAAGCAACTTATTCTGAGTCTTGGGAGAAGTAGCTGTGAAGGAGTTCTGGTGGCCACATGCGGCAGCCAAAGTAACTAACTGAGCTGGCTGCCTGCACTGACTGTACCAGTTTCTCCCTTCTCTTGCACTTGTATATAGATGGAACTGATCCTTGGTGAATGGTTCATATGTGTCTTTGCCCCCATCCCCATTTATTTTAAATTTCAAAGAGACTGGCAGGTCTTTCAGTGCTTCTCCAACTCTTCTTTTGGCCATATGAGTCCTTTCTCTGTCTGCAATGCCTGCTTTGTGGAGGTTGGTGTGCCACACAAAATATATGTTAATATAGGTGTGCCTTTGGCTTGAAAAGATTGGGAAACACTGCCCTAGACCATTCCTCATGCTTCACTAGATCCCTTCTCATGATTTCATGGTTATCTACTCTTTTGCAGATTTTGGTATCCAGATAGATCCCTGCAGCACTCCGCTAGCAACATACCTCGCCTCGACGTGAATTCCGTTTATTACTACCATTTGTTGCCTCCCACTCACTTTAAGGCTCATTCCAATATTTATAAGCCACCTATCAGGAACAGTGTCAAAGATCTTTCTGAAATCCAAGTACCCTACATCTAGCATTCTCTCCTGATCAAACTCTCTGGTCACCTAATCAAACATATTAATCAGATCTGGTAAAGCTATGCTGCCTCTGATCAGTCCAGAAATTGTACCATCCTCTGTTTTGGAGTGATTGTAGTGCTCAGACTAACTGGTCTGTAGTTCCCAGCCTCCAGGTTACTTCCAATTTTGTGAACAGGAACCACATCCTCTGGGACTACTCCCTACTCTAAAGAAGCAGTCGGCCAGCGTTGCTGCCAGAACTTCTCTGATCCCTTAATAGCCTCAGAAGTTTCCCACTCAGCACCATTGCTTTATTCACTTTAAATTAAATTAGCTCCTCATGAACACACTTTTCTAAAAATCCATTCAGGTTAACTTCAGTCCTATTTATGTTTACTTTCTGTGGTCCTTTTCCTAATCCTGCTATAGTGAACACCAAACAGAAATGTTTGGGGGTCTGACAGTTTGGGCTTCTAGCTCAATCAGAACCGGCCTCTGCTGGGCTATGACGACATGCACTTTCATCTGCAACTATTCAGGGTTTTTTCCCCCCTCCTTGGCCCAGGAATCAAACTTAGGTCTCTTGCATGTCACTTGCCACTAAATCATTAGCTCTGACACCCATAGAAACATAGAAACATAGAAACATAGAAATGACTGCAGAAGAAGACCAAATGGCCCATCTAGTCTGCCCAGCAAGCTACGCACTTTATCCATTTTTTTCCCCTTTTTCTCTCTCCCACCTGTTACTATTGGCTTCCAGTACCCTCCAGCCCTAATTCCCCTCCACCCCACCACCAATTTAGAGAGCAGCGCCGTATCTGCATCCAAGTGAACGTCCAGCTCAATTAGGGGTAGCAACTGCTGTAACAAGCAGGCCACACCCTTACCCCATACTCTTACCCACCCCTGTTTTTATTTTTTTGTTTGTTTTTTGTTTTTTTTTGGAGATAGCAGCCCTCCATCCTTCCGCTCCGTGAAGGTGGAACACCAACTACTGGCCACTGGCATCCCGCTCCGGGAATGCCTCTGTGGCTACTGCCGCTCCATGCAGTGTTTGAATGCCTCTGTGGCTACTGCCGCTCCGTGCAGTGTTTTGCTGCCTCCTCTTTATTCATGCCCTCTAGACTTGATGGATCCACAGTGTTTATCCCACGACCCTTTGAAGTCATTCACAGTTTTAGACTTTACCACTTCCTCCGGAAGGGCATTCCAGGCATCCACCACCCTTTCCGTGAAGAAATACTTCCTGACATTGGTTCTTAGTCTTCCTCCCTGGAGCCTCAGCTCGTGACCTCTGGTTCTGCTGATTTTTTTCTGACGGAAAAGGTTTGTCGTTGTCTTTGGATCATTAAAGCTTTTCAAGTATCTGAAAGTCTGAATCATATCACCCCTGCTCCTCCTTTCCTCCAGGGAGTACATATTTAGATTGTTCAATCTCTCCTCGTATGTCATCCGATGAAGACCCTCCACCTTCCTGGTCGCCCTTCTCTGTACCGCCTCCATCTTGTCCTTGTCTCTTTGTAGATACAGTCTCCAGAACTGAACACAGTACTCCAGGTGAGGCCTCACCAAGGACCTGTACAAGGGGATAATCACTTCCCTTTTCTTACTCTATATTCCTCTCTCTATGCAGCCCAGCATTCTTCTGGCTTTTGCTATCGCCTTGTCGCATTGTTTCGCAGACTTCATATCGTTAGACACTATCACCCCAAGGTCTCTCTCCTGCTCCGTGCACATCAGCCCTTCTCCCCCCATCGAATACAGTTCATTTGGATTTCCACTCCCCATATGCATGACTCTGCACTTCTTGGCATTGAATCTCAGCTGCCATATGTTCGACCACTCTTCCAACTTCCTTAAATCCCGTCTCATTCTCTCCACTCCTTCCGGCGTGTCCACTCTGTTGCAGATCTTAGTGTCATCCGCAAAAAGACAAACCTTACCTTCTATCCCGCCCGCAATGTCGCTCACGAATATATTGAACAGGACCGGTCCCAACACCGATCCTTGCGGTACACCACTTAAAACCTCCCTCTCTTCAGAGAGAGCTCCATTTACCATCACACATTGTCTTCTGTCCTTCAACCAGTTTGCAATCCAGGTCACCACCTCGGCACTCACTCCTAAGCTTCTCATTTTATTCACCAGTCTCCTGTGCGGGACCGTATCAAAAGCTTTGCTGAAATCCAAGTAGATGACATCGAGTGCTCTTCCTTGATCCAATTCCTTGGTTACCCAGTCAGATTTGTCTGACAGGATCTTCCCCTGGTGAATCCATGCTGCCTCTGGTCCAGCAATTCTCCCGACTGTAGATAGTTCACTATTCTCTCTTTCAACAGTGACTCCATTACTTTTCCCACCACCGAAGTGAGGCTAACCGGTCTGTAGTTACCAGCCTCCTCTCTGTTCCCACTCTTGTGAAGCGGAACCACCACAGCTCTTCTCCAATCACTCGGCACCACTCCCGTTTCTAGGGATCTATTGAACAGGTCACACAGCGGACCCGCCAGCACATCTCTGAGCTCCCTCAGTATCCTGGGATGAACCTCATCAGGTCCCATGGCTTTGTCTACTTTCAGTTTCCCCAGCTCTTCCCATACATTTTCTACTGTAAATGGAGTTACATCTACTCCACTCCCCTCCAGTATCTTGTTAACTAGGGACGGTCCTTCTCCAGGGTCCTCCTTAGTGAACACAGAACAGAAGTATTCGTTTAATATTTCTGCCATTTCTTCGTCTCTCTCCACACATTGATCCTTTCCACCTTTCAATTTCACTATACTACTTTGAACTTTTCTCTTTTCACTGATGTATCTGAAAAATGTTTTGTCACCTCTCTTTACTTCCTTGGCAATCCTCTCTTCTGCTTGACTTTTTGCTCTCTTGATTAATTTCTTCGTCTCCCTCAGTTCTACCAGATATTCTTCTTTGTGCTCCTCTCTTTGGGATCTTTTGTATTTCTTGAACGCTGTTCTTTTAGCCTTTATTTTGTCAGCCACCTCCTTTGAGAACCAGATAGGTTTCATTTTTCTTTTGCTTTTCTTTACTTTTCTAACATATAGATTAGTTGACTTGGCAATTGCTCCTTTTAGATTGGTCCACTGTTGATCCACATCTCTCATATTCTCCCAGCCTTTTAGTTCTTCCTCCAGGTACTTCCCCATTTCATCAAAGTTTGTGTTTTTGAACTGCAGAACTCGGGTTTTTGTGCTTCTTTTCCATATCTTTTTTGTGATATTAAACCATACCGTTCGATGATCACTGGTGCTGAGGTGGGCGCCCACCTGGACATCAGAGATGTTATCTCCATTAATGAGGACTAAGTCAAGTATTGCTCCTTCACCCTAATCCTTTTTGTTATTTGCATATAATTGTGTTCTGTGACATGTTTGTTAGGACAGAGAATTATAGACATATAGAGAAAATAATTTAAAAAAAAAAAAAAGGGTTTGATTCACTCCCTATGTCAAAGCAAGAGAAAGCTCAAGGCCATGCTAGATTTTTTGATGCCCTGTGAGAACAATTACTATGCTGCGCCTCCCCCCCGTTCATTCATTCTCTGTCCCGGGACCACCATAAAACCACCCAGCTCCTTTCAGTGATACAAACTTTAAAAACTGACACTATCCCTCCCCCCCCCCCCCCCCCAATTCATGAATTCATGGCTGGTGCAAGAGTATTAGGTGCCCTGGTGAACCTTATAGCTTTGCACAACACCCCTGCTTTCCACACACACAGTTGAGTTATGCTTTTATATTCTACATGAAGAATATCAAAGTACAGTATTCTGTGGTAAAAATATTATTTACATTATATTTACATGCACTGCTGTGAAGCCAACCAGAAATCCCTGCAAAAATGACACTTGGAACCCATATGCTATTAGGCCTATTGTGATGAATGTTGGGTGTGTACTTGACCCTCCGAAAGCCTTAAAACACTCATATACTTCCTATTACGGTAGAAGAATGCCTCACCTCAGTCACACATGCAGAACATAAACAGACCGTTACCAAATACAGAATAGAGCAATCATAAAGTAGAAATATAAACGCGCAGATAAAAAATGAACTGGAAACCACAAGAAGCCAGACACTCTGCTGTGCAAAAATGAAAAAACAGAACCATCACAATTCCTCAAAATCATACAATAAAATCAAGAAATAAAATAAATACATAATCATAATGCTAAAAACATAACTCATAATATTTCAAAAAAAGCTGATGAATAAAAGATCCAATAATTATAAACTCATATACACGTTTTATTAAATGTCCCAAACACCAATAAAATATTTCAAAACAGCAGACACAGCAAATAACACTTGAAAAATAAAACTAAAAAGGATTTTAAAAATGTATGCTCTCCATACCTGGGAACTTTGATTTCCAGTCATCCAGAGATTGTCATGGATTAATGGAAGAGGGATGCACAAACTTTCTCCTCTCTTTCTTATATACACATACAAGCTCATACACACATATGCTCTCTCTCTCAGATAAACCTGCAGGCTTCTCCAGCTTTTCTTTGGTTGGGATCTACCAGCAGCATCAGGGCCTCATCTTCATTTCAGCTGCTGGTACCTGTAGCACACACACACACACACACAGCTCCCAATCATACACATGCACACACTGAAGACAGACCTAATACTCTTTCTTTTGCCAGAAAACTCGGAGCCTCTCTCGTTCCTCTGCTGCCGCTGTCACTTCTGCCGCGTGGCTATTGGGGAGGCACCGATCGCTTCTACTGGCACTGAAGCTTGTTTTGCTGCCTCCTATGTGCAGGCCCCGTGATATTATAAATTTGCAGAGCTTACAGTTCCTCTATGCTGATCTCGTAAATCGTGAGATCGACATTGAGAAAGTACTACACTTGCACACTCCCAAAGATAACATAAGCAAATCACTAAAAATGAAAAAAAATATATTTTTTTTTAACCTTTGCTGTCTGATCTTAGTTTTCTAATTGGTTAGTCACATGCTTTTTTTCCCCCCACCTTTCCCATCTTGGTCTTTTGCCAATTCCTTTCACAGGGTCTCTTTTTTTTCTGTTTCTTCTCTATCCTCCTATCGTCTTCTTTCCTTCCCTCAAACACAGGCTCTCATTCTCACATGCTGTCTCTCACACACACAGGCACAGGCTCTCACACTCACATGCTGTCTCAAATACTCTCTCTCTCATACATACCCACCGTCCCTCTTTCACTTGCTGTCTCTCTCACTTGTTGTCTCACACAAACACCCAGGCTCTCACTCTCATATGCTATCTCACATACAAACACACACAGAGGCTCTCACATGCTGTCTCTCCGATCATATAGGCTCTCACTCCCACACATAATGGGAGTTCTCAACTTAAACATTCACAGTTACTCTACAGTGCCTAACCTATTGGCCTCCTCTTTGCGAGGTGGGATCCGCGGTGGTCCTGCTACAATCTCTACTGTTCCTCTGTACGGGGCCTATGCTCCTCTTTCTTTCTGCCCACGCGGCTCCAGCAACATTTTTCTTCCCGGACTGCGCAGGCAGGAAGGAGGAGGGGCACCTGGACATGAATTTGTCTTTGGCCTGTGGTGGGATGAGCTGCACCACAGCTTCGCTGATCAGTGACATGTCCCCCTAGGTACGAAACTGCTTCCTGCTTTTTCTGCAGGGGAAGGCCCGTGTTACCGCCGGTGGACCTGATCCACCGGCGGCAGAAAAAGCGAAAATCTTTCACCACTGGTGGGATCGGGTCCACCGGCGGTAACACGGGCCTCTCTCTGCTCACGACGCTGCCCCACTGGGTGTGCTGCCCCATGCAATTGCACGGGTTGCACACCCGGAAAGCTCTAGCTCGTTTAGGAGATTAGACCTTTGCCCTTGAGCCACAGACCAGCTCAAATAAACTGCATCAGAGTGACTCAGAGGGAGATGTATACTGTCTGAAGGCCAGAGCTGTGTCCACACCCCTAAGAATCCAGCTTGGTCCTCAGAGATTTAAAAAGGAATTGCTTGGGACATTACAATATTCCAGTAATTTAAGGACTGTGAGCAGTACAGTGGAAATGTGGATATCTGCCTCTCCTCTACCTCCAGCCCTGTACCTTCGTCTTTAGCTATGCAGATACTGACCTGAACTGGATCTTCCAGCTTAAGGTATGAACTGTTATTGACTGTCAACCTGTTGAGCTCCAAGCATAGGAGTTAACATTTGTTGTTAGAGATGATATTAAGCAAGTGTTAAACTGGTATTTTAAAAATAAATGCTGAGTTGAGTTACAGAGTTGTTTAATATTTCCAGGCTGGCAACTTGAGACCCTGTGACTTTAGACTCTGGAGAGATGGGGATGTCAATGAATATCTGGAATTTTCAGTCTTTCTCAGATAGAAACTGTTGGTGAAGGGGATATTTGAGAAATATTCAAAGTGGTAAAAAGTATTCAGCATGATTCACAAAACTTAAGGTTTAAGGTTCATAAAAGGTGAAGCCAACAGATGTTCCCTTATGGCATGCCTTCCACTCCACCCAAAAATTGAACCAGAAGGGGTTATTCATTTATTAATACATACACTTTAACCAATTGTATTCACCTCCTGGAGCCTTCAAACCCAAATACATTTACTTCTGCCTCCTAAAAGTCCCTTGCAGCAGATAAACAACTCCCATAATGACTATGGGAGAGATTTTGTAACTTTTCTATTCCTCTCAATATCAGCAAATCTAGCTAAAACAAACATTGCCACTTTATAATACCACGTCATGAGAGGAAAAAGGTATTAAAACCTTCATCTTTCTATATGTAGTAGGGATGTGAATCGTTTCCCTATCGTCTTAACGACTGAAATCGTCTAGCAGGAGAAGAAAATCGTGTTTGGCACGATTTTTTAGTTAAAAAATCGTTTTTTTCGATTAGTGCGCACTAACCGAGAGTTAGTGCGCACTAACTCCTGTTAGTGCGCACTAACAGAAAATGATACAATTTGACACTTTTCAGGTCAGTTTAGGAATGAATATGTATTCCTATTGGCTGCCCTCTTATTTATTCATGTTACCAAGGTTCCCACTGACAATATATGGGGGATGGGAAATCGAAACAGTTGGTAGCTTGACAAAAAAAGTAATGTGATCAGTCAAGGTGACTAGAACTTGTGCCCTAACCCTGATACCGGGAGTGTTGTGATCGTCCTGCACACAGTGCCCTAACCCTGATACCAGGGGTGTTGTGATCTTCCTGCACACAGTGCCCTAACCCTGACACCAGGGGTGTTGTGATCTTCCTGTACACAGTGCCCTATCCCTATTAATACCAGGAGTTTTGTGATCTTCCTGCACACAGTGCCCTAACCCTGATACCAGGGGTGTTGTGATCTTCCTGCACACAGTGCCCTATCCCTATTAATACCAGGAGTGTTGTGATCTTCCTGCACACAGTGCCCTATCACTATTAATACCAGGAGTGTTGTGATCTTCCTGCACACAGTGCCCTAACCCTGACACCAGGGGTGTTGTGATCTTCCTGCACACAGTGCCCTATCCCTATTAATACCAGGAGTGTTGTGATCTTCCTGCACACAGTGCCCTAACCCTGATACCAGGGGTGTTGTGATCTTCCTGCACACAGTGCCCTATCCCTATTAATACCAGGAGTGTTGTGATCTTCCTGCACGCAGTGCCCTATCCCTGATACCAGGGGTGTTGTGATCTTCCTGCACACAGTCCCTATCCCTATTAATACCAGGAGTGTTGTGATCTTCCTGCACACAGTGCCCTAACCCTGACACCAGGGGTGTTGTGATCTTCCTGCATGCAGTGCCCTATCCCACCTGCATTACTAGTGAGAGGCTGGCTTCACAGACAGGGGGGAACTTCCTGACCCTCACTCCTCCCCTCCCCCATGTCCCAGCCAGTGAATGGTGTGTGGGTGAGGGGGGGGGGGGAGGATGGTGAAGGCGGAGACAGCTCCCTCCCTGCATTATTAGTGAGAGGCTGACTTCACAGACAGGGGGGAGCTGCCTGACCCTCACTCCTCCCCTCCCCCATGTCCCAGCCAGTGAATGATGTGTGGGTGAGTGGGGGGTGGGAGGATGGTGAAGGCGGAGACAGCTCCCTCCCTGCATTATTAGTGAGAGGCTGGCTTCACAGACAGGGGGGAGCTGCCTGTCCCTCACTCCTCCCTTCCCCCAAGTCCCAGCAAGTGAATGGTGTGTGGGTGAGGGGGGGGGAGGAGGATGGTGAAGGCTGAGACAGCTCCCTCCCTGCATTACTAGTGAGAGGCTGGCTTCACAGACAGGGGGGAGCTGCCTGACCCTCACTCCTCCGGGGTGTTGTGATCTTCCTGCACACAGTGCCCTATCCCTGATACCAGGGGTGTTGTGATCATCCTGCACACAGTGCCCTATCCCTATTAATACCAGGAGTGTTGTGATCTTCCTGCACACAGTGCCCTAACCCTAATACCAGGGGTGTTGTGATCTTCCTGCATGCAGTGCCCTATTCCTATTAATACCAGGAGTGTTGTGATCTTCCTGCACGCAGTGCCCTATCCCTAATACCAGGGGTGTTGTGATCTTCCTGCACACAGTGCCCTATTCCTGATACCGGGGGTGTTGTGATCTTCCTGCATGCAGTGCCCTATCCCGGTTACCGGGGGTGTTGTGATCTTCTTGCACACATCCCGGTATCAGGGATAGGGCACTGCGTGCAGGAAGATCACAACACTCCTGGTATCAGGAATAGGGCACTGTGTGCAGGAAGATCACAACACCCCTGGTATTAGGGATAGGGCGCTGTGTGCAGGAAGATCACAACACTCCTGGTATTAATAGAGATAGGGCACTATGTGCAGGAAGATCACAACACCCCGGTATCAGGGATAGGGCACTGCGTGCAGGAAGATCACAACACTCCTGGTATTAATAGGGATAGGGCACTGTGTGCAGGAAGATCACAACACCCCTGGTATCAGGAATAGGGCACAAGTTCTAGTCATATTGATTGATCACATTACTTTTTTTGTCAACTACCAACAGTTTCCATTTCCCATCCCCACAACTATCACCTCAGTGGGAACCTTGGTAACATCAATAGATAAGAGGGCAGCCAGCCCATATGAATACATATTCATTCCTAACTGACCTTTACTGACCTGGAAAGTGTCAATTTGTATCATTTTCTGTTAGTGCGCACTAACACGATTTAACGATTTTTAACGATAAATCGTTAGAATTTCTATTGTATTGTGTTCTATAACGATTTAAGACGATATTAAAATTATCGGACAATAATTTTAATCGTTGAAAAACGATTCACATCCCTAATATGTAGCTGCCTTTTCTAGTTGTAGCTAGGAAGGCAGAAAGCACACTCAGTACCAGGGCTTAGTCCTTTCAATTTTCCACCAAACCCTTTCTGAAAGGGCAGAGGATAGATTTCCAGGGCCCAAGCCATACTGTAAGTCTCTTTTTCTGTGGGTATTAGCTCAAACTCTGTCTCTACTGGTGAGTACCAATAAACAGTTTGGATACACATATAGGATCTTCCAAAATAATAAAAGTTTACTGTTCAGCTTGTTCAATAAAAATTAATTGGCACCAAATACATTTGCTCCTTGTCACATCCATAGTTGCAGCAATAAATCAAGGCCAAAAACGATCTATATTTGTGGTCCCTTGATCTTTTCCTATGGTTCTCTGGCTTCCTATGAGTGGAATATAAGGCCGCCTAGGTTGCACTGAAATGGATTGCACTATCCCTTGAGGGTCTCCTGTGCAAATACCAGGGGTTCGCAGCTTGCACCTTCTTTTTCCAATACCTTTCCTCTCCCATTCTCCTATCTGAAACTCCAGTGTGGGGGTCCACTTTCCTACAATTTCCTCACAGCTCTGGATTCCAGTTGGTATGCGATCCTTTTCTCCACAGTTCTCCTAGATGGCACAGGGATCTTTAGGTCTGAAGGATCCACAAAACACTGTAACAGCGAAAAAATCCCACTTCTCCACTCCTCTTTCTTGGGCAGGAAGGAAAGACAAAAAAAAACTTCCAACAAAAATCCTCATTTACTCAAACACACTAAAACACTCAAAAATCGATAACATCACAGTCACTAATTGCAGAATGTGGGCCAGCGATTGATTTCATTTCTTTCTGCACATTTCAGCAAAAGGGTTTTAGCCAATACATAAAAGAATAGGGAACTACAAAAATCTAAATTGCAAAGCAAAAATGTCACATTGAACCTAGGGATCACCTGCTAGTCTGCAGGCAGGAATCGACCATTGCAGCACCCTTCAGAGGGGGTGCTGTGGCAAAATGGTACATTTCTTTGCTCTATACTGCTTTGACCTAACACTAGGCCAAATCTCTAGTAGAGATCCCCATGATATCACCAGCTGTCCTTTTTAATGCAAGAGGTTTTTTAGAGATTACAGCAGACTACAGCACTTCCCTTCTTAAAAAGTGTTCAACCAGATTGTTCCTACCATTGTCACTGAATATAAGAATAATTAAGCCTATCTGATCTGCCCATTTTCACTCCTGGGGCAATGCCACAGACCTCAGTCATATCTGGTTTTCCCTTCGCTTTCTTTTACACTAGGGACCCTTTGTATTTATCTTATACTTTTTAAAAATCCATTACCAGTTTTGTCTTTACTAACTCCATTGGGAGGCCATTCCATGAAGAAATATATTTTGATATTGCTCCTGAGTCTAATCCTCAGATAATTCATAATGTCTTGCTCTAGAGTATTCATTCCTCTGAAAAAGATTTGTTTCTTGTGCATGATCACATCTTTGAGTCAGCTGGAAGAAGTGTACAGATGAATTGCAACCTTCCCGTCCATGGTTGAAGGATTGTTGGGTAGCAGAAGTTAAAATCCTAGTAGGTCATGCTGTCCTTGGGTATTCACGACCGAGACAGCTAGGAGTATTATTTAGATGAGCTGCACTTCCCCATTATCGAGTCTGTTAATCAAAGGAGGATGGAGTGCCAGATGTCTAAGCCCGGATGAGTCAGAGTTGGTGCTCCAGGAGTCCACAGCTGAGGTAGCTAGAAGAAGCATGCTGATGAGCTATAACTTTCCCATTACCAATCATTTATATATATATTCATTGTGTGGGTTTATGAAGATTTTTCCTATACTTTATGTTAAACTGCTGAACTTTGATCCATGTTCTTATTATGCATTTTTGAAACATGTGGCAGACCCGCCCGGTCTGGCCACCAGATGTCACTGTCACTGTCATTAGAACACATTTAGTAAAGAGCCATCCATCTCCCTCAGTCCCTCCCACCTGGAAAATCTGAATTGGATGCCTGAATATTATTTAGCCCAGCCATTTCATTACTCTTGGGTTTCAGTTAGAGGAAGCAGTCAAGAAGTAAAGATGTATTTTTCCACACACTGGTGAGGGTCTCTTAGCTTCACCCAAAGGAGTTTATTTTAGAAGTGACACCTTCCAGTGCACTCCCTGCCTGAAGGTGGTTCTTATAATTTACAGAGAGACAGACTTTTAACCATGATAACTTCTAGGAGCAAAAGGGCTCTAAACCCTAGGTGGGCAAGCACAGTGATGGATCCTGCAAGACAGTGAAAGCAGATGAGAGATTCAGTTTAAGCTTTAAAGTATTTTTTGGACTTAAAAGAGTGGGGAGGATTTTGAATGCCCCTTCCCCACCAGGATTTCAGAGCGGAGAACTTGCCTGATCCCGTTAAATTTTCCCTAAGAGAAGTTCCCCAGAAAGATCAGAGAATAAGGATGAAATAATTTTTAAAGAAGGAAGAATAAGAGCAGGAGATCCCATCTGGATCTCTACAACTACAGGACCAGGACTGGCAGGGGGTATCTGAGAAGAAGATGTTTAAAGGTAGGATTTTTCAGTAAAGTTGGGGACACCTCCACTAGGATTCTTGCACAGCCACTGGGACAGTTTAAATAATTAAGATCAGCATGGGCTCTGCCCAGAGGTCTGGTAAAATGACGCCGACCTACCCAGAATCAAAGGTGTTCCATCAATCAGATGTAAATTTACACTTCTGGATAATGGAGTTTGAGTAGTAATCAGTAAACATTTATTTAACACCTAGACCTGGTCCTGTCTGAATCATTTCAGCCTCTCACCCCATGAGAAGCACCTACAGTTCTGACATACACTGCTCACCTTTTCTCATTGTCTGGGCCATAAGTGAGCGCTTCCCCCCATAAAAAGAGCCCCCCCCCCAGGGATTGAGAGTCAGTGTGGGATGGAAGGGCTAGCGGGAGCAGCCCCTGAAGATATAAATTAGTTATGACCCCTAAGGAACCACAATTATCTGAAAAAAGGGGTTACACATGTATATGGCATTATTTTACCTGCTCCAAACTATGTTCATTGTTGTTGCTTATAGATAATAAATGAACTTTTTCACATTCTCAAATATTAAATTTAATTGTTCATAGGAGCCAGTTCCCAGAAAGCTAATATTTTCTATTTCCTATGAATCTACTAGTTCTTCTAGAGACCGAGGCTAACTGAGACGTAAAAATGGTTTGTAATAGCTAAGGTTGATCTATACTCTATTTTAGACTATTATCAATCAAACTGAAGTTAGCTGCTTGTGAGCATATTTGTATATAATGCCTATTTGGTGTTTAATTAACTACACCAACATATATAGTATACTGCTCTCAAAAAATCATCAGAAAATTGGAATAAAGGTAGACAACTTGATCTAAACTGCCCACTCTCTGTTATATGGTTTTAACTCTCTGGATGTACTGTTTACATAAATCTTCCTGCAGGGATACTCCAGCAGGAATATGCTGTGACTGGTGGTATTATAAATAGTGAGATAACATACTAGATTTATGAGTGTTGTTATATTGTACACAGCCCTCCTTTCTATAATTCCCATCTGGTGCAAGGAAAAGAAATGTGTTTTTCCCTGAACCTGTCAGTCTGTGAACTGAATGTGCCTTCTGGTCCTGAAGATATGACCACATCTAGAAGCTGTAGAGAGAAACCATGCTAAACGGTAGGTATAATTAGATGTGTTTTGTTTACCACTGCATTTCCTTTGGGTGGGGCTGAGTAAATGAAATATATCATGTTTTATGGATAAGACTATGCCTTCAGCCTTCAGTATCCAGTAAATCATAACTTTAATGGCCTTCTTAGATCTGCCCATATTGCATATATGCTTCAGGAACAAATGACCCACATGCTGATGACAGGTACAGAACAGCTACAATTTATAATTTGTCCCCATCTGGATCTGAATATCAGATTGCATGTAGTGTAACAAACTGGCTTCTCAGATAACTTTCATTCCTCAAAAAGAAAGGAAATTCTCTCTCTCTTTATAGGTAAAAGTACACATGTTTTGTGCAGGTGTTCCAGTGGCAAGATTAGACTGGGGGAAGCAACAACATGCGTAGTTTGGGATTTTCAGAACTATGTGCATTGTGCTGGAGGGGGGTCAATTTCCCTCCCTCATTGAGCCTTGAGCGTATGATCGCTGTGCACCCCCAGGCCTAACCAGTCCTGACAGAGGGGCCGATGCAATAAAAATTGCGGAAAGCAGGCACTGACGTTTTTTAGCGCACGCATGGCGTCGTAAGGGGGGCACCATGCAATAGACAAATTAGGAGGTTGCGCTAGCGTGACCCTAGCACCTCCTTGCTAACGTGACCCTGCGGTTACCGGCGGTCTGCCGGTTATGAACACTGATGCCAATAAACTCTGTCAGTTTTCATTGCTGCAGCCGGCCGGTTATGAAAACCGACACCGAGCATATCGGCGTCGGTCTTCAAAGCGGCCAGCAGAGGGGTTTTTTTAAACTATAAAAAAAGTATAGAAAAGCAGTTTTTTCTGCTTTTCTGTGCTTTTTTTTCAGTGTGCTCAGTTATTAACACAGGCAGGCGTTAATATCTGAGCGATAAATGTGCGTCTGAGACGCACATTTATTTTTTTGCATTTGGAGTGAATGGGCAATAGCCTCATTCACATGCAGTTGCGTGTGATGAGCACTAACTCATTCACTCTGCGTCGGATGCGCGTTAAATAGGCGCTAATCCCTCTATTGCATTAGGGGGTGGATTAGCACCTATTTAACCCGTGTCTGACAGCGGGTTAAACAATGCGCTAGGATGAGCTCACTGTATTGCATCGGCCCCAGAGGGAGGATCTGAACACGAATCCCCAGTTTCAGAGCACACAGCACTCTAGCCTGAGCCACAAATCCAAATGAATACAAAACATTTGTAGGGGAAAGAGGTGTCACCCACATCTGAGCCCTAAATTTTAATTTAATTGCAGAAAATAAAACTTACAGATGTATGTTGTATTATACAGACTTTGGTTTTATAGGAGAAATAGTGCTTCACTGCTGGCTTTGACATGTCTCATATTTTCTGTGCAGAAGTTATGATTGACAAATAAAACTCTTCCATGTTACATTTTCTGAACTTTCACAAAAATAAGGATTTTATAAACGGGTGAACTACAGGGATGTATATTCGTTTGACACAACATACACAAATTCATTGGCATTGTCTTTGTCATTTCTTGTTTTTAAAATGACACAATAGAAAGAAACACAACTTTTGTGTTGTTCTTCTATGGTTTTTAGTGTGCACTCTTTCTAAAATGTAGAAAAATGAAGAAAATCTGGGAAAACATTATCGACAATGAAAAGCGACCCCTCAAATGACACAACTTGGCATGAAACAACATTTTTTGGTCTGCACACCTCTGGTGAAATATTTTAATTGTTTTCTTACCCATAGCCCTCTTCCTTAGGAACATATAGGGAAAACTATAGTACATTTCAGTAATAATGGTCTATTTTAAGTGAAATTATGGATAAGAAACTTGCAGTGGAAAAAATGGTCACACGTCATTGAAACCTTGATTTGTCTAGCTTCAGGAAATATTGACCGATCAGGATGTCTTGTTGTGAAGACGTGAATTTTGTAGGAGAAATAACTTGTCACAGATGGCCATGACACAGCTGCTCTTTTCCCTGAAAGAACAGTATCCAAATTATAAAATAATCTAGTACAATTTAAATTTCCTGAAACTATGCTAGATAGGGAATATAGACAGCCCACGTTTCCCAGATCTTACAGGAGTTTTCCCCTTACTAGTAGTCTATCTCCAGCACTCTCTGTTGTGGAAGCAGGAAACTCCCATGAATTGTTGGAGAAGATTACGTGAGAGCACAGCATAGGCAATGGTTGTAAAATAGTATGACTGGAATGCAGCTGAGAGCCTAACACTTGCTGGTGCTGACTGCAAAAGAGAAAGGGTTACGTTTGTCCAAAGCACAATAAAATTCTGCATGTGCTCTGGCACTCAACATGCTGGAGCATGGGCATTAAGCAGTGAAGCACTGGCTGTTAGAATTCATCAGAGGAGCACTGGGCATCAATGGGAGCAGCGCCGTAAAGCTACTGCAGTCAGTGTGTGAAGAAGAGGAGTGGATGACTAATGAGAATAAAGATAGAGAGACTTGTTTGAGAAGGAGAGGGAGCAAACAAGTGAGCAAAGATGAGAGAATTAGGGAATAGGAGAAACAAATGAGATTGTGAAGAACAGGGCATGGAACCTTCCTGCCCTCATTCACATCCTTGTTCAATTTTATTTAATTACCTGTCTTTTCAAACCTAAGTTGAAGTAGTGTTTCATTTCAGATACAAGTAGGTATCACCCTGTCCCAGAAGGCTTACAATCTAAGGGGCCTATTTATTTACTAAAGGTTTTCTCCCATTTTATATCTATGGGAGAAATGTGTAGTAAATAGGGCCCTAGGTTTGTACCTGAGGACATGGAGGGTGAAGTGACTTTCATAAGGTCACAAGGAGTATCAGTAGAAAAAGCAGGATTTGAACGCTGGTTTTGCTGGTTCACAGCCTGCGATACAAATCTTTAATCTACTCCTCCACTCCATTGCTCCTACATGATGTATGCTTTGTAGTTATCTTATCTCTTTGTGAGCAGGGAACTGCATATTGCCACCTATATCTAACACCCTCAATAGTCCTACTACTGTTACTTAACATTTCTATAGCACTACACGACATACGCAGCACTGTCCTCTCACCATGTTGCTCAAATCAAACATCTTCAACCTTGAAGGTCATTTGTTGCTATGTGTCATGCTAATCCTCAGGTCACATCTGTTGCACACTAATCACACCTTTGGTGACATATTACATATGTGGTATACTATCCCCCTTGCCATATGTCAGTAGTGTTACAGGAGTGAGTGAGTGAGTCAATAGTGTCATGGGAGTGAGTGCCAAGGTGGCGGCATGGATTGCAAACTGGTTGATGGACAGAAGACAGCGTGTGATGGTAACTGGAACCTACTCTGAAGAGAGAGTGGTGTTAAGCAGAGTGCCGCAAGAATCGGAGTAAGGACCGGTCCTGTTCAATATCATTGTGAGCGACATTGTAGAAGGGATAGAAAGTAAAGTTTGTCTATTTGCGAATGATACTAAGATCTGAAACTAATTGGACATGCTGGAAGGAGTACAGAGAATGAGATGTGATTTAAGGAAGCTTGAACAGTAGTCAAAGATATGGCAGCTAGGATTCAATGCCAAGAAGTGCAGAATCATGCATCTGGTGTATAGTAATCCAAAAGAGCTATATGTGATGGGGTATGAAGGGCTGTTGTGCATGGAGCAGGAGAGGGACCTTGGAGTGATAGTATCTAGTGATCTGAAGATGGCAAAGCAATGTGACAAGATGATAACTAAAGCCAAAAGAATGCTGGGATGCAAAGAGAGAGGAATAAACAGTAAGAAAAAGGTGGTGATAATCCCCTTGTACCGGTCATTGGTAAGGCCTCATCTGGAGTATTGTGTTCAGTTCCGGAGACCGCATCTCAAAAGAGACAGAGACAGGATGAAGGAGGTCCAGAGATGGGTGACAAAAATATTGGGGGGTCTCCATCAAATGACTTAAGAGGAGAGATTGAAGGACTTAAATATGTATACCCTGGAGGAGAGGAGGTACAGGGAGGATATGAAAGGTTTTAATGATGCACAATCGACAAACCTTTCTGTTGGAAAGAAATCAATAGAACTAGAAGTCACGTAATGAACTCCAGGGAGGATGACTCAGAACAAATGTCAGGAAATATTTCTTCATGGAGAGGGTGGTGGATGCCTAGAATGCCCTTCTGAATGAGGTAGTGAAGACAAAAACAGTGAAAGATTTCAAAGGGACATGGAATAAACACTGTGGATCTGTAAAGATTAGAGGATGGAAATGAAGAAAAGAGTACATCGGGGTAACTTGCTGGTGTGGCGGTTACTATCCTTAACCAATAAGTCTTCATACTGTTGATGCAACTCCATTATTGCTCTCTGCTTTAACGACATGGAGAAAAGAGGAAATGGGGAATTAGATTTAGACAGCAATCAACAAGGACATTGAATTTTATGGTCTGGGAAAAGAAATATGCATGGGAGTAACTTGCTGATGCAGCTGTTACTACTCTTAACCAATAAGCTTGATACTTCTGATGCAACTCCAGAATTGCTCTCTGCTTCAGTGGAAGAGGTAACAGGAAATTGGACTCAGACGGCAACCAACAAGGGCCCTGACTTTGACGGTTTGGGAAACTAAGTATGGGGATGACTTGTATGGCACGGCAGATGCTACCATAAGCTTGCTGGGCAGACTGGATGGTCCTTTTCTGCCATCATTTTCTGTTTCTAGATCCCAGTCCTAGTTCTGACTGAGGTGATAGTACTTAAGGAATGGGAGGAAATTGTTGGATCAAACTGCACCCACATACATACCAAAAAACTCATACATATTATTAGCTGCACTAAGAAGGGATGTTCCTTTGATTGGGGGACTAAACAACATGCATACTTGGCATTTTAAAAAGCCTGCATGCTGTTTTACTACCTCCATCTCTCCTTCACTGCTCACACACATAGCAGGTGCAAAGTACGTGGTAGATTTTAGCATGTGTGCTATATGCTGTCTAATCTTCAAACTATTTTATGTCCTCCTTTTAAAATTAGCTACAAAGTATGTGTGACAAAAGTGCCCACCTACTATACTTTGCAATTACACAGCTAATCAAAATTGTTCCCTTCATGAAAAAAAATATATATATCAGCTCAGCTATGTAATGAAAATATGTATTTATGATTTTTTTTTAAAATCAAGTTTTACCTGAAGAACTAATCATTTGCAAAATGATTACATATCAGTAAATGTCAAATGTGTTTTCACAAAATTTACCACAGCAATCCTGAGTTCTCCCTAACCAGTGGGGAGCTGTGATAAAATGGTTCTTCTGAAGCATGAGTTTTACAGATTGGGGGACATGCCCTTTGAACCCATTAACACAGAATGCATGGATCTTAAGAAACAGTTTATGCCAAACAAAAATGCTGATTTCGGTTTCCAGCATCCTGCATTTTTATTGTAGCTCCTGAGAAATCTGTGGAATGCCAGGCAAGCAGTTGCTCTGATGGCCTTAGACATACTTAAGTGTACTACACTCCAAAATGTTATCAACATTACTTTCTTGAGAGAGATGATTAGTTAGAAAGCAGCATTATGCATGATATCGTGACAGGTGAATCTGAAGTTCGTGCTATGCTGTGAAATTTTCAGGGGTAATCTCTCTGCGAGAAAGCATATACCTAATGTAAGTTACTTGACTGCTATCTGATATGGATATGATATGAATTGATTTTTTTCTCTTTTCAGTGATTACAAAACATGTCTAAGTAGTAGGCCTCTCTTCCTAGTCAGTGCAAGTCTTATTTATGTCTACAAATTCCAGCAAAGTTCATTTTTGCAATCAACTGGTTGTCTTCTTTTAAAATGCAAAATGGTCTGAAAGAGAAATTTGTCTTTATGGCATAGATATACGACTAAGTAAAGACTATTCTGCCTGCAGTTTAGATATACTATCTAGAAGATAGCTTGGATATTGCTGCAGCTGCATAGAGTCATGCAGGGCTGGCTTTAGCACCTACAGCGATCTGTGTGAGAACCAGTAATGATATTCTGCATGACTGGGGATGAGTGCTGCAAGCACCACACAAGTCACATATTCCTAAAGCCAGTCTGGAAATCATGAAATACTGCACATGATCTTCCACTGACCTACACTACAAAACTAGTGCTGCTATACAAGAGTCTTTTCTGGTAGTTTTAAGTCCTGCTTTTTCCTCAGGCCAATACATAATCAAGCAAATTGTGCACAATGGGGTGAATTTTAAAAGCCCGGTGTGCGCCAAAGCTGGCAGATATGCGAAGATGTTGGACCGGCCCATGCCATGTGGATTATAAAAGGCAGCTGTGTATGCATGTTTCTCCTGGTACACGCATACATTTTTTTCTGAAAAAGGGGCGGGGCATGGACATTCTAGGATTTATGAATAAAACCAGCATGCTTTTACGTTAGTTGTATCATTATGAATCTTACAAATAGAAATAGAAAATTCTTCCAGTGAGAATACTTTGCTATAACAAATTTATATAATTTTTAGTAGGTTTCTGCTTTAGTTTTGAACAAAGATTTCTTCTACAAATTCAAAATATTTTTGGCATTCAGAGGAGAGCAGAAATGAACATTTGGCTAGAAGGCCATGAGCTTCTTATGGAATACATTTTTTCAATTGATGTTTGAAATACATTAGGGATGTGCTGTTGTTTGAAAATGACATTAAACCATAAAGAGTGGTATAGCGCTATGTGAGTTCATGGAACCTGCAGAGTTGCCATACTGATTGTGACACTTGGTAGAGCTGACACGCTCTCCTCCCTTCAGAAACCCTCCCGGAAGGAGTTGCCGATAAAATCTTTTGAATTCCAAGCTTCTGAATTGAAATTCTCTGCAGGGCTCCATTACCTTCTTTACACACTCAGGTTACAGCGTTCACCGTTACAATTTTGGGCTTTGTCCCTCCCGACGCAGTCTTTGTGGTGAAACACGGTCAGTGTAGGGGGACCGAAAGAATTATCTGCAAGCAATTGTTTAATAAAGAAGGATATGTTGATCTAATTCATTCTTAAGCTTCAATCATTGAAAAATCTAAGACAAGGTTGCATGAACTCACATAGCGCTCTACCACTCTTTATGGTTTACACCTAATCGTATACCGCTCATCGTCTCCACTTTTCATTAGCTGAAAATGAGATTAAAACATTGGTATTCATTGTTTCGTTTTGTGCCATTTCCCTTCTGAAACAATAAATATCATTGCTATCATTATTATGTTGCTTCAGAAAAAACAAACCAACTGTGGTAATAATCTTGGATTTAGGGTAAACAAAGGTCTGTGGGAGGGATGTGTGTGTGTATGTGGGCTGGGGGGAATGTTGGACTTTTTGAATGGCTGCATGGTTTCAGGAAGAGGGTGGGGCTGAATGGTAGACTTTGCTGAGGTGGCAAGGGATGGAGGGCCATTACATTATAAGGCGGCTTGTGGGAGTGTAGGAGGAGGGTTTCTTTCTTACTAGAGGCCGAAACCATCTCTGGAACTGGTATCCCCTCAACATCCTCATTAGTAAACACGGAAGCAAAGATTTCATTTAGCCTTTCTACAATGTCCTTATCTTCCCTAAGAGCCCCTTTAACCCCTCGGACATCTAATGGTCCAACCGACTCCCTCACAGGTTTCTTGCTTTGGATATATTTTTTAAAGTTTTTATTATGAGTTTTTGCCTCTATGGCCAACTTCATTTCAAATTCTCTCTTCGCCTGTCTTATCAATGTTTTACACTTAACTTGACAATGCTTATGTTTTATCTTATTTTCTTCAGATGGATCCTTCTTCCAATTTTTGAAGGATGTTTTTTTGGCTAAAATAGCCTCTTTCACCTCACCTTTTAACCATGACGGTAATCGTTTTGCCTTCCTTCCACCTTTCTTAATGCGTGGAATACATATGGACTGCGCCTCTTGGATTGTATTTTTAAACAATGTCCAAGCCTGTTGAACACTTTTAACCTTTGCAGCTGCACCTTTCATTTTTTTTCTATTTTCCTCATTTTATCAAAGTGAATCGGTTATTTACTCTTTCGGATAGTAGAAAGACTAGGGGACACTCCATGAAGTTAGCATGGGGCACATTTAAAACTAATTGGAGAAAGTTCTTTTTTACTCAACGCACAATTAAACTCTGGAATTTGTTGCCAGAGAATGTGGTTCGTGCAGTTAGTATAGCTGTGTTTAAAAAAGGATTGGATAAGTTCTTGGAGGAGAAGTCCATTACCTGCTATTAAGTTCATTAGAGAATAGCCACTGCCATTAGCAATGGTTACATGGAATAGACTTAGTTTTTGGGTACTTGCCAGGTTCTTATGGCCTGGATTGGCCACTGTTGGAAACAGGATGCTGGGCTTGATGGACCCTTGGTCTGACCCAGTATGGCATTTTCTAATGTTCTTATGTTCCCTTTTGAAACTTTAGTGTTAGAGCTGCAGATTTACTTATTGTCCCCCTTCCAGTTATTAGTTTAAATTTGATCGTGTTATGATAACTGTTGCCAAGTGGCCCCAACACCGTTACCTCTCTCACCAAATTCTGCGTCCCACTAAGAATTAAATATAAAATAGCTCCCTCTCTTGTTGGTTCCTGAACCAATTGCTCCATGAAGCAATCATTTATTACATCCAGGAACCTTATGTCTCTAGCAAGTCCTGATGTTACATTTACCCAGTCAATATTGATGTAATTGAAATCTCCCATTATTATTGCACTGCCAAATTGGTTTGCTTCCCTGATTTCTCTTAGTATTTCATCAACTGTCTGACCATTTTGTCCAGGTGGACGGTAGTATACTCCTATCACTATACTCTTACCCAACACACATGGGATTTCTACCCATATAGATTCTACTGAGCATTTAGTCTCTTGTATGATCTTTATCTTGTTGGACTCTTTATCCTCCCGGACATAAAGTGCCACACCCCCACCAAGTTGATCCTCCCTATCATTGCGATATAATATAGTATTGTCCCATTGGTTATCTTCCTTCCACCAAGTCTCTATGATGCCAATTATGTCAATCTCATCATTTGCTGCTATACACTCTAACTCTCCCATCTTACTTCTTAGACTTCTGGCATTGGCATACAGACATTTCAAAGTGTGTTTTTTGTTTGTTTTAACAACCTGCTTTTCAGTTGTTTGGGATAATTCGGAAATCATTAGCCTTGGTGATTTTTTACATATAGGCATATGGACTATGTTTGCTTTTAATGGAACCTCTCTGTTGGGATGCCCTAACTCTCCTGTTTCATTAGTATCTTCAAGGATACATTTCTCTGAACCATGCACTGCTGAGTGACTGTCGGCTGTCCCCCTTGTTCTAATTTAAAAGCTGCTCTATCTCCTTGCAGTGGCAAGCAAAGCTGAAGTCTGATCCTGGAGATAGTCAAACATAGTCAGGCAAGGCAGAGGTCTGGGCTGGAGAGAGGCAATGGAGTAGTCAGGCGATGCAGAGGGCTGGGTCTGGAGAGAGGCAACAGAGTAGTCAGGTGATGGAGAGGGCTGGGTCTGGAGAGAGGCAACAGAGTAGTCAGGCGATGCAGAGGTTCGGGTCTGGAGAGAGGCAATGGAGTAGGCAGGCGAAGCAGAGGTCCGGGCTTGGAAAGAGGCAACAGAGTAGGCAGGCAAAGCAGAGGCCCAGGCTTGGAGAGAGTCAACGGCATGGTCAGGCAAAGCAGAGGTCCGGGCTTGGAGAGAGTCAACGGCATGGTCAGGCAAAGCAGAGGTCCGGGCTTGGAGAGAGTCAACGTCATGGTTAGGCAAAGCAAAGTCAAAGTCCGTGTAGGCAATCCTAGGAAGGGTGAAGAGCAGGAACGTAGGAGTGAAGGAATCAGGAACCAGGGTCAATGAGGAACAGGAACACAGGAATGAGACGAATCTCTCAGGAGGCGAGTACTTGACCAGCGAGAAGACCTGTTGCAAAGGCAAAGCCTGGGCTTAAGTACCAGTGCTCCACTGACATCATCATCCGGGGCCATGGCTCGGTTCCCGCTGTGGGCCCTACTTAAGGTTCAATGATGTGTGCGTGCCTAGGGAGGGACATCTCTCCACGGGCCAGCAGAGAGGCCTGGTGTGGAACAGTAGCGGTGGTAGCTGGACTGGAGACACCAGGGTCTGTAGCTGAGCCGGAGGCACCAGGGGTGGCCCGAGGACGGAGCCAGTGGCCCACCGCCTCCAGGGATGAGGTACCAGGCGCTGGAGTTACTGAAGAGAGATGAGGGGGCCGTGCTGTGGGTCTGCCGCGGACGGCACGTGTAACAGCATGTTGCAAAATGGTGCAGAGAATGCAAAAGGGTGTAAAAAATGCAAAGCAAAGGAGTTGGGATGGCCTTCAATTTTTTTTTTTATTTTAAGTTGCTGTGTATGTTGAATCATTTCCAAAGGGGAAAAAACCCCCACATTAATTTCATCAGAGTGGCAGCAAATCAAGTGAGGAAAAACATTGTCTAGAGATATAGCAGGGACCTGGCAGAAGTTACTAACCAGATAAGATAGAACCATGACTATCCTCTCTTGGGGGAAATGGCCACTTCAACAGAAGGAAAAGAAGCCCAGGGAGAAGGAAACAGCCAATGTAGAAGACAAGTGGTTTCAGGAGAAGAGCAGTGCCACATCAATAAGAAAGAGAACGGTCCCAGAGAAAGAGACAGCTACTATGAAAGAGAAGGGACTTCTGTGGAAAGAGATAATTGCTGTAAGAGGAGGTCCCAGGGCAAGGGAAGAGCCACGACCAAAAAAAAGTAGCTGTAACTGACAGATACACCTGCTGCAGCCATAAAAAAGAATTGGCCCTTGGAAAGAAAGAAACTGAGAAGGCCCTGCAGCTGGCAGAAAGGAATGACATGCAAATATGTTGATAGGTTGTACTGACTAATGTTTCGAAATATAGTAAATATCCAGCTCTCTCTATATATTGCTACAGACTATAAATATTGGTTGTCCTCAGGAAGGAATAGGGTATCTCCTTTCCTTTTCTCTGTTTGCAAGGGAGGAAGGTAGTGGAGAACTGTGGGAAGGGGTGTTCTGGTTTGTGTAGTCGATAGCTGAGGCATGAGTAAGGCACTGTTGGCTAGCTTGTATATAATTGTCTGTAGGAATTTAAAGAATGTATATGATATATAGGTGTGCGTATATGCTGCTGACTGGAATTAGTTATATGTACATTGCCACTGTCTGGAGTGAGGTTGAGCATTTTGTTGACTGAGATGAAAGGGATGTGCACAGATATTTTTTTTATTGTTTTTATGTTTTGTTTTCAGAGCTTTGCTTTTTTTTTAAATTTTCATTTCATAGCCATTATTTTATTTGTTTATTTCTGTGTTATTTGTGTTTAGGAAACAGCATGCGTTATTTGCAAGCAATGCATGCTATTTCCCAAAAATGAATAACATGAACATTTTTGGATGTTTTGGCAGGACTGGGCATTTGTTTCTTGGTAAAATGAACCAAAATAAAAATGTACATTTCAGTTTGGATTATCTTTGTATTTAACAAATGCCCATCCCTAAGTGAAGGTGTGTATGCACTGATTGAAATTAAGATTTGTGAGCACTCTATGCTGGAGTGAGCCCATGTACCTTTGGCTGGACTTAAGTTATGTGTATTTGCTGCTGGCTGGTGTTGAGAAGCTATTTGTTCCATTGGTTAGACTGAAGATATAAGGTCCTCTTGAATGGGGAGAAGCTGTATATACACTTCACTAACTGGGATAAAAATGTGTGAGTGTTGTTGTCTAGGATGTCTGGACCGTGTGTATTCTTCTGTCTGGGGTAAGGAGAATTATGCATTTTACTGAATAGGATAAGGATTGTGTATGCATGAGTAGCTGGACTGAAGGTATATGTGCATACTGCTGGCTATGTGAGTGGCTCTGTGTGCCATTGGCTGGTCTGAACATAATGAGGCCAATATTGAAATGCTACTTAGCCAGATAAATAGGACTTATACAGCTAAGTAGTGGCTGCTGAATATCTGGCTATGGTCAGTGGTCACCACTTAGCTGGATAATGGGCAGGGAATGAGCGGATCAGAGAGGTACTACTTATACGGTTAACATAACCAAATAAGTGTTGATATTCAGACTTATCTGGGTAAGCTAATCAGATAAGTTAGATTTACAAAAGAGCCGCAATTTGTTTTTCATGGGAGGGGTCCCATTATCATGGGGGGCTGTTGCTGCGATAGCGGGCCCCTCTCCTGAAAATACATCACTGTTCTATGTTGTGTTCTTTTGTCTTGCGGCCAAACACTGCAGAATGAAAGAGTGTGGCTAACGGCTCTTTAACACAATGGCAGCCCTAACCTGAAGAGACCACCACCATCGCTTTAAAGGGCTATAGTCAAAACAAAAAGATTGCCACATCAAAATGGGGGAAGATGAGCAGGGGTCAATGTTGACCCATGGCTCAACCCGGGGCCCCCAGTCAAGGCAGCCCCAACACCCTAAAAGGTTAAAAAAAAGAATAAGTGATGTGTGGCAATGCCCCCCCCCAACCACTGTCATCAATAAAGTGAACCCCCTACTCCTCCTTCCCCTCCTTCCCAAGGATTTATTATAGGCAAGGACCCCTCCCACCCCCAAGCCAAGAACATCCTAATTAGTTGAGTGTGTAGTGCCCCTTCCCCCCCCCCCCCCAGTCCCCAAAGGTAAATGAAAACTCATTGGTGCTGTGTCCCCCCCCCCCCCCAGCCCCCTCCCACAGACCCAAAACCTTAACAACTGATTCTCAATGCCTTGAAGGGGTACAGGCACCCCGAGTCCTGGGCCCATCCAGCGCTAATCTGACTTTGCTCCAGGTCAAGTGGCCAAGGTCCAATTCATTTTGAAAAAGGTGCCAATGGGCCTGGGGCTAGAGGGTGCCATGGGTCCCTTCAAGGGATTGAGGACCAGTTGTTTTCGGGGGACGCCAGGGCAGGAGGCCATCGAGGTGCAGGGAGTGGGGGTTTAAGGGAGTCACTGAAAACCAATGAGTTGTCATATACCTTTGGGAGCTCATAACTCTTTAGAGTGCTCATAATTCCATGGGAAGGGGGAGTGGTGGGTTCACTTTATTGATGACAGGGATAAGGGTTGGGGTGGGGCTATTGCCATGTGCGGCACTTATTCTTTTCTACAAGGCTCTGGAATCTGTTCCAAAACAGTCCACTTGAGATCCTGAAAAGTATGAGCACTTTGTATACAATGGGGCATCTACTTTTCATGAGAGATGAAAATAAGTTTTTTAGTTAGTGGAGATATTAATAAAGTAAAGTGGACTTTAAACTAATAGTGGCTTTGATATTTTGGAAAGCCTACTCAGTGTCGGTCCTACAAAAGCAAAAGAAAAAGAGAAAAAAAAATGGAACAATATAGTTAAAAAATAGTTTTGAAATATATGACCGTAGACCATTATTTATTTTGTGGACATAACTCTGTGAGGGTCTCTGGAGTTCGGTTTTTGTTGGGCTTATTCATTTGTGTACAATAAAATATTACCATCAGATTGCCTAGTAATGAGCTGCTTTGTATGTGTTAGCAATATTCATGCATGCAAATTGCATGCAAATCAGCTCATTGTAATAGGGGAGGCAACATGGGTGGGGACATGCAGAATATTGCGTATATTGCATGATATTGCCATGATATATACTGTTTAACACTCGTTAGAGCACTACCGTGGCTTGATGCATCACCCCCTTAGCTGGATATAAATTATCTGGCTAAGTAGAGACTTATACACGGATATTCAGCAGTATAGCTGTGCTTATCCAGTGAATTTAAATAATTGCTTAATTTTGAATATTGGGCCCAATAAAATATACATATTAAACCAAAACAATAGGGGTTTTCAAAGATCCACCCCTTAAGTTAAGATTTTCCTAGGAATTTATTAGAAACAAGAGAATTACAAAAGTTACTCAGACCTAAAGTCCTGCTGGCCTAGCATCCTCTGTCTGACAGTGGCAAGCAACAGCTGCTTAAAGGAAATGTATAAGAAATTGGAAGTGCAGTGTTGTCCATCTAGTGTCCTTCCAGTTTCTAGCAGGGATGATTTATGACTGCATTGAGCCCAGGGTGACATCCCTGATAGTTACATTCAATAACATGGGATTGATCTCCCCCCCCCCCCCCAATCCCCTTTTGAGCACACTAATACTATTTACAATGGTCTGTGGAAATAAATTCCACAGGATAACTCTGGCTCTATGAAGAAATACTTCCTTTTGCTTTAAAACTGTATCTTGATAATGTCTTGTGCTAAGACTTGGGATGGATTCATCCATGCTTGAGACTTAGAAAAATGTCCAGCAAAGATTTATTCATCAGCGTGGGCAAATGAAAATAATCAGATCCTGAATTTGAAAAATGCTGGCAAGATGCCCCACACATATTGTCGATCTTGGTTAAACCCTCTTTATGCAAATTTTTCAGCCTGTCTCCACTCTGTGCCTGGCTTGTTACATTATCAGCTTCATTACATTCTGCATAAGTTTCCTTATCCTTTTTCGGGCATATATATTTACTATGCTGGCATCAGCCACATCTGGAACTGAATATAGGAAGGGCACAGATGATGCTTATATAGATCCTCATCAAGTGACCACTAGTGTCTGCATTGATTTTTAGTTTGGATTTTGAGTGAATAGGAGTTGTTCCTTTCAGTTCTCTTAAATTTGTAAAGTACAGGCCTAAAGCCCAGGCACATGGGCCCCACACCATGAGGCTGCTGCTTAGTGCCCTCAGTCTCCTTCAATGGCTGTTGGGCTACAAGGAAAAGGAAAGGCCTAGCAGAGCTGCTACAAATCCCATCCCACAGTGGCTGTTGAAAAGGCTCAACAGGGAGCCATGGACTCCATCCTGCAGCAGCCAAAATAAATGGCTAAAAGAATGCCATGGCCCCATCCTGTGGAGGCCATAGAAGGATCCAGAAGGGAGGGATATGCCAAGAGTAAGAGCTTGTATGAGTGTATGTGTGAGTGAGAGAGAGCATGTGGGAGTGTGTGTGTGAGGGAGCCTATGGGAGTGACCACATGTGTGTGTGTGACAATGTGCATGAGAGTGATGACCTGTGTCTGTGTGTGCATGTGAGGGAGCCTGTGGGAGTGTGTGTGTGTGTGTGTGTCAGTATGTGGGTTTGAGAGAGATACTGTGGGGTTGAGAGCTGTGTGTGTGTTTGTGTGTCAGAGAAAGAGGAAGTCTGTGGGGTTGAGAACATATGTCTGTGTGTGACAAAGAGAGTGTGTGAGATCATGTGAATGTGAGAGTGGGAGCCTGAGGGAGTGAGAGCCTGAGTGTGTATGTATGAGGGAGCCTATGGGGTTGAGAGTATATGTGTATGTGTGTAAGAGAGAGAGAGGAAGTAGGAATGAGAGCATGTGTGTGTGTGTGAGAGAGAGAGAGGCTGTATATGAAAGCATGCATGTGTGTGTGAGAGAGAGAGAGGAGAGTATATATATCAGAGCGTGTGTGTATGTGTGTGTGTGTGTGAGAGAGAGAGGAAATGTATAAGAGATCATGTGCATCTATGTGTGTGTAAGAGAGAGAGGAAGTGTGTATGAGAGTATGTGTGTGTGTGTGAGAGTGGCAGAGAGAAAAAGAAAGTGTGCATGAGAGCGGGTGTGTGAAGAAAGGAAGTGAATATGAGAATGTATGTATATGGTGTTTGTTTGAGAGAGAGGAAGTGTGTATGAGAGTATATGTGTGTGTTCAAGAGAGAGAAAAGTATGTAAGAGTGCATGTGTGTGAGTGAGGAAGTGTTTATGAGAACATGTCTGTGTGTATGTATGAGAAAAAGAGGAAGTGTGTATGAGATAAGGTATGTGTGTGAGAGAGAGCATGTGCATGAGAGACAGAGTATGTAAGAACATTGTATGTTTGTGTGTGTGTGTGAGAGAGAGAAAAGGACAGGCAAGGAGTATGTGTGAAAATGTGTGTGTGAAAGAATGTTCATATATGACAGAGACAATATAAAGTTTGTTTCCCCCCAACCCCACCCCACTAATCCAAGACATCTCAGGGTGACTAGAAATCAAACATTCGCAGGTATGGACAGCAGGGGATTTTTATCCGTATTTAATTATTGGGTATTAATTTGTCTGCTGTTTTGACATTTTATTGGTATTTGGTCATTTTTTATTTAATTTTACGAGTTTTTAATTATTGGATGTTATTCTATTAGAGTTTTAGAAACATTTATTCTTTTTATTAGTAAGGTTTTGCTATTATGATTATGGTTTAATCACATGCTAAAAAGTTAATGCCCAATGCAGTACTTAAGCTAATGATATGCTATGCATCTCAAAAGCATGCTAACCCAAAAATGTGTGTACAAAGTATGCTTAGTGTCTATAAAATATGGTTTATGCATATTAACTTTGTTTTTTCTACAGTGCATAAGTACAATCTACTATGTTTACAGCTAAATGCTACTGTAAAAATCAAAAAGCAACTGGAAAAGGTTAGCAGTCAGTGAAAAAAAAAGATAATGCCTCTGTATCGCTAACTCATCTTGAGTATTGTGTTCAGTTCTGATCACCATATCTCAAGAAAGATATAGCAGAATTAGAAAAGGTATAGAGAAGGGCGTCCAAGAATAAAGGGGATGAAACAATTCCCCTATGAAGACAGGCTACATAGGTGAGGACTCTTCAGCTTGGAGAAGAGACGGCTGAGGGAAGTTATGATAGAGGTCTATAAAATGAGTGGAATGGAAAGAGTAAGCATTAAGCAATCAGTTTACTCTTTCAAAAAATACAAAGACCAGGGGACACACAATGAAGTTACTGGGTAATATATTTAAAACTAATGAGAGAATTTTTTTTTTTTTTTTACCAAACACACAATTAAGCTCTGGAATTCGTTGCCAGAGGATGTGGTGAACTCTATTAGTGTAGCTGCATGTAAAAAATGTTTGGACAAGTTCCTGGAGGAAAAGTCCATTAACAATTATTAAGGTAGAGTTGCAGAAATCTACTGCTTATTCTTGGGATAAACAGCTTGGAACCTATCTACATCTTGGGATCCTGCCAGGTACTTGTGACCTGGCTTGGCCACTGTTGGAAACAGGATCTGGGCTTGATGAACCCTTGGTCTGACCCAGTATGGCAAGCCTTATGGTCTGATGGGGAATGGTAATTTTGCTGTTTTTCCATTGTTGTACTACATAAAAAATATAGCTTCTTGTGGTTTCCAGTTCAGTTGTTGTCTACTTGTTTGTATTTATACTTTATAGTCTACTCTGTATTTGGTGAGGGTCTGTCTGTGTTCTACATATGTGACTGAGGTGAGGTATTCTGCTAGCGTGTAGTTTCTGTGTAGGGATCTATACCAGCCTGTTGTTTATGTTCTTAATAGGAGGTGTATTCGTGTTTTATAGCCTTATATAATATTTGCAGTTTTGTATTTTCATAGGCAGGGTTCTTACTAGGGATGCGAATCGAGCTTTGGACGATTGAAAATATCGTACGATATTTTCAAAATCGTCAGAAATCGGGGCTCCCCCAAAACGATAGGAAAATCCCACGATATTGTTCATGGGGGTTCTCTTATTGTTTTTGGGGAGGGTGGGAAAAACGGCACACAAAAATAACCCCTAAACCTACCCCGACCCTTTAAAACTAATCCCTTAGCTTCCCCCACCCTCCCGACCCCCGAAAAAACTTTTTACAGGTACCTGGTGGTCCAGTGGGGGTCCCGGGAGCGATCTCCCGCTCCCGGGCCGTCGGCTGCCACTAATCAAATTGGCGCCGATGGCCCTTTGCCCTTATCATGAGACAGGGTATCCGTGCCATTGGCTGGCGCCTATCACATGGTAGGAGCACTGGATGGCCCGCGTACCCCACTGGACCACCAGGTACCTGTAAAATGTTTTTGGGGGGGTCGGGAGGGTGGGGGAAGCTAAGGGATTAGTTTTAAAGCGTCGGGGTGGGTTTTTTGTTTATCGGCTCGGGCGTAGCCGATAAACAAAATCGCGATCGGGCCGGACGAAAAAAACAAAACACACGATGTGAATCCGAACAGGAATCCGAACCGATTCCAGTTCCGATTCACATCTCTATGTCTTACAATTTGAGTGTGGCAGTTAGGGTGTTATGATATGGCAAGTGTCCTATAGCTTCTGAGTACATTTTTGGCAGGATTTTGTATTATTATACAGTGTTCCTGGTAGTGGAGGGAGTTTGTGATGTTATTACTGAAGTTACATCAGACTTTGAATATTATTTTTCTCTGTTAAGTAGTAAGGGAAAATATCCTTGTTCTTCCTTCTACCCTTGTCTGGGGAAATTTCTGTGAACGCAAGGAATTGTAGAACTTGAGGTGTAGGTTTTATATTGGTGTAACCCAAGGGAATGTGACCAGTTCCAAAGGCCCATAGAAGAATTTCTTAATTGGGGCTAGCTCCTCAGTTTCTTGCCCCACATTCTTTTTCCCAAGGGGTGGGTCCTTTCTGTGGGAGTGAAGGAAAACCTTCTTGGCCCAGGCAGGGTTGTGTAGTATCCCATAGGTGTGCTCTTTGGGACAGGTCACTTATAAACCAGGCTGGACTCTTTGGATGGGTGTTCAAATTAAAGTTTACTTTGATTGAGTTCAAAATAATCAAGAGGTGCAACAAATGAAATGTCCTGTTACATCAGCGGGTGCTTAGACTTACATGAGCTAGGATTTAACTGATCTCTAACTCTGTGGATGTGTCCTTCCATGACAGGGAATACGTATCCCAAGTGGGTTGGGGGTGTCCTAATTGTGATGGATACCCTACCCAGTACCTGAGGTCCACGAAGAATCCTGTTCTCCAACCCAGCAGGGTCCCGTGTCCCAGGGCTAGAAACTCCATTGAGGGTCTCCAGATGTCCTCCTCCTTTTCACAAATCAGATGCAGCCACTGAAAGAAGTCCTTACAGCTTCCAGTTCGGGGCAAGGAAGGGTGGCAGAAAACAGCTTCCTTTCCTCTTGGTCATAAAAACTCAGTCTATTATCAAAACACTTTTCTTCTGTCTGCCTGGTCACTACGACCTCCTCTTAGACTGGGTGAAGAGGTACACAGCTCTTTCCTGACCCATTGAGCATGGTATTCTGCCTGCCAGAAGACTCAGGGCAAAACTGTGAGAAAATTTCAGAAAAAAACTGCAAAAATCCTTTTTCCTCTCTCTCCCCCCTCCAGTTCACTTCTGTGGGCCAGGCAGGGCAGTATCTTTCCCTCTCTGTGCTAAGCTATGGACCTAACTGAAATCACACCTTCGCCATCAAAATCAAATCTACACTGCTGCACTCTAACTAGGGCCCCCCCCCCCTTGTGGACTAGAAGATTAACTCTCACAGGCTGCCTCTGGGGGAGGGCCCATGCATGAATTTGCTCTCCACCTAAGCTGATATAAATGCTAAGGGCTAGGAGTTAGGGCCATGTAGTGGCTGACCAGCATACCACAATAAAGTCAGCCACTTTCTTTCTTTCTTTTCACTCAGCAAACAATTAAGATATGGAATTTCTTACCAGAGGATGCGGTGAAAGCAGTTAAAAAGGGTTTGGGTCAGTTCCTGGATGAAAATTCCATAAAACATTATTAGCCATGTAGACTGGAGAAAGCCACGGTTTATCCCTAGTTATAAGCAAGAAGGATTGGATCTATTCTTTGGGATCCTGCCAGATACTTGTGACCTAGATTGGCCACTGTTGGGCTCTATGGATCCTTGGTCTGACCCAGTGTGGCTCTTCTTATGTTCTCTGTTACATATTGTAATGCTCCTCCATGATGGTCCAAGCAATTAAAATGGTCTTCCTGACAGTGCTAGCTTTTTTGCTGTCTTGTGCAAACAATTACTGTGCTGCCCCCCTCCCCCCCAATTCATTCAGTCTCTGTCCAGGCCCATCAAAAAAAGCCCAGCTCCATCCAGCAATCTTATTTTTAAAATCTAACACCCTGCCCCAAACAGAATCCATGGTCAAGGGAAGAGTATTAGGTACTCTAGCAAACCTTGCAGCCTTGCACAAATACACACACCTATACAGACGCGCACACACACACAATTCAATTATGCGTTTATAACAGATTTTACATGAAAAAAGCACATTCAAAAGTCAGTCTTCTGAGGCAAAAATCTCACAACATGCATGTTATATTTACATTCACTGCTGTGGTGTGAACCAGAAAACACTGCAAAAAAGACACTTGGAACTCCTATGGAATTTGATATTTTGTAATGCGTGCTGTGTGTGGGCTTGGCCCTCAGAAAGCTATGAATACACGGAATTACCATTACAATATAATAAACCTCCTATAGCAAAACAACCTTAACTGCCAGCACTCAAACAGTAACAACACTGCACATATTACACCAAGACCTATAACACCAATACAATTTCTATTAGGAAACAGGACAAATCAGACTGCTACAGATCCCTACAGATAAATTGTATGGTAGCAGATTACCTCACCTCGGTCACACATGGAGAACACAGACAGACCTTGACCAAATACAGACTAAAGAGACGAGGAAGTATAAATTGAAGCAGGCAGAGAAGAACTGAACTGGAACCCACAAGTCAGTGTCAATAAGCAGAACAACAATGGAAAAACAGAAGAACTATTATCATTCTTCAAAAAACATTAAATAATAAAATTAAGAAATCATCAATCATAATAGTAAAATCATAGTTATAAAAAGAATATTTCAAACCAGTTAACAAATAGAATATCCAAAATTTCCCAAACACCAATAAAATATTTCAAAACATCTGATGAATAAAAAAAAAATCCAGTAATTAAAATGTTCTAATATTTCTCACAGGACAAGCAGGATGGTAGTCCTCACATATGGGTGACATCACAGAATGGAGCCCAATCACGGAACACTTTTGTCAAAGTTTCCAGAACTTTGACTGGCCCCCACTGGGCATGCCCAGCATGGCACTAACCTTGCAGCCAGCAGGGGGCCCCCTTCAGTCTTCTTTTTTCCGCGCAGCAGTAGCCTCGCGGTAAAGGAGCTCTGCAGAGATTCCTGACAGGAATTTTCCTCACGGAATTACTAAAAGTTTATTTGCCCCACAGGGGTCCCTCCTTTAACTTTTTTCAAAGAGGAGACTCCGGTAAGTTTTTTCCAAAGAGGTACTCCGGTAAGTTTTTACCCATTTTCCATCGAGTTTGGCCCTCGCGGCCTACTGGCTGCCGACCATACCGTGGCTCAATTTTTTCCATGGCCATGGCATCGGGGTTCCGTCGGTGCCTGGACTGTAATCACACCATGTCTATCACAGACCCTCATAAAGACTGTGTAATGTGTCTTGGACGAGAGCACGATATCCTAACCTGCACCAAATGTGCCTTAATGTCACCAAAAGGTCGCAAGTTCAGAATGGAGAAGATGGAGCTTCTCTTCCGTGCTCAAACCCCGACTCCGTCCATTGCATCAATGTCGTCAGAACCGGCACCATCAACTACGCGCCAGTATCGACCACCGGCCGTTGACCATCCGGCATCGAGGATATCTTGGCCTTCAACACCTTCTACTCCCCCTCAGGACCGAGGGGATCGCAGAGAGAAACAGCGCCATCGTAAGCCTTGGACCATCGAGGGAGCGAAGTCATCAACCTCGCCATCGTCCAAGCCGCCGTCAAAAAAACCCCGTCCAGAAAAGGCACCAACCTTTTCGGCGATCGGGTCACTGAAGCAATCCTCACCCGACAGGGAATCGGGAGCCGCGACTCCACCTTTAATGGTTGTCCCTCCGGCTATGCCTCTGCCTCCTTCTTCTGTTCCGGAGCTGGGGCTGCTTGCTCCAGGTCTCCGAGAAGAACTGTACTGGAAGGTTCAGGAGGCCATCGACAAGGCAATGCAATGACTCCAGGTTCCTCCGGCACCGACACCGGTACCAATTGTGGGACCGAGCACCGACCCAATTCCAGCAGCGTTGGCACCACTGCTATCCAGGATGGAAGCGCTTATTGCCGCTTTTCCACCGATGGACCCCGAGTCACCAATGGCTCCGGTACCCTCTCCACTTACTCTGTCATCGGGAGGAGAAACACCATTTAGCTTCCCTCCATCCGGAGTCCTGCCTCAGCCATCAATGCTGATACATTTTTCGCCACCAATCCAACCATCGGTGCCGAGCCATCCATCGATGCTCTCAATGCCTGAGCAGGTGCCTTCGATGCCTTCATTGGTGTCTCCGATAATTCCTCCAATTCCTTCGGAGCCTAGACCAGGACCTTCAGGTATCCCACCACCCTGTCCCCCTCTAGTTCCTAGAGGGACAGGTGCTGATCCTTATGATACCCGGACTGATGATTCCTCGCCAGACACTGATGATTTACCTTCGCCACCTTCACCCACTGAAAGTAGGAAGCGTTCTCCTCCAGAGGACCTCTCCTTTATAAATTTTGTGAAGGAAATGTCTGAATTGGTACCCTTCCAATTACAGACTGAACAGGATGACAGACATCAGATGATGGAGTTGCTCCAATTCCTGGATGCTCCCAAGGAAATAACCTCCATCCCTATCCACCAGGTTCTTCTGGATCTCCTCAAGAAGAACTGGGAACATCCTGGCTCCATTGCTCCAGTGCACTGAAAGGCTGACACTACCTATTTGGTGCAGTCAGCTCCAGGCTTTCAAAAAACTCAATTGGATCACCAATCTGTAGTTGTTGAATCTGCACAAAAAAGAGCAAAGAGATCAAAGCCTCATACTTCTTTTCCCCCGGGCAAGGATCAGAAGTTTTTAGATGCCATTGGCCGCTGGGTATTCCAAGGCTCAATGCTCATCTCCCGGATTGATGCCTATCAGCTCTGTACGACCCAATATAATAGGGTCATTTTTAAGCAGATACAATATTTGACAGATACCCTGCCTCAACAATTCCAAGATCAACTTCAAACCCTAGTAAACAAGGGGTTTGAGGCAGGCAAGCATGAGATCAGATCATCTTATGATATCTTTGACACTGCCACTAGGGTATCTGTAGCCGCTATTTCAGCAAGAAGATGGGCCTGGCTCAAGTCTTCCGACCTTCGCCCTGAAGTACAAGACAGGCTATCTGACCTGCCCTGTGTGGGGGACAATCTGTTTGGCAAACAGATTCAGCGAACGGTGGCAGAACTTAAGGACCATCATGAGACCCTAAGACAGCTCTCTCTGATGCCTTCTGACTATTCTTCTAAACAGCCCTTCAGAAAGGACTCTAAGAAGTCATTCTTCCACCCGAAGAAATCCTACCCGCCACCAACCAGATCCCGTGCCACGAGACCTTTTCAAAAAGCACAGTTTCGTCATACACATAAACAAAAGCCACAAGCACCTCCTCAACCAGGGCCTGCTTCAGGATTTTGACTTCCACCTAGAGAACAAGAGCCAGATTCCACTGCCTCACATACCAGTGGGAGGTCGATTGTGCCACTTCTACAACATATGGCACTCAATCACCTCAGACCAATGGGTATTGGTGATCATTGCTCAGGGTTACCATCTGAACTTTCTTTCCGTGCCACCAGACTCCCCACCTCTACCGTTGTGGAGAACATCCGATCACTCCATCCTTTTGGATCAAGAGTTCTCCCTCCTTCTCCAGTCCAAGGCAATAGAACCCGTACCCTACTCTCAGCACGGCCTAGGGTTCTATTCCCGGTACTTTCTAATCCCCCAAAAATCGGGAGGCGTTCGTCCTATCCTGGACCTACGGGCCCTCAACAAGTACCTCCAGTGAGAGAAGTTCAAGATGGTAACTTTAGGCTCACTTCTTCCTCTTCTACAAAGAGGAGACTGCCTCTGCTCTCTGGACCTCCAGGACGCATACACTCATATTGCGATAACTCCATCTCATTGCAAATACCTGAGGTTTCTAGTAGACCCCAAGCACTATCAATATCGAGTGCTTCCATTCAGCCTAGCATCTGCACCACGAGTCTTCACAAAATGCCTCGTAGTAGTTGCAGCCTTCCTCAGGCCCAAGGTGTTCATGTCTACCTATCTAGACGACTGGTTAGTCAGGGCTCCCACTCAGCAAGCTGCTCTGTCATCCCTCAATCTAATCTTACACACTCTAATTTCATTAGGATTTCTCGTCAACTACAACAAATCCTACTTAGTCCCATCTCAAACCTTGTCGTTCATTGGGGCAGACTTGGACACCTTGCAGGCAAAGGCTTTTCTGCCTCGACAGCGAGCGCTCACTCTTGTGTCTCTTGCACACCAGCTGCAGTCTCAGCAATCCGTGACTACATGTCACTTTCTCATCCTTCTGGGACACATGGCATCCTCAGTGCAAGTCACACCAATGGCACGATTGGCCATGAGAGTCATGCAGTGGACTCTACGGTCACAATGGACTCAAAGCATTCAGCCCCTGTCGACCATGGTCCACGTAACCGTCTCACTCCGTCAGTCTCTTGCCTGGTGGAGGCATCAGACCAATCTCCTCCAAGGCTTGCCCTTTCAGGCTCCAGACCCTCAAATAACTCTCACCACTGATGCTTCCAACCTCGGCTGGGGAGCCCATGTGGCCAATCTTCAGACACAAGGATCTTGGTCTCCAGAGGAAGCCAAACACCAAATACATTTCCTGGAGCTTCGAGCAATAAGATATGCTCTCAGGGCATTTCAGGATCGCCTCTCAAATCAAGTTATCCTGATCCAGACGGACAACCTGGTGGCCATATGGTACATCAACAAGCAGGGAGGCACAGGTTCCTTCCTTCTGTGTCAGGAAGCTGCACAGATATGGGCGTAAGCTCTCTCCCATTCAATGTACCTCAGGGCCACCTGGTTGCTGGGAGTGGACAATATGTTGGCAGACAAGCTGAGTCGCATCTTTCAACCACATGAGTGGTCTCTCAACCCCTCGGTGACAAAATCTATCTTCCAACAATGGGGAGATCCTCAGATAGACCTCTTTGCGTCTCCTCAAAACCACAAAGTAGAGAACTTCTGCTCTCTCATTCGCAGCACACACTCTCAGCCCAGAGACGCATTCTCCCTCTCATGGACAACCGGTCTTCTCTATACATTCCCTCCACTTCCTCTTCTCTCGAAGACTCTCGTGAAGTTACGTCAGGACAAGGGAACCATGATCCTGATAGCTCCTCACTGGCCACGCCAACTGTGGTTTCCAATACTGCAGGATCTCTACATTCGCTGGTGCATTTCCTTAGGGACGGGCCCGCTTCTGATCACTCAAAACGACGGGGGCCTCCGCCATCCCAATCTTCACGCCTTGTCCCTGATGGCATGGATGTTGAAAGGTTAAGCCTTCAGCCACTTAACCTTTCTGAACCAGTTTCCCGTGTCTTGATTGCTTCATGGAAGCCTTCCATGAGAAAATCTTATTCTTACAAATGGAAAAGGTTCACGTCATGGTGCTCTTCTCAGTCCCTTGACCCCTTTTCCTGTCCAATCACAAAGTTTTTGGACTATCTCTGGCATTTATAAGAAAGAGGTCTAAAGACTTCTTCCATCAGAATGCATGTCAGTGTGGTAGCCGCCTTCCATAAAGGTTTCGGGGATATTCCTATATTAATACAACCCCTCGTAACACGCTTTTTGAAGGGCTTGCTTCACCTCAAGTCTCCACTGCGTCCTCCGGCCCCTTCTTGGGACCTTAATCTGGATTTGGGTCAGCTCATGAAACCACCATTCAAGCCTCTTCACTCTTGTGAACTTCGATATCTCACATGGAAAGTGATTTTCCTTTTGGCAATCACTTCAGCTTGCAGAGTCAGTGAATTACAGGCCCTAGTTACCTATCCACCTTACACTAAACTCCTGCAGGACCGGGCAGTACTCCGCACTCACCCTAAATTTTTGCCTAAGGTAGTTTCGGATTTTCACCTCAATCAATCCAGCATACTACCTACCTTTTTTCCCAGGCCCCATTCCAATCCAGGAGAGCAGGCTCTGCATACCCTTGACTGTAAACGGGCTCTAGCATTCTATCTAAACCGTACAGCTGCCCACAGGAAAAGCACTCAATTGTTTGTCTCTTTCCACCCTAACAAATTAGGGCAGCCTCTGGGTAAGCAGACTGTCTCTTTCTGGTTGGCGGACTTCATATACTTTTGCTATCAGCAAGCGGGCATTCCATTTCAAGACCGTGTTAAAGCACACTCTGTGAGGGCCATGGCGACTTCAGTATCACACCTGCGATCGGTGCCGATTCCTGACATTTGCAGGGCTGCCACCTGGAGTTCTCTCCACACCTTTGCAGCCCACTATTGCTTAGACAAAGCTGAAGGCAAGATTCCATCTTCAGCCAGTCTATCCTTCATAACCTGTTTACAATGTGACGTACCAACACCCTTCCGCCTGCCCGGTGGGGTTCAGGATGCCCTCTACCAAATTCCACCCCAGTTGTTGTGCCTATTGCACGCCTTTGGGTATATATGGTGCATGTTCGGACATCCTCAGCTCGGTACTCACCCATATGTGAGGACTACCATCTTGCTTGTCCTGTGAGAAAGCAAATGTTGCTTACCTGTAACAGGTGTTCTCACAGGAGAGCAGGATGTTAGTCCTCACAAAACCTGCCCGCCGTCCCGCGGTGTTGGTTTCGTAACGTTTTATTATTCGGCACTGCCTGTAGCTTTTAAATAAGACTGAAGGGGGACCCCTGCTGGCTGCAGGGTTAGTGCCATGCTGGGCATGCCCAGTGGGGGCCAGTCAAAGTTCTGGAAACTTTGACAAATGTGTTCCGTGATTGGGCTCCATCCTGTGATGTCACCCATATGTGAAGACTAAAATCCTGCTGTCCTGTGAGAACACCTGTTATAGGTAAGCAACATTTGCTTTCCCAAAAAAACAATACAATTTTAAAAACAGCACAAACATCAAGTTACATCCAATAATTAAAACTAATAAGGATTAAAAAATGTCCTGTGCTCCATACCTGAGATCTTTTGATTTCCAGTCACCCTGACATTGTTGTGCATTAGGGGAGGTAGGGCCACACAAACTTTATCTACACACACACACACACACACACTCACGCGCTCACACGCTCACACTCACACTGAAACTCTTACACATTCCATCTCTCATATACATGCCTAAGCTGTCACACACGCTCCTTCTCTTCCCCTCACAGACACATGACGGGCCAGATTTTCAAACATGCGTGCGGGCGTAGATTTGTGCCGCACACATGTTATAAAATTCGGGGTCGGCACGCACAAGGGGGTGCACACTTGTGCACCTTGCACGCGCTGAGCCCTAGAGGAGCCCTGATGGCTTTCCCCGTTCCCTCCGCTTCCCCCCCCCAACTTCCCCTCCATTCCCTTATCTAACCCCCCCAGCCCTACCCAAATCCCCCCTACCTTTGTTGTCTTAGTTACGCCTGCCTCTGGCAGGCATAACTTGCACGCACCGGCTGGCTGCTGGCGCGTGATCCTCCGGCACGGCGGCCGTGCCAGAGGCCTCGGTCCCACCCCTGGACCGCCCCTGGACCAGCGGCCCGCCCCCTTCCCGCCCCTTTTTCCCGGGACATACACGCACTTTCTCAGGGTTATGCACGTAAGTTACGCGCGTAACCCTTTGAAAATCTGCCCCTATGTGTGCGTGTGCATGCCTATCAGAGCATTTCCTTCAGCCCCACCAGCCTTCTTGCGATTGAGGGAGGTTGGGGGCCGGAAGTCTGTGAATGCACACTTGCAGCTAACAGAGAACGTCCGTGGCCTTTCCTCAACCCGCCGGAGACCCGATTCTCTTTTTCCTGGCCTTTTCTCATTTTCAGCTGCCGGCGGGTTGATCTCCGCTAGCGGCTCCATGTCCTCTCCTTCTGCCACCTCCCCCTTCAGGTGTGCCACCCCGTGCAAATGCATGGTGTGCACACCCGGTCATGCTGGGCTTACCTCCTGACTAAAAAAGTACACAGTACAATTCAAGTCCAGCATATATTACATTTTTATTTACAAATTTGAGTTGGGAGAATGGGGGAGCATTAGTGATAAAAAAAAAAAATGAGGTGAAACAAAAAGGACTTTTAGGAGCCAAAAAGGAGAAGTCCTTAAGGGAAGCGAGCTGATGTGGTAGTTGGGCCAAAAGTAAGTCCTTGAGCATCTGACATTGCTGTTAGTATCTCGATGAACTGCACCTGTCAGATGACTAACTGCTCCAAGTTATTCCCCCACCCCCCTAAGTTCTCCATAAATGCTGGCAAGCCTCTGCTTTATGTGCTCCATAGCTGTCAACAAATCTTCAAAGTTGGCTTCCAGCTAGAGGAGTCACAGCTCCGCCCTGTGACCCAGCCCCCACAGCTGAGGGCTGCTCCATAGCTGGCATGTCCCGATCTGGACCATCACCCGAAGGAACCTCTTCCAAACAAAGAATTATATGATCACTCTCGTCTTCCGCTCCCAGGGATACAAAGGAGGGAAGCCCTATAAAAATGAGATCAATGGAGAGAGGGGGAAGAAGGAGGATCAGCGCCTATAGCTGGCAGAGCTGTTGGATGTGCTGACCACCAAAGGTGGGAACATCAAGTCATGTTTTGTTTTTTGTTTTTTTTTGTAAATACTGTTTATTGACACAGGAAACAGTTTCATATACAAGCCAGAACAGTGGATAGAACATTTGCCATTATGTCATAATATAAAAAAATATATCACAATTGTTGGAAACTATGCATGGTCAAGGTGGACACACAACAAATTGAACACAACCAGTAATCTTGGACCATTTCCTGCCACTTTTTAAACCCTAATCCCCATTCGCCCATCACTTAGTCCATTTACATACTCATCCATCCCATACATCTACCATTACGTCATTCATATTGTTCTAAGCTAAGCGTGTTTCTATCCATGTTTCTCATATAACTAATCCAAATATTTTAGTGTTGTAGTTGGTAATATTTTCAAAAACCCTTTCCATTTGTGTATACATTTTTTTTAAATACACAGTGATGCATTTTTCAACTTAATTTCTACCATCAATCATAGCCACACAGTCTTAGTAGGATCTTCTTCTTTGATCCATTGCATTAGAATACATTTCCTTGCTGCTATTACTACTAATAATTCTACCATAAACTATTACCCTTTAGAGTATCTGCATCTATATCTGATGGACCAAACATTAACATTTGAGGGTTAGTACTATTCAATTTACCTTGATATAAGTCATTAATAATTGAAATAACATCTTTCCAATATACGCGGATACTGTTGCAGAACGTAAAATTGTGCAAAATGGTTCCCTTTTTGGATTTACATTTGACACAAATATCTGAATCTACTATTCCAATATAACACAAGCTCACCCTGTCAAAATATGCTGTATGAAAAATCTTCAATTGCATCTCCCTAAGGCATACATCAACAGTTTGTCTGTGTAACTGATCATACAGAGCAGTTAAATCTTTTGTAGTCAGCGTAATATGTAGTGCACTAGATCAATATCTACTTTGTGCAAGCAAAATATAATCTGTAGCAGACAAGCCATGTTTCTTAAACACAGAGTTCCAATATTTTTATTCAGCAAGGTTGGTGAATAACTTTTGGTTGTAAATTTTTCTGACTCCCGGATTTGGGTGATTTGAGTCCTTTCTTTGCATACAATTTCTCTGCTATGGTTCTATGAGAAACTTCCCTTCAATAACGTGTCATCATTCATTACTGTGTAAATATACATGTAAATCAAGTAGCATGGTATTGTTCACTCCTAGTTTTGTCTTAAGCGTCCTCTTTTTCTCTTGGAGCATTAACCCAGATTTGTGTATGCTGAACCTGCTAGCTTTGCCACATTATTTACCTTAAATATCCATGATTATTTCAGAGGATTAGGCTTTCAGATGGATCAGGTTTTCTGTCCTTTGAACTAGAGTATTTTGTTCAGGTCAAGTCAGCAGCTGCTGAACAGGTGAGTCACCTGGAAACGGTGACAAAGAAAAAAGACAAATAAAATGCCATTGCATTATTTTATATTCAGCAAATCTGGCTAACAGCTGGATATTAATTTTTTTATTAGATATTTTATTACCTAGGTTTGTGAATTATTTAAATTGTAAACTGGTGGCCTGGGTATATGCATATTTCACGTACAACTGCTTTGAATAGGCTGCCGGCTTGGATTAACTGTATATAAAAATGTTAAAGAAATTAAATCACATGAGGCTACTTCTACAGCTAGTTCTGGATGTTGCAAGCAACCTTCTATGGGTCTTATTAGAAAATGACTTTTCCTCATCCTGCGCCTATGGAAAACATCTTTATTGAGTAAGACCCAAAAGGTCAATTTATATTGAATTAAAAATCTGACCCTTCCCCACTTCACTAAAGTTAATTATCTCAGATGAATCCTCACAAGCCTGGACATGTTAGAAACCATGAGGTAGGAAAAGGCTGATGTAAAAATGCTTTATAAAAATAAGTAGGGTGCAGTTTCTATCCTGCTAATGCACCTGGTTATATTTATACTTCTCATCACAAATAAAGCAACACAATCCTTAGGAAAAAAACAGAGCATATCTGAGGAAGATAAATATTCCTTTTATTGGACCCAGATGAAACTTATTCAAAGATGTTATTCCACCTCATCTTTTGAAAACACATCTTTATCTGATGTGGAACCTGTGTAGTCTTGAAAACTTAAGTCCAACAACATGAACATTTTGGGATCATTCTTATGTTAGCACAATGAAAGATACTACACTACTTGATTAGAATCTAAAGCATTCATGATATGTGTCCTTTCAGTCTATTTTTGTCTTGGAAAATGAGTTTGTAATAAAACCAAAAGTCTGAAGTCGCTGCATTCATGTGAATCAGTAATAGCTAATGCAATAAGCCCATTAACATTTTTTTGTTCAGCGTAATCTGAAAAAGGTATATAATCTGACCGTCTGTTCTTAACACTACTGAGCAGATGGTAGTGTACGGTTGCTCTTTGTTTTTCAAGAGGTTGCTCACAGATGTTTTATTTCTGGGCACTGATTTTTAGACAAGCACTGTGGGAAGTTGGTTTGCTAGGATTCAGTTCAGGGCATGTGTGCTGTAGTATTTACATTTCCTGTTGGTGTTTGCCTTGACTGCCATAGTATTTTGCAATTATTTGTCTTTAGGGCTGTTATAGTTTATGTACTTCAGTACTTCAGAGAATAGGGTCTGTCTTTTGTTGCATTACTTTTACATTTTTACACATTGGAATAAAAAGGTATGTACATTTTTTTTTCTATAACCATTTTTCCTGTATTTTTCTTTTTAAATCTACACCCTTTAGACTTATTTTCAGCTGTTTGTGCTGTACTTATAGTGAACCAGGATCTATGTGAGGAAGCAGTGTCCTGTATGAAAACTGAAAACGGCACCGTGTCCCACCTCACTCTCCTCTGTTGCTCTATGCTCCACTCTCCATCCGTTCTCTCTCTTCTTCTCTTCACTGCCCAGTGCCAGTATCCTACCTGAATTCCTCGTCCTTTCCCTCTGCTCACAGTGGTCAGCAGCTTCCCCCTCTTTCCCTTCTCTACTCACCTCCCTCACTCCAAAGCATCCCTCCATTAGAAATCTCCTCTCACTCCCCTCCACCCACTGTCTGCTCAGCAGCAAACTAGTTTGTCTCTCCCCACTCCCTCCCAGCAGGCTGATCATCATCATAGATTGAAGAGAGTCACTGTCTCTCATCCCAAATTCCTCTTCCTTCCTGCTGCCTGAGTTTCTCTGCAGGCAGCAGCTCACATGTGGGCTGCAATGAAGGGCTCTTCCTGCATCTGTTTCTCTTCAGTGGCAGCACATGACAGCTCTACATCCTGCATGCGCCTCTTATAGCAGTTGCCATGCTTTGCATCTAAGCAGATGCACTTGCCCTATGGATTGGCTGCAGCCTAAAGACTGATGTGAAGGGCACCAGCGAGGAGGGGACAATAGCATAGTGGCACCCTGTGCGGCCACACAGGTCACACATCCCTAAAGCCGGCCCTGTGAGAAGGTGGCTGTCAGCGGGCACGAGAACCGACGCCGGCAAAATTGAGTGTCGGCTGTCAAACCCGCTGACAGCCGCCGCTCCTGTCCAAAAAGAGGTGCCGGCCCTTATTTAAATATTTTAGTTTATTGAATTGCGTGCACAGGGCACTGGCCTGCGCGCGCGCCGAGAGAGCAGGCGCTCGCCTACTCTCCCGCGAACTTTACTATATCGGCCTGAAAGAGAGCACCTGAAACTGACAATATACTTCCAGAATTTCTGCAGAATATAGGCGAGGAAGCAGTGAAATCTCTCACAAATTGAATTAATTTTGTAAGGGTGTCTTAGCCCTTACTAATAGAATTAGGCCTTTCTATTCTTTAAAAAGAGGAATCTTCCAGAAATGGGACATTCAATGGGTGTAGGTATCTGAGTGGCAGGAGGGTCCATCCATCAAAGGCTGGGTTAGTTATCTTAGTATAAAGGGTGATGCCACAAACCATTGACAGAGAAAGTGCTTTTGAGTGGTGGAAAAGATCAGAGAGAGCAGTCAAGGTCTGGGCTCTGGTCTGAGATCTTCCAGATACTTGCAACATGGATTGGCCACTGTCAGAAACAGGATGCAATGCTCGATGGACCTTGGTTTTACCCAGTATGACAATTTTTATATTCTTATGAATGCACAGGAGAGGGTGGCCTCCTGTAAGACTGGTGGAAAGTAGAGAAAAGTAGGAACTCAACCCTACAAGGGTATTCCTGCCTAGAGGCAGGAATACCCTTGTAGGGTTGATGTGGAGTAGAGGAACTGGTTGAGTGGAGGAATTAAGGTGCTCATAGCACCTTAATTCCTCCACTCTGCTGTGAATCAGATAAACATCACTGAAAAATTCCCAGAAGACTTTCTTGTCAATAACTTTATTCCACCCCCAAAATCAACAAAGCACTTGAGTCGGAAGATTACAGGACAATGAGTTTGATATTATATGCATCAAAGATACATTTGTAGATCATTAAAAACATAATAAGAAAATAAGAACATAAGAAATTTCCATGCTGGGTCAGACCAAGGGTCCATCAAGCCCAGCATCCTGTTTCCAACAGAGGCCAAACCAGGCCACAAGAACCTGGCAATTACCCAAACACTAAGAAGATCCCATGCCACTGATGCAATTAATAGCAGTGGCTATTCCCTAAGTAAATTTGATTAATAGCCGTTAATGGACTTCTCCTCCAAGAACTTATCCAAACCTTTTTTGAACCCAGCTAAACTAACCACATCCTCTGGCAACAAATTCAAGAGCTTTGTTGTGCATTGAGTGAAAAAGAATTTTCTCTGATTAGTCTTAAATGTGCTACTTGCTAACTTCATGGAAGGCCCCCTAGTCCTTCTATTATTCGAAAGTGTAAATAACCGAGTCACATCTACTCGTTCAAGACCTCTCATGATCTTAAAGACCTCTATCATATCCCCCCTCAGCCGTCTCTTCTTCAAGCTGAACAGCCCTAACTTCTTCAGCCTTTCCTCATAGGGGAGCTGTTCCATCCCCTTTATCATTTTGGTTGCCCTTCTCTGTACCTTATTCATCGCAACTATATCTTTTTTGAAATGCGGCGACCAGAATTGTACACAGTATTCCACACCAGTTGTCAAAGAGCATCTAGATGAAACACAAATAAAATTTAGAAGAGGAAGAGAAACAAAACGTGCTATTTACTTGTTATGAGTAACAGGTAAAAAAATGATTCAAATGAAAGATGTATGTCTTTATTTTGTTGTGAGCATGGACAGGCTCTTCAGAGCGTAAGCCCCTGTGTGCAACTGACACAACCCCAGAGCTGGCCGTGGTCCACGCTGTCGGTGGCTGAAACAGGAAACTCTCTAGACTTGGAAACAGGAACACTTGGACATCCAACACTCTCCAGGAACTGAGAACCAGCAACCCATGCTGGTCTCTGGGGTAGCCCTCCAGCCACTTCAAAAGCCCTTTTGGACTATTACTTGGAAACAGTTTGAGCGCGAGGACAGACGAAGGCAGAGGACTTGAAGGTGACTCTGGAGACATGGACATAATATTGTAGACTTGGACATGAAGGAGGCTGAAGCATGACTTAGAAACTGAAGCATGGTTTGAAACTGAAGCATGGCTTGAAAATGGACACAAGGCTTGAGACAAGAACATGGCTTGAAGGAACAAGATGAGGGCTCAGGGCTTGGAACAGGCAGATGGCTGGAACAAGAATACTAGAGTCCAGGGACAAGACTCAGGAACTCGGAACTCAGACTCAAGAATTCAGACTATGAACTCGAACTTGTAACTCAGACTCAGGAAGAGACTCTGAAGACTTGAACCACCGGCAAAGACTTGGACAAGACTCTGAGGACTTGAACTGAAAACTTGGATATAGGAACCAGGAGATCAGGAACAGAAGACTACATGAAACAGGAGACTTTAAAGGACCAGTAACCACAGGACATCCTTGCAAAGGTCTGGAGCAACAGAGGAATTGGGCATTTAAAGGCCCAAAGCAATGACATCATCAGGAGGGTCTGCGGGGCTTTTCCTGCCACAGTCCCTTTAAATATTGAGCAAGCGCATGCATGCATCCCTAGGGAGGTCAGGAGCAGCAGTAGCGTTTGGCGGTGTTCCAGGCCACAAAGACCAAAGGCGGTGGTGGCGTCTTTCTGCCACATGATGACCAGCAGCATCTTTCCTGCTGCAGAAGCAGCTGCAGGGGCCAGGCAGCTATGGCGGCCTTCAGCTGCATGGAAGGCAGAGGTGTAATTGGCGGCAGCTCAAGACCGCACAGGAAGAGCAAAGCAACTCTGGGAGGTGAGGGAGCCACTTGCTGACCTGTCGCATGAGCGGTGATCACAACAGTACCCCCCTCCTCTAAGCTCCCTCCTCAAGCCTCCTTTCTTTAGCTTCTGTGGAGACAAAGGTAATCCCTTTCAACAGGGGCTCGAGGGACAAACACAGCATCAAAAGATACTTGATTTCAGGTACTGAAACGAGGAACCATACTGGACAAGCTGAAATAAGACATGGCTGCAGACTTGGACGAGGACATGGCAGCAGGCATGGGCAAAGACATGGTTAAGTACATTAAAGGCCCCTGTGCCACAACGTGACTGACACAACTCCGGGGCTGGCCGTGGTCCATGCAGCTGGTGAGCGATAACGTCTTGGTACAAGCTAACTGAAAAAACGAAACTCTTTAGATTTGGAAACAGGAGCACTTGAAGGCTTGGGAGCAGGAACAGGGAGCCCATTCTTGACTTGGAACAGGAACACTTGGACATCCAACACGCTGTAGGAACTGAGTACCAGTAACCCATACTGGTCTCTGGAGTAGACCTCCTGCTAGTCCAAAAGACCTTTTGGACTGCTGCTTGGAAGTGGTTTGAGCATGAGGAGAGACAGAAGCAGAGGACTTGAAAGTGACTCTGGAGATGTGGACTAAACACAGGACACTTGGAAGTAACATTGAAGACTTGGACATTATGGAGGCTGAAGCATGGCTTGAAAATGGACACAAGGCTTGAGAAAGGAAAGCAAATATTACTTACCTGTAACAGATGTTCTCACAGGACAGCAGGATGTTAGTCCTTACATATGGGTGACATCACAGGATGGAGCCCAATCACGGAACACTTTTGTCAAAGTTTCTAGAACTTTGACTGGCACCTACTGGGCATGCCCAGCATGGCACTAAACCTGCAGCCAGCAGGGGTCCCCCTTCAGTCTTGTTTAAAGCTACAGGAAATGCCAAAAAATAAAATAAGAAAATGTAACAAACCCAACACCACGGGGCGGCGGGCAGATTTCGTGAGGGCTAACATCCTGCTGTCCTGTGAGAATACCTGTTACAGGTAAGCAACATTTGCTTTCTCACAGGACAAGCAGGATGGAAGTCCTCACATATGGGTGAGTACCAAGCTGAGGATGTCCGAGAAATGCACCAAATGTATCCAGACGTGCAATGGGCACTAGGACTGGGGTGAAATTTGGTAGCGGGCATCCTGAACCCTAATGGGCAGGTGGAAGGGTGTTGGTACGTCAAGTTGCGAAAAGGTTGCACAAAACAGACTGGCCGAAGGTGGAATCTTGTCTTCCGGCCATGTCTAAGCAATAATGGGCTGTAAAGGTATGGAGAGAACTCCAGGTAGCAGCCCTGCAAATGTCAGGAAGCGGCACCGAGCGTAGGTGTGCTACTGAAGTCGCCATGGCCCTCACAGAGTGTGCTGTAACACGGTCTTGAAGTGGAATGTCTGCTTGCTGATAGCAAAAAGATATGCAGTCCGCTAACCAGGAGGAGAGAGTCTGCTTACCCACAGGCTGCCCCAATTTGATGGAATGGAAAGAGACAAACAATTGAGTGCTTTTCCTGTGGGCAGCTGTATGGTCTAGATAGAATGCTAGAGCCCATTTACAGTCAAGGGTATGCAGAGGCTGTTCTCCTGGATTGGAGTGGGGCCTGGAAAAGAAGGTAGGTACTGCCCTGTCCTGCAAATGTTTAGTGTAAGGCGGATAGGTAACTAGGGCCTGTAACTCACTAACTCTGCGAGCAGATGTTATTGCCAAAACAAAAATCACTTTCCATGTGAGATAGCGAAGATCACAGGATTGGAGAGGCTCAAATGGTGATTTCATGAGCCGATCCAAAACCAGATTGAGGTCCCAAGAAGGGGCCGGAGGGCACAGTGGAGGCTTGAGATGAAGAAAGCCCTTCAGAAAACGTGTTACAAGGGGTTGTACTGAAATAGGAACATCCCCGACACCTCTATGGAAGGCGGCTACCGCACTGACATGCATTCTGATGGAGGAGGTTTTTAGACCTGATTCTGACAAGTGTCAGAGATAGTCTAGAAACTTTGTGGTGGAACGGGTAAAGGGATCAAGGGATTGAGAAGAACACCATGATTTAAACCTGTTCCATTTATAAAGATAAGATTTTCTGTGGAAGGCTTCCGTGAAGCAATCAGGACACGGGAAACTGGCTCCGAAAGGTTAAGTGGCTGAAGAATTAACCTTTCAACATCCAGGCCGTCAGAGACAAGGCCTGAAGATTGGGGTGGCATAGGTACCTGTCGTTCTGAGTGATCAGAAGCGGGTCCTTTCCCAAGGGAATGTGCCTGCGAATGGAGAGGTCCTGAAGTATTGGAAACCACACTTGGCGAGGCCAGTGAGGTGCTATCAGGATCATACTTCCCTTGTTCTGACGTAACTTCACAAGAGTATTCGAGAGAAGTGGAAGTAGAGGGAATGCATATAGGAGACCGGTTGCCCATGAGAGGGAGAACGCATCTCTTGGCTGAGAGTGTTGGCTGCGAGTGAGAGAGCAAACGTTCTCTACTTTGCGGTTCTGAGGTGACGCAAAGAGGTCTATGTGGGGGTAACCCCAATGTTGGAATATTGAGTCTGCTACAGTGGGGTTGAGGGACCACTCGTGTGGTTGAAAGGCGTGACTCAGCTTGTCCGCCAACACATTGTCCACTCCCGGCAAGTAGGTGGCCCTGAGGCACATCGAATGGGAGAGGGCCTCCGCCCATATCTGCGCAGCCTCCTGACACAGTAGGCTGGAGCCCGTCCCTCCCTGTTTGTTGATGTACCACATGGCCACCTGGTTGTCCGTCTGAATGAGGATGACCTGGTTGGAAAGGTGATCCTGAAATACCCTGAGAGCATATCTAATTGCTCGCAGCTCCAGGAATTTGATTTGGTGTTTGGCTTCCTCTGGAGACCAAGTTCCTTGTGTCTGCAAATCAGCGACATGGGCTCCCCAGCCGAGGTTGGAAGCATCGGTGGTGAGAATTATTTAAGGGTCTGGAGCCTGGAAGGGTAGGCCTTGGAGGAGATTGATCTTATTTTGCCACAAGGCTAGAGACTGACGAAATGAGTCAGTGATGTGGACAGTGGTTGATAGAGGTTGGACGGACTAAGTCCATTGTGACCTTTAGTCTACTGCATGACTCTCATGGCCAGGCGGGCCATTGGGGTAACCTGTACTGAGGACGCCATGTATCCCAGCAGGATGAGGAAGTGGCGTGCAGTCGTATGGTGCTGAGACTGTAGCTGGTGTGCGAGAGAGATGAGAGTGAGAGCTCACTGTCGAGGCAGAAATGCCTTTGCCTGCAAGGTGTCCAAGTCTGCCCCTATGAATCATCTATTTATTTATTTATTTGTTTATTTAACATTTTTATATACCGAAATTCATGTAGCAAAGTTACATATCACTTCGGTTTACATTAGAACATTAACAAGCATGTAAGAATGCGATTACATTGAACAAGGGAGATACACTTGGAACAAAAGGAACTGGGGAATAACGTACAACGAATAAATAATAAAAAAATAAGATTCTATAGTGGAGCTAAGACTAACCTGGCTAAAGATCTAGGTGCGTACTGGAATAATTAAAGTCCGGTACATGGAGCACATATTTGGATTGGTTGACTGCAGCGTTGGAACGCTAAACTGAAATATAATCTGATGGAATCTGATAGAATAGCTTGTAGGAAAGTAAGGTGAAGTAAGAGGGAATTATTGGCATAAATTAAAAGCTTGTTCGAATAGCCAAGTTTTGAGTCTCTTTTTAAAGGTGATCGGGCATAGTTCCCGTGAATCATAAAGTCTGAGATGGGATTAAGCAGGATTTCGCATAGTTGACGAGAAATCCTAGCGAAATCAGAGCGTGTAAAGTAAGATGTAGGGAAGGCAGAGCAGCTTGCTGAGTGGGAGCCCTGATCAACCAATCATCTAGATAGGGGTAGACATGAACACCTTCAGTCCTGAGGAAGGCTGCTACTACTACGAGGCATTTGGTGAAGACTCATGGTGCAGATGCCAGGCCAAATGGTAGCACTCGGTACTGATAGTGTTTGGGGCCTACCAGAAATCTCAGGAGCCTGTGATGAGATGGAGTTATTGCAATGTGTGTGCACGCGTCTTGGAGATTGAGAAAGCAGAACCAGTCTCCTTTTTGCAGAAGAGGAAGGAGGGAACCCAAGGTTACCATCTTGAACTTTTCTCGGTGGAGGTACTTGTTGAGGGCATGTAGGTCCAGAATTGGACGAACGCTGTCTGATTTTTTGGGGATTATAAAGTACCGGGAATAGAATCCTAGGCCTTGTTGGGAGTAGGGCACTGGCTCTATTGCTCTGGACTGGAGGAGGAGGGAGACCTCCTGTTCCAGGAGAAGAGAGTGGTCGGATATTCTCCACGTCAGTAGAGGTGGGGAGTCCGGTGGGATGGAGAGAGAGTTCAGGGATAACCTTGAGAGATTATGGCAAGGACCCACTGGTCTGAGGTGATTGTGTGCCACCTGTTGTCGAAATGGCACAATCGACCTCCCACTGGTATCTGAGGCAGTGGAAACTGGCTGTGCTCTCTATGCAGGAGTCAAAAGCCGGAAGAAGGGCCCGGCTGAGGAGCTGCCTGCGGCTTTTGTTTCCACGGTTGACGAGACTGGGCCTTTTGGAAAGGTCTCGTGGAACGAGAAGAATGACTTTTTAGTATCCTTCCTGAAAGGCTGTTTGGAAGAATACTCAGAGGGCATCAGAGAGAGCTGGCGAAGGGTCTCATGATGCTCCTTGAGTTCCGCCACTGTCCGCTGAATCTGTTCACCAAACAGATTGTCTCCTATGCAGGGCAGATCAGATAATCTGTCTTGTACTTCAGGACGCAAGTCCAAAGACTTAAGCCAGGCCCATCTTCTTGCTGAAATAGCAGTTGCAGATACCCTGGAAACGGTGTTGAAGATATCATAAAAGGATCTTATTTCATGCTTCCCTGCCTCAAAACCCTTGTGTAGCAGGGTTTGAAGCTGTTCCTGGAATTGCTGAGGCAGGGACTCTGCAAAGTCCTGTATCTGCTTGAATAAGACCCTGTTGTACTGGGTCATATACAGCTGGTAAGAGGCGATCCAAGAGATGAGCATTGATCCCTGGAAGACACGCAGGCCAATGGCATCCAGGAATTTCTTTTCCTTACCTGGGGGAAAGGAAGAATGGGGTTTTGATCTTTTTGCCCTCTTTTGGGCAGATTCTACAACCACAGATTGGTGATCCAGCTGAGGTTTCTGGAATCCTGAGGCTGACTGGAACAAATAAGTAGTATCAGTTTTTCTGTTGACTGGAGCAACAGAACTAGGGTGTTCCCAGTTCTTTTTGAGGAGATCCAAAAGAACCTGGTGAATAGGGATGGAGATTATTTCCTTGGGAGCATCCAGGAATTGTAACAGCTCCATCATTTGGTGCCTATCATCTTGCTCAGTCTGTAATTGGAAGGGAACCAATTCAGACATTTCCTTCACAAAATTTATGAAGGACAAGTCCTCTGGAGGAGAACGCTTCCTACTTTCAGTAGGAGAAAGTGTCTTGAGATGAATCGTCAGTCCAGGTGTCATAGGGATTAGCACCTGCCCCTTTAGGAACCTGAGAAGGAGGGGACAAAGGTATTCCTGTAGGTCCTGGTCTAGGATCTGAAGGCATCAAAGGAAGTATTGGAGGCACTGATGAAGGCATCGAGTGCACCGGTGCAGGCATCAAGGGCATCGATGGATGGATCGGTGGCACCGATGGGCGCATCGGCATTGGAAGGACTCCCGATGGAGGAATGCGTAACGGTGTTTCTCCTCCTGATGACAGGGTAAGCGGGGAAGGCACCGGAGCCATCGGTGACCCTGGATCCATTGGTGGAAAAGTGGCTATGAGCGCTTCCATCTTCGAGAGCAGCATGCCAATGCTGCCGGAATGGGATCAATGGTTGGTTCCGGGACCGGCACTGATTTTGGCGCCGGGGGACCTTGGAGTCTGTGCGTCACCTTATCGATGGCCTCCTGAACCATCCAGTCCAGTTCTTCATGGAGACCTAGAGCAAGCAGCCCCGGCTCCGGAAGGGTAGAAGGAGGCAGAGGCATAGCCGGAGGGACCACCATTAAAGGCGGAGTCGTTGCTCCCGATACCTGTCCGGGTGAGGATTGCCTCGGTGACCTGGTCGCAGAAAGGGTCGATGCCTTTTCTGGATGGGGTTTCTTCAATGGCGGCTCGGACGATGGCGAGGTCAATGATTTTCCTTCTTTGATGGTCCGAGACGTCCGGTGTCGATGCCGATGTTTCTCTCTATGATCCCCTCAGTTCTGAGGGGGAGTAGAAGTAGTCAAAGGCTGAGAAGTCGTTGACGCCGGACGGTCACTGGCTGGTGGCCAAGACTGGCGTGGACGGTGCCGGTTCAGATGACATCGATGCAATAGATGGTGTCGGAGTTTGAGAACGGAAGAGAATTTCTATTTTCTCCATTCTGGTCTTGTGACCTTTTGTGTCATTAAGGCACATTTGGTGCAAGTCAGGACATCATGCTCGCAGCCGAGACACATTACACAGACTTTATGCGGGTCTGTTATGGACATGGTGCAAGTACGGTCCGGGCACCGACAGAACCCCGAAGCCATGGCCTTTGAAAAATTTAGCCACGGTACGGTCGACGGCCAGTAGGCCGCGAGGGCCAAACTCGACAGGAATCAACTGAAAATGGGTAAAAAACTTACCGGAGTACTGCGGAGTCAAAAATTCGAAGGAGGGACCCCTGTGGGGTATGAAAGTTTTTAGTAATTCCGTGAGGAAAATTCCTGTCAGGAATCTCTGTGGAGCTCCTTAACCCACATGGCTACTGCTGCGCGGAAATAAGAAGACTGAAGGGGGACCCCTGCTGGCTGCAGGTTTAGTGCCATGCTGGGCATGCCCAGTAGGTGCCAGTCAAAGTTCTAGAAACTTTGACAAAAGTGTTCCGTAATTGGGCTCCATCCTGTGATGTTACCTATATGCGACGACTACTATCCTGCTTTTCCTGTGAGAACATGGCTTGAAGGAACAAGATGAGGGCTCAGGATTTGGAACAAGAATTCCGGAGACTGGGGACAAAACTCAGGAACTTGGAACTTGGACTCAGGAACTTGGACTTGGAACTCAGACTCAGGAGGAGACTCTAAAGACTTGAAACAGTGATGAAGACTCGGACAGGACTCTGAGAACTTGAAGTGAAGATCTGGACACAGGAACAAAGTCTTGGCCTGAGGACTTGGATACAAGAACGAATACTTGGACGCAGGAACCAGGAGACCAGGAACAGAAGACTACACAAAACAGGAGACCTTGAAGGACCAGTAACCACAGGACATCCTTGCAAAGGCCTGGAGCAACAGAAGAAGTGGCCTTTTAAAGGCCTGAAGCAACAACATCATCTGGAGGGGCCATGGGGCTTTTCCCACTGTGATCCCTTTACATATCGAGCAGGGGCGTGTGCATGCACCTCAGGAAGTTATGAGAAGCAGTGGCGTTTGGTGGCATTCCAGGCCGTGAAGACCAAAGGCAGCAGCGGCCTATCTCTGCCGCATGATGACCAGCGACATCTCTCCTGTTGCAGAAGCGACTGCAGGGACCAGATGGCGACAGCGGTATTCAGTTGCATGGAAGGCAGAGGCAGCAGCAGCTCAAGGCCTCATAGGAAGACCGAAGTGGCGCCAGGTATTGAGTGGGCCTGTCCCACAAGCAGGGATTGTAACAATTTTATTTTGTTTCATTTTAAACCACTTTTTTGTAGTGCATTCAAGGTGATGTACAAATAAATGATAAAAAGTTACAAATGTACAACAAAATAAAATATAAAGGCATCAAATAAAGTAAGCTGCAAACTTTCATAGAAGGCTTAACAAGCAAATTAAATCAAATACAGCATAAAATTAATAGAGGATAACCCTCCTTGGATAAAAATTAAATTCAGAACAGTAAAACTAAGAACCAATTGTGATGTTCAAATGGCATAAAAACAATCCATCAAATACTAAGCATCAAAAGCCACATTATAAGGTCAAATTTTCGCAGCACAGAGAATGATGATAAATTTCTTTTCAGGAGAACATTTTTAGTAACAGAGCTCCATAAAGTTAGTGTGATATACAAAAAGGCCTAAGATCTGGTCCTGGACAATCGAAAATTCCACAAAGATGGTATCTTGAATAGATTTTGTGAAGATCTCAGAGTTTGTTATGAGCTTCATTTTAGCCAGGTGTGCTCTTAGATTAACTGGACTAAGATCATATAGTGCTTTAAAAACTGATATAATTCATAATTCTGGTTCAGAATTATGGCTTATTCAGCCATTCCCAGAATCCTCTGAGGGCTGATTCATACTGACAACTGCTGAAATATAGTGACTTTCTGACTATCACAGATTCGAAGGATGTGGAAGATTTAGGAAACTTGTAAGCTCTGCAAAGCATATAATTAAAGGCCAGGAAGACATCAAGGACAATGTTTGCACCACAATACAGGGAAGCTGGGTCCAGGATGCAAGCTTTTGTCTTACAAATGCATATCTCAACGGACAGGAGCCAGGTGAATGAAGATGCACCTGAGGGTACAGTTTTAATTAAGTCCTGGCTCCAGAAAACGGAATTCAGGCCGAGCTTCTATTCAGAAGACAGACTGGCTATCTGTTTACACAACAAAGAAGATCAACAGGATATCAGAAGGAACAAAGTGCATCTAAGCCATGTTGATAAAGGAACTTTTTATGGTGGGAGGGTGTTGTCAGGGAAGATAAGTAAAGAGTATGATTTTTACAAATGAATGAGGGATGTCCTCACAAGCATTTCCTATACATGATAGATTGTCATGACAACAGTATAATGTATCTTTCTAAAAAAGTCTTTGGACAGTCACGCCATTCTGGAAGTTTCGGCAATACTAACTATAAAAGAAGGTTCTCTTCCTGTATTGGATGAGATGCTGGTAATTTTGAAAAGATAGAGGGCATTTAGCATACCACATCTCCCAGGAACACTTGGTAAGGCCAAATAAATTTTACTTTGTACCATTGTACTGAGTCTGAGTGTTCTTGTAGCCCTGGCCCTGAGTCCAGAAATTATGGACATTTATAATTTTAAATGCGCTCAGAGTAAAACTGGGAACAAGTGAAGGTCCTGTAGAATGGGAATAATATGCTCCCTCCTAAATTCTGAAACCAGGCGGGCAGCTACATTTTGAATAATCTGAAGCCTAGAAATAGATTTCTTTGGGAGGCTAATATATAAGAAATTACAGTAATCAAGACAATCCAAAACAAATGAGACAAATGAGTTCAGAATCAGTCTTAAGTAACTGCTGTATAAAAAAAAAGGGTTTAACTGGCAAATAAGATGTAGTTTACAACAGGCACTCTTTGTTACAGCTATAATACCGGGATGCAGCAAAAGAGACTCTTCACTTGGAAATTAAAAGCAAAGTAGTTTGAACAGTGGCATGGACACCCAAGGCTTCACAAGAGGGGAAAGCAGCATGAATGCTCCGAGATAGCTTTGCTACCCTGAATACCATGCCCGTAATGGACCTTGGGGACCAGAGAACCCCCAGTTTAATTCACATGCACATTTTCCTGTCTCTTAATGACTTCTCTTATACTTGACAGAAAGGTGTGTGAAACAGGTGTTAATAAAATGGAACAAAATCAGGTTTGAGACAGTAATATAGTAAATGACAGCAGATAAACATAAAAATGGCCCATCCAGTCTGCCCAGTTGAGATTTGTCCACTTTGGTTAGATGCACATAGAGAGTACCTGTTATGGTTACTGGGATCTAGGTACACTACCCCAGGAGCTGTGTAGGACTGCAAGGTAGGACAAGGGCTGGTCTTCTGCCTAGCCAGCCTCCTCCCCTACAGGTTGAGCCTTTGGGTTCTGGGGGCCAATAGGTCTTTGCTGTGGCGGCAATACATCATGGTGATACCCGACAGCTAGAATAGGGCTGAACAAGCTAGAGCAAGGCTGGAGCAAAGCTGGAGAGGCTGGAGCAAAGGCTTGAAGCAAGCCTGGAGCAGGGTTGGACAAGCTGCAGCAAGACACTGAGATGGGACTAGGACTGAACACCAACATGGATAAGCAATGGTTATTTTAAATTAAATATCCTCAAAAGATTAAAACCCCTACTATTCCCAAAAGATTTCAGAACTGTCTTACAGGCACTTATCTTGTCAAGATTAGGCTACTGTAATTCACTATTTTTAGGCCTACCTGCAAATATTACAAGACCATTGCAACTTCTGCAGAACTCAGCAGCTAGACTTTTACAGGAACTAGAAAATCCGAACATATCACCCCAATATTGAAAGAACTTCACTGGCTACCGGTCAAATACAGGGTCCAGCATAAAATCTTGTCCCTAATTCATAAAATCCTCTACAGTGAAAAAATTGAATGGCTAACTTCATTTCATTTCCACATCCCTTCAAGAATTACTAGATCAACCGGAACAGGGATGTTTCCAATTCCTTCCCCTAAAATTGTGCATCCAAATAATGTAAGAGAAAGAACTATCTCTATTGCTGGACCCCAACTATGGAATTCTATTCCACAGGAATTACGATTAGAAGCAAACATCAAATTATTTTAAAAAAGGCATTAAAACTTGGCTTTTTAAACAAGCCTTCCAAGAGCTGTTAACATAATGATTTCAAACTACTGATTTTATACCAAGGTAATGTATATATTTTTTATTTTATTATCTCTACTCTTACTATACTGCCTCTCTAATTGTTTAAATTTTAAGATTATTTAGCCTGCTATTTTAGTTTACTATTTTATTTATTTACATTATGAAACTATGTATCTACTTCCTTTCTTCTTTTAGAAATGCAAATATTTTTAAATGAATATTTGCTAACTACTGTAAACCGATTTGATATGCTTGCATGAAAAGTCAATATATAAAAATTATTAAATAAATAAATAAGGCAAGTTACTGAGCATGGATTGAGAGAGAAAGAAGCAAGGCAAAATACTGGACAGGAACTGGAACTAGGTACAAGCTGGGGCAAGATAAGACTGGCAAGACAGGGAGTGAATACCAGGAACAGGACTATCCTGGGCAAGGCAAGACCAAACAGACACAGGACTGGACAAGACAGACTAGAACAGGACCAGACAAGGACTAGACAGAACAAAGAATATAGAAGCACAAAGGCAGCAAGACTAGAGGCTCGAAGGCCGCTAGGCGAAGACCTGGAGGCCATTAAGCAAGGAAAAGCCTAGACAGGCCACAGAGCAAATATCAAAGAGGCAGAAGGCCCAGAGGTCATAAGGTAAAATAAGCCCTAGACCAGGGCTTCCCAAACCTGTCCTGGGAATCCACAGCCAGTTGGATTTTCAGGATATCCACAATGAATATGCATGAGATACATTTGCATACCATGAAGACTCAGGATATGCAAATGTATGCATATTCATTGTGGACATCCTGAAAATCCGACTGGCTGTGGGGTCCCCAGGACAGGTTTGGGAAGCCCTGGCCTAGACTAACCACAAGACAAGGAGCAAGAAAGCATAAGGCCCGGAGGCTATAAGGCAAGTTAAGGCCTATATAGGCTACAAAGCAAGGAGCAAGGAATAAGAAGACCCAGAGGTCACAAGACAGGATAAGGCCTAGATAGGCCACTAGGAAAGGAGCAAGGAACAAGAATCCCAGAGGCCACAAGGCAAGGTACAAGACTAGAGTGGCCAGGTCAGAGAGCCAAGGGTGACTCCATGAAGAGGAAAGGTAATTCTGGCAAGGCAGGGTTAAATGGGGCTGGAGCTTGTGTGTGGTGCGAGCAGCAAGACGGAGTTTGGCAAGATTGGAGATGAAAATCGCTGAGGACCCCTGGTAGAGCGGAGGCTGCAGAACAGGCTGAGTTAGGTGGTCAGTGATGGTATGGCTCAGATAGCTGGAAGCATAGCTCACTGGAGGCCTCTGCAGGTGGGGAGGTATCTAGCAGGCAGGACCAGTTCACTGTGAGGTTGCATGGCAGACGAAAAAAGGAAAGTACTATATGCACTGTCCAATACCATTCTTCCCCTTATCCTATTTCTTCTACCTGATATCTTAACCCTCTTTTCACCACTTCCCTCCATGTTTGTCCTAAATCATGCCCAAAATCTGTAAAAGAGACGGTCTCCACCACCTTCACTAGTAGGCCATTTCAGGTCCTGCCATGATCAGGTTTGCTTCTTACAAGACCCATACTTGCGCCAACAAAAAGGATGTCTTCTTTCTACCACATTTTATAATAAGCCCCCACATCCACCTAGGTTAGTGAGATGGTTGGAAAAATTCCAGCCTCCCCATGCTCATTGAAGTTAAGGGTTCTAACTAGAGATGTGCATCGTTTTTTTAAATCGTTTCATTGAAATTGCCTAATTTGAGAAAAATGAATGCACATCTCTAGTTCTAACCATGGTCTCTCCATGAAGGTTACCCAGCCCTCTTGGAAGCTCAGTGCTGTTGTACCATTGCTATTTAGGTTTGTAACTGCCACTTAGATTACCCAAATGCTTTCTTGGGGGCACATACTATTTATGTTTCAAATTTATTACATTTTTGCAAAGGAATAATACAAACAAGAAATACGCAGAGTATTGGTGTGCTCTTTCCAATGCCTGTCCTGTACAAACTGTATAACCTCCCCCATTGAGAACTCCCCACCCCATCCCCTCCCCACAAATCCCTGTGCACATCTCAACAAAAATTAATCCCCGCTATGGGGAACATTATAATCATTGAGAATTAGGCTTCTGGCCCGAGGTGATAGCATCTGTAGATAAGCATCCTATACAAGCAAGAAAGTTATCTGCACTTCAGTAAAGTCAACTTTTCCATATATTTCTCATTAAGACACATAGTGTGAATCTGATTCTTCAGTTTAGTCATAGTAGAAGGATTCTCCCCCAACCATCATTGCAAAATAGCTCGTTTAGCCAGTAACAATACTTTTCAAATCCAAAGGCGGACATACTTGCAGCCTATCGCAACCCCTGTCAGGCTATCAGAAAGAATCACTGTGGCCCACAGAGGCAAAAGAAACCCTGTAGCAATTTGTAATTATTAGACAACCTTTCGTCAAAAGGTCTGAACCTTGGGACATGACCAGAACTGGTACCCCAAAGTTCCAGGTGCCGCTGTACATTTAATACATATGTCAGAGGGAGCAATGCCTAAACAGTGCGCCATCTGTTGGGGATAGTAATAATGCATTAGAAACTTATATTGTATTTCACAGAGAGCAATATTGCTGATAAGAGATTTAAGTCTCCCAAAACATTTCTCAAATTGGGTCACAGAAAGTTCCAATTCCAATTCCGAGTGCCATCTATCAAAAAAGAGCCCAAAATCCAATTTTGGTTTCAATTTACTTAAGGTGGTATAAAAAAATGAAACTAAATGCTGGGAGGGTTCATCTACATTAAAGATCTCAGAGAGAATCATTCTCTGTTCATTACCCTAATTCCACACTCCTAAGGAGTGAATATAGTGTTAAACCTGTAAATAGGTGAAAAAATGTGTACGGTTCTACCCGTATTCCTCCCTTAAGGACTGAAAGGACTGTATAATCCCCTCTTCTGTCAAAGATTTTGCAATCCAGGTTAGCTCCTGGGCAGACCATAAAGCAAATATTCGCTGAGATAATCCCGGTGGAAAGGCCGTATTACCTGTTAAAGGCAGGAATTGAGACACATGCCAGTTCAAACGCATACAACGGCAAAGGAATCTCCAGGCCTGTACTAATGGAACCACCAGTGGGCTCTGTCTATATTGGGTAGGTAGCACTGAAAGCTTTGAATGAAGAATATATCCTAACCCAAAAGGAGCGAGCAACATGCGTTCCAAAAAAAGCAGCATACAGAATTGTGTTCCCAGAAGCCAATCAGCTACATGGTGCAAATTACAAGCCACATTATATAAGCCACCACCCCCAAGCCCCCAGTTTCCCACTTATGCATGACGTTCACTAAGGCAATACGAGGCTTGCCCTGTTTCCAGAGATAACCTCTAAGTACAGGGCGGCCCATGGAAAAGTAGCCCGCCTCCAATTTTTTCCAGGCAATCTAGATCTCATCTGGGCAAGGAGCAGGGAATGGTTTGAAACATATTCATCACCCACATTATTGACGCTGCACAACTGTATGTACGAATATAGAAAATGACCATCATAATAGGCTTCCTCGTAAGGGCTTTCGCCTAATTCAACTCGGCCTTATATATAATCATAGGTCATAACTGTTCAAGTCTCATAATGATTCCCACTGTTGAAATACGGAAAAAAAATTTTTTTTGAGATTTTTCAATTGCAATTACAATTGTGAGTCGTTGACTCTTCCTGCCATCAAGAAGAACCACTTTTATATTGAAGATCTTTAAATATCCATCACTTCAACCATTCCAAACTTATCTTTAAATGCTTCAGTGCTTCAGTCAAAAGCCTTAGCGATATTCACAGTGCTGATGACCCTTCACGGAGCCGTGTTTCGGACTGCTACTGCCATCTGCCAGTCCTTCTTCAAGGGTAAGTAATTAAGTATTATCGAACATTTTCAAAAAATGGCGCTCCAGCGTTTTTTCAAATCATTTTTGATTTGAAAAAACGCTGGAGCGCCATTTTTTGAAAATGTTCGATAATACTTAATTACTGGCAGATGGCAGTAGCAGTCCGAAACACGGCTCCGTGAAGGGTCATCAGCACTGTGAATATCGCTAAGGCTTTTGACTGAAGCACTGAAGCATTTAAAGATAAGTTTGGAATGGTTGAAGTGATGGATATTTAAAGATCTTCAATATAAAAGTGGTACTTCTTGATGGCAGGAAGAGTCAACGACTCACAATTTTAATTGCAATTGAAAAATCTCAAAAACATTTTTTTTCCGTATTTCAACAGTGGGAATTATTATGAGACTTGAACAGTTATGACCTATGATTATATATAAGGCCGAGTTGAATTAGGCGAAAGCCCTTACGAGGAAGCCTATTATGATGGTCATTTTCTATATTCGTACATACAGTTGTGCAGCGTCGATAATGTGAGAGATTTGGTGAAGAGCACTGGGTTACTTAATTTTATTGGTTATTCCCAATACTTTTCCAAAAAATTGTTAAGTCCTACTCTAGTATTAGGTAAGTTGAAACATATTCAACCATTTTGGCAAAATAATTATCTGAAAGAGGTTAACCCTCCCTGCTAAAGACAATGGGGAGTCCCGCCAACTATGTATTAGCATCTCGGAGTCATCAAGCAATTTTTGGAATTTGACCTGATATAGATGACCCAGATCTCTATGCAAAATTATACCCAGATACATACAATAATCAGAGACCCAACACATCGGGATTGGCCCCTCCCATGTCAATCGGAAATTATCATCGGAAGGCAGTACTTCACACTTGTCTAAATTTAACTTCAACCCCGCTAACTGACCATATAGAGCAAATTCTTCTAGGACAGCTCTAAGGGAGAATTGAGGATCCACAATATGTAATAAAATATCATCTGCAAAGACTGCAAGTTTGAATTGCTGAAAAGACCTCTCCCTGAAAGGTACCCCTTTAATAAGGAGATTACCCCTCAAATGTTGGAGTAAAGGTTTGAGAGACAAAATATATAACAGAGGGGAGAGCGGGCAACCTTGTCTTGTGCCTCCACCTAAAGAAAACTCTGGCAAATTGTATCCATTGACCCATACAGATGCACGAGGGTCATTGTAGAGAGTTTGGATTACTTGAACAAAATAGCCTTCTATCCCAAAGGCATGCAAAGTTTGGAACATGAATCTCCAGTCTAACCAATCAAATGCCTTTTCTGCATCAAGGCTTAATAACAGAGAGGCAATTGCATCCACTGACACCGCTCCATGGAAGCAAGAATTTTATGTATATTGCAGACAGCATAACGACCCTTAACAAACCCCACCTGCTCTTCCCCTAGGAGCAATGGAAAAATGGTAGACAAGCACTTAGCCATAATTTTAGCTAGTAGCTTTATATTGAAATCTAATAAAGAAATTGGGTGATAGGAAGCTGGAAAAGAAGGATCCCTGTTTAGGGAGCACAACTATAGCTGCATGATTGAGTGAAAAAGGAAAATGACCCAAAGTAACCAGAGAAGCATAGCTATCCCTTAGGGGGGGTCTCCACTTTAGAAATCAACAATTTATAAAATTCAGCTTGGAGACCATCTGGTCCAGGGGACTTCAGTAATGAGGCCGCTCATATACCTTGCACTATCTCTTCTTTTTCACTCAACGCACAATAAAGCTCTGGAATTTGTTGCCAGAGGATGTGGTTAGTGCAGTTAGTGTAGCTGGGTTCAAAAAAGGTTTGGATAAGTTCTTGGAGGAGAAGTCCATTAACGGCTATTAATCAAATTTACTTAGGAAATAGCCACTGCTATTAATTGCATCAGTGGCATGGGATCTTCTTAGTGTTTGGGTAATTGCCAGGTTCTTGTGGCCTGGTTTGGCCTCTGTTGGAAACAGGATGATGGGCTTGATGGACCCTTGGTCTGACCCAGCATGGCAATTTCTTATGTTCTTATATTCTTATGTTCTTATGTGGCTGGATGGGATGGTTCAATATCTGCTGGTGATCTGGAGAAATGTGGGATAAGCCAGCCGCAGATAGATAAGCCCCAACATCTTGGGAGTGGCCCACCTCTGCTATATATAAAGTCTGATAATATTGCCTAAACACCTCACTGATATCCTTGCCAGAATTAACTAACTTCCCGTCAAGTGAGTGTAGGGTAGTAGCATATTTATTGCTAGTCCAATTCTTTGTTAAATTCACTAGTGCTCTTCCTACCTTATTGCCATTTTCGTAAAAACAACACCTATAACAAGCAAGGGTTTTCTTTGCTCGCTGATGGAGCAACTCATTGAGAGCTACTTGTATCAACCAACATTTCTCTTTGGTTTCCTGGGAGGGTGTTGTTCATAATAGCATTTAGCCTTATAAAGCTGTCTCTCCAATCTCAAAATAGTCTGCGTGACTGCTCTATGCTTAGCTATAACATAGGAAATGATATGCCCTTCAAAACCACTTTCGCAGTTTCCCAGAATAACACTGGGAAATCCTGATGCTCCTGATTATGCTGACTATATTCCTCCCATTTCTTTAAAAGATATTCATGAAAAGTCAAATCATTGTATAAATATCTAGGAAATTGCCAAGCAAAAGATGTATCTGCAGGGTGAAAACCCTCCTCATCAATCCAAACAGGGGCATGGTCCAAAATCATCTGTGTCCCAATTTCAGCAGTTAGAATTCTAGAAAAGGTCCCAGGATCAAGGAGAATGTAATCGATCTGGGAGCGTGTGTCATGGGCTCGGGAAATATGAGTGTATTCCCTAACTAAGGGATGAATGGAGCGCCAGCCATCCACTAGGTTCAAATTATTACATAACCCACACCCTTCCTCTTATCAGCAGAAACACATGTACGAGGGTTAGAACAATCTAATTGGAAATCGAGTACACAATTTAAATCCCCCCCCCCCCCCAGTATCAAGAAGGAAGAACTATAAGGGAGCAACAATTGTGCCAAATGCTTGAAGAAAGAGTGACCGTAAACAATAGGGGCATATACTGTACAAAATGCTATCGGTTTATCAAATAATTTCCCTTCCATAATCAGATATCTTCCCTCCTCTTCAGAAATGAATCTTAGTATCTTAAAAGGGGACCGCCTTCCCCACTAAGATTGCTACTTGAGCTTTACGAGTACCAGAATGTACTGCATATATTATCCCAGCCCACTGTCTACATCATTTTTTATGTTCTGCATCGTCTAAGTGCGTTTCTTGCAGTAAAGCCACTTGTGTCTTCCAGTGCTACAACACTTGCAAGATCTTAAATCTTTTAACTACCAAGCTAATACCCCCAACATTCCAGGTCATACAGTGAAAACTACTAGCCATTATCCGGGTGCCACTGGACAGGAAAATAAGATATTTGTAGCCATGATACCCAGTCAACCAGGGCTCCCTAGCCTAGGCCCCAGTTGCAATTCCCGTAAAAGGAACTGATACAAAAAAGGACATGAATTTGAAAATGTTGCACACAGGGTGACCTTCCCCCACCCTCCCCTCCCCATCCCCCCCATACACTTCGAAACCCCCCTCCCACTCCTCCCGCTGCCCCTTAGTAAACCATAAAAACAAAGGAACAGTTTCAAACTGTATCCAGCTCATTTCTGAGCTGGCAGGGCCCCACTCCCCACAAAGTACAGCAGACTTGGGAGAAGAAAAGATCAAGGTCAACCAACCACTCCCTACAATTGCACATCTATAACAGCAATGCAGTAGGGGAAACAGCAAAGGTCAATAAGAAGCATCCTCAGCTGGTCTATACAAAACCCCAAGTCACAAAATTCTTCCCCCAGAGTATCTCAATCAGTTGTGGCTTTCGTTCCCTTCAGCCTGGTGTGAAGGAAAGCTTCTGCCTCCACAGTTGTTTCAAAAAAATGTGCCACATTATTAAGGGTGACTTTCAAATGTGCTGGAAATTGGAGAGTAAATTGTATCCAGTGGCGTACCAAAGTTGAACAAATGTTAGCAAAGGTTTTGAGGCGAGCAGACAAAATTTTCTGGTCCTCTTATTCCAGCATACGGTGCTGCCGGTAGTGAGAAAGGAGCAGTTCTTTATGGATGTCAGATTGGATTCTAGCACCTGCACCCACTCCTCCGCTGCAGTGACACGAGTCTCAGCCTCACTTACATAGCAGGTATTATCATGCAGTAATAAGTGAATCTCGTCAAAGTGGGAATGAAGCTTACCCACCTTTTCATCCATTGCCAATAAAATCATGGTGGCTAAATCTTCCGATTCTTTAATTGCTGGGCTGGGAGAGGGGAGATTGCCGGCCGCGTCTGCCATCTTGCCATTAGGTAGCTTAGGCCGCTCTCTACGGAGCAATTTAGAGACCATCCACAGCGTATAAACACGCCAGAGTTGGTATCTCCGTAGAAAGAAGAGCAGGAGCCACACTGAATCTAGTCCAGAAGTAAAAAACTGTTGCAGTGAATGAGCTAATTAGAGCAGATGGGGGAGTGGGCATCACACATTATATATACGCTGACGATATTCAATTAATACTACCCATCGACGAAACAATTGTAAAAACATTAAACATAGCTAATATGAATCTTGATATCATAAAACAACTACTAAACCAAATGGAGCTAGTAATTAATATAGACAAAACAGAATTTAGAACACAAAAATATTGAGATCATTCAAAGCCCAATCACACTCAAAAACAACCAAAAAATAGAACTAGCAGAGAAAGTACGGAACCTAGGAGTTATAATTGACACAGAACTAAGCTTAAAACAACATATATCTTTAAAAGTTAGAGACGGATACGCCAAACTCATGGTTCTCAGAAAACTCAAACCACTTCTAACAACCACCAACTTTCGTTCAGTACTACAAGCATTGATTTTTGCAAGCACTGAGTGATTATTGTAATGCCCTGCTACTAGGTCTACCATACACATCACTCAGACCACTACAAATTTTACAAAACACAGCTGCAAGAATTTTGACCAGTAAAAGTAAAAGAGACCACATCACCGAAACCCTAGCTGAGTTACACTGGCTACCCATTGAGCAAAGAGTACAGTACAAAACACTATGCACCATACATAAATTAATACATAACGAAAAAGCGGAATGGCTAAACACAGCCCTTCGCATACACACCCTAACAGAAACCTGAGATCAGCAAAAAAAGCACTGCTTACTATTCCATCAATTAAAACAGCAAGACTAACACAAGTAAGAGAAAGGTTGCTATCCTTGGCAGGACCCATACTGTGGAACACCATGCCCTTGGAGTTAAGATTACAAATAGACAGCAAAACCTTTAGAAAAAGCTTAAAAACATGGCTATTTAAACAAGCTTATCAAATAGAGAAGGGAGAATAAAAACTGGCAAAGTGCAAGGTACAAACAACTGAACACCCACACACACCAACGTAATCAATATGTGTGTAGTTGTATTTTTTTTTTATTTTTTTCGTTCATCACTATAAGATAAAGTTACAATTATAAAGCTAGTATTGTATTCAAAATAATATAAAGATCTGGACATTATTTATCACAAACCAATTATTATTGTGTAAAAACTATGTACCGAACCATTATGGCACCTGTGTAAATTGATATATTTAGCATCATTATTTTATGTGCCTTATTGTAAACCGTTGTGATGGTATCCATCTTAACGACTGTATAGAAAAGATTTAAAATAAATAAATAAATAAAGAACACACCTTCATGCATTCACCATATCACATGACCAGTCCACACATACTATTTAAAGAGCCCAGTTAACAGCATGCATTATGTGCTGGCTGATCTTAAATTGGTGGCTGGGAGATTGGAACGCTGGAGAGTACTTATAAATCCAGGCTATGCATGGGAAGAGATCTGATACTGATCTTGACACAGGAACCAGAGACCGTATGCCTGAAGAGCCAGATTGAGCCTTGGCCCTCCAAAAAGGACTTCTGGGAACATTTCCTTGTTCCCAGAAATTTGATAGCTGCCAGGCACTATAGAGTCTAACCAATGTCTAGAGGGCTGACCAGCCCCATGCTGCAGCCTCACAGAGGGTACCTGGGATTTTGAAGGATTCTTAGTCCCATGCTACTGTACCATAAAGGTTATCCAATTCCTGTGCACTGCCTAGACTCCTGCTCTGGCACCTGACCTGTAAGCAGTGCTAGCCTTTGGGTAGGACATACTGGGCGGTTGTCCGGGAGCAGTGTCAGCCAAGGGAGTACCCTCTATGCTGGAATGGAGCACCAAAGAACGTGAGGAGCTGGTGAGGAGCAGATTTTCGACCAGGGTGCCATTTGCCTTAGATACGGCCCTGCCTGTCTTGTAAGGCAGTGTTTGAACTGAGCTGGATTTGTGAATTGCCTTGCCCTGTCATTCCCAGACCAGTACTCAGACTGGCTCTGAAACTAAAAAGATTAAGAACTGCTCTTGTATTTGTACATTGAATGCCCTTAAGCGTGTTACCTGTCAATTTAGTGTTTTGAAATAAATTCTTTGTGAATAGACATGAGAAGGGAGGGGTTCTGGGTGTGAGCTAAGTGGCAGATCTTGTATGCTCATCTGCCTAAGAGTATGGAGTACAAATGAGTTCGCGCCAGCACTCCAACCTTCCCATGTCTATCCTCAAAACTTTATAGCTGTAACTGTCTTACATGTATTTCCTGTTCAACCTACCCTAGGTTCACTTCAGAATCTTAGAAAAGTGGAGCTATAGTGAGAAAAATTGTTATATTTTTACTTCTTTGAGATAAGATTACAGAGACATTTTAAAATATTTAAAGGAATTTTAAAAACATGGCTTTTTAAACAGGCGTTTTACAAAGAGAACCGAGAAAATAAATAAAGGCAAGCATCATAAACTCAGCACGCAGCACCTAGTGTACATTGTGCTTAGTTATTATTTTTTTATCCAACATCTCACTGATAACTTTATATAGAATATGAATTACAAGAGAGACCTACATGTCAGGTAAACTTTAACACATGTAGCAAAAGGACAAGTCAAACAAACTCATCACATAATTGTATATTTGAATACACTTTGTTACCAAACCATTTTTTGGCACTTTTTATAACGTTTTACCTGGTTTAAATACTCTTTTTTTTACTATATGTGCCTTTCTGTAAACCGTTGTGATGGTAAATAACGACGGTATATAAACGATTTTAAATAAACAAATATAACAGTATTGTGTAATGCTGCAATGAGACACACTATCAGCTTGTATTTTATTGAATTGTTTATTGAAATTTGTTTTTACATTAATACAAAATGTATTTTATTTTAAAAAAATGTATCGACACCTATAAAACTTACCCCCAGTGGCTTCACAAACATTTTAGTGGGGAGGGGTGGGAAGAGTTAAATTCAAACCAGTTATTTTGACTTCTGATTATAAAAACATGTAAAAAATCTGTGGAATTCCTAACTGGTCATCTGTGTGTTTTTGGGAATGAGGTATCGTGGATTATGATAGCTATGCAAGGGCCATTAACATAGTCATTTTCCAGTTTCCCTATTAGGCTCAATTTGGTATTATACCTTATTTGTCAGTGCCTTGTCTCTTTGTTAAAGGAAATTACTTCCTATTATTGGAAGCCAATGGATCTAACAGCTACTACTGACAAGAAAAGCTAATGTGAGCTACAAAACTGTTAATCCCAGCAGCTCTCAGCATCCTGTTATTCTTATCTTTTTTTTTACTATTAAATGAAGACCTTTAAAGCTTTAAAAACATCTATGCAGGCATCACAATGATTCTTGTGAAGTATGAATGCTGTAAGAATGACTGAAGAATGTAATCAGGAAAGGATGTTTGTTTTTTTAACAAGATATGGCTGTAATAAATGATGCATACCATTTATTTAAAATATATGTTCAACTGTAAGAAATAAAACACATTAAGGCAAAAATGAAAGGAGACCAAAAAATAAGATCAAAAGGGAACCAACAGAATAATGAAACTTGATGATAAGTTTAACAAACTCGCTCAGTTTACTCTATCTCAGTTACTACTGCTAGGGATGTCTAGCAGGCCAGCAAAGCTAGTGACCCTGGCCATTGGATCCTTATCTGTTGCATATAAGGGCTCCATTACTGCACCACCCATCTCTGCATCCCCACCAATAATTCCATAATAGAAGAGGGTTCTGCCTTCATCCATCCCACTTCTGCAAATATCCTGCCATTTTCTACAACACACTTATTATTGCGCTTGAGCTGCAGAAATCTGGGGGCATGTCATGCAATAGATGGTGAAGAGCTGATGTGCATTGAATTGGAGAGAGATCTTGGGTGATAGCATCAGATGATCTCAAAATAGTGAAACAGTGTGATTAGGCAGTGGACAGAGCCAGAGAAATGCTGGGGTGCATAGCAAGAGGCATAACCTGTAGAAAAAAGGAGGTGATAATGCCTCTTTACAGGTCACTGATAAGGTCATACCTAGCATACTGTGTTCAGTTTTGTTGGCTGTACCTCAGAAAGGACACACCGAGGCTAGAGGCGGTCCAGAGAAAATAAAGCAAAATAGTATGGTCTTTGCATCAGAAGTCATATGAGATGAGACCTGAGGAGAAGGAGTGGAGAGATGGAGAGGAGTGGAGAGATGGGGAATATGATAGAAACATTTAAATACCGTACCTAAATGGTTTTAATGCATAAGAAACAAACCTTTTCAATTGAAACGAAGTTGCAGAATCAGGGATCATGAAATGAAGCTCCAAGGAAGTAGACTCAGGAACAACATCAGGAAATATTTTTTCATGGAAAGTGTGGTAGATGCTTGCAATGCCTTCCTGGGGGAGGACATAGAGGCAAAAACGGTAATGATAATAAAAAAAAAGCATTGGATAAACACAGAGGATCCCGAGTGGCAAGAGACTGGTAATTAATTATGCACTGGGATATACTGCACAGAGCTATGGTTCAACCCAAAACAGCAGTGGTCTGACTGCATTGTTCTTTCTAAGAAGGCATTTGGTTAATCTGCACAGTGTAATTCAGATCCCTGTTTGTTTTAGATGGCTCATATATACCCCGGTTTTTATCCCTGGTTCTGTACCTGCTTGGTGTTATCTCAAGTGTCTCTACTCCATTTCAGAAACAGTGGCACTGACTGACAGAAAAATCTTGCTTAATTTCAAAGTATACACAATGAGGAAGAAAGGATTATTGGGAAAGGTTTGCACAATCCAAAGTTATGAAAAGAAGCTTTCTTCTCTCCCTCCGCCCTCTCTTTTTTTCTTTCCTCCTTCCTCCTCCTCCTCAATTATTCTAGGACAAGTTGCTTATAATTCTGGATGTAAAATGAAGATTATGATGCATTTAACTCAGAGGTATGCACTCTCTGTGTTTAATGAGGGTTATTTTCAAGGGCCTTTCCAAAAGTAAAACTGTAAATGGCTTTGTTATAAATTTATGCACATATGTCCTGCATGCACTTAAGTTTTACCCAGGCTGAGCAGATGTGCTCCTGGGGACAGAGTTCAGGAGGCGGTTTGGACTTGTGCACACTCTTCTGGATTTTCAAAAATATGCAAGTACATTTCCTCATAAAATTTCTGCGAACAAATTAGCAGATGCAACTGCGTGCAAGCAGATTTGGTGAAGTAATCTTCCAAGGAAACATAGGTACCTAAATTTGCTTTAAAAATTGGTATAACTTATATGCATATGGGCTGCCAAGGCCAGCTCTAGGGCAAATTGTGCCCTGGGTGAAAATTGTCTATGGTGCCCATTCCTCCTCCAGGCTTTCTCTCCCCATTCTCATGCACATCTCTTATCATCACACTCACAAACTTTATATATCAAAAATATTCCAATATTTATTTGTCAGCGGCGTCGGCCGTGGCAGGCCGCAACCGGGACCCCCACGGTCGGCCGCAGTAGCTTCCCTGGCCGACGTCCGCCTCCTTACTCACCCGGTTCGCTGGGTTGGTGTGGCTGCCCGCATGCTGCTGGCAGCCTTCTGCCTTGTTCTCCGCTTCTTCCTTCGACCCGCTGCTAAGAGGCTCGGCAGCATGGCTCCGCAGGACTTGGCTCCTCCCTCTTCTGCCCATAGGGCCGCGCACACGGCTGAAGAGGATTCTTAAAGGGGCCATGACAGGAAGTGTCATGGCTCCCTCTGAAGCTCCTCCCTCTAGTTCCTGTATTTAAGGCAAGGGCTGAGCAGTCAGTCCTTGCCTTGGTATTGAGGTCTTGCTTGGTTCCTGCATTCCTGGTATCCTGGTTCTTCGTCCCGCTTCTGCTCTGCCTTCCCTGCTGATTGATTCTTCTGGTTTTCAACTTCGGATTGGATTTGGACCTCGCTTTGGACTCTGACCCTGGATTGGCTTTGGACTACGCTCTGGACTCCGACCCTTGGACTGGCTTTGGACCTCGCTCTGGACTCCGACTCTTGGACCGGCTTTGGACCTCGCTCTGGATTTCGACCCCTGGACTGGCTGCCGACTATGTTTAGTTGCTGACGTTGGGACCGGCTTATTGGATTTCTTCAAAACTCCCTACAGAGATCATTTACGACCTGCTGGAGGCGCCAGCCATCTGGAGAACACGACCTGCAGGAGGCACCTGCATCCAGACTATCATCTGTCTTCTGGGAGTCGCCTAAGTCCCAGCGGCCGTGGCCCTACGGGCTCCTCCTGGGGGGCTCACGTGCTTCCAGGGCGAAGTTCTGTCCACATCTTCAACAGGCCTCGTCATCTGACGGTAGAAGCCGTCAAGGAGTCCCGTCCTTATACGGCCGTACTAACTCTACCGCAGAACAAGGGTCCACGCTCCAGATCATAACATTATTAATATGGAATTTGGATATACCACTGCACTATTACTTTTTAAATATCATTTTTACTGGTCTATAAAACATGTTCAACAGCAGAAAAACACAATTATACCTTCTATAGGTGAACTTCAATGTACTTAGTGTGCAAATTCTGGAGTCATCTCAGCAACAAGAACATAAATTCTCCACTACCAAGAACATTGAAAATAACACAAAACATTCTTAACCTATATAGTAAACCTGCCATACAAAAATAGCATTTATCCTAGGACTCAAATAGTAAAAATCCTACTGTGGAATTAGAATAGAAATGATCCTCTGGGTGTCTTAAACCAGTTTCTGCAAAGAGTGATGCTGTGGAACTAAAAGCAGAGCTAAGCAATTTGCTTTTGCATATGTCTACAGTCTTATGATCTGATAAAGAAACGAAAAATTAAGTCATAACTGTCTGAAATCAAGAATTATTTTAAGCCTGCACCTGGAGTATTAGATCATAAATAAAACTCCAATAGTTCCCCTTTTTGTAGGAGATAAGCATGTTTTTCAGTTGAAAGAGTGAAAACATCACATGATGCTCCATCTAAGATGGAGGACTAAAGGACAGCTTGTCCTTGGATCTAAAATGGTGGATAAGATCTAAGATTGAGGAAAGGGGCATATTAGAGTTTACATCATACTAATTACTAATCAGTATATCTTTGGATGAAGGAATAAGCTCCAACCATGACTGGCTCTATGAAGTGATGATGTCATGAGAATATGATGAAAGGAAATGGGTGATTAGCTGTGTATGTGTGTAATGAAAAATGAAAAGTATATAATGAGCTGCCTGTGTAGAATGTGGCTGAGCAAACAGAATTTTTAGATTTTGCTGTTAGAGCTATACTTTTTACAATAAACCATATAAAAGAGGAAGTTTTGGTTTCATGTCAGATTTTCTTCGTCAAGGCATGCTGCCACTTTAAGAGTTTGCTCCTGGAAACAAATTTGGGACCTGTGAGCAGTTTTATTCTGAAAGCAGGATTTTTAAAGGAAATATGGAAAATTTTCCTTATTTCTGCACTACCTCTGAAAGGCAGTAGTGCAAATATTACACTGGGCCCTAAAACACTAATACATATCCTACAGGGAAAACTGAATACGTCAGACTGCTTCAGATTCCTAAAAAGAAACCAAACACTAGTAAAATACCTCACCTCTGTCACTCATGTAGACTAATATAGAACACAGAACCACAAATTAGAAATATGTAGACACAACTGAGCTGGAAGCCAGAAGCTGTATGCAGTGCAACACAGCAGGAAGGAAAACAGAAATGTACTTCCTCCTGTACTGTACAAAATGCAAAAACATCAGAGATGTATATTCCCAAAGCTGACATAGTCTAATCATTAAACATAAAATAAAATATTTTCTACATTAGCTATCTGAATATTTTGTTTTCAAATTTCATTGGCCCTGGTCTTTTTTTTCTGCTATCAGTGCTTTCTTCTTTTCCATTTTCTTTACCCAGGGTTTCCTTTCCATTTTCCATTTCTTCCCTCTCTTTCCTGTACATCTGTCTTTGATATTGATCTTTTCCTTTCGTCTTCTTTCTCTGCTTCTCTGTTTACATACGCCTAGATTTTATGCCTCCAGGTTTCATTGAACATAAGAACATAAGAAATTGCCATACCGGGTCAGACCAAGGGTCCATTAAGCCCAGCATCCTGTTTCCAACAGAGGCCAAAACCAGGCCACAAGAACCTGGCAATTACCCAAACACTAAGAAGAACCCATGCTACTGATGCAATTAATAGCAGTGGCTATTCCCTAAGTATAATTGATTAATAGCCATTAATGGACTTCTCCTCCAAGAACTTATCCAAACCTTTTTTGAACCCAGCTAAACTAACTGCACTAACCACATCCTCTGGCAACAAATTCCAGAGCTTTATTGTGCGTTGAGTGAAAAATAATTTTCTCCGATTAGTCTTAAATGTGCTACTTGCTAACTTCATGGAATGCCCCCTAGTCCTTCTATTATTCGAAAGTGTAAATAACCGAGTCACATCTATTAGTTCAAGACCTCTCATGACCTTAAAGTCCTCTATCATATCCCCCCTCAGTCGTCTCTTCTCCAAGCTGAACAGCCCTAACCTCTTCAGCCTTTCCTCATAGGGGAGCTATTCCATCCCCTTTATCATTTTGGTTGCCCTTCTCTGAACCTTCTCTATCGCAACTATATCTTTTTTGAGATGCGGCGACCAGAACTGTACACAGTATTCAAGGTGCGGTCTCACCATGGAGCGATACAGAGGCATTATGACATTTTCCATTCTATTAACCATTTCCTTCCTAATAATTCTTAACATTCTATTTGCTTTTTTGACTGTTGCAGCACACTGAGCAGACGATTTTAAAGTATTATCCACTATGATGCCTAGATCTTTTTCCTGAGTGGTAGCTCCTAATATGGAACCTAACATCGTGTAACTACAGCAAGGGTTATTTTTCCCTATATGCAACACCTTGCACTTGTCCACATTAAATTTCATCTGCCATTTGTATGCCCAATCTTCCAGTCTTGCAAGGTCCTCCTGCAATGTAACACTGTCTGCTTGTGATTTAACTACTCTGAATAGTTTTGTATAATCTGCAAATTTGATAACCTCACTCGTCGTATTCCTTTCCAGATCATTTATATATATATTGAAAAGCACCGGTCCAAGTACAGATCCCTGAGGCACTCCACTGTTTACCCTTTTCCACTGAGAAAATTGACCATTTAATCCTACTCTCTGTTTCCTGTCTTTTAATCAGTTTGTAATCCATGAAAGGACATCGCCACCTATCCCATGACTTTTTACTTTTCCTAGAAGCCTCTCACGAGGAACTTTGTCAAACGCCTTCTGAAAATCCAAATACACTACATCTACCGGTTCACCTTTATCCACATGTTTATTAACCCCTTTTCACCTCCATTGCCCTCCTCAGCTTTCCATCTCCTTCTCACTGATCTCCAGATATCTGTCTTTCTTGTCTTTACTCCATAACTGCTGCTTCCTTTCTGGCTCTCTCACTCTCCTTCATTCACAAACTGACACTTTCTCTGCAACCAACCCCCTTTCAAGCTCTCCCATATCCATCTCTTCACCTCTCTCCTTGCCATTTTCCGGATCTTTTATTTCCTTGTACCCTCTGTCCCCTTCCCCATTGTACCTCTTTCGCCAACTCCCTTTGTCACTCTGTGATCACCCAATTGTCATTTCTTTGCCTATTTACCAGTTTTCTATCTCTCAATCCTTCTTCCCCTTTCTCTCACAACTTCTCCTTAATCCTCCTGCATTTACATTCCTCCTCCAACCTCCTATTTTATTCTCTGTCTCTCAGTTACTTCCTGGTCCCCCATTTCCACCCTCTGTGCTCACCCCCGCCATAGCCTCATCTTCTTCTGCTTTTCATCCTATCACCAGCTTATACTTCTTCCCTTCACTGACTCTCTCCTCTAGCTCTAGAACTTTTCTCCTTCCAACCCAGGTTCTCTTCCCTTTTCATCCTCCATCCCTAATCTCTGCTCCAGCTCTCTCCATCCAGATGTTCTTTCTCTCTCTCCCTCACTTTCTAAGCCCCTTTAATATCTAACTTTGGTCTGCCTCAGTCTTGGTCCCCTGTACTTTCTGAATCTTTCCAACAACTAAAACGCTGCCCTCTCTCCCTGTCTGTCCCACCAGCCCCAGTCCTCTTCCTTCTCCCACTATTTGTAGTCCTCTCTCTCCCCTACTCACTACCTTTCCATCTGTTACGTTTGTGCCTGCTTTCGCCCTCACTCCACCCTCTCTACCTGTGTGGCGACTCCCTCCGGGCCTGATGGATGGCTAGCTGCTGTGGCGTCTCCATGCCGCTTCTCTCCGGCATCCCTGGGCCGGCTCGACGCTGCGGATCCGCCATGCTCCTGATGACGTAGGGCGCACTTACGCTCCGAAGTATGTACCAGCAAGGGCGCGAACCTCAGGGGCGTCCCCCTGTATTGACGTCATCTGCTACCAACATAAAAGGTCTTTATTTTTGCTAACAGATCGAGTTAGCAAGCACTCGCTTCGGCTGTCCAAGCTACTCTGCAACCAAAGGATTGATTGCGGGGATTCGTTGGACCACTTCTCTCTACCCTACTCTGCCTCCTCGGACTTACCGGGGTACCTGATCCTCAGGGGCCCCGCTCTCTTTTCTCTATTTCAGATTACAGATAGGAACCGGTACTCGCTCCTCGAGGGCCCATGTTCCTAAACACTCTGAAGATTCTCTACTGTCTAGAAACTATTACAGATACGGACTATTGTGAGTTACCACCGCTCTCTCAGAGCTTTCCCTGGAACCAGGTACTCGCTCCTTGAGGGCCTAACCCTTTCCAGCTACTGAGCTTCTCAAGACCTTATGTGAGTTATTATCTAAGTACTGGCTATATATATATAACACATACCCTGTCTATTCACTGTCTAGTCTCTTTACAGCTCAGCAACCCTGGGATCGCAGTTCCAGCATCTGAGGGACTTCAGCCCTGCCGGGCATATCAGCTCACTACTGCCACCTCTGGTGGTTCTACTACCTGTCTAATAAAAGAACAATCTGTGTCTGTCTTCATACTCAAGCCTAGCCGGTGGTCCCTCTCAGGATATCCTCCTGGGGATGCTGTCATCTGCCATCGGCCCAAGGATTCACAAATTTACATTCCTGTCCAGCTGAACACCCTCTCTGGTACTCCGCTGGTATAGATTGCCAACTCAGCAGTCTATATCATAACAGATTGCCAGCTCCTTAGCAGATCCATTATAGATTGCTGGCTCCTCCTTCCATAGGAACCAGTTCACAACAGATTGCCAACTCCTCCTTCCATAGGAGCAGAATTCTGACAGATTGCTAACTCCTCCCCCTTAGGGGAGTAGATTCTATCAGATTGCTACTCTCATCTGCTAGCTCCTCCCATCAGCATAGCAGATCCTCAACACCATCTTGGGTCCTCTATCCTGGATTCTCCTTTTTTCCTTTCCCTATATCTCCACAACCCTCTGTAGCCCTCCCTTGCCTGTCCCCTCCCCCCACAGTCTTCTTCTTGCCCTGCCCAACCCCCATATCATGTAGGACTTCCTTTCCTTTTTCTTCCCCCCCCCCCTTTATGGAGGCATCCTTCTCCCTTTCCATCTCCACTACCCCATGTAAATCTCCCTCTCTATATCCTCCCACCACCCTATGTAGATCTCCTTGCTATCCTCTTCCTGCTATTTTTGATATTTTCCTTGACCCACAGTGGCTGTATCCCCAGCTCTTCTTTGGTCCCCTATGGCCAGTAGAAGTGGTGCTTAATAGTGTGTCAACTTCCTTTGTTATGCAGTACCAGTCTGAGCTGTGAGATCTATGGGATCTTGAGGCTCACACTGTAAATTTTTACTTGTTCGGCAGAGGAAGCTAATGTGCTATTAAGCAGCACTTCTTCTTCTGCCAGCCATGCATGTGGCAGGGAGCTTCATGGAGGCACACCTGACCCAGCCCAACTAGCAATGCCAACTGTGCCCAAAGTGTCCTTCATCTTTCGGTGTCCCAGGTTTCTGCCTAATTCACCCTTCCCTAAGGGTGGCCCTATATGCTGTTAGAAAATTTCTAGATAAAAGGATAATTTTCAAAATCTAATTAAAATGGCAATAGATAGGGGGTTTTTTTTACGTTTAAACGATTTTTATTAGTTTTGTTCTTACATCAAAGGAAACACAACTTTGGTGGGGTGTAGTTCTGACACAACAGCAAAAGAACATAACCAAACCATACAATCCAACAAGCTCAACAGCTCTGTATATCATCCTTCCCCCTACAGCTCCCCAAATCCCCATATCCCACCTTCCCTAACCCTCCCCCAACAATCCATGAAATGAGACGAATCCAAAGTAATAGGAAGCAGGTAGATTGTCTTTTGCGTGTCCAAACCGACCAAGAATCAGTCGTTCACGATCAGGCTGCGTGCACGAGGTGGTAGGTGTTGTAGGTAGGAATTCCAGACCAGGAGGAAGTGTCGTCTATGATGCGGGGATTCTCGAGACGCCATATTCTCCATGTTCATCAGAGCATGAAATTGATTTCTCCATGCCCAAAAAGACGGCGGGTTTGCAGATCGCCATATGGACAAAATCACCTTCTTCCCAACTAAACCTGCCTTTTGTAAAAGCATGTGTGAACCAGGATCTTGAACCCAAATAGGTGAGATGCAGCCAAATAGCAGCCAAAAAGGGGATACAGGAAAAGCCACATCTAGCAGGTCTGCCAGGAAATCTGCCACTCGACACCAAAAGCGTCTAACTAGGGGACATGACCAAAAAACATGTGATAAGGTGCCTACAACGGTTGGGCAGCGGAGACAATCAGCAGAGGACTTTAGGGTCAGTTGGTAGGCCACTTGAGGGAACACATAGGCATGGCTTAAAAATTTGAATTGCAACTCCCTGTAATACATACTGTTTGAGATCCTGGCTGCACGCCAAAAACATTGCTGTAATATAATATGAGTCACCATAAAGTCCTCATCCCAGTTCCATAATAGATAGTTTTTGGTTTACAAACAGGTCAGCATTTTTGCCCCCATGATCTGCATCACAGACACCACCTTAATTGGACTCATACCAACTAGTGTCCGAGGCAGAGGTGCTTAAATTTTAGCAGAAATTAGATAAACCTTGTGCTGCTTAGATCCATGTCCTACATGGATAATCAAGCAGGAAAGTTAAGATTTTATGGTTGGATATCGTACGTTATCACTTAGGAGCCAATGTACTAAATTGTGAGTGAATGTGTATAAATAAGATGGAAACATGCAAAGGTTTTCTTGTGGTGCTGGCTCATTTACATAATATGGAAATGAGTTTTGAAAACTTTTCCTATGATAAAGTCCATGTGAAATAACATAATTTAACCCAACAAATCTTAGATACACTTCCCTCACCCTCACTTTTTCTACTGTAACAGAGTTAAAACAAATGTTTTGTTGCTATGAGGAATTTAAGGTGGGACAATAAAAGGAAAAAAAAAAACAAACAGCTGGAGAGGTAGCCAAGTTTGTTAGATTGTTTCCCACTGCAGATCAGAGGTTACCAGGAAAAGCAGCAGGGAGCTGTTTTGAAAACTCTTACCCCTACACAGCAAGGGAAGGGGCGGGGGGCAATTAACAGAATGAGTCCTCACTGGCCAGAGTAGGTTTCACTGAGGAAGCCCAAGCCAGCTGATTGGTGCCCCATGCATATTGCCTCTGCATGTGGATGTGATGTCTGTCAAGCAAAGGGATAAGGACACCAGAGGAGAGTGACTGGGCTCACTCTTGGGTAAGAATTGGGTTTATTTCATTGATTCCTGTTAATGTAAAAGTGATCCAAAGGCTATATGCCTACATCCAGAAATATACTGTGGAGAAATTAAAGTATTTACTTTAAAAGGATTGGACTTGTGAGTCTGGGACTGTTTGAACTGTGTCTGGAGAGATACTGATCCCAGAAAAATGTTGGCACATGGAAAAAAAGAGACTGTTGAGGCAGACAGAGAAATGCCCAGAGGGAAGAAGAAACATACCAGTGTAGCTGCTGCATAGTGATAGAAAAAAAGTTTATTTGGTCAAAGAAAAAAAATTGAGCAAGGAAACTCCTTAATCCTGGCAGATATGGATTGCATTCTGACCCAGTTGGTACAGCTGTACTAGAAGGAAAAGCTTTTGAAGCGAGGGTAAGAAGGCAGAAACATTTCTGTGAGAGGCAAATTAGTTAGAATTAAAGTTATCAACAGAACCATACAGAAATATAGAATTCTGCTGTAGTTTAAGGTTTGAATGAAAGACAAGTAAATTTGATTTGCTGACAGTAATTAGATTGTTACAGGCACTGGAGTGTGTGGGAGAGCATGTGTGCATGTATGTGGGAGTCTGAGAGAGAGCATGTGTGTATGTATGTGGGGGAGCATGTGTGTGTACAACTACCCCAATTACTCTCTGCTTGCTAATCCATGGCAATTTCAGCACAACTGGAAATCAGAAGTTCCAAGGTATGGATAATAGGAAATGTTTTAAAATCCTTATTTTAATTGTTGGGTGTTAGTTGATGTGTGTTATTAAATTTTTTTTATTGATGTTTGGAAGATTTTTACATGAGTTTTTAATTATTGAATGTTATTCTATTCATTAATTGTTTTGAATTATGCTTTTTATTGGTATGGTTTTACTAATTCTATTTTATAAGGAATGGTAATGTTTCTGTTTTTTACATTGTTGCAGTACATACATAATTTGGCTTGTTGCAGTTTCCAGTTCAGTTTTTGTCTGTACATTTCTATTTATATTGTATGGTCTCTTTATTCTGTATTTGAGGGTCTATCTGTGTTTTGCATGTGTGACTGAAGTGAGTTATTCCATTAGTGTGTAGTTTTATGTAGGGATCTATAGCAGCTTGGATTGTTCTGTTTTCCTAATAAGGAGTTTATTACTATTCTAGGCCTGGTGTAAGATTTCTAGTAGCTAAGGTTGTTGCTGTTTGAATGCTGGCAGTTAGTTCTGTTTTGATATAGAAATTATTTTTTCTCATGGCTCTCTGAGAATCATGCCCATGCCAAGATGCATTACAGTAGGCCTAATACCATATAGGTTCCAAGTGTCTCTTGCTTTTTTGCAGGGTTTTCTGGTTGGCACCTCAGCAGTGCATATAAATATAATATATATATTATAAGTGATATTTGTACCTCAGAAGACTGTGCTTTGAATGTTCTTTTTCATGTACAATCTATTATAAATGCATAATTTTTAATTGTGTGTGAGGAGGATGTGATGGGTGTTGTGTTCGTGCCTCTTCCAGCCCCTCGCTCCACTCTCTCTACCTTGGGAGTGACTCCCTTCGGCTCTGATGGACAGATGCAGCCATGGCTTCTCCTTGTCTCTTGGTCCCGGTATCCCCGGGCTGGCTTGACGCTATGGATCAGCCATGTTCCTGTTGACGTAAGGGCACACGCGCGCGCTCCAGACTTTGTACCAGCAAGGGCGCGAACCTCGGGGGCGTCCCCCGTAGTGACGTCATCCATTTTAACATTAAAAGGTCTTTGTTTGCTAACCTCTAACGAGTTAGCAAGGAACTCAAACAGGACTTGCTTCGGCAGTCCACGATACTTGCAACAACGAAACAATGATCCGAGTCAGCGAAGGGAATCCTTCTCCACTGCTCGGCCTTTTCAAACTTACCAGGAGTACCCTATCCACGGGGGCTCCACTCTCTCTTCTTGATTTCAGATTGCCGGAATACTCAGAAGACTCCTCATTGCCTGGAAGCGATTGCGGACGTGAACACAGTGAGTTCTATTGTACATAGGAATCAGTACTCGCTCCATGAGGGCCTACATTCCTATAGCTCTGAAGACTCCCTTCCATCCAAGACGTTATCGCAGGTACAGAGATCGAGAGTTACATTGGCAAGATTGCAGATAGGAACCGGTACTCGCTCCACGAGGGCCCATGTTCCTAGAATCCTTTACAGACACTCTTCTACTCTAGTTCTTATTACAGACTGTTTAGAGGAACCTGTGCTTGCCTATGGCTCCTGTTCCTGAATATACTGAAGACTCTCTGTGGCATAGAGACCATTGCAGACATCTACTATTGAGAGTGTACCATCTTGTATCCAGTATACCTTGTCTACTCACTACTTCTAGTCTCTCTCTACAGCTCAGCAACCCAGAGATTATATTCCAGTATCAGAAGGACTTCAGCCTTGCCGAACACATCGACTCACTACTGCCACCTTTGGTGGTCCAGCTTCCAGCCTAATAAAGAACTATTTGTGTTTATTTCATATTCTAGCCTAGCTGGTGGTTCCTCTCCGGATCTCCTCCTGGGGGCGCTGTCATCCTCCATCGACCCAGGGATTCACCATTTCCTCCAAGTGGTCATTCCTTACACTACTGTCACTCTTTGGGAGCCAACCACTACAGACCACTAACACCGCTCACGGAAGTATTATATATATAGCTAACTTCTCTTTCTATGGGACTTGCCAGCAGCTTATATATATAACAGATTGCTACTCCGTAGCGGATGCATGATAGATTGCTATCTTAGTAGCGAAGTACAATATACCTATTGTTAGCTCCTCTCCTCAGAAGAGTATCATTGAACAGATTGCCAACTCCTTTTCCCTGGGGAATTGATCCATTATAGATTGCTACCTCCTTCCTTACAGGAGCATCTACAGCAGTTCGCTAACAGATTACTAACTCCGCCCTCCTGGCAGGGTAAGCACTACAGATAGCTAACTCCTCCCTTCTGGAGGAACAGATCATGACAGGTTGCTAACTCCTCCCCTTTCAGAGAAAAGCAGAACAGATTGCTAACTCCTCCCCTCTGGAGGAGGAGAACATAACAGATTGCTAACTCCCTAGCAAGAACCGTAACAATGGGGTAGGGGGTGCAAGGCTGTAAAGTTTTCCAAGGGCATCTAATACCCTTGTACTGGCCATGGGCATTGCCGTACAAACACTGAACAGAGTCTCCCAACTTGTGGTGTCATGTGTTATGTAATGGGTGAGGGCGCAGTTTTTCATTTGGCCATAGGTGCCAAATTGCCTGGCTACAGTTCTGACAAGACCAGAAAGGCAGAATAGGGCAGGTCTTAGACAAGTCAGACAAGGGAAACACCAAACAAAGAATACAGAAACCCGAAGGCAGCAATGCTTGTAACAGACAGAAGAGGCCCAAAGACCCCAAGGGAGGATACAAGAGAGAATAGGCCAGAGACCTCAAGACAGGGAACAAGGCAGGATACGCCTGAGGTTCTCCAAAAAAAGGCAAGAACAAGGCCCAAAGACCCAAATGCCACAAGGCAAGGCCTGAACAAGGGTCCGGTCATGGAGCCAGAAGTGACACCATGAGAAAATGTGGCTGCTATGGTAAGATGAATTTACATAGGGCTGGGACTTGGGTGTGACAAGAGCAGTGAAGAGGAACTTGATAAGATTAGTGATTAGGCATATTGAGGGCCTCTGCTGATGGGAGGCGTCATGAAGATAGGATTTCACCTGCTACGCAGCCTTATCCTAACATAGATAAGGACACATTTATTTAATGTTTATTTTTATTAGCTGGTTCATAACTCACTACAGTGGTTCCAGTGAACAAGACAAACACATATCTAGAATTTTTTTGTGATACTAATTCCTGAACATACCCAGATCAGTCCAGACAAGCGAGTTTTATTCATCCCTACCAGCAGATGGAGGTAGAGAACAAAACTTTGGGCACTGCCACATATATGAGAGTGCCACCTGCAGTCCCTCAGTATTTCTCTACCTCCAGCAGATGGTAGAGGTGCTAACCCTGCAGTCCTGACTGACTGGATATTTTAAGGTAGATTGCTCCCTGAGGTGGCAGGCTCCTGTAGAAGGGTCATCCCTTTGGTTGAGCCGGGTGAACGGAGGGTTGGATGCCCCTGGCCAGCTTCAGCCCGCGACCCCTGATAGCCAGTGGTCTGGTTCCCTCAGTGGGCCCGAAGCCCCTCCGCCTGCCCAGGACAGGTAAGTATCCTTACTTTTATTTTTGTGCTTTCCTGTGTGTCTGGGCCTTTAAATCTTTGTTGTAAAAAAAAAAAAAATGTCACCAGCAGCTGTCTGCTTTTGCAACAGCAGAAGCATGGGGCAGGCTGTGCGGCCTAGCAGGCTGAATGCAACAGCAGAAGCATGCGGCAGGCTGTGAGGCCTAGCAGGCTGAAATCCTCGGCGAGATTGTCGGGTGCAGGCTGGGCAGTAAGTGGGAGGATTGGGGGATCATTTGGAGGAGGGTGGTTCCGGTCGGGGCAGATTCACTCCGGTGGGGGCTGGCTGTACTCCCGAACAAGTCACGCAGTTTTCAGTCGCGGCAGCGGCCTGTTCACCATGCCGGCGGGAAATTCTTGGGGCAGTGCGCCCTCTTCAGGGTTTTACAGCTGCCATGTGGTGCGCTCCTCGCAATCCGGGCCGCGGGAAAGCACGGCAAGCATAGGATTGCCTGTTTGAATTTTTATTTTGCCTTGCTTTATTTCTTGGTGCTTGTTATGACAGACAAGCAGCTCAGAGAGACCTGCAGGGCCTGTGGTAGCCCATCGGCCAGCCTGAATGACCTCCTCCTCTGCATGGAGTGTGCTGGAGGGGGGGTCTGAAAGGCAAGCAAAGCCACTGAGGCATTCCCGGACCGTGGAGCTAGCGCTGGGATCACAGGAGAGAGTGACTATGGCTGCAGAAGTGGAGCTAGAAAGGGGTCTTCTCCCCAGGGGTCTGGGGGGGTCCCCACCGCTCTTGTCTCCCATGGTTCGAACTGGGGAAAAAGGTCCGGATGTCTCGGGTCCTAGCAGCCCCAAGCGACCTTCGAGGGCCCCGGGGGGGCTTTCGCCCAAATTTGTTCTTTTACTGCACGAGACCTTCCTGGCTAGGCAGGCAGGTAAGTGTGGTGTCACAGAAGGCCCGACGGGTTTGGTAAAGCGGGGAAAGGTCCCCCCCTAAAGGTTCCGCGGGCCCGCGAACTCTGCCTCCCGAGGGACGGCTAGCGCAAATGGAATCGGACTCGGAAGATTTGGATGAGTCTAAGTAGGAGGATGAGGTCTCCTTGGAGGCCGATCAGGATGGGGACCCAGGGGACTCTAAAACTGAACAGGGAATCTTGGAGGGTCTGGAGGCTGAAGGCAATGATCCGTGGGTGATCCGACTTTTCAAGAGAGAGGAGCTTCACCTGCTTATACCTCAGGTGATGGAGGAGATGGGGATTAAGCTCACCCTGGAGGAGTCAGATGCTGAAGGGGTTAATCCAGTTCTGGATGGCCTATGGAGACACCCCCCAGCACTTTCCCAATTCTGAAGAAAATCCAGAAATTGATCAACCGAGAGTAGGATTCCCCCGACTCGGGTCTGCGAGTTGGCAGAGCGATGTCCAAGCTTTAAGAACATAAGAAAATGCCATACTGGGTCAGACCAAGGGTCCATCAAGCCCAGCATCCTGCTTCCAACAGTGGCCAATCCAGGCCACAAGAACCTGGCAAGTACCCAAAAACTAAGTCTATTCCATGTCACCATTGCTAATGGCAGTGGCTATTCTCTAGGTGAACTTAATAGCACGTAATGGACTTCTCCTCCAAGAACTTATCCAATCCTTTTTTAAACACAGCTATACTAACTGCACTAACCACATCCTCTGGCAACAAATTCCAGAGTTTAATTGTGCGTTGAGTAAAAAAGAACTTTCTCCGATTAGTTTTAAATGTGCCCCATGCTAACTTCATGGAGTGCCCCCTAGTCTTTCTATTATCCGAAAGAGTAAATAACCGATTCACATCTACCCATTCTAGACCTCTCATGATTTTAAACAGCTCTATCATATCCCCCCTCAGTCGTCTCTTCTCCAAGCTGAAAAGTCCTAACCTCTTTAGTCTTTCCTCATAGGGGAGTTGTTCCATTCCCTTTATCATTTTGGTAGCCCTTCTCTATACCTTCTCCATCGCAATTATATCTTTTTTGAGACGTGGCGACCAGTATTGTACACAGTATTCAAGGTGCGGTCTCACCATGGAGCCATACAGAGGCATTATGACATTTTCTGTTTTAATCACCATTCCCTTTCTAATAATTCCCAACATTCTGTTTGCTTTTTTGACTACCGCAGCACACTGAACCGACGATTTCAATGTGTTATCCACCATTACGCCTAGATCTCTTTCTTGGGTTGTAGCACCTAATATGGAACCCAACATTGTGTAATTATAGCATGGGTTATTTTTCCCTATATGCATCACCTTGCACTTATCCACATTAAATTTCATCTGCCATTTGGATGCCCAATTTTCCAGTCTCACAAGGTCTTCCTGCAATTTATCACAATCTGCTAGTGATTTAACTACTCTGAACAATTTTGTGTCATCTGCAAATTTGATTATCTCACTTGTCGTATTTCTTTCCAGATCATTTATAAATATATTGAAAAGTAAGGGTCCCAATACAGAGCCCTGAGGCACCTCACTGTCCACTCCCTTCCACTGAGAAAATTGTCCATTTAATCCTGCTCTGTTTCCTGTCTTTTAGCCAGTTTGCAATCCATGAAAGGACATCGCCACCTATCCCATGACTTTTTACTTTTCCTAGAAGCCTCTCATGAGGAACTTTGTCAAACGCCTTCTGAAAATCCAAGTATACTATATCTACCGGTTCACCTTTATCCACATGTTTATTATCTCCTTCAAAAAAGTGAAGCAGATTTGTGAGGCAAGACTTGCCCTGGGTAAAGCCATGCTGACTTTGTTCCATTAAACCATGTCTTTCTATATGTTCTGTGATTTTGATGTTTAGAACACTTTCCACTATTTTTCCTGGCACTGAAGTCAGGCTAACCGGTCTGTAGTTTATCCGCTTCTGCAGGACCATCTGGACCATCTGGACTTTCTCAAGGTCCCGAAGGTGGATGCAGCAGTTTCAGCAGTTACTAAGAAGACCACTATTCTGGTGGCTGGAGCTTCTGCTCTGGAGGATGTTCAGGATCGGAAGTTGGAAGTGCATCTCAAGCGAGCTTTTGAGGTCCTGGGGCTTGGCCTGCAGGCGGTGGTATGTGCAAGTCTGATGCAGCAGACCTATTTATGTTGGATCCAGAAGCTGCAGGAACAGTCTGCCTCCAGGACTCTTTCCTCAGTTCAGGCGGCCCACCTGGAGGCAGGGGTTGCCTATGGTACAGATGCCTTGTATGACCGGGTGAGAACCACGGCCCATGCTATGGTGTTGGTGGTGGCGTCCAGACAACACTTGAGGCTATGCAACTGGTCAGCGGATCTGTCATCAAAATCGCATCTCTGTAATCTGCCCTTTAAGGGGAAACTGCTGTTTGATGAGGACCTCGATCATCTTAAAATTACTTAATGAAATTCTATTTATTAATGAAAGAAATTTAATCAATTTCTATTCTTTCAGAAATAAACTTGATTTCATAGAAACATAGAAATGACAGCAGAAAAGCACCAAATGATCCACCCAGTCTGCCCAGCAAGCTTATGCCAGTATCTGCTGCACTGTACAGGTTACCCTGATGCTTATCAGTATACCAGACTGTAAAAGTCAAAGCCCTCGGATGCTGTTTGAAACCAATTTCCCTTAACCGTTGCCGTGAAAGCAGAGAGCAATGTTAGAGTTGCATAAAAAGTATCAGGCTTAGGGCCTTATTTTTCGAACGTATCGCACGCGGTAAGTGACGTTTCGCACGCGATACCAAAATGGGGGCGGAGTCGGCCCCGGAAGAGGAGGAGTCGGGGCGTCACCGGGGCCGACTCCGCGAAGCCATCGCGGACGACGGAAAGGTAAGGACCTTTTCGTGTCCTATTTCGCTCCCAATAGCTATGGTGGCACTATTGGGTGCGAAACCGGCAGCGATCGCACCGCGACGGTGCGATCGCTGCCGGCTAGTGCAGGCCCGCCCCCCGTTTTGGCCCCCCGCCCCTCATTTCCTAAAGTATCGCAGGCCTGCAATACTTTAGAAAATGAGGCCCTTAGTGATTAAGGGTAGTAAGCAGTGTTTATCCCATGCCCCTTTGAATTCCTTGACTGTTTTCATCTTCACCACCTCTTCCGGAAGGGCATTCCAAACATTCGTCACCCTCTCCGTGAAGAAATATTTCCTGACATTGGTTCTGAATTGTCCTCCCTGGAGTTTCATTTCATGAACCCCTAGTTCTATTGATTTCTTTCCAACGGAAAAGATTTGATGATTGTGCAGCATTAAAACCTTTCAAATATCTGAAGGCCCTTATCATATCTCCACTGCACCTCCTTTCTTCCAGGGTATAGATATTCAGATCTGTCAGCCTCACCTTGCTAGCATCCCACCAAATATTTTGTAAAAAAACAAATTTAGAATATGAAATTAAAGCAATGCAAGGTGGAAGAAAAGTTGTACTGGCATTTAAGGATATCTGAAAAGCTAACTTTTCATTTCACAAATAGTTTCTTAAATATTTTGTAGAATTCACATATAATGAAACTATTATAGGTTTCAGGTGGAGAATTTCCATATGATATATGAAAAATGGCAAAATTGGACTTTGCATTTTGCTGTATTAATGAAGATGAATGTGAGGTTCAAATGCAGCTAAGAGGGAAAAATCATCAGTTTTTGCCTGTCTAGCTACAATTTTAACAATTAATTCTAGTTAAAAATATGCAGAAATAGACTTTTTGCAAAATTTTCCTCAGAACCAAAAGATCTGTCTTCTTTATGTGCTTTTAATGCAAATATTTTTGCACATCTCTACTTGTATTTCATTGCTATTTCAGTAGCCATAAAATGTTGACAATTTTGGTATCTTGAATACTAGAGGAAAAATAGACTCATAAATTGAAAGAGTAAATAGCTTCTTTACAGATAGACAAAACTATTATTTATTTTTAGGTTGAATTGAAAATCCAACTAATATTAAATTGTTCATGTGGTTTTTTTTTTTCTGAATGTAGGATAACTTGAACAGTGCCCAAAAGTCATTTTAAATGATGTGTCAGTCTTCAGGGCTGATAACTTTTATTACTTGACTGGTTTTCTATATAGTACAGTTTATTTATCATATAGACATAGAACTTAATTTTAGCATGTGTTTGGCACTATCTATGATACGTGATAACTAATAGTAGTTTACTAACATTTTGAGAAGAAATGTCCTTATCTGATCACAAGTCCTTAGTCCTCCTCATTCTTACTCTTGAGAGATACTACCTTCATAATTCTTTTAACTAGCTTATGATGTGTGACCTCTGAATATATACAGGGAGATCCTTAATAGCTGGGTGTGTGCAAAGCAGCAAGGGAGTTGACTTTTTCATAGATGATAATAAACCAATGCTTTAATAGGCTGATGTAATAAAAAAAACATGCATGAAAAATGTGCATTTAAAATTGAACTCATATTTTCTTTAGTTATGCATTAAAAAACAAGATAACTCCAAATGAAGTAAGAAAATGCTATGCAATTGCATCAGGAGTTTTAAAAAAGTGCACTAAGGGGTAGATTTTAAGACCTGCGCACGGGCGTACATGTGCGCGTGCTACCCGGCGCACACACATGTACGCCCGATTTTATATGCGCGCACATGTTATAAAATTGGGGATCAGCACGCGCAAGGGGGTGCATGCCAAGCCCGCTCTGAGCTGCTCTGCCTTCCCCTGTTGTTATGATTCCTGCCCGCAGAGTTTCCCCCGCGAGCAGGCCTTCACTTACCTTCTTGCGCTGCCTTCCCGACACGGCTGGAAGCCGCCACTGAATGCTCTTCGGTCTGCCTACTTTCCTCCACGTGGCCAGGAGGCCGCTGTTACAGCTGCGCTGCCGACCACCCATGCGGCCCGGAGCTCGCCGACACAAAAGCCGCGTCCGCGGCAGTCAGAGCCTGCCTCTTTTTCCTCGTGGCAGGGAGCCGCGAGTCTTCAGCTGCTCTAAGCGACAGTGAACCGCTAGTGCCTGTCCGAGGCCTGTCCTGCGGCCTGGAACCGACCCGGATCCTCTTCATGTGGCAGGGAAGCCGCCTCCTCCTGTTGGGGCCTGCGCAGAGGCCTGTCCCTTGTTTCCTGCTCCTTCGTGCAGCTGGGTGCTGCTGTCCAAGGTCAAGCATTCTCTCTGGGCCTTCCTAGGCGCCGGCACGCATCTCTTCTAAGATATTTAAAGGGCCAGTGGCGGGATATGCCCCGGCCCCTCCAGAAGTCTCTTCAGCTTTACTTCCTGTCTCAGCCCTATAAAAGGGCTTCTCCAACAGTCCTGCTTCGCCTTGATTGGAGTTTCCTGCTCCTGGAAGTCTCATCTTCCAGCACTCCCTCAGGTCTTCGTTCCTTGTTCTTCGTTGGAGCTCCATGCCCTGTCTTGCCTGAGTCTTTGTTGTTTCCTGTGGCTTCCTGATGTTCCATGTCTTCATGTTCCGAGGTTCCTAGTCCAGGCTTCCTGATGTTCTACTTCCTGATGTTCCAGACTTCCTGATGTTCCGAGGTTTCATTCCTCCTTCGCTTGTTCCAAGTCCTCTTGACCCTCCAGCTCCTTTGGTTCTCCAGGTGACACCTTGTTGGGGTAAATCCGTCTCATCGGTTCCTGTTCTCGTCATTGGAGTTTCGTCTCAGCTGGATTCACTTCCAGTGCTTGTCCCGCTCTCCGCGTGGTCCATGACCAGCCTCTTCAGGTTATGTAGGGCGCGCAGTGGGACAGGGTAGTCCGTGACCAGCCCATTGGGTCCGCCCATGTCAGTGGGCTGTGTAGGGCGCCCTGAGAGACAGTGCCAATGTCCGAAATTTCCAAGCTTCCCGTCTCATCCAGAGTCTTCCAAGCTCCTTGTCCACATCCAGAATCTTCTCGTCCATGTCTTGCGTCTTCTGGGTCACAAGCCTCTGTCTGCCCTCATCCTCAGTCCGGCCTGCTGCTTCTTGCTGATAGCCAGCGGCAGGTCCGAAAAGGCTGAAAACGGTCGGAGGACTGTTCAAATACCAACATAGTGTTGTTGGCTTCCAGAAGCATGCAGGTCCGGCAGAGGGCCAGACTTTGTCTTCACCCATACTGGGACATGTCTCGCCAACCCTCGGCGCTGTCTTGGAATCTTCTAGGGTCGTGCCGAGGCCCAAGGGCATACAATCCCCTCAAATGGGATCGCTCTCCTAGCGATCCCTAACAGAACACCTGTTCCCTCTCAGGCTGCTCCTTATTTGGAGCAGACTGGGAGGGAACTGGGGTAGGCTCAAATGCATCACCGCACGGAGTTTGCATAAATTCACTCCCCCTTGGATGCCGCTCACACATACACACACCGATTATAAAATCCAGCGCGCACATTATAAAATCAGCGTGTCCATGTGTGCATGCTGGGAACTGCCCGCATGTTATAAAATCCAACCCTTAGCGCACATTTTTACATCAGCCAGATGCATTAACTTTACTACCATTTTTAACTTCAAATAACGAGGCTCGCAGGTCCAGCCCAGGAGACCCATGACAGAGGGATGCCCAAGTCAGAGAGACACTGACCTGTGACTAGTGAGCCCACAATCCCCCTCTCCACCCTCCAGAGCCCCATAAACCCCTCCATCCTTACTTATCCTATAAAATCCATCCTCCTATCTTCCCTGCTGCCATTTTTAAAATGATGCTGGTTCTGCTGAAGTCAGTGGCCTCAGCTGAACTCAAACTATTTTTAAAATGATGGGCAGGAAGACAGGATATACGGGAGGATATATATTGGGGATGGATTCTAGGGTTGATGGGGGTGGGGGGTTAGTAAGGGGGTGGGGGATAGGTAGGTGGGCAGGAGGAACTTTGGGCCCAGGGCAGGGTCCCACTCACTTGGGGTTCCTGATGCAGTGGGTTTCTGGCTTGGGGGTCCCACAACTGGGTACTCCAGTGGTTAGTTCTGTTTCTATTTTAACACTTGATATATAATTCCTGGATTAGAGATGGAATGAAGTTAACTCACATTTCTGGGGCTATTAGTCTATGGTGCTGTGTCAGTGGGATTTTGGGTGCGGGGCGGTGTCAACCCAAGCTCAGGGGGCTCGAGTCCAGGAACCCCCACACTCTGAACCCCAGGTCTGCTACCATTCTGGCACAGCACCAGAGACTAACACTAGCCCCAGAAATGTGAGTTAAATTTATTCAATCTCTGACCCAGGAGTTTTATTTACAGCATTAAAAAAAAGAAAAGAAAAGAAAAACACTTCAGGTTTTAATCACCTCCCTGCATTTTGAAGTAATAGATAATCCTTCATTTAAAATTGGATTTGCATAGAGGTGTGCTGATTTTGGTGTACGTTCTTTTTTTGTGATTTAGCACACCTTTATAAGTGCTAAAATCCTTATTAATTCGTTAGTACAGTTTAGTGCACGAAAGGGTGTGCTGCGCTTAGCACTCCTTAGTACATCAGGCTCTGAAATAGTCAAATCCAGTGGCTCAGTGGCAGTGCTGTACATTGCCAATTAGAAGACCTGGGTTTGGGGTTTGGTCCCTAGTTTCGGTTTCTGCTATCTGGGCCGGTCAGATCTGGGGTTGCTGCAGAGGCAATATTCATAGCTTATTGGGGAGGGAGTTTCAGTCATTCCTTAGTGGCAACACCAAGTGGCCAGATTTCGGATCCACATTAGCCAGAATCCTGAGGGAGATGAGGCTTAAAGACCCTGGCCAAGGATTGTTGCCATGATGACTGGCTTGAAATGGGAGAGGGGATATTAAAATAAGGGCAATAATGCCGAGTATTTGAGAATGAGGATTCATGGTGCTTTAGCCCACCAGATGCTGGTTGCGATTGTACTGGAAGCCAAAAATAATAGAAGAAAACCATTGGACAACCCCCAGCCCCCAATAAATTATATGAAACAGAATGCAGAGGCTATATATATATTATGAACTAGCCCTATCCCTGCAGTATAGGCCAGGGATATCACTGATTGACAACCACTTTCAATTATTAGCACTGTTGTAAGCTGGACAAAAAAATCGGTGTCACACTGGGACCCAAATAACTTTTATGCAATATATATGTGGGCTCATTAGCTGTCCTCTACAAACCTTTATTTCATCAAACATTAAATAATCTTCCAGAAACCAATAAACATCCATTCAAAATCCCATACATACATTTTATTTTATGTTAAACATTGATCTGGAATTGGAATGAAATAGTGTAATTGGTCTTCTCTTCTTACTGCAATGATCAACTTGCAGTGGGAGTGTGACCCAGTTATCTCTTTACGCTGGCATGAGCAGGGCCCCTACTTTTTTGACTTCAATGAATAAATTCAGAAGTTTTGTATGTTATTTCTACTAAGTAGTGGGCACTACTAATTTCTCCTGACTCCAAGAGCTTTTTGACATCCGACATCTCCATAGGTTTTATGAACCATTTATGAAGCATTCCTCAGTTGTTTAAAAATCCTCTCAATATAGCTTTTTTTATCGAGCCTTGATTGTGAAAAGCAAGAAATGCATTAAGGGGTAGATTTTCCAATGCGTGTGTGTGCGTCCATGTGCGCGCGCGCATGGTAGAAAATCCATAGGCTGCACACACATGCGAGCTGGATTTTATAATCCAAGCCCGTATGTGCGGGTGGCACGCGTGGGGGGGGGGGGGGGGAGGGACGACTTTAGCAATTTCCGTGCGGTGACGCACTCCGGCCTTCTCCAGGTCTCAGCGGGCTGGGAGGGAACTTCCCTACCCCCCTACCTAAATTCCCCCGTCTTCCCCTCTCCTCCCCACCCCCTAAACTGTACCTTTGTGGTTTTTTTCTCTTTGTTTCACAACTTACGTCAACTCCCGAGCTGAAGTATTTTGCGGATGCCAGCCGGCTACCAGCACTCAAGTCTTTGGGACAGCGAACAATGGTGCTGTCCTGGCCCACCCCTTCAAAGAGGCCCAGCACTTATTTGCGTACCGGCATTTACGCCGATGGCCAGGCCTCTTCGAAAATTGGCCAAGTGCGTAAATGTCGGATTTTACATGCATAGGACTTTTAAAATACGCCCTTAAGTGTCCAAAAACCTAGCTCCTTCCTGTAAATTACTCCACAGTGTCTTAATCTTTTAATATATCCTTGCATATCCTATCACCATTGTAGTCAATTCTGTCTGAAGTTCATTCTTACCTTGTGTATTTGGTAAATGGTAATTTGCATGCCCACATATTCATCTCTTGAACATGTGTAACACTAACTTCAATGGCATTGATAAATAAGTATATCATATCAACTGCACTGTATGATATTAGTAGTATACCATTAAATACTGTAGTTAAAATGATGTATTAATTTTCCAAGTACAATTTGTTCTGTTAATATAATTATAAGCATGCATTTTTTATTAAGCAAGTAAGAAAATATATCACTTATGCATTTAAATAGCAAAATGATATTCTACTTAAACACTATTGCATGTATGATTGCTTGCTTGCATCCATATTTTATAGATTCAGTGCTTCCTGCAATTAAACTGCACAAAACCTACCTATCCAAAAGGAATATAATAATGTATACTGTAGCCTCCAGCTCCCTAACTCCTGTCCACATTCATAAAAAATAAACAGTTTTATATGTCTGGAAATTTTTTCAATGAATCCAAAAATAATCAAAACCTAACATATTTTGTTTGCTATGCTATTCATTAAAATGGTAAATTAATTTTATTTTACCATTATTTTGGGTGATAGTTTTGTTTCATTATACGGCATAGTCCTCAACATGGCTTACTGACAACCTGCATTTGGCTTGGTTGGATTCATGAGATACATTCTGATATTACTATTTCTAAGTGCCGCTGGACTAAATTTTAGTATCCTCTGAAATGAGTATGGCTAGGAATCTTTAGCCTTAACTTTTGGCCTCTGAATATTAGACAAATAGGGGAAGTAAATATTTAACCATGTACGAGGGCTGTAGTCACAGGAAGGGTAATTTTACAACTATATGGTAAGGGCTAAAGTTTGCATGCAACTTGTACATGTAGACTTTAGGCAGCATTTTTTTAAAAATTGCTTTGAAAAAGCTTGGTTGGTTGGCCTAGTATGCTCATTGATTAACTCAAGCAAAGTTGCACCTCTTAAAAGTCACATCTTTAAAATCAAAAAGTATGCACCTCAGTTCCAACTCTGCTCCAACTCTCTCTCCCCCCAACCCCCACCAAAACATATAGAAACATAGAAACATAGAAATGACGGCAGAAGAAGACCAAACGGCCCATCCAGTCTGCCCAGCAAGTTTAGCACTTTTTTTTTTTCATACTTATCTGTTTCTCTTGGCTCTTAGTAACCTTTTGGTTCTATTTCCCTTCCACCCCCACCATTAATGTAGAGAGCAGTGTTGGAGCTGCATCAATGATTCATTTATCTCTATTTAATATTTAAGTTCTATAGTTCAGACACCTTGTTTAATGTAACGCCTCAACCGCGACTGTTTTTGTTATATTGGAAACCGATTTGATTTGATATTGTATCATGAATGTCGAATATAAAAATTCAAAATAAATAAATAAATAAATAAATAAGTGAAATATCTAGCTTTATTAGTTAGGGGTAGTAACCGCCGCAATAAGCAAGCTACACCCATGCTTATTTGTTTACCCAGACTATGTAATTCAATCCTTGTTGGTTGTCTGTATATAGATCCACTTTTCTTCATTCCCCCTGCCGTTGAAGCAGAGAATTATGCTGGATATGCATTGAAGTGCCTCGTTGTGTAAACAGTACTCATAATTTTATGTGTAAGAGCCATTTATGTGTTTAAAACTGGGTTTCATGTACACACATGGCTGTGAAAATTACCCTCAAAAAGAATTTTCACACTAATTTTAATGTTACAAAAGGCTCACTGATTCAATGCAAACTGAATAAAGATAAGTTCAAGCCTAATAGTAAATGAGAGCTGCTAAGATCAGGGAAAGGAGATCCTGGAGCAGTACCTTAATGAGCAGGGGATACAGGAAGAGAAGTGGAGCAGGAGGAGCTGCAGATAACCTGTTGGAACCAAAGCTGGGATATGGGACAGCTTGGGAACTGCAGAACCTAAGGCTAAACTGGGAATATTGACTTTGGAGAGAGAGTGGAGGAGTCAAACAGTGAATGTAGGCCTCTGATACAGAGTCTTAGGGTGGGCCGGAAAAGGTCAGTTACCCAAGAGAAAAAGAATGAGATAATTATACTAAGAGGAGCCAAAAGAAACATAAATAAAACAGATGACCCATGGTTTATTTATTTATTTGATTTATATTCCACCTTTCAGATTTGTAGTTCAGAGTGGAGAGTTAGGATCTCAGGAGCTATGACTTCAAGAAACAGAGCTTTAGATCAGTGGTCAAATTTGAGAAAAATCTCCAAATGGTTATATGCCTAATATGTTAGCCTGGGATACCTTAGCTCAGGGAACTTTAAAGATAGGCTTTCTGAGGAACTTGTTAAGTAGGCAATTCATGTGCATTTTGTATTGTGGAAAATGTGGTCACAGGCTGAACTATACCAAATTGTTTTCTGAAGTGATTCTGTTTCTTATAGTTGTTGTAAACTAACCACTATTTACGATATTTAGGTACAGTTTACAGTTATCTAGTTTTCCATGATTGGGGGAGGGGTGGAGGTGGGGTACACATATTTCCATATCTGAATAGGGCACTGCTAACTTGGTGAAATGAAGGAAGTCCAGTACAATATTTTATGGCAATTTTGTTCTTATTTTCACCTCTGGCTGAATATTATCAGTATATAATGTGTAATATATTTTCCATATTTATCTTGCATTTGGGCTCAAAAAATAAATGAACAATAAATCTTATAAATGAAAATAGTATAAGATTTCAAGAACGGATGGAATAAGCACAGAGGAGCCTTAAATGTTGGGGAAGTGAGGATAAAACTGGCGATCAAAACAGCTCTGCAGTATTACGGTTGGTAAGGCAAATGAGCAGAGTAGATGTGTCTTAGAGATTGTATCGGCTGTCACATTGTATGTTTCTACAAAATTTATTCAGATGCAATTGTTTCACTGGCAGCTCATTGTTGCATAATGTATTGCTCAGACTTAACTTTGCTTTACCACAGAAAGTAAAATCCTATTGTGTGCTTGGATGGGATTCGCTGCATCCATTGCTAACTGTAGCTTAGCCCAATATATAAAATGTTATATGCCCAGAAAAGCCATTCTTTAAAAGACTTACTGCTTTGCAAAGAATTGCTTTAAAGCATCCAATAATAAAAAGTACATTTTGACCATGAAAGCAAGCTTTCTGATCATTCTTCTACCCAGACAGCTTTCAGATAGCTGATAGAATGTCTGTACTTTATTTGCCAGCAGAATTTTTTTAAGTGTTTATTTTATTTTCTACCACAGAGATGGGTTTCAGATTGTACTAAGCTGATTACAGACTTCCATTTCTTCCTGCCTTCTGAGTCATTTACGTGGGCGACTGTGATTTCTTTTTCTGAAGCACAAAGGAAATGTAGCTGTGAAGGAATAGTTCTACAGCGGTATAATCCTCATTTGCCTTTATTCACTCAAGGAGTTTGAAACCCATTTAAAGCTGAAAAACTGAACCGCCTTCAATCATACTAGCATATACTGTACATTTAAAACTGCTTTGACATGGGCTTTCAATACATTTGTGGGGAAAATCAAATGAGATCTGCACAGTCAGGCCGATGCAATAATCTGGGGAAAATGAGCACTGGTTTTCAGCGCACATTTTTAACCCCCCCAATTTTTTAAAAAAACTCCCGATGCAATAAGCTAATGCTATGCTAATGCATTTAAAAAAATGCACCAAAACTTTAAAATGTGTGTTCAGTACAGGCTGAACACACATTTTAACTCAGGAAGGGGTGAGGGACCGTTCCTGACAGACCATTGCGTAAGTGGTGGCAGCCTCCACAGTCACTTAGCTGGATAAATACCAATTTATCCATCTATCTGGCAGCGGGAAGTATTTGCCAGATAGCTGGATAAGCCAGTAGTTATCTGGTTATCTGGTGCAGGTCACCATTTCTTATCCGGGTTAAGTGCTGGCAACTGCCACTACTTACCTGGAAAAGTCAGTAATTATCCAATCAAGTGGTGGCGATTGTGGGCACTTACCCAGAGAGTTCCAACCTTTTTTTTTTTTTTACATTTTTTAACTTTTTTACCTTTTTTTCATAGTGCTGGAAACTTAACTCTACCTCTGACCCAGAAATTAAGTTTCCAGCGCTAAAGAAGGTACGCTGAGCACTTCTTAATGCCCTCATTTGCATGCAATTTCCATGCAAAAGCACTAAGCAGTTCTCCCGTTAAGGAATGCACATTTTCTGTGTACAAAACTCCTTGCTGCATCAGGAGTAAATTTTGCACCCAGAAAATGCGCGCTCAAGTGCAGGCTCAAGTGCACCTTTTTGCATCGGCCTGTGTGTGCACGATGATGGCTACATTGAAGAAGATGGGGGACAAATGATATGGCAAAGTGGTGGATGATTTAAAAATGAGAAGGGAGGAAGTGGAGTCGCTCAGTTTTGTTAACAAAAGCTTTTTCATAGGTAAGGTTGTTGCTGCTTGAGTTCTGGGAGTCAGTGCTATTTTGGCATGGCAGGTTTGCTATATAGGTTTCAAGTGATTTTTTTTTTTTGCAGTTTTTGTGTTACCTCACAATGTGCCAGTTACTGAGGTGACACAAGAGTTTGAACATTTTTTGTATGGTGAGTAGTAAGGGAAACATTCTAGTTCAGCAAAGTCAGCCATTTTAGAGACTACCTTCAGCCATTACAGTATGGCTTTCTTTTAATTTATAAAGTTTATGTATTTCTTGATCTTGGGTTAGTTTCTTTGGCAATCTTCCCCAAAAATCACGGATGACAAATTAATTAGATGCTATGACATTATTTCTCAAATATGATATATATATTGTGGTTGATTGAGTAGGCCAGTAAGCAGGAAAGTTACCTGGGGAAATTTTCCTGGATAACTCTACCGATATATACAGTGGAACATATCCTGATAAATGTTCCACTAAATATGCTTGGATAAAGTTGCCCAGATAAAGTTAACCAGGTAACTTTATAAAAGGTATTTCTCTGACCAGACTTATAGTACCCAACTAAGTTAAGCCAGCTACCACTGAAATCAGCAGTCACCAACTAAAATTTACCCACATACCTAGAACACCTCCATCTATGCCTTTTTTTTTTTTTATCCAGCTACATTTTGTTTAGGTAATAAGTTACTGAAGTAAATTTTGCCAGACAGCAGAGGATGGGGGGGGGGGGGGGGGGGGGGAGGGGGTTATTGTAAATATTCAAATCTTGAGTTTTGTCCAGGTAACTGAAAAAGTTACTTGGACAAACTCTTTCAATATTGACCTACATATAGATGAAACCAAGTCTAATATTTAAAGTATGCTCTCCAATTATTTGTTTTTTTACAGCATTTTTCTGAGAGGGGTGGTGGTAAGGTCATCATGATTGTTGAGTTTAATTATCAAAGTCTTTGGGGAACAGTGGCCTATGGACCTGAAAGTTAATGGGATGAGGGAGCTGCAAGAATGAAAGTTCACCTAGGGTGCCTAGTAACCTTACATTAGTCCAATATTTTGGCTCATTAGTTCATCTAAAATGTATTTTGTGGGGAGAGGGCATGTGCTGCATGATGGAATAAGGTGCTAGAAGAATAAAATACCTATAACCATAATTAATCATTCAGTTTTTCCATCTACTTTGGGACTTGAAGATGATTTGCTTAATAGACAACAGCAGAGTCAGTGTACACTGGCTAGATGGCTTATAAGGCAAGCTGTTGCAAAAATTCAGGAGTCTCTCATGGAGCAGCCTGGTGCCATGGAAAATGTGGCAGGCATATCTGCTACCTCTGTTTGTTCTATGGCAGACCCTACCGGTCTGGCCACTAGGTGCTACTATCCCTGTCCTTCGGAGGAGCCATCCATCCCTTCAGGCCCTCCCACCAGGAGGCTTTGGCTTGGATGAATCAGTGTTATTTAACCCAACCATTTTTAACACTCGGGAGGTTCAGTTAGAGTGAGCAGCTGTAGAGGAAAGATGTATTTTTTTCCACACTCTGGTAGGGTCTCTTGGCCTTGTACTAAGACGTTTTCTTTCAGAGGGGATACCTCGTTGTGCACTCCCTGCCAGAGGGTCCTTCTTATTTTGAGTCACAGAAAGACAGAGGTTTGAGCCTGATACCCTTTAGGGGCAAAAGAGCTCTCAACAAGGGACCAGAGACCTGTGAGCCTTCTCTAAAATCTAGGTAGGCAAGCCCTAGTGATGGATCCTGCTGAGAGAGATTGTGAAGGCTAGAGGAATCTCATTTTTGGAAGGAACTGAGTTCACTCTGCTTCTTTAGAGAAAGTCATCCTCTCTGGCCATACTCAAAGGACAGAGGCTGAAGACCAGTGAGCCCATTCAGAACCTGAATGTGGCAAGCTCCTGTGACAGCAGGAACTCCAGTTTAGGAAGATGTATGAAGTATTTTTGGACTTTGAGTTAGTGGGGAGGTTTTCGGATTCTCCTTCCTCACTGGGATTTTGGTGCGGGATTAATAGCCTGATTCCATGGATTTTTCCACAAGAGAAATCACCTGAAATAACAGCTGATGATAAAGGAACAGCTGAACCAAAGGAAGAAAGAACAAGAGAGCAGAGATGGATTGGAAGAAATTTATGGTACTGAGATCCTGTGATAATATTCTTTTGAAGATTCTTGTTGTTTCTACATTGCAGATACAGGATGCATGTCTGCTTACAAGTGCATGACTTAAACGCATTTCTTGAGGACTTCAAAGGTTGCAAGTTAATAAAGCAATTAGACTGATTAAATATTTAGTTTGTCTTTTCATATAAGATATCTAACTTTATTTATCTTTTCAGTTTTGCATAAGAGGATTCAGCATCTATCTAATGGAGATAAGTTGAGCGATTTTTGTTTATGGACCACTAGTAGTATGTTCTGGGGGATGGCACCCAATCACATTAAAATGGCTTGGGCTTTTCTGTTGAAGAGCAAAGGTGTTGAAGAGATTGCACCATGGGGAGAGGGGAAGGAGGGAAGGGGTGAGAGTGGGTTTGCAAAGGAAGGTTGGGCTGATATGTCTAAAAGGAAGATTGTACTCTAATGGGCTACAGTGGAGCTAAGCCGGCGAGGTGTCTGGGGGCTTTGGTTTATAACTCTATAACATATATGGTTGTGATATGCAATATTATCTGCTGGGCTAAACTATTCATATCATTTAATGGCTAAACATCTAACATATATAAGCTGGAATGTTGCAAGTACGAGGTCCCCTATAAAAAGGGAAAAAGTGTTATCCCACATTCGCAGATCTAAAGGAGAGATTATTTTTCTCCAGGAGACTCACATGTCTGATATTGATCATGGAAAGCTTAAGAAGAATTGGCTGGCCCAGATTTTTTTTTCTTCTGGGACCACTAGAAATAAAGGTGTGGCCATTCTGATTCACAAGCAAGTGTTGTTTATCCTGCAAAATTCTTGGAATGATGATGAGGGGAGAATTATTTTGGTGAAGGGCCTGTTATTTGGTAAAGACGTCATTCTAATCTCGGCTTATGCACCCAATCAGTATGCTCACACTTTTTTTTATGAGGATTATTGCAGGATATACATCTTTGGGAGGTGGAGCTGTGGTTTTAGGAGGATTTCTAAATTGTGTTCTGGATCCAGATTTAGATAGATGCTTCTCCACAAAGATATCTAAGTTGGGGGAAAAATAAGGGTAGCTAATTCCTTTGTGATCATTTATCCTTGGCTGATATTTGGAGGGCTCTCCATCCTGGTGAGTGGGATTTCACCCACCATGCTAAAGCTCACTCAATTAAATCTAGGATCTACTATATCCTTTTATCTGACTTATTTAATATGGTTGAGTTAGCGCATATTGGAAACCTCTGATGATCTCTGATCACTGCCATGTTTTGTGTGAAATGATTATTCTAGGTGGACCTCCAGTGTTATTTCAGTGGTGAATTCTGGAATGGTTAAGCTTAGATCCTGATTTTCTGACATTTTTGGCCAAGAAGTGGCAGTTATATGCCACTACCAATGCCATATACAGTGATGATCCCAGTTTATTTTGGGAAACAGCCAAGACAGTGCTTAGGGGGGACATTATAAACTTTGTGGCGTTCAAACAAAAACAAAGGAATAAACAAATTCCGCAACTTGGGAAACAACTGACATATTGTAAACCAAACTGGCATAAAGGAAACTCTGCTTTTTGGAAAGATAGGTTGCTTACCACTCAACGATTATTAAATGATGTATTGCATCAGAAAGCTAAAGATGTCTTATTTATGTTTAACCATAAATTGTTCTTACATGGAAACAAGCCCGGCCACATGCTGGAGAATATAACTAAAACCCCAAATTCATCTAAATTTATAAATAGTATTAAATGGCATGATGGGAGCTTTGCTACTTCAAAGCTACATATTGGAGACGTGTTCAAAGAGTATTATCAAATTCTGTATAATTTGGAGAATTCTGATGTGGAAAAGGAGGAACAGTTTTTTCAGAATCTAAATTTCCCACATTTAACAGCTCATTTGGAGGGCTTGAATAGGTCCTTCTCTGAACTAGAAATCGCCCAGATCATTAAGTCACCTGGCCCAGATGGTTTAAATTATTTATTCTATAAAACATTGCAACTGCTCATAACATCTCCACTTGCGGCTTTATTTAATTCTATGGCATCAGCAGAGAAAATCCCAAATTCTATGTCCAAAGCGGCAATTATAGTTCTCCTTAAACCTGGGAGGGATCAAATTGTACCGGCCCATATCGCTGTGAATCAGGATGTTAAAATGTTTGCCAAACTAATTACAAATAGGCTTAAAGGTGTCCTGCCTTTCTTGATATCCCAGGAAAAAACAGGATTTGTGATGAGCTGAAGCTGAGTGCTAACATTTGTCATCTCTTACGTACTTGAATCTTGTAATATAAAGAAATTACTCGATCCCTTACTAATTAGCTTTGATGCAGAAAAAAACTTTGATACGGTGGAGTGGAAATATCTTTTTTCATTTTTGGAAGAGTGTGGCTTTGCGGGTTTTATTTTAGAGGTGATTAAGCTTTTGTATAAACACCCAAAGGCCTATATCTGTGTAAATGGATCCACTTCCTCTAACTTTCATTTGAAGAGGGGTACCAGACAAGGATGTCCTTTATCCCCACTACTTTTTATCTTATCCCTGGAACCTATGATCTGTACAATCAACGAAGATAGTATTATCACAGGAGTTCCGCTAGGTAATCTAGAGTTGAAAATGATACTTTTTGCCAATGATATGTGGTTAATATTAACAAATGCCAAGGTTGTGCTACCCAAAGTGCTGGGTGATATTCTAAGTTTTGGTTCAAAGTTAAATCTTTGGTTCAAAGATTTAACTTTGGTTCAAAGTTAAATCTTTGGTTCAAAGTTAAACTTTTCTGGTTCAAAGTTAAATCTTAATAAATCAGAAACTTTAGATGTTATGGGAAGCTTACGGAACACTTGGTCAAACTTTCCTTTAAGTTGGGCATCTGACACTATTAAATATTTAGGCATTAGAGTCCATATTTCCCTCAAATTATGGTATGGGTTTTAATTTTCAACCACTACTTTGGGAAATTCAGAAAAAAATGAATAGCTGGGCACCCTTTCCACTGACTTTCATTAGCCATTTAACCCTGATTAAGATGATAATCATGCCCAAGATTTTGTATAAATTGCAAATGGTTCCTTTCATTATTTTGAACAAAGATCATAGACTATTGCAGAAAATACTTACAAACTTTTTCTGGAAAGGACGCAAAGCAAGGTTGAGATTCTCAGTGCTGACCATTCTCAAAAGACATGGCGGGGATGGGATTTGCTGACCTACATGCTTATAACCTTGCTTGCTTAATGCTGGTGCTGAGGGACTGGTTGTGCGCTAAAACTGGGAGATATGCGCACAAGTTGGGCCGGCGTGCACAGAGTGGTTTTTAAAAGCCGCCTGGATACGTGCATACTTGCTGCTGCACACACAAATGAAAAGTTAAAAAATGGGGCGGGGCGTGGTCTGAGTAGGGATTGGTGTTCCTGATTTTTATTGAAGTTAGTGCATAATTACTTATGTGCACCGGTGCACACCAGGGTCCCCTAACTGTGTAACTTTACTTCTGCTATGGATGACATGTAAATTGTAAAACAAAACATTCTAGGCAGATCTGCAGGGTTTTAAAGATCAGATATAACAAGGCTATTAAACTAGGGTGATTTGGAAGTCCTATCCATTATCTGGGTGAACTGGGAATGAACTGAGAAAACTGATAATGACATTGGTGCATGTTTTTTAAAATACCCTCACTTAATGTAGAAGCGGCATTTACGTGCATAAGCGCGAGTCCACTTAAAATTACGTGCACATGTACGCGTATCCAGGCTATTTTATAACATGTACATATATATTTGCGTATGTTATAAAATGGCCATGTCCCTGGGTGCAGGCTGATGTATGTGCGCACATGTACGCCCGTGTGCTGGTTTAAAAGCTACCACCCTGTGTCTATCCAAAGTAAAACATTGCATATAAAAAAGTGCTAGTCTGGGAAGCCAATGGAAGAGCGTCTACATGTGTGTTAAAACTACCCCAAATTAACATATTCCTAGGATCAGCCATAGGAAGGGTGAACAGTTAGATGATAACAGGCCTGTTATAAGGTATAAGCTAAAAGGCTTGTTATATAAGGTATAAGCTAAAAGACTTAGAAAATGCAATAAGGATTTATAAAAAAAACTTCAACATTTACATTCAAAATGTCAACACACCACATAATTTTAAAAGCTGCAGTAAATGGCCATTAAAGATCCGTGAAACTACAGACCGGTTAGCCTGACTTCAGTGCCAGGAAAAATAGTGGAAAGTATTCTAAACATCAAAATCACAGAACATATAGAAAGACATGGTTTAATGGAACAAAGTCAGCATGGCTTTACCCAAGGCAAGTCTTTCCTCACAAATCTGCTTCACTTTTGTGAAGCAGTTAATAAACATGTGGATAAAGGTGAACCTGTAGATGTAGTGTACTTGGATTTTCAGAAGGCGTTTGACAAAGTTCCTCATGAGAGGATTCTAGAAAAAATAAAAAGTCATGGGATAGGTGGCGATGTCCTTTTGTGGATTACAAACTGGCTAAAGGAAACAGAGAGTAGGATTAAATGGACAATTTTCTCAGTGCAAGGGTGTGGGCAGTGGAGTGCCTCAGGGATCTGTATTGGGACCCTTACTTTTCAATATATTTATAAATGATCTGGAAAGAAATACGACAAGTGAGGTAATCAAATTTGCAGATGATACAAAATTGTTCAGAGTAGTTAAATCACAAGCAGATTGTGATAAATTGCAGGAAGACCTTGTGAGACTGGAAAATTGGGCTTCAAAATGGCAGATGAAATTTAATGTGGAAAAGTGCAAGGTGATGCATATAGGGAAAAATAACCCATGTTATAGTTATACAATGTTAGGTTCCATATTAGGTGCTACAACCCAAGAAAGAGATCTAGGCGTCATAGTGGATAACACATTGAAATCGTCGATTCAGTGTGCTGCGGCAGTCAAAAAAGCAAACAGAATGTTGGGAATTATTAGAAAGGGAATGGTGAATAAAATGGAAAATGTCATAATGTCTCTGGATCGCTCCATGGTGAGACCGCACCTTGAATACTGTGTACAATTCTGGTCGCCGCATCTCAAAAAAGATATAATTGCGATGGAGGCGGTACAGAGAAGGGCGACCAAAATGATAAAGGGAATGGAACAGCTCCCCTATGAGGAAAGACTAAAGAGGTTAGGACTTTTCAGCTTGGAGAAGAGACGGCTGAAGTGGGATATGATAGAGGTGTTTAAAATCATGAGAGGTCTAGAACAGGTAGATGTGAATCGGTTTTTTACTCTTTCGGATAATAGAAAGACTAGGGGGCACTCCATGAAGTTAGCATGTGGCACTTTTAAAACTAATCGGAGAAAGTTGTTTTTCACTCAACTCACAATTAAACTCTGGAATTTGTCGCCAGAAGATGTGGTTAGTGCAGTTAGTGTAGGATTGGATAAGTTCTTGGAGGAGAAGTCTATTACCTGCTATTAATTAAGTTGACTTAGATAAAAACCACCGCTATTACTAGCAATAGTAACATGGAATAGACTTAGTTTTTGGGTACTTGCCAGGTTCTTATGGCCTGGATTGGCCACTGTTGGAAATAGGATGCTGGGCTTGATGGACCCTTGGTCTGACCCAGTATGGCATGTTCTTATGTTCTTAAGATGACCCAGTGGTTCTAGTAGATTCTGACTCAGTGAATTATTATTAATTTTTTTAAATGTATATTCTGACTTTGTGATACTTCAAAGCAGATTATATTCAGGTACTATAAGTATTTCCCTGGCTCCTGTAGCTGAAGCAATGAAGAGTGAAGTGACTTGCCCAAAGTTACTAGCAGTGAAATGCCTACAGTATCTGAATGTAATCCACTTTGAAGTGCCTGAAAAGTGAAATACAAATCAAAAACATAAATAGAGCATTGGCAGGATTTGAATCCTGGTTTCCCTGGTGTTTAGCTCACTGCTTTAACCACTAGGCTGCTCTTCCACGCCTGCTCTGCTCCTCCTCCACCATTTGGTATTGCCCCAGTGTTTTGCTGCTGTCACTGAGGCCTTCCATTGCATTTTATTCTTTACTTTCTTTCATGCACAAAACATAACCATCATCAATCACTATATTTATTATGCTTCTATTAATGAATGTCATCCTATGAGGCTGTGCACTGAGACTGTCAGAATGAATGACAAACTGTTAGTCTTAAGTTCCTACTCTGCTGAAACTTAGACTTACTGGTTTTCATATCTTCTCAGATGTCAGTCACATGGCAGAATTTTTCTCCTTGATTAATATAAATCAACCTCTCTAGAATTTCAAGAACAATACAAGGCAGCAGAGTTTTTTATATTACAGAAGACACACACCAAGGCTTGATTCATGCCCAGTTATTGAAATGACAGTCCACTTCAGGTGATGGAAGTAGGAAAGGAAGGCATTCTATTCTGGCAGAGAGCTCTTGTCCTTTAATTTTAGCAGTCGATCAGTGTATATTTAAATTATTGTATGTTATTGTGTTATATTTACCTAATGTATACTCATATGTATTCCGGCATGAGTCATTGTGAAAATAACCAATTATAAAAAGATGTAAATAAATATTAAATATTATCAAATTCCACACTATTTTTCTAAGACAAGTGGTAAATAATGCTGTCTTGACTGATTTTCTATTTTCTTTGTCACCACTGCTACTTCCCTTACACTGGCTGACATAATAAAGGACTGGCTGTCCTTTATTTCCTGGCTACCCTAGCCTCCAAGTTCATTTTCCCTGTTATTTGTATCTGCGCTTCGGCCTTCTTGTTATACGGTTTTTTGCTAAGTTAACCCCTAAGTTTGATGTAAACCGGCCTGATATGAAGCTTGTCATGAAGTTCGGTATAGAAAAATGTTAAATAAATAAATAAACAAATAAATAAATAATGCACTACAGAGAGCACTGGACTTTCACATAGGTATGTGTAAACCGCATTAGCGCTTGTGTAGATGAAAGAAGCTAATCAATATCAGCTATACTTTATTATATAACAGTGAGAAAATCACAGGGAATTAGAAGCAAGCATCTGGAGAGCATATGATATATTCCCTCAAAATGACAGGAAAATGATCCATTTTCATGGCACAAATTCAAAATAAACAAAATAGTTCAGTATTAAGAATAGGTTTATGTAATCCTTAATGAGCAGCTAAAACAAAAGAAACACTATATCCTTCCCGCAACACCATTTAGAGCCTATGTACTGAAGTTTGGAGTGCACAAACAAAGCATGCGATATAATAATGGCTTAGCCTGCATGCTTAACCTGTCCCCGACATGTTAGTGGGTATATTCTACAATAAGAAGGTACCCATGTTTGAATGAAGGAGCATCATATTACTTTTTAACAGGCATGCAAAAATAGGGTGGTATGCTCTTCTTCAACTGCTATTTCCCATGCACCTGCTAAAACCTAAGACCTAACACCTACCTTGGACTACATGTTACGTTAGGTGCTGGCAAGGCTGAGATGCTAACTTGCAATACTGGGTGCAGGGCCGGCGGAAGCACCAGGTGAACTAGGCAGGGGCCTAGGGTGCCAGGTTTCCAAGGGCAGCAGCCGCTCATGCAGCAAAAGCCAGTTACATAGTGATGGTCTCACGACGGAGCAATACATTAATTGGGGGCTCGGCCGCTCTGGGTGACTGACTGACATTCTGTGCGGTGCGGCCTGTGCTGGAGAAGAGTCAGCTGCCACCACGTCGACGGTAGTGGCAGCTCAGCAGCTGCCGGCAGGTTATTTTATGACAGCAATGAGTGACCAAACCCGTCTGTCCTCACCCGACTCGGGGGCGGCGCAGGGGGAGGGGGAGAAGGATCATGACTGGGGGAGGGGGGGGGGGCAGGCACAAGGCAGACGTTCCGCCTTGCACCAGCCCTGACTGGGTGGAAATAATACCCTTGGTGCTTCCCCATATCTACCCAAGCCCCTGACTACCAAAATCCAGGGAACTGTGTAGCCCAATCTCTCCCCCTCCCTCCCAAAATAACCTTACCTTCTTGGCACATTAAAGAAGCAGACTGTGTACCCCTGTTTCCCCAACCCTCCCAGCTAGTGACCTGCAATCATTTCATTTAGTTTCTGAAATGAAAGATCAACATTTTGTTCAAGAAAAATGTTTTGTTTTGAAAATGACTCCAAGTTGTCCCTCATTTTCCCCCACCATCCCTTTTACCCTCTTCATTGCTTGAAACTTTTTTCCCAAGGCAGAAATGATCCCTAGTTGTTCCTGCCCTGCTGATGAGCTAATAGCAAATTGCGCTAGAAGACTGAGGCCTGCACATTGTTCATTTCTTGCATATAAGAAAAATGGCACCAGAATGAGTCAGGCCCAGGCTTGCACTATTTTATATGACAGAAATGAACAATGGTCATGTTCTCTTATGTTATTGAGGGCTTCAGTTTTCCAGCGCCATTTGCAATTCACTCACCAGCAAGGCAGGAGAAACCAGGGATCACTTCTGCCCCGTGAAGGAAATTTCAAGCAACAAAGAAGAAAAAAGGGATTTAGGGGTTTTTTTGGGAAGGAAGAGAGTGGTCCTTAAAAAAAAAAAAAAAATTCAGCAGTGACAGGGACCCAACTTTTTAAAAATGTTGTATTTTATTTTGTCTTTTTAAAAAAACAAAAAGAAATGATACAAATGAAATGAAAAAAAACAAACAAACAAACAAACCTAAAAGTCTGTGCTAACCCAGGACATAAAGCAAGGGGCCTGGGGGCCTCCAATCACCGTCCTAGCACATCAAAGAAGTGGAGAATATGGCTCAATCTCCACTTTTGGATGGAAAAATAAGGACCTGCAAGGTTTCACCCCCACTGATAGAGAAATTCAGGACCCTTGATGATCTATCCCTCCCCTTGACAGGTGCTCTTCCCATCTACCCCTTTCAAAGTCCTTTGGCCAAAGATGGCAGGGGGAGATAACACATTGAAATCATCGGTTCAGTGTGCTGCGGCAGTCAAAAAAGCAAACAATGTTGGGAATTTTTAGAAAGGGAATGGTGAATAAAACGGAAAATGTCATAATGCCTCTGTATCGCTCCATGGTGAGACCGCACCTTGAATACTGTGTACAATTCTGGTCGCCGCATCTCAAAAAAGATATAGTTGTGATGGAGAAGGTACAGAGAAGGGCAACCAAAATGATAAAGGGGATGGAACAGCTCCATTATGAGGAAAGGCTGAAGAGGTTAGGGCTGTTCAGCTTGGAGAAGAGATGCCTGAGGGGGGGTATGATAGAGGTCTTTAAGATCATGAGAGATCTAGAATGAGTAGATGTGAATTGGTTATTTACACTTTTGAACAATAGAAGGACTAGGGGCCATTCCATGAAGTTAGCAAGTAGCACATTTAAGACTAATCGGAGAAAATTCTTTTTCACTCAATGCACAATAAAGCTCTGGAATTTGTTGCAAGAGGATGTGGTTAGTGCAGTTAGTGTAGCTGGATTCAAAAAAGGTTTGGATAAGTTCTTGGAGGAGAAGTCCATTACTGCTATTAATCAAGTTTACTTAGGGAATAGCCACTGCTATTAATTGCATCACTAGCATGGGATCTTCTTAGTGTTTGGGTAATTGCCAGGTTCTTGTGGCCTGGTTTGGCCTCTGTTGGAAACAGGATGCTGAGCTTGATGGACCCTTGGTCTGACTCAGCATGGCAATTTCTTATGTTCTTATTACTGGATTTCACATTGAAATCTGCACGTAAATACTTACACACATAGGTGCGTGTGGGGTTCCCCTGCCACATAACTTTACTTCTGCTATGGGTCGTGTGTAGGTCATAAAACATAAAAAAATAAACAGAACTGTGGGGTTTTAAGGTTCGGGGCTAATGGGGGAAAGGAGGGCTATTAAACTAGGGGGTTTAGAAGTTCTATCCCTTAACCGGGCAAACTGGGAATGAGCTAGAAAAATGGGCAATAGCGTCGGCGCACATCTTTTAAAATTCCCCCTTTCGCAGAAGCGGGCTTTGTGCACATAACCATGTGTCCACTTAAAATTGTGCACACATGTGCAGGCGTTCAGAAGGATAGCAAATGTAACCCCAATATTTAAAAAGGGCTCCAGGGGCGATCCGGGAAACTACAGACCGGTTAGCCTTACTTCAGTGCCAGGAAAAATAGTGGAAAGTGTTCTAAACATCAAAATCACAGAACATATAGAAAGACATGGTTTAATGGAACAAAGTCAGCATGGCTTTACCCAGGGCAAGTCTTGCCTCACAAATCTGCTTCACTTTTTTGAAGGAGTTAATAAACATGTGGATAAAGGTGAACCGGTAGATGTAGTATACTTGGATTTTCAGAAGGCGTTTGACAAAGTTCCACATGAGAGGCGTCTAGGAAAAGTAAAAAGTCATGGGATAGGTGGCGATGTCCTTTCATGGATTGCAAACTGGCTAAAAGACAGGAAACAGAGTAGGATTAAATGGACAATTTTCTCAGTGGAAGGGAGTGGACAGTGGAGTGCCTCAGGGATCTGTATTGGGACCCTTACTTTTCAATATATTTATAAATGATCTGGAAAGAAATACGACGAGTGAGATAATCAAATTTGCAGATGACACAAAATTGTTCAGAGTAGTTAAATCACAAGCAGATTGTGATAAATTGCAAGAAGACCTTGTGAGACTGGAAAATTGGGCATCCAAATGGCAGATGAAATTTAATGTAGACAAGTGCAAGGTGATGCATATAGGGAAAAATAACCCACGCTATAATTACACAATGTTGGGTTCCATATTAGGTGCTAAAACCCAAGAAAGAGATCTAGGCGTCATAGTGGATAACACATTGAAATCGTCGGTTCAGTGTGCTGCGGCAGTCAAAAAAGCAAACAGAATGTTGGGAATTATTAGAAAGGGAATGGTGAATAAAACGGAAAATGTCATAATGCCTCTGTATCGCTCCATGTTGAGACCGCACCTTGAATACTGTGTACAATTCTGGTTGCCGCATCTCAAAAAAGATATAATTGCGATGGAGAAGGTACAGAGAAGGGCGACCAAAATGATAAAGGGAATGGAACAGCTCCCCTATGAGGAAAGACTAAAGAGGTTAGGACTTTTCAGCTTGGAGAAGAGACGGCTGAGGGGGGATATGATAGAGATGTTTAAAATTATGAGAGGTCTAGAACGGGTAGATGTGAATCGGTTATTTACTCTTTCGGATAATAGAAAGACTAGGGGGCACTCCATGAAGTTCACAAGGGGCACATTTAAAACTAATCGGAGAAAGTACTTTTTTACTCAACGCACAATTAAACTCTGGAATTTGTTGCCAGAGGATGTGGTTAGTGCAGTTAGTATAGCTGTGTTTAAAAAAGGATTGGATAAGTTCTTGGAGGAGAAGTCCATTACCTGCTGTTAAGTTCACTTAGAGAATAGCCACTGCCATTATCAATGGTAACATGGAATAGACTTAGTTTTTGGGTACTTGCCAGGTTCTTATGGCCTGGATTGGCCACTGTTGGAAACAGGATGCTGGGCTTGATGGACCCTTGGTCTGACCCAGTATGGCATATTCTTATGTTCTTATAACGTTTTCATATACGCACATATGTTATAAAATACCTGTGTCCCTGGCCACGGGCCAATGAATGCACACACATTTGCACCTGTGCACCTGTTTAAAAGTTACCGACCCTGTGTGCAGATTAAATTGTTATTGCAAGTGTGTTAAAAGCATTTTTTGCAATAATTGTAGTAAATAGATCCCTTCATGCAGTTTAACACTCAAGGAATTTAAGGAAAAACCTATTCACATTAGTAAATGTCAAAAACGTTATTAATAATCTTCATGTTTATGTCATATTGCACAGTCCTAATGCATTATATAAAACAAACACTAAGATAATGTTCAAAGACAAAAATAAAAGTTACAAATTATATTTCATTATTATAACATTTTAAATAGATTAAATTAAAATAGTTATCTTATAAAATCGTGATTCATACCCTGTGGGGTTAATGTGCCTAATCTTCAAATTCAACAAATTTCTTTTAATAGCTCCTTTATTCTTATCTCTCCAGGATGAGATTTTTATCTTTTCAACACCAAAGTATCTAAATCCATTTAAGTTTCCATCATTTATGTCTTTAAAACTTCAAACTACAGAGTATTTTCTGTAATTTTTTTTGTAATGCTAAAGAAATGTTCAGGAATCCAAACTTTTAGTTTTACAATAGTGCATCTTATATAGTTCATATCCTATGGGTAGATAATAAAATTAACCACATAGTTTGTCTTACAATTTATATATTATAAAATCCTAACTTTATTACTGAAAAAAAAATCACTTGAAAAGTTATATTTGAACTTGTATAATTAGTAGCTTTGTAGCATCCACATAGCATATTTGACTCAAACTTGTTAACATTATTTGGTGCTTTGCAAAACTCTTTATGGCTAATTAATGGATAATTTTGAACAGTATTATTTAATGACTGACCGCAAAACTTATCTTGCACACTGTGAGCTTCCTAGGTTAGAGATTTTCCCCAGTGACCTATTCAACCACCTGGTGCTGGATATTTTCCAGCATATTTACTAACTACATCTGAACCTGCTTTGACCCATCCATATATACTATCCCTGAATCTTCAAGAACCTGCCCTGATTGGATGAATTATATTATTTTCAGATCAGCAATGATTTCTTGGTAGTAAGCATATTGTTTTTGCTAAAGTTTGCAGTCTGACCAATTTATACCTTTTTGTTATTTCTTCCTTGTCTTTCTCTTCCAGTTTTGACCTTGATCTGGTTGCATAGATTTCTTAGTTTGAGCCTAAAAGACTGTTTTGCCTGGACTTGTTTGACCACTCAAGTAATAATCCTAGTTCATTTAAGTATTGTTTGTGGATCTGTAACTGGACTCATGTTGAGGGAAATGTATTCAGCTTGGAGGCACTTCTGTTACTCATGAGAAGGAAAATATTTGTTTGCAGAATGGCTATATTTTTGGGCAGCTGGGGGCAGAACTGGTGATGTAAATGGAATATCTGCAGTAACCTGTTTCATTAAGCTCTGAGTAGATTTGTATAATCTGAAATGAAATTTGAAAAAAAGCAGCCAAATATCAGCTTCACTACATGGGGAAAAGAAAATAGCACTGGGTAAATATCACCACTTGATACAAATTGAGCATTCCAGGCTACAAAATCATACCAAGTTGCTGAGACTCTCATTGAATTTTTCTCATTGGTCTTGCTTCATGAGGGAAAGTAAGATTAAGACTCAAATCTACCCCTCTTTTAATTCTCCTACTATAATGCTGATTGGCTGGATGGACCTCTTTGTTGTTTTGGTGGCTAGCATCAGACTTCCAACATTGGTGTTAAGCCAGAAAGAAACAACTTCTTTTCATACTGAAGTCTCAAAAGGGCTGGCATTACCAATAGGTATTTATTTTATTTATTTATTTATTTATTTATTTATTTATTTGTGTACTTTTATATACCGAAGTTTGAAGCAGTCCTTCTCTCCGGTTTACAGTTATAACATCGTATGAACAGAACAGTGGTCTCTTGTGAACATTTGATGACCCTTGGAGTGAGGAAACTCACTCCAAGATGAGATTTGGGCAATGTTCTCTCCACCTAGCTTGATGGACTCTCTACCTGGGTAACATCAAGCTAGGTGGAGAGAACATTGTACAAATCTCATCTTGGAGTGAGTTTCCTCACTCCGAGGGTCATTAAATGATCACAAGAGACCACTGTTCTGTTCGTACGTCTAACATTGAATGTCAAAGGGACCCCTAACCCCCTACACTGATACCTAAACCTCACCTCGAGTTACTAGGTGGGCCTACCATAGGGATACAAATATCTATCTGGGTTTGCCTGTCTAGCTCTTCGCAGACAGGCAAACCCAGCCCACTCCCCGCCCCTAACTCCTCTTATTTTCCATATTTGCATCGTACTATACGATATGGTGCTATCGCATGCGTTAAACATGTTTTCGCATGCGGTAAGGGCCTATTGCATGCGTTAATGGGGCTTTTCGCATGCGCTAAGCCCTTAACACATGTGAGAAAGCCTTAGCGCATTTTGATAAATGACCCCCATAGTTTGGAACCTTGGTAACAGATAAATATAATAGCACTATAATGCTTTGTATTGATAACATTTTCTACTTTACATATTGAATGACAATGGTCTGTTGTTGTAGCAGATAATTTAAACGCTATAGTAGATTATTTGGTTATTAGATAACATTTTGTATTTGACAATTTTTTTAAGTGCTAAAAAATGGGATGTGAGGTTATAGGGTAGATAGGGGGAGGAGTGGGTAGAAGGGGGAGGAATGGGACAAAGGTGGTAGAATGGTGGGGTATGAGTGATGTGTGGGCACGATGGAGAGGGAGGAGGAGGGAGGGGGTTCTGAAGGGTGAGCAAATATGACTACGGTGAGGTGAGTGCTTGTCTAGTTTAGGTGAGGAGAGGGGTGGGTGATGATATTTAAAGATCTCTGTGTATACTAGGAGCTTGGTAATTGAGCATTATAACAGGGGGGAGGTGTATAATGTTGTGGTGAGTATTTGTTTGGTAATGCCAACTTAACCAATGCCATCTTTGTAGGCTTGTTGAAATAGCCATGTTTTGAGTAGTTTTCTGAAGAGTTTTGTGTCATTTTGTAGCCTTACATTTTCTGGTAATGAGCTCCACAGATATGGCCCGGCTATTGAGATCGCTCTTTCTCTGACTGTTGTGAGGTTTGCGGTGGAGATTGGTGGAACTGCTAGTAGGGCTTTGTTAGCTGATCTTGTGTTTCGTTGAGGATGATGCTTTTGGAATATAGTATTTAGGCAGTTGGTTTTGTTGTTATGTATGGTTTTGTGAATGATGGAGAGCATTTTGTAGATTCTTCGTTTTTCAATGGGTAACCAGTGCAGTTCCTTTAGTACAGGGGTGATGTGTTCTGTTCTTTTGTGGCCGTTGAGTATTCTAGCTGTGGTGTTCTGTAATATTTGGAGAGGTCGTGTGGTTGTTTTAGGAAGGCCTAAGAGTAGTGAGTTGCAGTAGTCAAAGCGTGTGAAAATTAGGGATTGAAGTATTGTCCTGAATTTGGGTTGGTTTAGAAATGATTTTAGATGTTTAAGTATTGAGAGTTTGTAGTAGCTCTCTTTGGTTTTCATGGCTATGTGTTTTTTGAAGCTTAGTTCGGGATCGAGCTATATACCCAGGTCCTTCACGTTTTCTCTTACTTTGATTATTGTATTGTCAATTAGAATTGTGTTATTGGGATGGTTTGTTGAGCTTTTTCTTTCAAGTAGTATGTATTCGGTCTTGTCCATATTCAGGCACAGTTTCATTTGATTTAGGATATTTTTTATGTTGATGAGATATGTGGCTGAGAGTTTAAGGGCATTCTGTACAGTGCTTGTTACAGGGATGATAAGTTGGATGTCGTCAGCATACATGTAATAGGTGATGCCAAGATTTGATAGTAGTTGGCATAATGGTAGAATATAAATGTTGAACAGAGTGGCTGATAGAGCAGATCCTTGTGGCACTCCGGTTTCAAGTGGGATTGTTTCTGAGAGGGAGTTGTTAAAGTTTACTTGGAATGTTCTGTTTCAGAGGAATGAGGTGAACCAGGCTAATGTTTTTCCTGTTATGCCAATTTTGGATAGTCTCTGAATTAGGGTTTTATGTTCGACCATATCGAAGGCTGTGGATAGATCTAATAAGATGAGAATGTATTGTTGGCCATTGTTGAACCCTCTTAGGACTGAATTTGTTAGGTTGATGAGTAGTGTTTTGGTGCTGTGTTGTCTCCAGAAGCCATGTTGTGTGGGATATAGAATGTTGTTTAGTTCAAGATGTTCATCTAATTGTTTCAGGACTACCTTTTCTGTTAGTTAAGCTAGTAAGGATAAGATGGATATGGGTCGGTATTTGTTCAGCTCATTGGGGTCTAGATTCCCTTTTTTTAAGATGGGCTTAATTGTTGCCATTTTGAGTGTGTTTGGTAGTTCAGCTTCTTAAAGAGATTTATTGATGATTGATATTATTGTTGGGGAGATGAGATGTGATATCTCTTTTAACATTCGAGTGGGTATTATATCAAGTTCATGTCAAGCCTGGTTTAGTTAGTTGCCTACAGCATCAAAATATAGGCAGCAAAAACACTGCACCGAGGAAGACAGAGTTGTCTGGAGCATTGGGCTAGTGGGAGTCCCCAGGCTCCACCAGCTGAAGATGAGAAGCAGGTGTGGTGGGATTCACCAGGCCCTGCCAGCCATAGACGAGAAGGAATCAGAAGGGCTGCAGCCACTGGATCCTGATCGCTATTCCCTGCCACTCTGCTTTTTTCGTGCTGGCATGAAAACATTTTCAAAATTCATGGTTGGTTCTTCCTGATGCTGATCTCTTGCATCACAAGATCAGCAGCAAGAAGTGCCATCCATGAGTTTTTAAAAAAAATCCATATGGTACCTGTATAGAAAATGCACAGCGATGTGCAGTAGTGGTTCAGTCTCCTGACATTTTCTCTCAGGCCATGGCAGCAGGAGAAAAAAGTGTGGAAAAGAATGGTAGATTACTCTTGATGCGATTGGGTGGTAAGGGTCAAAGGTTACTGCTGGTAGGTAAGTTGGGAGTAGGGATGGCGCAAGGCTGAAGGTTTGCTTAGGGCACCTCCTACCCTTGCATTGTCCATGTTTCTTGCTTAGTCCTGAAGTTCAGGGTGGAGAGGGAGCAGATCTTCATGGGGGAAATGATGTTGCATCCATCTGTAGCAGCAGTACCACATGGGGTGAGCTCCAGAAGTATAAGTGTGGGGACAACTGTTAAGCTGCACTGGAAGAAGATGTCAGAAGAGTCCAGAGTTCTGGAGATGAAGCTTATGACCCATGAACTTTCTGGGGAGCAGCTTTGGTTTGAGGTTTCTGCCTACAAGATCTCTGTAGCTGAAAGATCAATTGAAGCAAAATCCTTTGCAGAATACCCTTAAGCTCTGGAACCAATGAGTATATTGGGATCTCAGACATATTATACATTATATTGGAGGTAATACAGAAGGCAATCTTAAAGTCATGTAACCCCACCATTTCCTAATTCTGCAGAGCATTGGACTGCTCACAGGGATGGTAACTTTCAAACCAGCGCATGTGTGCACATTTGCGTGCATACATAGGCCCACACCCTGGTATCAGGACCTGGCCTCTGGGTTGGGTTGAGGCATTGGGCCCTGCCCTCTGTGTCGGGTTACAGCATCAGGCTTAGGCTTGGGCTCCAGTCGAGGCTGTCTTCTGGGGCAGGATGAGGCATTGAACCTGGGTCCAGGCCTTCGGGTCAGTACACAGCATAGGGGGTAGGTCTGGGCCTCGGCCTTGAGACCCAGCCATCGTCTGATTACTCAATGGATCAGGTAAGTATTGGGTTTTTTTTGTTTGTTTTTTAATTTTTGGGGGTCTCAGATGAGGCTCCATTGTCAGCTTGTGCCTCCACCCAATTGCATCATGCTCAGGCCTTGGCACTGTACAGAATACCCTTAACCTATGTCCTAGGCATAGCCCTGGCAACAACTTTAAGATAGATTTTGTGAAGAAAAAGAAAGGAATAATAAACTATATTATTTTCTATAACTCCATTTTCTGTTCGCTTTTCTTGTATTCTGCTGTTTAATAAAATGAGTCACGAAATGCTTTAGGCTAGTACTTTTTCTATATTATCAGTTATTGCTTCTGAAGTCATCAGTTTATATCACCCTTAAGGTCCTATATTACAATAACCCAAAAATAGCACAATAGAAATGTCATTAAGGTCTACATAATAGGTTACATAATTCATAAACTTTTCAAAATAGTTTGGACATTGTCTCTATATCTATAATATTGGGTCTCATATTACAAGAGTACATAATATTTCTTTTTTTCTCTCTTTTTATTTTTTCTATTTGTGACTTTTTCTGTGTTTGTACTATATGTTATACATTACACAAAACCTAGATCTATATCTCTCTGATTCTAGGATTATACAATGAAAAGGATATTATGTTCTTCTGAATAATAGGTAAGGGGCTTAGCATACGATAAGGGAGAGGAGGTAGCCTATTTGTTAATGTAATAAGTCGAGAATCAGAAGCCCATGGTTGAAACCCTGCTGATCCCACTAACACTCCTATGACCTTGAATAAGTCACTTTGTCTCCCATTGACTCAGGCAACTATGTAGAATATGAGCTCCTTGGGCAGAGATGAGTTACATGTAGGAAATGTTGTACAGTTGTGACACGTCATTACTCATAGCATGCCCTAGACCTCTGCCAAATTGTCAAAAATAGTGGCACAATGAAACATTTTCTCATACAGCCCATTGCTCCATACTCAACCAAACAGTTCTATACCCTGACTACTAGGGTCTTCTTGATAGTGCAAGGGGCATCTACAATCCAGGCTGACTTAAGATCTATGCTGTAATCAAACACCTTTTCCTACTGTTCCGTGTACATGCTACTAAGGTCAGCAGCAGACTTTCCAAAATCAGCTTCCATGAATATCCCCACCTAGGTGGAACCCTCTGTGTCACTGGCTGTCCTTTTCCAGCCTAATGGATTTTTCTTTCTGCTTAAACCATACCCTAACTGGCCATACTTGTCTGCACAGTTCTTGTCCATTTGGCATTATATTACCCTGCAACCTCCTGGCTATTTTATTTTTATTTATAATTTTATAGTGATGTCACTTCCTGTTTCTCTTTCATTTTTTCTTTTGCAGCACTTTCTACTTCCCAGGTGGAATAACTGCATCTTACCCCAACTTGGCGGTACTCTAATTCTATTATAGCCTAAAACAGCGCTTCTCAACTGGTGTGTTGTGTCTCCCAGTGTCCCACTGCCCCGTTGTACTTTTCTTCTCCCTTTTTCCAGCCCCCGTGGGCCAATTGGAAGCCTCCTTTCTTCCTACCCCCATTGCCCAATGGGAAGCCTCCTTCATTCTGCCTGTCCTTGTGCAGGCCAGTCGGAAGCCTCCTCCCTTCTACCTGCCAGTGTGAGTAGGAAGAAGGGAGGAAGCCTTTGATTGGCTGGTGAGGCAGGCGTCAGAAAGCCCGGGGAATAGAAGTGTTGAACTCCAACGAAGCAAGGCCGCCATGAGATCCCATTCCCGTGGTGGCGAAGCGGAAAACCTGAACCTGACGAAGCAAGGCCACCACGGGAGCCCATTCCCATGGTGCTGAAGATGAAAACCCAACCCCAACCAAGCAAGGCCACCACAGCCTGCGGCAGCGAAGAGGAAACCTGACCCCGATGGGAGCCCATCCCCGTGGCGGTGAAGAGGAAACCTGACCCCGACCAAGGCCACCGCGGGAGCCCATTCCCATGGTGGCAAAAAAAGAAGGCCCACCGGAGTAAAGCCACGGTGGAACTGGAGCCCATCCCTGCAATGAAGGAAGAATAAGTTTTTGGTGAGAGCTGGTGTGTCTGTGTGTGAATGAGTGCCTGGGTGAGAGCTTGTGTCTGAGAATGTGTATGAGGGTGTGAATGAGTGCCTGGTTGAGAGCTTGTGTGTATATGTGTGAATGAGTGCCTGGGTGAGAGCTTGTGTGTCTGAGGGTGTGAATGGGGGCCTGGGTGAGAGCTTGTGTCAGTGGATGTGAATGGATGCATGGGTGAGACTTTGTGTCTGTGGGTGTGAATGGATGCATGGGTGAGAGCTTGTGGGTGTGGGTGTGAATGGGTGCTTGGGTGAGAGCTTGTGTGTGTAGGTGTGAATGGAAGCCTGGGTGAGAACTCGTGTCTGAGGGTGTGACTGGGTGCCTGAGTGAGAGCTCGTGTATGTGGGTGTGATTGGGTGCCTGAGTGAGAGCTTCTGTCTGTGGGTGTGAATGGAAGCCTGGGTGAGAGCTTGTGGGTATGAATGGGTGCCAGAGTGAGAGCTTGTGTGTGTGGGTGCCTGGGTGAGAGCTTGTGTGTGTGGGTGTGAATGGGTGCTTGGGTGAGAGCTTGTGTGTGTGGGTGTGAATGGATGCATGGGTGAGAGCTCATGTGTGTGGGTGTGAATGGAAGCCTGGGTGAGAGCTGGTGTGAATGGGTGCTTGGGTGAGAGCTTGTGTCTGTGGTTGTGAATGGATGCATGGGTGAGAGCTCATGTGTGTGGGTGTGAATGGAAGCCTGGGTGAGAGCTCGTGTCTGAGGGTGTGACTGCGTGCCTGAGTGAGAGCTCGTGTATGTGGGTGTGATTGGGTGCCTGAGTGAGAGTTTGTATCTGTGGGTGTGAATGGAAGCCTGGGTGAGAGCTTGTGTCTGTGGGTGTGAATGGAAGCCTGGGTGAGAGCTTGTGTCTGTGGGTGTGAATGGATGCATGGGTGAGAGCTTGTGGGTGTGAATGGGTGCCAGGGTGAGAGCTGGTGTGAATGGGTGCTTGGCTGAGAGCTCATGTGTATGGATGTGAATGGAAGCCTGGGTGAGAGCTTGTGTCTGTGGGTGTGAATGGAAGCCTGGGTGAGAGCTTGTGGGTGTGAATGGCTACCAGGGTGAGAGCTTGTGTGTGTGGGTGCCTGGGTGAGAACTTGTGTGTGTGGGTGTGAATGGGTGCTTGGGTGAGAGCTTGTGTGTGTGGGTGTGAATGGAAGCCTGGGTGAGTGCTGGTGTGAATGGATGCTTGGGTGAGAGCTTGTGTCTGTGCGTGTGAATGGATGCATGGGTGAGAGCTCATGTGTGTGGGTGTGAATGGAAGCTTGGGTAAGAGCTCGTGTCTGTGGGTGTGAATGAAAGCCTGGGTGAGAGATTGTGGGTGTGAATGGGTGCCAGGGCGAGAGTTGTGTGTGTGGGTGCCTGGGTGAGAGCTTGTGTGTGCGGGTGTGAATGGGTGCTTGGGTGACAGCTTGTGTGTGTGGGTGTGAATGGAAGCCTGGGTGAGAGCTGGTGTGAATGGGTGCTTGGGTGCTTGGGTGAGAGCTTGTGTCTGTGGTTGTGAATGGATGCATGGGTGAGAGCTCATGTGTGCGGGTGTGAATGGAAGCCTAGGTGAGAGCTCGTGTCGAAGGGTGTGACTGGGTGCCTGAGTGAGAGCTCGTGTATGAGGGTGTGATTGGGTACCTGAGTGAGAGCTTGTATCTATGGGTGTGAATGGAAGCCTGGGTGAGAGCTTGTGCCTGTGCCTGTGAATGGAAGCCTGGGTGAGAGCTTGTGTCTGTGGGTGTGAATGGATGCATGGGTGAGAGCTTGTGGGTGTGAATGGGTGCCAGGGTGAGAGCTGGTGTGAATGGGTGCTTGGCTGAGAGCTCGTGTGTATGGGTGTGAATGGAAGCCTGGCTGAGAGCTTGTGTCTGTGGGTGTGAATGGAAGCCTGGGTGAGAGCTTGTGGGTATGAATGGGTACCAGGGTGAGAGCTTGTGTGTGTGGGTGCCTGGGTGAGTGCTTGTGTGTGTGGGTGTGAATGGGTGCTTGGATGAGAGCTTGTGTGTGTGGGTGTGAATGGAAGCATGGGTGAGAGCTGGTGTGAATGGGTGCTTGTCTGAGAGCTCGTGTGTATGGGTGTGAATGGAAGCCTGGCTGAGAGCTTGTGTCTGTGGGTGTGAATGGAAGCCTGGGTGAGAGCTTGTGGGTATGAATGGGTACCAGGGTGAGAGCTTGTGTGTGTGGGTGCCTGGTTGAGAGCTTGTGTGTGTGGGTGTGAATGGGTGCTTGGATGAGAGCTTGTGTGTGTGGGTGTGAATGGAAGCATGGGTGAGAGCTGGTGTGAATGGGTGCTTGGGTGAGAGCTTGTGTCTGTGGGTGTGAATGGAAGCCTGGGTGAGAGCTCGTGTCTGAGGGTGTGACTGGGTGCCTGAGTGAGAGCTCATGTATGTGGGTGTGATTGGGTGCCTGAGTTAGAGCTTGTATCTGTGGGTGTGAATGGAAGCCTGGGTGAGAGCTTGTGTCTGTGGGTGTGAATGGATGCATGGGTGAGAGCTGGTGGGTGTGAATGGAAGCCTGGGTGAGAGCTGGTGTAAATGGGTGCTTGGGTGAGAGCTTGTGTGTGTGGGTGTGAATGGAAGCCTGGGTAGGAGCTAATGTGAATGGGTGTGAGAGCATTTGTGTGTGATTGAGAGCTTGTATATAAGAGACCATGAGTGTGATTGAGAGAGAGACTGGTCAGGGAGGTGATCTGTTTCTGTGTGAGAGAGAGAGACTGGTCAGGAAAATGACTAGTGTGCATATGTGAGAGACAGACTGGTTAGGAAGATGACTGGTGTGAGAGAGACCGTGACTTGTCATGTGGTCTAATTGGGGGTGTGTGTGTGTGTGTGTGTGTGTGAGTGACTGGTTGTGGGCGCTAAGGAAAAGGACAGTGAAGACAAAGCTTCAGCAGCGCTTGCTGCTTCTGGTGAGTGCTATTGGCCTGGAAGGGAAAGGAGTAGGAGAGTTGCTAGACAGGGTAAGTAAAGGTGGCTTTTTAAATATATTTTTCTTGATTGACTGCCATTTTAATTATTGGGTATTATGCGATGTCTGCTGTTTCGAAATATTTTATTGATATTTGGACATGTTTTAATAATTTTTATGAGTTTATAATTGTTGGATATTATTCTATTCAGCATCAGCAGTTCTTTTGTAACATTTTTAGAATAGCTTTACAATTATTTTTGTGTGGGGCTCTAAAGCAGCTTGGCTTATTCTGTTTTCCCAATAGGAAATGTATTAGTGTTTAGGGCCTGGTTTAATAGTTTTATTTCTTAGATAGGATTGTTACTGTTTGAGTGTGTTCCATAATACAGGTGTAACTTTGTACAGGTTAGTTTATGTGTATTATTGCAAATCCTGAGAGTCTGTTAGGTGCTATATTTCTCTTTCCATTTCTTCAGGTTCGCACTGCTTGCAGAGTGGCTTTTTTGGTTTTCCATTCCAGGTTCTGTCTCCATATTTATAATTTGTGGTCTTTCTGAACTTGGTGAAGGTCAGTTCTGGTTTGTGACTGATGTGAGGTATTTTACTAGCATGTAGGCATTTGTATCAATCTTATTTGTTGTGTTTTCTCAATAGGATATGCATTAGTGGTAAATTAATGTCTTTTCATAAGGAAAGCTATTGTGCCTGGTAGTAAAGGGAGTTTGTTTTGCTTTTACTGAGATGTCATCAGAACCAGAATATCTTTTTTGTATGGCGAGTGGTACAGGGTAATGCCCTAGATCTGCTCTGTACTCATTGCTGGGGGTTGAGGGGTTTCCTGTGGATGCAGAGTGCATGTTTACATTTAGCCCCATGATGGTCACATGTTCAGTGTGTCACGCATGTGAGAACCATCTGCAGGTGTGTCCCAGCCAAAAAAAGGTTGAGAACCACTGGCCTAAAATCTCCTAGAGCCTCCTCTTTAAAGTCACATTTCTTCTTTCTCTTCTGTTCTTTATGTCACTAATACCCTATTCACTCCATATCTCTTGATTGTTTCCAAATGTGTGAAGCCTTTAGACTATCACAGCGTTCTTTGGTTTAGGGTGTTGTATAAATTCAGAAAATAAATAACTAAATAAAAAGAAAATGTAGATGTCAGATAAAGACTCCTAAGGCCTATTTAGTAGGCATGTGCTTTTATTTAAAATGACATAGGAAATATCAACAACAGTTATATTTATTTTGTAAACAAAACAGAAAAGTGAACAACACTTTATTCAGCTTTCTCTCTTCATTTACAATCAGTGCTGACCCTGATTGTGGATGCCACTTTGGAGTATGGCACCAAAAAAGCAGGAATGACTGGGAATTGCTCCTGTCCCATTTGAATCCTGGGAATCGGATAAGATGAAAGGATGGGGAGCGCCCAAGAGGATGGGAGAAATGGAGGGCAAGTCTAGGGGATCTTTCTAAAATGTGTGTGGCATGTGTTTAATCAGCAAGGGAGGTATGCAAAGCTGCTTGTCAGCTTTAAGTGTGAACTGTCAGCCAGTAGCAAACACTAAAGCAGTTTAGTGTGTACTAATGGAAAATAGCACTCATTAAAAAAAAAAGAAGAAAAGAAAAAACATTATGAATAAATATTTCAAAATGAAACAAAAACAATTTTAGCTGCACACCCCTACAATTTAGTCTGTTCATTTTCCCTTCCTTTTGCAACAGTGTAGCACCTACTTGATTTCTGGCTTTATCCCCTGTAATTAAAGATCATCTACACTTGATTCATGCTTTCTTAAATTCCAATACTTTATGGGGAGGCTGTTCCATGTATCTACCACAATTTCTGTGAGGAAATATTTCATTCTATTTCTTCTGAATCTACTCCCTTTCAGTCTTATAACATAATTCCTTTTTCTAGAACTTCTATTCCACTTAAAAAATGCTTGTCTTTTGTACATTATTTATACCTTATTTATTTCAACTTGATATCCCACTTTACCAATTCTACTCAAAGTGGGTTATAATTCATCAATCCATCAAAATCAAAACAAAAACACCCCTTCCCCTAAACAACGCAATCCTCAGCTAAGCCCAATATCCCATTAAAACTCCACTGGCCTACAAGGTCTATCAGCAATATCCTACATTCCATTTATTAAACTACCAATCCAAACTTCCCATCATCAATAGCCTGGAGGGGTTACCAATCCCAGAACTATGAAACAGAAAATGGCTGCTCATGTAATCAAGCTTTAACTTTCTTCCCATATCCTATTTAGTAGGGATGTGAATCGTTTTTCAATGATTAAAATTATCGTCCGATAATTTTTATTTTTTTTTATTTATTTAGTAACTTTTATATACCGGTAATAGTGGGGACATCATACCGGTTCACATATTAACAGAAGGTTTAGAAATACATTTCAACAGGGAAGGCGAACTGGGCAGGGGGTTAACCTAGGGCAGTAAGGAAAATAGATTAAACAACAAGAAATCAACAAGAGGTAATAACAAGAAGACAACAATGTACAATGTGATTAAATTCCTTAATATAAGGAAAAGGGCGGTCACTTAGGGGGTGTGAGCAATAGAGGGAAGGGAGGATCTATTCTGTGTAGGCTTGGTTGAACAGGAATGTTTTTAGTTTCTTTTTGAATTTGATAGCACAAGGTTCAAGGCACATGTGGACAGGTAGGGAGTTCCAGAGGGCGGGGCCGGCAATGGATACTGGGAGTGTTGTGAAGATCACAACACTCCCAGTATCAGGGATATGGCACTGAGTGCAGGAAGATCACAACACTCCCGGTATCAGGGATAGGGCACTGTGTGCAGGAAGATCACAACACTCCCAGTATCAGGGATATGGCACTGAGTGCAGGAAGATCACAACACTCCCGGTATCAGGGATAGGGCACTGTGTGCAGGAAGATCACAACACTCCTGGTATTAGGGATAGGGCACTGCATGCAGGAAGATCACAACACCCCTGGTATCAGGGATAGGGCACTGCGTGCAGGAAGATCACAACACTCCCAGTATCAGGGATACGGCACTGCATGCAGGAAGATCACAACACTCCCGGTATCAGGGATAGGGCACTGCATGCAGGAAGATCACAACACTCCTGGTATTAGGGATAGGGCACTGCACGCAGGAAGATCACAACACTCCCGGTATCAGGGTTAGGGCACTGTGTGCAGGAAGATCACAACACTCCCAGTATCAGGGATATGGCACTGCATGCAGAAAGATCACAACACTCCCTGTATCAGGGATATGGCACTGAGTGCAGGAAGATCACAACACTCCTGGTATCAGGGATAGGGCACTGTGTGCAGGAAGATCACAACACTCCTGGTATTAGGGATAGGGCACTGCATGCAGGAAGATCACAACACCCCTGGTATCAGGGATAAGGCACTGCGTGCAGGAAGATCACAACACTCCCAGTATCAGGGATATGGCACTGCATGCAGGAAGATCACAACACTCCCAGTATCAGGGATAGGGCACGGTGTCCAGGAAGATCACAACACTCCTCGTATTAGGGACAGAGCACTGCATGCAGGAAGATCACAACACTCCCGGTATCAGGGTTAGGGCACTGTGTGGAGGAAGATCACAACACTCCCAGTATCAGGGATATGGCACTGAGTGCAGGAAGATCACAACACTCCCGGGATCAGGGATAGGGCACTGTGTGCAGGAAGATCACAACACCCCTGGTATCAGGGATAGGGCACTGTGTGCAGGAAGATCACAACACTCCCAGTATCAGGGATATGGCACTGAGTGCAGGAAGATCACAACACCCCTGGTATCAGGGATAGGGCACTGTGTGCAGGAAGATCACAACACTCCCAGTATCAGGGATACGGCACTGCATGCTGGAAGATCACAACACTCCCGGTATCAGGGGTAGGGCAGGGCACAAGTTCTAGTCACATTGACTGATCACATTACTTTTTTTGTCAAGCTACCAACTGTTTCCATTTCCCATCCCCCATATATTGTCAGTGGGAACCTTGGTAATAGAGGTGTGAATCGTGTGATCGATTGTCTTAACGATCGATTTTGGCTGGGGGCGGAGGGAAATCTTATCGTCGTGTTTTTTGTTTTTTTTTAAATCGTTAAAAATCGTAAATCGGGGGAGGGCAGGAATACCGGCACACCAAAAAAACCCTAAAACCCACCCCGAACCTTTAAAACAAATCCCCCACCCTCCCGAACCCCCCCAAAATGTTTTAAATTACCTGGGGTCCAGTGGGGGGGGGTCCCGACGCGATCTCCCTCTCTCTCTGGCCATGGCTGCGTTGAGAAATGGCGCCGGTGGCCCTTTGCCCTTATCATGTGACAGGGCAAAGGTAGCGCCGGCGCCATTTTGATTCCTGGCTCCCTACGTCACGCGTGCAGGAGATCGCCCCCAGACCCCCGCTGGACCCCCAGGGACTTTTGGCCAGCCCGTATGACATAGTGAGGGCAAAGGTAGCGCCGGCGCCATTTTGAAGATTGGCAATACGGCCCGTGTGCAGGAGGTCGCTCCTGGACCCCCGCTGGACTTTTGGCAAGTCTTGTGGAGGTCAGGAGGCCCCCCCCCAAGCTGGCCAAAAGTCCCTGGGGGTCCAGCGGGGGTCTGGGGGCGATCTCCTGCACGCGTGACGTCGGGAGCAAGGAACCAAAATGGCGCCGGCGCTACCTTTGCCCTGTCACATGATAAGGGCAAAGGGCCACCGGCGCCATTTCTCAATGCAGCCGTGGCCAGAGAGAGAGGGAGATTGCGTCGGGACCCCCCCACTGGACCCCAGGTAATTTAAAACATTTTGGGGGGGTTCGGGAGGGTGGGGGATTTGTTTTAAAGGTTCGGGGTGGGTTTTAGGGTTTTTTTGGTATGCCAGTTTTCTCGCGCCCTATTTAACGATACAATACAAATGCCCCTGACGATAAATCGGGGGCATTTGTATTGTATCATGCACTCTAACGATTTTGGACGATTTTAAAATTATCTGACGATAATTTTAATCGTTCAAAAACGATTCACATTCCTACTTGGTAACATGAATAAATAAGAGGGCAGCCAATAGGAATACATATTCATTCCTAAACTGACCTTAACTGACCTGAAAAGTGTCAAATTGTATCATTTTCTGTTAGTGCGCACTAACAATGGTTAGTGCACACTAACTCCAGGTTAGTGCGCACTAACTCCCGTTAGTGCGCACTAATCGGAAAAACCAATTTTTTAGCTAAAAAATCATGCCAAACATGATTTTCTTCTCCTGCCAGATGATTTCGATCATTAAGACGATCGAGCACACGATTCACATCCCTACTATTTAGTAGAGTTCCTATGGGACCATGTTCTGTAGTGTTTCAGCAACATAGGCAAATATTGTATGATGAGTGATTTCTAATTTAAACTTTAAGAGTGGTAGTGATAGTACTTAAAGCAGAACTTGCTGCAGTGACCACAAAGTATGGGAAGGTACACAAGTAAGCAACAGTTCTTGATAGTACAATGGTCTTGTCTGTTCAAACAATTGTATACAAATGTTAAGATCTTAATTTTCCTTCTCCATACTACTGGAGAACGTTTTCAGAATCAGTAACACATGATCCTTGGCTTTTGTTTGCACTGACCAGGATCCAAGCTGCCATATTCTGAAGGAGCTGTAAATATATCAATGTGCCCTGTAGTAGTCCCTGATAGAGATCATTGAAATTTATTTATTTTATTTATTTATTTTAACATTTTTATATACCGATAGCCGTATGCACATCATACCGGTTTACAAGAAACAGGAGGAAGGCCAGAAACAAGGCACGACCGTTACATAGAATGCATAAGAATAACATTTGAATGTATTTAGAGGAACATAGGAAGATAATTGATAACAAATGAGCAAAACATTGATAAACAATGATAATTAAAAAAAAAAAAATAAAAGAAATATGCAGTTAACTTGGTCTTGTAGTACTACGATATAAGGGATAAGATTTCAATTATGGGGTGGACAACTGGGCTTAGTTAAGTCTTAGGGAGGTTTGGAGGAGATCAGCCGGGGGGGGGGGGGGGGGGGCAGAAATAATATAGTGAGCGGATTGTACAAAGGGGACTGTCTAGGTGAAGGCCTGTTGAAACAACCATGTTTTTAGTTTTTTTTTAAATTTGGGAGTGAAAGTTTCTGTACGGAGGTCGTGGGGCATGGAGTTCCATAGGATTGGACTAGCCAGGGAAAAGGCCCTTTTCATTGTGTAGGCAAGTTTTGTGAGTCTATGGGGAGGGAGGTGTAAGGTACCTTGGTGGATGGTGCATGTCGGTCTGTTAGAGGTGTGGATTAAGAGGGGCTGTGTAAGCCAGTGCGTGTTTTCATTAATTATAGATTTGTGTATGATGGATAAGGATTTGTATTGTATTCTTGAGTTGATGGGTAGCCAGTGTAAGTCTTTCAGTACAGGTGTAATGTGGTCTCACTCGGGCATGAATCACAGTTGCCAGCTTCTTCTGAGATAAATATGGCCCTCAATTAACTGATTTTCCTTAAGCAATTAAAAGAAAATGTAACTATTGTAGAAATATGGAGTTCCATATTAAGTTTGGTGTCTAATAAGACTCCCAAACCACTTATCACCTTCTTAAGATTTTGCTCTATACCATCAATAAAAATATGTCTAACCTACTTTCTAGTCCACATAAATTCTGAGTTTTTAGTGTTCAATTTCAGGATATTATCTTTTAACCACTTAGCTATGCACATTTGTGCTGTTAACGCAATCTGATCCTCTGCCATACTAACATACAGCTCTATGTATGGAAATAAAAGTTAATATAAGAAAATAAAATAAAAAATATATAAGGTGATACCTTTTTATTAGGTTAACTTAATTCTAGTCATGACAGCAACACTATTTTATACAGCTGCATGCCATCCACATATAGAAGAAACTGAATATAATGCCCTGAAATAATCTCTCCCAGTGGTGCCATGTACAAGTTAAATAATAATCATGACAAAATGATGCCCTGTGATACCTCAGGCAAGATATTGTCTCTAGAAAAAGAGGAACTACGTCATTGCGCTGATAAGCTAAGAAAAAACAGAATTGCAGTGCTTTGCTTATTAATATTCATTAATCACAGGTGCAGCTAAACTTATGCAATCCAAACAGTCTTTTAAGAAATAAACAACTACTGGCTATAACTGGTTACTTATTTCTATGTGTTTGCTTCATAGACCTCTATCACATGTCCAGCCTTTAGCAGTTTCTGCATTATTTAATTATATAGAAGAAAGAACATAAGAACATGCCATACTGGGTCAGACCAAGAGTCCATCAAGCCCAGCATCCTGTTTCCAACAGTGGCCAATCCAGGCCATAAGAACCTGCCAAGTTCCCAAAAACTAAGTCTATTCCATGTTACCTTTACTAGTAATAGTGGTGGTTATTATCTAAGTCAACTTAATTAATAGCAGGTAATGGACTTCTCCTCCAAGAACTTATCCAATCCTTTTTTAAACACAGCTATACTAACTGCACTAATCACATCTTCTGGCAACAAATTCCAGAGTTTAATTGTGCGTTGAGTGAAAAAGAACTTTCTCCGATTAGTTTTAAATGTGCCACATGCTAACTTCATGGAATGCCCCCTAGTCTTTCTATTATCCGAAAGAGTAAAAAACCAATTCACATCTACCCATTCTAAACCTCTCATGATTATAAACACCTCTATCATATCCCCCTTCAGCAGTCTCTTCTCCAAGCTGAAAAGTCCTAACCTCTTTAGTCTTTCCTCATAGGGGAGCTGTTCCATTCCCTTTATCATTTTGGTCGCCCTTCTCTGTACCTTGTCCATCGCAATTATATCTTTTTTGAGATGCGGTGACCAGAATTGTACACAGTATTCAAGGTGCGGTCTCAACATGGAGCAATACAGAGGCATTATGACATTTTCTGTTTTATTCACCATTCTCTTTCTAATAATTCCCAACATTCTGTTTGCTTTTTTGACTGCCGCAGCACACTGAACCAACAATTTCAATGTGTTATCCACTATGACGCCTAGATCTCTTTCTTGGGTAGTAGCACCTAATATGTAACCTAACATTGTGTAACTATAGCATGGATTATTTTTCCCTATAATCATCACCTTCCACTTGTTCACATTTAATTTCATCTGCCATTTTGATGCCCAATTATCCAGCCTCACAAGGTCTTCCTGCAATTTATCACAATCTGCATGTGATTTAACTACTCTGAACAATTTTGTATCATCTGCAAATTTGATTACATCACTTGTCATATTTCTTTCCAGATCATTTATAAATATATTGAAAAGTAAGGGTCCCAATACAGATCCCTGAGGCACTCCACTGTTCACACCCTTCCACTGAGAAAATTGTCCATTTAATCCTACTCTCTGTTTCCTGTCTTTTAGCCAGTTTGTAATCCTCGAAAGGACATCGCCACCTATCCCATGACTTTTTATTTTTCCTAGAAGCCTCTCATGAGGAACTTTGTCAAAAGCCTTCTGAAAATCCAAGTACACTACATCTAGAGGTTCACCTTTATCCACATGTTTATTAACTCCTTCAAAAAAGTGAAGCAGATTTGTGAGGCTGCATAGGGAAAGGAATGGTAAGCTGAAAAAGGGAGGTGATAATGCCCCTGTATAAGTCCCTAGTGAGGCCTCACTTCGAATACTGTGCACAATTCTGGAGCCTGCAGCTTCAAAAGGATATAAAAATGATGGAGTTGGTCCAGCGGGTTGCTACTAAAATGGTCAGTGATCTTTGTTCTAAAGCATATGGAAATAGACTTAAAGATCTAAATATATATACCCTAGAGGAAAGGCGAGATATCTCAAAGGTTTCCATGCACAGGAGGAGAGCCTTTTTCAATGGAAGGGAAGCTATAGAACACTGGTTCCCAACCCTGTCCTGGGGACCCCCAAGCCAGTCGGTTTTTTTAAGGATTTTCTCTCATGCATATTCATTGTGGATATCCTGAAACCCGACTGGCTGGAGGGTCCCCAGGACAGGATTGGGAACCACTGCTCTAGAATGAGGGGTCATGAGATGAGGTTGAAAGGGGGTAGATTCAGGAGTAATCTTAGGAAATATTTCTTTACAGAGAAGGCTGGTGGATGTTTGGAACAGCCTCCCAATGGAAGTGGTGGAAACAAAATCAGTATCTGAATTGAAGGAAGTATGGGATAAATACAAGGGATTTGTCATAGGTAATCTGTCCCTCTCCTGGACCCCAGCATACATATCCATTTTCACATAGGCTAGAAGGTCAACCACTAATTCCTCCATCTCCTGGTCGCTCTCCTGCCTTTCTTCTATACTCTGCTTGCTGGCCTGCCTTACATTGCTTTCATATTCATGTATTGCACCATTCTCATTCACTGGGGAATATACTAGTATTATCTTTTCTGCTAGGAGTTAACAGTTTGTTAGAATTGCTCCCCCAGAGGGGAGGGGCTAGCAATGTACTCAGCTCTTGAAGTGTGAGAGATGAGCATACTAGTGTGAATTGGTGAATCCTTGGGCCGATGGCAGATGACAGCGCCCTCAGGAGGATATCATGAGAGAGACCACCGACTAGGCTGGAGTAAGGAGACAGATACAGATAATTCTTTATTAGACAGGTAGTAGAACCACCAGAGGTGGCAGTAGTGAGCTGATGTGCCCGGCAGGGCTGAATTCCTTCAGATCCTGGAACTGCTATCTCCAGGTTTGCTGAGCTGTAGAGAGAGACTCATAGATAGTGAGTAGACAGGGTATGCTGGATACTTAACCAGAAGTAGATTATACACTCACATAGATTAATAAGAAGGCTCAGTAGCTGGAGAGAGTTAGGCCCTCAAGAAGCGAGTACCTGGTTCCAGGGACAGCTCTGAGAGAGGGATGGTAACTCACAGTTATCTATCTCTGTAATGGTTTCTAGGCAATAGAGAATAGTTAGTATATTCAGGAACATGAGCCTCTAGGCGAGTACTGGTTCCTATCTGCAATCTGTAATAATAACTCATGATCTCCGTATCTGCGATAGCATCTTAGACAGAAGAGAATCTTCAGAGTTCTAGGAACATAGGCCCTCGAGGAGCGAGTACTGGTTCCTATATGCAACTGGAATAGAAACTCACAATGTTCACATCTGCGATCGCCTCCAGGCAATAGGGAGTCTTCTGAGCGTTCAGGGACATAGGCCCTCGAGGAGCGAGTACTGGATCCCGTCTTAGCAATCTGAAATCAAGAAGAGAGAGCGAGTCCCCCGAGGAGTGGGTACCCAAGTAAGTCCGAGGAGGCAGAGTAGCTTGGATGAATCCTTGCTAACTCAATTCGTAATTGTAAGCAAAGACCTTTTATGTTGGAAGCAGATGACGTCACTATGGGGGATGCCCCCGAGGTTATCGCCCTTGCTGGTACAAACTTCAGAGCGCGCGCGTCCTACGTCATCAGAAACATGGCAGATCTGCAGTGTCAGGCCAGCCCGGGGACACCAGAAAGAAGCAGCATGGAGACGCCGCGGCAGCAAGCCGTCCATCAGACTCAGAGGGAGTCGCCAAAGAGGTAGAGAGGGTGGAGCGAGGGCGAAAAGCAGGCACGAACGCAACAACTAGAGGTCTTCAAAATCATAAAAGGATTTTAACAGGTTAATGTAAATTGGTAAATTGGTTATTTGCTCTCTCAAATAATAGAAGGACTATGGGGCACTTCATGAAGTTAGCAAGTAGCTCATTTAAAACAAATCAGAGATAATTCTTTTTCACTCAATGTATAGTTAAGCTCTGGAATTCATTGCCAGAGGATGCGATTATGGCAGTTAGTTTAACTGGGTTTAAAAAAGGTTTGTATAAGTTCCTAGAGGAGAAGTCCATAAACTGCTATTAATCAATAAAGAATAGTAGCTTGGGATCTATTTAATGTTTGGTTACTTGGCAGGTACTTGGACTTGGATTGGTTACTGTTGGACACAGGGTGCTGGGCTTGTTGGACCTTTGGTCTGACCTAGGGGTGTGCATTCGGTCCCTACATATTGGCAAACCGCAACGGATGTGCCAATATTCGTTGTATTCGTGGGGAAGCGAAACGTATCGCGATTCCCCACGAATACAACGAATTTTCACTGAATTATTCGGCCGCCAATTTAAACAACCCCCCCACCCTACTGATCCCCCCCCCCAAGACTTACAAAAACTCCCTGGTGGTCCAGCGGGGGGTCCGGGACCCATGCTGTGCACTCTCACACCCTTGGTACCAGTCCAAAATGGCGCCGATAGCCTTTGACCTGCCATGTCACAGGGGCTACCGGTGCCATTGGTCAGCCCCTGTCACATGGCCATTGGTGCCATCTTGTGCTCCTACCATGTGACAGGGGCTGACCAATGGCACCAGTAGCCCCTGTGACATAGTAAGGGCAAGGCTATTGGCGCCATTTTGAACTGGTACCGAGGGTGTGAGAGTGCTCCCGGACCCCCGCTGGACCACCAGGGAGTTTTGGTAAGTCTTGGGGTGGTCAGGAGGGTAGGGGGTTGTAGTAAATTTAATTTTAGCCGGGTAACGAATAGGATTAGACGTATAACCGTATCGGGACGCCATACGGACGTATGCAACGTATCTGCCCCCCGACGAATACGTATCCCGAATGCAACGTATGGCATACCTCTGCACATCCCTAGTCTGACCCAGTATGGCATATCTAATGTACTTATGGTATCTCGTCCATTATCCCACAGATGGCAGGCATTGAATTCTTCTGAGGGATGTAGCATGAAGGTCCTGCTATCTGTGCTGACCAGCCACACTATCAACACAGGCTAGGCTTCCTAAAGTAATTGCTCTCATGTGAACAGTGGCAAACTGAGAGGGGAGTGGGGGGCCAGGCAGCCCTGGGTGTTGGATGCTGGGTTGTAGTGGGGTGCTGATGGCTGACATAGGGATTCCTAAGGGGTGGCTTGCCATCCTAGTTTTAACATCAGATCAGGCCTGGAATAACACAAACCTTGCCCCATCTGATGGGATGCAATCTAGGTCCCTTCACCCACCAAGCTTCGTCCTCTTCTTCATCCTCTCCCCCTCTGCATGAGCTGGCAGCAGGAGCAATATTAAAGTATATGTCATCTTATGCTGTCACAAGACCTATATCATAATAGGAGCTTCGAGATTAGGCTACTCCTACCACAAGACAGACTCCATAGCAGAAGGAGATGATGTAGACTTAAACATCATGGTTCCATATTCTAATTTTCTGCTAGCGGGGAAGTGGCATTGCTGCCTAAAGAGTGGCCCTGAACCAGGGCTACCGTAGACCTCATCTAGCAGTGATCTATGAAGAGACCCAGAACCAGAAGACATGGGGACCCACAGAGTGTGTGAAAGTGTGTGTGTGAGAACATGTAAGAGAAGGAGCCTACATGTGTGTGTGAGGAAACCTGTGGATGTGAGAACTGGTTTATAAGAGAGAAAATGTGGAAGTGAGGAAGCGTGTGTGTGTGTGTGTGTGTGTATGAGCCTGTGAGAGAGTATGTGAGTGAAAGCCTACGTGTGTGTGTGAGGAATCCTCTGGCAGTGACATCTATTTTTGAGAGAGAGAGCATGTGAGGGTAAGAAAGCCTATATATGTGTGTGTGAGGGTGCATGTGAGAGTAAGAGCCTGCATTTGTGTGTGTGAGGAAGACTGAGATAGAGAGAGCCTGCGTGTGTGTGAAGGTGTCTGTGAGAGTGATAGCCTATGTGTGTGTATGTATTTGTGTGAGGCAACCTGTGAGAGTGACAACCTGTGAGTGTGAGTGAGAAAGCCTGTGAGAAATCATGTGAGAGCTGGTTTGTGATAGAGCTTATGGGAGTAAGGAAGCCTCTGTTTGTGTGGGAGTGGCTTGTTTGTGAGAGTGAGCCTGTGAGAGAAAGAGAATCTGTGTGTGTGTGTATGAGAGAGCCAGGAGAGAGAGAGAGCCTGCATGTGTGTGTTAAGAGAGACCTTTCATGTGTGTATGAGGGAGCCATTAGGAGTGAAAACTGGTTTGGGGGGCGTGAGGAAGCCTGAATGTGAGAAAGCCTGTGAGACTGAGACCGTGTGTGTGTGTGTGTGTGTGAGCCTGTGAGAGTGAGTCTGTGTGTGTGTGTGTGTGTATGCATGTCCATGAAGAAGCTTGTGAGAATGAAATTATGTATGTGTGTGTCTATGAGAATGAAAGCATATGTGTTGTGTGTGTGAGAGTGTGTGAGGGAGTATGTGAGATCTGTATATGTGTGTGAGAAAGAGGGAGTGTATTAAAGTTACAGGTGTAGGTCAAGGTGAGGAGAGAAAAAGATGGTGAGGGGATAAAGAAAATGAAAAGGGAGAAATGACAAAGAAAGAAGTATATATTTCTTGGGGAAAGAAGAAAGAAGAATATATTATTCTTTTTTTAATTTTTTTCTATGAGGCAGGAACCTCAAAACTTTTATGCAGGGAAATAGCTGGTTAGCCCTGACTATCAGATTCTCTTCTCTTCCTTCCTCTAGTAAATCACCATAAACCCTTCCCCATGCAGACAGCCACTTTCTATTCCTCCACCCCCTTCTTCTCTCTTGCCTACTTGTTTGAAAAGAATAATAGCAGTCGCAAAGCATGGACCTGTGAGCCAGTGCATGCTCATCGGTCCTTTAGTTGACCTACCCACTCTTCAGGCACAGGCTTCCTGTTCATTAGGAAATGCATGTATCAGGGAAGGCCTCTTTAGGGCCTGTGAACTTGGACTGGCTCATTGACTCTTCCCTCCATGACATATGCCATTCTCCAATGTTATTGCTGTAGGGTGCAGCACAGTATTCATTTTCACAAGGCAGCAAAACAGATAGCAATGGCCCTGATAAGTCCAGAGAACAACAGATCAAAACCAGAACTGGATCAACCTGTCAGATTGATCTGGGTCACATAGCAATCCTGAGTGGTGGTACTTAAAAAAAAAATTGTGAATCCATAGTCTTGTATAAATACACAGATGAGGTTATGAAGTTTGTCATTCAAGTCAAAATTAAATTCTATAAATTTCACACAACCTCTTCTTGTTGACTGTCTAAAGGGCCAGCATCACATCTCTTCATAATTTTCTGTTCAGTCAGTAGCCAGAAAATGATTGATACATAAAATGTAATTGCATAAAAGTACATTGTTAGCAAAAGTTTAATATTTATAACTGAACCTGCAACTCATTGGGATATATAAATAGAAACAGGTTTGTGTGTCTAGGCACAGTTTAAATATGTGTGAATGCATGTTTCTAGTTCCTTCTGCAGAAAGTTTGTGCATTGTAGCTCATTATTCATAGCCAGCTACTTTTTAATACAGGCAGAATTGTTTTAAATTAATTAAATATATCTATTATGGGAAGTCAACTTTAAAAATAGCCCTTTTTGTTTAGCTCTGGCTTATACCATGTGTCCTTTAATTAAAAAAAAGCATCTGTAATAGTGCTCTGCAGTGTTTACCTACATTTTATTTGTAAGTAGATTTAATTAAGTTTTATCCATAGTAAACCTATGCAAAAGTTGGCTTTTTATCAACATTTTGTGTAAAACATGCTTTGTTTAGTCTTATAAATGGAGCTAAATTCTTCTATGTAAAGTTGGATCATTCGGTTCCTGGTGAAGGAGAACATGCTGTGCCGCTCCACCAGAGGTGAGTGCTATCTGCAGGTAGCTATTTCCGAGCCCTGCTATCGTTCTGATCACATGTATTTCTTGGCGCGAAACATCACATTACATCAGTAGTAATTTTGTTTTTCTTGCAATATCAGCATAGTTATTCATGTGTCCACGAGTACTAATTTTTTACACTTGGGACCTACGTGCAGGGACCTACGTGGTCTCAAACTGATGCACTAAAAATGTTTTTGACTGGCCATAATGTCATCTCCCTAGATAGGTATTTGTATCCCTATGGTAGGCCCACCTAGTGACTCGAGGTGAGGGTTAGGTATCAGTGTAGGGGTTAGGGGCCCCTTTGACATTCAATGTTAGATGTACGAACAGAACAGTGGTCTCTTGTGAACATTTGATGACCCTCGGAGTGAGGAAACTCACTCCAAGATGAGATTTGTGCAATGTTCTCTCAACCCCTAACCCCTACACTGATACCTAACCCTCACCTCGAGTCACTAGGTGGGACTACCATAGGGATACAAATACCTATTTAGGGAGATGACATTATGGCCAGTCTCTCTCTCTCTCTCCTCCCCTGAAGGCTAGTTGGATGCTCTGGGAGCTTCAATTCATCTAAATAGGCCTTGCAGGAGACATCACACAAGGTGATAAAACCTTACCACCCAGTCACAGCAGCTATCACACAGCCTAACACAATTCAAAAAGGTGTTGTTAAGTCTGTGCAATAGCTCTTTGCAGCCAGGCAAACCCAGCCCACTCTTCCATGGCATACATTAAACATGTTTTCACATGCAAAAAAGCCATAGTGCATTTTGATAAATGACCCCCTAAGCTTGTAAAGGTTCTTATAGGAACTTAAAGAGTTTTTTTTGTTTTTTTTAAATATTGTATTCATACTTTGTGTAGCATTTAGATATGAGGGAAGCCTAACTTTCAGGTGATGACCAGCACAGCAGCACCTGATTTATTCTTATGCCACTAATGATGCACCAATGATATTTATATTTCAGTTTTTATATGGTAGCCTAGCCAGGCGATTAAATACACAGTCCATAAAGGGTCATAAAGTAAATAAGATGATAATTCTTTTAATCTCTATATCGAATTTTAAACCAAAGTGGTAATACTTCAGCTTTCAGATAGGAGGACTAGCATTGCACAGTCAAGAAGGAGTCAATTTCAGTTAAATTGGTTTCCTTTTAAAAAAAAAAAAAAAAAAGGTTCTGCTAGCTGTACTGATACTCAGTGGGAAAGCTGGAATCAGACATCAGTCCTCTGTGGTGGGACAGCTTTCACCCTGTTCATAAGGCTGAAATTTTGCAAACCTTATCATTGATGTATAACACTACATCTTCTCTTAACACCTCTACCCCCTACTGGTAAAACTGACCAATGAGCATGTAGGTGATGTTTTAACTTATATTGTGATTATATCACTTTCTAAGGGAGTAGACTCGTGAAAAATATCAGGAAATATTTCTTCATGGAATGGGTGGTGGATATCTGGCATGCACTAATGGAATTCAGAAGGAGAACTTGTCCAACTATTAAAAGTGAAGTATCCCTAATGAAAATAAAATACCCATGTAAGTGTATGTTAAAACTTCGAGGAATAACATATATTTTCTTCGAAATAAATCAGTTAAAAGAGTTTTTGAAAGCAAAACAACAGGTTCTGAATGAAGGAAATGGTAATGAGGTCAATAAAGAATAATGGCTGTATCTTATACAATTGTTAATGTTAGAATATTTTTGGAAATCCCTATCTAATGTTGCACAGAAGCCTCTTGCAAGTATTACCTCTTTGAAGTTTTAGCAATGACAAGCACAAAGATGAGATAATATTTCTTGTAATTTATGTCTGTAATTTTATTGAATAACATCAATGTGTTATGTCTGCTATTGTATTTCACTACAAAGTGTTAAATTATCTTTGTAATTTGTAAAAAATGTAATAAAGAGAAATTGAAAAAAAAAAAAAAAGTGAAGTATCCCAAGATGTATCCCATGATTCCTCCCCCCAAACTCATCCATCACATAGCCACGAGAGAACGGGCCCTTTCCATCGCTGGACCAACCATTTGGAACTCATTGCTCGCTCACCTGCGCCAAGAACATTGTACCCATACCTTTAAAAAAAAACCTTAAAACTTGGCTTTTCTCACAAGCCTTTACCTAGTCCCGCAGCCCCTAGATCTCAGCCCCCCACACGCCGCTCCTTCTATGGGTACTACTAAACACAAGTTACTGCTCTACGTTATATACTGTACATATTGTAAATAATTGTCATATATTGTTATATTTCTTATACAATTGTAACTTTTGTTACCATATCTTTCCTGGTACCTGACTCTGCTACTCTAGCCCTTTCTCCCAGTTCAGCTCCCTTACGTTATATGTAACTTCACATTTCCTTAGTTAATGGTTTCCCCAGTTCTATGTAAACCGATGTGATATTTCCTTGAATGTCGGCATAGAAAAGTTTTAAATAAATAAATAAAATGTTTTTTTTAGATACAAAAAGCATGGCTGATGAGGTTATTATAGGTTATGGCTTTTGAGCAAAAATGGTCTTTTCGGCATTCTTTATATGTATGATTAGAGAAGGCGAAAAGTTATGTCTGTTCAAAGAAAATACATTGCTCATAGGCAGAAATGAAGCATTAACAGTCAAAAACCACTAGTGTCCTTTATCTCATCATTACAGACACAGTTTTACACATTTCCAGGAAACTTAGATGTTCAGTAACAGGGTGTGTTTGGGAGGAAGTGAGGGGCGGACAGAGAACTAGGGATGTGAATCGTTTTAGGACGATTAAAATTATCGTCCGATAATTTTAATATCGTCTTAAACCGTTATGGAACACAATACAATACAGATTCTAACGATTTATCGTTATAAATCGTTAGAATCGTGAGCCGGCACATTAAAACCCCCTAAAACCCACCCCGACCCTTTAAATTAAATCCCCCACCCTCCCGAACCCCCCCCCAAATAACTTAAATAACCTGCGGGTCCAGCGGCGGTCCGGAACGGCAGCGGTCCGGAACGGGCTCCTGCTCCTGCATCTTGTCGTCTTCAGCCGGCGCCATTTTCCAAAATGGCGCCGAAAAATGGCGGCGGCCATAGACGAAAAAGATTGGACGGCAGGAGGTCCTTCCGGACCCCCGCTGGACTTTTGGCAAGTCTCGTGGGGGTCAGGAGGCCCCCCACAAGCTGGCCAAAAGTTCCTGGAGGTCCAGCGGGGGTCAGGGAGCGATTTCCCGCCGCGAATCGTTTTCGTACGGAAAATGGCGCCGGCCATACGCGTATGGCTGGCGCCATTTTCCATACGGAAAATGGCGCCGGCAGGAGATCGACTGCAGGAGGTCGTTCAGCGAGGCGCCGGAACCCTCGCTGAATGACCTCCTGCAGTCGATCTCCTGCCGGCGCCATTTTCCGTACGAAAACGATTCGCGGCGGGAAATCGCTCCCTGACCCCCGCTGGACCTCCAGGAACTTTTGGCCAGCTTGTGGGGGGCCTCCTGACCCCCACGAGACTTGCCAAAAGTCCAGCGGGGGTCCGGAAGGACCTCCTGCCGTCCAATCTTTTTCGTCTATGGCCGCCGCCATTTTCGGCGCCATTTTGGAAAATGGCGCCGGCTGAAGACGACAAGATGCAGGAGCAGGAGCCCGTTCCGGACCGCTGCCGTTCCGGACCGCCGCTGGACCCGCAGGTTATTTAAGTTATTTGGGGGGGGGTTCGGGAGGGTGGGGGATTTAATTTAAAGGGTCGGGGGTGGGTTTTAGGGTGTTTTAGTGTGCCGGTTTTTCGATTTTTCGATTTTTCGATTTTTAACGATTTTTCACGATATTTTACCCCCCCAAACGGCAACAATACGATTCCCTCCCCCTCCCAGCCGAAATCGATCGTTAAGACGATCGAGGACACGATTCACATCCCTACAGAGAACACCGTTCACAGCCCAGTCGTCCATGAATTTCTGGAAGTTATTGGTGGAAACTGTGTATAAGTGCTCTGCCCACAGATGTGAATGCACCAGAGACCTGAATAGTGTTTTGCACATAGCCGGTTCTTCTCCAGCCCACCTTGCCTCCCTGGTCCAGGTGAAGGAAACTTTGGCTTCAGTCAGGAGGTAATTGGCGAGATGGACTCAGCTACATGCCGAGGTACACCCATAGATTAACAGGTGTGGGGAAAAGGACATCTAAAATTTCAAAAATATGTTTTTTTTAAATATTTACATTTTTATTGATGTTAGCAAAACAATGACAAAACATGCAGTAGCCATCAGTTAACAAATTCGCTATAGCTCTTTAAAAAATTAAGAAAGGGGATTAGGTAAGGGCAAAACCAATAGATGTGGGCTCCTGTTTCATTGGCTTGACAGTAGGGGCATAGTGTAAATGAGTGCAAGATCGCTTCACTATGCGCCAACTCAAATCTCCGCTGAGTTTGGATATAGGTGTTTTGTAATAAGCCTTCCATCATGGTTTTTTCTCACCCCCGATTAAACTCTTCCATGCTGTATCTGGGCGGGAGGAGAGGGCAATGTAGTGTACTGTGTACTATGAGGTAAATTGCTCTCCTTGGCATTGCCTCAAAACGTGCTGAGGATAAATCCCGCAGTTTACTAAGGCTCCTAAGCGGAGTGGGTTGAGCAGAGAAAGGGGTATTTCTGATAATAGGGCCTATATACAGGTCTGGAGGAGGGGGGATGAGACTCTGTCGGGGACCTCTTGCCTGCCAACCCTCCTCCCTCAATAGAGTGAACAAGAAAGTGGGTGCCCTGGCCTGGATGGAACTCGGGATTACAACAGATGGTAGACCGTGTCTTGCTCTCATCCACTGTGTCGCGTTGGCCTGCTGCACCCATGGGTGTCTGTCATCCAACCGGAGGTGACCGGCATTTGTGGTTCCAGCTGAGGTAGGCCATCTGCATGCCCTGGGGGACTCCAACTTCCCCATACCCAGAACGGAGATATGGAGAGGGTGTTCTTCTGGGTAGTCCTCCGGGGGGGCCAGCTGGCCTCCTCTTCATGGAGACCACATACCAGGACTTAAAAAGGTCTCGATAGAATGGTGGCAGGGTCAAGAGGCCGCAAGTGTACCCTCTCGCTTGGGTAAAAAGCTGCCAACCATATCACAACTTGCTCACCTAACTGAAAAAGAAAACAGCCAGGGGGTGCCACAGGGGAGGGGGGATCTGCATACATAAATTTCTGCAAGGTCTGTACCTGACTTTTCAGGCACATGAGACCTTGTCCACCCTCTTCCAAAGGAAGGGCCAGGGCAGTCGCAGAGACCCAGTGCATCTTGCTGGTCCAGAAGAAGTTCAGCAGCTTCCTCTGGATCCGGGCAAGAAACTCCACGGGGGGCTCAAGGCGGTCAGCCAGGGCCACAGCATGCTGGACACTGGCTGATTTGCCACCATGACTCTCCTGCAGTAAGGCACCAGCCATAGCAGCCCCACCTACGACCGCAGGCAAGCGTCTACTTCCTTTTCTAGCTCTTGGCAGTTGACTGGGGCCATCCTCTCCTCCACGGAGAGGTGGTCACCCAGATATTTCAAGGTCTCCCGGCTCTAGGGAGACCTTGAAATATCAGGAGCGCATCCACATGCTGTGGTCCTATCACACGTCCTGAGCTTTTGATCCAGTTGATCTTGGCAAAGGATGCGGATGAATAAACCTGCTGGCAGGCTCGCACCCTCTCCAGATCAAGTGGATCTTGGATCATGAGGAGAATGTCATCGGCATAGCGGATAAGGTGACACTAAGTCTGTGCTCCTGCAGCGTCAAGCCAGTGAGCTTCCTGCACAGGAGACACAGGAAGGGTTCAATGGCCAGGGCATACAGTTGCCCAAACAAGGGGCAGCCCTGATGAACTCCTCTGCTGAATGCCAGGGGTGCTGTTAGGGACCAGTTAACTTCCCCAGGCACTCCACGGATGAGTGCAGGAGGCGGAGAAGACAAACGAATTGCGGGCCAAACCCGAACACCTGCAGGGTCTGCATGAGATAACAGTGATCCACTCTGTCAAAGGCCTTTTCCTGGTCAAGAGACAAAAAAGTCACTGACAAGGCCTTCTTACAACAAAAATGAATTAGGTTCCAGACTAAAAAGATGTTATCAAAGACTGAGCAGCCTGGGACTGTATAGGAGTGGTCTGGATGGATCACCTCTCAAGCATGGGTCCCAGACACAGCGAGAGTGCCTTGACTATGATCTTGTAATCAATACACAGTAATGAGATCGAGTGCCAATTCCGTAAGTTGTGTGGGTCCACTTTTTTGGGAGCAGTATCAATACTGCGCGGTGACACAACAGCGTAACTGTCCGGTCTCTAGGGCTTCCTCTAGGACCCACAGGAGATTAGGTCCCAGCATACCAAAAAAATGGAGGAAAAATTCTACCATCAGGTCATCTATATCAGGCATTTTGTTATAGGGCATCCGGTTCAGGGAGGCAGAAAGTTCTGCCAGACTCAAGGACTTATCTAGCTTGTTTCTGCTGCCCTGCCTGATGGTGGGAAGCCCCTCCCACAAGGTCCTGCAGTTTTTGGGGTCGACTGGATCCGGAGAGAAGAGGGTCAATTAAAAGTTCCTGATCGCTGCCCGAATCCTCTCCGGTTCCATGAAGGGGGCTCTGTTGGCAGTCACCAGCATGGTGATTTGCTTCCGGGCATGCCTCTTCTCCAAACCATAGAAGAAGTGCGAGCCGCAATTCATCTCCTGAAGGAACTAGATTCTCAACCTCACAAAGGCCCCTCGACCTCACCGCTCCTTGAGGTGACAGAAGGTACACTTCTTCTCCATGTACTTGTTTCGCAGAGCCTGATCAGCAACATCAGAGAGCTCGGCTTTGAGCTCCAACATCTCTCCCTGTAGGTGCTCGATCTCTCGGCTTTGGTCCCTATTGATGCCCCTGGCATAATCTTGACAGGGCTATTTGAGGTGGACTTTCCCCACGTTCCACCACCAACTTCATGAGGTAAAGTCCACCCCAAAGATGCACCATTCCACCCATAACTCCTGGACTGCTGCCACAAGACTCTCCTCCTCCAATAAGGAGTTGTTGAAATGCCAGTGGGTGGCTCGAGGCCCGGCCGAGTTGAGCCTCGCTTTCATGGACACCATGACTTTAACTAGCCCATGTCTTTAAGTAGCCCGTGATGTAGAGCTGGTCAATCCAAGATCAGCTGATTCGTCCCTCCAGCACTCAGATATAGGTGCCAGAGGTGGAATCAGCAGGGTGATGCAGCCACCAGACATCAGCCAGGGAGAAGCAGGTAACCGTCTCCCCCAAGCATGCGGCAGAGGTGGCATACCTCTCATGACCACTGCGGTCGAGATCCTTGAAGATGCAGTTAAAATCACCCCTGAGCACCACTTTCTCCGTCGCATCCAAGGTTTGCAATAGGGCTGATGAACAACAAAAGATACCAACCTGTTGGGTCCATTGGTCAGGGCATACACATTGATCAAATGGATCGTGCTGCCTTTGACCTGGATCTGCAAGTGTAGCATCTGGCCTGGCATGATAGATCAGACTTCTAGCAAGTCAGACTGTAGGAACTCTGCGAGCAGGTTGGCCACTCCCTCGGCACATCTGGAGTGGCTAAAGAATGTCCTGCTGTGCCACTCCAGGAGCCAGTTAGGTTCACTCTCTGGAGTGGAGTGGGTCTCATTCTGAAGAAAGGAGAGCACCAAGTTCCTGCAGAGACTGTCCCTGCAACCGTTGATGTTAAAGGTGTTGATAGTCAGAGCCATCCTGCTGGTGAGTCTCAAGGGAGAACAGTCAGTTGCAAGTAGAACCTTTGGGCTGACTTAATGTCTGTAGATCCCGCTGGTCTGCTCTTTTTGAGGTGGTCCACCATGGCCTTTGCAGAATTGCAAAGCTGGTCCATGTTGGGCCATCTCGTAAGAGCCTTGTCCACTCTATTGCTCTTTCCGATGTGCTGCCACAGAAAGCGATCCCGTTTCTGGAAAGGGATTAAATGGCGTGAGCTCAATTTGCTCCTGGTCCTCTCTGGGGTATCCAGAGCAGGGAGCTCTTCCTCAGAAGAGTATGGGGAGAGCCTACCCTCTGTGAGCTCTACAAGGTCCGTCTGTTGCATGCATTGATCTTCCATGTGCCCTCCCCTTGCATCCGGTTGTGTTGTTCCGGTCAATGACTCCTTGGATATTGTGTTGGAGGTCACCGGTCCCTGTTAGGATAGGGTGAGGGTATCTGCCTCTGGGCTGGGTGTCTCATCCCCAGTCACTAAATCTCCCTTTTCCTCTCTCTCTCTCCTGTGTCGGACCTCCTCCTCCCGCTAGGGCCAGGGATTCCGGAAGTAAGCCCCGGAGGAGAGCCCGACTCCCCGCCTTTAGTGGGCATTGTCCCTGAGGGGGTCCCCTTCTCCTCTCCGGATGCCGCACTAAAGTCTTGCGATGCAGCCAATAGTGGAGGGAGGAGAGGGTGAGGATTAACCCCCAAGGATTCTGTTGATAGAGAGTTATGTTTATTTATTTACTTATTTATTTAGATTTTTATATTCCGCTTTTCTTGCTTTTTCAGCACTTCAAAGCAGATTACACTCAGGTACTATAGGTATTTCCCTTTCCCCAGAGGGCTTACAATCTAAGTTTATACCTGAGGCAATGGAGGGTAAAGTGAAAGCCTTGAAGTCTATTTCTGGGGTATTTGCCCTTCCCATCCTGAAGGCAATGTCATTGGGGATAGTGGGATATCCCATTCTAACTGATCCATCGCCATTGGTCAGTGCAGGGTGGTTATCCTGCCTGGGGCGATTGGGATGACCTGATTTCCTTCTAAGGCATCATTCGGAAGGGCTAGTGTACCTCTTCCCCCCCTCTTGGTGGCTGGGGTGTTCCTATTCCCTCCCTGAATGGTGCAATGTGGTGGAAACCCAGTTTTTCCTTTTGTGGGGGTGGTGCTATCTAAGGTGGTTGCCACAACTGAGGTGAGTGGGGCCATAAGGGCTCCTCCTAAGGCAGGATTGATACTCGCACTCAATGGAAGGCTTATTTGAGTCATTGTAGAACATGGGGTCGTCAGTCTTGGCATAGCATGGATGTTCTCAGGGACTGTGGTAATATAACACTACTACTATTCCAGTGGAAACACTGAGAGGAGAGGATCACCTTGCTGGTGGCTGAAAGGAATCAGTAAGTTTTGGCTTGGGACATTGACTTTTTTAAAAGTATTGGGGCAAAGTTAACTATTTGGGAATATTATTTAGTGTGTTTGTGTGTTTGTGCCTTTAATAGTCAGAAAGGCAGTGAATAAACAAGTTAGACTGTTTGCATTTTTAAATAGTCAGTCAATAAGGTAGCAGTAGGTAGGCAGTGAATAAACAATTTAGACTGTTTGTATTTTTAGTCAGTCAATAAGGTAGCAGTAGGTAGGCAGTGAATAAACAAGTTAGACTGTTTGTATTTTTAGTCAGTCAATAAGGTAGCAGTAGGTAGGCAGTGAATAAACAAGTTAGACTGTTTGTATTTTTAAATAGTCAGTCAATAAGGTAGCAGTAGGTAGGCAGTGAATAAACAATTTAGACTGTTTGTATTTTTAGTCAGTCAATAAGGTAGCAGTAGGTAGGCAGTGAATAAACAAGTTAGACTGTTTGTATTTTTAAATAGTCAGTCAATAAGGTAGCAGTAGGTAGGCAGTGAATAAACAAGTTAGACTGTTTGTATTTTTAGTCAGTCAATAAGGTAGCAGTAGATAGTGTGTTTATTTTTTAAAGTCTGCAGAACTGAGTGTTCTCCAGACTTTCAAAGAGCTGACTGTTTGTTTTTAATACTAACTGAGTACATTGTATTGAAAAAAAAAAACCCACAAAAAACAAAAAAAAAAACCCACAAAAAAGTAGCAAGAAGCTAGAAATAAGCTAGGAGCAGTATATACCAAAGTAAAAAAAGTTGAATAGTTCAGCTCAGTTACTCACCTTGGAAAGGTGTTGAGGTAGTGTGATTAGGTTTGAATAGGGACCAACATTTGTTAATCAAGGGAGCAGTGAGTCACTCAGGCTGACTAACTGAAGTTAGACTGTTTGTATTTCCCAACCCGCTCATCCCTAGCTCATCCCTTAATTTATAGGCAGGAGCCACTTTCACAAAAAAAAAAACAAAAAAAAAACATCAACAAAAATTTTATTGAGAATTCGATCAGACCCCGGTAGGCCACTACCAGACACATAGTGAATTCACTAATACATTTAAAGGAAGTTAGACACATTCCTACTCCCATAGCAAACTAAAACTTAACTAGGAACTGATCAAAATTGAGATGAAGGCAGCAGTCCAGCAGCAAGAGGGGGGCTTCCCAGTTTTTTGCATCGAGTGTCACATGTATGATTTTTTACCCACCGGTGAGAAGTTGTACATGTGCATGCGATGCAATGAGCTCCTGGCTCTCAGAGAACGAGTCCGATCTCTGGAGGCTAGAGTGGCAGACCTGGAGGAGCTGAAGCAGACAGAGAGGTATATAGATGAGACCTTCAGGGACATAGTAGTCAAGTCCCAACTTCAGACTGGCAGCCCTGGTGCTGCCTTGGAGGAAGAAGGTCTCATAATGGGAGAGCACCAACCAGGTGTAGCAGGAAAGGATCCTGTAGCAAGGACCTGCTCTCTAGGTGATGCATTGTCCTTTCGCACTGAGGATATCTCCCCAAGGCCTACTGCCCAGGAGGGAAGGGTTAGGTCGGCCGTCATAGTTGGTGATTCGATTATTAGGAATGTAGATAGCTGGGTGGCTGGTGGGCGTGAGGATCGCCTGGTAACATGCCTACCTGGTGCGAAGGTGGCGGACCTCACGCGTCACCTAGATAGGATTTTAGACAGTGCTGGGGAGGAGCCGGCTGTCGTGGTACACGTGAGCACCAACGACATAGGAAAATGTGGGAGGGAGGTTCTGGAAGCCAAATTTAGGCTCTTAGGTAGAAAGATTAAATCCAGAACCTCCAGGGTAGCGTTCTCTGAAATGCTCCCTGTTCCACGCGCAGGTCACCAGAGGCAGGCAGAGCTCCGGAGTCTCAATGCGTGGATTAGACGATGGTGCAAGGAAGAGGGATTCAGTTTTGTTAGGAACTGGGGAACCTTTTGGGGAAGGGAGAGTCTCTTCCGAAGGGATGGGCTCCACCTTAACCAGGGTGGAACCAGACTGCTGGCGCTAACCTTTAAAAAGGAGATAGAGCAGCTTTTAAACTAGAACAAAGGGGAAAGCCGACAGTCGCTCAGCAGCGCATGGTTCGGAGAGAGGTATCTTTAAAGGATACTAATGATGCATTAGAATTAGGGCATCCTGACAGTGAGGTTCCAATAATTAGAAAAGTAGTCCAAGTGCCTGTAACTAAAAACTCACCTGAGCTAAAAAATTCTAACTTATCCCTATCAATTAAAAAACAGAATAAAAATACAAACAAAAAACAAACTTTGAAATGTTTGTATGCTAATGCCAGAAGTCTAAGAAGTAAGATGGGAGAATTAGAATGTATAGCAGTAAATGATGACATAGACTTAATTGGCATCTCAGAGACATGGTGGAAAGAGGATAACCAATGGGACAGTGCTATACCGGGGTACAAATTATATCGCAATGACAGAGAGGAGCAGTCGGGAGGAGATGTGGCGCTTGATGTCCGGGATGGCATAGAGCCCAACAGGATAACCATCCTGCATGAGACTAAATACAAAATTGAATCTTTATGGGTAGAAATCCCTTGTGTGTCAGGGAAGACTACAGTGATAGGGGTATACTACCGTCCACCTGGTCAAGATGGTGAGATGGACAGTGAAATGCTAAGAGAAATTAGGGAAGCTAACCAAATTGGTAGTGCAGTAATAATGGGAGACTTCAATTACCCCAATATAGACTGGGTAAATGTATCATCGGGTCACACTAGAGAGATAACGTTCCTGGATGGAATAAATGATAGCTTTATGGAGCAATTGGTTCAGGAACCGACGAGAGAGGGAGCAATTTTAGATCTAATTCTCAGTGGAGCACAGGACTTGGTGAGAGAGGTAACGGTGGTGGGGCCGCTTGGCAATAGTGATCATAATATGATCAAATTTGATTTAATGACTGGAAAAGGAACAGTGTGCAAATCCAAGGCTCTCGTGCTAAACTTTCAAAAGGGAAACTTTGATAAAATGAGAAAAATTGTTAGAAAAAAACTGAAAGGAGCAGCTACAAAAGTAAAAAATGTCCAAGAGGCGTGGTCATTGTTAAAAAATACCATTCTAGAAGCACAGTCCAGATGTATTCCACACATTAAGAAAGGTGGAAAGAAGGCAAAACGATTACCGGCATGGTTAAAAGGGGAGGTGAAAGAAGCTATTTTAGCCAAAAGATCTTCATTCAAAAATTGGAAGAAGGATCCAACAGAAGAAAATAGGATAAAGCATAAACATTGCCAAGTTAAATGTAAGACATTGATAAGACAGGCTAAGAGAGAATTTGAAAAGAAGTTGGCTGTAGAGGCAAAAACTCACAGTAAAAACTTTTTAAAATATATCCGAAGCAGAAAGCCTGTGAGGGAGTCAGTTGGACCGTTAGATGATCGAGGGGTTAAAGGGGCACTTAGAGAAGATAAGGCTATTGCGGAAAGATTAAATGATTTCTTTGCTTCGGTGTTTACTGAAGAGGATGTTGGGGAGGTACCCGTAATGGAGAAGGTTTTCATGGGTAATTATTCAGATGGACTGAATCAAATCACGGTGAACCTAGAAGATGTGGTAGGCCTGATTGACAAACTGAAGAGTAGTAAATCACCTGGACCGGATGGTATGCACCCCAGAGTTCTGAAGGAACTAAAAAATGAAATTTCAGACCTATTAGTAAAAATTTGTAACTTATCATTAAAATCATCCATTGTACCTGAAGACTGGAGGATAGCAAATGTAACCCCAATATTTAAAAAGGGCTCCAGGGGCGATCCGGGAAACTACAGACCGGTTAGCCTGACTTCAGTGCCAGGAAAAATAGTGGAAAGTGTTCTAAACATCAAAATCACAGAACATATAGAAAGACATGGTTTAATGGAACAAAGTCAGCATGGTTTTACCCAGGGCAAGTCTTGCCTCACAAATCTGCTTCACTTTTTTGAAGGAGTTAATAAACATGTGGATAAAGGTGAACCGGTAGATGTAGTATACTTGGATTTTCAGAAGGCGTTTGACAAAGTTCCTCATGAGAGGCTTCTAGGAAAAGTAAAAAGTCATGGGATAGGTGGCGATGTCCTATCGTGGATTGCAAACTGGCTAAAAGACAGGAAACAGAGAGTAGGATTAAATGGGCAATTTTCTCAGTGGAAGGGAGTGGACAGTGGAGTGCCTCAGGGATCTGTATTGGGACCCTTACTGTTCAATATATTTATAAATGATCTGGAAAGAAATATGACGAGTGAGATAATCAAATTTGCAGATGACACAAAATTGTTCAGAGTAGTTAAATCACAAGCAGATTGTGATAAATTGCAGGAAGACCTTGTGAGACAGGAAAATTGGGCATACAAATGGCAGATGAAATTTAATGTGGATAAGTGCAAGGTGATGCATATAGGGAAAAATAACCCATGCTATAATTACACAATGTTGGGTTCCATATTAGGTGCTACAACCCAAGAAAGAGATCTAGTTGTCATAGTGGATAACACATTGAAATCGTCGGTGCAGTGTGCTGCGGCAGTCAAAAAAGCAAACAATGTTGGGAATTATTAGAAAAGGAATGATGAATAAAATGGAAAATGTCATAATGCCTCTGTATCGCTCCATGGTTAGACCGCACCTTGAATACTGTGTACAATTCTGGTCGCCGCATCTCAAAAAAGATATAATTGCGATGGAGAAGGTACAGAGAAGGGCTACCAAAATGATAAGGGGAATGGAACAACTCCCCTATGAGGAAAGACTAAAGAGGTTAGGACTTTTCAGCTTGGAGAAGAGACGACTGAGGGGGGATATGATAGAGGTGTTTAAAATCATGAGAGGTCTAGAACGGGTAGATGTGAATCGGTTATTTACTCTTTCGGATAGTAGAAAGACTAGGGGGCACTCCATGAAGTTAGCATGGGGCACATTTAAAACTAATCGGAGAAAGTTCTTTTTTACTCAACGCACAATTAAACTCTGGAATTTGTTGCCAGAGAATGTGGTTCGTGCAGTTAGTATAGCTGTGTTTAAAAAAGGATTGGATAAGTTCTTGGAGGAGAAGTCCATTACCTGCTATTAAGTTCACTTAGAGAATAGCCACTGCCATTAGCAATGGTTACATGGAATAGACTTAGTTTTTGGGTACTTGCCAGGTTCTTATGGCCTGGATTGGCCATGGCCACTGTTGGAAACAGGATGCTAGGCTTGATGGACCCTTGGTCTGACCCAGTATGGCATTTTCTTATGTTCTTATGTTCTTACTCTATTACTGTGGTGGAGTTCGTGGGTATCAGCGGGTATTTAGTGCCCTCTGGGGACAGGTAGGATGTATCTGTCAGTCCGATGTTTTTAGGTGTGGCCAAGACACTTTTGACGCTGGGGACCATCTGAACCAGGTCTGCCACAGTAGTGGTGGTGTAAGGGAACAGTGCTATGGGCTTTGGGGAAGTAACCTGTTTCAGTGCAGAAGTCATGTCTATGACTCCTGCAAAGTCTCCTACTGCCGTGGCCAGTTGCTGAGAGCTGCCTTGGGCTAAAAGAGCTGGGAGCAGTTGCACATAGGCAGAAGGTTGCGCTCTTGCCACTGTTGGGCCTACAGCTGAAATTGCTGGGATTTATCTAATATACCCTGTGTCTTTCAAGACATCTTGTATAGGGAGAAGGAAGAAATATCTGTTCCCTTTTCTTGCTTTTTGGTGGCATTGTGCTGAGGTAAGTATAGAGGCTCAGCACTCTGTAAAGGGGGAAGAAAAAGTTTCTGTTTTCTTTCTTTTGTGGAGATGGAGGTAGGGAAGACAAGGGAAAGGGCTTAAAAGAAAGTTTGTGCTAAACGAGCTTAACCTCAGCAATAAAGTAAAATAAGAATAAGAAAAACACACAGAAAAATGGAGGAGGAATGGGTGGGGCAGACAACTAACAGGGGAATACAGAAAAGGAGGAAGGCTTCTACTATCTAAAGAGCAAACAAACCTACACTGAAACAAAAACTTAGTGGAGGAGGAGTAAACCTGAGGAGAAAAAAAGCTCGGGCAGGATATAAGGGGGTTAAACTAGGGCTGAGGGTTAAAGAAAAAAGGATAAAAATAATTGGTAGGGGAGAGTCTTGTCTGCTCCAACAAACAGTAAAAGGTTATTTGGAAAGGGATATTGGGGGGGGGGGGGGGGGGCGGAGGAAAGACTCTTTTGGCTGTTGCCTCTGCTCTCCCCAGGTGTCTGCCCACACAGCTGTAACTGCTGCCCCAGAAGGTGTCCCAAAAAGCAAAGAAAAGTTGAGGGGGGGGGGGGAGAACTTACCTTCTTGTTTCTTGGAACTGCGGGGGAGTTTAGCTGGTTAACAGAGCCTGGGGAAGAGCAGCTGCAAGGCCAAAAGAAGGGGTGGGGGAGGTGGAGAAGAGAAATAAGCAGGTTTGTTTGTTTTAGGGGAAAAAAGGGGGAAGAAAAGACTAATACAGCGCTTGAGAAGCTCAGGAAAAAGAAAAAAGTGGCAGAGGTAGGGGAAAAGAGCGGCTTCCCCCCCCCCCCCCCCCAAAAAGCTGCCTCTGCTGACCAGCTCCCTCCTGCAGCTCGACAGCCAAGCTGTCCTCTTATTACCAGACGGATGCTGGGGCAAAGCCACGGTAAAGGCAGCTCAGCTTCAGCCAAGAAAAGCATTTAACAACTAAACCACGACTCCGTTATCGTGGAGTATCGTGTTGTAAGACGAAAACCAGTCCTACCGTTAAAGGAAAATGTCTTAGCTGGTACTTAGACATCAGACGTTACCTTCAAAATGCTTGGCACCTTCGAGAAGCAGGAGATTTCTCAGCTGACCTCTATAGTCACCACATGGGTCACTTTACACAGTCACTTTACACAGTCAAGCACTCCGTTTTCATCCTTGCGCAATTTTTCAAAGAAAATAATCGTGCTTGGGTTCTGAATTTGAAATAACCAGTTGCAACAGGATTAGTGAAAAGGAAGAGCTTTTACACAGGTTCCCCCTCTGTCCAATGAAATTTTCCTGAGGGAAAAGTCCTGTTTAATTTTAAACATGAGAAGATCCCCCCATGGTTTTGATCCCTTTCAGAAGCAACCTGATTAAATATCTTAAACTAATTAAGAGTATTAAGCCTGCTATTTGTTTCTTGACAAGGATCTTAACTTATGAACTAACATAACTGAATAATCAATTTTGGTTTTCTCTTCCTTAGAAACTTCGGAGTGTAAGTAAAAGACCCTCTAGATGACATTTATCCCCATCTTTCCTTAGGGGACAAGGTCTGATGTTAAGGTGGAGGCCGCCTCAGGAGCCTCTATCCAAGTCACCGGGGGTGCCCCCGCACCCTGGGTCAGTCCTCTATTAAGCTTCTTCTCCTGCTGAGGGAATGCCTACGCATTCCCTTTCTTGTTCAAGTCACCCTCTCCGTTTTCCCATCTCCTATGTTTTGGAGAGGGAGGGAGAGGATTTATCAGGGGGGACAATAGGGTTGTGTTGCCTTCCTCTTCCTGGCCCTCACCTGAAACTGGAGGCTGGGCTAAATGAGTGAGGTGAGGGTTACCCACTATTTTGTTCATGGAGGGAAGCAATGACTGTAATTCTGGGGCCTCCAAGAAGGATGGTGGTTCTGATGTTGACCTCTCTTTAATGTAGAGAGGTCTCTTTCTTGACTGATCCTTTCCCACTGCTTTTTCCCTCTGTGCTTCATTTACAATCTTTGGGCAGGGAATCAGTGGTAGAGCCACTCAGCCTGTACCACCTCCCTGGAGTCTCCCCGCACCTCTGGGAGAGGGGCCAGTCTTCCGTGACTTTTTTCCTTTACCTGCCCCTACCCTTCCTGTAGTCACTTTTCTCTCCTCTTTTTTTGTCCGCAATGTCTTGAAGCTTCCCTTTTAGGGCGAGAACAAAAGTGACTGTTGAGGACGTCTCCTCATCGGCCACTTGGTCAATGGGGCATTCCTCGAAGAGCTGGGCTGTTTTGGCGTTCTCCCGGACTCTGACGACATTGTCACCACACCTCTGGTTTTCCTGGATCGCAGAGAAACATTTCTTGTGGACTCAAGGGCCTCAGTGGTGGGGAGGTGGGGGTGGCGAGGAGGGTGCTCTCACATCAGGGCACAACCTTTTGGTGTGCACTGGTTTTTGACAGTGAAAGCACTTTTCCTCACTGGTAGAGTAATATACTTTATAGGGGTGGCCTAGGTAGGTGTTGTAGGAGTTAGCAATCTGTTGTTAGGAGCTGCTATCTGTTGGAAGGAGCAATCAGATAGGAGTTAATAATCTGTTGTTATTTAGGAGAGTAGTGGTTGGATCCTTGGACCGGTGACAGATGACCATGGCCCTGGGGGAAGATCCCGAGAGGGACCACTGGTCAGGCTCAGAGTTGGGAGACAGACACACACTAGTTCTTTTATTAGACAGTATACTGAACCACCAGAGGTAGCAGTAGTGAGCTGGAAAGCCCGGCTGGGCTGTAGTCCCTCAGATACTGGAACAGCGATCGCTGGAGGCTGAGCTGTAGAGAAACTGAAATATAGTGAGTAGGCAGGGTATGCAGGGTTCATGGATAGATGGTAACACTCACACAATGTCTCATAGAAGCCCAGGAGCTGGAATGTATAGGCCCTCAAGGAGCGAGTACCTGGTTCCAGGGAAAGCTCTGAGAGAGCAATGGTAACTCACAGATGTAGTAAGCAGTGATGACTTCCAGGCAGAAGTGAATACGGAGCAAGTCTGGGAACGAGGGCCCTCATGGAGCGAGTACCGGTTCCTGACTGTCACCTGAAAAACAAAGGAGAGAGCGAGGCCCCTGAGGAGCGGGTACCCTTGGTAAGTCCGAGGAGGAAGAGTAGCTTAGGTAGAGTAACCTGTGTACCATAACCTTTGCTAACTCGATGTGTTAGCAAATTCTAAGACCTTATATCTGTCGTGGGTGACGTCATCTCAGGAGGACCCCCCTGAGGATCGCGCCATCACCGGTACTTCAGTCGCGGCCACGCTGCGCACGCGCCCCTAGGCCTCCAGGAAAAATGGCGGGTTGCAGCGTCTAGCCAGTCCGGGGACACCGGAGGACCTCGGCAGGAGGATGCCGTGGCAACCAATCTTCCTGCAGTCAAAGAGGGAGGCGCCAAAGAGGTAAGGAGGGCAGAGAGAGGGCGTTGGGAACCAAAGGACACAACAGTAGGAAACCCAAAACCACCCCCTTGCCCCCTGCTGTCCTCCAGGCAACCGGATGATGACCCAGCACCTGAAGGATTCCAAGTGCCACAATTCTGCTTCCCTTTGCCCTAGTGACGTCCGGAAGGTAGGGTGGCACATTTGAAAGCACCACCCTCTTTCCTGGCTCTTTCAGAGGTTTCAGCTGCTGTGGTTCTCCCGATCACGATGTCCTCTCCCAAGGCTACTGTAACTGTAGATGCGAGGCATACAACAGCCTCTCTACTTGCTTTAGTAGCCCCTAGTAGCCCTTTTGGGCCTACCTTGCAACAGCGGAGGTATAGTGGTGGATGTTATAGCCTGGCAGCATATGACACGAGTATATTCTGCCGGCCAATGCCTCTGCTGCTTTTCAGATTTCTCCTAAGTTAGGCGAATATAACTGGGCCAGCTTCTTCTGTTTGTGCTTTGTCAGCCATCAGATGTTCACTCTTCCGTGATAGCTTTTGGCCTCTTCCTCCTTTCTCATCTCTCTTGGGAGGGGTTTTCCTTTTCGAGATGTTGCCTGTCTCGGGTGAGATGTTATTTATGTGAGGTGGAGCTGGGGCGGCTTAAGGCAATCTGCTACCTGAGGTGAGGGATGAGATGGCACCCCTCCTCTGCACCCCCGGCCCATTCTGCTTCCCCTCTGCCCACCATAGGCTCCCTCTCTCTGGCACCCACACTCAAGCACCCTCACACATGCTCTCTCTCTCCCCCCCCCCCTGCCAAGCACCCTTGTACATGCTCTCCCCCCCCCAAGCAACTTCACACATGCTTTCTCACCCCTCCTCAGACTTGCAATCTCTCACACACACACACATACCCCTCTACACACACTCACTCTCACTGGGGCCTTCATCTTCACCATGAGCGGGATGAGCTCCGCTCGTAGCATGCCGGGGGCCTTCATCTTTGCTGCGAGCAGGACGTGCTCCGCTAGTGGCACGCCGGGGTCTTCTGCGCAGAAAATGTCAAAGATGAAGGAGACCCCGGCTGTGCAGGTAGGGGATTCTGTGCGGGTCCTTTGTTGTTTTGGCAGCAGGGTGAGGTGGCTACTAGAGCAGTTAGGGAGGGCAATTTTTACTGCTTCCAACGTTTGCTGTCTGAAGCAGCCACCTCACCCTGCCTCATTTTAGAACCGCCTCTGGGTGGGGCCATCTGAAGTGTTCCCACCCTTCCCAAATCAGTGGTTTGGATTCTGGCAGTCTTGGGGCCTGCCTTGAAAGAAAAAAATTCATTTGGGGCTACAGACACCCATGGAAATTTAATGGGTGGCTTGTCCTACCCTGCATGTGGAGGAGGAGCTAGTAAACTCTTTTCTCCTATCTGTATGATATTGCCTGGGTTACCTATGGAAGGTTTAAAGGGAGGAGGGATCAGAGGCATGGAACTTAACCCTGATTCTAATTCTTGCTCAACAGGGTAAGCCGCCTCTTCCCCTTCCATCCCATCCACCCTCTTCTGGTGGAGGTCTAGAGAGTCCAGAATAGTTTCTGACTTTTCAGATGTTTCCAGCATCTTTTCAGGTACTACCGTTGTTTGTCTCATATCTGTAAGCTTCTCCACTTCAGGTAAAGAATCTCCTTAAAAGGCAGGTGTTGGACGTGACCAATCCCCAGATTGAATATCCTCTCCAGCTTTCAGATGCTCCCTTTGACACTCAGGTTCTTCCTCTGTTCCCAGAGCAAGATAAATCTGTCCAGTGTCTTTAGGGAGGGGAGCCTCAGACCTTTTCTCATGTTAAACTACAACCGCAGTTTCTTGATCCGCCTGGTGTACCCCCGCAGTAAAGGTGGAATTATCTACAGGTGGAATGATGTTATCTTCCTGGGGACCTTACGTGGTTGTGAGGGGCGAGTGCTGGGGTTTGGCAGTAGCCAGGATGTCTTTTCCCTGAGGTTCTAAAGTGGTTCACTCTTCCCCTTGCTTATTGGGAGGAGCTGGACTCCCTTTTGTGAGAAGTTAAGTTTTCCCTCCGCTTAGGGGATCGGTGGTTGCCCGGATTTTTGTTACCACTGGATCCGGGATGGTGGGAGTCTTGCTGTCTTTTGTAGCCACTGTCTCTTGTTGGCTATCCAATAGGAGAAAGGAGAACCCCTATGTCCCTTCTTCTAAGCCTCCAGCCTGAGTGGGTTTTTGAGGCTTGTATGTCCCCCAATCTAGATTTTTCCTAATTTACTCCTTCTCCTGTTCTCCTGGTTGGCAACCTTCTAAGGCTAGCCAGTGGGGGAGGGGAGGGAGAGTAGAAACATCTCCCTCAGCTCTTTCTCCAGGTGGGTTTCAGGTTTGGGACTTTGGGGGCATCTCAAAAGCTTCACTATTCCATCTTCAATTCTAAATGGAATGGGAAGCTGCTCCCCCACATTTATTTATTTTATTTATTTATTTCTTTTGTATACCGACGTTCGATCGAGATATCACATCGGTTTCCAGATAACAGGTTGAATAGGGCGAGAACTGCCCTATTTTACATTGTAACAAGATAACAATTAAATTAATTAAACAGTTAATAAATTAATAAACAGTTAATAAATGAAACATTGTAACAGTTGAAATATAAATAAATGAGGGTATAGAGTTATGGCATATAGCCTATATACAATATGTACATTATGACTTAGTTACGAGTAGAGAGGGAGACAGGGAGAAGGGAGGAAAGGGAGGGGGAGAGGGAGGGAAAGGTAGGGGGAGGGGTGGTGAAGGGGGGAGGGGAGGTTTTGTGTTAGTGTAGGGTAGTAGTCAAGCGGGGGGTCTTTCAAGAACATGTATTTTAGGATGTTGGGATTCAGGAGGGAAGGCTTTCAAAAACAGCCATGTTTTGAGCTGTTTTTTAAAGACTTGAGGTGAGGGTTCATTTCTGAGATGTGTGGGGAGGGAGTTCCAAAGGGTAGGGCCAGCTATTGTAATGGCTCGTTTGCGTGTTGTATTGAGGTGAGCATTTTTGAGATTTGGGATGGAGAGGAGACCTGAGTTGGAGGATCTGAGAGTTCTTTGTGTGATAGGTTGGATGGTGTTGTTTAGCCAGACCATTTTGTTGTTGTTTATTTTTTTGTGTATAAGGGTGAGAGTTTTATACTGGATTCTTTGTGTGATGGGCAGCCAGTGGGGGTCTTTGAGAGTGGGTGTGATGTGGGAGGATTTTCTGTGGTTGGTGATAATTCTGGCGGCGGAGTTTTGTAGGACTTGGAGGGGCTTGATGTGTATTTCTGGTAGTCCAAGCAGGAGGGAATTGCAGTAATCGAGTTTTGAGAAAATAATCGATTGCAGTACTGTTCGGAAATCATGCGGTTGGAGGAGAGGTTTGAGTTTTTTAAGAGTTTGAAGTTTGAAAAATCCATCTTTGATTGTATTGGATATGTGTCGTTTAAAGTTGAGTTGGCTGTCGATGGTTACTCCTAGGTTTTTTGTGGATGGAGTGAGTGAGGTTCTTGATAAGTTTGGCATCCCCGTGTTGTTTGCGCTTCCTGGGTTGTTTGACATCCCCGTGTTGTTTGAGCTTCCTGGGTTGTTTGAGGGGGTGCTTACAATGGGGGAAGCGGGACGGTCGTCCTGGATGTGAATGATTTCTGTTTTGGTTTGGTTGAGGCAGAGTGATAGTTGGGATAGCAGTTGTGATAGTTTTGAACTGAGTTTGTTCCATCTTTCCATGGTGAGTTCAATGGATTTGGTTATGGGGAGTAGAATTTGAATGTCGTCTGCATAGACGAAGAAGGTGAGGTTGGCATCTGAGAGGTATTTGCATAGTGGGAGGAGGTAGATATTGAAGAGGGTCACGGATAGTGAAGAACCTTGAGGGACCCCATGGGTGAGGGGCACTTGGGCGGATTCAGATGAGTTTGTCTTGACAATGAAGGATCTGTTAGAGAGGTATGATTTGAACCAATTGAGAGTAGTGTCTTGCAGACCGATTTCTTTAAGCCTGGTGAGGAGTGTTCTGTGGTTGATGGTGTCAAAGGCGGCTGATATATCGAGAAGGATCAGGAGGAATGTTTTGCCTCTGTCACGACCTCTGAGGATGGTGTCGGTGAGAGAGAGGAGGAGAGTTTCTGTGCTGTAGAATTTTCTGAAGCCGTGCTGTGTTGGGTGGAGACAGTTGTGGGCGTCAAGGTGGTCTGTGAGTTGATTGTTGACAGTTTTCTCGATGATTTTTGCTAGGAATGGGAGGTTGGAGACTGGTCTGTAGTTTGCAGGATCTGATTTGTCGAGTTGCGGTTTTTTGATGATTGGTTTGATGATGGCGTTTTTGAGTTTGTCTGGGAAGATTCCTTGCTCTAGAGATAGGTTGATGATTTGGGTTATAGGTTTGGCAATAATCTCTTTGATAAGTTTTAGGGTTTTGATGGGGATGGAGTCTATGGGGTGGGAAGCTATTTTTGCCTCTGAAGCCAGCCAGTGGGGGCAACCGTTAAAGCAAGCGGGTAGGGAGCTTGAAGTTCCCTCACCTGGGCTTGCATTTGAAGGAGGCTTTTGCTCTTGGGCAGTTTCCCTGTCGTTTTGGACAGGGGCCTTGGGCAGTTCCTCCTTCATGCCCCTTTGTCCCCTTTTTGGCATGGCTTTTGGCATTGTAAACAATTTTGGGGAGTTGCACCTCAGATAAAATTTTTCCTTTGGTAAAAAACCAAACCAAAGCAGCAATCTCACTCAGGTGGAAAAAAGGCCCAGAAACTGCTGCTGTTACCGCTCAAGTTGTAAAGGGGGAGGTCACAACGGAGCCACACAAGGGCTGGGAGCAGCTTTTTAAACTAAAAGAAAAACCTAAACTTAAAACAAAGGCTTTCCTTTTTGACGGCTGCTCTGCTCTCTCCCCCCAGGCACAAGCTGTTACCCAGTAATAAACCACACAAAAAACTCTTACCTCAGAAAGGAACTTTCAAGATATGAAAAAACAAAAAGCTTACCTTGCTGAAATTAGCTGCAGGGCTTCAGCTGGTGAAAGGCAGCGGGAAGAAAAACAAGCACATTTGCTTTTCTTAGGGCAAAAAAAAAAAAGGAAAACCTGGTGCAGCAATTGAAGAAAAAGGGGTAGAAGTAGCGGAATATGAGCAGTATTTTTCCAACAAGGCTACCACTGCTGACCAGCTCCTTCCTGCAGCTCGACAGCCAAGCTGGCAGGGTGCAGGAAGTATGTTGGACTAATGTGAGCCTCAGAACTACCCGGGCCTATTTTTACAGGCAGATACTGCAATGAGCTGCCAAAAGTAGCTCATTGCCAGAACAATACTAGAAGAACAAGACCAATCTGTGGTTCCACATCCTGTGGAGTGCCACACTAAAAAGCTATCTACCAGTAAAACCAGTTGCCCTTGTTTATCTTGGGCACATGGGCAGTCCGCTGACTCCTGACCAGCCAGCTGTAAAACACAAAATGGAAATAGGAAAAAGAACACCAATTCCCCGGGTCCTCCACTGTCCAATAGAGGTAATCCAGCACTACCGGGTCACTAAATCTGCCCCCTTAGAGGACTATGGAGCCCGTTCTGGCATCATAATGAGTCCCATTAATGCAAGTCAATAAGTGACATTCCTATAGTGGAAAAAGCTGCTGGAATCATAGCTCCTTAGTAAACTTATTGCTAACAGAGAGCAAGAGCAATAAATTAAAAAAAAAAAAATAAAATAACCATCAAGCAAGAATCTGCAGCAGTGTTGTTTGTGTTTAAGTCCTGTTTCTTTACCGTCTTGGATCTTCCTCTTACTTTATAAAGCGGAACTTGAAAGTTCTGGCCCCTGTACTGTTGGGGTATGTAGTATAACCTCATCAGATTCCCTACGTACCCCTCGGGATCTTTCTGTGCTCAGATTCACGGAAATAAGAAGGGGGTTTCCCCATTCTGGACACAAGCTGGAGAGTGTCTCTGCACTTAAAGCTGGTACAGTGCAGAATCCCGCTTCCTGCCAAAGGGAAATCAGAGCATTTAGTTCTTGGTCCAAGTCAGTCTCCCTCTTTTCACATTTCCTATGTTTAGGAGAAGGAGGGCTGGGATCTACTGTAGGAACTATCGCATTATGTACTTCATTCACTGCTGTACAGCGTGTGACGTCTTTAATTCTCTCTTTTCTTTTTTTGACTTTGAATCCAGCTTCATCAGATTCTGGTCACTGAACTAAGAGAGAGCAAGAAGAAGAAGGGGAAGGCAGTGATGGTAGTTGTGAGGTTTCTGGGGAGACTGATGGTTGAAAATTCATAGTCTTGCTCATATTGGGGGTCCTTTTTTGGGATTTTTCCTTTGCCTTAGCCAGTTCCTTCTTGATTTTTCATTCATCATCTGTTGGGGCAGCAACAGGGTGGGAGTCTCACACTATGCTGGATCTCCATCTCTCCTAAACCTAGGAGAGGTGACAGCTTTTGGGGGCTTCTGTTGTTTATGAGGCATTGTGGAACCTTGGTCGCAATGGAGATGACTCTGTCCATGGGGAGGAGCCCCATGGGGAACCACTGCGATAGGCTGACACAGATAGCAGACACAGAATGGATAGAGTCTTTATTGTACTTCTGTAGATAGATGGTGAAAGCAGGAAGGTAAGGCACTGATCCACGAGGTGCCAGTACGCTCAACAGGTTCAGAAGTATAGTCTCACCCAGATGTTCATGATAGGTGGGAGCCCGCAGTGCGGGTTCGCCGCGGCTGGTGGGTAGAGTTGGAGCGCTGGATCGTAGAGGTACTCACAGAATGAAAGGCATCTTCCTGGTGATAGAATGGTGGGACTGAAGGTCCGTGGTGCAGGATATAAGGTAGATAGGCCCTCGAGGAGCGAGTACCCATTGGTCCAATATCCTGAAAGTAGAATAGAGAGAAAGACTCTTGAGGAGCGGTTGTGCTCTGACAGCGGAAACACCTCTCCAGCTGAGTAGTGCACTTTATAGGGGTGACTGGATAATCACCCGGCACCTATAAGATTTTAAGTGCTGTGGCTCTGCTTCCTGGTGCCCCAAGGGAATTCTGGTGATTCCAGAGACCGTCTTCCCTAGGGCACTCAGATGTGGCTGCAGCAAATCGTCCAGGAGGTAGGGTGGCACACTTGAAAGTACCACCCTCATTCCCGGTTCTTTCAGGGGCTGTAGCCACTGGGTATTGCCCCATATTTTAATGTCCTTCCTTAGTGCCTTTGATACTGCAGTCATGGAAGCAAAGAGGATGACAGCTTCCCCGTTTGTTTTTGTGGCTACAAGTAATCCTTTAGGGTCCACTATTTTTGCTGCAGTGGAAGTGTAGTTGTGGATGTTAATGCCTGGCAGCATCTTACATGAAAGTGTATGCTGCCGACCCACACCTCCCTTGACTCATGGGTCCTTTTTTTGTTGGATAGGAAATACCTGCCCATACTTTTCTTGTAGCTGAGTCTCCTTTGTCAAGTGTCATAACTTAGACGGCACCATCTGCTCTTCCTTTGTTTCCTCCTCTTTCCTCAGGGGAGCTTTAATTTCTCCCTGTAAGGGAGTCACCATGCTTTTGTGGCTTTCAGTGAAGAAGAAAACCTTGCTAGATGTTTGTGCCTTATCTAATGTTCTTATGGAAGGAGGACTGGGAAGTCTAGCGATGGTTTGGGAGTTGGAATCAGAGGTGGGATGAGAGATTGGTAGCTCAGGAAGGCTATGCTAGTTCTCAGCTGCAGCTTCTGTTCAGTAGTAGGGGCTTTCTCCTCTTCCTCTACCTTCACTGTACCTCCATCTTTAGAGTTAGGAGGATCCAGGGTTATAATAACTCCCACTTCCCCTTTTTCTTCCTCAATCCTCCTTGAAAGTCTGGGGTAATGTGCATTGCACACATCTCTTGAGCGTCTTCCTGCATCATTTCCTGTTCTCTATTTCCTGGAGACTGCCTCCTCTTTGAGAGGAGCTTCTCTCAAGGGAAATGGCAGAGACCAGTCAGTGACAGAATTATCAACTGTTTCTCCCAAGTATCCTCTCTGATTTTCTAGGGCTTCCCTCTCTTCTACAGGAAGGGTGATTTGCTCAGTATCCTCAGGGAGGGGAGGGGTTCTAGATCTTTCCTCATATTCTACCCTTTCCCTAATTGCTTCGTCTTCCAGGGATTGTCCTACAGGGAAGAGATTGTCATTAGAGATGGGCATAATGCTTTCTCTCTGAGACTCATATTCATTTGCGGGATACTCAGTAGCTTCTTCTTGGAGGCTGCCTGCAGCAGTGATGGAGCTTCCCTGAGGAGTGGGGGTAACCAGAGTGTTTTCCTCTTTGGTCTCTGGGACAGAGGGTTCACTTCCTCCTTGTCTAAAAGGGGGTAGCCCTATAGGGAGGTGAATGCTGTGTGTACTTGGGGAGCTGACAGTACTCTGGGTATTGTCTGTCTTAGGGTCAGTAATGATTGCTTTGTTACCCTTGCTTGTGAATATCATCTTTTTCTTTGATATTTCTGGAGGAGGGAAGGCCATTTAAAGGCTTCTATCTTCTGTGTCATTCCCTCCTGAATCTTCTTAAAGGTTATCCTTTGAAGGAGGGGAGGAAATTCTTAACTCTCTTTCTTTATAGTTCCTGCTGGCTTTTCTCCAGAGTCTGACAATGGCTTCTCTGTCCCCTTTTCAGTTATGAAAAGGGGTAAGAGTTGGCCTGTCTCACTTTGTTGGGGGTCAACACTCTTGCGGGCAGGAAGAGAGGGAAATAGAAATACCTTCACCTTGGTTTAACATTAAAGGTTCTATCTGAGAAAGTTCAAGTATTGGGATTGGGTCATTGTCTTCAGGGAGGGGTCTTAAGCATTTTGCTTTTTGACCTTCTTGATCTCTCTTTTGGCATTTCCAAAAGAAACGTTTTTCTGCTCCTTGCAATTTGGAGCAACAGGAGTGAGGGTGGTGATCCTGTCCCTGGAGGGAAACAGCAGCTGGTGGGCTCTGGCTGGTGATTAGTCTGGGGAACAGCAGCAAGCAAAAAGAATAGGTGGGGGAGGGGGAAAGGAAACAAGCTTGCTTGCTTTTTAGGGGGAAAAAGGAAGGTAATTTAGTGTGGTAGTTGGAAGGGGGGGAAAAGAGCAGTTTTTCCCCCACAAAAGCTGCTGCCACTAGTGACCAGCTAGCTCCTGCAGCCTACTCTGAGCAGAGCTCAGCAGCATCTGCTCAGGAAGCAGGAAGGAGGGTTCTGTCCTATGGGGAGAGAGGAAAAGGAGAAACATGGGCTTTACTGAAAGGAAAGGACAGAAGCAACAGGGAGACGGCAGTGAAAGGAGACCAAGATATGGCTTTTGTGTGAATCCCATGCAAAAAAAAAACCTCATAGAGGTGTGCTATACCAAGAGGAGCACAGCTGAGCACCAGTGAAAGGGAAAGCATCTCTCAACAGGGGACAGAGTCGAGATGGGAATAAACTCCTCCCCTGCTGTCCTTCCCTACATTAGGAGACACTGGCTGCTGTTTCTGTGGAGGGAGGTGTCATTCCTCTGCTGAAGGAGCCAACAGAGATAAGATTTAGATTGTTGTGTTTGGTTGTTTTCTTATCTCTAATAGTGAGAACCAGAGGGTTTTCCCTAAAGGTGTATTCCTTTACTGGATACTACACAAAGGGGCAGATTTTCAAAGGGGTACGCGCGTAAGGTACATGCGTACCCCCCGAAAACCTGCCCCAAGCTCCCCCTGCATGTGCCTCAGGCAGGCGTAACTTTTATAATAAAGGTAGGGGGGGTTTAGATAGGGTTGGGGGGTGGGTTAGGGAGGGGAAGGTGGGGGGAGGTGGAAAGAAAGTTCCCTACGAGGCCGCTCCGATTTCGGAACGGCCTTGGAGGGAACAGAGGCAGGCTGCGTGGCTCAGCACACACAGGCTGCCAATTTTGCGCAGCCTAGCGCGCACCGACCCCGGATTTTAAAAAATACACGCGTAGCTGGCATATTCTTGTTTGCGCCGGGTGCGCGAACAAAGTACGCGCGCACGTACTTTTTAAAAATCTGCCCCAAATTGTTCTGTGCTAGGAGTTTTGCCCTACACTTGCAAATACTACAGGAGGGACAGACTGCAGGGGGATTTCAATCCAGGGAAACCCTTTGTGCTGTAAACACTGGGACCTACAGTGGCTGCCTGCTCAAACAAACACACAGTTTGAACTAAACCCATTTTTACAGGAGGGCCCATATCAACCTGCCACAGAAGCCTTGTGTGGACATTTGGTTTATGCAAGAACTACAGGGCCCTGCCACACTTTTTTTTTTCTTATGCATGAACCACCAGGACTGGGGAAATCATTTATATTTTCACAATCAGCTCTATCTTCTTTTTAAATGTTAGCGCCAGCAGCCTGGTTCCACTCAGGTTATGCTAGAGCCCATCCCATCAGAATAGGATCCCCCTTCCCCAGAATATTTCCCAGTCCTTAACAATCTAAAACCCTCTTCCCTGCACCATCATTTCATCCATGCATTGAGAGTGTAGCTCAGCCTGCCTCTGGGGTCCTGTGAATGGGATGGGGAGCATCTCTGAGAATAGAACCCTGGAGATTCTAGATTTCAGTTTCCTACCTAATTCCCTAAATTTAACCTCCAGAACCTTCCTTCTGCACCTTGCTATCCACATGCACCATGACGGTCAGCTCCTTCCCAGCACGCTCTAAAATCTTCCATTGTTAACTGAAATAAAACTCTGAGGCATCACAATTAGTTTGCAGACTAAAGCCTCTATTAAAACCTAATGACTTCAGATCAGTCCTGCAATCTATGGTTCTGACAAATGTTCATTACCATAATTCAGTCTGTCTCAGCATCTTTGCTTACTTGATATGCAGCACATCTTTTGTCAGGATATTTTTACTGGGACCATAATTTACCTATATTGAAAGCTATCCACTAGTTAGTTGCTGGTATTCTAGCATATAAAATTTAAAATAGTGACCATAACTTTTAAAGCTTTGAAGGATGATGCCTCTGTTTATTTAAATTCTGTATTGATTAAATATGTTCCCACCCAACATTGTGTTCTTCAAAGTCAACATTGTATGATAGTCCCTACTTTTAAACAAGTTCGTTCAGTCAAATTGCATCCCTGAATCTTTGGAGTAGCCAATTCTCTACTTTGTAATGCTCCTCCAAGATCACTACATTTAAAAGAGAGTTATTTCACTTGTAGGAAAAAGGTTAAAGCTTTTAGCTTTTTGTTTGGGTTAGTCTTATCTGTCTCTGGATAAGATGATCTTTGATGTTATCATCTGTTCAAGTTTTCCTGTTTTATTTGTTTTAAGACCGATGTATCAGGGCCACTAGTTAGCACTGATAATAACTGGGGAGTAGGATATTAAAGTTAGTTTCAGGCATACTTACTGATATCAATGGATTCAAATGCCCCAAAAGTGCTGAAGTATGAAAGTGAACAACCACCATCGGACTATGTTCTTAAGCTTGGACAATCATTCCGGCAAATAGAAGGAATGAGTGTAAAACCACCAGCACAGAAGGAAAAGAAGCAACAGAATTTGCAAAACAAGAGAAAAAACTCTTTAATGAATCAGACCAACAGACAAGGAAAGATAGCTGGCAGAAGCACAAATACAGTGGGAAGTACAGATTTACTTGAGAACCCCCATGTAGATCAAAATTTGACACAGAGGTGGCTAAGGAGAGGTGAACTCAAAACTAAGGATGAAAAATTGATATTTGCAGCACAGGCTAGTGGATTGCAGATACAGCCAGCATAGAAAATGGTTCACAGCCAGCATAGAAAAAAATGGTAAAATGGACAAATGCAGATTCTGCAAAACAGAATTGGAAACAGCTGCACATCTCATGGCTGGATGTGATGTGCTGATGTTGGAAGGCCCTTATACAGAAAGGTACAACAAGATGGCATTCCCCATTCATTGGAAACTGTGTAAACACTATTCTATTCTATTTATTTATTTATTTCTCTTTTTTTCCTATACCGCTTATCATCAATCTAGGCGGTTTACAAGCTTTACATACATACAATTTTAAAATAAATAAAATGTAATATCAATACAAAATAATATAAGACATACAACCTGAATAAGTGACTCTTGATCTTCCCTTTTAAACCATCATGCTGCTTTTCTCTTCAGCCCTGTCTCTATAACATTGATGTATCAGAAAAACATTGGGATCACAACTCTAACAGAATTGATGAGAATGAAAAAGTTGTGGTCACCTGGGACATTCCCATTCCAACTGATAAGAAGGTCAATGCTAAAAAACAAGACATTGTGGTAAAGGACAAAACACAAGAATGGCATTGCTGATAGAAAAAGTGAAGATCCTTAAATACCATGAAATGCAATCAGGGACCAAGAAAATGTGATAGAGAGAGTTTCAGAAATAGTCCCCTTATATTAGGCCCCACTAATCTGATTAAGAGGAATTTCCAAGTGCATCTTGATATGTTGCTTATACATATTACATTCTATGAACCACAGAAGGAAGCTTTCTTTGGCCAAATGCAAGTATTAAGAAGGATATTAGCAGTACATTTGAGAAAATGAGATCATTCCCAACATACCCTGGCTTATGAATGAGGTTCATTCCTGTCAAGATATGCATAAAACAAACCCATTTGGAGGCACTGCCCCCAAGGATTATCTCTGCATATCCCATTCTTTCTAAAATAACAAGGGCATTCATGACTAATCCCACAACTTCCATTCCCCACATTCCGGAATAAGTTCCTTGCTTGGACAAAATACCAGATTGCATTTGTTGGAAAGTAGCAGCTGCAGCTTTATTGTACATATATATATTATTAAATTATGAATGCGCCCAAGCACATGTCATGTTGGACTGCCCACCTTGAAACCAAGACAGTTTGGGAGTAAAAACATTACAACCTAAGTCCAACCCATGAAGGGAGAATTGTTCCTGACTCAGTGCCATGTTTTTAAGATAGAGTGCCATAAGTACTAAAGCAGTTGCAACCAGCTCCCTGTTTGCTCCAAGTGATCTCCTCAGTGTACCAAGGGATATGTCTGAAGAGATCATTTTCCGATCATTATCCCCCTTACTGAATGTAAGGATTCTAAGTTTACATCTCTCTAAATCCATTTCCTATTAACATGTTCCAAACCACTCATGATTTTATAAATCTCTGTCATATCCCCTCTCAGTTGCCTCTCCTTCAAACTGAAGGCACTAATCTATTTAGTTTTTATTCGGGAACCATTTCATGCCCTTTGCCATTTTTTTAAAATTCTTTATTTATTCAATTTCCATTAATTATCAAGAAAACATCTTGAATAGAAAAGGAAAAGAAGAACAAAAGATTACAATAAGAATAAACAATAAAAGAAATATCCTTTTAGTTCTTCTGTCCCAAAAGCTACTTAAGTAAGAGGATCACAAAAAGAGACAAAAATATCAAGCAGTGATATACAACGGGTAAACACATATTTAGGGCACTCAGCCTTCTGGAGAGGGATCAGATTAAGCCAAGTTATTACCCTCAGCATGCATAAGAGGTTTATCACAAAGAAAAAAAGGTTAACTGAGATGGATTAAAGAAGACATAAGAAAGGCCTGTATATTTAACACAGCATTTGCAGGGGAATTTTAAAACAAAAGAGGCCCTATCTGCAAAGCCCTAGGTCTCAATAATAAAAGTTGTTGTCTCCTTTTCTGTGTTAACCATTGCACTTCTGGATATATTCTTATATTCAGATGAAGAAAATCTTCAGAACAATGTTTAAAATACAATCTCAAAACCCATTCATGGTCAAAATCAAATGCAAAAGTGACCACCATTGTGGCCGCTTGGCCAATACACTATGGGACAGATTTTAAAACATACGCGTGAGCGTACATTTGTGTGAGCAACCTGGCGCGCACAAATGTATGCCTGATTTTATAACATGCGTGCACGTGTCAGACCGGCCCGGATATTCGCCGCCCAGGCCGGTCCAGGACACATCACGTGGTCTGCCGAGCACGGCTCTGTCAGGGTCACGCACGGCAGACCACGTGACTGGAGCGATCAGCCCACCGGGGGATGCCTGATCCCCCGATAGGCCAATCCGCCCCTGACGCTGATGCTCCCACGCACTACTTGGCAGTGGCCATCTTGAATTCCCTTTGCCATTTTTAATGCCCTTCTCTGAACTTTTTCTAGTTCTGCTATATCTTTTTTGAGATGGGGTGTCCAGAACTGCACACAATATCTGACTCAGCACAGCCATTGCAGTGAGCCATACTGGCTCAGATTAAAGGCCCATCAAGCCCAGTATCTTGTTTCCAACAGTCACCGATCCAGATCACAAGCCATCACTCCCTCAAGCCCTCATTATTCATGGATTCAGATTCTAGCCATTATGTGCCAACAATATAAAATGGCTTGGTCTCTCTCCCTCCTAGAGGCCATGAATGTAGCACTTGCAGAAAGCCCAGTTCTAGCTGGCCAAGTAGTAGAAGCCAGGTTTAGGAATTAAATCCAGATCTCCTGCCTGGCAAGAGTGACTAGATTAAATCATGTTTCATGGCAAGAGATGGATTTACAATTCCTTCTGTCTCTATTACAGAATTCAGAATCTGCTCTTAAATGGGAAAATAAAAATCTAGTGTTCTTCTCACATAAAAGGGGAGTTAATATGGAGAAAGCCAGGCAAGGGCTGAGCTTTAGCACTTCAGAGGATGTTAAGAGCCCCAACCAACAAATATTTTGAATCTTTTGGCAGCCAATGTACGTATATGTGTGAATGCCAACTGAAATAGTCTTCTTTACTTTCAGGTAATTGCCTTCCATTTGGTTTCCTTTACCTATCAATGCAATTTCTGAGAACATGTTATCGCCGAAGTATCCCAAATAAGTATTAGTGACCTTATATTACATGACAGTGTGTTATTGTCACTGATAGCATATGCTTATTTTATTTATTTATATACCGTTTATATACGTGAACATAGTCAAAGCAGTTTACAGTAAAACATGGCTAATATGCAAATACATAAAAACAATTAAAGTTAAATAAAGTATAAAAACTACAAAAGGAGTACAGAACATAAAAATAAGAATGAAACAGGTCTGATCCTCTATATAGTATGCATGTAAGGCTGTCCTAGTCACACGGCTTTGCTACATTTGAATGTAGATCCACCACATTAAGCCAAATACTTTTTTAGTTTATGAATCAAAAAGTATTCCACTTGCAGAACAGGTTTGCTACTGAAATAAACGTCCTTTCATTTTTAAAAAGTATGCCATCACCCCTCTACCGCTTATGACCCCTTCTTCTGATTTCCCTACCCCACCCTTAAACCCTCTTACCACACTGATGTTCTTCATGGGGAAGGAGTGATCCCTGGTTGCTTCTGCTCCACCAGTGCTATGATCAAAAATGGTGCTAGCAGAGTGAGGAAGGCACCATTTTTTAAAATTTCTTTCATACCAAAATGATGCTGGCCTGGGCCTGGATCCATCCGATGCCATTATTAATTTTTCCATACAAAATAATGCCGACCATGCCCAAGCCCAGGTTATTGACATTTAGTATGGAAGAAATTAAAAAATGGCAGTAACCTCAGTCCACTGGTACCATTTTCAATCATAGCGCCAACAGGGCAAGAGGAACTGGGGATCACTCCTGCTCTGTAAAGAACATCAACATGGTAAGAGTGTTCGGGGCGAGTAGTGGTTGTAAATTTGGGAGGGCTTTGACAAGTTTTTGCTTTCTTTTTTTGGGACAGGGCCAACATTTTGTTTTTGGTTTTGTTTCTTATTTTTTAAATTTTTAATTGGGGGGGGGGTGGGTTTAAATAAATAAATAAAAAGAAACAAAATTAAAAAAAATTATTTATGCATACCCCTAAAAATTACATATATCTGTGATGGATACGTTCTTTCTAACTAGTGCAGTGGATTCACCTGGTGAAAATCTACTGAGCAGAGGAGCAAAGGCAGTAATAATTGAACTATTCACCAGATAGAAGCAATAAAAGTCTTCGGTGAGATGGGGGAACCAGTCAAAATTGTTTTAAAATGAGCATAGCAACCCCCCTCTGTTGTAACCCAATTACACTATTACCACAGTTAAAGGCAGAGCTGAAACATATTGAAATTGCTGGCATGATTTCAAAAAGTAACTGAATTAACTGAGTGGTATGTACTTATGGGTAGATGTTAAAAGGGCTGCAAATGCGCCCATAAATACGTGTATCTCGCCACACGCAAAGATACGTGCTATTTTATAAAGTATATGCATAGGTTTTAAAATACTCTTCACATGTATATGTATGTATGTCTGCAGCCTTTACATGCATAGCTTGTGAGAGAGAGCCTCTTTATAAGGCTCAGCCTGATACTCAACATATGGACCATTGTAAGGGGCACTTTGATTTGGGGTGAGTTTTCGAGTGGTGGGTGGGGGTTAGGGTGGGTGATGTTACAGAAACATTCAGAGGTAGTCATTGTAAAGTTTACATCATTAAAGAATTTTAGACCTTATAAGTGATGAAAAGGAGTTGATTTGTACAATGTAGCACTAGCTAGCAGAAACTGCAGTGTACAAATCAACTCCTATGGGACCAGACCTGAGCAATATGACTGATGCCTGGAAAAGGTACTTGAGACTATGGTGGCCTCACAACTGAAATTAAACAAAGAAAAATGCCATCTTAGACAGTCTCAACTGGAATTCCTAGAACAACTCATTGGAAGGAGGGAATGGCCCTAAACCTCAAAAGGGTAGAAGCAATTACTAATATGGAATCTCCTCAAAATTCTAATGATGATGAACTTGAGGTAATACCTACCTACCACAGATTTCTTCAACTGTCCAAGTCTTAAATATGCTCCTGAATGGAATGAATGGCTATGGGACCAGCCTCAGCAAGTAGTCTTCATAGCAGTAAAGCAGATGCAATCTGAAGCTCCATGTTGTCCTTCAACCCTAACCTTGCAAAGGTGGAGAGTACCAATGCAAGCCTCTATGGCACTGGAGGAGTTCTACTGCAGGAACACAGCAATGGCATCTTCAAGCCAGTTTCATTCTGTTCTCACACTCTCACAGAGGCAGAGAAGCAATATGCCCAGATAGAAAAGGAATGCTTGGTAAGTGTCTGGGCTTCTGAAAGATTCTTTCAATATCTTTGTGGCTTGGAATCCTAAACATTGGTAATGGACCACAAGCCATTGGTTAGCCTCATCAGCAGAAAAGACCTAGATAAAATACTTTTATAATGCTAAACATTACTCATTTGATTAATGAAGTTCAGCCTAGTCGCAGAATACATGCCTGGGAAGGATTTGCTAGTAGCAGATATGATATCCTGAAACTCTGGACAACATTCTAATTCACAAGAACTGGACCAGGAAGTTTGTCTATGTCCAAGAAATGGAAAGTTGTTAGTAAATTGCATTTATAGTCTGGAGATGGACAACTGGGACACAATAATCCTTCTATATTTCAGAGGGTATATGACAGTCTACTCATTGCCACTAAAGTTCAGAAAGGCTCTTTGTTGTAATGTCTAGTATGTGAAAGTGTTCATAATAGAAAAGAAGGAAGATGTGATATGGAGTATAATGTTCAGTAGTTAAGCATGTGTAATGTTTAGTCAGAGGCTGTGTTAATAAAGTTGTCAGAAAAGGATTCAAAACACCAGAGGGCACTCTGGGAAATAATAAAGAATTTCACAGTTCCTGTTCAGACTGTGTGGCTAAGTCTCTTTGTAAAAGGGTTTAACTGTACTTAAATAAACAGTACATAACCATCTAGAATGTGACAGATGGGGAGAGACTGTTGTGCCATCTCAATATTCTTGGGACCCTGTGGGTCAAAGATGAGTTTCCAGAGTTTTGAGAAAGCTGCAAATATTTAATACTATGATTATTCCTAGAGGACTTTCTTAACTGATGAAAACCAGATAGTAGGAAATAATATGTGGGTGCGGAATCATTTAGAGAGGGTGAGATAAAACATCAGATGTCTATGAGAGAAAAATAGACATGAGAGGTTATTTTAAGACTGATGAATAGAATTAGGTGCTGAATGAAAGACAAAGGTGAGAAGTTACTAAGGGAATATGAGACAGGAATGAAATGAAGAGGTTAGAGTAAGAGTTCGTTTAAGAAGTCACAGATAAATTGATTAGGTATGCTTTAAATTAATACAGCAGTATCAGTTAGGTTCATGAAATAACATTGTCTAATATTGCTTCATTGTTTTCTCTGTGGATCTTATTCCTGCTTCTTTTATTTTGTCCATATGTCTGATGTTTTTATATTTTTCTTAGAAGTAAAGTTGAAGGCTTCTGTTTTGACCATATTTCATGTGTTTTTTTTAAATCTTTCCTTTAATACCTTTTTAGCTCTTTGATACTTTATTCTGTATGTACTAGTATGAAACTTACCTAGGTTCTCATGAGGATCAGCAGTCCCAACAGCAGCCAGATTTACCTAAATTCAGAAAGATAGGAGTGACAAACTAGAAGGCATTTTCAAAACCTGTAAACACTTCTTGCTCTAGAAATGATATATCAAACAGTATTAAACATTTTCGTAGTTTAAATGCCAAATGAATTATCAGAAAAAATCATTTGCTAGGACTTCATTAATCAGTCATTATGAGCCTCTGATTGCATTCTTATTTGTATTTGAGGGTCTATTTCAATTGTTAATGCTGGGAATGAGCATGCGAGTACTTTCTCTCAAGGATTATTTTCAGTGATTGTCAAACAAGTAAAGAAAGAACAAATTTTCTGTATTGCAGAAAAATACATCATCACCAGCTTCCAGTCAGTGTAATTAAGTTGAGAAATGCACTATTTTTATTTTTATAGAACAAAATATTTGTTTTAAAGTTTATACAGAATGAATCTCTATGTTTGAACAGCAGTAAAAAAAAAAAAAAGGTACCTTTTTGTTGGAAATAATCAAATATAGGCCTGTAGGTGAAGGGGAGCTAATGTGTCCATTTGACAGATGTTAGTTATTCGTTCTACAGAATTTATCTTTTACTCCTTTTTTTCTGTAAGCCATTAGCAATGCATTTGGAATGTACAATCAGTCTCTCTTCCTCAGGAGTGCATAAATCATGGATGGTCAGCTCTGATCCTCAAGTCTCAGCAACAAGCCTGTTTTTTAAGGATATCTGCAACAAATACGTACTGTTAATCTGTGTGCATTGTATCATTTTAGTATTTCACTTTTTTTGATCGTAACAAGGTTGGGATGTAGCATTATTGCAGACAACCCATTCTTCACTCCTTCACAAGCAGAGAAAAGGAGAGAGGTGATAATGAGAAAACAAGGCATGGGCTGGCAGCTGTGATATATCTTTATCAGTGTAGAATGGAAAAACTGGGCAGACTGGATGGGCTAATTGGCCACAATCTGCTATGTTACCATGCCATTATTTTTTAAATTAATGAAAACTGCTTTCCTGCAATTCCTTTGTACTCCTTAGATTAGCCATGTAGGTCAGAAAGTGAACAGATTATCTTCCTTCCATTCATAGGATCCAATTGATCTATAATCAATTCATTCCTAGAGATTTGGGCTTCAACTAGGTAACTAGTAGGGTTGTGCAGGGATTTTTATTGTTTGTTTTTCATTTTGCTGGTGTTTGTTTTGCTTAATTTTTTTCATTTCCTTTAATTTTTTTTAGTGTAAGGTATTTTCCATTGGTCAACATCATTTGGATTATAGCACTTGTAGGGTAGAAGTGATTAAAGATCATTCCTGCTCCATTTAGATCTCAGAATTATTAAACTTAAGGAGGGGGGAGTAAGGAGATGGAAGAAAGAGGAATGTATGGGAAGCCTGGGGTGCTTTGTATACATTTAAATCACAGGTTTAATCAGAGTGTGTGGCAGGTTTTAATGAAATAAACATTTTTTTTTTTTGCTTTTTCTTTTTATTTCATTTTCAAAATGAAATAAAATTAAATAGGAAATATAATTTTCCATGAAGGCACATTCATATTGAATATCAGCCAAACATTGGGTTTTCCGAAATACTTACTATCACAAAAGGGGATATTGAGCTGCTACATGGTTTGGTTTGAAACAATCCAAAAATTACCTGGAAGCACATTAAAAAAATATATTCAAGGCACATAGGAGGTGGAGCCTGCCTATAATTCCCATTATTGGGCTCTTCTCCATCTCTGCTCCTGCTCCCAAATGGTTATGCATCTGCCTAGATTATGATACTTAGCTTTTATTGACCTTGCCAATGTCTCTACTCCCAATATATTTACTCAAGCTCTGAGTAGGAGTAAATGTAACTGGTCTTCGATTTTTTGGCATTGCTCCCATTTTTTCCTGTAGGAGAAAAATGTTTTTCTTTTCTTTTTCTCCCATTGAAGATCATGGAGTTGAATCGTGATATTTTCTTCCTTTTACTCCATCTAATTCTATTAGCATAGAATAAGGAAAAAAAATCATGAAAGAATTAGATAAAAATTCTGTAATTTCTCTTTTAAAGATGGCTACAACACCATTGGTCTGAGAAGATGGAGAAAAGGAGGTGAAACACATCTTGTGCTCATTTCTCAAAGCATGCACAATGGCTATAAAGAGGGTGGTGCTTTCCTTTCTACTTAGTCTAACAAACAGGTCGATACAGTAAAGTGTGCTCCGTCGGAGCGCACTGTCAGCCTGCTCTGGACGCGTGTTTTCCCTTACCCCTTATTCAGTAAGGGGAGGAAAACACGCGGCCCACCCGCGGCACCTAATAGCGCCCTCAACATGCAAATGCATGTTGAGGGCCCTATTAGGTATGCGCGCGGGATCCAGTAAAATGTGCAGCCAAGCCGCACATTTTACTCTAAGAAATTAGCGCCGACCTTTGGGTCGGCGCTAATTTCTTCCGGCGCCAGGAAAGTGCACAGAAAAGTGCACAGGAAAGTGCACAGAAAAGCAGTGCACCCTCTGACTTAATATCATAGCGATATTAAGTCGGAGGTCCCCAAAAGTAAAAAAAAGTAAAAAAATAAAATAAAATAAAATTTGAATTCGGCCCGTGGCTGTCGGGCCGAAAACCGGACGCTCAATTTTGCCGGCGTCTGGTTTCCGAGCCCGTGGCTGTCAGCAGGCTCGAGAACCGACGCCGGCAAAATTGAGCGTCGGCTGTCAAACCCGCTGACAGCCGCCGCTCCAGGCCAAAAGGAGGCGCTAGGGACGCGCTAGTGTCCCTAGCGCCTCCTTTCCCTCGTTTGCACCGCGTCGCCTAATTTGCATGCTGGAGCATACTGGATAGCTCGCACCGGCGAAGGGCCGGTGCATGCGCCGGGAGAGCGGGCGTTCGTCCGCTCTCCCGCGGTTTTACAGTATCGGGCTGATAGATAGATATACATTTGAATTGCATATCAGTTGCTGTAAGAGTACATCTACTATTATGAATATTGAGGTCCATATTCAGTAAGGGGCAGATTTTCAAATGGTTACGCGCATAACATATGCGTGTAACCCCGAAAGCCTGCCCCTGCATGCGCCGAGCCTATCTTGCATAGTCTTGGTGGTGCACACAAGCCCTGGGATGTGTGTATGTCCTGGGGCTTGCAAAAAGGGGCGGGGCATGGGCGGTCCTGGGTGGGGGCGGTCCATTTGCCGCTGTGCCCAGGATCGCGGGCTGGCTGTTGGCCGTCACGCATAAGCTAAGCCTGCCAGGAGGCAGGCGCAACTTCTCTGACAAAAGTAAAGGGGGGTTTTAGGTAGGGCTGGGGGGAGGGTTAGGTAGGGGAAGGGAGGGGAAGGTGGGGGAGGTAGAGGGAATGGAGGAAGGCTGCGTGGCTCGGCGCGTGCAAGTTGCACAATTGTGCACCCCCTTGCGTGCGCCGACCCTGGATTTTATAACATGCGCGTGGCTGTGCACGCATGTTATAAAATCGGGCATAGATTTGTTTGTGCCAGGTTGTGCGAACAAATCTACGCTCGCGCGCAGGTTTTAAGATCTGCCCCTAAGTTAGTGAGTGGACATATTATATGCCTAAAGTTAGCTGGATAACTTGTCCCAGATATTCAGTGGGTAAACATCTCATTGAATATACTTGCATAAGGTTATCTGGCTACAAGAAGCAAGAAACCTATGACAGAGTCGGATGGATTGTTAGATGACCGAGGGGGTTAAAGGGGCTCTTAAGGAAGATAAGGCCATTGCAGAAAGACTATATGAATTCTTTGCTTCCTGTTTATTAATGAGGATGTTGGGGAGATACCAGTTCCGGAGATGGTTTTTAAGGGTGATGAGTCAGATGAACTAAACCAAATCACTGTAAACCTGGAAGATGTCATAGGCCAGACCAACTAAAGAGTAACAAATCACCTGTACTGGATGGTATGCATCCCAGGGTTCTGTAGGAACTAAAAAATGAAATTTCAGATCTGTTAGTTAAAATTTGTAACCTATCATTAAAATCATCCATTGTACCTGAAGACTGGAGGATAGCAAATCTAACCCCAATATTTAAAAAGGGCTCCAGGGGTGATCTGGGAAACTATAGACCAGTGAGCCTGACTTCAGTGCCAGGAAAAATAGTGGAAACCATTCTAAAGATCAAAATTATAAAGCATATAGAAAGACATGGTTAATGGAACACAGTCAACATGGATTTACCCAAGGGAAGTCTTGCCTCACAAATCTTCATTTTTTTGAAGGGGTTAATAAACATGTGGATAAAGGTGAACCGGTAGATGTAGTGTATTTAGATTTTCAGAAGGTGTTTGACAAGGTCCTTCATGAGAGGCTTCTAAGAAAACTAAAAAGTCATGGGATAGGAGGCGATGTCCTTTCATAGATTATAAACTGGTTAAAAGACAGGAAAAAGAGAGTAGGATTAAATAGTCAATTTTCTCAGTGGAAAAGGGTAAACAGTAGAGTGCCTCAGGGATCTGTACTTGGACCGCTGCTTTTCAATATATTTATAAATGATCTGGAAAGGAATATGACGAGTGAGGTTATAAAATTTGTGGATGATACAAAATTATTCAGATTAGTTAAATCACAAGCGGATTGTGATACATTACTGCAGGACCTTGCAAGACTGGAAGATTGGGCATCCAAATGGCAGAAGAAATTAAATGTGGACAAGTGCAAGGTGTTGCATATAGGGAAAAATAACCCTTGCTGTAGTTACACGATGTTAGGTTCCAAATTAGGAGCTGCCACCCAGGAAAAAGATCTAGGCATCATAGTGGATAATACTTTGAAATTGTCGGCTCAGTGTGCTGCAGCAGTCAAAAAAGCAAACAGAATGTTAGAAATTATTAGGAAGGGAATGGTTAATAAAATGGAAAATGTCATAATGCCTCTGTATTGCTCCATGGTGAGACCGCACCTTGAATACTGTGTACAATTCTGGTCGCCGCATTTCAAAAAAGATATATTTGTGATGGAGAAGGTACAGAGAAGGGCAACGAAAATGATAAAGGGGATGGAACAGCTCCCCTCTGAGGAAAGGCTGAAGAGGTTAGGGCTTTTCAGCTTCGAAAAGAGATGACTAAGGCAGGAAATGATAGAGGTCTTTAAAATCATGAGAGGTCTTGAATGAGTAGATGTGAATCAGTTATTTACTCTTTCGGATAATAGAAGGACTAGAGGGCTCTCCATGAAATTAGCAAGTAGCACATTTAAAACTAATAGGAGAAAATTATTTTACACTCAACACACAGTTAAGTTCTAGAATTTGTTGCAGAAGATGTGGTTAGTGCAGTTAGTGTAGCTGGGTTTAAAAAAGGTTTTGGATAAATTCTTTGAGGAGAAGTCCATTAACAGCTATTAATCAAGTTGACTTAGGGAATGGCCTCTGCTATTACTCACATCAGTGGTATGGGATCTACTTAGTGTTTGGGTACTTGCCAGGTTCTTGTGGCCTGGTTTAGTCTCTGTTGGAAACAGGATGCTGGGCTTGATGGACCCTTGGTCTGACCCAGTATGGCATTTTCTTATGTTCTTATGAAAACGTAACTGCCTATGTTTGAAAATAACCAATTAGGTAAGTCATCTGGCCTTGTGTAGCTGGATAACTTGTTAGTTAATTGGATATCTTTAAAGTTATCTGGTTAAGTGGCACTGTAGAGTGTAATAAAAGCTAAGATTCCCTCCCTTCCCTCCCTAAAAATGTCATATATGGCCCTGCCTAGTCATGCACCCTGATCCTGCAAACCCCACCTAAATATTGAAAAAACATTGCAAGGTCTGCAGGTTGGGCCCTCCCACCTTCTTCCTCAGTTGTGTTTGATCATCAAAATCGGGCTGCTGTGTTGCACTGGTAGTGGGCCCTTGGGCCCACTACCAGCGCAACTACCACTACGGGCTACCCATAGGGCCCCCCACCGTCGGGAGGTGGAGCAGACTAGGACACGGAGGCCGACTGGAGCTTCACCAATACCAGCCCATGTTCCCTGCAGTTTGAATCCTTGGGTGCCGGGGCTGGTTAGTCTTAGGCGGGCCTCCGTGAGATGACTCCCAGTGGATGTTGTAGGAAGTAGGGAACAGCAGAGGTATCGGAGGGACTAAAGCAGGTCCAGACGAGGCAGGGGTCCAGAGGCCCGGGCGCCAAAGGAGGGCCAAATGCAGAAGTAGGTGACGCCTAGACAGCAGAAGTCCGGAGCCTGAGAGGGCCAAGTTCAAAGAGATACCAAGAGCGTCGTCAGGAACAGGCTGGAGTCAAGGCAGGTGGCAGAGCTAGCCCAGGTGCAGTGGAGTGAGGACCAAGGATTGGAATCAGTCCGGAGTGTAGTACCAATGAAGCGAGGGTCAAAGCCAGTAATCAGTCCTGAGCGTAGTTCCAACGAAGCGAAGGTCAAAGCCAGTAATCAGTCCTGAGAGTGGTCCAAACATAGCAGGGGTCAAAGCCAATAGTCAGTCCAAGCAAGGCTAGGAAGGAACCAAGAACGGAATCAGGAACTGGGTCCAGGATCAAGGTCAGGTACAGGAACCAGGAACAAAGTCAGGAACAGGAACCAGGAATAAAGTCAGCAACTAGGACAAGCATCGAGCACACAACAAGCGTGGAGACCTGTTGCCAAGGCAAGGAATGAGTGGCGAGCCCTGCCTTAAGTAGCAGGGCCCGATGATGTCATCATCCGGGGCTGCAGGTAGGATTCCCGCCGCAGCTCCTTTAAAAGAGGAAGAGGCACACGCGCCTAGGAGGACACTGAGTGCCGGATGGCGGCGTCTCCCCATAGCACACGTGGGAAGACCAGCCGGGAACTGGAGGAGTCCGTGGAAGAACAGGGAGAGCCAGAGGAGCCTGCAGCGGGGCCGAGCGAGGCAGCGGGGCTGCGGGATCGCAAGCGGCTAGCCACCGCCGCCAGGGAGGACGGGCCGGGTCTGGGAGCCAGGCACTGGAGGTGAGTAGGCCTGGTTGTGGGCCTGCTGTGGCGGGGACACGCAACATGCTGAATGGACCCCTACTCACCCACCTGCAATTGCTATATCCCAGGCTGCTTTCCACCCCCCAACCCTAAAAATCCCAGCCAGGAGTGAAGTATGCATTTACCTGCTTCCGGCACTTCTAGTACTGTTCTGTCAGAAGCAGCACTGGAAGCGTAAGCTTCACAGATGCTCAGTGCTGAAAACAGAAAATGTGAGTAGCTTAAGGAGGGAAGCGGTGGAGAAATAGAACACCTGTTTTCTATTGCCTGAGATTCAGGCCCTGGCCAAACAGCCACTCTATCTGCCGCTGATGGGACAGGGCCTCCAAATTGAGTGTATGTCTCGGAATATGTTCTGGGAGAGATTGTGGGAATATTTAATGGTTTTCTCTAATTTGTAAAAATATTACTTTAATTATGGATATAACTATGGGTAATTGGTGTCACTGGTGTGCCGGCGTATTTCCCATAGCAACTGCTGAACGTCAGGCCCGGGTCAAGGAAGGCTGCTACTGTGATGCGGCCTGAAGAACTTTCAGCCAAAAGATAGTCGGAAAGTGGGAAGATAAGGATGGGGATGGAAGAGGGACCCTAGAGGGAACCTTTTTTTTTTTTTAATAAATTGCTTGACCTTGGAGCAGGCAGATGGTGGTGCTGGTGGTGAGGGGCCTAGAGGCAAAGGAGACTGGCAGCTTGGCATTTAACTGGCTATATTTGTTTATCCCACTGACTAGCATAGATGGTTTATCCAACTAACTTTTACTGGATAGGTTGGCTGGTTTCCTCATTGTTTTTTTTGTCAATATACTAATTGGGTTTTTCAAAAAATTACACAACAACATAATACAAATAGACATCCAATGGCCCAATTCAATATTGGCCTGTTAATGTTTTGAAAGAATAATTTGATGTGGATTTTGAAGGGGGGGGGGGGCACCTTGATTGCCAGAGATCACTATTGAATTAGTGGGGAACAAGGTTCACAAAGGGGAGTACCGGTATATAGCTTCCCTATTCCAGCACAAGAAAAGAATGTACATCTTTTCTGCTTCTAGCCGGGGTTCGCTACGCCATCTGCTTGATACATTGCTGAACCCTGAATTGAGAGAGAAAGGCACTCGGCCTACACAGGTGCCAAACCCTCTCAACATTTTATGTGCTGCATCTGGAGGGTTTCACTCAAAAAACTGTTATGCTCTAGGACTAGGTGACTGCCTAGTTTGACTAAATGTTTGCACTTGCTTTGGAGAAGCAGTTTCTGCAGGTATATCATTTCAGTGAGTTGGCATAGTAACCCAATAGTTTAGCTAAGAGTTCTCTGGAAGGAGTGTAGTAGGTAAGAGCTTTAAAGTAGTTGATTAGATATTTAGAAATAGCCTGTTGGGACAGTATTTTGACCTTTTCAGGAACTTCTCTATAGAAGATGCCCCCTGGTATGCCATATAGCAGTGGTTGCCAGCCCTGTCCTGGGGACCCCCCAGCCAGTCAGGTTTTCAGGATATCCCCAATGAATATGCATGAGAGAAAATGTGCATGCACTGCCTCATAACATGCAAATTTTCTCTCATGCATATTCATTGTGGGTGTCCTGAAAACCCAACTGGTTGGGGGGTCTCCAGGACAGGGTTGGGAACCACTGCCATATAGGGATAGATAGGGCACTTTTTCAACTTGCTTCTGAATTTTCAATGCTATTTTCACCTGCTATCAGCATATCTGAGTATTCAGACATTGTAAAGTGAAATTGTGCTAATTAGAATTCATATAAATATATATTTAACTATATGAGTATAGCATGTTACATCTTTATGACCAATACAGCATCCCATCAAATACAATTATATTAGACAAGGGGTTTATAGATGTATTTGCTTGTTAAGATTATTGCTGTATGTGATACTTTGCACTTTATAAAGCCACCGATAGTAAGGTTTGCCTGATAATAAGGTTTTCTTCCCCCCTTCCCCTTGTATGTGAGTGTAAGGGGTTTTGTCTATTGAATCCAATGGATATACATGGGAACTCTCCAGCTTTAGCCTGGAGTCTCTGGAAATTTAGCCAAATTGCCAGGTCTCCGGGCAGGACCATAAAATCTTCGGGTAGCACTATTTCTTACTTTGCCACACCATTTCTTCTCGCTGCTCTTGGTTAACATCTGACCCATGTCATGGTGAAGCAGGGCGTGCTAGAGAGAGAGAGAGAGAGAGACAGAGAGCGCACTGTAAGAGGGGCACTTTCAATTCGGGGGGGGGTTACATTGGTCTGCCTAGGGCACTACAGACCCTTGCACCAGCCCTGTGCACAAGGATTGCAGGGGCCTGTGGTAAAGAATGCCTGTTGTTTTGTTGTTATCCCCCCCTGCTCCCCCTGCTAATCTTGAGAAATCTCAGGGTAAGCAGAACTCAAAAGTTCCCAGGTATGCCAATGGAGTCATAGGGGCGGATTTTAAAAGCCCTGCTCGCGTGCCGGCAGGCCTATTTTTCATAGGCCTGCCGGCGCGCGCAGAGCCCCGGGACTCGAATAAGTCCTGGGGTTTTTTGTCGGGGGCGTGTCGGGGCGTGTCGGGGCGGGGCCGATCGAAGCGGCATTTTGGGGGCGGGATGCGGAGTTTCGGGGCGGGCCCGGGGGCGTGGTTTCGGCCCGGGGCGGTCCGGGGGCGTGGCCGCGCCCTCCAGAACCGCCCCCAGGTTGCATCTCGGCGCGTTAGCGGCCCGCTGGCGCGCGGGGATTTACTTCTCCCTCCGGGAGGCGTAAATCCCCGGACAAAGGTGGGGGGGGGGTTTAGATAGGGCTGGGGGGGTGGGTTAGATAGAGGAAGGGAGGGGAAGGTGAGGGGAGGGCGAAAGCGAGTTCCCTCCGAGGCCGCTCCGATTTCGGAGCGGCCTCGGAGGGAACGGAGGCAGGCTGCGCGGCTCGGCGCGCACCGGCTGCACAAAATCGGCAGCCTTGCGCGCGCCGATCCTGGATTTTAGCAGATACGCGCGGCTACGCGCGTATCTGCTAAAATCCAGTGTACTTTTGTTTGCGACTGGTGCACCAACAAAAGTACGCGAACGCGCATTTTTTGTAAATCTACCCCATAGTGAATAAGTGTTTCAGAGAATGAAGAAATGTGGTGATAGAAGTGTAGGCTGGCATTTTTTTGGTGTTTTGCTCTTATCTCATGCTGACCTCATAGCATGAGCATGCTCAGTGCAATTTCCCTGCCCATTGTGTAAGGGACTAATATTACTCAGCAACTTTTCATATCTGAAGAGGGATAATTAGGCTCATGCATAGGGAAATGAGGCAGCTAATGCATTCCATAACTGAAGAGCAGAACAGGCCTGAAAGGTTTCATTGTATGCTTATCATCTCCCAATTTTCTGCACTTTGGCTTCCCATGCACCTCTGTTCCAACTTTGAATTTTTTTCACCAGCCTTCCCAAATACTTGTTTGCTTCAGCCTCCTTTCCATTCTCAAAGTGAGTGAACTGACCACCCCGTGATTTCACAAATGACATCTCACAAACTCCACAAATCTATTGGATCCCATTCATGTAAACATTTGTGAACATGGCTGCACCCAAGTAACCAGGGGAGTGAGTTATACAATTACAAAACTTGCAATTTCACAGTATTTATTTTAATACATAAAGAATATTATTATTTTCTACACGTACTTTTTTAAAAATATTGCACAGTATACAAGGTGTGCAGCTTTCTTTAAACAAGTTAGGTTTGTTTATTTGTGCTTTTTTAATGAAAAACAGCTGTACCTCTGACCTTTGGTCATTCCAAATGTAAAAGGACAAATGCACCTGTAGAGTATACTATATTGTTAATAGATTCACAGAAAGTGGGTAATTTTAAAATTGTCAGCACCTGGCACTTTTTACCTGTGAACTTTCCACTAATTATTCCAGAAAATCTACTTGCAAACATTTGTATCTGCTGATTTGTGTAAATAGTTTTTCCAAGAAAAATTCAAAAGTATGCATGTAAACACAAAGCCCGAGCCAACTCCACCCGCCAGGAATGCTCCCTATGCTGCAGGTAAAAGGATACATATACTCTTTCCCGTCGATAGCAGGGCTGAATTAGCCATGCTGTCATGGGATCTGTCAATCAGGCCCGGGAGGCGGAGCTTGTCAAAGCAGAGAACAGAGCTTTGCTCTCTGCGGCTGTGCGTGTGTTCCTGCGCAGGAAAGTAACGGTATCTCCTCAGTCTGTTTTTTCCGTGAGCGGGATCGCACGCGGAGCTGTTATTCTCCTCAGTTTAAAAACAGAAATAAAATGTCAAAACCGAGGTTTAAACCCTGTCTCTGTGGAAAACGGATGTCGGTCACGGACGGACATGACCGATGTTATCAATGTCTTGGACCACATCACCATACAGAGAATTGTGAGTTTTGCTCGAAAATGTCACCAAGAGCATTAAAACAAAGGGCCTATAGGCTTCAGGAACTTTTTACCTCTCGCGATCCGCCTGGCCCGTTCACTTCATCGGCTCCATCGAAAAAGAAATCTTTGCCGTCTGATCCTAAGTCCTCCACTATAGGAGGTAAAAGGAAAGCAAAAAATCAAAGGCCAGTGGGTTCTTATAAATCCCCAGTGCCTATAGAGCCGCAATGTACCTCATCGGAGGAGGAACCCTCGGCGCCGAAGACTTCTGCGCCTATGGCGCCAAATGCGCATATACCGGCGCCAAAGACAGAGTCTGCGCACAACTTAGCGATTCCGGCACGCATGGCGCAGAAGAGACCACAGCGCCGACCAGTTATGCGCACGGCGCCGGAAACACCTATGCGCATGGCGCCGGAAACACTTATGCGCATGGCGCCGGAAACACCTGCGCACACGGTGCCGGAAACACCTGCGCGCACGGTGCCGACTGTAAAGAAACTTATGCGCACGGCGCCGAAAAACCCTGTGCGCTTGGGATCAAAGAAATATGCGCATAAAACTACAACCGCCCACAATTCTACTTCCGCGCACAGACATTCAAGTGCGCATGAGTCTACAGTCGCGCATACGCGCATACCTGCGCATACCTCTACATCTGCGCGTAAATACATATCCGCGCATAAATCTAAATCAGCGCATACATCAAGATCTGCGCGTAGAAACCAAAATTACTCGCCTCAAAAATTAAAGAGAGAGTTGAAGCGAAGACGATACCCTTCACACAGCTCTTCTTCCGAGGCTGAAGTCACAGATACTGAGTCTTCATCTGAGGACTATCATAAGTACTCACATCACTCCCATTCTAAAAGATTAAAAAAGAGGAGTGCGACATGGGAGATGAGTCCTTCGACTTCTAAATCATCTCATAAAGTTCCGTCTACTACCGGCTCATTAAGAAAACTGGTACAAATTCTTTCCTCTACCACTTCTTCAGATTCGGAAGATTTAAGAAATACTCCAGTCAACAAGACATGGAGAGATAGGGAAGTTCCTACAACTTCACCTCCAACAATTATCCCACAACAACAAGACAATCGTATGATAATGCCCTCTCATACAAGAGAAGCATTTTTTCAATTGTCGCAGTCTCTAGCAGGATTTTACGAGATGCTTCAATCATCATTTAAAATGACTAATACTTCTGAGGACAATGCTATAAAACATAAAGCACAGTCTAATGAAGAGCAGTCGGCAGAACCACCGACATCTCCCAGGACAAACCAACCAACCTCGCCTACTCACATACAGGATACATATTTTGATTCTCCTTCAATACAAACATCCCCATCATCATTGGTGGGATGTCTGTCAGATACACAGGACCAACTACAGGAGCCATATTCTCCTCCTGAAGACCTTACATACCAAAAATTCATAGAAAAAATGGGTACAATTCTACACCTAGAGGTCCAAAAAGAAACAGACCCTAGAGCGGAAATTCTTGGACTTCTAAAGATATTTGATACTCAGGTAGAACCAACATCTCTTCCACCACAAGAAATCCTGCACTCCATCTTACAAAAATCCTGGGAAACACCTTATACAACTGCAGCTGTTTCCAAGAAAGCAGACATGAAATTTAGTATGAAGAAAGCATCACTATACACTCTACCACAATTGCCTCAAGCATCAATCGTAGTAGAGTCGGCGATGCAAAGGTTCAGGAAAACAAAGTTGTACACTACTTTCCCATCAGGGAAGACAACAAATATTTGGATGAATTTGGTAGGAAAATATACCATAACTCGATGTTAACTGCAAGAATTATGCAACATCAGTTCTACATGGTACAATATCTGTATGAGTGTATGCAAGCTATGAAAGGCATACATTCCTCAGTAGTGGAACAGATACCTCAGCCTCTTCATGACATGGAAGAATGTTCTCGACATCTATTGAGATCAATCTATGAGGCACATCCAGAGCATCTGCAGCAGCTATTGCAGCCCGCAGACTAGCATGGTTACGTTCAAGTTCCATAAGAGATGACTTGCATGTGAAACTAAAAAACCTCCCATGCACAGGAGATAACTTGTTTGGAGAAAAGTTCCAGGACGCAGTAAGTAAATTAAAAGAGGAAGCTCTAGCAGTACAATCTCTAACATCGAATCCTATTTACTCGACTGCACGTCGTTATATAGGATCCACTCGTAGGCAAACATATGCCAGAAGACCCTATAGATCTTATCAATCTTTTCGTACCCAGCCATACCCTTCCTACCAGCATCCTGCTCCACAAACCAATACCTCAAATCAACGAAGAGGTAAACCACGTAACCAGAGACAACAGGCACAACAGCCTACTACTGCAGTAAAACCAACGTCATCTTTTTAGTTACTCAGCCGCCACCACAACATCAAGCTCCTCCAGGCAGAATTCGTGCTTGCCTGAAAGTTTGGGAAAGAATAACATCAGATCAATGGGTTCTGGAGATAGTACGTCAAGGCTACCAACTCCAGTTTGTAACAAAACCCATCTTGCCTCATCTTTCCACACTCAAGATCTACAATTCCCATCCACAACTGGGTGAGGAAATTGCTTTACTTCGCAAGCAGCAAGCAATTCGACAAATCCACCCACACCCCAAATTAGCAGCATTTTATTCCCCGTACTTCCTCATACCCAAGAAGTCTGGAGGCCTTCGCCCCATACTAGACCTAAGGGAGTTGAACAAATTTCTCAACAAGGAGAAATTCAAAATGGTATCGTTGAAGTCAATTCTTCCTCTCATTCAAACCAACGATTGGATGTGCTCCATCGATCTGAAGGATGCTTACACGCACATTCCAATCCATCCATCCTCGTGGCGTTACCTATGCTTTCGCTACAGACATCAACACTACCAATACAAAGTTCTTCCCTTTGGACTATCGGCTGCACCCAGACTTTTCACCAAATGCATGATAGTGGTGGTGGCTCATCTCAGGAAACAAGGTATAACCATCTTTCCATATCTGGATGACTGGCTCATAATAGCCTCAACTCCGAACATCTTACAGGATCACCTCAATCGGGTGATACATTGCTTACAAGAACTAGGGTTGGTGATAAATTTTCAGAAATCACATCTACAACCAACACAGCAGTTACAGTTCATAGGCGCATGCCTGGACACTTCGTGCAACAGGGCATACCTCCCAGACGACAGAATATCACATTTCCGTCAACTTCTGCACACCTTGAAACATACTCAGAGGCCATCAGCAAGACAAGTCCTGGTAATTCTGGGCCACATGGCAGCGGCAAATTTCATGGTGCCCAACACCAGACTACACATGAGACACCTACAATGGGGTCTAAAACGACAATGGAAACAGCATTCACAACCATTGACGCAAAAGGTATTGCTGACCGCAGAAATGAAAAAAGATATAGCATGGTGGCTCCTAGACTCCACCTTATCCAAGGGATAATTGTTCAGCCCCCCTCCTCACAATGCAGTCCTAACCACAGATGCGTCTCGCAAGGGATGGGGGGCTCACCTCAAGATTTACGAAACCCAAGGATTATGGACACTCTCGGAACAAAATCTACAAATAAATCTACTGGAACTCAGAGCGATTCGCAACGCATTACGAGTCTTCCAAGACCACCTGAAAGGACGCAGGGTCATGATCTATACAGACAACCAGGTAGCGATGTTTTATATCAACAAACAAGGAGGATCCGGTTCATGGTCCCTCTGCAAAGAGACCCTGACAATCTTCGAACATGCTCACAAAAATTGCATACATCTACAAGCAACTTACCTACCAGGAGTTGCAAACACCAGAGCGGACAGACTAAGCCGCATCTTTCATCCCCACGAGTGGACACTCAATACAGAAGTAGTCCAGGACATATTTCTGCAGTGGGGGACACCTTCCATAGATCTCTTTGCAACAGAGATCAATACTCAAGTTCCCAAATTCTGCTCGATAAGACCAAGCCAATTCAGGATCGCCCAAGATGCCTTCCTCATTCCGTGGACGACAGGCCTCCTCTATGCCTTTCCTCCCATACCTCTCATAACAAGAACAATTCAGAAGTGCATAGCGGACAAAGCTCAACTGATACTCATAGCCCCGGCATGGCCGAGGCAACCATGGTACAGTTTCCTACTTCAACTATCCATCAAGGATCCAATTCTATTACTGAATCGTCAAGATCTTCTCAGCCAAGATCAAGGAACACTACTACACCCGCTACATTCATCTCTACACTTGACAGCTTGGAGATTGAAAGGCTCCTTCTAACAGAACAAGGAGTTTCCACTTCAGCACAATTCATTTTGTTACAATCAAGGAAACTCTCAACCAGGAGAAATTATAGCTATAAATGGAAACGCTACTCTGCCTGGTGCACTTCCAAAGGTGTACCACCATTGGACTGTTCCCCAGAAATGCTCATTGATTATCTTCATACACTTTATGTAGCTGGTCTAGCAACATCATCCATCAGAATTCACCTCAGCTCCATAGGCGCCTATCATAGACCAATCAATGACATTCCTATATCCAATCACCCATTACTGACTCGTTTCATAAAGGGTTTAACACACATTCGTCCTCCGGTATCCAAACCTCCAGTTCCATGGAACCTCAACATAGTTCTAGAACAGCTCATGCTTTCTCCATTTGAACCTATGGACTCAGCACACATTAAATACCTCACCTGGAAGGTAGTATTCCTGGTTGCAGTAACATCAGCATGAAGAGATAGTGAGTTACTGAGGAGATACCGTTACTTTCCTGCGCGGGAACACACGCGCAGCCGCAGAGAGCAAAGCTCTGTTCTCTGCTTTGACAAGCTCCGCCTCCTGGGCCTGATTGACAGATCCCATGACAGCATGGCTAATTCATCCTGCTATCTACGGAAACATCGTTTACGGTAAGCAAACTCGCTTTTATACACCCTCAGGGTGGACTATTTACCATGTTTTACCCATGAAAATGGCTTTGAAAAACACCCTCAAAGTGTATTTTATAGATATCATCCTTTTTGGCAAAAATTGAAGGTTTAAGGGTAGTGATATACTAATTTTAAGACTTTGCCAAATTAATGGTATTGTGCATTTAATAACAGATGACCTAGCCTGATCTTTGGCAGCTGTTAGAGTCAATCAACCATGCCCAGTCCTGGATTTATCAATAGGCACCCATTATGTGGCAGATATTTAAGGGCAGCAGACTGGCTAATATTTGCTACCTTTCAGCTCTGCTGAATCTCATTCAGCAGAGAACAACCCAATTCTACCCTGTAACAGACTCTTACAGAAGTTTGGGGTGGGGGAGGGGTGTGAGAGTGTCAAAAGTGACTCAGCAGCAGAATCTTAAATCTGCCCCTGACTATGCCCGCTTTCTATTATAACCTTTGTGTTCCCAAAATTAAATCTGAAACTTCTACACAGGAAGCATATAGTTTGCAGAACTTTGCTTAGTATTTCAAGCAAAAGGGATCCACTGGTACATAAATTAAAAATAAATAGCCTAGATATACAGTATATCCTAGATGAGTTGAAAAGAAAGTTTGGAATACCTTTTTCTGCCTATCTTGAAAGCTCTGAAGAAACCAGCTATACCAAGCTGGGCAAAAAAGCTCTGGCAAAATTGTAGGCCTCTCAGCAATTGGATTAATGCCATAACTTTGGCATATGGTTGAATATCTGTGTGAAAATAAAACATAACATATGTGCTAGAAAATGAAGAAATTGTGAGTTATTAATCCTAGGGCTGCAGTTCCTGCATGGCCTATGCATTTACTGCCCTGCTCCTTGCCCATAAAGTATGCACCAGGGGAAATTTATACATTTATTGCATTTGATGTATATTCTGGTTTTCAGGTACTTCTAAGCAGATTACATTCAGTTACTATAGGTATTTCCTTATCCCCAGAGGACTGTCAATCTTAAATGACTCAGATGCCTATTAAAGGTTGTTTAGTTTCCCTATCTGTGACTTTATGCCATCCTTTATAGTAAGATATAAAACCTGGAATTCTACTTTGCCATCTAATCTTCAACTCTTAGAAGGAGATGACTGATTGGTGAGATGGAAATAATAAGTTTGAATTAAAAAAAACAAAGAAATTGCGCGCGGGCATCCATGTGTGTGCGCTACCCGGCTTGCACACATGAATGCCCATTTTTATAACATGCGCACATGTTATAAAATCGGGGGTTGGCACGCACAAGGAGGTGCACAATTGTGCACCCTGCACGCACCGACACCAGCGGCCTTCACCCGTTCCCTCCCAGGCCGCTCCAATTTTAGAGCAGCCTGGGAGGGAACTTCCTAACCTAACCTCCCTTCCCATAACCCTCCCACTCCCTAGCCCTATCCTAACCCCCCCTAACCTTTATTTTACCTCTTGCACCTGCCTCCGGAAAATGGTCGCTGTGCCAGAAGCCTCTGGCATTGCTCCGCCCCTTCCCTGCCCCTTTTTTGAAGGCCCGAGACTTAGGCGCATTCAGGGCTTTACGCGCGTCGCCGGGCCTTTAAAATCTGGCCCATTATGTTTAGAGTATGAGTAGTTCTAGTTTTTAGGTATCCGTTTTTAGGCCATTACAATATAATATGTCTCATTACTGTTACGCCTGCCGACCGCGGAGCCCCGGTCGGCAGGCTGCCGCGGTCGGCAGCTGCTGCAGCAGGCCCGGGCTCCCTGGCAGCTTTGGGGAGCTGCTACTTACACAAGCCGACCCTTCCTGGGGCCGCCAAAATCTCTCCTCCCTCTCCGGCGCGTGCCTCCTCCCAGGCCTTAAAGGGCCGTTGGTGGGAAATTGCTGCCAGCCCTTCCCGATGACATCACCAGCTCCAGCCTATTTAAGGCTGCATCGGGCTCCCACAGGCAGCTTGGCAACAGGTCTCCTCGCTGTCTTCTTCCAGCATACTCGAGTTGCTGTTCCTGTGTTCCAGTTCCTGTTCCTGCGTTCCAGTTCCTGTTCCTGTGATCCAGTCCTGTTCCTCTCCCCTCGGAAGGACCTTGGCTCTTGACTAGGTTTGCTTCTTGATCACGTCTTCTGACGTCTGCCTCTGACCTTTGGACCGGACCTGACCATGTCTTCTACCGCCTGCCTCGGACCATCGATCCCTAGTGGCTGTCCGCCTCGCCTGCCTTACGAGAACATCCACGCAGAGGCCCATCTAAGAACAGCCGGCCCAGGTACCCAAGGGCTCAACCTGTGGGGAATGTGGGCTGGTATTGGCGAAGCTCCTGCTGGCCTCTGCTTCCCGTCCGGCCTCGCCTCCTGATGGTTGGGACCTGCGGGAGTCTCCCTCACAGGTAGCGCCAACGCCACCTCAGTCCAAGGGTCCATGAGCGCATCAAATTGCCAAGCCCATGGACCCGGTGGAGGCATCCACCTTGCAGGCCATTCTGGGCCTGGCCCAGAAGATCCTCAAATAGCAGAAGATCTTAGAAGCTCTCACAGCCTCAGTGGAACGTCTTGGTGCCCGTCTGGATTCCACGTCTTGGCAGGTCTATTGGACCCTCCTGCTCCAGGCTACGTGGTGCCCACACTGACTACCCACCCCATCATACCGCTTCCTGCTCCTCCACATTTTTCCGGGGATTCCCAACTCTGTCGAGGCTTTCTCACTCAATGCAATATGCATTTCTGCCTCCAGTCCGAGCTCTTCCCTGATGATGCAACGAAGACTACCCACATCCTCTCGCTTTTGGATGGCAAGGCCTTGGCTTGGGCCTCTCCTTTGTGGGAGAACTTGGATCCCATCCTGAGGGACCTGCAAAGTTTCTTGGCCCTTTTCCACACGGTCTTCGACGATCCTGGTTGACAGACAGCCTCTGGGTTGACTCACCTCCACCTATGCCAGGGCTCCCGTTCCTTCACGGACTACATTATTGAAATCCGGACCCTGGCCTCGGAAATCCAATGGGGCGAGGACTGCCTGCGTTCAATCTTCTTAGATGGTTTGGCTGCCAGGATAAAAGATGAGCTGGTGGCTCGTGAACTACCGTCCTCCCTAGATGCCCTCATAGACCTAGCCAGCCACATAGACTGCCGACTCTAAGAGTGGAACCGTGACTTGCTCTGAAGCATAGCCCCGCTCCGAGCGGAGTCACAGAAAAGGAACTCATGCAATTGGGCTGTGGTAGGCTAACTCCAGAGGAATGCCTCCGATGTCGCTGGTCCGGGTTCTGCCTTTATTGTGGAGAAGCTGGGCACGTAATAGCCCATTGTTTGGTATGTCTGGTAAACTCTCAGGCCTAGGTTTTGATGGGGGACTGTCCCTAGGCCTGATCTTACCAGCTCTCCCACTAACCTTTCCTGTGACACTCTCGGTGGACAACCATGATTTCCACACCCTTTCTCTAGTGGACTCCGGGGCAGGAAGCAATTTCATCTTGAAGCCGCTGGGTGAACACCTTCAGATTCCGGTGTCGCTTTTGCTCTCGTCCATCCATGGCAAACCCCTACCTGGCAGGATTACTCACCACCATTCTGGTGAAACTCTGCACGGGCTCCCTCCACGTGGAGCATTTGGCATTCCACGTCATCAACAAAGCCATTCACCCCGTGGTCCTTGGCCTGCCATGGCTCCAGCAGCACTCTCCCCAATTTGATTGGGCTTCTCTGCAGCTGTCCCAGTGGGGCCCGTCCTGCCGTACCTCCTGTCTGGGAAGGTCACTGGCCAGTACTGCCTCATGACCTCGCTTCTCGATTCTGGTCTTCCGCCCCAGTATGCGTCCTTTGCGGATGTCTTCTCAAAAAAGGGAGCGGGCACACTGCCAACTCACCGCCAGTATGATTGTGCTATCAACCTCATGCCCAACACTGAGCCTCCACGGGGTAGGGTTTCACCCTATCTCTTACCGAGACCCGGGCAATATTAGAGTATATACAAGAAATCCTGGCCAAAGGCTTCATATGGCGATCCACCTCCTCTACGGGGGCAGGCTTCTTCTTTGTGGCTAAGAAGGACAGGATGCTTCGCCCATGCATTGATTACTGGGGACTGAATGCCATCACCAAAAAGGACCATTATCCTTTGCCGCTTATTGTGGAACTTTGGACCACTTGCAAGAAGCTAGAGTGTTCTCTAAGCTAGACCTCCGAGGGGCCTATAACTTGATCCGTGTCCGGGAAGGTGACAAGTGGAAGATGGCCTTCAACATCAGAGACGGCCATTACGAGTACTTGGTAATGCCGTTTGGACTCTGTAATGTGCCTGCCATTTTCCAAAATATGATGAACAAAGTTTTCCAAGATATGCTGTACAAGTGTGTGGTCATATACCTAGAAAACATTCTGGTATTTTCCAAAGACCTAAACACCCATCACCAAGATGTCTCCCGTGTCCTTCAATGCCTCCGGGATAACCAGTTGTTTGCCAAACTAGAGAAGTGTTCCTTCGAGAGGGAGAGCCTGCCATTCCTGGGCTACATAGTTTCCAGTTGAGGTTTCAAATGGATCCAGAAAACTCAGGAGTATTCAAGATTGGCCACAACTGACTGGCCTGCGGGCCTTGCAAAGATTCTTTGGCTTTGCCAATTATTATCGTATCTTCATTCACAACTATGCGAAGCTGGTGGCCCCACTCATGGCCCTGACATGAAAAGGGGCGAATCCTAAGCAGTGGCCTCCCAAGGCGGTAACCACCTTTCAGAACCTAAAGACAGCCTTCCTTCGGGAGCCGTATTTCCAGCACCCCAACCCACAACGCCCTTTCATTGTGGAGGTCGATGCCTCCTCCGAAGGGGTAGGGGCCATCTTAAGCCAGCACTCTTCCACAGACACTCTCCACCCATGCTCCTTTTTTTCTAAAAAATCTTCCTCAGCGGAGTGGAATTATGGGATGGGCGACAAAGAACTCTTGGCAATTAAACTCGCCTTCAAGGAATGGTGTCAGTGGCTAGAGGGAGCCCAACACCGGATCACTGTCTACATGGATCATAAAAACCTGGAATACCTACCCCAGGCCTGGCGTCTGAACCCCCATCAAGCTAATAGGCCCTCTTCTTTGCCCGCTTCGACTTTGAGCTTCGATTTCAACCCACAGCCAAGAACCTCTGAGCAGATGCCCTCTCCCAGTCCTTTATTTCTGAAGATACCATCAAACCACCCCGGCATATTATAGATCCCGCACGAGTACTGCTCTCCACCACCATGACCATTCCATCTGTGAAAACGGTCATTCCACAGAAATTCCGTAACAAGGAATTATTCTGGTCCCACGATTCCCACATCACTGGCCACCCCGGTTGAGCTCGAACCCTCGCCTCCCTCCAACAATTCTCTTGATGGCCCAGTATGTGAAGAGATGTCTTGGCCTACATGGTCTCTTGTGCTGTCTGCGCTCAGCAAAAACCCGATGGGTTGACCTTGGGGGCTGTTACAGCCATTGCCAGCCCCCAAGGAACCCTGGATGCACATTTCCACAGACTTTGTCGTGGACCTCCTGCTCTCAGACGGCAATACGGTTATCTAGTGATAGTTGACCGCTTCTCCAAGATGTCACATTTCATCACCCTGCCCGGTCTTCCCTCAGCTCCTGAACTAGCTCAAATCTTCATCCAACATGTATTCCATCTCCACGGACTCCCCAAGCATATTCTATCTGATCGCGGAACCCAAGTCACAACCAAGTACTGGAGAGCCCCTTTGTAAAAGATTCGACATCATGTTGGACTTCACGACCACCTACCATCCGCAAGCGAATGGGCAAGCAGAGAAGACGAATTGCTCATTGAAGACAGACCAACTGGGCAGCACTTCTCCCCTGGGCGGAGTTCGCTCTCAACTCACATCCTTTTTCCGCCACTAGATCCTCACCTTCCAGATTGTCTATGGAAGGCAGCCAGTTCCTCCTCTGCCTCTACCACTGACCGTTCCTTCGCCCACAGCTCAGTTGATGGCCCAAGAGTTACATATCTTGTGGAATCTTAAGCAGCACATGCTGCATGAAGCAGGACGTAAAGCCAAGATGTTCACAGATGCTTACTGTAGACCGGCCCTGCGGTTCAAACCTGGCGAGAAGGGCTGGCTCAGTATGCGTTATATCCGCCTCAAGCTCCCGTCCATGCAATTGGCATCATAATACATTGGCCCCTTCTCAGTGCTCCATCAACTGGGCCTCATAACCTACCAGCTCTGCTTGCCTTCATCCTTAAGGATTCACAACTCCTTCCACACCTCGCTCCTAAAACACCTGGTTCTATCCTGGCCTTCTAGAAGGTTATCCGAACCACAACAGCTCACCTCTGAGACCGACAACACCTATCAAGTGCGCAATGTACTGGACGTAAGAAGACGAGGTCGAAGGTGGGAGTATCTTCTCGCCTGGGAAAGATTTGGCCCAGAAGAAAACACTTGGGAACCAGCCTCCAACATAATAGATAAAGACCTGATCAAACAATTTCACGCCTCCCACCCTGGGAAACCAAAACCCCCTGGAGGGGGGCCTAGAAGGGGAGTTACTGTTATGCCTGCTGACCGCGGAGCCCCGCGGTAGGCCTCGCTCACCTCCTGCTGCCCTGCAGCCATGGCAGCGGGCCTGGGCTCCCTGGCAGCTTCGGGGAGCCGCTGCCAACACAAGTCATCCCCTTCCTGCGGCCCCCGGAGTCTCTCTTCCCTCTCCGGCGGCCGGGAAACCACCGACTGCTGCTTCTCTGCGGGTCCCTCCTACACGCACATGCACGCCTCCTCTCGGGCCTTAAAGGGCTGAAGGCGGGAAATTGCTGCCACCCCTCCCCAATGCCATCACCAGCTCCAGCCTATTTAAGGCTGCATCTGGCTCCCAGCAGGCAGCTTGACAACAGGTCTCCTTGCTGTCTTCTTCCAGCATACTCGAGTTGCTGTTCCTGCATTTCAGTTCCTATTCCTGCATTCCAGTTCCTGTTCCTGCATCCCAGCTCCCATTCCTGCATTCCAGTTCCTGTTCCTCTCCCTCGGACGGACCTTGGCTCTTGACCCAGCTTGCTTCTTGACCACATCTTCAGCTGCCTGCCTCTGACCTCTGGTCCGGACCTGACCACATCTTCTACCGCCTGCCTCAGACCATCGGTCCCTAGTGGCCACCCATCTCACCTGGCTATGTCTTACGGGATCATCCATGCAGAGGCCCACCTAAGACCAGCCGTCCCCGATACCCAAGGGCTCAACCTGAGGGGAACGTGGGCTGGTAGTGGCAAAGCTCCTGCTGGGCTCTGCTTCCCATCTGGCCTCACCTCCCGACTGTGGGGACCTGCGGAGATCTCCCTCACAGGTAGCGTCTACACCACCTCGGGGCAAGGGTCCACACGCGCAACAATTACAAATGAGTCCATTAGGGCTAGTACTCCCAGCACTTCATTGCATGCATATATTAGCTATAGAAAGTGGAAGCTACAAGGGAAAATACTGGTACTGAGTAACGTTAGTAACAGCAAAGTCAATTTTACCCTTTGATGTAAGCATAGGAAGAAAACGTCTATCTGTTTTTTGTCTATATAGCATACATATTCTGCAGTTGGTTAGGTGTCTGGTGAGATTTATATAGGTATTGGCTAGAAGTGGATACATTTGTTGGCATTAATACAAAATCAATTAGAATAACAAGCAGAAATAGCATAATCTCTAAATCACTCTTGACTATCTGGCAGAGGAGGGGGATTATGATACTTGAACACAAACCTGGAGTCCTACCCCTGGTGTCACTCTTCACCTTAATCAGTCAGTTTGTTCTTCAAATGAATAGTTGCCATCTACTTCTTGTCCTAAATCAGAGGTCCAGGGTAATAGGCCTAATAGTTGGTTGCTGACAGTACCTTTAATCTGAACAACTCATGTGGCTTTCCTAGATTGTTCTCTGAACAACTCAGGTGGAGTTCCTGCAGATGGTTCAGTTGGAGAATCTTGGAGTGTGGTAGTCTTGCAATGGGTGGCATGAATCCAGGTTTGGAGGCCTTGTCACTTTAGAGCAGTGTGAGTGGTGAGCAGTACTTGTTAAAGATCTTTTTGATCTGGACCTCAAGCAGTTCTTTCGCCTAGATACCTTCAGGAGTACCAAGTCACCAGACTGGACATCCAGTGCAGATGAATTCAGTAAAGCTGTTACTGTATTTTTCTTTACTTGTTGGTGCAGCTGAGAAATGAAATGTAAGATCAGTTCATCCTGGGCAAAATTAATGTCCACGGGGAGCTTGGACCCACTACTACAAGTAGGCATAGACCCCTCCATTAACAGTTCATGATGGGCAAACCCATGCTTTCAATTAGGCATGTTTCTCATGCTCATTAGGTCCTGGGAAGCGCATCTGGCCACCAAAAAGAATCTGTACCAGAGATGTGAGTCACATTGAGGCCAATATTCAGTGCCATTTAGCCAGATAAGTAGTGACTTATCCGGCTAAGTGACAGTGACTAACTATCCAGCTCTACTCAGCAGTCAGCACTTAGCCAGATGAGGACTTATCTGGCTAAGTGGTAGGGAAGAAATAAATGGGTGATTCAGGGAGGAATTGTTTATCTGCTTAACTTAGTTAGATAAGTCTAAAATTAGCCAGAAAAGCCTTATCTGGATAACTAGCGATTTCTTCAGGTATATTCAGCAGCAATATCCCTTGCAAGTTAGGCAAATAAAATGTTCAGTTCTAAATATCAATCTCATTATATGTCATAAACTAGTCCCATGTTTGATCACATTGGTGATTCTATGCACCAGGCAAGCAAGCTAGGGCAGGAGCAATATAAAAACAAGGATTATCTATGTCTAAATATGATTAATTTGTGACATGAGTGGAGCTGTATAAATTCTTTCAGAGATTGAAGATTGCACATTTTTATGGATCTAAATCAAATACATCGAAGAAATCTAAATTAATTAGAAAATCTAAATGGATTCTTCCTGAACCTTACAATCCCTTAATAGTAGTATTTGAAACTTTAGTACTGAGGGATTTGGCGATTTTGGAATCTACTCAGCAATAGCTAAAGTTTAACTTTTCTAGAAGTAAATGTCATGCAATACATGACTTGAGTAATGACCCCATAATTATCATTAAAACAGCATATAAAGGTTGTGGCGTGGTGGGATGGGGTGGAGGGTTGTACAATATGTGGCAAAGATAACCCAGCAGTTAAATGTTAGGGACTTTTATTGTACTTTAGCTAATGATCCCACTTAAGCCTTGTAGATTGAAATTGAAGGTATTTTACAGCAGGGCATTCAGAATAAATTTATTACAACTAAAGAATAAAGGGGTAGGTATTCAAAGCTGGCCATTTAAGTAATTTAATTGGTTAGAACTTATCCGGCAAAGATACGATGTAAATTCAGCATCATAGGATAAACATTGTGGATCCCTAAAGGTTAGAGATTGAGGGTGCATGGGGAATGGTACAGAATGGCAGTTACTACCCTTAACAGGGTAGAAAATAAGTACTTCCAAGAAATGTTATCAAATTCTTTACCAGCATTGAGCGAAATAATTAGACCAGGCACTTTACACTGCCCAACTAGATATATAATGTTCACTGATCACTGCACATTAGTAGTCAAAAATCTCCCCTTCATAAAACCTGTTTGATCTGAGTGTATTACTAATCCGTGAATGCTTTCCAGTCATAGCAGCAATATCTTAGCATCAGTATTTATCAGGGATATTAGTCTGTAAGAAGCACAGCCAGAGGGTCTTTATTTTTCTTATAGTTCAAGGTAATGAAGGCATCCATCAGTGTACCTGAGAATCCTTGCATAGTGCTCATTCCATCAAATAGAGCTTTTAAATGTCTTGTAAGCTGTCTCTGAAAGGCTCTGTAAAAGTCTGTCAAAATGTCTGGTCAGCAAATGTCCTGTAAAGGTAATGCCTTCATTGCTGCTAAGATCTCTGATTCGGTAACTGGATTTCCTAAAGACCTAACAGCCTCTGCTGGTAAAGTTGAAATACCCAATCCCTCCAGATAATGCCCTATTTCTTCTTCCAGGTATCGAATACAGTTCTGAAAAATGATCCGATAATTATTTATTAATTTTATCAAAAAGATTTTAAATAATGTGTTGTTTATCCTTTATACTACAAATAGCCATGGATTGTATGGATTGTTTAGTAATTTTAGCCAAAACTAGGCCTTATTCCCCAATTCATAAAATTGTTGTCACCTGTATCTAAATATCTTATCTAGTTGTTATCTGTATCACTTTCAACTCATTCCAAACTAAAGTAAATTCTTTATATATCCTACTGTTGCCCTGAAACTTATGTTTCTGTTCTAGAGCTGCAATTCGATTAAGAAGAGTTTCCTGCTTCTGTTCCCTAATCCTCTTCTGATACCTGGCATATGTTATAATTCTCCTTCTGAGAACTGCTTTAAGTGTTTCCCATCTCAGAGCTGGGTCATAAGATTCAGAAGGATGGACAGCTTCAAAGTCTTTAATTTCTTTGTCCAGTATTTCCCCAAATGCCCTGTCTTTTAGAAAGAATAAGTTAAGTCTCCATCAGTTTCATTTTTGACTTAAAATATTACTTCCAACAGTTAAATTGATGGGGTTGCGTAATGACAAAAAACCCTCCAAAAAACAGGAAGAATATCATTATCAACTACCTGCTACATCATTTAGAACTACCCGAGAAATAATCAGTCCTGCTAAAGGAGCCATATCTTGGGGAGTAATAAATATAAACTTTGCTGTTCAGGTTACGCTCCCTCCAAAAATCTGTAAAATCAAATAGTTTCACCATATCCTGCAGCTCTGCGACAGTATGGCTTATTCCCCTAGAACCCGTTATACCAATGCTGGGATTTAGACATGAATTCCAATCACCACTCAAAATGATGGAGCCAATGTCGTATTTTGCCATTAGAACAGAGAGTTTTTTGCAAAAATCTTCATGACCCACATTGAGTTCATAAACGTTCACCCTATAGTAGTCCACTGCATCTGCAGTGGTAGAGATTTATTTGCTAATATACTGTCTCCTCTACTTTTAAAGTTGAAATAAGCTGAAAATTCCCTTCCTGCCCATGCCCTTACCAATTCATATGATCCATTTTAGTGAGATGCGTCTCTTAAACGAAGGCCGTTTGTGCACCCTGTTTAGAAAGAAATTGCAAAACTCTTGATCTCTTAATCGGTGATGAGAGTCCCCTAACATTTAGTGATATTATTTTATAGCATATTTCAGTTATGTCTTATCTTCTAACCAATATAGAATAATCCATATTAGCAAACAATGTAAAAACTGAGGCAGGGGGATGGCCCTTACTGCCACCAGAAATATGCATCCAAAAACATGTGGCCAGAGACGGTGTGCTCCTAACTTTTGTGGTTTCTCCCATCTAAACAATCCCATTACATCTCTATCCAAACCCTTCCCCAATACCCCCACATTCAACATTCCCCTCCATTCCCCTACCTCATTCCCCCCCCAAACAAGCCCTATCCCCATATAAATCCCCAAATTCAGATCCCCCCAAAACCACTCCAGTAATTTCCCCAACACCATTCCCTCTCCCAATCCATTGCAAATAACATTTGTGCTGCCCCAAGCAGAGAGTGCTTTCAGGCACAGAGCTTGTAAGTAAGAACAGAAGCAAAAAACAGAAGGAAAGATAATGAAAACACCAGAACTAAAATAAAATGAAAAGAAAAAAAACTAATGCAAGTATATAGTCTCATTCCCTGTCTGCAGAGCGGTGCATTCCCAATAAGTTAGCATACTGGCTAAGACTTTTCCTGGCACCATGCACCTCAAGGGTTTTGAGGTGTGATATACACCATCCCCAAGCATACAGTCATTTGTAATTGCATCACAAAGTAAACCAGTCAGGTCTGAAGCAAAATTATGTTCCGTGCTTATCTTGCAATGCAGTTCAGCAGCAGAGCATTCGGTATCAGCAACATTTAAATAAAAATAACAGCAACAAAAAATAATGCTGAATAAATGCTAAAAATAGCAAAACTTGATAAAAAGACGAAGAAAACTTCAGGGATTGCCAAAATATCTGGTATCGCTAGAGCTAGGGTTGCCAACTGGCTCCAGATTTTAAGGACAGATTGATTCAGTCCTGGATTTATCTCATTGCATTCTGAGAACTGTAGTTCTAATTTTCCTATTGCAGTCCCTTAGAAAAGCAAGACTACAAGTCCCTGCATGCACTGGGGTAAAACAAGGACTGGATCAGCTTGTCCTTGAAATCTGGAGCTAGTTGGCAACCCTACTTAGAGCCTCACCAGCCTTATAGCTATATGAAAGATATTTACCGTAATTTATAGTTAGTACTTGTAGGACTTCCAAACAGCAACATGGTTTTAAGAGGCTGTTTCGCCATTGCCCAAATATTTAGAGGCCTCTTCTAGAGGGTAAAAAAAGACAGGTTTTCCTTCGCAGAACAGTTTCAGCAGTGCAGGGTATAACATAGAATAAGTCATGCCTTTTTCTCTGAGCTTACACTTAACTTTGACAAAGCTTTGGTGTTTTTTGTTACTGTTTGTGAAAAGTCCTGAAAAATATAGATTCTGGAGTTTTTTCTGTGTTGCATCCATAATCACTTTCTTGCTACCAAATTTGTGCAAATGGATTATTAAAGCTCTAGATCATCTGTTCGGTCCAGAAGCCAGGGCCAACGCATGAAGATTTCTTCCTAAAATTTTGGGAGAAATGCCTTTCCTCCATAAACACCCTCTTCACGAACCTCCACCTTTCACTCATCACTACAAAAACAGAGCCGATCATCATATCCAACACACAGAACCCCAGGCTAACTCTCACAAGCGGCCCCTCACTTGACTTCTATGCAGCCGTCAGTACGTAATCTCAGTGTCATGATTGATGATCAACTAAATTTCAAAAAATACATCAACACAGTACTAAAAGAAGGTTTCTAAAAGCTTCATGTTATGAAGAAACTCAAACCTCTACTCCACTCACATGATCTCCGCACTGTCATACAAGCGACCATCTGCCCAAAAATGGATTACTGTAACTCACTACTTCTGGGCCTTCCATACAACACCATCAAACTGCTTTAAATGTTGCAGAATGCAGTAACTAGAACCCTCACTAACTCCTGTAAATCTGACCATATAACCCCTGTCCTCAAAGAACTCCATTGGCTCCCCATTCCCTTACATATCCTCTTCAAAACTCTAACCATCATCCACAAAACCCTATACAACCACAACTCCAATGGCTTGAAGAGCCCCTTCGCTTCATCCATCACACCCTCCCCACCAGATCAACCCACAAAGGTACCCTCCTCACCCCCTCCATCAAGAATGCTCATCTCACCTCCACGAGGGAACAAGCTCTTTCAGTCGCAGGTCCCACCCGCTGGAATGCACTAACCACTGATCTCCACATTGAGCCCTGCCTGTACAAATTTAGGAAAAAGCTAAAGACCTGGCTCTTTAAGCAGGCTTTCCCAGCATAGGTCTCCCAGGTCTTCCACCCAAACAATCTACATCTTATTATCATTATGTTATTTATTTATTGTATTCTATATCACTTTATATAATGTTATATAATGTTATTTCTTGCATCTATTTAATTTTTTGCACCTTTTGCGCTTTGCCTTGTTAAGCTCCTGTTATTGTTGCTCCCCCCTCCCTGTTCTCTGTATTTCCCTTAGTTCTTTGTAAACCGATATGATGTACCCACGAATGTCGGTATGTAAAAGTTGCCAAATAAATAAATAAATGAAGAGCTCGATCAATTTTAAGAGGTTGTTTTTTATCGCCAGCTCCAATGTGAATGGCAGCCATTTTTCCATAAAGTCCATTTTGTTCGAGCCTTCTGCTTATTCGGGGAGTACCACAATGCGCAGGTTATTCCATCTTCCCAGGTTTGCAATGTTCTCCTGACTTTCATCCAGCAGTTTTACCTTTCTTTCCAATTTATCAATACAGCTGCCTTAACTAGTGAAGTCATCCTCCAGATCACTCACTCGCATTTCCACTTGTTCTACTCATTCTTCCTTTCAATCTGTTCCTCTGGTGAAGACGGTTGAGACGTGGAGTCCTGGAGAAAGGAGCATTGTTGCAAATATTTGTGAATGACTTTGCGGCTCCTAAAGAAGCAGTCTGTGCGAAATATCGGCCGTTGTAGAACCACAGTCATTTTTCAGAAAGTTACATCTCTGTGAAGTTACATTTTAATTGCAAAAACAAAAAATATAAAAATTGGGATTGACACCATGAATGATTGAGTCGTCCAGATGGCCTTTAGAGTTAAAGAAGGCACATCGTCAGGCTTGCTGATGCGGTTAAAGATAGATACATAACTGATGCATTTAACATGAGAGAAGATCCAGTTGATTGGCATGTACATTGAAAAATTCTTGTGATGATTTCCTTTTATATATTATCAATCACAGAGAAAACAAGTTATGCTACCTTGTCCACAACGATCTTCAGTTTAGTGTCAATATTTGTATACAGGTATCTGAAAGGGTTTTAAATAGCTGTCGAAGTGACTCCGGCGAATCTTCCAGTGCTTCATAGGGAAGTCAGTCGTCCTCCTTCAGAGGATGAATCTTACATCAGTTTTACCTTGGGTATATCAGCAGGAGATAAGCCATCAGATTTGCAGCATCTAGCAGACTTGTCCACCCATGATTTCTTGATAGACCTTCTGTTAGTATTCTTAGAGATCACAGCCATGCTATGGAGTTAGCAAATGCCCTGAAATAACATCAGTTATATTGATGGCTAGTGGGAGCTCAGTCAGTGAGCTGCTTCCTTGACTAAAATACCCCCTTTTTAGCTGGCTAAATTATAGCTGGATAACTATTTATCCAGCTATAATTTAGCTGGATATTTGGCTGGATAGTTATCCATCTAAATTACTTTTGAATATGGACCTAGGTCCAATTATGTGTTTTTATAGGATTCTTCTGGGAAGGGTGGTGGTGGGGCCATCATGATTGTTGAGTATAATTATCAAAATCTTGTGATATGGGGGAGGTATGGTCTATGGGCCTGAAAGTTAATGGTGAGGTAGGAATCACAAGGCTGAAGGTTTGCCCAGGGTACCCAATACTTTTGCACAGGTCCTGAGAACAGAGAGAATGTGCACAGTTTATTCTAGGACTTCTAGTTTGAGAGACATGCTTTGTTGATATAGAGACAAAAGGGAGGGACAAATCATGATATAAGCAGAATGGAAAATTAATCCTAGATCCCAGAAACAGTGAGAGCCACCAGTGTTGCTGGTAGGATTTACAGATTCAGAAGTAACAAATGAATTAGGCCTGTTGATCTACACATTGCAGAGGAAATATATGAAACAGGGACAGGAAATACAACCCAGAAAGAAAAGACATTTTCTCTTCTCTCTCTCTCACACACACACATGCACACATACAACATGTCTGACTATAAATACAAATAAGGCAGCCAGAAATGTAAGGTGGTTAAAAAAAAGAGGACTAAAAGAAGCTAAAGTCTATCACGTAATCCTCCAGGTTTTTCTTTTTTTTTTTTTAAACAGACTGACTCTGGCCATACGCTAACTAGGGAAGCAGATGAATAAAAGTGAGATAAAAATCATTTAATATGGAGACTGTGACTATGGCAACTGATGATGAAGAAAAGCTGCCTGATGCATCATGTGACTCAAATCTAATGCTTTCAAAAGACAGTCCAGTAGTATCACCATTAGCACCACTATGTTCAGAAGGCAGCTTACAAAATCCAGGAAAGAATGATACAACCCTATTTGAGTCACGCTTTTTCAAAGACACAGGTTTATGGTCTAAACAGATTATCCATCAAAAAATGTTCTGTTTCATGTCCTGACTTTTGAAGAAATATGGAAGCTAACAAAGTCAATTCCAAGAGATATTGTTTGGCATAGATTTCCTGAATTTCTTTTCTTTTTAATTTGATTTAAAGAATGAACAGTTGCACTGAAAATTTTGAGGCAAAATAAAATCATGTACAGAAATACCAATAGGGAAAATTACATTGCAAAATGTGATTCTATTAAGAAATTCAAGTCCTGTTTTCTGTAGAGATATATACTTCAATTATTGGTTTACTTTTAATTTTCATGGGGTTTTTTTTTTCATTTTTGGTTAACTTTGTTTCATTATATCTATTTGAAAGGAAATAAACTAAAACTAATGAAAAATGAACAGGCCAAAATGAAAGGGAGGGGCCAGGGTCTCCCCTTCTGCTGCTGGGAAAAAAAAACAGTACTGGTGCCACAAATATTAATAAAATAAAGCCCCACTCAGACCTTTCTTACCCCATCCATGGGTCTTATGAAATCCAAAAGGAGTAGGATTACATTCTATTCAATCCGAAAATATGTGACACTACAGCAAGGATCACCAAATTTTTCAAGAATAGGCCATATAAGACATTTGAAAAATCCAGCAGGGCCGCAAAGAGTTTGTTGAGTTGGGGGGTGGGGAAAGGAGGGAGCTGAGAAGGATTTGATGGGGGGGGGGGGGTTGTGTGTGGCCCTTTTGGTGATTTGAAATGCTGGAGAAGGGGGGAAGCAGGGGCAGAGTTCCTAGAGATGTAGGCAGATGGATTGTCAGTATTCATATTTCTAGATTTCTCCAAAGCTGGAAATCCTACCACATATACATTGTTGTTATTTCATGTGTTTTTGTGGATCCTTGGGTGCTGTGGAGATGACCACTCCCACGGGGAAGAGCCCCGTAAGGAGCCACAGCACTGGGTTAAACTTGAAACACAAAACACCGGAGTGAACTCTTTATTATACAGCTTAAAGTAGCCACCAGATGGCAGTGGTGAGTTGTAGACTCAGGGACCTTGGCAGAGGGAGCCCTTCTCTCCTAGGTGACATCAGGAGGTTCAGCAGCAGGTTCAGCAGCAGGTTACCCAGCAAGGAGTTACTCGGTGTTACCTGTTATGGAAGCGATTCCACCAGATAGTTGTAGACGGTACAGACACTGAGGCAGGGAGAGCAGGCCCTCGAGAAGCGAGTACCTGTTCCCTGAATGGCACCTGAAGTAGAATAGAGGGCCCCCGAGGAGCGGGTACCCAAGTTAGTAGTAAACCCCGAAGGGCAGAGGTAAAGCTTCTTGCAGGGAGCAGGGACGCGGCAGAGTAGCGTAGACAGGAAGCAGATTCGAGCCCTTGCTAACTCGAATCTGTCAGGAAAGAGCAGGCTTAAATACCCCATAGGATTGGGGCACTTCCGGGGCTGGCCCCAGGTATCTCCCACGTTGGCCCTTTAATTAAAGGGCTGACGTCGCCGTGCGCGTCCAGGTGCCTTCAGGGGGTGTGGCCTCGGTGGCGGCAGCGTTCCCATCACGGAAGAAGGCCTCGCGATGTCTCCTGTGCCGTGGATTCACTGCGGAGACGAGTAAGTATGGTTGACCACGGTCTGAATTGCCGACCGATGTAACAGTACCCCCTCTTCAGGAACCCCCTCCGATAGGTTGTCGTCATCCATTGTCCAGTCCACCTCCACTTCTGTAATCCAGTTCTGTTCACGCTCCTCCGTCTCCAAACTGGACAATTCCGAACTTTCCAAGGAGGGAGGTCTCTTCTTTACAGAGTCCGGGATGATTATTGATGACACCGTGGAAACCCCTTGAGTACTTCCTTGTTGCAAACGAGTATGTAATTGCTGAATCTCCTGTTCCTTATAATCCAAAATGGCCAGTAGACCTTGAGTGGCTTGTTCATGAGATTTATGCAGTTCCTGGTTCTCTAAGGGGTAGATTTTATAATTCTACGCGGGCACGTACTTTATAAGATACGTGCGTAACCGTGCGTATCTTATAAAATCCGGGGTCTGTGTGCGCAAGGGGGTGCACATTTGTACAACTTGCGCTCGCCGAGCCCTGCGCGCGTTGCCCGTTCCCTCAGAGGCCGCTCCGAAATCAGAGCGGCCTCAGAGGGAACTTTCCTTCTGCCTCCCCCCACCTTCCCCTCCCTTCCCTACCTAACCGACCCCCCCAGCCCTATCTAAACCCCCCCACCTCTGTCACAAAAGTTACGCCTGCTCGAAGGAGGCGTAACTTTGCGCACGCTGGACCAGCTGCCGCGCGCCGTGTTACGGTCCGGGGGCTGGTCCGGAGGCTGCGGCCATGCCCCCGGAACGCCCCCGGGCCAAAACTATGACCGTGGCACCGCCCCGGATGACGCGCCGACTGCGTCACGCCCCTGACACGAATCCACTTTCTGCTTCAATTCGCAGCGTGCTGCAAGCTTTTTACGAATTGAAGCAGAAAGCGGATTGAACAACAGTGATACAGAACTGAGATGAGCAGAGATTAAGCGAGTCCCCTGAAGAAGATGATATTCGAAACTGGGCCTTGTTGGGTATAAGACATTTTGGTTGCATCGATTTCTCAGGATCACAGCTGCAAGTTAAGTATGGCTTACTAAGAAGCATTACAAGATACAAACATAAGTGATTTCTAGTGTGGTGGTGGACATTTTACATTTAGGTGTATCATGGACTTTTCACAACTTTTTAAAAAAAATATTCAAAAGAAACACAACAAAAAAATGGTTTTTGATGTGAGAAAGTAATAAAGGCATTTAGGGTGGAAGGTAGTGTTCATGATTAAAAATCATTAAGGGTATCTTGGATGGTACCTTGAAATAATTTTATGAAACATCACTTTTCTCCCTTTATAAATTTTTTTTGGTCTTTCAAAACCTTTTTGGGCCTTATACAAAAAATGTTTTTGCAAAACATTTTGTTTGTGAAAAGTGATGTATAACAAGAAGTGGGTAAATAGAGATCAATATTTGATTTATCAGAGTAATATAAACTATTGAAACAAAAAAAATAAAATAAACAAACAAAAAAAAAAAAAGGCAATGCGAGATATGTAGTGACATTGCCCCAATATATGGCAAAAAAGCGGAAATAGTAGGGATGTGCAGACCAAAAGTTTATGTTCATAAGTCCATAAGTCGAAAGAGGGGGTCAATTTCGGTCAATATGGACATATGGAGAATTCCATAAGTTGAGTCTATGTCCATACGTGCACCGGTTCCCTAAATAAAAATTTAAACCCCTCACCCTCCTTAATCCCCCCCCAAGACTTACCAAAACTCCCTGGTGGTCCAGCGGGGAGTCAGGACGCCATTTCTGTACTCCTTTGCGAGGAGCACGTGACGTCCGCGTCACGTCGGAGTGACGCGGACGTCACGTGATTCCCCGCGCGTTCGCTCCGGGACCCTCGTTGGACCCAAAAGGAACTTTTGGCCAGCTTGGGGGGGTCAGAAGGCCCCCCCAAGCTGGCCAAAAGTTCCTTTTGGGTCCAACGAGGGTCCCGGAGCGAACGCGTGGGGGATCACGTGACGTCCGCGTCACTCCGATGTGACGCATGTGATGTCACGCCGACATCACGTGCTCCTCGCAAAGGAGTACAGAAATGGCGTCCTGACTCCCCGCTGGACCACCAGGGAGTTTTGGTAAGTCTTGGGGGGGGGGATTAAGGAGGGTGAGGGGTTTAAATTTTTATTTAGGATCAACATTCGCGATTTCCAACGTATTCAACATAGCTATGTTGAATAAGTTGGAAATCCAATCGTTTTCGCCTCATCACTTTTTTAAGTTTTAAAAAAAAAAAAGTTGCGTTTTACATATAAGTTCAAAACAAATGCACACTCCTAGGAAATAGTTCCACACTCAATGTATCATCAAATCAGGAAAGAGAGTGTGGAGCAAATCACAGTCCTTACACATTTAGGAATAGTTCATTTCTTTATTCCAATGAGAACTCCTCTGTTTCAGCAAATATTCAAAATAGTACATTTAAATATTAGACTATGAAATGAACTATTCTTAAATGTGTAAGGACTGTGATTTGCTCCGCCCTCTCTTTCCTGATTTGTCCTGATATATGCCATTGAGAGTATTGCTATTATTATGCCTATCTACCATGCCTATTATATACTAGCATGGGAGATTTGATACCTCTATGTTGTTTGCTGTTTGGATCTCAGCCTGGTTTTCCCATTCTATTTGTTTGTTTGTTCTACTGGAGTGTTTGCCCCTAGAAAAGCCATTTGAAAAAAAGAAAAATATGTTTTTTCCTCCCACCCTACCTCTTCTGGTTCCTCATTTTGTTGTACCCCTCTACAATCCTAGCCTAGTTCTCTCACCCTATTTAATTTTTGGTTATACTGGGATGTTTTGCCCCCATAAAAAAATTTGAAAACAAACAAAAAAAAATACAAGTTCCCCCTCCCTCTCCATCCCTTTTCTGGTTCTCTACCTTACTGTTTTCTTGTACATTTCTAGGATCCCATTCTAGTTCTCCCACTCTTCTTCTTTCTTTGTTATACTGGGATATATTGTCCCCAAAAATCCTCAGTAAGAAGGAAGAAATGCAGGCACAAGAGAAAAGATGTACATTACACGTTCTGAATGTGGTAAAGGTTTCAGTAGGAAGAGAGAACTAATGCAACACCAGAAAATTAGCAAAGGGAAAGGAATATCGGGAAAGCTTTCTTAAGAAAGTCACATTGATGAGAGAGCATTTATATGTTTGGATTGTGACAAAAGTTTCAACCAAAAAGAAAATTTCACAAGAAACCCAAAATTCCACCCAGCAGCAAGATCAATTTCAAGTAGGGAATGTCATAAAATCTTATGTCACAGAAGTGATACTAATGACAGATCATTCTCTTGTATTAAATTTGTGTCAAGTGGCAACTGCTTCTCCTATGCCATTCTGCCGTGCTGCTCTACCCCTTATCTTACACTTTGGGGTCTTTCTTCTACTCAGCATTGCTGCCATACATACTTTGCACCTTGAGGATCTTGCTGTCACTCTGTCTTGCTGCGTTGCGCCAGACTCTATATCTTAGGATGCTTTGTACCTCCCTTTGTGCATTGGTGTATTGATGCTATTTTGTTTTGCTGGTTTGTCTTTTTTTAATCAGTGCCTTGAGGTTTTCCTGCAATTTCTGCTTTCTTCCCTCTTCTTAGTGCCTTAGCATGTTGATGCCACTCTTTTTACCACTTTGCCTCTCATGATGCCTTTGAAGGTTCATGCCACTGTAGTTAGTGCCCTATTTTGAAATCTTGAGGTATTCTTCCCACTCCTCTGATGGTGCCTTGGAGATCTTTGGCCACTGCTGGTATCCCTTTGTCTCTTTATGGTGCCTTGGGCTATTCTTGCCACTTTGGGTGCCACATTGGTATAGTCCTGATGTGTTGGCATGCCTTCACTCTTCTAATGAAGTCAACTCACCAGTTTTATTAGAATTGATGAGAAAACCCCAATTTGAGAGCTCAAAATAGGCTGCATTGCATCTCCCATAGACTTTAATGGTAAACAAATGAACAAATAAATGAAAAATAAATTTAGTTTGAAACACATGAACTGAATGGAGATGCCCTACAAAATGAATGAAAAAACCAAAATAAAAGTTTTTCCTCTGTACACCCCTAGATTCTATAATAACAGACTACCCACATCCAGAACTGCAATGATCTTCAGAATATTGACCTTCTGTATGTCTTTGTGGAATTATTATACATGGTAAAAGCTTTATGCCTTCTACATTGTGGATTGTTATATCACTTTCATCTTTCAGCCACAATCATGCATGCTGGTAGTTGTTGCTATTTCAATAGGGTACATGCCGGTTTGAGACAGCCATTGCAATTTTGGCTTTAGCGAGTGCACACAAATAGTGAATTGAGGAAAACACTCCATTCCGTTTCCCCATGCACATATTAAACCTTCATTTCTTTATGATAGTCCTTAATTTACATGCTAACATCTACTGATCATGGATCAGTGTGTGTGCACAGTAAGCCATTATTGCATAGCACTCTATTTTTAGTATGCACTAAATAACCTCAGCATGCATGCTAAGCTTTATTGGATATGGCCCTTAGTATTAAACAGGATTTATGAAAAGACTAGCCCTTCTCATAAATGAAATTCAGCTACTCACTGCCAAGACACTGAACAGATAATTAACAGAGAGAAAGCAAGTACAATTCTTATACACAAAGCTGAAAGAATTGGTTCCTTCTTGGACTGTAGGCTGAATCCGAGAACCTGTACAGTACTGGGGTGGGGGAGGAAGCAGAGGTAACATCCTGTTATCTGGCATCTTTGAGGACATGAGACCATTACAAAAGCAAAAAGACTAAACTTCCTGTTACAAAGGAATTTGGAACTTAGCTGGTCAAACCTGGGAGTTTAACTATCTCCCCCCAATGACCCGATAAGTTTTAGCCGGAAAAGTCGTTACCCGGTTAAAACTTATCCAGATAAAATAAAGGTGTTCCGGAAGCATGGTTTAAACTTAGCTGGGTAGCAATAAATATCAGTGCAAAGTTTAGCTGGCTAAATCTGATCATGGAATAGCCTAGTGGTTAGAGTAGTGGTTTGTGGAGGAAGAATAGCCTAGTGCAGCGGTTCTCAACCGGTGTGTCGCGGCACACCAGTGTGTCGCCAAGCACCGGCAGGTGTGTCGCGCACTTCCTGGTCTCCCGCTCTTCCCTCCCTCTACTCACCCCAGAGAGACGCGCACAGTTCTTCAACTAACACTGCTGCTGTTCCTGCCCGTGCTATCGGCACCTTCAAGCTCAGAGTGGAACGGCAGCAGTGTTTGTGGAAGCCAGCAACGGCAGCATGGCCTTTTCTTTGTCCCGCCCCTGCAGCCCGGAAGAGGAAATGATATTTACCAGGCACGCGGGAAGAAGAAAGGGCCATGCTGCCGCTGTCAAATTAATGTCCCAAGTCTCCCCCCCCCCGGTAAAAGGTAGCAATCAGCTGTTTGTCTGTGCTGCGATCATTGCGATGCAGTACAGTCAGCTGAGAATGTGGTCGTGGCAATTTCCTGCCGCGCAGCTGATTGAGAAATCCGTCGATTAGCTGCCTCGGGTCTGCGGCGTTTAACTTTTTTTTTTTTTTTTTATGGTCCCGCTGATGTCAGCAGGTTTAGGGCCTAAATCGTAAGCCACCCCCCCCCCAATGCTTTCTGCAGTTCTTCTCTCTCATTGTAGTAGCACTAGGCTCAGAGACTCATGGCCGCTGCAGCCCTTCCCCTCGGGAACACTTCCTGCCTCTCTTCAGGCTGCGATCAACTGGCTCCTGCCGATCAAAACGCAGCCTCTTCGTACTGTGGGGAGCCTGTCATTGGCTTCCCGAGGCTCTGCACATCCACAGCTTACAGCCGCTATTCTCAGCCCCTCCTTCCTGCACCCTCCGTACCACGTGAACTTCCCCTGGCTCCTGTAGCTAGAATCGCGGCCTTTCTGCTCTTGGCAAGTCACTCACCCGTGCAACCAACAATGGCCCACATAGAGAGACGGTCACTGACTCCCGCAGCCCTTGCACATCATGGCTACTCGACGGATTTCCCAAATAGCCACATGGCAGGAAATACCCGCGGCCACATTCTCAGCTGACTACTCTGTGCTGCGATGATCACAGCACAGGCAAACAGCTGAGTGCTGCTTTCTTACCGCTGCGGGGCCGGAGGAGTCACCCCTGCTGCAGTTCTCAACTTGTCACAACTGCTTTAATAGCAGAATACCAGCTGCCTTGTACAATAGCTGCCATGTGGGGTGGGGGTGAGTGAGAGAGACAGAGAGTGCCTGCATGTGTGTAAGTATGTGAGAGAATGTGTGTGATTGACACTGTGTGTGTAAGAAAAAAAAATGTGTGAAAGCAAGAGTCTGCTTAGGGAGGTGACTGGTGTGTGTGTGAGAGAGAGATTGGTAAGGTAGGCGACTGGTGTATATAAGTGAATGAGATCAGTCGGGTGTGACTGGTGTGTGTGTGTGAGAGAAAGATTGGTTAGGGAGGTGACTGGTGTGTGTGTGTCAGAAAGTGTGTATGTGTGTGTGAGACAGACAAGTCATGGACCCTAAGGAAGAGGAACGTCAGAACAGAGCTTCACCAGCCATTGCTGCTTCTGGTGTGTGCTGAGGCCTACAAGGGAAAGGAGTAGGATAGTTGCCAGTGAGGGTAAGTAAAGGTGGCTTTTTAAGTTTATCTTTCTTGATTGACTGCCATTTTAATTATTGGGTATTATGTGATTTGTCTGCTGTTTGAAATATTTTATTGGTGTTTAGGGAATTTTTTAATAATTTTGTAAGTTTTTAATGATCAGATATTATTCTATTTATCAGCTGTTTTATATTTATTATTCTAGTTTTAGAATTATCATTTTATATTACTTGAGAAATGTATAAATAGAAATGTGGAGACAAAAACTGAATTGGAAACAGCAAGAAGCCAGACTGAGTGTATGCAGTGCAACAATGGGAAAACAAAATCATTAAATTGATGGTCACTTTATTCTGTATTTGGTGATGGTCTATCTGTGTTCTGTGTGTGTGACCCAGGTAAAGGTATTCTGCAAGCTTGTAGTTTCTGTGTAGGGATCTATAACAGCTTGGCTTGTTCTGGTTTTCCTCATAGGAGGTGTATTGATGTTTAGGGCCTGGTTAAATATTTGTAATGTTGTCTTTTCATAGATAGGATTGTTACTGTTTGAATGAGTTCCATAATGCAGGTGTAACTTTGTGCAGGTTAGTTTGTGTACATTATTGCAGATCCTGGGAGTCTATTAGGTGCTATATTTCTGTTTCCATTTCTTCAGTTTTGCACTGCATGCAGAGTACCTTTTTTGGATCTCCATTCCAGTTTGTCTCCATATTTGTAATTTGCGGTCTTTCTGTACTTGGTGAAGGTCGATTCTATGTGTGTGACCGATGTGAAGTATTTTACTAGCATGTAGGCATTTGTATCAATATTATTTGTTGTGTTTTCTCAATAGGACATGTATTGGTGGTAAATTATTGTTTTTTCATAAGGAGGGCTATTGCACCTGGTAGGAGAGAGTGTTTATGTTGCTGTTACTGAGATGACACCAGAAATCTTTTTTGCATGGTAAATTGAAAGGGGAATGGCCTAGTTCTGGGGGGTCAGGGTGGATCCCGTAGATACAAAATATATGTTTACATTTAGCCCCGTGACGGTCATGTGTTCAGTGTGTCACGCATGTGACAACTATCTATCAGGTGTGTCCCGACCGAAAAAAGGTTGAGAACCACTGGCCTAGTGGTTAGCGCAGTGGGCTATGAACCAGGAGACTAGGGTTTGAGTCCTGCTGTTGCTCCTTGTGACCTTGGGCAAGTCACTTTACTCTCCATTGTCTCAGGTACAAAACTTAGATTGTAAGCCCCCTGGGGATAGAGAAATACCTACAGTACCTGAATGTAAAATGATGTGATATCTCAGATCAAATAAATGTACATAAAAATAAATGTGGAAAGCAGTCTTAAAGTTATCCAGGTATGTATACCCAGATAGGTTTAGGCTTAACTGGCTATATTCAACATATAGACAGTTAACTGGCTGAAAAAATGCTTGTAGGCCTGATCCCCACCCCATCCTGTTAAATCACTTAAACAGATGTTGGGCATAGCATAAAAAGAATACTCTTACCTCAAAGCTTTTTAAAAAGTTGCAGGCCTTTCAGCTTGAGGAGCCTCCACTCCTCTCTGTCCTCTAACCATAACCCTTCCGCCCCTCCAGGCTATTCCCTCAAAACACCCACAGCTTCCATGAGCATGGCACAATCATAGTGTACAGCGTTACTGTCAAACAATATTCTTGACAGCAACACTGGATGCTGCTGGGAGTGGTACGATTGCACCACCCTCCTAATGGCTGTGCGGGTTGTGGGGGATGCCAGGTGGGGATTAGGAGGAGGTCCGGAGGCCAGATATATTTTCATAACTTGAGGGGGCAGTTGGGGAGGTTCCTCAGGCCGATAGGCCCATTCTTTTTAAAAATATTTTGGAGATTTTGGGGGAGAGGGAGTGAGGTGGGTTCTGAAATAATGCCCCACATCTGTTTAAGTAATATAGGGAGGCCCAGAAGAATTTTATTTAAAATTTCTGTTTTGTCACCTGTGAAGGAGTCTATAGGAAACTCCCTCAGTCAACATTAAGGGACCGAGCACAGCTGTTTTGTCCGGCCTTCCTTAAGATGCAGACCCATTAGGAATCCTGGGTAAAGGGAGGAGCCCCCTCACCAGAGTATAAGAACTCAGGGCCTAGAAGGGTTAAACAGGCCCCGGGGAGCAGGCAGGGAGTTACTGTATGTGATGTCTCTGTGTTACCTGAACTTTAAGATGATCTGCCTCATTTGTTTGTTTTGCTTTGTACTTCATTTTTCACTGTAAATAAATTGCACAAAAGGGAAACAGCCAGAGTCTGCCTCCTTATTCATTCTGGCTGTTTCCAAGCTGCTATCGCCCAAGTTACCATACTGCCACTTAACTAGCTATGTCTGAATATACCTGGATAACTTTAAACCTAATTGGCTGTATTCAAGCATAGATGCTTAGGTTTGAAAGTTATCAAGGTAATGTTACTCAGATAACTTTAGGTGACTTGTCCTGCTGAATATATGTGATAAGTTATCTGGATAGCTTGTTTGCTTGCTGCTTTTCTGGATATTGACCTCATGATCTACTCATATTCAGTAATAGAAACATAGAAACATAGAAATGGCGGCAGAAGAAGACCAAACGGCCCATCCAGTCTGCCCAGCAAGCTTCACACATTTTTTTTCTCATACTTATCTGTCTTTGGTTCTATTTCCCTTCCACCCCCACCATTAATGTAGATAGCAGTGATGGAGCTGCATCCAAGTGAAATATCAAGCTTGATTAGTTAGGGGTAGTAGGGGTAGTAACCGCCGCAATAAGCAAGCTACACCCATGCTTATTTGTTTTACCCAGACTATGTTATTCAGCCCTTATTGGTTGTTTTTCTTCTCTCCTGCCATTGAAGCAGAGAGCTGTGCTGGTTAAGAACATAAGAAAATGCCATACTGGGTCAGACCAAGGGTCCATCAAGCCCAGCATCCTGTTTCCAACAGTGCCCAATCCAGGCCATAAGAACCTGGCAAGTACCCAAAAACTAAGTCTATTCCATGTAACCATTGCTAATGGCAGTGGCTATTCTCTTGGGGGGTCATTTTCAAAAGGAGTTATGCGCATAAATATAACTACTATTGTAGCAATTTTCAAACGCTATTTACTCACGTAAAGTGCATTTATGTGAGTAAATCCTATGGACAATTCAATGGCATATATTGTAGCAATTTTCAAAAACCCACTTACTCGAGTAAAGTGCATTTACTCGAATAAAGCCCAGTTTTACTCAAGTAAATGCTTTTAAAAATCAGGCCCTAAATGAACTTAATAGCAGGTAATGGACTTCTCCTCCAAGAACTTATCCAATCCTTTTTTAAACACAGCTATACTAACTGCAATAACCACATTCTCTGGCAACAAATTCCAGAGTTTAATTGTGCGTTGAGTAAAAAAGAACTTTCTCCGATTAGTTTTAAATGTGCCCCATGCTAACTTCATGGAGTGCACCCTAGTCTTTCTACTATCCGAAAGAGTAAATAACCGATTCACATCTACCCGTTCTAGACCTCTCATGATTTTAAACACCTCTATCATATCCCCCCTCAGTCGTCTCTTCTCCAAGCTGAAAAGTCCTAACCTCTTTAGTCTTTCCTCATAGGGGTGTTGTTCCATTCCCCTTATCATTTTGGTAGCCCTTCTCTGTACCTTCTCCATCGCAATTATATCTTTTTTGAGATGCGGCGACCAGAATTGTACACAGTATTCAAGGTGCGGTCTCACCATGGAGCGATACAGAGGCATTATGACATTTTCCGTTTTATTCATCATTCCTTTTCTAATAATTCCCAACATTCTGTTTGCTTTTTTGACTGCCGCAGCACACTGCACTGACGATTTCAATGTGTTATCCACTATGACACCTAGATCTCTTTCTTGGGTTGTAGCACCTAATATGGAACCCAACATTGTGTAATTATAGCATGGGTTATTTTTCCCTATATGCATCACCTTGCACTTATCCACATTAAATTTCATCTGCCATTTGGATGCCCAATTTTCCAGTCTCACAAGGTCTTCCTGCAATTTATCACAATCTGCTTGTGATTTAACTACTCTGAACAATTTTGTATCATCTGCAAATTTGATTATCTCACTCGTCGTATTTCTTTCCAGATCATTTATAAATATATTGAAAAGTAAGGGTCCCAATACAGATCCCTGAGGCACTCCACTGTCCACTCCCTTCCACTGAGAAAATTGCCCATTTAATCCTACTCTCTGTTTCCTGTCTTTTAGCCAGTTTGCAATCCACGAAAGGACATCGCCACCTATCCCATGACTTTTTACTTTTCCTAGAAGCCTCTCATGAGGAACTTTTTCAAACGCCTTCTGAAAATCCAAGTATACTATATCTACCGGTTCACCTTTATCCACATGTTTATTAACTCCTTCAAAAAAGTGAAGCAGATTTGTGAGGCAAGACTTGCCCTGGGTAAAGCCATGCTGACTTTGTTCCTTTAAACCATGTCTTTCTATATGTTCTGTGATTTTGATGTTTAGAACACTTTCCACTATTTTTCCTGGCACTGAAGTCAGGCTAACCGGTCTGTAGTTTCCCGGATCGCCCCTGGAGCCCTTTTTAAATATTGGGGTTACATTTGCTATCCTCCAGTCTTCAGGTACAATGGATGATTTTAATGATAAGTTACAAATTTTTACTAATAGGTCTGAAATTTCATTTTTTAGTTCCTTCAGAACTCTGGGGTGTATACCATCCGGTCCAGGTGATTTACTACTCTTCAGTTTGTCAATCGGGCCTACCACATCTTCTAGGTTTACCGTGATTTGATTCAGTCCATCTGAATCATTACCCATGAAAACCTTCTCCATTACGGGTACCTCCCCAACATCCTCTTCAGTAAACACCGAAGCAAAGAAATCATTTAATCTTTCCGCGATGGCCTTATCTTCTCTAAGTGCCCCTTTAACCCCTCGATCATCTAACGGTCCAACTGACTCCCTCACAGGCTTTCTGCTTCGGATATATTTTAAAAAGTTTTTACTGTGAGTTTTTGCCTCTACAGCCAACTTCTTTTCAAATTATCTCTTAGCCTGTCTTATCAATGTCTTACATTTAACTTGCGTGAAGTATCAGTTTTTCTTCTTCCCTGCTGTTGAAGCAGAGAGCTATGCTGGATATGTGTGAAGTATCAATTTTTCTTCTCCCCTGCCATTGAAGCAGAGAGCTATGCTGGATATGCGTGAAGTATCAGTTTTTCTTCTCCCCTGCCGTTGAAGCAGAGAGCTATGCTGGATATGCGTGAAGTATCAGTTTTTCTTCTTCCCTGCCGTTGAAGCAGAGAGCTATGCTGGATATGCGTGAAGTATCAGTTTTTCTTCTCCCCTGCCGTTGAAGCAGAGAGCTATGCTGGATATGCGTGAAGTATTAGTTTTTCTTCTCCCCTGCCGTTGAAGCAGAGAGCTATGCTGGATATGCGTGAAGTATCAGACTTTCTCCCCTGCCATTGAAGCAGAGAGCTATGCTGGATATGCGTGAAGTTTCAGATTTTCTTCTCCCCTGCCGTTGAAGCAGAGAGCTATGCTGGATATGCGTGAAGTATTAGTTTTTCTTCTCCCCTGCTGTTGAAGCAGAGAGCTATGCTGGATATGCATGAAGTATCAGATTTTCTTCTCCCCTGCCGTTGAAGCAGAGAGCTATGCTGGATATGCGTGAAGTATTAGTTTTTCTTCTCCCCTGCCGTTGAAGCAGAGAGCTATGCTGGATATGCATTGAAAGTGAAGTATCAGGCTTATTTGGTTTGGGGTAGTAACCGCCGTAACAAGCCAGCTACTCCCCGCTTTGTGAGTGCAAATCCTTTTTTCCACATTTCCTCTTGCTGTTGAAGCTTGTAATGTTCTCTTACAACTGGAAGAAAGTTACAACATTACAAGAACATTACAACATTACAAGAACATTACAAGAACATTACAACAAAGTTGTAATGTTCTCTTACAACTGGAAGAAACTTAGGGTCTAATTTATTAAGGTTTTTCTCCCATTCTGTGTCTATGAGAAAAAATGCTTTGTAAATGAGCTCCTTAGTTCAGTGTTAAACACTGTTTATTTTTAGATCTTAGGAAAACAGTTGCAGTAGCCTGTTTCTACCCTGGAGGGATTTAAAAAAAGATTCCAATTAGAATAAAGGAGGTTTTGAAGTTAAATACTTGCCTATTGAGCAATGTGTTTACATTTTTATTGAGAAGGGGAATAACCTAGTTCAAACCTCATTCAAATACATGAATGTATTACAGAAGAAATGAATAATTCTTTTCAGACTCATTTTGAAAATTGTCTTCAAAACATTTGATTAATAAGGATAATCTTATGATTAAAATATAAGCTCTATATCCTAATTTTCCTCACTCTCCTTGACTTTTGTCATTAGTATCGTAAAATCCCATATCACATGGTCCAGCTGGTTTTTTAGTTAACTCCTAATTCACCCTGATAAACCTCTAACAGAATGCACTACACTACATCCACTTTCCCACTCAATATTTGGATGGGTTTATGCAAGCAAATCTCTCTTTCTATAAAATATGGGAGGGAGGGGAGATGCCTTTATTCTTGATCTGATATCTTAGTAGCTTTGCCCCCCTGCCAGGAGCTAAATTTGGATGGCAGGCTGAAGTACTGAAGAGATTTGGGAAGCTATCAGGGGGTTCTGCAAAGAAAAGCATTGTCGGATTGTGTAAAGTGGCAACAGTGAGGGCTGCACTGAGGGCAGAGATGCTGAGGGGAGTGAGGTCTTGACTATGGTAATCTGTTTCAAGAAATAGCAGTGGCACAGCTGAAAAACCCCAGCAGCAGATCACAGCACTCAGGAAGTCAGCAGTAATAAGGGTAGAGGGGGATGAATAATAAATGCAGCAGTGGTCAGGGCTGCATTGAGAGAAAGAGTTGCTGATGGGAGTTGCTGATGTGGAACCAGGCTGCTGGCGCTAAGTTTTAAAAAGGTGATAGAGCAGCTTTTAAACTAGAACAAGGGGGAAAGCCGACAGTCACTCAGCAGTGCATGGTTCAGAGGAATGTATCTTTGACGGATACTAATGAAATAGGAGAGTTAGGGCATCCCAACAGAAAGGTTCCAATAAAAGCAAATGTAGTCCATGTGCCTATAAGTAAGGAATTACCTGAGCTAAAGAATTCCAATTATCCCTATGAACTGAAAAACAGGATGTTAATACAAACAAAAAAACGCACTTTGAAATGACTGTAGGCCAATGCCAGAAGTCTAAGAAGTAAGATGGGAGAGTTAGAGTGTATAGCAGTGAATGATGAGATAGACATGATTGGGATCTCAGAGACCTGGTGGAAAGAGGATAACCAATAGGACAGTACTATATCAGGGTACAAATCATATTGCAATGATAGGGAGGATTAACTTGGTGGGGGTATTTCACTTTATGTCAGGGAGGGTATAGAGCCCAACAGGATAAAGATCATATAAGAGACTAAATGCTCAGTAGAATCTATATGGGTAGAAATCCCATGTGTGTTGGGTAAGAGTATAGTGATAGGAGTATACTACTGTCCACCTGGCCAAAATGATCAGACAGATGATGAAATGCTAAGAGAAATTAGGGAAGCTAACCAATTTGATATTGCAGTAATAATGGGAGATTTCAATTACCCAGTGTTACATAACGGGTGTTTTAGTGTGCCCTTGGGCCTCAGCCCGACCCCAGACGAATCCAGGACCGAACCGAGGGTTGACAGCGTATTCCAGCATGGCGTGACTACGGTCTTACCCTCTGCCAGGCCTGCAAGCTCCCAGCGCCAACAACATGATGATGTTGGTAGGGGAACGGTCCTCCAACCGTTCCGAGCCCTTTCGGACCTGCCGCTTGGATTGGCATGGAGCAACAGGCCGGCCTGAGGATGAGGGCAGACGGAGGCCTTGACACGAAGACATGACACCAAGGTTGATGAAACAGCATCACAGACGAGGATTGTTGAATACATGACACCAGGGCTGTTGAAGACATGACACCAAGGCTGATGTAACGGCACCAGGGACAAGACGAGGAACTTAACGAAGTCCAGCGAGACGAGAAGCTGGGCAGGAGGACATTGGCACTGTCTTTCAGGGCGCCCTACTCAGCCCACCTTCACGGGTGGACCCAATGGGCTGGTCGTGGACCACCCTGTCCCACTGCACGCCCTACACAGCCCGAGGAGGCTGGTCATGGACCATGCGGAGAGCGGGACGAGCGCAGGGAAGAATCCAGCCGAGGTAGAACTTCGACGACGGAGCCATATGTCATCCGGAACTCCACAAAGGCTGGCAGGACAAGACGGCTCAGGAGCACAGGAACGAATTCCACCTGCAAGCCACTCCAAGCTCGGGAAAGACGTCATCCGAGGGGCCAAAGGCCTGACAGGAACAGAAGGCTCAGGAGCGCTGAAGACACAGGAGCAAGACACCAAGGAACCTGGGACATCAGGAAGCGGAAGATCAAAGATGAGACACCAGGACACCTGGACGGGGACCTCAGGCAATCAAGACATGACATGACAAGAAGATGAGACGATGAGGAGCTCCACGAAGAAGACCTGACGGAGCTCTGGCAGGCAGGAGCCTCCAGAGAGAAGTAACTCTGATGCAAGGCAAGGAACAATAGCAAGACCAGCCCTTTTATAGGCCTGTAGCAGGAAATAGTCCATAGGTGGGGCCCAGGGCATATCCGGCCGTGGGCCTTTTAAATTCTGCATAGAGGCACAGCTGTGCACCTAGAGGCAGGAAGGAAGCTGTGCAGAACCGTGGACAGTGGCCTGCACAGACGTCGACGTTGCAGATGCAGCAGGGCTGGGCCTGGACGCAGGCCCCGAAGACGGCAGCAGCTCCAGCCGCTGCAGGAGGCCCTGAGGGCGGCTCCAGCCGCCAATCGAACTCGGGGAGGCGGCCTCCTGCTGTGAAGATGATGACTGCGTTGGCGGCAGCTTCCAGCCGCGAAGAAAGGCAGAGAGGTTTGCGGCTCCTGCCGCGGTGAAGCAGGGCACCAAGGGCGGCCTCTGGGCTGCGAGAGCAGGAAAGTCCGCAGCTCCGGCCACACCTGAAGGCCCGACTTCGGCGGCTCCATGCCATGTCGGGCAGCAAGGATGAAGAAAGCGGTGAGTGCCTGCTTGCGGGGAAACCCGCGGGCAGAGTTCATAATATCCAGCCTAATCAAAGGGAGTCGGGGGGTGACCACAAAATATAATCAAAAACAACAAAGTGGAAACCAAAATAATATATTAATCTTAGCCTTGAAGGTGTCAGCAAACCTGACGTTGTGTAACTTCAATAGTAACCAACCGGTCTTCTAATCATTCACCTTCAAAAAATCTTTTAATTCAAAAAACATTTTTTTGTTATTTTTAAGTTATTCTAAAAAAGTCCTCTGTTTTCAAAACAATATATATCTTAGAAAACTCTAATACTGTTATAAAAAACAGCCCAACATGGCCAATGTTTTGCGATATAGCTTTCTCAGGGGCATGCGAATATCTTTGCACAGAGTCATAAAGCTTTCACCTAGAAGCAACAATAATAATATTATAAAAAGTCATCCATAATAAAGATGAAAGTTACTTATCTGAATGTCAAAAGGCTACCATCTCAAAATGGACACTGCGTCTCGATGCCTCTTCACCGAAAACAGAGGAACTGAAGCCGAGGCTTATGTCTCTTTAAATGTCAAGTTGTCATGTGACATCACTGAAATGCAAATCATCAATGACATATCTTCCCATTCACCAAGAGAGCTGTCAAAAAATCTTAATGACTCAACAGCATACTTTTATCCTAAAAAGATATGTAAATCGAGTTCAGTGTTTAGCCCACATGGGGCAACAGTGTTGAGTCTATAGATTCAATGCTGTTCATTTTGTAACAAAAGCAGTTCACAGTCGCCTCCGCGCCAATGTATTGGAACATGGTCAATAGCACAGAAAGAAAGATCATCAAAACAATGTCCTAATTCGATGCAGTGCAATACCAATGGTTCATCAACTCGGGAATTTTTTATAATAGATCTATGCTCTATCATCCAAGTTTTTAGAAGACGTTTCGTTTTTCTAACATATAAAAGCTCGCAAGGGCAGTGGATTAGATAGATGACCATAGTAGAGAGACATTTAGTTCTATACTTCAATTTAATCCTGTAATCAGAATTAACAGTAAGTGAGTCCTGAATAGACATTGAAGATGCACATACTGAACAACTGTTGCATGGGAAATGTGACCCTTGTAAGATGTCATTTAAATCTGGATAAATGGAACAATCAGATCTCACCAACATATCTCTTAAATTAGTTGCACGTGAAAAAGTGATCCGTGGAGGAGTATGAAAAATATCATGTTTTTGTAATACGTGCCAATATTTAAAAATAGATTGTCTATGACTGCTTCATGGAGCATTTGGTTCAGGAACCAATGAGAGACGGAGCTATTTTAGATTTAATACATAGTGGAATGCAGGATTTGGTGAAAGAGGTAACTGTGGTGGGGCCACTTGGCAATAGTGATCATAACATGATCAAATTTGAACTAATGACTGGAAGGGGGCCAATATGCGTGCGCACATGGCTGGGCTGATTTTATAACATGCACAACGGATTTTAAAATCCGCGCTCGCATGTGCAGGTGGCACGCGGGGGAGGGGGGAAACTTTTCATAAAATATGTGCGGCGATACAATTGGGCCTTCCCCAATTCCCTCCTAGTCTGCTCCAATTAACATGGTACTGTATATATGTTAATTTCAATTCTACTGTTATAATTTTTATCATGGTGTTTGTGTAATCACTCAGGGTTCCTATATCATGATAAATGAGTGTCCATCAGAAATGTGTTTAATTCCAGATAAAAATCTGTTCAAGAAGCCATCAAACACTATCTCTTTAATTCAAGCCTTTCCTGATCTATGCAAAACTTTACACGTGAATTAGTCTTATTTTTTAGTACATCTTTTGTTTATTTTATGTTTTCAAGTTATATCTGTGTTTTATATTATTTTAAGGATGTTTAGTGTTTTATTATTTATTCTATGTTTATTTTAAATGATATTATGTATGTTACATTGTAACCCGCCCCGAACCTGGGAGGGAGCAGGATATAAATACTTTTAAATAAAATAAATAAATATGTGGTGAATAAAGAAATCTTTCAGTATTAGAACAGCTGGCCTTGAAAATGCATTTGGTTTCCCCAAGCCCAAAAGAATCTGCATAGTACACAGTGATATAGGTATGATGTTATAATTAGTTTCCTGTTTAAGGTTTCCCTATAGTCATCCCCTTTCCTCTAACTGGCCTGATATAATCTAGAGTGAAAGTTACTTATTCATTGTGGATATCCTGAAAACCTGGCCTGTTTGTGGTTTCTCGAGGACTGGAGTTGGCCATCTCCACTCTAGATCTTCCAAAGCAGCATTCTATGATTGGCACAGCCCTATGCTGCTGAAAGGTTGATGAAAGTGGCACCAGTATGGAGTGAGATTCGGTACACAGCTTTTATATTATTTGCTCGGCCAAAAGCCAGCCTTTCTGGGTATGAATTGTTTTTTCAAAATGGGACAAAGCAAAATCAGGATGCAGTGCTCATAAAATTTGTAAAGATGGTAAAGCAAGGAAACTGAGCAAAAGATATTTAGATCTAAGAGATCCTTATTTGTTTTTAAAACCACAGAGGTAGATTTTAAAAACATACGCGTGTGCGTACTTTTGTTCGCACACCAGTCACGAACAAAAGTACGCTGGATTTTATAAGATACGTGCGTAGCCGCGCGTATCTTATAAAATCAGGGGTCGGCGCGTGCAAGGGGGTGCACATTTGTGCAACTTGTGCGTGCTGAGCCCTGTGCGCGCTGCCCGTTCCCTCCGAGGCCGCTCCGAAATCGGAGCGGCCTCGGAGGGAACTTTCTTTTTACCCCCCCTGCACCTTCCCTTCCCTTCCCCTACCTAACCCACCATCCCGGCCCTATCTAGACCCCCCCCCCCCCTACCTTTATCGGAGAAGTTACTACTGCCTCTGGGCAGTAGTGCGCGCCGGCACGGCAGGCCCCGACACAGACCGCTGTGTCGGGGCACTCGGCCACGCCCCCGATCCCTAACCGTGCCCCCTGGCCACGCCCCCGACCGCCCCTTTTTGCAAGCCCCGGGACTTATGCGCATCCCGGGGCTTGCGCACGCCGCCGAGCCTATGCAAAATAGGCTCGGCGCACGCAGGGGGGGTTTGGGGTAGGTTTTCGGGGGGTATGCGCGTATCTTACGCGCGTACCCCTTTGAAAATCTACCCCACAATGTGTTTGCCTCCAGATTTTGGGTGTTTGATTTGCCCTCATATAGGAACTAAACAGTTTCAGAAACCATTCCTTTGTTCTGATCTGAATTTCTAATCTGTTCAGTGTAGATGTCATTAAGGTCTGAAATCTTGCTAGTCTTCATATTCGTAACCATTTTTTCTATTTCTGCCACTATGAACTGGCCATGGAAGTAATTCTTCTCTTGATGTTCTTGTCATTGCTGCAGTTTCCTTTTGTGCTGTTTATCTGGCGGTTTGCTGGGCCGGTACTTCCAGTAGGTGAATTAGGTGGTCTTCTAGTGAGGCACACCTTGGGGGGCATCAAAACCATGGAAAGAGCTGGGGTCACCAGTGGAGCCCAACTCACTGGCAGCTAAAGAGCACAGGAACTGCTGCCAGTAGGTAAGTTGCATGGTGCTTAGCTGTAAGACCAATGGTTGCCTACTGCACTTAATACTCTTGCACTGGCCCTGGGGGTTAGCTATTTTTAAGCAGTTGGTGGGCTACCTGGATAGCAGTTATGTAGTAATGTTCTGCCTGCAGTAGATCATTGTCCATATTCAATTTCTTCCTTGAGGACCAAATTATATGGATCATATCTGTGTTTTTTTTAATAATTTCCTGCCATGTCTTGCATTGCAATCCAGTGACAAGTTCATCTCCTGTTGCAATAGTATCTTCTATAAAGGAATCTATTTTTTGTCAGTCAGTAAAACACAATGCAGGGACTATGCTTTTAACTGAGTTTAATGAAAGAAAAATGCAACAATTAGAATACAACATTAGTTCCCTGACTTACAGATTGCAGGAAAACAGCACAGGAACAATAAACATGTGGTTCCCTTACCAGGTGACAAAAGAAGGGGATCCAACAGTTAAATGTACTCCAGCACAGGCCTGCTGTGACCCAGTCTTAGATGTTTGGAAATGTTGCGCCAGCAGTAACTTTCTGCTGGCTAAGTCCTAAAACAGCTAAGAGAACAGGGTGGGTCTGGCTGGGTGTAGCCCAGCCCACAATATATATTTTTTATATACCTACATTTAATCTGAGATATCACATCAGTTTACATTTAGGTATGGTGGGTATTTCCCTATCCCTGAGAACTTATAATCTAAGTTTTGTATCTGAGGCAATGGAGGGTAAAGTGACTTGCCCAAGGTCACAAGGAGCAACAGCAGGATTTGTACTTTGGTCTTCTGGTTTGTAGCTCACTGCTCTAACCACTAGGCTATTCCTCCTACCCACCCAATATCTGGCAAATTAACAATACTAGTGCTGTAGGATGATGGTTCAAATCCCTGACCACCTCACATTTTTTGTAGATGTAGTGGTGAACAGGTTGGGCATGAGTTCTGATATGCAGTTTATTCTGCAGCCCTGTGAGACGTAGTTTCTGGAAGGGTGTTGTATCATTTTGACAAATTGTTCATAGTTTCCTGTTTAAGGTTTCATGTTTACCACCACTTTATTGAGGTGTACTTTGAAATTCTGCAGCAAAATTCTGCCAGTTAGCTTTTTTGACGTTGAAATGAAAGAGAAATGTTATTGTCTATCTAGAATTAAAACTGGATTCACTGAGATCACAATAGTGTGGTGTTGAGAGTGTGAGATTAGGTCCGTCACCATCTTGAAGTTTAGTGCCACAATGCTGTTGTTACTGACAAATATGAGATCAGCTTTATAGCTTCATTTCATTTGTCCACCCTAGAAGGAGCTTGGGGTCATGAGTCAAATTCAGTAGGTTTGCTTCCTCCCAAGTTTCCACCAATTTTCAATTTTTATTGCTTGTGTTTTATCCCTAGTTGTTAATGTGCCTGTCAAAATCACCAATGACAATCTGAATTTTATTTAGATATGTGACTGGTTCAGAAAACTACAATTTCTTATTGAGTAATAGGTAAATTGAGGTGGTTGAGATTTATCTAATTTTTATATTTATAATCTCAATGTCATTTTTATCAATCATTGTTTCACAAGGCAGGCATGCTTTTATGAAGATTGCACTGTTATATTGTTTGTGTGGTCTTTCAATAGCCAGTTTCATCCTTGGTATTTATAGTCATTTGCTAGTTGGCATGTCATTGAATTAAACAGACATCACACTGTGCTGTCAAACGTCAATAAATCATTCCTTTGATGAACAGCTGCTGCAGAAAAGTGTGATAACACTAATGCTGGCATGCAGCTGATTAAAATATATCCTTTTTCCTTTATCCTCCTGAAATACTTGCCGGGATAGAGAGTGAGACACACTATTCTTAATGCACAAAATTTGAAAGCAGATGGCAGGAAAAAACTAGCCATCTTCATGTTTTAGATTTTTCCTGCTGCTATATATTCAGTACATATTTCAGATCAAGATAAAGCAAAAGCATCTTCTCCCTGAACTACCCAAGAGTCAAGTATGCCAGAATTCATTGCCAAGAACTGCTACCATTGACAAGCTAAACTATTTGTAACTCTGACATGAGAAGAATCTGTGCTGAACATTGCTGAATCAGAAGTCATTACTCTTCTTCGAATACTGTTTTGTTATATGAGAAATAAGGCATTCATAGATTACCTGGAATTGACAAGAGAGTTGCTGAATTAGATGTAGAAAGAGTATAGAAGCAAGCAATTTAAGTTAGGCTATGTAGAGCTGAGCTTCCTCATAGTCAGAAAATATTCATCTGGAAAAAATCTGAGAAAAAAATTGTTTTACTAGTAGTCCTTAATTTTCAGAAAATATTTGGAAAAATGTTTGTAACAGCATTGCAAGAAAATGTATTAGCTGAGACAAGAACCAGCAACTTTGTGATCTAGAGACAACTGCCTTACCATTTAGCCAAAACAATGCCTATCTGCTGGCCACACACTATTCTCTTACCGTATGTTGCCTCAGATGTACTTCTTTCTCACCACTGTAGAAGGTTCATTATGGTATACCGCATGATAATATTGGTTTAAGCATTTTCTGCCTCTTCCTCTCTCTTTTTCAAAAAACTGAGCAGGGTCTATTTCACTGAATATAGGATTGGGATTGATAGAATCTGAATTTAATCCCACGTGTAGAAAATTATTATTATTATTATTATTATTTTTAATTTTTATATACCGAAGTTCTTGTAGGGACTACAAATCACTCCGGTTTACATAAAACAATGAACTGCCCAACAGAGAGCGGAGCTTTACATAGAACAGTAGAACATATGGAACAATATAACTAGATGACAATTTAACATAGTGATAAATAAATATTATAGTTTAACTGGTAATACTAGATGACAATTTAACTAGATGACAATTTAACATAGTGATAAAATAAATTATAGTTTAACTGGTAATACATAAAAATTATATTATTTAATATAAGCAGTATAACTATTTAATGTAGAATAAAGGCGTATTAACAGTGCCAAATATATATATAGAAATGAAAAGGACAAATCCCATCTCTTTCATATGCAGCACAAATATTATCTACTAGTACAGGGGTGGACAATCTCAGGCCTTAAGAACCGCAGGTTTCAGGATATTCCTTATGAGTATTCATGAAATAGATTTGCATACAAACAGAAGCAGTGTACTTTCAAATTTCTCTCATGCATATTCATAAGGGTATCATGAAAACCCAACCGATTTGCAACCCTTGATGACTGGAGTTGCCCATCCCTATACCAATAGAAGGGTCCATCGAAAATGACAGGCAATAAAGACAGGTAGCACTGCCTCAATCTCCTTCTTCCCAGGCAGTGTAAATATTCATTTTTTAATGTGACTGACAGCATGTTAGGGACTGATTTACTAAGCCTTCTTCTCCATGTAACAGTGGCTTTGCCGCTGTTCCTCTGTACCATTTCAGTTTTCAAGGTTATGAGAGGTTTTGCAGTTTTGGGGCCGACACCTGGTTTAGTCCCACCCTTAACAGGGATGGGTTTTAGCCTTCCTATAAAAAGGGTTGGCAATACGTTTTTGAGAGGGAGTAGGAAATCTTTTAGGAACGGGAGTCAGACCTTAATAATCAGTGTCTGTTTGCTGTATTTTGATAGATCCCAAGGTCCACCATGTAGGAGATCAGTTTTGGAAGTTGAGATAGTCTCTGTGCTCTGATTGGTCTCAGCCTGAAGGTTACCATCACCCCTTTCAGGAGGAACTGTATTCCATTTTATTTGATTCTCTACATTCAGTTAACAATAAAGACAGATATATTAGGTGAGAATCTGTTTTTTCTTCAATCTATTTTTTGGGGGCTCTGTTGGAACTGCTGGCCGCGGCGGTCCGCATCTGGGGCCGGGTGTCATGCTGCCGGCCGCGGCGGGCCGCAACCAGGGTTGGTCCAGCGGCCGTAGCAATGATAACATTACCCGAGGAGGGTCAGAGGCGCCTGCTGTGACAGGCAGCCTTCCCGTACGCTCTCATTTCGGCCACTGCCGCTGCTAAGTCCGGCCGCATGGTTCTCCTCGGCCGGGCTAACTCCTCCCCCTCTGTCTCTGTCTCTGCTTGCTAAAAGCCGCGCTCGCGGCTGAAGAAGAAATTTAAAGGAGCCATGACAGGAAATTGTCATGGCTTCTCCTGGGACTCCTCCTTCCGGTTCATGTATACTCAGACCTTGCCTTGGTATTGAGGCTCTGTGCTTGGTTCTGGTGTCCCGTGTTCCTGGATCTGCTTCCGTCTCAATTCTGCTTCTTCTCCTTGTTGGACTGACTCTTTGACTCCTGACCTTCAGACCGGTGGTGGTGATTTCTGGTATTGACCTGGACTGGCTTTGGACCCTTCGCCTGTGTTATTCCTGGTTTGGCTTTGGACTATTCTCTCGTCTGCTCCTGGACCGGCTCTCGACCTCCCTCTGGACTTCGACCCTTGGATCAGCTTTGAACTATCATTTGACGTCTGCTCCCGGACTGACCACGACCTGCTGGAGGCGCCAGCCGTCTGGAACCCACGACCTGCAGGAGGCGCCTGCATCCAGACTATCTTCAGTCTTCAGGGAGTCTCCTAAGTCCCAGCGGCCGTGTCCCTACTGGCTCCTCCTGGGGGGATCATGAGCTTCCAGGGTGAAGCCTGCAGCGAAACATCTTCATTAATGGGCCTTGCCATCCGACGGTAGAGACCGAAGAGGGTTGACTCCCTTTTTTGGTAACGCTGACGCTACCTCAGAACAGGGGTCCATGTTCCAAGTCATAACAGGCTCATGATTAAGAAAGTGCCAGAGCTTCCCACCCTTCACAGGGAGGGTCCCAAGGAGACTGATTCACTTAACAGAAGGAGGGCATGAAGAAAGGCTATTATGGATAAAGATACTGCTGCTTATTTAGTTGTTATTCTCCTATTTCTTATTACTATTTTTGCAGTTTTATGTTGAAAATCATCAAAAGACTCTGGCAGTACTTATTTCCATCCTTTTTGATATGGTTTACCCTACTAATGCAGTGAATACTATGTGAATTATTGGAAAGGACTTTTGAGAGGGCAATTACTGTTGGACTATTCCCATACTGCACTGAGGGTCCCATAGATCATATCTTCTTTCCACTGGTGGAACCCTAATGGCTCAGAGATCTTTATTCAGTCTCACAAAGAAGAGGGTGTTATACCCATAACCACAGTCCCTAACATTCTCTCAGTGACACTGAAAAACACATTTGTGCTGCTTGGTCCATTTGATGCTTGATTCTGGTTTCCTAGGCTCGCCTCTTGGTGTCCCAGTCACACTTGTCCCTTAGGAATCATAATTCACGGCGTTATTGACCAAATGATTTTTCTTCTTTCTCTGCGTATGGGCAGTAGATAGATTGTGACTATCACCAGCATTTATCTGGCTAAATTTAATCACATTTAAGATTCTTTTATTGGTATTTAAAGTACTGAAGAATGCAGGCCTAACTTATTTAGGGAAGGACCCAAAAAACAAGACAGTAATCTGTCCAGAAAAGCCATGGAAATGGAAAAACAAAAACCAGACCGATGCCTTGGAAAGGATTTTATTTAATTATTATTGAACATGCCTGACTTTGGCCAAAGTTTCGCTTTATGGCTGCATCAGGGCCTCTTTAAATTGAGTAACATCCAGAATATAAACTGTAGTATAAAATATTATCCAGAATTTTCCACTGGTTTGAAATGTCAGTCCGACTTTCTTGTGCAGTTATCCTCGAGAAGTCTTCATAATCAAGAGTAAGAATGCTGGATTGTGCTATTTGTTATGGCACCTTTCAATATGAGGAACTTTGTGTTTGATTCAAATAGTTTTTGAATCACCGATTAGGAGCGTTGCATTGCGCTTCCTGCGATCGTGCTTTACAGTGACGACATTTCTGTAACTTCAGACATCCTTTGAAAGTGAACACTATCTTGTTAAACAGAAGGATGTCTGAAGTTACAGAAATGTCGTCACTGTAAAGCACGATCGCAGGAAGCACAGTGCAATGCTCCTAATCGGTGATTCAAAAACTATATAGCACAATCCCTGATGCAGCCATAAAGCGAAACTTTGGCCAAAGTCGGGCATGTTCAATAATAATTGAATAAAATCCTTCCAAGGCATCGGTCTGGTTTTTGTTTTTCCATTTCCGAGACCTAACTTATTTGTCAGTTTTGTTAAATAAATAAGTTTCATGACGAGCTGTACGCCCAGAAGTTGATTGCCTTTTGTCCCTGCCATCTGTGAAGGAATATCGCTGGGCTGAGACAAGTAAGCGGGCATTTTCTTACATTGGGCCTAAATTATAGAATGCCCTCCCACAGTCTTTGAGATTTGTGAAAATTTTACAAAAGCAACTAAAGGCCCATCTGTTCATTGAAGCTTTTGTTAACCAAAATTGATGTTTTTCAGTATTTGTCTGATAATGTTTAAATTAAGGTTTTTGAAATGTTTGTTTATGTCTATATTTTACTACTGCTGTCTATGTAAATGATGTACATTACTTTGAACATAATTTTGTAGTTAGCAGTATATAAACTTTTAAAATTAAATAATAAATAGATTTTAGTTGAGTAAGTTATTAATGGACTAAATTTAGCCAGATTACATAGCGTTCCAGATATAGTTAGCAGAATTACTTACTTTGAGAGCAATGTTGGTTTTTAAAGATTTTTTTCAGGGGGAGGGAGGCACAAGCCCGGCAAGTCCAAATTCAACAGCTCTCAGGGGAAGGAGGTGGCAGGAAGGAATGCATGGGCCACTGGCCATACCTTGGGTATTTTTTTCTGTCCATTGGTCTTATACAGCTATATTTGAATATCTGACTAACTTTAGTTGGATAAATTACCTATTTTATGGCTTTTTAAAATTAGTCTGTAGGAGGTCACATGATGCTGTGAGCAAGGCAGGATGTCAACTGGCATTGCTCTGGGTGTTACCGAGCTCAATCTAGCCATATCTAACATTGGCAAAATTTCCGAAATGTGCAACTGGTAGCTAAACTTTGATTTCACAGTTCTCTGCCAATTTAGGTAAAGATATGAGCACTTGGACTGCTACAAAAGAGAAATAGTGCATCCTATTGAGCTTATAATGGAGGCCTCTAACAGTACTCTAGATCTGAACCCACCGAACACTGCATCAATTATAGAGTTAATAGAAGCAGTGATCAAGATATTGGACTCAAAATTTGACAATGTATGAAAAGCTAGAAGTTACCTCCACTATTACTGCACTTGGGAAGAAAGTAAAGGCCTGGTGAAAAAATTTCATATACCTCTGGTACCACTTAAAAAACATGTCTGAATTTCTTCAGTCTATGGAGAACTATTGCCTGGAACCATTTGCTTCACTACAGGACCTATGACGCTATGCGTGGGACTCCTGCCTGAAGAAGGCATCTCATTTTTCATGCTTCGGAAGGCAATCAACCCCTTCTGCTTGGTCTGCCCTGGTTACAGCAACACTTTCTGGTCATAAACTGGTGAAATGGAGATATCCCCTGCTGGAGTACCCATTGTTTCAGAATTTTCTGCTTCCTGTATATCCTCCTCTGCAACTCTGTTCATTGAATCTCCCAATTCTTCCAGGTTTGCCTATGCCTTATGCATCATTTGCAGATGTCTTCAATAAAAAACGGGCTGAGTGTCTCCCACTCCATCACCCATAAGATTGTACCATAGATGTAATACCTGCAAAATACCACTTTGGGGCAAAGTATACCCAATATCCATCCCCAAGACTGAAGCAATGCCCAAATGCATCCAGGAGAATCTTGAGAGAGGTTTCATCAGGCCGTTCACTTCTCCTGCTGGAGCAGGATTCTTCTTTGTTGGAAAGAAAGATGGTTCTTTGCACCCGTGTATCGATTACCGAGTTTTGAATGACAACACCACAAAAAACAAATATGCCTTGCCATTGATATCTGAATTGTTTGACTGGTTGCTGCCTTCAAAGAGCTTCAATCTTCACCAAGTTGGATCTATGGGGTCAATGCAATCTCATACACATATGAGAAGGCAACAAATGGAACATCGACTTTAATACTTGAGATAGCCATTATGAGTATTTGGTGATGCCTTTCAGCCTATGCAATGCTCTAGTGGTCTTCTAAAATTTTGTTAATGACATATTCAGAGACTTGCTTATACCTGTATTATAGTATATCTAGATGATATTCTAATCTTCTTGTCCAATCTTCAGTCACACCATTTTCATATTAAACCCAGCTCTAGTGGCTATGAAGTCATTCTCTATATGTCAAGTTTGAAAAGTGCATTTTTAAACAGTCTAAGCTTCCATTCCTGGGTTATGTTATATCTCTGCGCAGGGCCTTCAAATGGACCCCTCTAAGCCATTGGCAATTATGGATTGGCCCCAGCCAGTGGGCCTCAAGGCAACCCAGCTCTTTTTAGGATTCACTAATTATTACAGGGAGTTCATCCTCCATTACTCTACTTTTATTGCTCTTATCACTACTCTTACTAAAACAGGGGCCAAGGATTGGCCATCCAGAGCACTCCAAGCCTTTGCCCTTCTGAAATCTGCCTTCCTTTCTGCACCAGTTCTGCAAAGACTGGGCACCATATGCCTTTTGTTTTGGAAATTAGCACCTCTTCTGTAGGCATGGGTGCCATTCTCTTGCAGTCCACCCCTGATGCGGAGTTTAAGATAAATAAAATCAACAACTCCAAGGTGGTGAGAAACAAATTATACTATTTGGTCAACTGTAGGTGTTATGGTCCCAAGGAAATGTCATGGGAACCAGCCTATTGTTGATCAATAGTTTTCATTGCCTTTTTTCCCATAAGCCTAAGAAAAGGGGTCTTGGAGAGGGCTCTTGGGGGGGGGGGGGCTTAGCAATTGGGTACTGTAACATGTTGCTGACCACTGGGTGCTGCATTACTGTTGGCATCCTGTACCTCACAGTCCCATGCCTAGCACTGTGTTCTGTGACCTGCTGGGTCCTCCCAGCATGGCTTCCAGCATCCTGCTCCTCTGAATAAAAGCCTGTAGCAACTCATCAGATTTATAAGGCCAGTGCCCAAGATTTCCCGTGGCACAGATTGATGGCATCAGCACTGCTCTAACATAAAAGGAAGCTCACTCCTCTGGGCAGGTGCCTGAGCAACAGGTCCTGATTCTTTCTTCCCCTGCATCTGCTTGTTCCTGATTCTGACTACTGATTCAGACCCAGCCTTACATCTGCTGCCTGTCCTGATCCTTGATTGTCTCGCATCTGAACAGACTCTGCCTGCCTCCTCGCCCTCTTGAGCTTGTTCCTGCCTCCTAGCCCTCTTGAGCTTGTTCCTGCCTCCTTGCCCTCTTGAGCTTGTTCCTGCCTCCTAGCTCTGTATTGTGCCTTGGCCCTGTCAGTCAGCACTTCCAGGGTCCAATTTCCCAAGTCTGTGAAAGAAAGTAAATTAAGGAAAGAGGAAAATGAGGCCAGTATGGTTTTCTAAAGAAGCTTGGGTAACAATAAATAAGGCTTGGGGTAACCTGCATGGAGTAGCAGTTACTACCCTGAACAGAAACATGAGGGTTACGTGCATGAAGCAGCAGTAACTACTCTTAACAGAAACTTGGGGATAGCCTGCTTAGAGTGGTGGGTACTTCCATAAGAAACTTGCTAGGCAGACTAGATGGATCATTTGCTCTTTTTATGCTGTCAGTACTATGTTACAATGCAAGTAGCTGAAAAGTTCAGGGAGAAAAGGTTAGCATTCATAAATTACAAGAGATCACCGAAAGAGGAAGACAGACAATACCTGGAAAAGCTAAGAGGAGCTGGGAAAGTAGTCAGGAATGCAAAAATTCAAATGGAAGAAAAAATGTAAATAAAGTAAAATGGGGTAGTCAAGATTTTTCTTTTTTTAGATATTTTAGTGATAGGAGGAATTGCAAAAGTGGCATTGTGAAACTGAGAGGTGAAGGAGAGGAATATGTAGAGGCTAATGAGGAAAAAGCGAAATTGCTTAACATATATTTCTGTTTGGTGTTCACTGTGCAAGGGCTAGAAGAAGGACCACATAAAACAAATAAATAAGATTGGAAGCGAGGTAAGCCTCAATTGATTTTCAGAAAAGTGTGCTCTTGAGGTGCTAACTAAACCTAAAGGAGATAAGGCAATGGGGCCGGATGGAATGCATACAAGGGTATCAGTGGAACTTAGAGAAGTCCATGCTGCTCCACTGGCTGACCTTTTCAATGCTTCTTTAGAGTGGGGAGTAGTTCCGGAGGACTGGAAAGGGGAAGATGTGATTCCTATACATAAAATTAGAAGTAAGGAGGAAGCTGGGAACTGGGATAGTCTCACTCTGTAATGAGCAAATTAATGGAATTGCTGCTAAAAAAAAAAAAAGGATAGTGCAGTTTCTGGAATCCAATGGGTTGCAAGATTTGAGGCACCATGGTGTTAGGATTCTGCCCACGATAGCCACGGGCAGTCCCCTACCTCCTCTCTGGCCGGCCCGCTGCCAGGGCACCCCGCTGTTGTCCGCAGCCCAGCGCCACTGCCCAGACTGCTGCCGCTGATTTCCCAGTGTGGCAGGGGATCGCTGCCGTTGTTCTTTCCTCTTCGCAGCTGGAGCCGCTGCAGGGTCCTCAAGAGGCAAGGAGGCCATCCCTGCCAGTGCCTGCTTGTCTTCCTCTTCTGAGTGGCAGGGAGGCCACCATTCACCTGGCCTCACCATGTGGTAGGAACGCCGCCAATGCAGTCTTCTCTTCTGTTTCCTCTTAGGCGCGGGTGCGCACCTCACCTTGGCATTTAAAGGGCCAGCGGCGGGAAAAGCCCAGCGGCCCTTTGGAGTGATTTCATCAACCTGTTCCTCTTCAGCCCTATAAAAGGAACAGTGCCTTTGGATCGGGTTTGCACAGTGTCTGTGATCTTCCTTCTGATCCAGGTCTTCCATGGTCTCCTGTGCCTTGATGGATCTTCGTTCCATGTTCTTCGTGTTCCTGAACTTCGTCTCCTTGATGTTCCTGGTCTCATCCCTCGTCGGAGCTCCCTCGTCGCCTGTCTTCTTTTCCTGATGTTCCAGATGTTCTGTGTCTGGATGTCCTGATGTCCTGTGTCCTGAGGTGCCATGTTCCATGTTCCTGATGTCCGATGTTCCTGTCTTGACTTCGTCCGTCTCATCTTCAGCTCTTCGTCCTGTTCCCAGGTCCCTCGTCTGTCCACCTCGCTTGGCGTGCCATGTTGTGGTCCATGACCAGCCCATGGGAAGGCTGTGTAGGACGCTTCATGGTACAAGGCCTTCTTCTTGTCTGCAGCGCAAGCCTTCGGGAGACTTCTGTTTTTAATGCCTTGCTTCTGAGAATCCTGAGTCTTGAATCTTGTCCCGGTCTACGGAGTTCCCTTGTGTCTGCTTCCGTCCATGCCTAAGATTCTGCCAGAACCTGCTCCACTTCAGTGTGATCCGTGACCAGCCACAGGCGACTGTGTAGGGCACGCCCCGGTGCAGGCCTCTACTGAATTTTCATCATGTTCCAGTCTCAAGTTCCATGTCTTCGCTGGAGTCTGCTTCAGTGTGATCCGCGATCAGCCATGGTCGGCTGTGTAGGGCGTACTCCGATGCAGTTCCTACCCAGTACTTTCGTCTGACTCTTGAATCCTTGCCTGAAACTTCTGAGCAACCTGAATCCTTGTCCGAGTCTTCTGAGTTTCCTGAATCCTTGTCTGACTCCTCCGAGTCTTCTGAATATCCTGAGTCCTTGTTTGAGTATCCAATTCTTCATCTGAGACTCCTGATTATCCAAGTCTTCGTCTGAGTCTCCTAAGTATCCAAGTCTTCGTCTAAGTATCCAAGTCTATGTCTGAATCCTCAGAGTATCCTGAGTCTTCATCCAAGTCTTCATGTTCCTGCCCTCAGCTTCTGTCTGGCCTCACGCACTCGTCGTTCCCAAGCGGCGGGTCCGGAAGGGCTATCAAGTGGCCAGAAGGCTACTCTCGAGATCAGCATTGCGTTGCTGGATCTCATTGGTGTGTGTAGGTCCAGCGGAGGCCTGAGCCTGCCTTGTTCCTGTTCTGGATAATCCTCGCCTTGTCTTCGCTCCAGCCTTGCTCTTGCTCCACCCATGCTCTTACTGTTGCGTCGGTCGGACTCAGACGGCTTCATCCCACATGCCTCACCTCAATATTCGCTTTCTCTACCAGCCTCGGGAAAATGGTGACCACCGCGTCTGCTTGCCACATCTCCCAGTGTCCCTGCAATGGCTATGGCAAGGCATTCTGCCATGATTCACCTGAGGGCCTCCTAGGGTGCATGTGCGCGCTCTATCCACATCTTTATTACAACGTTGGCGCGAACCTCAGGGCGTCCCCCTCAAGTGACGTCACAACATCCAGGTATTTAGCATGCCCATTTGCTGACTGACTTTGAGTTAGCAAGGATTGGATTCGTCTGGTCTAAGCTGCTCTGCCACTTCTTGCTGCTGCTGGAAGCTCTCTCTACCCTCCGGTGTTTTACTAACTTGGGTACCCGCTCCTCGGGGGCTCTATGCTTCTTTCCAGGTGCCTATCAGGTATTCAGGTACTCGCTCCTCGAGGGCCTGATTTGTCTACCTTGGTGCCTGTTACCATTACTTCTACCTGCTGGGAACTCCAACATTACAGCTTCAAGAGTGTGAGTAATCTAACATCTACCAGTCTGTCTCACCTACAGCTCCTCATTGGAAATCTGCATCGGAGCTCCCTATACCACTATTGTTGGATGGGTCTCCTCAGCCAAGGACCCAAGACTGCTACTGCAGGAATCTACTCACTACTGCCACCTCTGGTGAACTCTACAAGCTGTACAATAAAAACTATCTCTCGGGCCGATACAGTAAAAATCTCACTCTCCCAGTGCGCGCACAGGCCACTCTCCTGTGTGCGCGATTCAGTAAGTTAATTTATTTAAATTAGGGCCCGCTGTAAAAAGAGGCGCTAGGGACACTAGCGCATCCCTAGCGCCTCTTTTTTGACAGGAGCGGCAGCTGTCAGCGAGTTTGACAGCCGACGCTCAATTTTGCTGGCGTTGGTTCTCAAACCCGCTGACAGCCACAGGTTCGGAAACCGGATGCCGGTAAAATTGAGGATCTGGTTTTCAAGCATTTTAAATTTTTTTTTTTTACATTTTTAAATTTTTTTAACTTTTGGGACAGAAGGTGCACAGAAAAGCAGTTTTTACTAGGGATGTGAATCGTTTTTGAACGATTAAAATTATCGTCAGATAATTTTAAAATCGTCCAAAATCGTTAGAGTGCACGATACAATACAAATGCCCCCGATTTATCGTCAGGGGCATTTGTATTGTATCGTTAAATAGGGCGCGGGAAAACCGGCATACCAAAAAAACCCTAAAACCCACCCCAAACCTTTAAAACAAATCCCCCACCCTCCCGAACCCCCCCCCCCAAAATGTTTTAAATTACCTGGGGTCCAGTGGGGGTGTCCTGATGCGATCTCCAGCTCTCTGGCCACGGCTGTGTTGAGAAATGGCGCCGGTGGCCCTTTGCCTTTATCATGTGACAGGGCAAAGGTAGCGCCGGCGCCATTTTGGTTCCTGGTTCCCGACGTCACGCGTGCAGGAGATCGCCCCCGGACCCCCGCTGGACCCCCAGGGACATTTGGCCAGCTTGGGGGGGCCTCCTGACCCCCACAAGACTTGCCAAAAGTCCAGCGGGGGTCCGGAAGCGACCTCCTGCACGCGGGCCGTATTGCCAATCTTCAAAATGTCACCCGTATGACATAGTGAGGGCAAAGGTAGCGCCGGCGCCATTTTTAAGATTGGCAATATGGCCCGCATACAGGAGGTCACTTCCGGACCCCCGCTGGACTTTTGGCAAGTCTTGTGGGGGTCAGGAGGCCCCCCCAAGCTGGCCAAAAGTCCCTGGGGGTCCAGCGGGTTCCGGGGGCGATCTCCTGCACGCGTGACGTCGGGAACCAGGAACCAAAATGGCGCCGGCGCTACCTTTGCCCTGTCACATGATAAGGGCAAAGGGCCACCGGCGCCATTTCTCTCAACGCAGTCGTGGCCAGAGAGAGGGAGATCGCGTCGGGACCCCCCCACTGGACCCCAGGTAATTTAAAACATTTGGGGGGGGGTTCGGGAGGGTGGGGGATTTGTTTTAAAGGTTCGGGGTGGGTTTTAGGGTTTTTTTGGTGTGCCGGTTTTCCCGCCCTCCCCCGATTTACGATTTTTAACGATTTTTAACAAAAAAAAAACACGACGATAAGATTTTCCTCCCCCCCCCAGCCAAAATCGATCATTAAGAAGATCGATCACACGATTCACACCCCTAGTTTTTACTGCTTTTATGTGTACTTCCCCAGCGCCGGCAGAAATTAACGCCTACCTTTGGGTAGGCACTAATTTCTTAAAGTAAAATGTGCGGCTTGGCTGCACATTTTACTTACTGTATCACGCGGGAATGACTAATAGGGCCATCAACATGCATTTGCATGTTGCGGGCGCTATTAGTCTCGGGGGGGGGGGGGGGGGGTTGGATGCGCGTTTTCGACGAGCTAGCTTTACCCCTTATTCAGTAAGGGGTAACAGCGCGTCGAAAACGCGCATCCAAATGCTGGTTAATAGTGCGCTCCACTGGAGCTCCACCGGAGCGCACTATATTGTATCGGCCTGTCTGTGTTTGTGCATCTGAGTCTAGCCTGGTACTGCAGTCCCTCACGGGGCTCCTCCCCATGGGAGTGGCCATCACTGCAGCACCTAGGAATCCACCAAACACCTCAAAACCCTAACATGTATCAGCTCACCTCTTGCGGTGTGTCTTGGGGCTCCTACCTGAGCCGTGCCATGACCCAAGGGCTCACATCCTACCTTAGATGGGACCGCGCCTCTGAGCTCCTAACCGGGCCTGAGGGTGTGCCCCGTAACACATGGTTTTACCAGAGGTAGATCTTGTCAGACAAATCTGATCAATTTCTTTGATTGGGTGAACAGATAGTTGAATCAAGGGAGAGTGCTAAATGTAGTCTACTTGGATTTCAGTAAGGCCTTTGACATGGTTCCGCATAGGCAACTTATAAATAAATTGAGCTCCCTTGCTTTGAGACTTAGAGTGATTGACTGTGTTAGAAACTGGCTGGGTGGGAGGTGATAAAGGGTAATGATAAATGGAGCTTAGTATGAGGAGGGGGATATTACTAGCGGTGTGCCTCAGGGATCAGTCCTTAGACCGGTTCTATTCAACATTTTCATGAGCGATATGGTGGAAGGAGGAAAAGGTTTGTTTTCTTGTAGATTATACCAGCATTTGCAGCACTGGATGGAGTCAGTCCAGAGGATGGCTTCTAAAATGGTCACTGATCTTCATTCTAAAGAACATAGGGACTGTCTTAAAAATCTAAATATGTATACTCTAGAGGAAAGGTGATATGGGGAGATATGATAGATTTAAATATCTCAAAATTTTCCATGCACAGGAGACAAGCCTCTCAACAGAAAAGAGGCTCTTGAATGAGGGGTCATGGAATGAGAGTAAAATGAGGTAGACTGAGGAGTAATCTTATAAAATGCTTTATTTATAGAAAGGATAGTAGATGCATGAAATGGCCTCCCAATGAAGATGATAGAGGCTAAAATGGTGTCTGAATTAAAGAAAGCATGGGATAAATACAGGGGATTTCTGAGGGAGTGTGGTGAAAGTATTGCTTAGGACAAAACTTCAGGAGATGCAAATCATACATACCACTGCTACTATTTCTGCTTATCATGAGAAATTTATGTCTTTGTGTAATAGCATGATCACACTTTTATAAAATTAGGTGTTTTTGTTCATTTTTGGAGGTTGAAAATCAACTTTTTTGATGTTTAGAAGTATTATTTAATTCATTCATTTTTTCTTCTAGATTTTTTTGGTATGGTGTGCAGTGAAATTTCTCCTACCTGAAAGGGGAATATGCTGTGCTTTCTTTTCCAGATTAGGTTGTAATGATACCTAATAATCATTCACAAAGGAGGCTTTTTACTTTGAATCTGAACCTCCCTGTGCCATCATTATTGAATAATGAGCAGCTAGCGTGTAATATAAACATAGAAATGATGGCAGAAAAGGACAAAATGGTCCATCCAGTCTGCCCAGCAAGCTTATGGTAGTATCTGCCATGCCATACAAGTCACCCCCATACTTATCAGTTTCCCAGACCGTAAAAGTCTTGTTTATTGCTGAGTCCAATTCCCTGTTACCTCTTGCTGTTAAAGCAGAGAGCAAAGCTGGAGTTGCATCAAAAGTATCAGGCTTATTGGCTAAGAATAGTAACAGCCGCATCAGCAAGTTACCCCCATGCTTATTTGTTTTCCCAGACCATAAAATTCATTCACCTTGTTGGTTGTTGTCTAAATCTAATTCCCCTTTTCCTCTTTTCCCCCTGCCATTGAACCAGAGAGCAATGATGGAGTTGAATCAACAGTATGAAGGCTTATTGGTTAAGGTTAGTAACCGCCACACCCTCAATTTACCCCCATGCACTCTTTTCCTCATTTCTATGCTCTAGCCTTTAGGGATCCACAGTTTTTATCCCATGCCCCTTTGAAATCTTTCACTGTTTTTGTCTTCATCACCTCCTCCGGAAGGGCATTCCAGGCATCTACCACCGACTCCATGAAGAAATATTTCCTGATGTTGGTTCTGAGTCATCCTCCCTGGAGTTTCATTTTGTGACCCCTAGTTCTACTTATTTCTTTCCGACAGAAATAAAGATTTCACCCCAACTAATGATATCCCCTAAAATCTGGTGCCTAAAGGCCTTGGACCTCCTGCCCCATCCCTATGCCACTGCAGCTAAATTAAGAAAGACAATGGAAAAGATGAACAAATTATATTGAGGTCTGACTTAAATAGTTTTACCTCTTTTCATGAATTTAATTTATTTATTATGCTGATTTTATAAGCCATTGTCTCCAATAAATTGCTCACAGCAGTGAACAATACAAATCATATCTTGTCCTTGCAACAATTGAAATAGAATTAACACAATAGTACTATCCAGACCAGATTATTCAAAATACCAGTTTAGTTATTTTTTTTTAAATCTGTTCCTTCATTTTTTAATCTTTAATCTTATTTCTAGGTTTTCTTCCATTACTTTTCTAATGTAGTTTATTTCTTAGATTTTATGTACTTTATTTGGAATAAAATGTATGTACCTTGCATTAAGATTATATTGCCTGTTTCAAAAGTCTCCCTATTTTTATTTATTTATTTATTTATTTATTTATTTATTTAAGGCTTTTATATACCGACTTTCTTGATACAGATCAAATCAACTCGGTTTACATCGAACGAAGCAGAAACAATAACCAACCATATAACAAGACAATTTGAAGGAGCATAAAAGTTACATTCTAACAAGGTTGCCTTAACTGGTAGAAGGAAAAAAAGAAGGGGAGAAAGAAGATAAATTACTATATACAATAAATTACTATTTACAATGGAGAATGGGAGGGAGGCATGATAATTCTAATTCTCCCTCCCTGAGTCTATATTGCTCTTATTAGTTTATTGCGCTTATTATACTGCCTTTCCAATCAAATCGAAGCAGCTTACAATAAAGAAATATTTCTTAACAATAAAAAGTACAAAAGTATAACAACATAAAAGAACCATGATGCAACATAAAATCAGATAAATCTAAAAACAGAAAAAAATCAATAGCAATTATAACATAGGTTTAAAACTGTAAAATCAACTAATAAAATTAGATCAACAAATGTTAAAAGCCTGTCTGAATAGCCAAGTTTTAATTTCTTTCCTGAGCTTACTGTAATTCTGTCCTTGCTGTATTTGTGATTTGCCTGTGTTGGCATGATGCCTGCATGCTGGTTTTGCTGAAGTTCAACATAACAACTAGATTCACAGTTGTAGGAATGACTAAGCAAGAGGTGTTTTCAAATCCTTGGAACACTAGAAACTGGTCTGAAACCAAATGAAAAGCAGGACAAAAAAAAAGAGCAGTGGGGGGAGGGGAGTTCTTAATAGTTTGTTTGTAACTGCCAGCTGAATTATCTAAAACTCATTATTTGGTAGAACTGCTGCTTTAACAGATGGCAAGCAGCTCTTGACATGAGACAGTTCTGAGTATCATTTCATGGAGTGCTTCAGCTTTATATGAATTAACATTTTGAAAAGCCCAACATGTTCCCAGGTGTAAACAGTTTTTGAAAAATCTTTCCAATGAAACATGTATAACCACAGACAAATGTTAGTATCCCTGGCTTCTTCTCAGAAATGATTACATTAGAAAGCACAGCGTGCAGAAATATGCTTTAAGAAGTACAAAGAAATGTGATGTTTCAAAATAACATACATCTATTTCTTGGGCTCCCGCTGTTGAAAGCACTTCTTATGTAACTCCTCTTGAATGAACATTTCCTGGGGAAAAACATCTGCTGGCATGAGATGTTATCATTTGGAAAAGCCACATAAGAATTGATATCCTCACGCTTGCCTTCCTCCTTACAAAAGCACAATGATAAAGATTCATGAAGCAAACCAAACAGCTCTCTGGGTTGAGAAACATTTACATGATTTCTTAAATTAAAAAATGTGAGTTATTCAGGAATAGTCAGTACATTAAATTAAAGAAATCTAGAATTCTCATGTCAAACTGAAGTTATATTAAAAACACTATAAGGCCAATATTCAGTAGGCCTTTAGCAGACAAGTGATCCGGCTAAAGTTAGCCAGATAACTTGCCCCACATATTCAGTGGGTTAAATGACCTGCTACATATACTTGCTTAAAGTTATCCGGCCACATATAGTCAGATAACCTAAAAACCTAACCAACTATTTGAATATAGCTATTTAGATTTTTAAGTTATCTGAACTTGTGTGGCCAGATAACTTGCTACTTATCCCGGTAAGTAACGTTTTAAACAAGAAAAAAAAGTTATGAAATAGAGGGCCTAGGACCCATTTCTCTGTATTTCCATACAATGAGGCACCTCACGGCTACTAACATGTGAATCACCAATAAAGGGTGTTTAACAGCATCTATGGCATAAGTTTTAAAATGATGCCCTAGCAATATTAATGGAGGATGCAAGGGGAGTTTCACCTTAATGATTTGATGAATCCAAGAAAGCATTTCAGATCAAAATAAGGCAATAGTGAAGTAAGTCCAACAAATGTGGAAAAAAGGTGCCCTGCTCTCTGCAATCTCTCCAACAGAGAGGATCTTTCTTGCACCCCATTTTGAACAGCCTCGTTGGTGTAAAATACCACCAATAAAACATTTTAAATCCATTCTCCTGTGTAGATACACAAATCACATTTCCTTTATTCATCCTAAGAACGATGTCTGCCCACCCTTCCTTACTAATCTTAAAACTGAGATCCTTTTCCCAAGTTCTCTTAATATTGTCAAGTGTGCTCCCCTATCCATTAACATCTTAGAAAAGATACTTACAAAACTTTTATTACCCAGAGTATGCAACAATAGTTTTTTCAAAGTCTGTAAGCCCTCTACCATATGAAGATTAAAATGGTGCTAAGGGAGGCCAATCCTTAAGTTGCAAATATTGAAACATAGGAACATTATTAAAGTGGAGTTTCTCCTGGAGGTCCTTCGCTGAGATAAAGGAGATATCATTAAAAAGTTAGCCCACCCTTTGAAGACACCAGCATGCTATAGTGTGACGTTTGCTCTAGTAAAATGACCATTTCCATTTCTTTTTAAACTTACAAAAAAATACCATAAGAACATAAGACTTGCCATACTGGGTCAGACCAAAGGTCCATCAAGCGCAGTATCCTTTTCCCAACACTGGCCAAGCCAGGTCACAAGTACCTAGGGCAGGATCCCAAGGGGCAGATAGATTGCAAGCTGCTTATCCCAAGAATAAGAAGTGGATTTCTGCAACTCTACATTAATAATGGCTAATGGACTTTTCCTCCAGGAGCTTGTCCAAACTTTTTTTAAACTCAGCTACACTAATAACTTTCACCACATCCTTCAGCAATGAATTCCAGAGCTTAATTATGCATATACTTTGGATCATGGGGAGGGTAATTTTGAGTGAGACTGTGGTGCTTGCAGATATGCAAGCAGATTTTCATAGGAAACTACCTTTGAAACTGGGGTGTTTCCTTTCGAAAATCCATCTGCAGGCCTTCAAAGACCACAGGCTCACCAAAAATGAATTTCTCCATGATTCCAAAGGATGCTAACATTTCCCTTAAGTTTAAAAGGAAATAGGAAAGATTTGTGGAAAGTTATGGATCCTGTTATTTAGCGAAATGAAAATTGTGGCGACCAATGCCGACAGGGAGATTTACCCCATATACTTTGAAAATTACTCTCTAAATTGTAGACTGGTGAAATCATTTGCTTTTAATAGAGCCTTTCTCTGCAAAATCTTCCTAATCCTTTATCATAGAGGTAAGTAAAAGGAACCCAAATACTGATTTTGATTTCAAGTACTAATGCCACATTTTACAAGATGAGTAAATAAAGTAACCAAGTTGTAGGCCTTATTTGAGACTCATGTATGTATAGAGAACCCCACTTGGTTTCTACTAGTAAGAATATACCAACTGTATAGTATCATAGTTGGTGTACAGCTCCCCCATATGGGCTGCTGTGTTAGTTACTCCTTACTACTATAAAAAGGGGAAACCTCTAGAGAGAGCTGGATTTTTGAGTTGAGTTTTGAGAAGGCAGGATGGAGTTTATCTACTCCTGTTTTTGTTCCTTTTTGAATAACATAAGAACATAAGATATGCCATACTGGGTCAGACAAGGGGGTCCATCAAGCCCAGCATCCTGTGTCCAACAGTGGCCAATCCCAGTCACAAGTACCTTGCAGGTACACAAACATTAAATAGATCCCAAGCTACTACTTCTTATTGATTAATAGCAGAGAGTACCCTTGGATCTTAAGGAATAAACTCTGGGCTGGAAAGAAAAAAGAGTAACTCATAAGAGAGGAAATGAAGTCATGTACCTGGATGGTAGCCTAAAAGCAGAGCTCCTGACTCCAGCCTAATAAATCCTCGAATATTGCAGTGATCCACGATAATCAAATCCAAGGGGTACCTGAATTAAGCAACAAATAAGATATTGGTGTATGCACGGCTCTGATGGAAGAAGGCACGAAAGATGGTGTTGATGAGGTAGGTTGAACTGGTGGCGCAGTTAAGCCTGACTTATCATGTTTAAAATACTCAGAATCACTAATTTGTGCAGACTTTCAGAGCTGGTCCACTGATCTGCTCCAAGATATGGAGAATATATATATTAAAAAAAAAAAAAAGATCTTGACAAAGTGTCAAACTTGAGAAAAGATTTCACAGACCTGGGGTCACGTGTTGAGAAAATTGAGGGTTGAGTGGATGAGCATGACACAATCTGGCAGAAAAATCATAGGTAAGTGCAAGCGCTGTCAGTGGAGAAAAGGACTTGCATGATAGAATTGAAGATCTAGAAAACAGATCAAGGAGGGGGAATCGCTGTACACAAGGAGTCCCAGAGGAATCCGCTTACTTGGACTGTGCGCAAGTCACCATGAGCATCTGGATTGTGATTCTGGGCTGTGATGTGGAGACAGAGGAGTTGCCCAAGACAGATTTGGAATGGGCAATTAGAGCTCTGGCCCACTCGAGGGAAAACTTGGCATGAGATATAGTGATTTGGTTCCACAAATTTACCATCAAGGAAAAAGTTCTTAGCAGAGCAAGGAAAATGAGAGAAAATCAGTGGAAAGGACATAAGATGGAGATATTCCAGAATCTGTCCCCAATGACAATAAAAAAGAGAAGAGAATTCAGAGAAATGTTTCATATGCTTTGTAAGGAAAATCACATACAAACGGCTTTTTCAATTTGGTTTACACTTTACTATTAATGGAGTGGCCTCACTCCATTAAGTCAGTGAAGGAAGCAGCAGAAATTCTGCAAGTGGCCAGGCTGCTGCAGCAGCTACCAGCCAGCAAAGGGTCAGGCTGAATCTCCACCATCCAGCAAAGAAGGTCCTATCAAGTGGGATCGGGTGCAGTATGGCAGCAAGACGCTATGGAAGCAGTCTGGAGATCATTCTCCTCTAAGAGGCAGTGACTTGACATGTGATAAGCCAAAGTGTATGATCTGCATTGGAAGATGCCTGCATTACAGAGTTAGAAGGCCATACTTATGGTCACTGCTGGAAAATGATTGAACTTATGTAGTTTATTGGATTGCTGGTTTGGATTGTTTATAATGTAACAATAGCTGAGGATATCAGTTTGAATTAAAAACTTGCTGTTAGGAGGTTTGGTTTTAGGGGTATCTGTGGGTGGAATCTAGAGGTGGGGCATCATTCATTAAGGAGGAGGTATGGTGGAAAAGATTGCAAAGTGTGGAATAGGGTGGGAAACAGGAGGGAGGGAGAGGGAGGAAGGGGGCAAGATGTCAGTGATGAGTGCTGTTGTGATAATGGGAAACTATAGGCATGTAAGGCATGTACAAGAGAAGGCAAGGCAAGGTTCTTGTTAAGGGGTTTTATGGGATATATTGTAGCAATATTACAGCATTGTTGGTATTCACATGGCTAAGGGAAAATTGAAACCTTAAATGTTAAAAGTTTAAATATGGATGCCAAGAAGAAGTTGTGTTAAAAGAGGCAATACAGATGAATGATATATATTTTTGCCAAGAAACACCTCTGAGGAAATGGAATGAACATCATTATTCCCAGCAATATTTCACCTCAATCACTAAACAAAGTAAATATAGTGGAGTGGAGATTCTTTTTGCAAAAAACTTGGTTGTAGATGTGCAGTCAGTCATCAGGGATCTAGAGGGATGATATATTATTGTCAAAATAAGAATGAATAAAGGACTTTATACCTTAGTTAATATTTACACTCCAAATACAGCTCAAGGAGCATTTTTTGATACTATTTCTAAGACTCTGGAAAATTGCATCTAGGGACATGTTATATTTGGCAGGGATTTTAATCTAACATGGTATCCGTATCTGGACAACTCTGGAGGCGGATATGCAGTGTCTCAAACTCACAGAAAGAGATTAAAATCGCTGATGGCTGATTGGGGATTGATAGATGTTTGAATACTCTTCCACCCCACTGAGCGTAATTACACTTTTTTTCCATGGTACACAAGATCTACTCAAGAATTGATTATTTCTTGGTAGATAAATCCTTGACTTCTCAGATGGTGGAGGCAGAAATAGGGCCAATGACTTGGTCAGATCATTCGTCCATATGAGTGTCTCTGTTGACATGGGGAGGGGGGGGGGGATACAGAAAGGCATTTTTGGAAGCTTAACGAAAGCTTGTTAGATAATGAGGAATTTTGTAATAAATTAAGGTCAGATTTGCAAGCTTACTTATTGACTAATTATACAGGTGAAGTTTCCCCTGTTACTTTGTGGGATTGTTTGAAGATGGTAGCCAGGGGAACTAATATTGTTAAAGCATCATATGTTAAAAAGCAGAGTGAAAAGATCAGATTAACTATCCTACAGAAATTAGAAATTCAGCATAAAAGGAAGGCTTCATCATATCTCAAGTCTCAACTGCAAAGAGCTGAAAAGCTTAGAATTATGTGAAATTGCCTTTCAGCTGGATAAAGCCAAACAGGAATATTCTGAAGGGGGCAATAGAGCTAGCAGAATACTGGCTAGGAAATGAAAAGAGAGAATGACACAAAATCAGATTGTAAGGATTAAAGACAGAGCAGGAAAACTGATTCATGATACAGGGGGAATTAATCACCAGTTATCCCAATTCTACAGAAATTTTAACTGTGTTGGTCAGACTATTAAGGAGGAAAATATAGATAAAACTTTGGATGGGGGTTAAGTTGTAGCAGTGGAGGAACAGAGAAGGGGCTTAATAAAGAAATCACAGCTTTAGAGGTTAAAAAGGTGGTAAAAGATCTTAAAGAAGATAAATCACCAGGAGTAGATGACTTTTCCTCAAAATGTTATAAAACTATGGACCCCATTATTGTCAAAACTTTGGTTTACACATTCAGTGCTTTATTGCTGGACAACTATTTGGCAGTGGAGTTAAATATGGCAGGAATCACGATGTTGGCAAAACCTGGAAGAGATACGACTTTATGTCAGTCATCAATGTAGACCTGAAGATTTTGGCTAAACTCTTGGCATAGAGTTTGGGGCCTTTAGTGCATTCATTGATCTATAACAGGGGTCGGGAACCTTTTTGGCAGAGAGAGCCATGAATGCCACATATTTTAAAATGTAATTCCGTGAGAGCCATACTAACTACGGCCACGCCCACGGAACGCTCCCTGATGACGGCACGTCGGCACGTTATCAGGGGCATGTCAGGGGCGTGTCGTGGCTGGCGCATCATCGGGGGCGTTCCAGGGCCGTGGCCCAGCCCCCGGACCGGACCCTGACGTGCCAGTGGCCGGCCCAATGCGCGCAAGTTACGCCTGCTTCAAGCAGGCATAACTTGTACAACAAGGTAGGGGGGGGGGGTTTAGTTAGGGCCGGGGGGGTGGGTTAGGTAGGGGAAGGGAGGGGAAGGTGGGGGGAGGCCGAAGGAAAGTTCCCTCCGAGACCGCTCCGATTTCTGAGCGGCCTCGGAGGGAATAGAGGCAGGCTGCCTCTATTCCCTCCGAGGCCGCTCCGAGGGAATAGAGGCAGGGCTGCCTCTATTCCCTCCGAGGGAATAGAGGCAAGGCTGCCCAAAATCGGCGCGCACAGGCTGCCGATTTTGGGCAGCCTTGCGCACGCCGACCCAGGATTTTAATGGATACGCGTGGCTACATGTTATCTATTGAAATCCCGTGTACTCTTGTTCATGCCTGGTGCGCGAACAAAAGTACGCGTGTGTGCAAATTTATAAAATCTACCTCTATATGTGTATCAGAAAAGTTTCCTCAATTCTTCATTTCCATTCTCAAGCCAGCAGGAATCCTATGTGATTTTCCAGGCCCTTTTGAATACCATAACCATTTTTTTCTTCACCACCTCTTCTGGGATGGCATTCCATGCATCTACCATTCTTTCTGTGAAGAAATATTTCCTAAACAAAAAAATCCAACAAATGTAAAATGTTAAATATCAGAACCAACAGAAATCTCACTTCTCCTCAATGAGACTTACGCGCGTCCCGGGGCTTGTGCCCTCCGCCGAGCCTACTCAACATAGGCTCAGCGCGCGCAGGGGGAGTTTGGGCCAGGTTTTCGGGGGGTACGTGCGTATCTTACGCGCGTACCCCTTTGAAAATCGGGCGCATAGTATATGTATAGGCTTGGGGGTGGCCTGCATGGAGCAGCATTGCTACTACCTTTAACAGAAGGCAACATTGCTCTCCAATTTGACAGCGGAGAGGGAAGAAAGGGGAATTGGATTCAAAGAAAGCCAATGCACAGCCCCCAACTTTTATGGTCTGGGGTACTGATATACTGACATTAGGGATAAAGCACAGGACTGCTTCTCGGCCAAGCCCAAAAGCAAAGCCTGTTTAAGCAACATTGTCTGAATTATCAAGAAGGTTGCTCAGCCATAAAATGTTGCTAGCAGTAATTTTGTTATGGGTTTGACAGTTGCTTGGTTTTGAATGTAAATATTACTACTCTTAACATAAGGCTTGGGGACAAACGGCATGAAGTCGCAGTTACTACTCTTAACAGAAACATGAGGATAACTTTCATGGAGCGGCATTTACTACCATAAGAAACTTTTTAGGCAGACTGGTTGGACTATTTGGTGTTTTTCTGCTATCATTATTATATTAATATGTTACCTTTCTTGTCTTGTTGCCACTTTGCCTAGCTGCCATGCCCTAGATAACCCACCTTGGGGGTCTTGCCTCTACTCTACAGCCATCAAACTCTAGTTGCCAAAACACTGGGCCTTTCCCAGTAACCTATTTTAAGTCTCCCAAGGACCAATCTAGCTCCTTGGGTGCATGGCTGTGTTCTGGGCTAACAACTGGAATGAGACTACCTCATTTTAAACCATTCTGTGGCCTCATCAGCAGGACACTAGCCCTTGACAGATCTTATACTGAAGACAGACAATATTTAAATGCAGACTATAGCAAAACCCTCAGTCAAAAGAAAGAAATGCAGGCACAACAGAAAACATGCACAGTTTCCAAAACACTGGGCCTTTCCCAGCAAGCTTAAACTTCTTCTTAGTGTGGGAAAGGTTTAGGTAGGAGGAAAGAACTAATGCAACACCAGAAAATTAACAAAGGGAAGAGACTGTTGTTCAGCTACAGAATATGGAGAAAGCTTTTTTAAGAAAGCAAGCCTCACAAGTTACCAGGAAAGCCACACTGATGAGAGACCATTGTTATGTTCTGATTATGACAAAAGTTTAAATTGGAAAGCAAATTCGCAAGCAATTCAAAATTTCACCTGGAAGCAAGTCAGTTTCAAGTAGGGATATAATACAAGCTTGCCACAGAAATTATACTGATAACAGATCATTCTCTTGTACAAAATCTGACAAGGTGCAAGTGCTTCCACAGGAAGACAGTCATCTTCCATGCCACTCTGCCTTGCTGCTATATCCCTTATCCTACAACTTAGGGGTCTTTCTTCCACTCAAAATTACTGCCATTGCCACTTTGCACCTTGTGGGTATTGCTGCCACTATTCCTTGTTATCATACTCTAGACCAGGGCTTCCCAAACTTTTAGCCAATGTGACCCCATTTTAGCACTTGAAAATTCACATGACCCCAGAGGACAACCAAACCTATTTAGCAGGGATGTAGTTTGTCTCCAACAATCCCTCCACTCACCATTTCTGCACTCCAATGATCCCCTCTCTCAACCTCTATCCCCCTCTAGAGGGCCTCTCAACCTCTGCCCCTCCAGTTGATCCCCTCTTACATCCCCCAGTTCCTCTCCCCTTCCCAGCCTAGCTTCTCGCTCACCCACTTCAGCTTTTTGCATCCTCCCCAACGAACCTCTCTCACCTCCAAGCCATTTTTGTAACCCCAATTGATCTGTCTTCCCCTTCCTCTCTTTTTTATCTCACATACCACCCCCAGTTGATACTCTTACCCCTAGCTCCTCTCTTGCATCCCCCCTCTCACCTTCCACAGCCAATCCCTCTCTCACTGATCCAACCCTCAAACCCTTCCTGTATCTAATCCCTCCCTTCAAATAGCCCCCATCCAGACATCCCCTTGACTAGGATCAGCAGCAACATTTTCCTTTGGGCCTCAGGCGATAAGTGGATGACAACTAGTGGGAAGAGAGAGCAGACTGATGACAGGGGCAACATTTTTCTCTTAGGTAAGTTCAGTGATGGGAGAGGATAGAGAAGAAGTGACAACCTGCACAGACCTGTGCACACTCTGCCCACTCTTCCCCAATGGCTGGTCCAATGCCTGATGTTGATCTGCAACTGGCAGCATCATTACTAATGAAAGTTAGCACAGGATCTGTGAGCCAGTAAAAGATGCAGTGGCCCCAGTCCCTCCTCACACATGGCTTCCTGTTGATGTGGAAACTCAAGCAAGGGTGGGACCATTGCAGGACCTGAGACTGCATGCTAGCTCAAAAATCCCATGCTGATTTCCACTACTTCTGCTGCTGGTGATGTCTGGAGAGGATTGTCCTTTGAGGCATTTGTGACCCCAGCTGGAGGTTTTGTGACCCCATTTGGGGTCCCAACCCAAAGTTTGGGAAGCTCTGCTCTAGACTCTATACCTTAGAGTGTTGTTGTCACTACAGTGTCTACATTGCACCTCTCGTGGTGCCTTGGTGTGTTAATGTCATTCTTTGTGCTGGTTTGTCCCTTTATTGGTGCCTTGGGATTTTTCCTACCACCTTTTCTGTTTTATTCCCCCTTTATGATGCATTAGGATGTTGATGCCATTCTTGGTGCCACTTTGCCTTTTGTGTTGCCTTGAGGATGTTCAGGCCACTGTTGTTGGTGCCCTCTTTTGAAACCTTAGTGTATTCTTCCCACTGTTGCTGCTTCTTTGATCTTCTTATGGTGCCTTGGAAAACTCCTGCTACTGCTGGTACCCCTTTGTTCCTTTATGGTGCCTTAAGCAATCCATGCCATTTTGTGTGCCATTATGCTAATGTCTAGTGCTTTGGAGTTCTTTCCCCCTTCTGTGGTTGTCTTTCTACAAATTTTCATTTTCAATTTTGGGTCCCAAAATAGGCTGCTGTGCTTCCCCCCTTGACTTTAATGGTAAATAAATAAAATGAATAAATGAACTTAAAAAAAAAATTGAAAACAAACTAAATGAATGGAGGTGACATACAAAATAAAGTAATGAACCAAAACAAAAATTTTGTCTCTGAACATCCCTATCACACACATGGGTATCTGAAGAGGAGAAGGTGCAAGTGATGCCTTCTTGGAGCCCATCCCATGCAGCAGCTGAAGAGGAGAGTGGCACACTTCTTGAATTTTCATCCACTGTTTGTCCACATTTGTATTTCAGCCATTTCTCTACCTTCAAAGGGCTTTGTACCCTGAGTGGTCACCCATCTCGTCCACATAGGTTACGGCCCTGATTGATATTATCAGGGCTATTTTACTGATAGTACATGCTGATATGAAGTATCAGTTCATTTTTCACTCATGCTCCAATGCTCTACATGTAGGGAAAATAAAACATAGGCATCAGGCTGCTGCATGTGCAGCTTCCACCATTATTTATTATTTATAAAACTTACTAACTGTAGATTAGAACTAAGATTGAACTAAGCAGAGTACATAAAAACATAAAGCATCAATAATATAATAAAAGTACAATACAAGCATAAAAAAATAAAATCATAATAAAATTCTTCATTAAGAAGAATTACACTTGGGGGTCTGGTCGTGAAGCTGAGAGGACAACTAGCTGCCCTGGTTCCAGTCATTGGGAGCGAAAACGCTTGCTAATTACCAGCTTAATGCGAGCAGTGAGTAGCAGAGAGGCTAACACCATCAGCTGTGCCCGAGACTGACGTCATCACCAGGAGACCGGGTTTAAAACCCGAGAGACGCCGGCATACCAGTGGGGTCTGGTCGTGAAGCTGAGAGGACAACTAGCTGCCCTGGTTCCAGTCATTGGGAGCGAAAACGCTTGCTAATTACCAGCTTAATGCGAGCAGTGAGTAGCAGAGAGGCTAACACCATCAGCTGTGCCCGAGACTGACGTCATCACCAGGAGACCGGGTTTAAAACCCGAGAGACGCCGGCATACCAGTGGGGTCTGGTCGTGAAGCTGAGAGGACAACTAGCTGCCCTGGTTCCAGTCATTGGGAGCGAAAACGCTTGCTAATTACCAGCTTAATGCGAGCAGTGAGTAGCAGAGAGGCTAACACCATCAGCTGTGCCCGAGACTGACGTCATTACCAGGAGACCGGGTTTAAAACCAGAGAGACGCCGGCGCGTAGCCGACGCCGGCGCGGCTTAGACCGGCTTTGACTGGACTTTGGCTGGACTGAGGCCGGGTTTTGATTTGGAGTACAGGAGAGGAACTGGACCCCTTTAAGACCTAATGGGTTGGAAAAGGAAGGCTAAGTTTACAACATCTTCACCTTCTACGACTAGAAGTGGCCCTATGGATGCCCACGTGAGTCGGCAGGGACTGCCAGCAATGGACAATTTGCGAGACTCGTTTGAAGCCTCGCTTAGTCCAGGCAATCAGCCCACCCCCCTCCAACCACAAACAAGTCCGTTAGAAGTCCAGCAGGACGGGAAGGATTCATCACACGTGAGTGCAACGAATTTGCAGGAAGTGAGAGATGAGCCTGAACCCTCTTTGGGCCTCAAAAGTGTTTCAATTGAGGCACGAGAGGAGAATCTTGCTGTGACTCTTGGTAATACTCAGATTAATTCTGTAGATCCTACCAAGGTAACTCTATCGGACTTGTGGAGGGTTCTGGTAAAGCTAGATCTGAATTTGACTCAGGTTAACTCATCTCTCTCATCATTAGTAAATGTTAATAGAGTGTCAATTGTGGAGCAGGGTAAGAAATTGAGCACAGTAGAAACTACACTTAATGAATTGTCTGAAAAAGTTAATGGTACACAAAATATGGGGAATGCATTGGTAAGGGATAATACCTCTATACATTTTGAATTGGAAAACCTGGAAAATATGTTAAGGGTTAAAAATCTAAGATTGGTTAACTTTCCTATTACAAGGTTATTATCTCCAACAGAGATGTTGGTTAAGTATTTAAAAGAAATTCTTATGTATGAAGATAAAGATATCCCAGGCATTTCCAAGATTTTTTATTTTTCATTTCGGAAAAATAATGTAGTAGGTGAAGAAAATAGCTTAGGTATCACCACCTTTTTGGAAGAATCTATAGACATCATTAATAGTAGAGCTACGCTCTTTCTATCCTTTATGGCTGAGAAAGATAAGGAGATTATGCTTGAGAAATTTTTCAGGAATAAAGATATATAGTTTTGCGGTCAAAAGATATATATGTTCCCTGACGTTGCTAGGGTAACACAAACCCGCAGGAAGCAATTTTTGATACTGAAAAGTAAGACTCTAGAAATTGGGGCAACTTTTTATTTGAAATACCCATCTAGATGTTTTATTAATTTCAAGGGTAAGAAATTCAGTTTCAATGAGCCTCTGCAGTTAGAACATTTTCTGAAAGATAAATCTAGTCAAGCAAATAACCAAGTATCAAACATGGGTGAGGCTATAGAATTGAATGAATAAAGTTTGTCTTCTCATATCTTGATTGTTATGAGTAAAAGTATTATCATTATACAGACCCCCCTTATTATTAGTTCCTAATTTGGAAAAAAAAAATTTTTTTGGTAATTTTAGTTAAAGTATATTTGGGAATGTTATGGTTTTCAAAGAAAGGATTGCCTAATTGTGATGTAACATGTTTTATGTTAAATATTTGTTAAAAATCTCAATAAAGATATAAATTATAAAAAAAAAAAAAAAAAGAAGAATTACACTTTCTCTGGGCTTTTTAATTAAGACCAGCATTTGAATAAGCTTCTGTAAATAAATGTGCTTTTAACTGTATTTGATCACAGTTTCTCTGTACCCTTCCTCTTGAAGCACGCAAAGGCCCCCAACCCCCACCAGAAGAAAGACTCAGGAGAGGAGGGGAAGCCAGACATAGCCCGCCAGCCACCAGAGGAAAAGTCCAAAAGTTGAAACATGCTTATGAAGAAGGCCCTGCTCATTGTAGTAGCTCCTCTACCTTGCCCTCACTAAAATTAAGTCTTGGAAGAAGAGAAGCCAAACACAGCCTATCAGAAGAAGAAGCCCTACTGATCATAGCAGCTCCCCACCACCTCCTCTGCTCTAGAAGGATGGAGGAGGATGAGGAGCCAGACATAGCCATTGGCCACCAGAGGAAGAAGGCCCCAAAGCATGAGGAAGGACCTAGAGCAGTAGTTCCTAAAACTGTGCTGGAGGAACCCAGCCAGTTGGGTTTTCAGGATATCCACAATGAAGAAGCATGAGATAAATGTGCATGCACTGCCTCCATAGAAATCAAAATTTATCTCATGCATATTCATTGTGAATATCCTGAAAACCCAACTGACTGGGGGTCTCCTAGGATAGGTTTGGGAACCTCTGTCTTAGAGGAAGTCATCCCTGCCAATTGTGGCAGCCCCCTTACCCACCCTCGAGCCTGCATTGACCAGCTTCCTACTACCACCAGAATTGGGCAACTGCTTGTAGTCTACATCACCTACCTGTAGGAAATGAAGAAGATCTGGGGAGGGGCATCAACACCTAGCAAAATGGTAAAATAAAATAAAATACACCTCCCCAACTCCACTGCCCCTCACAACTCTCAGAGAGCAGATTGAATCCATTCTTTTTCTCCAGGGCCCAATATCATTCCTCAAAGGAGTGGTGGGCCCAGGGGAAAAAGTTAGGGGATTCTTCTTGCTTGCTGGGAGGAAGAGTGGTTGGAGGAGAGACAATGAGAGTATGCTCTGCCTGGAGAGAGAAGAGGAGTGAGTCTGGGTCTGGGGGGAAGAGAGAGGAGGTCATGGGGGATATAGGGGCTAGGACGAGAGTGTGGAGAAGAGGGATAGAGGGAGAAAAGTAGTGTGTGTCTGTTGCTGGATGGAGGGAGATATGTTGGGGTTGCCAATCTCCTATTGTCATTTTGTATGTTGGTGTAGAGGTCTTATACTGAAATAAGTAGCATGTAATCTATCTACCCTTTGGAATCTTGCCAGGTACTTGTGACCTTGATTGGTCACTCTTGGAAACAGGATACTGGGCTTGATGGGCCTTTATTCTGACCCAGTATGGCAAGTTTTATGTTCTTAAATTCTTACAAGTTTGGGGGAGGCCTTATGTTGGGTGGAGAGGGGTGTTACATTAGGTCCCAAAATGTCCAGAGTATGAAAGCAGAAAAAACCATTCTATTTTTGGTTTAGTTAATGACTCCATTATGTTAGCTTTTGGAATGTGAATGTGCAGCATCCCAAATACAGTATATTTGAAGTAGATATTCAGCACCACTTAGCTAGATAAGTAAGAACTTACCTGGTTAAGTGGTGGTGGATGAATATCTGGCCATGTTTAGCGGCCATAACTTAGGTGGAGAAATATTTATCCAGCTAAGTGGTGGGTTAGAAATGGGAGTTTCAGGGAGGAGTTACTTATACCATTAACTTAGCTGGAAAAGTAGCAATATTCAGACTTATTTAGTTAAGTTAACTCGATAAGTTAGACCTGCTCAACAGCAGGTCTAAAATTAGCTGGATAAGACATACCCAGCTAACTAGCAACATTTGGAGGGATATTCAGCATCATAGCCATGTTGTTGAATATCCCTTGTAAGTTAGCTGGATAAGTCTTATCTGGCTAATTTATGTAGGGATCCTGTTAGTCCCCCTACTAAAGCTTAGTTGGAAGAATATACCATTGGTGTGGGGAGAGACATAATAGTAACCTTGTAGTTTTGCAGCTTCCACATGTGGAAGCTAGCAATGGATGTGTCCCTCTACTTTATATAGCCTGACCAACATTTTACCTTGTGGATTCCATTTTGAACTTTACAGAGAAAGCATATCTTGGCTGTTTTCCGATTTTTCTATTAATTGAGTTGATGCCCCCATGGACATCCTTTTATTTGGATGGGAGTTTCTTTCTATCCTCCCAGATCACCTTTTACTCTTTAAAGTAATTTTTTTAAGTCTGGAGTACCCAGTCACTTGGGCCTCAGTTAAGCTATTTGAGTTTGCTATTCAATCTAACGAGGGAGATTCCCTTCATGCAAGACAGACCTGAGATCATCAAGATCCAAGGAGAGGATGACTTTCAGCCATCCTAAGAGGAAGAAGGAGAGGAGACAAACCACTTCAATGGCCCATGTGTACTGTATCTACTGAAGATTGGGAGAAGAAGAGTAAAAGATGTCACTGATACTGTAAAAGAGGAGAATGAAATAAAGAGAAAGTAGAAGGTAAGACTAAATACTTTAAAGCACATCATTGATACCCCCGTACCATGGTCAGATCATGTCCTCATCAACATCCATCTATCCTTAAACACCCTAAAACCCAGAAACACCCGCCTCAGACATACCTTCACCTACAGAAAACCCTGCACTTCTGAGGACCTCATAACAGCCCTCACCCTCCCGAATCTTAACTGTTCCTCCCCAGAAGCTGCTCTCAACTCCTGGAACAATCTCACCCTTAACATAGCCAATGAACTATGTCCCCTTATCAGCCAAGAAACACATTGTACCCAAAAAAAAATCCCCTTGGTACACACCTGAACTCAAATCTATGAAAACCAATCTCCGTATGAAAGAAAGAAACTGGCGCAAAAACCCCTCCCCGCATCTAGCAGCCATATACAAATCCTCCCTACACACCTACAGACTTGCCACTCTCAATGCGAAACGAGACTTCTTTGCAGCCAAAATACGCAATTACATGTACAACCCCAAAGCTTTATTCTCCTTTGTCTCTGACCTTACAAAATCCACACCCCCCAGCATCCCTGACAAGGAAGAGCCCAGAAAAAGTGAAGAGCTTGCCTCATTCTTCCACAATAAAATAGCAAACATCCTCCGTAGATTCCCCAACACCCCCTTCCCATACCCCTCATCTCCACCACTACCAACACCAATCTTAGCTCCCTCGACCTTACCTCTTCAAAGGAAATAGAATCCATCCTAAATAAACTTAAACCTGCTTCCCACCCCACTGACACCATTCCCACAAAAACGCTCTTATCTATTCCCAATGCCATAGCCAAACCTTTAGCAGACATTATCAATTGTTCCCTAACCTCGGGCTCAGTCCCAGACTCTCTGAAACATGCAATTGTCAAACCCCTCATCAAAAAACCCTCTCTGGACCCTCAAGACCCTTCGAACTATCGCCCCATTTCCAATCTTCCATTTATCGCAAAAATTATGGAAAAAGTGGTTAATACTCAACTCATGGACTACCTTGACGATAACAATATCCTCCACCCATCCCAGTTTGGCTTTCGAAAAAATCTAAACACCGAAACCCTCCTCCTTGTCCTCTCAGACACCCTTCTCTTAGGCATGGGCCAAGGGCACAGCTACATTCTGGCACTCCTTGACATCTCCGCTGTATTCGACACCATCAGTCACAACCTCATGCTATCCCGCCTCGCCGAGATTGGCATCTCTGGTACAGCCCTGCTCTGGTTCGCCTCATGCCTAGCCAACAGAAAATTTTCCGTTAAAATCGGCAATGTGGAATCCCCCCACCACCCCCTTTCTCAAGGAGTCCCACAAGGCTCTTCCCTCTCATCCACACTATTTAATATTTATCTCCTTCCCCTCTGCCACCTCCTAACCAATCTGGGGCTCAAATTTTTCATCTACCCGATGACGTACAAATCGTCATCCCTATACAAAACTCCTTAATAGACACCCTCAATTTCTGGGACAAATGCCTCAACGCGATAAACAACCTCCTCTCAACCCTCCAACTAGCCCTGAATTCCTCTAAAACAGAGCTACTACTCATAACCAACTATCAAACCCTGAAGCCTGCACTTGCAAATGACCCCGCGTTCAACTCCATTGCCACTAAACTCTGCGCAGGAGACCTAGGAGTCCAAATTGACCAATCCCTAAACTTTAAAAAACACATTAACAAAGTACTGAAGGTAGGATTTTTTAAACTCAACGTCATGAAAAAGCTTAAACCCCTTCTCCACTCCCATGATCTCCGCACTGTCATTCAGTCAACCCTCATATCTAGACTCGACTACTGTAATTCCCTACTCCTTGGCCTCCCCTATGCTACCATTAGACCCTTACAAATGCTGCAGAATACGGCAGCAAGAATCATCGCCCATGCACACAAATCAGACCACATCACCCCCATCCTTAAAGACCTACACTGGCTCCCCGTTCCCTCCCATATCCTCCACAAAACACTGACCATCATTCACAAATCCATCTATTCACATAACTCTAACTGGCTAGGCAAACCTTTCACTCATGCTCAGCCTAGCCACCCCACTCGAACCAATCGTTTGGGTATGCTCCTCCCTCAAAAAAGCACACTTCTCCTCAACAAGAGACAGAGCCATGTCTATTGCGGGCCCCACCTGTTGGAACAAACTACCTCCAAACCTCCATCTTGAGCCCTGCCCCAAAAATTTCAAAAACAAATTAAAGACCTGGCTATTTAAACAGGCATACCCAGAATAGGACCCATTCCAGTCATTTTCTCCCCCCACCCCTCCCCATCTGCTTCGACTCGGATATGATCACTCTGCCTTGCTTTGTCTACCTATTTGTAACGCACTCTCAGTTTACTATTTAACTATTTAATTTACTTTGCATTTGTTGTTGACCTCGTTGTTATGCCTTCGCTGTTAACCTTAACCTCTCTCTGCCTTACTCCTCCAGTTATTTTCCCTCCCTGTCCCAGTTCCCTCCCTACCCTGTTCGAAGTACTTTCTAACTTTTGTTTGATGTAAACCGATATGATCACACGAATACCGGTATAGAAATGTTGTTAAATAAATAAATAATGCTGGCACCTTTTTTTCCAGGAAAAAAAAACATTGGATATTATCAAGATATTTGTTATTCACAGTACCCCGCTGGTGCTCTTAAGCATTTTATTTTCCATTTCATTTCTAAAGATTTTTGTTGAGGTTTCTTCATTCATCCATGCAGTGGCTGCTCCTCTTCTCTCTCACTGGCATCCTCCTGTTCAGCCTGTCCTGTTAAATGTAACCACAGCAGACTTTGTGTCATAGACCTTCTCTTGTAGATACAGAATCTGTATACTCTTGTAGATACAGAATCTGTATTATTTATATCCACCTCAGGTGCTTTTCTTTCCTGTGCTCTGTCTGATATATTTCCACCTGAAATATATCATTATAATCAAAGCTGGATTTAGTTAAGCTATAATTCTTTTTTATTTGTTTGATTCATAGACTTATGCTTCAGATTAGGAAGATAAATTGCAAACTTGTCATATGTCATGTCAATAAATTATACATATGCTTCAGAAGACAAATGAAAGAAAATAATTTGACTGTGTGATTTTCATTATTAGTCCCTGATAGGGATGTGCAGAGCAAAATTTTATGTTCATATTTTTTATGTCCGAAAGGGGGTCCCACTTGCGGCCAATATGGACATAAAAAAAATCCAATGAGTTGGGTATATGTACATATGTGCAAAAAAAAAAATTAAACCCCCTCACCCTCCTTAATCCCCCCCCCAGACTTACCACAACTCCCTGGTGATCGAGCGAGGAGTGAGGACGTCATTTCTGCAATCCTTGGCGAGAAGCATGTGACGTCGGTGGCACGTCGAGTGACGCGGCGTCACGTGATTCCCGGCTCGTTCGCGCCGGACGGCTCGTTCGGCCCAAAAAGAACTTTTGGCCAGCTTGGGGGGGCCTCCTGACCCCCCCAAGCTGGCCAAAAGTTCTTTTTGGGCCGAACGAGCCGTCCGGCGCGAACGAGCCGGGAATCACGTGGCGCCGCGTCACTCAGACGCGACGTCACGTGATTCCCGGCAAGTTCGCGCCGGACGGCTCGTTCGGCCCAAAAAGAACTTTTGGCCAGCTTGGGGGGGCCTCCTGACCCCCTCAAGCTGGCCAAAAGTTCTTTTTGGGCCGAACGAGCCGTCCGGCGCGAACTTGCCGGGAATCACGTGACGTCGGCGTCACGTGATTCCCGGCTTGTTCGCGCCGAACGTCCGGCGCGAACTTGCCGGGAATCACGTGACGTCGCGTCTGAGTGACGCGGCGCCACGTGATTCCCGGCTCGTTCGCGCCGGACGGCTCGTTCGGCCCAAAAAGAACTTTTGGCCAGCTTGGGGGGGTCAGGAGGCCCCCCCAAGCTGGCCAAAAGTTCTTTTTGGGCCGAACGAGCCGTCCGGCGCGAACGAGCCGGGAATCACGTGACGCCGGCGTCACTCGACGTGCCGCCGACGTCACATGCTTCTCGCCAAGGATTGCAGAAATGGCGTCCTCACTCCTCGCTCCATCACCAGGGAGTTGTGGTAAGTCGGGGGGGGGGGGGGTTAAGGAGGGTGAGGGGGGTTATATTTTTATTTTGGCTCAACAATCGCGATTTCCCACATATCGAACATATCTATGTTCGATATGTGGGAAATCCGATCGTTTATGTCGAATCAATTTTTTAAGTAAAAAAAAAATATGAGTTGCGTTTTACTAATGCGGTCAATCCGAATGCACACCCCTAGTCCCTGATACTGTGCTAAGAAAGACACTCCACTTATATCACATATATATTTTAATGCTAACTAATTCATACTTTTTCAGTTTAAGGTAAATAAAACATTTTTTTATCAATGTCCTCCTCACTGGACCATCTCTGGACAATGAACAGTTTCAGTTAGGTCCTTCATCTGACTGATCTTGCACTGAAGGTAAATTTGGCTTTAGGGTTCCATTTAAGGTCATGTCAATGTTTGCTTTAAAGTCTGTCACAGTTAGTTGTGCCACCCATAATACACTTTGTTACGATTTTGGGCCAAGGAGGCCTCAGGCCAGGGTCTCCTACCTTCTGACACTGGCCTCCGAGCTTGATCCCTCCTGCTCTCGCCGCAGTCGGCAGTTCCCTTTGCGGCTGTGTCGCTGTTGCTCGACCCTGCCCTTTTGGCGTAGTGAGGGGTTCCCCATCATTGGACTGCTCTTCTTTCCTCTGGTGGTGCCTGCTGCCATACGGCCTGTGCCGCCACCACCTCCTTCAGCGTCCCACTCCTAGGGGAGCACGCGTGTGCTGTGCTCCAAAATTTAAAGGGGCCGCAGCGGGAAATGCTCCCACAGCCCCCACTGATGACATCTGCGGCTCAAAGTATTTAAGGCAAGCTCTGCCATCAGAGCTTGCCTTGGCAACAGGTCGCCTCACTTGTCCTGAGCGTTGTTCCTGAGTTGCCGTTGTTCCTGATCCTGAGTTCCAGCCTTTGTATCTGATCTTGAGTCCCAGTCTCTGTTCCTGCTTGTTCCTGTTCCTGAGTTCCAGTCTTCGTTCCTGTTTGTTCCTGATCTTGACTTCCAACTTCCACTTCCCTGCCTAACCTTGGTTCCTTTGCCCTGCTCTTGGATTGACTTTTGCTTGACCCTTGGACCGGATCCGACTACAACTTTGCCGCCAGCCTCTGACCTTTGGCCAAGTACTAAAGAAAACGAAGAAAGCATGCATGGGGGTAACTTGCTAGTGTGGTGGTTATTACCCTTAACCAAATAAACCTTGATACTTTTAATGCAACTTTTAATGCAACTCCAACATTGCTCTCTGCTTCAATGGCAGGGGAATAGGGGAATTGGATTTAGATAGCAACAATCGAGGGCCCTGACTTATACTGTCAGCGGACCTGATGAGCATGGGGGTAACCAGTACAATGCATCAGTTACTACCCTTAATAGAAGCATGGGATTACTACCCTTAACCAATAAGTCTTGATGCTTTTGATGCAACTGCAACATTGCTCTTTGCTTTAAAGGAGGGGGATAGGGCTGAAAGGAAAGAAAAATTTGGATTCAGGGACAACCTACATGAGCCAAGACCTTTTTACAGTCAGGGGTACTGATGCTCAGACATTAAGGAAAAAACAGGATGACTTCTACGGCCAAAGATCTTGCTCTTTCCAGATTATTCAGTAACAGTTTTGGCTTCATGCAATGAGATGTTGCCATATTGTTCTCAACTTTTTCTGAAAGGAATTAAATTTTCTTTTCAATACCCATCTCAGCTTAGGATTTTCAATAAAGAAGAAACCAGAATGTTTACTGATAAAGAGGAGCACAAAGCTTTTATGGAGACTGTGAATTTTGAAGGCCTGGTTGGACCTAATATTTCTTTATCTTTTTTCCAGCTACTCCTGAATACCTTTTGGGTTTAGCGGCATCCCAGATTGAAAATGTAGTTTTGCCTTTTCACTGGATGCATGGATTTTTATTTTACTGGTGCACTTTTTTCTTTTAATTCTAGGAAAGGTGAAATTGGGCTTGATCTGCTTGTTAATGTGGCAATTATCTTTTGGTTCCAAGATGAAGCCGCTGATTTACGGAGCCCCCACAAACATTGTGTGGATATCATATGAGTGGGGCTGAAGACAGAAGGGAAATGTATGAGTGATGTGATTGTGTGTCTTTTATATTTCGATGGTTCTCATTATAGAAACATTTTGGGATGCTGAATGTATTACAGCTGGGGAGGATTTAGGCTGGGAAATTCTTCCTTGGAATTTTTCTTTGACTTCTGCATGTTTATATTGGAAGGCATATACCTGAGCAGCAAAGTGGAGGCAGGAAGGCAGAGGTCAGGAGCTGGAGAAAAGCCAGGAGAGGCACATGGAACAGGAACATCGGAACTGGATGCAAGCAGGACACTAGATACTGAACTGTGAAGCAAGAAGGTTTATATGCTGGAATGCTGCAATAGAGATACAATTGCAGGAATCTTGTGTAGCAAGCTACTATAAACGAGGTCCCTTCCCCCATGAGCTTATCATGGGTTGGAGCTTTAGAATGTGAACAGAGCTGCATCTGGATCTTAGTGATGTGTTTTGGACCTGCCAAAAAAAGATTGTTCAATCCTGCAGAGACTGCAAGCCACCGCAGCCAAGGTGAAGGAATATAAAAATACATCAAAACCCCTGTGTACTCTTCTGTAAATGACAAATGTTCTGCAAGAGCCAGTATCCAGCACTCACAGTGTTATCAAGTTGAGAAAAGTGCTGTACTATTTAGTCTGTCCAGAGAAAAGCATTACATAGCCAGCAGAGGAGGAAGCTAAAGAAATGCTGGGAGACCATTTAATTATTATTATTATTATTATTATTTTTAATTTTTATATACCGAGGTTCTTGTGGGAATTACAAATCACTCCGGTTTACATAAAATGATGAACTGCCCAACAGAGAAAGGGGGGCTTTACATAGAACCATAGAACAGATGGAACAATATAACCGGAAAAGGCGCAAATTGGCTGGCTCTTCTCTGTGTGTGAGGAGTGGGGATGGCCAGGAGATGGAGCCAAGAGCCAGGAAGAGAAGAGTGTATCTGGCAGCTCTGCAATCAGTTCTTCTCCTGAAGAACTAATTATCAAGAGGGAGAGACAGAAGTTTGTGCTCTGAGGAAATAGAGAGACAGACAGCTGTTCTTGCTTTAGAGCTGAGTTACATGTAAAATCCTAATAAGGGACAGAGGAACCAGAAGCTGAGAGACTGGGAGACTTCCTTTCCAGAGATATCCAGGCCCAAGAGTACATGGCTGGATCACCCTCCTAATAGACTGAGTTAAGTAATCTAAACTTTGCTCAGAGAGTAGCTTAGCAGAGGAGGGAGAAGATTTATTTATTTGCCTTTTGTCACAGGTTTAGTACCTTATCTTAACTGCTTCAGCTTTTCACCTGAAGTTAAGCATAAATCCTTGTCGGCAGGTACTGGGAAAGAAAAACTGGAGGACTGTGGTCTTTTTGTAAGAGATTGAAACCAGGCTCACATTCTATTTAGTACCTAGTAAACCATTTAGAGAAGCTCCTCCAGGAAGAGGGACCTTAAACACACTGTAGTGCTCATCTATTTGGTTTGTCATCTAACCAGCTTTACATCAAAAGGGACCTCTTTGTTTTCTTTTCCCATATAATTTTGCTTTTGGAACAGGGTACATACACCCTTTGCAAACTGGTGACATTGGGGTGGATCTGTTTTCCTCCCCTCCTTTTGAGTACTCAGGGTTAAAGACAATATTTAAAAGCTGTGTACTTCACTGCTTTCTCCCCAGCTTTCTCAATTAGCGTTTATTATTATTATTTTTTTTTACTATCCATATGAGTATGTTGGTTGCCCTAGCTAACAGGACATACCCAGTGTTATTTTTGCATTGCTTGATTTACAATAAGAAAACTGCAAGTTGATATTATACTTCATTACAGTACTTTTCCCATTTAATTTTCTCTCTAATTACATAATACTAGTAAAAAGGTTAATTACTGTTTTATTCTGGTGCAATGATTTTATCTGGTCTATGGTGCCATAAGTGAGAGGTTATTTGGGAGGGACATGATGTATATTTTAATGTCGGTATAGAAAAACTGTTAAATAAATAAATAAATAAATAAGGGCACAGAATTGTGGTATCAGGGTGACCGGGATCCTGTCTCACCCCCCTCTCAGGCTATGAACCTGCAGAAAATCATATTAGTAAATATAATTTCTTATGTGGAAACTCCCTACCCCAAGCCTAGGGGTAACTCATAGTTCAGACCTAGAGGGTAGCACACTTGGAATGCAGATACAATTGCAAGAATCTTAGAACAGGATACTTAAACAGGAACAAGGCTAGGAAATAAATGGATAGTGCTTCCACAGAATCCAAGAGGGCCGTTGGACCATCACTGTGTGCCTTCTGAGCATGCTTTATATACTGCTCGGAATATGCTGGTCTAATCAGGAGACTGCAGAGTCGACCAAAATGATAAGGGGCATGGAACGGCTTCTCTATGAGGAATGGCTAAAGAAGTTAGGACTGTTCAGTTTGGAGAAGAGACGACAGGGAGCATATGAAAGAGGCCTAGAAAATCATGAAAGAACTTAAACAGATTAATGTAAATCAGTTATTTACTCTCTCAGATAATAGAAGAACTAGGGGGCACTCCATGAAGTTAACTTAAAACAAATGGAAGAAAGTTCTTTTTCACTCAGCGTATAGTTAAGCACTGGAATTCATTGCTAGAGGATGTGGTTATGGTAGTTAGTGTAACTGGGTTTAAAAAAGGTTTAGAAAAGTTCTTAGAGGAAAAATCCATAAACTGCTATTAATTAATAAACAATAGTAGCCTGAGATCTATTTAATGTTTGGATACGTGCCAGATACTTGTGACTTGGATTGGCCACTGTTGGAAACAGGATGCTGGGCTTGATGGATCCTTGGTCTGACTCAGTATGGCATATCTTATGTTATGTTCTTATGTTCTTATGACTCTCCCAGGAAACAGGACAAAAATACCAAGACTCTAAGGAAAGCCAGCGGTCTCTGCAGCTTTGCAGTAAGTTCATGGCCTGGAAATCCCAGAGTTATAGGTTCAGACCTTGTTGACCCTGACAGATAGGCTCACAATATTTAAAATTTTTTGGGGTGGGAGGGGTTTTGAGTGCAATGGCCCACATTTTTAGCAGGGTGGAAAATGGCAGATCAGGCCTGAAGGTTTGCAAAGATTTTTTTTTTTTCTTATTTGGCCACTTAACTTGACATGCTTCAATATATCTAGTTAAGGTTAAACTTATCTGGGTAAATGTACCGGATAACTTCAAATCTAACCAGGTATATACAAACATAGTTTTGAAAGAAACACAGGTTTGAAAGCAGGGCAGATGCTAGCTTTTTTGCTGCCCTATGCGAACAATTATTGTGCTATCCCCCCACACCCACCCCCACCCATGCTCCCTGGTTCTTTTATCTCCCTCCAATAATCTAAACTTTAAAATCTGACATTCTTCTCTACCCAAGTCCACCCCATCTCCTCTGGAACCCATGGCCAGTGTAAGTCCATTTGATGCAGGAGGTGAACTTTAAAAGTCCTATAATATTGAGCAAGGTTTCGGGAAGCTGATTCCAAAGAATAGATCCAGTAACAGTAAACCTTTCCTTGGATTCTACTAGTCTTGCATGACTGACTGTCGTTGGTATATCCAAAAGATCTCTCCCAGTAGAACAGAGTGGACATGATAGTCAATAGATTTTAATAAGCTACTAATTCATGAAGGAAGATCATTGCTTAGTGTTTTATGAATCGTTGTAAAGATCTTTTAAGTAATCTCCATTCTACTGGGAACCACTGTAAGATATACAAAACTGATGTAATATGGTCATATTGAGATGCACCAGTTAAAATATGGGCTGCAGAATTTTTAATTATTTGTAGGGATGTAATTGTTGGTGCAGGAAGATCTAGATATACACTGTTATAGTAACACTTGTAATACTGTACAAATGACTTCTAGCTCCAAACATGGTTTCTTTCTTAGAAGGCGAAGTTTATAAAAGGAACTGTGACCTATGGACTTGACCTATGATTTAAAGTACAATTCAGTGTCAAATATTACCTCTAGGCAAATTGCACAAACCAAATACAGCATTTGTTATGGTGCCCTGTTACACTTCCTGAGTTTAATTTCTGTCCTTCATTACCCAGGTTTGCCAGAAGCAAGCATCAACATCAGAGAAGCACTCAAAATTCAGAACTGTTTTTGTATAAACTGTTTGACTAATTGCAGAACCGTCCTTTATGATCTTCACAACAAGAGTTTTTGAAACTCCCATCACCTAGAAAGATTATTTTTGAAAAGACTCGTGATACAACTCTTCCAAAGCTGGGATGATACTGTTCCTTTTCCCTGCGAGAGATATGCTTTTCTTCCCCTCTGATGGATGTGAGTGCCACACAAATGACACTGGAGACTCTGGGTGCGGGTCCAAAAATAAACTTTAATGAAGTTATAATCTGAATGGTAATTGGCACAGTTAACATCTGTTCTTTTCATACAGACAGCTATTATAGTTCTTACTCTCTGTATCTGTGCAAGGGTCTCCTTATCTCTTCCAGGGCAAGGGACATCCTCAACATCCAGGGCTGGGATAAATGAGGATCCTAAGAGGGCAGAGGTATCCTCGTTTGGGCAAAACCTACATCCCACAACTGGATAGAAAAATGAATAACACAGTCTCTGCGCAGAATCCCAGATTTCTCTTTCCCAGGTATGGAGACTCCAAATGGGGTTCCTCAGTTGCAACTTGATATTGTTCTTATTGTTACCTAATGTCTCTCTCGATCTCTTTTACTTTTTCGAATCCCACAGTGGAAGGGATCCAATTGGAACATGCAGGCTTGATGTTCCTCCAGATGGGCAGGAAGAGTGGCAACAAATCTCTTCCTCTCAGTTTTCTAACAAAATGTCCTTTGCGCAAAAACCTATTCGAAACATTTGAATTTCCATACAGCAGGTCACCACCTTACCTGTGTCCTCCAGGAGGTTGCAGAGGGGCAAACCTTCCCTATTCTGGGGCCCCAAGGAGAGGTTTCTCTGTAACCTCCCTCCAGGCAAACACCCAGGGATCTTGTAGGCTTCCTACAACAAAAATGTCCAAAAGTCCCGAAAACAACCTGAAAATCCACCAAACAGCCAAGGAGTGGACTGCAAGGCTGCTTCCTGACCTTCCCCAGGGACTACAGGCAAGTAGTACCTGCGTCCAAGGGTAGGCCCAAAAATACAACAAATGACTAAACTCCAAACTTCCTCCTAATTCAGTAACCAAGCTGCACTGCCCCCAGAACTCTCAGGAGAGAGATGGTCCCCTTTTTCCTTTAGCTGCTTATGAATAGCAAACAGAAATGTACAGCAATGTGTCTATCTGCTTGTAAATTACATTTTAGCCAGATAAATAGCACTTTTAAGACTTATCCGGCTAAGTAGTATTCAGACACTGATATGAACGCACGTTTCTAACCGATGCAATAAAGTGCACGCAAAACCATGCATCCCAATTGGACGCACATTTTTTGAACATGCACACAATCACTTCCTTCTACTTACTATCGGAAGATACTAAGTAGGAGGAACCACAGAAAAGCAGTATTTTGGGCTTTTTTGTGGCTATGGGGCTGGACGTTGTGGGCAGAAACAGATTGGAAGCAGAGGTCTGGGTATTGGTACATGGAAGGAGCTGAGGACTGGATACTGGAACAGGCTGAGGACTAGATACTAGAACAGGCAAAGAGCTGAGGACTGGATACAGTACTAGGCAAGGATCTGAGGACTGGATACTGGGACAGGAGGGTAGCAGGATACTGAACAAGGATAGGAACTGGGTATAAATGTAGGCTGGGCAAGATACTGAGCAGGAAATGGAACTACATACAGACAAAGGCCTGGGCAAAACAAAGCAGGGAATGGATGCTAGGGACAGGACTGGGCATGGCATGACAAGACTGGACAAAGACAGGACTAAACAAGGCAGACTAAGGCAGGATCAGACAAGGCAGGGAACAGATAAGAACACAGAACAGAGAACACTGATCCCCGTATGCTGTTAAGAATAAGGACTGGAGGCCAATAAGCAAGAGAGGCCTGAGTAAGACACAGAGCAAGGCCTAAGGTAAGAACAGGCCCGGAAGCAAGGTAAGGTCTCAGTAGGTCACAGAACAAGGTACAAGGAAACAGAAGGCCTGGAGGCCACAAAGCAAGGTAAGGCCTGAGTAGGCCTCAGAGAAAGTAGAAGAAAACAGAAGGCCTGGAGGCCACAAGGCAAGGTAAGACATTGATAGGCCATAAGATAAGGAACAAGATACCAGAAGCTCAGAGGCCATAAGGCATGGAGCAAAGTAAGTGTGTCCAGGTCAGAGAGCCAAGGGTGGCTCCATGAAACAGCATCTAGGTACTGGCAAGGCAGGGTTAAGTGGGCCTGGAATTTGATTTTAGTATGAGCAGCAAGACGGAGCTTAGCAAAGATGGAGGTGAAGCTCGCTACAGACCTCTGGTAGAGAGAAGGCTGCACCACAAAGTGAGACAGGTGACCAGTGGGGAGATGGCTTGGGTAGCTCAAAGCAGAGCTCAATGGAGGTCTTTGTTGTTGGGTAGGTGTCATAGCAGTTAGGATCAGGTTACGATGAAGCTAAACGGTAGGCAAAACTGACAAGCACTGTACAAAACTAAAAAGAGATATTATAAGGGCAACTACGTTTTTTGTTTGGAAAGTAACTAAAGGAAAGGGAAAAGAGGCTGCTATGGTTTTCTAAAGAAGTAGCTGAAAAGGAAAGGGAGAAAAGGTTAGCATTCATAAACTACATGAGATTACAGTAAGGGGAGGAAAGGTGACACTATCTGGAAAAGCTAACAGTATTTGTAAAAGTAATCAGGAATGCAAAAATTCAAATGAAAGAAAAAATAGCAAATATGTTAAAATGGGATACGACAAACCTTTTTTAAAATATGTTATTCAGAGAAGGAAGAACAAAAGTGGCAATGAGAGACTCAGAGGTGAAGGGGAGCAATACATAGAGGCTGATGAGGAAAAAGCAAAATTGATTACCCAATACTTCTGTTCAATGTTCACTGTGGAAGGCTCAAGAGCAGGACCACATAAAACAAATGTAAATAAGATTGGAAGTGAGTAAATCTCAATCGATTTTCATAAATGGATGTTTTTGAAGAGCCAACTAAATTTAAAGTAGATAAGACGTTGTTAAAGAAGAAAGCGACGGATGTGGTATTCCTCCAGGAGACGCATCTCTGTGATGTGGAGCATCAAAAGCTACGTCAGCAATGGGTGGGGGCAGTCCACTTTGCTTCTGCCACAACCCGGTCGGCCGGTGTTGCCATTTTAATACACAGAAATGTCCCTTTTTTTGTCTGACAGGAGATTAAAGATCCGCAGGGGCGATATTTGATACTGGTCGTGGACCTAGACCGAAAGCCTGTTATATTATGTAACGTTTACGCTCCTAACACTCCTCCTATGGAGTTTTTTCAAAGGTTCTATCAGTCTCTGCTGCCATATGTTGACCAGGACTTAATCTTAGGGGGCGATTTCAGCTCTGTTCGTGACCCCTTTCTGAATAGGGTTAGTGCACATTCTCGACACATACCGCCTAGCAAGGGTATTCAGTTTTTGGAAAAGTCCTTGCATTTATTGGATCCCTGGCGTCTCTTATACCCCTTGGACAAAACATTTACACACATGTCTAGAGCCCATCCGTCACAGTCTCGCCTTGATTATTTTTTTATTAGTCTTAGATTCTTAGCTCAGGTAGTGCATGCGGATATCGACAAGATCATTGTATCAGACCACGCACCAATATTGTTAGAAATGAGCCGCACTGTCTCTCCCTCAGAGGGCCATTGGTGGCTTTACCCCTACGTTTTGACAGAGGACCCAACATTCCAAGATTATTTACGTTCTAAATGGGATGAATATCTTCATTTTAATGGTGCTCACCTGTCTGATCCAGTTTTGTTTTGGTACACTGCAAAAGCGGTGCTGAGGGGAGATATAATTGCCTATTTAGCTCGTCGAAGGAAACTTTTACACAAACGGTTATTGTCCTTAACTACACAACTTCGACGGGCTCGTCAGGCATTACAGCAAGTCCCCTCTGCCGCCCATAGGGAAAATTACTTTGCACTCCAGAATGAGACTAACACTGATACATCAGAGGGCCAAAAAAGGTTTAGCATATTTTCAGTTTCGCCTGTTCCAATATGGAAATAAACCAGGCAGAATGATGGCCAATCTTGTTAAATCTCAGCAGGCATCCAGGCATGTACCGGCACTTTACTCCTCCATAGGAGGGCTAATACATGATACCCCCTCAATTTTACAAACCTTTCATGACTTCTATTCTTCCCTATACTCGGCGGAGTAAACTAATTCGACGATCCGCGAGCAATTTTGTAGTCGAGTGGCTATACCACGCTTAACGGTGGAACAACAAATTTGGCTGAACAGTCCTGATTCCGAGGAGGAGTTCCGGTTGGTGATCAAAACTGCTAAGAAATACAAAGCTCCAGGACCAGACGGCTATATGGCCGAATTTTATAAGACTATGCTGGACTCTCTAGTTGGCCCTCTTACTAACACCTTTAATGCGTTGATTAAGCTAGGCTCCTATCCTCAACCCATGAACAAAGCTCATATTACATTGATTCCTAAGCCAGGGAAGGACCCTCTGAAACCAGAATCGTACCGTCCAATCTCATTGTTAAATGTCGACCAAACATTTTTGGCAAAGATTATGGCAGATCAATTGGCCAATATACTTCCCGGGTTGCTTGGATCTGGTCAAGTGGGGTTTGTTCATCATCGATATGCCCTCACCAATATTCGTAAGGTTTTAACAGCCATGACCCTGTGCAAACACGAGAGCATACCCCATTTGGTGGTTAGCTTCGACACAGAAAAAGCGTTCGGTCGAGTAGAGTGGAGTTATTTGTTCCAAATCCTTCACTTAGTGGGGATTACTGGCTTTTTTTATCAGGCGGTTCAGTTATATCATGCACCTCTGGCTACTATAGTGACCAATAATTCTCAATCAGAATCTTTTTCCATCACTAGAGGTAAAAGACAGGGTTGTCCCTTGTCCCATTTGTTATTTGTTTTACAGCTTGAGCCCTTATTGGTAGCCATTCAAAATACACGCACTATCAAAGGGGTACGCTTTCAGACAGAGATAAACATAGAAACATAGAAATGATGGCAGAAGAAGACCAAACGGCCCATCCAGTCTGCCCAGCAAGCTTCACACATTTTTTCTCATACTTATCTGTTTCTCTTAGCTCTTTGGTTCTATTTCCCTTCCACCCCCACCATTAATGTAGAGAGCAGTGATGGAGCTGCATCCAAGTGAAATATCAAGCTTGATTAGTTAGGGGTAGTAGGGGAAGTAACCGCCGCAATAAGCAAGCTACACCCATGCTTATTTGTTTTACCCAGACTATGTTATTCAGCCCTTATTGGTTGTTTTTCTTCTCCCCTGCCGTTGAAGCAGGGAGCTATGCTGGATATGCGTGAAGTATCAGTTTTTCTTCTCCCCTGCCGTTGAAGCAGAGAGCTATGCTGGATATGCGTGAAGTATCAGTTTTTCTTCTCCCCTGCCGTTGAAGCAGAGAGCTATGCTGGATATGCATGAAGTATCAGTTTTTCTTCTCCCCTGCCGTTAAAGCAGAGAGCTATGCTGGAAATGCATTGAAAGTGAAGTATCAGGCTTATTTGGTTTGGGGTAGTAACCGCCGTAACAAGCCAGCTACTCCCCGCTTTGTGAGTGTGAATCCTTTTTTCCACATTTCCTCTTGCTGTTGTAGCTTAGAGCGATGTTGGAGTCACAGTAACCATGTGTATGTTTATTGAATAAGGGTATTATCTCCAGGCAGTAGCCATCATTCTGGCGAGCCACCCACTCTTTATTGACGGCCTCTTGATTTTATGGATCCACAGTGTTTATCCCACGCCCCTTTGAAGTCCTTCACAGTTCTGGTCTTCACCACTTCCTCTGGAAGGGCATTCCAGGCATCCACCACCCTCTCCGTGAAGAAATACTTCCTGACATTGGTTCTGAATCTTCCTCCCTGGAGCTTCAAATCGTGACCCCTGGTTCTGCTGATTTTTTTCCTACGGAAAAGGTTTGTCGTTGTCTTTGGATCATTAAAACCTTTCAAGTATCTGAAAGTCTGTATCATATCACCTCTGCTCCTCCTTTCCTCCAGGGTGTACATATTTAGATTCTTCAATCTCTCCTCATAAGTCATTTGATGAAGACCTTCCACCTTTTTGGTCGCCCTTCTCTGGACCGCCTCCATCTTGTCTCTGTCTCTTCGGAGATACGGTCTCCAGAACTGAACACAATACTCCAGGTGAGGTCTCACCAAGGACCTGTACAAGGGGATAATCACTTCCCTTTTCTTACTTGATATTCCTCTCTCTATGCAGCCCAGCAAGCTTCTTCTTCTTCTTCTTCTTCTGGCTTTAGCTATCGCCTTGTCACATTGTTTCGCCGACTTCAGATCATTAGACACCATCACCCCAAGGTCTCTCTCCTTCTCCGTGCACATCAGCCTTTCTCCCCCCATCGAATACAGTTCATTCGGATTTCCACTCCCCATATGCATGACTCTGCACTTCTTGGCATTGAATGTCAGCTGCCATATCTTCGACCACTCTTCCATCTTCCTTAAATCCCGTCTCATTCTCTCCATTCCTTCCGGCGTGTCCACTCTGTTGCAGATCTTAGTGTCATCCGCAAAAAGACATACCTTACCTTCTGTCCCTTCCGCAATGTCGCTCACAAAGATATTGAAAAGGACCGGTCCCAACACCGATCCCTGCGGTACACCGCTTAAAACCGCTCTCTCTTCAGAGAGAGTTCCATTTACCATCACACATTGTCTTCTGTCCGTCAACCAGTTTGCAATCCAGGCCACCACCTCGGCACTCACTCCTAAGCTTCTCATTTTATTCACCAGTCTCCTGTGCGGGACAGTGTCAAAAGCTTTGCTGAAGTCCAAGTAGATGACATTGAGTGCTCTTCCTTGATCCAATTCCTTGGTTACCCAGTCAAAAAAGTCAATCACATTTGTCTGACAGGATCTTCAAATATGCAGCATTTGCTGACGACATTTTGGTTTTCTTGACAAACCCCACACGCTCGCTCCCCACCCTATTGGAGCTTTTTCAAGAATTTGGTTCTTTTGCAGAGTTTAAGTTAAATCATGGAAAGTCAGAGGCTTTGCCACTTCTCCCTTCCCTAAAGAACACCTGGGGGATTTCTTTTCCGACGCCTGGGCCACTTCCCAGATTCGATATTATTGTATACCAGTAATGTAACCCCTCTATTGAAAAATGCAATGGAGCGGCTCGACACTTAAGAACATAAGAGCATAAGAACATGCCATACTGGGTCAGACCAAGGGTCCATCAAGCCCAGCATCCTGTTTCCAACAGTGGCCAATCCAGGCCTTAAGAATCTGGCAAGTACCCAAAAACTAAGTCTATTCCATGTTACTGTTGCTGGTAATAGCAGTGGCTATTTTCTAAGTCAACTTAATTAATAGCAGGCAATGGACCTCTCCTCCAAGAACTTATCCAATCCTTTTATAAACCCAGCTATACTAACTGCACTAACCACATCCTCTGGCAACAAATTCCAGAGTTTAATTGTGCGTTGAGTAAAAAAGAACTTTCTCCAATTAGTTTTAAATGTGCCACATGCTAACTTCATGGAGTGCCCCCTAGTCTTTCTATTATCCGAAAGAGTAAATAACTGATTCACATCTACCCTTTCTAGACCTCTCATGATTTTAAACACCTCTATCATATCCCCCCTCAGCCGTCTCTTCTCCAAGCTGAAAAGTCCTAACCTCTTTAGTCTTTCCTCATAGGGGAGCTGTTCCATCCCTTTATCATTTTGAAACATAGAAACATAGAAATGACAGCAGAAGAAGACCAAACGGCCCATCCAGTCTGCCCAGCAAGCTTCACACATTTTTTTCTCATACTTATCTGTTTCTCTTAGCTCTTTGTTTCTATTTCCCTTCCACCCCCACCATTAATGTAGACAGCAGTGATGGCGCTGCATCCAAGTGAAATATCAAGCTTGATTAGTTAGGGGTAGTAGGGGTAGTAACCGCTGCAATAAGCAAGCTACACCCATGCTTATTTGTTTTAACCAGACTATGTTATTCAGCCCTTATTGGGTTTTTTTTTTCTTCTCCCCTGCCGTTGAAGCAGGGAGCTATGCTGGATATGCGTGAAGTATCAGCTCACGCATATCCAGCATAGCTCCCTGCTATGCTGGATATGCGTGGTACAGAGAAGGGCAATTTTGGTTGCCCTTCTCTGTACCTTCTCCATCGCAACTATATCTTTTTTGAGATGCGGCGACCAGAATTTTACACAGTATTCAAGGTGCGGTCTCACCATGGAGCAATATAGAGGTATTATGACAATTTCCATTTTATTCACCATTCCCTTTCTAATAATTCCCAACATTCTGTTTGCTTTTTTGACTGCCGCAGCACACTGAACTGACGATTTCAACGTGTTATCCACTATGACGCCTAGATCTCTTTCTTGGGTTGTAGCACCTAATATGGAACCTAGCATTGTGTAACTATAGCATGGGTTATTTTTCCCTATATGCATCACCTTGCACTTATCCACATTAAATCTCATCTGCCATTTTGATGCCCAATGTTCCAGTCTCACAAGGTCTGGAAAACTGGGCATCAAAATGGCAGATGAGATTTAATGTGGATAAGTGCAAGGTGATGCATATAGGGAAAAATAACCCATGCTATAGTTGGCGCTCACTTCCCCTTTCCCTGCTGGGCCGGCTTAATTTATTCAAGATGATCATTCTCCCTCAATGGCTTTTCCTATTCCAAAATTTGCCATTTACTCTTAGGGCTTCGGATCGGGGGATGATGGAGATCATTTTGCATAGATTTCTATGGTAGGGTAAAAAGGCGCGTATACCCTTCACTCACTACAGGCTCGGTGGGGCCAAGGCGGGCTCAGTGTACCGAATCTGCGGCTTTATAACTCAGCAGGTAATCTTAGAATTATTTGGGATTGGCTCCTGGGAGAATCGCCTGCATAGATATACTAGCAGAGAAAACTTTGCTGGATTCCATAGACCTATGTTATGTCTTGCAGGCTGAGGCCTCTAAAGTTTCTTATCCCCACTAGTTACGGCCCTATTTACCCCCCTTTGTGCTGCGTGGAGGCTGACCACTAAATTGTTACGTATCCCCCATCTGTGTGCCTATTTTTTGTCTATACAGGGGAATCCTGATTTTATACCAGGTTCCCAGATGGCTAGCTTTCATGGCTGGATCTCCCGGGGAATTTTATATTTAGGTCATGTTTTGGATGGGGAGGGTCGGATATTGCCCTTGCGCACGCTGACCCCGCATGTTATAAAATCAGGCGTACATTTGTGCACGCCGGGTTGCATGCACAAATCCAAATATTAAAAAAAGCTTCTTGACTATATGATTTCAATTGGGTTAAAGTTTATCCTTAATCATTGCAAGGCTACTACAACTTTATAGGATAGGTGGCGATGTCCTTTCGTGGATTGCAAACTGGCTAAAAGACAGGAAACAGAGAGTAGGATTAAATGGACAATTTTCTCAGTGGAAGGGAGTGGACAGTGGAGTGCCTCAGGGATCTGTATTGGGATCCTTACTTTTCTATATATTTATAAATGATCTGGAAAGAAATACGACGAGTGAGATAATCAAATTTGCAGATGACACAAAATTGTTCAGAGTAGTGAAATCACAAGCAGATTGTTATAAATTGCAGGAAGACCTTGTGAGGCTGGAAAATTGGGCATCCAAATGGCAGATGAAATTTAATGTGGATAAGTGAAAGGTGATGCATATAGGGAAAAATAACTCATGCTATAATTACACAATGTTGGGTTCCATATTAGGTGCTACAACCCAAGAAAGAGATCTAGGTGTCATAGTGGATAACACATTGAAATCGTCGGTTCAGTGTGTTCTGGCAGTCAAAAAAGCAAACAGAATATTGGGAATTATAAGAAAGGGAATGGTGAATAAAACGGAAATTGTCATAATGCCTCTGTATCGCTCCATGGTGAGACCACACCTTGAGTACTGTGTACAATTCTGGTCGCCGCATCTCAAAAAAGATATAATTGTGATGAAGAAGGTACAGAGAAGGGCTACCAAAATGATAAGGGGAATGGAACAACTCCCCTATGAGGAAAGACTAAAGAGGTTAGGACTTTTCAGTTTGGAGAAGAGACGACTGAGGGGGGATATGATAGAGATGTTTAAAATCATGAGAGGTCTAGAATGGGTAGATGTGAATCGGTTATTTACTCTTTCGGATAGTAGAAAGACTAGGGGGCACTCCATAAAGTTAGCATGGGGCACATTTAAAACTAATCGGAGAAAGTTCTTTTTTACTCAACACACAATTAAACTCTGGAATTTGTTGCCAGAGGATGTGGTTAGTGCAGTTAGTATAGCTGTGTTTAAAAAAGGATTGGATAAGTTCTTGGAGGAGAAGTCCATTACCTGATATTAAGTTCACTTAGAGAATAGCCACTGCCATTAGCAATGGTATCATGGAATAGACTTAGTTTTTGGGTACTTGCCAGGTTCTTATGGCCTGGATTGGCCACTGTTGGAAACAGGATGCTGGGCTTGATGGACCCTTGGTCTGACCCAGTATGGCATTTTCTTATGTTCTTATGTTCTTATTGCCCCGTATAAGACACAGTTGCTACTTCATTTGGAATACGAGATCCAGGAATAAAAAATGTGTTTTCATTTTTTTGGTTAATTTTCTGGAGGTGCTTTCAAATGAATTTCAGTCCATGGAATTTTTGATTTGTTTCATTTGTTTGAAAAATCAAATCAGTGCCATACATCAAAATGTTGCCATATGCTGGAGTGAATGCACCGGAGTTAATTAACTCCGGTGCAACTCCAGATGGTCTCAGCTGGTGAAAGAAGAACTGAAGAAAGAAGATACAGAAGAGGAGCTTCGAGGCCTGGGCTCTGGGCCTGGGCCTGATCCTGGGCCGAGATTTAGGTGTTGGAACCTGTCCTCTGGACCAGGCCCTGGCTTTGGACCTGAGGCCAGGCTGAGCCCCCACTGTCGGGATCCGGCATGGCCATGGCCTCAGGCCTGGGCCTGGGCTCTGGCCTTTGCCCAGGCACAGACATTGGGATCCAGCCTCCTGTTCTCACCCCAGGATTGGGCCTGAGTCCAGGCTGAGGCCCTGGCATTGGGGCCCTGCCTCCAGCCCCATGCTCCGAACTAGACTGAGGCCCAGGCACCATCCTTGTGTAGGCTATGGCCAATGTTGTGGCGACCTACAAATGCCTCAGCCTATGGAAATCCAAGGCTTCAGCCTGGACCTAGGTTAAGGCCCAGGAGTCAGGACCTGGCATCTGAGCAGGGCCACAGTGACAGGCCTGAGCCCAGGTCCTGGCTTAGCCAAAGGCCCAGGCATCGGGAACCTGCCTCCTGGTCAGTCCCTGGCATCAGACCTGAATCCAGGTCAAGGTCCTGGCATCAGGACTTGGCCTTCATCAGATTCCCAACAGATCAAGTAAGTTCATTTAAATTTTTATGGTTCTTGGCCAAGGCCCTGGCATAATTGCAGGCCTAGGTCGCAACCCCTGTTCTGGGCCTCATCCTATGCCATAGGTGAGGCCCCATTTTCGGGCCTGAGTCTGGGCCCAAGCCAAGTCATTGGTGTCATGCTTGGCAAAGGTTGCAGCCCATGCTTTGGGCCTCAGTGTATGCCCTAGTTGAGGCACTGGCCTCACGCCTAGGCCTAGACCCCAGCTTCACACCCAGGCTTGGGCTGCAGCCCCTGCTTTGGGCCTCATCCTATGCCCTAGGTGAAATCCTGACTTTGGGCCTAGGCCAAAGAGCCAGCATCAAGCTTGGGCATAGTCTGCAGTCCCTGCTTTGAACCTCAGCCTGTACCCTAGGTTAGGTCCCAGCCTCAGGCCTAGGCCTAGTCCTGATGGATTAATTTAAAGTGAATGCAATGAATAAGGTTTGTTTCATTTGGGGGAATCCAATTTGTTTTCAGGCCCCACCACTGAAACAAATTGGCCTTATTCATTCTGTTTTGTGCATTCGTATTAAACAAATGTGCATCCCTAATTTGGAGTATTGTGTACTGGTTTTTGAGACTGTATCTTCAAAGGAGGGTGGGTACTAAGATGGTCAGCAATCTTTATTCTAAAGAATATAGGGACAGACTTAAAGATCTACACATTTATACCCTATAGGAAAGGCAAGATAGTGGAGATATGGTAAAGAGGTTTAAATTCCTCCAAGGTTTCCAGCATAGGAGGTTGGCCTCTTTCAAAGAAAGAGGAGGCTCTAGAACAAGGGTCATGGGTTGAGGGTGAAAGGGAGTAGAATGAAGAGTAATCTTAGGAAATATTTCTTTGTAGAGAGAGTAGTGGATACTAGGGATGTGAATCGTTTTTTGACGATTTAAAATATCGTCTGATATATTTTAAATCGTCAAAAATCGTTAGAAGCGCGATACAATAGGAATTCCCCCGATTTATCATCAAAAATCGTAAATCAGGGGAAGGGGGAGGGCAGAAAAACCGGCACACTAAAACAACCCTAAAACCCACCCCGACCCTTTAAAATAAATCCCCCACCCTCCCGAACACCCCCAAAATGCCTTAAATTACCTGGGGTCCAGAGCGGGGGTCCCGGTGTGATCTTTTACTCTCGGGCCTGCGGTGCATTGTAGAAATGGCGCCGGCGCTACCTTTGCCCTGATTACAGGTCAAAGGTAGCGCCGGCGCCATTTTGTTTTTTGTCCCCCGACGTCAGGAGCATAGGAGATCGCTCCCGGACCCCTGCTGGACCCCCAGGGACTTTTGGCCAGCTTGGGGGTGCCTCCTGACCTCCACAAGACTTGCCAAAAGTCCAGCGGGGGTCCGGGAGCGACCTCCTGCACTCGAATCGTTTTGCCGTACAAAATGGCGCCGGCCATACAGCGTATGGCCGGCGCCATTTTGTACGGCAAAACGACGTCAGGAGAGTAGGAGATCGCTCCCGGACCCCCGCTGGACCCCCAGGGACTTTTGGCCAGCTTGGGGGGGCCTCCTGACCCCCACAAGACTTGCCAAAAGTCCAGCAGGGGTCTGGGAACGACCTGCAGTCAAATCGTTTTGCCGGCCGTACGGCAACACGATTCGACTGCAGGAGGTCGTTCCGGACACCCGCTGGACTTTTGGCAAGTCTTGTGGGGGTCAGGAGGCCCCCCCAAGCTGACCAAAAGTCCCTGGGGGTCCAGCGGGGGTCCGGGAACGACCTTCTGCAGTCGAATCGTGTTGCCGTATGGCCGGCGCCATTTTGCGCAAAATGGCGCCGGCCGTACGGCAAAACGATTCGAGTGCAGGAGGTCGCTCCCGGACCCCCGCTGGACTTTTGGCAAGTCTTGTGGGGGTCAGGAGGCCCCCCCAAGCTGGCCAAAAGTCCCTGGGGGTCCAGCGGGGGTCGGGAGCGATCTCCTACGCTCCTGATGTCGGGGGACAACGCTCCTGACGTCGGGGGACAAAAAACGCTCCTGACGTCGGGGGACAAAAAACAAAATGGCCATTTCTACAACGCACCGCAGGCCCGAGAGTAAAAGATCACACCGGGACCCCCGCTCTGGACCCTAGGTAATTTAAGGCATTTTGGGGGGGTTCGGGAGAGTGGAGGATTTATTTTAAAGGGTCGGGGTGGGTTTTAGGGATGTTTTAGTGTGCCGGTTTTCCCGCCCTCCCCCGATTTACGATTTACACGATATTTACAAAAACAAAACCGCGACGATCCGATTCCCTCCCCCCCCAGCCGAAATCGATCGTTAAGACGATCGATCACACGATTCACATCTCTAGTGGATACATAAAACAGCCTCACAGTGGAGGTGGAGGAGACAAAAACAGTATCTGAAAGCTTGGGATAAACACAGGCAATCTCTAAGGGACTGATGGAAATTGTCAAGCTAAGGCCTAGATTCATCAAAATGCTATAATTTTCACATGGATAACGCCCACGATAAGAAAAAGTGGCATAGCTATGATAATTTTACAAATACCGTGTGCTGCATAGGTAGTTTATTGCAATGTGTGTTAAAGTTTTCATACCCTGTGATACTTGTACTTCGCTACTTGGGGAGAGAGAGAGAGAGAAAGAGCCTCTTTATAAGGCCTTCATAGTAGTCAACTATTTATATCACTACAGGAGGGCCAGCTAGTAATTTTGGTGGTGGTGTAGGGTTTTGGGGCCATGAGATGTATGAACAGCACAGTTTACTTCAATGAAAATTCGATGTCATTTGGAATGAGGAAAGTCAGACTAAGATGAGATTACTTCAGTGTTCTCTCACACTAGCTTGATAGTATCATGGTAGAGAGTCTATCAAGCTAGGGTGAGAGAACATTGTTGAAATCTCATCTTTTGTGACTTTCCTCATGCCAACTGATGTCAAATCTTCACTGAGGTGTACTGTGATGTTTGTACGTCTCACTCTGCATAGAAAACTGGCCCCAAAACTTTACACCACCACCACCAAAACCTCACCTCGAGTTTCTAGCTGGCCCTCCTGTAGCAGTATAAATAGTTGACTACTATGTGTGCCACCCCAGAGGCTCTCACTCTCTTTTTCTCTTTCTACTCTACTCCACTCCCTCTCCCCTCTCCCATGCCCCCCTTTCCCCTCTCTCCCATTCCCAAAATGCAATTTGCAATATTTATTGCAAATTGCATTACAGCCGTTTTGAACATAGTGCACAGCTTAACTCCTGCAAAAAAGGTATAGTTATGTCCGGCATTAAAAGCATGCAGTAGTGTGCATTATGCTATTGCCCCTCATTTTCATTAATCCCACCCAAACCCCTTACCAATCCCACCCCTTTGAATAAATTTGCCAAATTTGTATTCGCGCCACACACTGCAATAAATATCGCATGTGTTATGGCGTTATAGCGGGCGTTAATGCCATAACACACTTTGATGAATGACCCTGTAAATTAGTTAGGTGGATAAGCAGACTAGATGGATCATATGGCCTTTTCTTGCCATCACATTTCTCTGTTTCTGTGTCAGGTAAAACTAAACAAACAAAATACACAATTCACTTTGATAACCTTTGCTGTTCAAAGAATAGGAAATCACAGTTCAGTGTTGCAGTAACTCTAAGCCAAAGCCTTAATCATGATGTGTAAATGCTGTTCCAAACACCTAATTTTATTTATCTGTGTTTGCTAAAAAAAAACATAACCATTTTCAAAGTTTCATTACAGTTTGCTCTCCCTTCTTGTAAGTTGTCATAAATATGAATTACAAAGCAACATACCTAATTTACTGTGGAGTATCTTAAGTGAAAAAGGCAATTTAGAATGCTGAAATAGAATTTTTTAAGCCTCTGGATAATACTTGATTGTTCATTGAGTAGTAAAAGCATTTTTGTGATTTATTAGAATTTGAAATAGGGGGGAAAAAAAAGGTCTGGCAAAAAAAATTATAAGCATACATTATGCCCAAGTGAAAAAAAATGCTACTGGAATAGTCATAGTTTACATGGTTTGGGGAGCTGGCCCAGTAGTTTTTCCTTTATTTTTTTTCTTCCAGTTCAATCAGAAACAGTGTTGGGATTCTAGCCCCATGAGCCTTCATTCACAACTACCCATGAATTTTTGTTTATTTTAATAGACCCTCCCTCCCACTGTTCCAAGTGTATTCATTACAATATTCCTGAGGCCAGGACCCATCTACCAGTGATCCTTCTGGAACTCTATATCATGGGCTGTAAATCAGGCCATTAGGTGTTGTCCTTAATGATGATTATGACTCCCTTCATGCCCCTCCCCCCTATACAGAGGCTGTGAATGCTGCTCTGAGGCATTCCTCGCTCCAAGTGACCCAGAGTGCAGGAGGCTAGAGCTGGGAATTAAACTGTGGACCTATCGCATGGAAGTGCACAGAAATGCAACTGGGTCAATCCCACATTTTCTTGTGTATTACCGTAATCCTGGGGTTGCACCCTATAGCGGGCAATTTCCAAACTTCCTGCCTTAGTGCAAAGTGCGCAGCTACTTTTTACATACAAACTATGTACCACGTTTCAAAGGAAATTAAAAGGCTAATTTTCAAACAAGCGCACATGTGCCCATACAGTCGCATATGGACGTGCGAGCGAATATATGCTAGAATTTTAAAACACGCACGCATTTATGCCCATATGATTTAAAATATGCCTACCGTGCCTATGTGTGCTCCTAATTTTTAGCAGTTACTCAAGCAAATATAAAGAATATATCTTCTTTAAGGATTTGTCAGTTTTAATGCACACAGGGAAGTGGATTTTAAACCATGCTCGCATGAAAGCCATTCCCAGTTTTATCCATTAGTCCACCAGTTTGCTCAGTCTTTCTCAATCAGACCTCTTTGGTTCTTATTCCAGTTGATCTAGGCCCTGTCACCCAGTTGATCTAGGCTTAAACAGTTATTTCTACAGACTTACACCTCATTAGGAGCAGCAATAAATATAAGTGGTTTTAAAATATGGCTTTACGTGCTACCCTGTTGGCCCCACCAGAGAATGCCCATGCCCTGCCCTGCCCATGCCCTACTTTTTTTAAACCTCCTGTTATTTACCTTGTGCACGCACATATATGCTTTAAAATCGGCGTTGCTCACATGAGGCCCACATACTTGCGTATATGGGCCTTTTAGTGCGAGCAACACTTTTTTAAGATTCCGCCCTATGTGAATACTTTATACTTGAAGACGTTTGCTACTTCAGAATTCAGCAGCTAGAATTTTAACAGGAACAAAAAAATATGTTCACATCACCCCAATACTAATGTCGCTCCATTGGCTTCCTATTAAATCTCGAGTAGATTATAAGATCCTGATCATCACTCACAAATTAATACATGCCGATCATCATAAACACACTGGTTTAAAAATCACTCCACAAATTACCAGAACAAATCTTCGATCTAACAACACTTCTTGTCTAAAAATTCCTCCCATTAAAGATGCTCGACTATCAACTACTAGAAACAGAGCATTCTCCATTGCTTCCCCCAAAAAATGGAACTCTCTACCGCCTTATTTAAGAACTCAATCTAACATCAAAACGTTCAAGAAGGACCTAAAAACTTTCCTCTTCCATACAGTCTACATCAATGATCATCTTTAACAACAATCCTTCTACAATCAATTCAACCATTCAAACCCAAACAAGAAAAAACAGTAACTACAACTGGCATCAACCTTAAGTATTACAATTTCAGAAATTTAATATGAAGCCCTCCTTTAAGATGAATTAATACTATTTTTGTTACTTTCCTTTTTTACATCTTTCCCTTCTCCCCCTCCGTCACCCCACCATCCCCCTCTACCTATCATTTCACTATTGTTATTGTTTTCTTCTTTTGCAACTATGTATAATTTATCTGATTGTTGTTTTGATTCTGTAAACCGTTGTGATGGCTAAACCGAATGACGGTATATAAAAACGAATAAATAAAATAAATAAATAAATATAGGCAAATTCTTGCTGGAAGTTAAAACATATAAATTTGAAATGTCAACCTATGGGGTCACTTACTAATCTGTGTTGAGGATTTACTATGCATAAAATGTGTTAATATAAGGATAATACATAGCATTTCAAATTTTGTGCGTTATCCACCCCTCTAAAAAGCCCGGTGCAATATATATTTATTTATTTTATTTATTTATTTGTTTATTTAGGCGCTTTATATACCATCGTTCCAGAATAAGATCCCAATGGTTTACAAAATCAGACTTTATATTCTTGATTGACAATCATATTCTATGCTAGCATTAATAATGTAGGTCAACATTACAGCAGTTATATGTTCTTGTTCATATTTGTACATATTCTTGGTCAGGGCAGATTGGCCTATCAGGGGATCATGCTTCCCCCGGTGGGCCGGTCGCTCCCATCACATGATTTTCTTTTTTTTTTTTAAACTTACCGGCCAAAGACAAGAAGAGGGTCTGCTGGCACTGCGGCCCGAAGAGAAACCTGCGGGCAGGGCCGGTGGAGGCACTAGGCCTGGGCCTGGGGCACCGCGAGCAATGGTATCCTGAGGGGAGCCGATGCCCCCGGGCGCAGGGAGGCTCATGTGGTGCTGTGACAGGCAGATGGGCAGGGCCATGGTGAGACTCACGTCACTGAAGAAAAAGATTGCGTTTAAACGCGCTGATGCTCCTCCTCCTTCCTGCCTGCGCAGCCCCGGAAGTAAACATGCCGGAGCCGCGTGGGCAGGAAGGAGGAGGAACATCAGTGTGTGCAGAAGAGGAGCAGCGCTTATGGGCCGAATCCCAAGTCACAGCGGCCGGAGAAGAGGAAGAAGCCCGTAGCAGGGCCGCCGCGGCCCGAGAAGATCAGGGCCGCTGCAGAGCCCATCCTGCGGCGACCCGCCCAGAGGTGAGAGAGAGGCTGAGAGTCTGTAGAGTGTGTGTGTGCGTGTATGAGATGAATTGAGAGATTCTGTGTAAGAGTGAGGACCTGAATTTTTGCAGAGACAGCATGTGAGAGCCTCTGTGTGTGAGAGAGAGACAGCATGTGACAGTGAGAGTCTGTGCTTGAGCAAGACAGCATGTAGGAGTGAGAGAGAGCCTGGGTGTGTGAGAGTCAGACAGCATGTGACAGTGAGAGCCTGTGTGTGTGAGAGAGAAATGCATGTGAGAATGAGAACCTGACTGTGTGTTTGAGGGAAGAAGATGGAGAGAAAAGAAACAGAAAAAAAGACAATATAAAAGGAATTGGCAAAAAAAAAATAAGAAAGGGAAGGTGGGAAAAAAAAGCCTGTCACCAACCAATTAGAAAACTAAGATCAGACAGTAAAGGTAAAAATAAATAAATTACTTTTTAGTGATTGGCACATGTAATCTTTGGGAATGTGCAAGAATAGCACTTTCTCTATGCGGATCTCACAATGTATGAGATCAGTATGGAGAAAGTGGAAGCCCACGGGGCCTGCACAGAGGAGGCAGCAGAACGGGCTTCAGTGTCAGTAGCAGCAATCGGCACCTCCCCAATAACCATGTGGCAGCAGTGACAGTGGAGGCAGAGCAATGAGAGAGGTTCCGAGGTTGCTGGCAAAAGAGAGGGGGGTCTGCCTTTAGTGTGTGCATGTGCATGAATGGGACTCTGACTGGGGGTGTATGTGTGTGAATGCATGGGTGCCTGCCTGGGGATCTGTGTGTGTGAGAATGAATGTGTGCATCCCTGGGGGATGGTGAGGGAGTGGTGTGAAAATGAATGGGAGCCTGCCTGGGGGTCAGTGTGTGTGTGTGAAAATGACTGGGAGCTTGCCTGGGTGTGTGTGTTTGTGTGTATTTGTGAGAGCATGATTGTGTATGAGAAAATCCAAGGGAGTAAGAGTTTGTGTGTGGAGGGGCAGAGAGTGTCTTAGAGCCTGAGAGTGTGTCAGTGTCAGTGAGAGCGAGAGGTTATGGTGGATATAAGAGCATGAATGTGTATGTGTGTGACAGTGTATGTGTGAGAGAGAATGGACATGTGAGTATGTGTGAGAGAGAGGATAACCTCCTAATCCTCGACAGTATCAGGGTGACTGGAAATCAAGAGCTCCCACAGAAGGGGAAGCAGGGGCTTTTTAAAATCCTTATTAGTTTTAATTATTGAATATTATTTGATGTCTGCTCTTTTTGAAATATTTTATTGGTGTTATATACAAATTTTTGAAAATTTCCCTGAGTTAAATTACTGGAGGTTCTATTCATCAGCAGTTTTGAAATATATATTTTTAGTATGATTTTCCTATTGTGATGTTTTATAGTTCTTGATTTTATTGTTTGATGTTTTATGAGGAATGATGGTATTTTCTGTTTTTCCATTGCTGCATTACATACAGTCTAACTTGTTGTGATTTCCAGTTCAGTTTGTCTGTGCATATTTTATGGTCCCTTTATTCTGTATTTGGTGACTCACCAAATTGTATGTATAATTGGGTAACCATGAGCCAGTATGGAGAAAAATCCCCCGGGCCACTATTTTTCCACAATCCACCCCTGTTCTTGGTCAACATGGCAGCAGATTTATATACTTCATATTTGTACATTTTTAAAGTCTGCATTACAGCAACTATAGATTCTAATTCTACTATCTATACACTTTACATCATTCATTATTTATTGCTCACTTCACTACCATTGTCTCTTCTACTGACACTGAAGTTATCAGTATGTTGGTGTCTTATGTTAAACTGTAAGCTTTTCTAAAGAGCCATGTTTTCAGTTCATGTTTGAAATTCTTTCTATCTATTATCTGGTGTAATGACTCTGGCAGTGAGTAGTACAACTTGGGGCCTGCTATGGAAAACATTTGGTCCCTTATTTGTGTTAGATGTGTGTTCCGGGTTGAAGGTACCATTAGAAGTCCTTTGTTTTGTGATCTCAGGGTTCTCTGTGGTGAATAGTGTTGAAGTGATACTCCTAATAAGTAATGGCCAGTATTGTAGATGATATTGAAAATTAGGGTTAATACTTTATAATGAATTCTGGATTGTACAGGAAGCCAGTGCAGTGCCATCAGCGAGGGGGTGAAGTAGTCAAATTTCCTTGTCCCTAGTAATAGTCTAGCACAGTGGTTCTCAATAGGTGTGTCGGGACACACTGGTATGTCCCAAGGTCCTGGGAGGTGTGTCACAAGGCAAGCAACAGCCCAGGTGGGAGTTGGTTGACTTCTCTTACATTGGGCCTGATGAGAGGCTACTCTCACTTCCTTTTCTTCTTTCTGGCCCAGTGGAAGGCTTTTTCCTCCTTATCCCAAATCAGAGCCAGACATTGCCAGGTCCTGCTGTTCTGGGCCTGATAAGATGCAAACTTTATCTTCCCCTGCTAAGTCTGGGAGTGATGCTGCTGATGATCTCTACTCTGTGGAGGGTGGGGGAAAGGAGGTTGGGGATGCTGGGAAGATCAAGGTGGAATGGAGAAGGAGTGTGGGGAATGCTGAGCAGGAAGGGGGAAACAAGGGGGGGAAACAAGGGGGGGGGGGGTCAGGGTAGCTGGGCAGACAGGGAGATGGGATTAAGGGGCCAGGGAGAGTCAAGCAGGGGAGAGAGGGAGCACAGGGAAGAGGATGTGGGGGTCAGGAATGCCAGGCAGGGATACGAGTGTGAGTGGACGATTGAAAGGGAGTAATTGGGAAAAGTGACGGATGATGGAGGCATGGAAGGGGAGTGACAGGATGCAAGAGCCATAATATGTCAGTTTTGGGATTGTGCATTTCTTTTATCTTTGTACTTTGCTTACTATAGGGGAAAATGTATTTCTGTTTCTAGCTCTCCAGTTTTGCACAACATACAGAGTGGCGTTTTGAGGTTTCCATTCCAGATTTTTGTCTCCACATTTGTAATTTGAGGTCTTTTATTCTGTACTTGGTGAAGGTCGGATCTGTATGTGTGACTGAGGTGAGGTATTTTACTAGTAGGTAGGGATTTATATCAATCTTTGTTGCATTTTCTCATTCTCAATAGGACATGCATTGGTTCTTACTACTGCCTTTTCATAGGAAGAGCTATTGCTATTTGAGTTCTTGGAATTAGTGTTGCAGTGGTATGGAAGGTTTGCTACACATGTGCTGAGTGGGGGTTTTTTTTTCAGGTTTTTTATTTTATAATGCGCCTGGTAGTAAGGGAGTTTGTGTTTCTATTACTGAGATAGCACCAGAATCAGAATATCTATTTTATATAATGAGTTGTATTTGAAATATCCTAGTTCTGCTCTGCATCCATTGTTTGGGGACGGGGGATGGGGGGGGGGGGGTTTCCTGTGGATGCAGAGTATATGTTTACATTTAGTCTCGTGATGGTCAAGTGTTCAGTGTGTCACGCCTGTAAGCATTATCTGTCAGGTATGTCCCTACAGAAAAAAGGTTGAGAACCACTGCCCTAGAGAACAATGCTTCCAATTCTCAAAGATGGTTACTTTTCAATGCCAAAGATAACAATATATCAAATAACTGTAAAATGACAGTGGAAAACAAACCTTGAAAATATTACAATTTGATAAAAGATTTTATAGTCATGTTCCATTTTTATTTCCAAAAAGTTGGTAAAACAACATATGAGAGAAAGTCTCAAATAAAGGGGGTCATTTATCAAAATGCGATAAGGCATTTTTGCATGCGTTAAGGGCTTATCGCATGCGAAAAACCCTGTTAACGCATGCGATAGGCCCTTATCGCATGCGAAAACGTGTTTAACGCATGCGATCGCACCATATCGTATGGTGCGATGCAAATTCAGAAAATAGGAGGAGTTAGGGGCGGAGAGTGGGCTGGGTTAGCCTGTCTGCAAAGAGCTATTGCACAGCTGTAATGCTGATTTTAACTACAGCTCTTTGGATTGCATTAGGCCAGGGGTGGGCACTTCCGGTCCTCGAGAGCCACAAACCAGTCTGGTTTTCAGGATATCCCTAATGAATATGCATGAGAGAGATTTGCATGCACTCTGCCTCAGTTGTATGCAAATCTGTGTCATGCATATTCATTAGGATATCCTAAAACCTCGACAGGTTTGTGGCCCTCGAGGACTGGAATTGCCCACCCCTGCATTAGGCTGTGTGATAGCTGCCGTGACTGTGCGGTAAGGTTTCATTGCCCTTTGTGATGTCTCCTGTATGGCTGATTTCAGGTGAATTGAAGGAAGAGAGAGAGAGAGAGAGAGAGAGAGAGAGGTTGAGAGAACCTTGCCCAAATCTCATCTTGGAGTGAGTTTCCTCACTCCGAAGGCCATCAAATCTTCACAAGACACCACTGTTCTGTTCGTAGGTGTCACGTAGAATGTCAAAGTGGCCCCTAACCCCCTACACTCTTACCTAATCCCCACCTCGTGATACTAGGTGGGCCTACTATAGGGATACAAATACCTACCTATGGGAATGACATTTTGGCCACTCTCTCTCTCTCTCTCGTGCCTGGGACCAGTAACAGTGGTTGGCACTTATTGCAGAATCTGAAAAGGGCATCACTCTTTGCACAGGTAATTAGCATAAACACACCCCTTTTGCTATCGTATGAGGTACTTACCGCATTTTGATAAATCCAGGCCAAAGTGTGACAAGATCAACAATTATTGCAAGATATAAGAACAAACTTAAATTACATGGGAAGCATCCACTAAGATTAATGGGCCATAAAATAGATTGCTTTATGCTGGTAGATAAAGAAACTCTTACTAATCTGGATAAAAATGCACCCATGAAAGAAGTACTTGGGTACTTGCCAGGTTCTTATGGCCTGGATTGGCCACTGTTGGAAACAGGATGCTGAGCTTGATGGACCCTTGGTCTGACCCAGTATGGCATGTTCTTAAGAACATCTATGAATCCTACTGTATCTTCCTATACCTTTTCTAAATCAATACATTATTCTGTACAACATTATTTGTAAAATTCTGATGCTAGGACATGTATTTATTTATTTATTTATTTACTTATATGCCATAGTTCCAACATAAGATCACAACGGTGTATTAATCTTTTTTAATATCCATGAGTTGTTTTGCATGAATCTGCTTGTATGCAGTAAAGCCAGTTTTGTTTTTGCCTTAATGATAATGTAGGAGCATGTGTTACTATTAATACAGATTAACACAGGTTCGTAAATAGGCCTGTAAGTGCCTCTCTGATTCAACAGAAGAAAAAAATCTTTATTCTCAATGAGATATATCATAATTGAAAAGCTTAATGTTCTGTGAGCATCACATAAAGCCTGAGAAAATATACTCCTTTCTGAAATTATATTAATAATTACATGCATGTATTTATATTATAAATAATATAAACAAGTATTGTTATTTATGCTTTTCAGAACTGATATAGTTCTTTTAACCAAAGTGCTTGTAGAGCATCTATGGAATAAGTACTTTTAGTATCATAGTCACACACCCAGACCCATAAAACTAGAAGATTGCAAGAGGAGGAAATATAAGCATTGAGATAGGCCATAAAATTATGATTCTTGATTCTAAGTGCCATCTGTAATCCATATGCTTTCCTGTATCCAGGATATAATGGATGGTGATCCAACACTGGATTATTATTAACAACCAAGAAAATTGGAAGAAAAATTTTGGCTTGGTATTGGGCAAGTAAAAATCTAAAATTGCTTGCCATTTCATGTGTGGGAGATCTACGCCAAGTCCGTTCACATTTTCTGAGGGAATGTCGAAACTTAGATCAGATGAAAGCCAAGGCTTAAAACAATGATAGTTTGGGATTGAATTGCTTAATAGGTGCTATTTTATCAAGAGTATTAGATACAGCACCATTCCAAAAATTAGTTAAATCATCTAAGACATCAGGTAGAGGGGTTATCAAAGCCACTGAAAATAAATCTACAAACGTCTTCTGATCGATTTTGCCTCTTTGTAGAGAAGGCAAGACTGTTGGTGATGTAGATTTGTCAGGTTGAAAACTAAGGCTGAGAATTTAATTAAAAAGTGGTCAGACCAAGGTACATTTTGAATCACTACAGACTGACGACTAAAATCATGAGAAGTGTTAGTAAAAACAAGATTTAAAATATTTCCATGTTGATGGGTAGGACTGTGAATAATTTGACTCCAACATAAGGACTCTAAAATTTCAATAACAAGATTAGCATTTGGAATTGGTGTAGGGCTATTAATAGCCAAATTAAAATCACCTAAAATAATCAATTTGTGAAAATCTAGTGGAATTTAATGACAAACTAATAACCTTTTTATTTTAACAAACCTTATCCACATCTGAAACCCAAAACATTTATTAAAATGTTAAACTGAAAATACTACATTTCAAATACAGTTTTTTTTCCATATTTATTCAAAAATGTTATTTTTACAGTCATATCATTTTATATAATTTAATATATAGGTGAATCCTTGCAAAAAATAAAGAGAACTCTATTACAAACCCAAATTTGTGTATACAAATGCATATTTTAAAAATGGTTGCATTCGTAAAACTAAACTTGGTTTTGAAAGCTAATTGAGGGGTATATTTACTAAGCTGCAATGTTTTTAATGCATGAAAAACAACATTTATGCAAAAACACTGTTTATTGCACGATATATGTTTATCACGTCAATATTATATTTATCAAAAAAGTGTATTTAAATGAGCTGCTTTGCATGCATAAACTTTGCAAATGTATGCATAGCAGCTCATTCTTACCTAATTTATGTAAATAAAATAATGTGGCTTTCCTTATCAATGCAAGTGCATTATTTTCTGAAAAGATAACTACAACTCAAGATTTATAGCTAACTTTTCCCGGAGGCATTGGGACTCTAACACACATCCCAATGTCTCTGTGATGGTTCTTAAAAGGCCAACAGAGCCCTAAAGCACACTTCTCCAATGTGTCAAAGATCCCCCAAGGGTCTGGTGAGAACCCTACCCACTCTACCCACCCTACCATTGCCTCTAGAGGTGGCCCAGCATTTTAAAAAGTTAAAAAAGATAGAATGTAAAAGATGTGCAGCGACACATTACTCTCCTACATGAACCCCCTCCTTTTCAAAATGCATCACCCCTTCCATAACTCCCTAATCCAAACCCCAACCCCCCATAGAAGCAGTCCTTCTCCAAACCCCTACCACCTTAGCCTGCCCCCCACTCCGTGGCCATTCCTGGTAGTCTAAGTGGTTTTCTGGAAACCTAGTACAGGGGTGACCTCCTTGAGAGCCACAAACAAGCCAGCTTTTTGGTATATCCACAATGAATGTGCATGAGATAGATTTGCATGCACTGCCTCCTTTGATTGCAACTATATCTCATACATATTAATTGTAGATATCCTGAAAATCTGGCCTGTTTGTAGCTCTCAAGGTCCGGAGTTAGCCACCCCTGGCCTAGTAGGTCCCTAGTAGTCTGGTGGAGCTTGGAGCACCCCATAGGCTCTGGGCTAGCTGCCACTGTCTTTCAAAATGGCATCAGATGACCTTTGCACCATCATGTGATGGGGCAAAGACTGGCAGGCAGCATTTTGGAAAATGGCGGTAGCCGGCCCTGGGACTAGGGGGCACTCTGAGCCCCACCAGATTGCAAAGGACCCACTAGACTACCAGGTATGGTAAATGGCGGAGGGTAGGGGGTTGGTAGAGAAAGTTTTCTTGGGGGGGGGGGCATGAGGGTGCTTGGATCAGGGATTATGGAAGGGGATGATGTTTGTTAAAAGGGAAGGGATGTGTATGAGGGGTAGGATGTCACTGTGCGGCTTTTACATTCTGTTTTTTAACTTATTTGAATGCTGAGCCGCCTCTGAGCGGTTATGGGCAGGGATCTCCCCAGACCCCTGATGAGGTCTTTGACATAACAAGGAAGAGTGTTTTCATGTGATTGTGAAAATCGGTTTATCAAAAATAATTACTATTACCATTATCATTACTCCCCTTTGAAAGTGGGATGGGAACTCGGATCTTCTGTCTGGCTCCCAGTGCATCCCGTTTTGCTCTGACAACTATGCAGGTCACATAAGTTGCCAGCACAGCAGAGTATTATTTCAACTGCTACACTGGTTGCTTGCTCAACGGGATGCACAAAGAGCCAGACACAAGACCTGAGGTCTTGGCCTGTTTTCAAGGCATGGGGTGGGGAGTGTGGAGGGGGAGAGGAATGGGAACACTGTTTGCAGTGGGGGTGGGAGGGGGAATTTATAAAGCAGCGGTACAAACATTATTTTTTTTAATTAGGGGGAGGAGCGGAAGTCTTATTAGGCCTAAAGACCAATAACTTTATTTTGCTTTTAGAGAGAGTTGGATCTTTTAGGCAGGGGTTGCTGGAACAGGCCGTGAGGCTCTCATGAGAGCTTTTTTTTAGTCGGGAAGACATTGCTGGATAACTTAAATCTTCTGCCGTTCACGTCTGGACATAGCTGAGCAATTTTTTGCCAGCACCAAATATCAGAGAGAGCCAAATAATGTATTTGATTATCTTAGCTCTTCCCCGGATTGCTCCCAAAACTCCCTTATATTATCAGACTAAAGTTTTAGATGGGAAAAATGCAATTTATATTCAAAAGTAGGCATTTATCTGGATATCACAAAAGTTTCTTTTTTGCCACCTGCACCTTCCAGACACCTCTAGGGGGTCACATCTGGAACCAGCCAGTCTGCCACCTCTATGTGTATAGATCAGGTCCTGGGTGCCTTGCTCAGGAAAATTCAATACTGTATATCCTTCCATAGCAGAAGATAGCAACAACATAAAATAATGACTGATTTCTATCAAATTGCATGTTTCTCCTTTGTCTTAGGGGCTATCAATTGTACTCACTGTCCCCCTAACGGCACCAGGGGGAGACAAGGCCGCCTATTGTAACCATAAGGGCTTCCACTCCTTCAATTTGCAAGTGATCTGCAATGCCAAGGGCATCATCCTGTACATCATGCCCAGATTTCCAGGATGCACTCACGATGCCTACATTCTCTAGCAATCAAGAATTATCATGACTTCTTCCAGGAAGGACACATCACTGGGGGCTGGCTTCTAGGTAGGAAGGCACCTATCACTTCCACCACATGCCAAATTCACCTTTTCCAGTGTCTCCCTTATATTTAGGTTGCCTAATAGTATTGGCACTGGAGGACTGCTCAAATACTGTCCTGTGAACTGTCCCACTCTCAAACGCAAAGGTATATCTAATCCAGATTTTTCGTGGTTACTCTCCTACAGGTGACAGAGGCTATCCATTCAAAACCTAGCTCAAGATTCCCATAGCTACCCCAGGAACTGCAGCTGATTGTTTTTATAGCAGGGCACACCGGAAGGCCTGGGCTGTCATTGGGAGAGATGAGGACTACTGTAAAAATCAGGAAGAGAGGCTTGGCATGGAAAACCAGGATCACCAGAGCTGAAAGGAGGAGGGAAGGGAGAGAGAGGGAGCCCTATTCTGTCTACCCTCCCTCTTACTTCTGTGACCCTCCATCCTCACATTTATCCTTCTCCTACAAGTGCTTACTGAGCTGTGGTAGATAAAGAATGGGTAAGGGTCGGCCTCCTTCAGTGTGAAATGAAGGGAGCAACACCAAATTCTGTCCGCACTTCACTTCTCTCTTTTGCTCTCTACCCACCACACCCAAACTTAGCTGCCCTCCTTCATTCCCAGACTGCCACACTCCCCCTGGACTCAGGTACTACCTGCCTGAAGACCCTGTGCAAGGTTGGGGATCTGCTTTTCCAGTCTACTCACTGGCTGGATTATTTGGATTCCAGAGATTTTTTATTGTAAGAAGCCTGTGAGACCCCTGGGTTTTGCATGGCGAGAAGGCATGAGAAATTCTCTCCCTGGGGAGTGCCCAGAATAGGGAAGACCTGCCCCAGTGTGACATTCCTAGGAAAGAAAGGAATGGTAGCGATCTGCTGCAGCAATTTCTCGTGTTTGTAACATTTTTGGGGGGAAAAGACAGTTTTGTTAGAAGACTTGTGAGTAAGACTTTTGCTGCCCCTTTGTCACCCCTGGCCACTTGGAAACACATTTGTCCAAGCCCTAAAAAATAAAGGGCACACATACAAAATTAAAACAATTCAATAATTTTACTTTTAAAATGAAAAGAAATATTTACAAATGTAAAAATAAATAGGACAGTGGTGGGACAAACTAGGGCCCAAATCTATATACATTTGTAAATAAATAAAAAAGGGCTAGGACAGTAGGCAGGCCAGGGACAGTAGGCTTAGGGGTCTGGCTGGTACATTGCCAGGTGCCAAGCTATGACCTGCAGCGCCAAGGCAGACGCTGTAGTGTCTCAGCTTGGCACTCTGATGTAGCAGCCAGACCCCAAGGGCTGCTCCCATTGCCCTCAGCTCCTCCACCATCAACTACATTTATTTATTTATTTATTTATTTTGAATTTTTATATACCGATATTCCTATAAAGAATATAGATCACACCGGTTTACAATGGAACTGAACTTTCGCTGGGAGGCGATACATTAAACAATGAACTTAGCAATTGGAAACATTCAACTACATTCCCTCGCCAAAGAGGCGCTGAGACACAGGCTCATCTCTTGGAGTGGGTGCTCCTCATGACAGTGCTGCCTGTGACCCGGAGAACTTTTTGATGTAAGTATGTGTGACAGAGGATTTTTGGAAGCTGAAAGCAAAGGCAGGGGCATGCAGAGCAGTAGACTCATAGTGAGTGTGCTGATGGAAACAGGACCTATACAGTCTATGTGAAGTTTGCCTTGATGACTAGATAAATACATCCAGCCCCATCCCACCAAGCCTGCAGCCAGTCCATCCATCTCCTTTTGTGCAGGTGCAACCACCGGGCCTTCTTCTTTAGGTCATCAATCTATAGGGAGGAATAGGATGACAAAGTTGAGTGTGCACTCCTAAGAAATATTATATTTCTGCAGTGCCCAGAAAAGATACTCCCAGGATAAGGAGTCAAAAGCCTTTTCTGCATCAAGGCTCAGGACCAGTGCTTCTGCCTTTGGCACGTAGCTCAATGTTGCCAATAGGTGACGTACATTACGGACTCCCTGCCGCCCCTTAACAAAACCAGTTTGGTCCTCATGTATAAGAGAGGGCAAAGCCTGATTAAGGCGGGACGCTAGAACAGCAGCTAGTATTTTTACAACTACATTAAGTAATGAGATTGGGCGGTAGGAGCCCACTTCCAAGGGATCTTTTACCGGGTTTAGGCAGGACAACAATAACAGACTGGTTAGAAATTGCAGGCATATGGTTATCAAGCAGCATATCAGTGTAGTGTTTTTGCAAAGGGGACAAATCTGTGAATTTTAAAATCCTATAAAATTTCGATCCCAGGCCATCTTGTCCCACTGCTTTACCCAGTTTCAAGGTCTGGATCACCAAATAAATTTCACACTCAGTGATAAGGCTATTGAGGGCTGCCGCCTGTTCCCCTGACAGTTGGAGCCACAGAAGGTCACGAAAAGGACATCCGCAGCTTTCACATTCATAGCTTTGGGGCCATACAATGAGGAATAGTATTCTAGAAAACGGGCCGCAATGGCTACATGCGCAGATTGATGTACTTCCCGACTATCCCTGATACCAACCACAGCTGTTCGGTGACCCCGGGGGCGCACTAGGTGAGACAGAAGGCAACCAGCTCTGTTACCGTGCTTATATAGCTGGTATCGATAATGGCGGAGCGACTTAGATGCCCGCTGATGGAGTAAATTATTTAGGTCGTCACGCGCTCTGTCCATATGGTCTTTAGCATCAGCTGTCATTCCCGCCATATGACGTAATTGGGCACTTTTTAAGACGGCTGTGAGGTGCAGTATTTCTGCATTACACTTTCTGTTACGCTTAGCCACATAGGCTATAATAGCCCCCCTCATGACCGTCTTTCCCGCCTCCCACACTGTCACTGGAGAGATATCAGGAGTAATATTGAACTCTAGGTATTGTTTCCAACACCCCTGCAGATATGTATGGAACTCCTTATCTAGATATAAATCCGGACGCAGGCACCAGGAAAACGGGGGTCGAGCAGTTGGCCCACACTGCAATGTCACCGTCACCGGAGCATGATCGGAAACAGAAATAGTGCAAACTGGTTGACGGACAGAAGACAATGTGTGATGGTAAATGGAACTCTCTCTGAAGAGAGAGCGGTTTTAAGCGGTGTACCGCAAGGATCGGTGTTGGGATCAGTCCTGTTCAATATCTTTGTGAGCGACATTGCAGACAGGATAGAAGGTAAGGTTTGTCTTTTTGCGGATGACACTAAGATCTGCAACAGAGTGGACACACCGGAAGGAGTGGAAAGAATGAGACAGGATTTAAGGAAGCTGGAAGAGTGATCGAAGATATGGCAGCTGAGCTTCAATGCCAAGAAGTGCAGAGTCATGCATATGGGGAGTGGAAATCCGAATGAAATGTATTCGATGGGGGGAGAAGGGCTGATGTGCATGGAGCAGGAGAGAGACCTTGGGGTGATAGTGTCTAATGATCTGAAGTCGACAAAACAATGTGACAAGGTGATAGCTAAAGCCAGAAGAATGCTGGGCTGCATAGAGAGAGGAATATCGAGTAAGAAAAGAGAAGTGATTATCCCCTTGTACAGGTCCTTGGTGAGGCCTCACCTGGAATACTGTGTTCAGTTCTGGAGATCGTATCTCCAAAGAGACAGAGACAAGATGGAGGCGGTCCAGAGAAGGGCGACCAAAAAGGTGGAAGGTCTTCATCGAATGACTTATGAGGAGAGATTGAAGAATCTAAATATGTACACCCTGGAGGAAAGGAGGAGTAGAGGTGATATGATACGGACTTTCAGATACTTGAAAGGTTTTAATGATCCAAAGACAACGACAAACCTTTTCTTCACCGACCATTTTCTGCAAGCTATTATATGACGTGTACCCTGGGGTGTGTGTCCTCATCAGCTTGTTGTAAAGCTCTGTCTAATTTTGAAAATAATAAGTCCTGTCTATAGGGAAAGAACAAGAAAGCATTTTAACAGACTTTTCTCATTCATATATGAACACTGTTGATATTCCTAAATATCTCCTGTGACATTGGAGTTTGGGTAATGTGATAATGTTCTCTCTATAATGTTCTTTCTATTTCAGCAACTTCTCATAGACAGGTATTGCTGACAACAGGCTTATACTTTCTCTCATGGTGAAAGTGGCAAATGACATCAGCGATAGAGTGTGACTCACTGTTCTTGGTATTATTTTGTTAACTTTTTTTTCCAAGTATTGTCACTTAAATGTTTGTCATTTCAGTCACTCTCTAATTCACTGCAGCTGTCCCTAGATACCATGTGAGAACTTCAATATTATAATTTACCTGCACAGGCTTTCACCTTACCTCACCTGGACACAATGCTTAAACTAGCTCTCACATACTATTCATTCATTGTTATTATGTGTATTCTGCTGTTCTTTCCCTTTAAATTTTTATTTTTATTTTATTTTTTTACTTTCTGAGGCCTTAGGAACAGAACACTGAGACAGTGCTTCTGCTTCGTTCAGCTGCAGCCTCTGGTCTCCTCGAATTCTAAACTGTCTCTACCTTTTTCAAATCCTTATGCTGTGATGTCACTAGGTGTTATTTTCTATTGATACTGAATGGTATTATTTAAGCAGATGCTCGTCTGCATTTCTATTACTCTAGATCTATTATGTAAGTTGCTAGGAATTTTCCTGTATTTTATTTTTTTAATTCGAGAAGCTTAATATTTAAAATCATGTTTGCACTTTATCTTATTTTAGTGGTATTGCGCTGACCAGCTCACTAATCGCTAGAGAAGCTAAAACTATGTACTCCCTCGATACAGCTTTAGAATTTCTCTGGTCACTATAGTAACCTTTGCTTATTCTGGGATGTTTTGACTAGTACACCGGTTAGTCAAACAAGGGCCTAGCAGTGGCAGCATGGGTTAGGAAAATGGCGTGGCCGGATGATACCAATAGTTTTAACTTATTAATTTTATTTTTGTTATAGACATTCAAAACCATTCTTATCAATATCAAATATATTCTTTTGTCCTCATAAAATGCACATAAGCCATTTTCAGTCTTAAAAGTAAACCTACAGCTAATAACAAATATTTATCATTCTTGTTTAAAATTTTCAAATTCTGCTCTCCAAAACTCATCTGGTCTGGGGCACCCAATTTCCTGGGTTTTAGAAAATTTTAAGGGGTTTTATCCCCTAATTATTGAACTCCCCCAATGGGTCCGGCAGCCCCTTCAAAGATCACCCCGGAGGTCAGCAATTAGATTCCTTCAGGTGGTCAGTGTCTCCTCTCCTGGTCACCTCTGCCATTTTTCCTAAATTTCTATTAATTTTCATTATTTTTTTAAAAATAAGATGCCCCCCCCCCCCCCCAGGAGCGATGAGTACCCCGCTGATGTCATTCCTGACATCATGGAATGGCTTGGCAGGGCTTCAACGGGAGAGGGTTTTTGGTTTTTTTTTTAATTGAACTTGTTGAGGCACCGTTTGTTTTGGGGCCCGGGTCTGGAGGCTGCTGTCGATTTTTCTCTTTGCTGCTACAAAGAGACCTGCTGCACTTGTTTAAAAAAAACAAAAAAGGGTAAAAAAAAATGAGAGGCAGGGGCTGCGATTGCCTCGGTGCTGGCGAGCCATGCTTTTGCCTTTCTGGCTGGGCGGGAGGCCTGCATGAAGCAGGATGCCCCAAGGGAGCGGCCAGATGTGAGATGGCATGGCCCAGCCATGCAAGGCTTGTTTCTGCCATGCTGGGTCTTGCTGCTGCTGCTGCCACCGCTGAAGCTGCTGAAGATGAGAGGAAGAGTGCGGGAGGAATAGCCGGCCAGTAGCGATGAGGTGTTAACAATCGCCGTTGCTGCCAGTGGCCTGCTTCTCCCCCACCAAACTGTGCTGCCACTGCTAGGCCCTTGTTCCTGCCGACAGCCCGAAGGTTCGCTGACATCCCTGACACCGGCTTTGCTGCCGGGGGGATCGGGTAGGTGCCCGATTTTGTTTTTATCCATTGCTGCAGTGAATTTAAAAAAAAAAAAGAGATGGAAATCAACTTAGGGAAGCCCCAACATTGCAGTTAAGGTGGCCAGGCCTGTTACACTTACTCCAGCCCCAGGTAAATATTCATTCTATTTATTTATTTACCTTTATCTATTTATTAGGGGGATACTTATACCTCTATTACAAATGGAAAGGCATGAATGTACAACACTTATTTATTTTATTTAAAAACTTTTATAGTCCACTTATTCCATATTTCATAGCATAATACAAATTGATTTATATTATCCATGCATACATATTTACTATGGTGCTATATTCTGGCCAATTTTGGCACTCAGGGTGTCCCTCCCATACACTGATGATCTACCCCTTAGTGCCTCCCCCCGTGCATTAATGTACCTACCCCCTACCCCTAGTGCCTTCCCGCATGCACTAGCATACCTACCTGCCCCCTAGTGCCCCCATGCACTAACATACCTTCCTCACCTCCTAGTGCCCCCCATGCACTAACATACCTTCCTCACCTCCTAGTGCCCCCCATGCACTAACATACCTACCCCCACTAAACATAATGGGGCAGACTTTCAAAGGAGTACGTGCATAAGATACACGCGTACCCCCCGAAAACCTGCCCCAAGCTCCCCCTGCTTGCAAGGCTCGGCGGCGCGCACAAGCCCCGGGATGCGCGTAAGTCCCGAGGCTTTGCTAGGGGGGGGCATGTCAGGGGTGGCGCAACGTTCAGGGGTGTTCTGGGGGCGTGTCTGGGGGTGTAGTGCAGGCCCGGGGGCATTCCAGGGGCGTGGCCGAGGCCTCTGGACCAGCCCCCAGGTCGGGTGATGGCTCGCCAGCAGCCCACCGGCGCGTGCGAGTTACGCCTGCCTCAGGCTGGCATAACATTTCAAACAAAGGTTGGGGGGGTTAGATAGTGCTGGGGGGGTGGATTAGGTAGGGGAAGGGAGGGGAACGTGATGGGGGGTGGAAGGAAAGTTCCCTCCGAGGCTGCTCCAATTTCGGAGCGATCTCAGAGGGAACGGAGGCAGGCTGCGTGGCTCGGCGTGCGCAGGCTGCCGATTTTGCACAGATTCTATTAAAATCCAGCGTACTCTTCTTTGCGCTGGTCGCGCGAACAAAAGTACGTGCGGGCGTACTTTTTAAAAATCTTCCCCATTAGATTTACCCCATGTTGGTGGGAGGCACCCCTGTTGAAAGCCTGGCGCAAAGTGCTCCAAGCAAGCCTGCTCCTGTGCAGATTTTGCCTCACACCAGTGTGGGGAAATAGTATTTTTTCATTTTCCATCACCAGGGACACCAAACAGGTGAAGTTCCTGGTGGTAAAATTTGGCTGCTGCTCTGGTGGAGCCATCATAGCTGGGCATGCCAGGGAAGAACAGGAAGTGCTGTCCTTACAAAACAGTGCATCAGAATGCATTTGTGTGCGCACACATATGCACATGTACATATACGCAGCTGTGCACGAATATATGCACACACATGGGCACGCACAAAGAGCAGGATAGACTTGTGCGTGCAAATGCATGTTGATGAGGCTATTAGCTATTCTTCCCAGATCCCCTCCCCCCCAAAAAATGTGTGCCAATCCGCACATTTTTACACTCAGAAATTAACGCCTGCCCAGAGCTTTTCTGTACATCCTCTGACTTAATATAGTGGCGATCAGGGAAAAGGATGCTCAATTAACAAGCGTCCATTTTCCTAACCTGTGGTTGTGCACAGATTAGGAAAATGGATGCCAGTAAAATTGAGCGTCCGTTTTCCTAACCTGCTGACAGCCACCTGACAGCCACCTCTCCTGGCCACCCACTGCCAAGGAGGTGCTAGGGGTGCATATTTGTCCCTAGGGCCTCCTTGGCAGCACGACTCCCTCATTTAAATATTCATTATCTGGCCCAGGAGAAGTTATGGGTGCGCGTTAGGAAAGCGGGCGTTCAACACTGAGCACCCGTTTTCTATGTTGATTTTTTGCATTGGCCCCTTAATGACTTTCAAGCTACCTAGATTTCCTCAGCAGTAAAAGTTTCTCTAATTTTATAGGCCATATCCCAATCTGTTCTGTTTCATGTACAGTTCTTATCTATGAAGCAAGTATTCTTTTAAAAATATGTTTCTTTAATTGGGCTAAAGATAGAGTTAATGGAAAGCACAGCAGCATTCTTGCACATTTTCCCCTTAGTCTCCCACTGCGTGAACAGCACTATTCCATTACTGAACGTATTTTTTTAGTAATTAAGTTCATGTTCTTCAAGGTAAGAACATAAGGAAAGGATTTTAATATTGATTCTATAAAGGTAGAAACATTAAAGGACTGAGTTTTCAAAAAGAATGAGGGCCAGTTTCCAGTTTTTCCCTTTATTAATAAATGGATATAGAGTTCTGTAAAGATCAGGTCTATCAGGTGTTGTAGTGGATCTCAGGTGGCTACTCCCATAAAAGGGTATAATTTCTCTTCTGTGGGCAAAAGTGAATATCCTATTCTGTGACTTCAAAATTGAAGACTACTCAGTGGGAGTGGTTGCAACTGATCTGGCTTTACCCAGTTATTTACAACACATTGCATTCCACAAGAATAATTGATTGATACAGTTCTAAATTCCAGAATACAGGCCCATTGTTGGGTCAGCCAGTGCCCTCGGCAGTCCATGGGGGTGGAGCCAGCTACGGGCAGTGGTGGGCCCTCTTGGATAACATGGCCACTCCCCTTCCAATGATGTGGCCACATAAGAGTTTAGGAGAGCTCCTGCCAGTACAATACTGGTATGGAGTGCTGTGCTCTGCCCCCTGATGGAGTGTTTTGAGCAACCTGGGCAGTTGCTTACATCACCTGTCCCTTCCGATGGCTTTGCCAGGATGGCAACTGAACCATTATAAAAGAAGTCGCTAAGGGACTCCTTTATTAGAGCTTCCACAGGACACTAAAAACAGTTTTAGGGTTTGTTCAGTGATTGGCTAGATCCCTCCTCCCTTGTGTTACAAATCCCTTCACAACCAAATCTGTTGGCCTGGGATGACAGATATTCTATCTAGTATGCTGGAGGAAGAATCTCCATCATACTCATGCTTCTGGCCATAGGCTTGAAGTTGGCTTCCAGAATGGAGGTTTACATTTGATTGGGTCGCATAATCCTTCTAAGAGATTTTGGTAGACTTATCATTATCTCCATGCTGAACTTTAGATGCCTTACTCCTTGCTGGTCATGATCATGCTCTTCAGAATTTTCTAGTGGTTGTCAAACTGGAGTCAAGACCCCAAATGAGGTCAAAAAGTCAGTGAATGAGGTCTCAAGAAACAGGAATATTCCCCTCTTCTGCCCCCATGGGTGTCTGCTGCCATCCTTTCTATGGACCTCTACTCAATCTGCCACTGGCTGTGGCACTCTGCACAGGGCTTTTGAGTCAGTGCATGCATATTCACAGATCCTATTTCCTTCTGTGCAGGTTCCTGTTAGACCATAAACTCATATGCAGAGGGCCAAGGACTGTGAGCATGCACTTACTTCTGCTGCTCTTGCCCCTATTGCCACTACTTTCCTGCTTCTGGTAAATTGGGTGGGGAAAGGTTTGTGGAGGTGTAATAGAGGTCAGCTGAGTGAGAAGGTGGCTGCTGTTTTATTTTGTTCATCATCTAGAGTCATGTGCATTTTCAAGTTTTAAAATGCGGTCCTATTAGATGAAATTTGGGAAGCACTGTTAGGAGACTCCCCAGTTAAATCCTAAGTTCAATCACTAGGCATCTTTGCAATACCCAGGGGGTTATATAGCAAGGCATAAAAAAGATTTTAATGCTGAAATTTCTTTTGTAAGAAGTAATGGGAACTGCTTGTTTGTAGTTGCGTTAGTGCTTTTACTTTTACTTGTACTTGTACGTTGAGAAGGAATAAATACATTTGAGCTGAAGAGCTGATGGAGGCAGGTCTGTAGGCAGAATTGAGGGCAATCATAGAGCATCAGTGGGGGCTCCTCAGCATCTGCAATCCAAATATGTTTATATGGGCCTTGATTAACTTTTCATTCTTGCCAAATATATACAATAGTTGCTATTGGGATTTTTCATTATTATTATTCAGCCTCCAGATGCGAAAAACAATTTGGGTGAATCAAGCCCTAATGAATTTATTAATATATATGTTGTCTCTTAAAAATAATAACATAAGGGCAGATTTTCAAAAGGCCATGCGTGTAAAATCCGGTCTTTACACGCGTGGCCGGGCCTAGCGTACGCCGAGCCTATTTTCAAAAAGGCCCGGCCACACGCATAAAAGCCGGTACACACATAAGCACGAGCCTTTCTGAAAGTGGCAGGCTGGAGGGCATTTTCTGGGTGGGGTGGGGCAGGGCGGTTTGGGGGCGGCATGGGTGGGGCTAGAAGTGCCCAGTACAGCATCCATTTCCCGCTGTGATGGTGGATCGTGCGCCGGCAGGGTGCTGGCACGCGCAATTTGCTCCTGCTATTTTGCAGGAGCAAAAGGTTAGTTAAAAAAATTAGGGGTAGTTAGGAGAGGGATGGGGGAGGGCAGGATAGGGGAAGGGAGGTTAGGGTAGAGGGTTGGGAAGTTCCCTCCCAGTCCGCTCCTTAATTGGAGCAGACTGAGAGGGAATTGGGGAAGGCCCTGATATGTCACCGTGCATATTTGCAAATTTATATCCCCCCTTGTGTGCGCTAACCCAAAATTTTATAACGTATGTGCGCACCAGCGCACGCATGTTATAAAATCGCGCATCCATGTGTGCATGCCAGGTAGTGCGCGCACGTACATTTTGAAAATCTACCCCATAGAGTGTATATATTCAGCACAGACCGATCCTTTCAAGTTAAAATTAAGAATTCCATATCTGAAAAAATCCCCTAGTTCCACAGGGTTCAACTTTGTTGGCTACTCTTTTTAATATTTATGTATTGCCAATCTGTCATTTTTTGAATGGTTTAGGTTTAAAATTTTATCTTTATGCGGACGATATTCAATTCTTGGTTCCCATTGAAAAATCAGTAGAACAAACACTTGAAATCATCAAAGTTTATATATCGGCCATAAAAAAATGACTACAACATTTGCGACTAATCTTAAACATAGACAAAACAGAAATAGTTTTACTTGAGCAAAAATGTCATTATGACAACATTCCAGATTTGATACTTAATGATAATATTAAGATAACACCATCATTTTTTACAAGGGATCTGGGGGTTGTTTTAGATACTGAGTTTTCTATGAAGAAACATATAGCCACAAAATTAAATGATGGTACTTTAAATTGTTAACCCTAAGAAAGTTGAAACCATTTCTAGAGCACCATGATTTTAGAACTGTTCTACAAGCCTTGCTATTCGTAAACATAGACTATTGCAATTCATTACTGCTAGGTCTACCTCTTCAGGTATTGCAAAATGCGGTCGCAAGAATTTTAACTGACCAATGAAAATGTGACCATATAACACCGACTTTGATCTCGTTACATTGGCTTCCGATATCCTATTGGATACAATACAAGACAGCTTGTATAGTCCACAATGTTATCTACAGAGAAAGAACCGAATGGCTTAACACATCTATGCACCTACATATTCCACAGAGAAACTTGAGATTGGCCAACAAAGGACTTTTATCGGTTCCTACAATTAAATCAGCAAAACTCAGCCATGTAAGGCTGTGTGTAATATCAATAGCAGGAACAAAAGTGTGGAATTCTTTACCAACTTATTTGAGACTACAAGCAGAAAAAAAAGCAATTTAAAGCAGAACTAAAAACATGGTTGTTTAAATCCGCTTTTTCAGAGTATGATTAGATACATGCAGCATTAACATTAAAATACACATGAGCTTAAATTTTTCTTAACTTTTTCCTTTGTTAACTTTTATGTCATGTTTCAGGAATATTAATTGAATTTAACTGTTTTTAGTAGTATTTATACTATTTTTAGGAAACAAGGTATTTTGTTTTAGGCTTAATGTTTTTAGTTTGTTGTATGACTTTTATTTTAACAGCTAATTTATATAATTCTTCTGTTCTTTGTCTTTTATTAATTTTGGACGCCCGACTGAGCCCCGTGATCGGTCAGGCCAGATAATGTGGACCCAGGCCGCTCGGGAGCCTCGTGGAAAAAGCAGGGGGAGGGGCAGGGAACGCGGTGGGGGGGGGGGTCGAAAGGACAAACGGCAGGTCAGGGGGAGGCTAGGAGCGTGGAGTTAAGGGGACGCTGAAAGGAAGGCAGAGATTGGGGGAAGGGCTGGTTGCCATGGTCCCTGAGGAGTTGATTGGCCGGCTGGCCAAAAAGGGGGTTGTGGGAGGTGAGGAAGGCGTGCAGGCACGGGAACGTGCGTCAGAAAGCTCGGGGCAGCAGCAGGAGGAAGCAGCAGAGCGAATTCCCTCCCTCCCTCCCTCCCTCCCTTAAGTATAGATGGTCGGGGCTTGTTGTCGCAGCAGGGTGGGGGAGTTGGCGGAGGGCCCGAGCCTGAGTTGCATATTTGGTTTATTGTTAAAAAGCGGGGTTTCAGCAGAAGATGGTGGTGACAACTGAGGGGGCTGTTGTCAAAAGGGGGAGCTCCTTGCTAGAAGTGGCGGGAGCTGGCCGGCGGGACCCCTTGCCGGATGGCGGCGGGAGTCCACCCGGGAGGGCTCCTTGCAGGCAGGTGGCGGGAGTCTGAACCCGGTGGGGGAAAAGCCAGTGGTTGAGCCGAAGGCTGGAGGGGGGACCGCTCCTGCTGGAGGAGCGGCGGAGGGTCAGAAAAGGGGGGAAGCTGAAACCGCTACCGTGATTATAGGGTTAATATATTGTTAACAAAGTGTTAATATGGTTGTTATGTTGTGGGGGCTCGGGTCTCCAGGTTAATAAAGCTGCGGCCTTATTTTACCCAAAGAATGGTGCAATGTGTTTATTGGGGCAAGGGAAGGAGAATGGCGAGTGAGTGAAGTCGTGGATGTCCATATTATAGCTGTTATTACTTTTAACAAAATAATGTATTTTCCTATGTGTAATTGTTTGTAAACCGTTGTGAAGGCCTTGCTGATGTGATGGTATAGAAAAATCAATAAAACTAAACTAAACTGATAAAAAGTTGCAAATTTCTGTGGAAACTTGTAGTGGGTCAACATGAAGTGCCAACTATTTAAATGAGTCAGCAACATATTGCAGGTTATTGTGACATTAAACTGCATGGCCATTGAAGTCAGTTGACCCAGTGGCCATTAGCAGGTTGATAGAGCAGCTCCTCTGATACTGAAGTACTCTAAAACTTAAATGGTTGGCAGTGAAATGCAAGGAAGTATGGGATATGCAAGGTATATTAGATACCTGCAAGCATATGCGCCTTTTTAGCATTGTAATTAATATTATTACAGAATAAAGGAAAACAAATAAACTAATAAAGGTAATTTTGCAATTCTGTTGTGTCCCACTGCATTTAGAGAAATTTCTTTGCAATATTCATTACAGTGACCCCCGACTTCCCCCAAAAATAAAAAATTGCAAGGGATCAGGAAGTTATTCCATAGTGTTTCACATATAAGAATGACAGGCTTCATCCCACATATTTCCTTTAAATGCAGAATTGTATGTCATCTCTTACATAAAATAAAATAAAGCCAGAGATCAAGTAGGTTTTGCAGTAGCACAGCAGGTAAGGAAAAGGGGGGTTACTAGATGGGCCTTGTGCTCTTATTTGCTTTCATAATCTGTTTCTGTGTTATAATGAAATTTGGAACCTATTGGGCAAAACGTGGCGTGCTGAGATTCAGTAATGAGCATTAATGGCCAGGCAATGAGCAGTACAAGAATCTCTATGGCAACTGTTTTTCATAAACATATTTGAAGCTATCAAAAATATGAAAAAATCTGTTTTTTGCCTAATTTTTTTTTTTTTTTTTTACTAGACTGTAATGATTTTCAGGATTGGCATTCTCAGTATAATAGCATTCTTAGTGGATGAATTTGAATAGGTATTACCTGCCTGGAAATGCAATATCCTTTCTCTCATAGAGATATCATTCCCCATCTAAGATGTCACATTTTAAGAAAAAAGAAGTCTATGCAATTGTGCTTATATAACTTGTTTGAATCTAGCAGCCTTCAATGTCATTGCTAGAGAAGCTTTTCCCTGAAGCAGACAATTTCCTCGAAACATGGGTCCATGTGAGGTTATAATGGGAGATGTGAAATGTTATTTAATAATTAATATGCACTTAAGAAAATAAAAAAAAATAGCTGGACATGTGCACCAAAGATTAAAATCAAGGCATAGAGTTCAATCACAAATGCTTTATGTATGATGGTCCATGAATATTACTTATTCTCAGTTAATCCACAAAAGAAAAATATTGCTCAATTAATGATACCTAAGCATCTCAAAACCGATAATGCCCAATACATAAGCAGGAGTTATCAAGCAAAACCTTATGCTTGCTATAATCATAGCTACTACAAGTGAAGGTTTCAAAATAACAAAACAAATTGAAAAAATCCACTTATCTTGCCATGAAATCCTCTGTGATGCCAAAATATGCAACTTCGCAAAATTATCAGAGCTCCAACGTGGGACCATGTTTTGAAGCATGTTTCTTCTTCAGGGGCCTTTACACAGCTATGCACTGAAAAAATAAAATCTTTTTTAAATTAACGATAATATTGACAAACACAAAAAGATTTTAAAATGGCAGAAAAATAATGTGGAACTCTCTTGGGATGTAGCTCCAGGCGAAACACCGATGGTTACCTTCATAACAATGGAACACATCATTGTCAGGATTTTTTTTTCACTTTTAGAAAAATAAAAAGTGGTTCAACATAAAAGAACTGTTGGCAGAAAATTTTGTAAACATAAGATAAGTACAAATTATGTATCATCTATTTCTTCAGTTGTTGGCACATTATAAATTCTATATGGAAAGATATAAGTGAAAAGTTAGAGGTTGTGCACATGGATTTTGCATGAAGATTATTTTGAAAAAGTTTAAAAAAAATATTGAACTTTGAGGGCACATGATGATGGTCAGGACGTGAAGTCAAAGGTTTAAAATGCTCTTTAGACTGGTCCATTTGATGTCCTTTCATCTAAATTTTCAAAAATCATTGATATTAAAAAATGTTTTTGCATGTGGCATTTTTTAGGTATTAAGCAATAAATATCTAGCTATATTGAGGACTATAAAACATTTTTTTGTTGTTATTACATTTTGGAGTCAACTCTGTTAATATGTAGTAGCCTTGTCCCCTTTTTTCTTCTATAAGTGTCTCAGCAACACCAGATATCAGGCAGCTTGAATCTGAACCACAGCAGGCCATCTATTCTGAGGAGGAGGAGGTGGTAGTGCAACTCAAAAGGATATGGAGCTAATACCAGCAGATAGGACCATGCTGGACATTAGTGTCCGCTTGAGAGAGAAGATCTGTGGTCTACAGATGGATATCCAGGACCTGCAACAGAGCCAGCAAGAGCTAGTGAGGGAGGAGATCCAGGGCCTGCAACAGGTAATGAGAGAGGAATTCCGGGGCTTCTAGGAGGTGGTATATGAGGACTTGAGAGGTAGTCAGGATTCCCTAGATTCCCAGACTGAAGTATGGGAGGATGACCAACCTCATGGGAGGAGGAGTAGCCTAGTGGTTAAAGCAGTGAGCTATGAATCAGGACACCAGGGTTTGAGTCCCACCATTGCTCCTTGTGACCTGGGGCAAGTCACTTTACCCTCCATTGCCTCAGGTACAAAACATAGATTATAAGCCCTCTGGGGATAGAGAAATACCTACAATACCTGAATGTAAACCAATGTGATATCTCAGATCAAATGTTGGTATATAAATAAATAAACTGCTGCAGAAAATGTCACTTTTGCAGCCACCGCCAACAGCACTACACTTTCATTACATAGGACACTACATGTATCAACCAGCAGCATTTGCTGCAACATCAGTCTGGATGTGCCCTCCCCAGGCCGCAGCTGTACCATCACCAGTGGCTGCACTTCCATTTCCAGGCATACAATCATCACCTCCTGATGGGACCACCACCAACACAACCATCACCTCCAGCCATGCACCTCTCTCAGGATAATGGATGCAAAAGAGAAGCTGCCCATATATGCCCCTCTACTAACTCACAGGTCACACTGCTATCCTATCTGGAGCAATCCAAGGGCAGCATTACCAGTGACGGCACACAACTGCTGAGGAGTGCAAGAACCTGTGTGCAACAGGCTCCACAGCTTCCCACTGTCCCAAAAAAGACAGTGACCAAGGAAGCATTAATTTTTAGTTTAACGTTCTTTACATTTTGCACTTAATGTAAATAAATGCACAATCAGCATCTAAAATGTCTGAGTATAAGAGTGCTCCTTTCATGTATAGCCTGTTGTTGACTCATGCACTGTGTCTCCTTCAGTTGCTCCTGAGTCAGTTCCTCTTCCTCCTCCAGTCCTTCTGGAGGAGGTAAGCATCTTTTTTTGGCCAGGTTATGTATCATACAGCAGGCTAGAAATATCTCACAGATATTTGGGTTGTAGAGAAGGGTTATAGAGAAGGCATCCCCCTGATTTATTAGGCAGTAGAAACGTGTTTTAGGTAGGCCAAAAGTTATCTCTTTGATGGCCCTGTTCTTCCTGTAGGCTCTGTTATATCGAGCTTCTGCAGCACTCAATGGCATTGCTACAGGGATCATGAGCCAGGTTACGTAAGATACGCATGTAACCCCCGAAAACCTACCCCTGCGTGCACCGAGCCTATTTTGCATAGGCTCGGCAGCGCGCGCAAGCCCCGGGATGCGAGTATGTCCCGAGGCTTCGAAAAATGGGCAGTCTGTGGGTGGAGCCGTGGGCGGGGCCATGGTTCATGGGCATGTCCGTGGGCGAGGGGGGCGGTCCAGGGGCTTGGCCGAGTGCCCTGACACTGCGGCCTGTGTCGGGGCCTGTCTACGAAACAAGGTAGGGGGGGATTTAGGTAGGGCTGGGGGATGGGTTAGACAGGGGAAGGGAGGGAAAGGTGGGGGGGGGGGACCAAAAAAAAAGTTCTCTCCAAGTCCGGTCCGATTTCGAAGCGGCCTTGGAGGGAAGGGGAAAGCCATTGGGCCTCCCCTAGGGCTCGGCGTGTGCAAGGTGCACAAGTGTGCACCCCCTTGCGTGCACCAACCCCGGATTTTATAACTTGCGCACGGCAGCGCGCGCATGTTATAAAATCGGGTGTACATTTGTGCGCACCGGGTAGTGCACACAAATGTACCCCGCGCGCGCAAAATTTAAAATCGGCCCCTTAGTAAATATACGTAATAACAATAACATCATTACACTTTCATGATGCTTTTATCCAAAGCACTTTATAGATGTAATATACAATTAAGGGTAGTAAATTGCAAAGAAAGGGACAGATTTTAAAAGCCTTGCTAGCCGGCGCACCTATGTTGCATAGGCCGCCGGCGAGCGCAAAGCCCCGGGACACACGTAAGTCCTGGGGCTTTGCTTGGGGGGCATGTCTGGGGGGAGTGCTGGAGCTGCACGGCATATGGGGGCATTCCGGGGGCGGGGCCGTGGGCGTGGTGCCAGCTCAGGGGCATTCCGGTGGCATGGCCGAGGACTCTGAACCAGCCCCTGGGCCGGGGAATGGTGCGCCGGCAGCCAGCCGGCGCACACAAGTTATGCCTGCCTCGGGCAGCACGCATGTTATAAAATCAAGCATAGATTTGTTCGCGCCGGGTTGCACGAACAAATCTATGCCCGTGCATAACTTTAAAAATCTCCCCCTCTCTGTGTCCAGTGATGAATAAAAATTAAATGTTTTGAAGATGTTTTTTGATAAAATGTTTTCTATACAATAAAAATTTTTGCTAATGAATTTATATGACACTATGTATTATATGCTATGGTTTGAAAGATGCCTGTAGCAATAAATGCAACGGCAGTTGTGACTTTGACATGTACTAACAAAGCATGGCATCTTTGGGTGCTTGATTCCAAATCCCCCTCTAACTGCTGGCATAGATAGTGTATGGTTTCTTGTTACACCTGAACCTACGCATTACTTACTCCTCTGAGAGATCCATAAAATGTATATGAGTCCTATATACCATGTGTAAGGGGTACCACTACCTCCTCCTCTGCTCTATCTCCCTCCTCAGCCGCATAGATCTCCATACCCATAGAGTCAATAGAGTCTTCTTGAAAAGTGAGTCTCCAATACAGACTAGCTGATCCCTGTATTTTGCTGGAACTAATGCTGGCACTCTCCCTTTATAAGCCTTTATGTCCCTGTATCCCTCCTATCTGTTCCTCAAACCTCAGTATATACCTGTATGTCCCAGGTAGCAACCATCATAGTCTTATAACACAGGAACACTTTGTGACACCCCCCCCCCACACATACACAGAGGCCTAGATTTTAAAAGCCCTGCGCGCTGGCGCGCCTATTTTGCATAGGCTGCCGGCACGTGCAAAGCCCCGGGATGCGCGTAAGTCCCGGGGCTTTATAAAAGGGGCGGGAGGGGGCATGTCCAAGAGCGTGGCGGCAGCCTGGGGACGTGTCCTGGGGCGTGTACTGGGGCGAGTCCTGGGGTGTGTCCTGGGTCAGGGGGTGGTCCGGGGCGGGTCTGGGGGCGTGGTGATGGTTCAGGAGCAGGCCGGTAGAGCGGTCCCGAGTCCCCCGGCACTGCGGCCTGTGCCAGAAGATGCTGAGGTGGTGCGAGCAAGTTCTGCCTGCTTCTAGCAGGCATAACTTGCACAACAAAAGGTAGGAGGGGGATTTAGGTAGGGCTGGGGGGTGGGGTAGATAGGGGAAGGGAGGGGAAGGAGGGGGGACGTGGAAGGAAAGTTCCCTCCGAGGCCGCTCCGATTTTGGAGCGGCCTTGGAGGGAACGGAGGCAGGCTGCGCGTCTCGGCGTGCGCAGGCTGCCGATTTTGCACAGCCTTGCGCGTATCTTATAAAACCCGGTGTACTTTTGTTCGCGCCGGTGGCGCGAACAAAAGTACACGCACGCGATTGTTTTTAAGATCTACCTCAGAGTGTACCATTGATGGCCCCCCCAATATGACCCAAGCTTTCCCAACAGTCCCTATCAGGCCCCGAGACACTCCTTCACACTCTGAGGCCTGCACCATTATCCACTCACCCAGAGAAGCCAAACCATTGATTGCCAAAAGGAACTAAAAGAACAAATATTCAAGTGTACGCATAGATGAGATAAATATACGTGTGTAAATATCTTCGTGAGCGTTGAAATACACGTGTGTAAATATACGTGTGTAAATATCTTCATGAGCGACATCGCGGACGGGATAGAAGGTAAAGTTTGACGATTTGTGGATGATACTAAGATCTGCAACAGAGTGGACCCGCTGGAAGGAATGGAGAGAATGAGACGGGATTTAAAGAAGCTGGAAGATTGGTCGAAGATATGGCAGTTGAGATTCAATGCCAAGAAGTGCAGAGTCATGCATATGGAGTGTGGAAATCCAAAAGAAATGTATTCGATGGGGGGTGAAGGGCTGATGTGCACGGAGCAGGAGAGAGACCTTGGGGTGATAGTGTCTAACGATCTGATGTCGGCGAAACAATGTGACAAGGCGATAGCTAAAGCCAGAAGAATGCTGGGCTGCATAGAGAGAGGAATATCGATTAAGAAAAGAGAAGTGATTATCCCCTTGTACAGGTCCTTGGTGAAGCCTCACCTGGAGTACTGTGCTCTAGGGATGTGAATCGTGTGATCGATCGTCTTAACGATCGATTTTGGCTGGGGGGGGGAGGGAAATCTGATCGTCATGGTTTTTTTTGTTAAAAAATCGTCAGATCGTAAATCGGCGGGAAAACCGGCACAAAAAACCAACCCTAAAACTCAAAACAAATCCCCCACCCTCCCGAACCGCCCCAAAATGTTTTAAATTACCTGGGGTCCAGTGGGGGGGTCCCGGCGCGATCTCCTGCTCTCGGGCCACGACTGCGTTAATAGAAATGGCGCCGGTGGCCCTTTGCCCTTACCATATGACAGGGCAAAGGTAGCGCCGGCGCCATTTTGGTTCCTGTCACCCGACGTCACGAGTGCAGGAGATCGCTCCCGGACCCCCACTGGACCCCCAGGGACTTTTGGCCAGCTTGGGGGGCCTCCTGACCCCCACAAGACTTGCCAAAAGTCCAGCGGGGGTCCGGGAGCGACCTCCTGCACTCGGGCCATATTGCCAATATTCAAAATGGCGCCGGCGCTACCTTTGCCTTCACTATGTCATACGACAGGGCAAAGGTAGCGCCGGCGCCATTTTGCTTCCTGTCACCCGACGTCACGAGTGCAGGAGATCGCTCCCGGACCCCCGCTGGACCCCCAGGGACTTTTGGCCAGCTTGGGGGGGCCTCCTGACCCCCACAAGACTTGGCAAAAGTCCAGCGGGGGTCAGGGAGCGACCTCCTGCACTCGGGCCGTATTGCCAATATTCAAAATGGCGCCGGCGCTACCTTTGCCCTCACTATGTCATACGACCCGTATGACTATGTCCCAAAAATATGAATTTCTTAAAAACTCTCTCTCCTTACCCAGTGAGATGAGGGTCTGATAATTCTCCTTCATCACATCCTTGTAAAGCTCCTTCTGCCATTCTTCTAAACCCTCCCACTCCTCCTGGGAGAAATAGACAGCGATGTCTAGAGATGTGAATCGTGTGCCCGTATGACATAGTGAGGGCAAAGGTAGCGCCGGTGCCATTTTGAATATTGGCAATACGGCCCGAGTGCAGGAGGTCGCTCCCGGACCCCCGCTGGACTTTTGCAAGTCTTGTGGGGGTCAGGAGGCCCCCCAAGCTGGCCAAAAGTCCCTGGGGGTCCAGCGGGGGTCCGGGAGCAATCTCCTGCACTCGTGACGACGGGTGACAGGAACCAAAATGGCGCCGGAGCTACCTTTGCCCTGTCATATGGTAAGGGCAAAGGGCCACCGGCGCCATTTCTATTAAAGCAGCCGTGGCCCGAGAGTGGGAGATCGCGCCGGGACCCCCCCCCCCCACACACACACACTGGACCCCAGGTAATTTAAAACATTTTGGGGGGGTTCGGGAGGGTGGGGGATTTGTTTTAAAGGGTCGGGGTGGGTTTTAGGGTTGTTTTGGTGTGCCGGTTTTCCCGCCCTCCCCCCTCCCCCGATTTATGATTTTTTTGACGATAAATCGGGGGAATTGCTATTGTATCGTGGCTCTAACGATTTTTGACAATTTAAAATATATCTGACGATTGTTTTAAATCGTCAAAAAACGATTCACATCCCTACTGTGCTCCATTCTGGAAACTGTATCTCCAAAGTGACAGAGACAGAATGGAGGCGGTACAGAGAAGGGCAACCAAAAAGGTGTATAGTCTTCATCAAATACCTTATGAGAAGAGATTGAAGAATCTAAATATGTATACCCTGGAGGAAAGGAGGAGCAGGGGTGATATGATACAGACCTTCAGATACTTGAAAGGTTTTAATGATCCAAAGTCAATGATAAACCTTTTCCATTACAAAAAAAATCAGCAGAAGCAGAGGTCACAATTTAAAACTCCAGGGAGGAAGACTCAGAACCAATGTCAGGAAGTATTTCTTCACGGAGAGGGTAGTGGATGCCTGAAATGCCCTTCCAGAGCAAGTGGTGAAGACTAAAACTGTGAAGGACTTTAAAGGGGCGTGGGATAAACACTGTGGATCCATAAAGTCTAGAGGATGTGAATGAAGAGAGGGTGGCTTGTGGGAATGATGGCTACCACCTGGAGATAATACCCTTCTTCAATAAACATACACACTGTTAATGCGACTTCAACATTGCTCTATGCTTCAATGGCAAGAAGAAATGTGGAAAAAAGGATTTGCATTCACAAAAAAGCGGGGAGTAGCTTGCTTGTTACGGCAGTTACTACCCCAAACCAAATAAGCCTGATACTTCACTTTCAATGCATATCCAGCGTAGCTCTCTGCTTCAACGGCAGGGAGAAATGAAGAAAAGATTATTTATATTCAGACAACAAAAGCAAGGACTGAATTACATAGTCTGGGTAAACAAATAAGTAGGGATGTGCAGCCAAAAAGTTTTCGTTGCATTCGTGATATGTATTTGTGGGGGGTCAATTCCGTTTCATGCGGAAGTATGGAGAATTCCATAAGTTATCGATCTGTCAATACGTTACTACGTCGAGTTAAATTCCTGTCCCAGCTAAAATTAAAATTAAATTTTTATTTAGGAGGCCGAATAAAACAGAAATCTGTTTAATATGTGGGGAGTCACAATGCGTTTCGCCTCCCCACATATTTAACAGATAGGACAAAATAAGTTGCGGATTACAAATACGTGGAAAACGGATGCACACCTCTACAAATAAGCATGGGTGTAGCTTGCTTGTTATGTCAGTTACTACCCCGAATCAATTAAGCCTGATACTTCACTTTTAATGCATACCCAGCGTGGCTCTCTGCTTCAATGACAGGGGGAATGAAGAAAAGATTATTTATATTCAGACAACAACAACAAAGACTGAATTACATAGTCTGGATAAACAAATAAGCATGGGTGTAGCATGCTTGTTACAGCGGTTACTACCCCAAATCAGTTAAGCCTGATACTTCGCTTTCAATGCATATCCAGCATAGCTCTCTGCTTCAATGGCAGGGGGGAATGAAGAAAAGTGGATTTGTAATCAGACAACAACCAACAAGGACTGAATTGCACAGGCTGGGTAAACAAATAAGCATGGGAGTAGCTTGCTTATTGCGGCGGTTACTACCCCTAACCAATTAAGCTAGATACTTCACTTAGATGCAGTTCCAGCACTGCTCTCTACATTAATGGCAGGGGTGGAAGGGAAATAGAACCAAAAGGTTACTAAGGGCCAAGAGTAATAGATAAGTATGAGGAAAATAAAGTGTGAAAGCTTGCTGGGCAGACTGGATGGGCCGTTTGGTCTTCTGCCATCATTTCTATGTATCTATGTTTCCATTGTTATGAAAGTGGACCCCTGTTTCGAGGTAGATAGCTACCGTCGAAGGGCAAGGCCGCTCAGGCTGGAGAGGCTTGATAGAAGACTTCACCCTGGAAGCACACAACCCCCCCCAGGAGGAACCTGTAAGGGTCCAGCCACTGGGACTTAGGCGACTCCTCTGAAGACTGTAGAAAGGTCTGGATGCAGGCGCCTCCTGCAGGTCGTGGGTTCCAGATGGCTGGCGCCTCCAGCAGGTCGTAGCAGTCTGAGAACGGAGTCGTAGAAGAGTCCAAAGCCGGTCCGTGGTTCGATACACAGGCGGGGTCTGAGTCCAGTCCAGGGTCTAAGCAGGAGAAGGGTCCAAAGCCGTACCAGGGTCAAGCCAGGAGAAGGGTCCAACGCCATACCAGGATCAAGCCAGGAGAAGACACGTCCACCAGTCCAGAAGTCAGCAGCCAAGAATCAATCCACGGAGCAGGGGAGCAGAACGGGATGAAGAACGAAGAACCAGGAACACAGGAACACACTCAGGCAGGAACCTCAATATCAAGGCAAGGACTGAATGCTCAGCCCTTGCCTTAAGTACAGGAAGCCAGGGGAGGAGTTTCAGAGGGAGCCATGACACTTCCTGTCATGGCTCCTTTAAGAATACCCATCAGCCATGCGCGCGGTTCCTAGGAGCAGAGGGGGAGGAGCCGGATCGCCGCGGAGCCACGCTGCAGAGTCCAGCAATGGCGGCGGCTGCCAGAATGCAGAGGAAAGGGCTGCCTGCCCCCACAGGAACCCTCGACACTACCCGGCATCCCAGGTAAGCTATTCAGTCTGCACCCGCCGGCCCGGCCTCAGTCACGGTCCGCCGCGGCCGGCGGCCATGACGCCTGGTCCCAGTCACGGCTTGCCACGGCTGGCGGTGCTAACATCTATGTAAATGCACATACGTATGTGCATTCGGCGATTTAAAAATATATCAATATGGGCCAGATTTTATAACATGCACGTGCAGCCGCGTGCATGTTATAAAATCCGGGGTCGGTGCGCACAAGGGGGTGCATACTTGTGCACCTTGCATGCTCCGAGCCCTAGGGGAACCCCGATGGCTTTCCCCGTTCCCTCTGAGGCCACTCCAAAATCAGAGCGGCCTCAGAGGAAACTTTCCTTTCACCCCCCATCTTCCACTCTCTTCCCCTATCCAACACGCCCCCCCCCCCCCCAGCCCTACCTAAATCCCCCCTCCACCTTTATTATTTAAGTTGTGCCTGCCTCTGGGCAGGTGAAGGTTGCGTGCGCCGGCCGAGTGCCAGCGCGCGATACCCCGGCCTAGCAGGCCTTCGGAGGCCTCTGGCCATGCCCCTGCCCCGGACCACCCATGCCCCACCCCTTTTTTCAAGTCCCAGGGCTTGCACGCATCACCAAGCCTATGCAAAATAGGCTCGGCGCGCACAGGAGGGGTTTAAAAGGATTACACTAGTATATTACGCGTGTAACCCTTTTAAAATCCGCCCCTATGCTTGTACCATTTGTCACACCCTTAAAACACCCATTTTTTATGTGCTTAAAAGTATGTGTTTACTGCTATGTACATATGTATTTCCCTCCATTTTAAAATTTGAATTGTGCATTCTGCCAGTGTATATATGCAAATGGTCTTTTTTACATGAGTAACCTTTTGAAAATTCACCTGTCATTGTTTACCCTGTGTGAATGATCAGATAACCCTAAACAGAAATATTCTAAGCCCCTTCTAAGATTTATATCACCTGAATTTCAGTTATTTCAAAATTCATTACCAATTTAGTACTGATGTTTTCTGTTCTCAGTACTTCTTGTTTTCCATTATGATCTTCTTGGTTTAAACTTTTAAACTCTGAGTTTTATATCTAGTCTTTGTGGGTAGAGCTTAGACTGTTACACTCTCCCTGTTCAGGAATATCGTTCAAAGGGTAATACAGGATGGCTGGATTGGATAAAGGGTGGTCTTCTGCCTAGCTAGCCCCTCCCATACAGTTTGGGTCTTTGGGTGCTAGGCACCAGTAGGACTCCAGTGCGATGAAGGTATGTGGTGGGTCTCTGGACAGGCTGGATCCAGCAAAGCTGGGAACAGGCTGGAGCAGGTGAAACTGGGGACAGGCTGGGCAAGTCTAGAACAAGGTTAGGTGTAGGAGCAAGCACAGAACAAGGACTGGGACAGGATACAACAATACCAGACAAGGGCAGGACTGGAACAAAATTAGACAGAACAAGGTCTGAGCAAGGCAACACAGAATGAATATGCCCAAAGACAGTTAGGCAGAAGGCCCATAGGCCACTAGATATCAGAATAAGGCCGGATAGGCCACAAGGTAGAGCATAGAGCCCAAGGGCTTCAAGACAGGATACAAGATAGAATAGGCCTAGGGGCCTCAAGGTAAGGGGCAGAAGGCCAAAAGGTCACAAGGCAAGGCAAGAAGAAGAAGTCCCAGAGGCCACAAAGCAGGCTAGATAAGGAAGAGGCCCAGAGGCCTCAAGGCAAGCAAGGCAAGGAGAAGAAGACCCGGATCTACAAGGCAAGGCTACAGGACCAGTAGTGAGAAGGCCCGGAGCTACAAGGCAAGGAACAGAAGGCCCAGAGGCCAAAAGGCAAGGCTAGAGGACAAGTAGTAAGAAAGTCCAGAAGCCACAAGACAAGAAGCAGAAGACAAGAAGCCACAAGACAAGAAGCACAAGACAAGAAGTCCAAAACTGTGAAGCACTTCAAAGGGGCGTGGGATAAACATTGTGGATCCATCAGGTCCAGAGGACACGTATAAAAGAGCAGGTAGCAAAACACTGCACGGAGCAGCAGTAGCCACAGAGGCATTCACGGAGCGGGATGCCAGTGGCCAGTGGTAGGTGTTCCACCTTCACGGAGCGGAAGGATGGAGGGCTGTCATCTCCCAATTAAATAAAAAAAACAAAAACAGGGATGGGATCCATCAGGTCTAGAGGACGCATATAAAGAGCAGGTAGTAAAACACTGCACGGAGCGGCAGTAGCCACAGAGGCATTCACGGAGCAGGATGCCAGTGGCCAGTGGTAGGTGTCCACCTTCACGGAGTGGAAGGATGGAGGGCTGTCATCTCCCAATTAAATTAAAAAAAAAAAAAAAAACAGGGATGGGATCCATCAGGTCTAGAGGACGCATATAAAGAGCAGGTAGTAAAACACTGCACGGAGCAGTAGTAGCCACAGAGGCATTCACGGAGCGGGATGCCAGTGGCCAGTGGTAGGTGTCCACCTTCACGGAGCGGAAGGATGAAGGGCAGCCATCTCCCAATTAAAAAAAAAACAAAAAAAGAAAAAAAACAGGGATGGGTTCATGGGCTATAGGTATTACCAATTATTAGGCTTTTCAATATTTGATGATAGTTAATGTGACTTTCAAGGCATACTTCACTTTCAATGCATATCCAGCATAGCTCCCTGCTTCAATGACAGGGGAAAAGAAAAACTAATACTTCACACATATCCAGCATTAGGGATGTGAATCGTGTGCCATATCGTCTTAACGATTGAAATCGTGTGGCAGGAGAAGAAAATCGTGTTTGGCACGATTATTTCGTTGAAAAATCGTTAAAAATCGTTTTTTCCGATTAGTGCGCACTAACTCCCAGTTAGTGCGCACTAACAGAAATTGATACAATTTGACACTTTTCAGGTCAGTTAAGGTCAGTTTAGGAATGAATATGTATTCCTATTGGCTGCCCTCTTATTTATTCATGTTACCAAGGTTCCCACTGACCGTATATGGGGGATGGGAAATGGAAACAGTTGGTAGCTTGACAAAAAAAGTAATGTGATCAGTCAATGTGACTAGAACTTGTGCCCTAACCCTGATACCAGGGGTGTTGTGATCCTCCTGCACACAGTGCCCTAACCCTGGCACCAGGGGTGTTGTGATCTCCATGTACACACAGTGCCCTATCCCTATTAATACCAGGAGTGTTGTGATCTTCCTGCACACAGTGCCCTAACCCTGGCACCAGGGGTGTTGTGATCTTCATGCACCCAGTGCCCTATCCCTATTAATACCAGGAGTGTTGTGATCTTCCTGCACACAGTGCCCTAACCCTGGCACCAGGGGTGTTGTGATCTCCATGTACACACAGTGCCCTATCCCTATTAATACCAGGAGTGTTGTGATCTTCCTGCACACAGTGCCCTAACCCTGGCACCAGGGATGTTGTGATCTTCATGCACCCAGTGCCCTATCCCTATTAATACCAGGAGTGTTGTGATCTTCCTGCACACAGTGCCCTAACCCTGGCACCAGGGGTGTTGTGATCTTCATGCACCCAGTGCCCTATCCCTATTAATACCAGGAGTGTTGTGATCTTCCTGCACACAGTGCCCTAACCCTGGCACCAGGGGTGTTGTGATCTTCCTGCACACAGTGCCCTATCCCTATTAATACCAGGAGTGTTGTGATCTTCCAGCACACAGTGCCCTAACCCTGATACCAGTGGTGTTGTGATCTTCCTGCACACAGTGCCCTAACCCTGGCACCAGGGGTGTTGTGATCTTCCTGCACACAGTACCCAATCCCTATTAATACCAGGAGTGTTGTGATCTTCCTGCACACAGTGCCCTAACCCTGATACCAGGGGTGTTGTGATCTTCCTGCACACAGTGCCCTAACCCTGATACCAGTGGTGTTGTGATCTTCCTGCACACAGTGCCCTAACCCTGGCACCAGGGGTGTTGTGATCTTCATGTACACACAGTGCCCTATCCCTATTAATACCAGGAGTGTTGTGATCTTCCTGCACACAGTGCACTAACCCTGATACCAGGGGTGTTGTGATCTTCCTGCACACCGTGCCCTATCCCTATCAATACCAGGAGTGTTGTGATCTTCCTGCACACAGTGCCCTATCCCTATTAATACCAGGAGTGTTGTGATCTCCAGACTGGCTGGGAGCAGGGATGCAGCTCTGCATGGATTACTGGGACAGGCAGCCCCAGACTGGCTGGGAGCAGGGATGCAGCTCTGCATGGATTACAGGGACAGGCAGCCCCAGACTGGCTGGGAGCAGGGCTGCAGCCCTCCATGGATGACTGGGACAGGCAGCCCCAGACTGGCTGGGAGCAGGGATGCAGCTCTGCATGGATTACAGGGACAGACAGCCCCAGACTGGCTGGGAGCAGGGATACAGCTCTGCATGGATGACAGGGACAGACAGCCCCAGACTGGCTGGGAGCAGGGATACAGCTCTGCATGGATTACTGGGACAGGCAGCCCCAGACTGGCTGGGAGTAGGGATGCAGCTCTGCATGGATTACAGGGACAGGCAGCCCCAGACTGGATGGGAGCAGGGAAGCAGTTCTGCATGGATTACTGGGACAGGCAGCCCCAGACTGGCTGGGAGTAGGGATGCAGCTCTGCATGGATTACAGGGACAGGCAGCCCCAGACTGGCTGGGAGCAGGGATGCAGCTCTGCATGGATTACTGGGACAGGCAGCCCCAGACTGGCTGGGAGCAGGGATGCAGCTCTGCATGGATTACAGGGACAGACAGCCCCAGACTGGCTGGGAGCAGGGATACAGCTCTGCATGGATGACAGGGACAGACAGCCCCAGACTGGCTGGGAGCAGGGATACAGCTCTGCATGGATGACTGGGACAGGCAGCCCCAGACTGGATGGGAGCAGGGAAGCAGCTCTGCATGGATTACAGGGACAGACAGCCCCAGACTGGCTGGGAGTAGGGATGCAGCTCTGCATGGATTACAGGGACAGGCAGCCCCAGACTGGCTGGGAGCAGGGATGCAGCTCTGCATGGATTACAGGGACAGGCAGCCCCAGACTGGCTGGGAGCAGGGATACAGCTCTGCATGGATTACTGGGACAGGCAGCCCCAGACTGGCTGGGAGCAGGGATGCAGCTCTGCATGGATTACAGGGACAGACAGCCCCAGACTGGCTGGGAGCAGGGATACAGCTCTGCATGGATGACTGGGTCAGGCAGCCCCAAACTGGATGGGAGCAGGGAAGCAGCTCTGCATGGATTACTGGGACAGGCAGCCCCAGACTGGCTGGGAGCAGGGATGCAGCGCTGCATGGATTACAGGGACAGGCAGCCCCAGATTGGTTGGGAGCAGGGCTGCAGCCCTCCATGGATGACTGGGACAGGCAGCCCCAGACTGGCTGGGAGCAGGGATGCAGCTCTCCATGATCCGTGATCTGGTGGCCAGTGTGGCTACTTAAAAAATACACTTACCAGCAATCAATTACCACATATATTTGAACTGTGTAGTTCCAGCCAGGACCACCTTTCTAAAATGCACAGTGATTGGCAAATTCAACATGCACTAGCATTTCACATGCCTGCTAACAAAAATAATAAACAAACAAGTTCTAGTACATGAGTGATGATCATCACGTTACTTTTTTTGTCAAGCTTCCAACTGTTTCCATTTCACATCCCCCCAACCATTACCTCAGTGGGAACATCAATAGATAAGAGCACAGCCAGCCAATAGGAATACATATTCATTCCTAAGTGACCTTTACTGACCTGGGAAGTGTCAACAATTTGTATCATTTTCTGTTGGTGTTCGTGAGTTTCCAGTTCCATTTCCCATCCCCCAACCATCACCTCAGTGTGAACCTTGGTAAAATCAATAGATAAGAGGGCAGCCAGCCAATAGGAATACATATTCATTCCTAACTGACCTTCAGTGACCTGGAAAGTGTCAATTTGTATCATTTTCAGTTAGTGCGCACTAAGTCGAGTTAGTGCGCACTAACTCCCGTTAGTGCGCACTAACACGATTTAACGATTTTTAACGATAAATCGTTAGAATTTCTATTGTATCGTGTTCTATAATGATTTAAGACGATATTAACATTATCGGACGATAATTTTAATCGTTGAAAAACGATTCACATCCCTATCCAGCATTGCCCTCTGCTTCTTGGCAGAGAGCTATGCTGCTGCTTACCCAACTAATCAAACTTAATATTTCACTTGGAAGCAGCTCCATCACTGCTCTCTACATTAATAGTACATTAATAGTGGGGGTGAAAAGGGAATTAGAACATAAGGTTACTAAGAGCCAAGAGAAACAGATAAGTATGAGAAAAAATAAGTGTGAAGCTTGCTGGGCAGACTAGATGGACCGATTGGTCTTCTTCTGCCGTCATTTCTATGTTTCTATGTTTCATTTCTATATTCTGATACAGGTTTCCCTCAAGACTCAGCCCTCTTGGCAACACTATCCAATGTTTATATGCTCCCAATGTGTAAATTACTGGTAGATTTATGAATTACTTTCTTCTTGTATGCTGTCATACAGTTTTACATTCCATTCTCCAAATCATTTGAAAATTCAGTATTGGCACTTTCAACCTATATGAAAGCAATACAGCAAGAATATTGCTACTTAAACTAACATTAAATGCTAAAAAGACTGAAATCATTTAGTTAAGTAGAAACTCTTCGATAGTTAAACCACTGGCTCTAGACCTGAGTAATTTTCAAATTACTCCCGTCAAATCAGGTACAAGATTTAGGTATCCAGCTAGATGAGAACCTTTCTATGAAAAATCACATCAATAAATTAACACAGGTTACACCAAGCTGCGTATATTACATCGGTTGAAACCTTTATTAAATTTCAAGGACTTCCGACTGTATTGCAAACTAGGGATGTGAATCGGGCTTTGGACGATTGAAAATATCGTACGATATTTTCAAAATCATCAGAAATTGGGGGCTCCCCCAAAACGATAGGAAAACCCCACGATATTGTTCGTGGGGGTTCTCTTATCATTTTGGGGGAGGGCGGGAAAAACGGCACACAAAAATAACCCCTAAACCCACCCCAACCCTTTAAAGCTAATCCCTTAGCTTCCCCCACCCTCCCGACCCCCCCAAAATCTTTTTATAGGTACCTGGTGGTCCAGTGGGGGTCCCGGGAGCGATCTCCCGCTCCCGGGCCGTCGGTTGCCGCTAATTAAAATGGCGCCGATGGCCCTTTGCCCTTACCATGTGACAGGGTATCCATGCCATTGGCCGGCCCCTGTCACATGGTAGGAGCACTGGATGGCCCGCGCCATTTTATAGCTATAAATGTTACTTTTGTAAACTGTTGTGAACTTTACATGGAACAACGATATATAAAATAAATAAATAAATAAATACATCCTATAGTCACTAGACTCCTGGATTTTGATCCACAAATCGCAAGTTATGAAAGGTGAATCATTCCAGCTCTAGTCTCATGTGCAAATTAATATTATAATTTTCAAAAAAGACACCAAAAATGCTGTTATGTCAAAATGAAGGCCCATCTGTGCAAAAAATATTTTCATGATAGTTTCTAGTATAATATGTGTTAAGTTCGTGGACTCTTAGATTGACTTATGTGATTAAAAAATAAGTCAACAGGTGGATCAAATGAGCACACAGTCTTTTAACTAAACTGAGCTTATCAGATTCAAATGTTGTAGCTGATTAGAGTATAATCCACAGAGATATGGAAGTATGCTGAGTCAGAATTAAAACAAACATGAAACAATTACCTAATATCTCTTCAAGTACAGTGAATCCAAAGGTGTGAAGTAGAACTGAACAAGCTGGTGATTCACTCAAAATGTTATTTATTTCTTTGTAAAGAACAACATGGATTCAAGAAATAAATTCAACAGGAACTTTGAAAAATATAAATACTTAGCAAAATACAGAGATCAAGTACAGAGACAAGGAGAAGAGAAGTGTTCACTGTTGCTATCAGTTGCCAAGGCAACTTGAACACTTCCCTTCAGTACATATAAACATCTGAACCATGATGTACTTTAAACAGTTCTAAACAGCTCAAACTCCCTGTTCCCTCCGAAGACTCTTTTAAACTCTTGGACGCACACGTGTGTTCAGGCCGGCTCTCTGAACTCAATTCCGCATGCGTGCATCGAATGTCACGCGCACGCATGCATCCCGACGTCAGATGCGCCAAAGGGCACGAGCCGCAGCAAGCCTCAGGAAACCACCGCACTCCCTGACCGATGTGCTGGCCAACCAACTTGACGACTTCCTGCCCAAACACCACTTAAACCCATCTTGAACAAAGGTAAAGTCTTAACAATATCTCCTTTCTTACGCCCTCTTCCAGGAAGTTTGGGTTTATTTGGATTTTCCTGATGAAATTGAGATAAAAGAGATTTGTCCAAAATATTGGAGGCTTGTTCCCATGTGTTTTCCTCTGGACCAAAACTTTCCCAGGAAATCAAATACTCCCAATGTCGAAGATGAAAATGAACGTCTAGAATATCTTGCACCTGATAAATGATGTCTGCATCCGCATTTGTACTTGTTGGTTCAGGTGGATTACGATGAAACTTTGATGTGATTAATGGCTTAATTAACGATACATGAAATACATTATGAATCCGAAGATTAGAAGGTAGTTTTAAACGATAAGAAACCATGTCAATTTGCTCAACTATTGCAAATGGTCCAATATATCTAGGAGTTAAACGCATAGAAGGCAGTTTAAGATGAATATTGCGAGTACTGAGCCAAACTTTATCTCCAGGCTGAAAAATAGGTGCTGTTCTACAATGTTTGTCTGTTGCTTTCTTTGCTGCAGAAGTAGCCCGAATCAAATTAACTTGTATAGAATTCCAGAGCGATTGAAGTTGTTGTGCAGTAATTTGAGCTGCGGGTGAATGAACCATCATTGGAAGAGGTAAAGGAGGTTTCAGTTGTTTCCCATAAACTAATTGGAATAGTGAGAATCTGTAGCAGAATGAATATGATGATTATAAGAGAATTCTGCCCAAGGTAGTAAAGATACCCAATTATCTTATTTTTCTCCTATAAACAATCGTAAATAAGTCTTTAGGAACCTATTAATTCTTTCAACTTGCCCATTTCCTTGCGGATGAAAAGCCATAGTGAAATCTAATTGAATATCAAACCTTTTGCAAAGTGCTTTCCAAAATCTCGCAGTGAATTGTGTTCCCCGATCTGAATTTATATGTTGCGGTAATCCATGTAAATGAAAGATATGTTCAGTAAAAAGCTATGCAAGCTCTGGTGCAGCTGGAAGTTTCTTAAGAGCTACAAAATGAGCCTTTTGGAAAATCTGTCTACTGTGACCCAGATAACTTGCTTCCCTTCAGATATTGGTAAATCCACAATGAAATCTGTAGAAAGATGAGACCAAGGTTTTACTGGAATAGGTAAAGGTTGTAATAATCCCCAAGGTCGTCCTGGCAATGGTTTTTGTTTGGCACATGTAGGACAAGAGTCTTCGTATCTTCTTACATCAAGATTAATATTTGGCCACCAATAATAGTGAGAAATTAATTCTAACATTCGAACCCTGCCTGGATGTCCTGCAGTTAAGGAATCATGAGCCCAGGAGAGAACACATCTTCGCAAACGAGAGGATACTACCATTTTCCCTTCAGAAGATAAATTATTGTTCGCAATTAAAACCTTAGCTGGATCAATAATATATTGAGGTGCATTGTCGGTATCTTCCACTTCACTAAATCGTGAAAGAGCATCTGCTCGAGTATTTTTTTAAGCTGGACGGTATCTTAGTAAAAAATTTAAATGACTAAAAAATAAAGACCATCTTGCTTGCTGTAGATTTAAACATTGTGCCCGACATAAATATTCTAAATTCTTATGATCTATATACACCACCACTTGGTGTTGAGCTCCTTCTAACCATTGATGCCATTCTTGAAAAGCCATTTTAATAGCTAATAATTCTTTGTCTCCAATACTATAATTTCTTTCAGAAGGAGAAAATTTCTTGGAAAAATATGAACAGGGTAGTAATACTCCATTATTAGATAGTTGGCTAAGTACTACTCCTACAGCTAAATCTGAAGCATCCACCTCAACCACAAATGATCAAGTGGGATCTGGATGACGTAAACAACCACCTTCTAAAAATGCTTGTTTTAATTCTTGAAACACTTTGATAGCTTCTGAAGCCCAATTTTTAATATTAGCTCCTTTTTTACTTAAAGCTGTCAATGGTGCCACTCATTGAGAATAATGAAGAATAAAATTACAATAAAAATTTGCAAATCCTAGAAACTGTTGAAGTGCCTTATGACCCAATGGTTGAGGCCAATCTTGAATAGCTGATACCTTCTCAGGGTCCATATGAATTCCTGTAGTAGAAACTATATACCCCAAAAAAGGCAATGATTTCTTTTCAAAAACACATTTCTCCAATTTAGCATATAAATGATGTTCACGAAGTCTTTACATAACTTGGCGCACATGAAAACGATGTGTGGAAATATCTTTTGAATATATAAGAACGTCATCCAAGTAAACTATTACATAAGAATTAAGCAGATCTCTAAGTACTTCATTCATAAGATTTTGGAATACAGCAGGTGCATTACATAATCCAAATGGCATAACTAAATATTCTTAATGTCCATCCCGAGTGTTAAATGCTGTTTTCCATTCATCACCTGGTTTGATTCTTACTAAATGATATGCTCCTCTTAAATCAAGCTTAGTAAAAATTTTAGCTCCTTGCAACCAATCTAAGAGTTCAGAAATTAAGGGTAAGGGATATCTATCCCTACGAGTAATAGAATTAAGTCTACGATAATCTATACAAGGTCAAGGAGAACCATCTTTCTTTGCCACAAAGAAAAAACCAGCTCCTGCTGGAGAAGTAGATGGACGAATAAATCCTTTATCCAAATTTTCTCGAATATATTTGGACATAGCTTGTATTTCTGGGAAAGACAATGGATATACTCTACCACGTGGAAGAATTAAACCTGGAAGGAGGTCAATGGCACAATCAAAAGTCCTATGTTCTGGAAGTACGTCTGCCTTTTCTTTAGAAAAAACATCTATATATTCCATATATTGTGAAGGTAAGGTCCAAGAAATAGTAGATAATTGAACATTTATATGAGGTCAATTAAGCAAACATGTAGTAAAACATTCTTTACTCCAGGCAGTTAATTATAAAGTATTCCATGAAATAGATGGTGAATGTTTTTGTAACCAAGGTAATCCTAAAACGATTGGATGTATAGCTTTCTCTAAAACATAAAAAGAAATCTTCTCTTCATGCAATATTCCTGTATATAATATCACTGGGATAGTCTTATTAATTATAAAACCTGGTAACGGAGTCCCATGAATAGAAGATATTCTTAAAGGTGGAATATGATGTAACAAAGGAATTTGCAATTGTTGAACTACATCAATTAAAATAAAATTCCCTCCAGAACCGGAATCCACAAAAGTCTGAGTTGAAAATGAATCACCAGCATTCTCCAATGTTATGGGAAGAGTAAGTAGGGGAGCGGGAGTTGTACAGCCTAGGATCAGCTCCCTTGAGATTCCTAGACTTGGGAGTTTCCCAGTCTCTCATTGCATTGAGCTAACATATGACCCTTGCCTCCAAAATAAAAGCAAAGACCTAATGAACGACATCTCCTCCTTTCCTCAGGAGTAAGAGAACTACGTCCTAATTGCATAGGTTCTTCTACTCAATTAGTAGAACTCTCAGTAGATTGACCCATTGGATGTGAGAAAGATGGAGCTAAAGAAATTTGTTTCCTTATAGGTTTAGTTTCTCGAAGTCTTTCTTGAATTCACCGATCAATTCGTCCAGTAAGATTAATTAATTCTTCTAGATTATCTGGAAGATCCCTAGCTGATAGTTCATCTTTTACACGAGAAGATAAGCCTTCTAAATAAATGCTCCATAAACTGTTTCTCGCCATCCCAATTCAGATGCCAATGTATGGAATTCGACTACATAATCTACCAAAAGACATGGACCTTGTCTTAAATTAAGAATTTCTGTGGCAGCAGTAGATTGACGTGTCGGTTCATCAAAAATTTGTCTAAAAGTGTGGACAAATTGTTGTAAATTTCCAAGTAATGAATCTTCTTTCTCCCACAAGGGAGAGGCCCGCGCTAATGCTCTGCCATCGAGTAAAGAGATAATATAGGTTGTCTTAATTTGATCCGTAGAAAATTGATTAGGCTGAAGAGCAAATCTTATAAAACATTGATTGAAAACCCCCTGACACTATTTAACATCTCCTACATAATGAGGTGGTGCAGACATTTGTATTGAAGTTGTTGGAACAGAAGAAGAATTTGAAGTAAGTGATGAACTGGCTTCAGAAGAAGATGAATCCTGACAATTTGCTAAGCATTCTACGGTTGCTGCTAAAAGATCTAGGCAATGCTGTTGTTGCTGAATCCATTGAGCCAAACCAGGAATGGCCTGAAGTCCTGACAAATTCGCCGAGTCCATAGCCTTAGCAAACTGTTAATTTCGTGGACTCTTACATTGACTTATGTGATTAAAAAAATAAGTCAACAGGCAGATCAAATTAGCACACAGTCTTTTAACTAAACTGAGCTTATCAGATTCAAATGTTGTAGCTGATTAGAGTATAATCCACAGAGATATGGAAGTATGCTGAGTCAGAATTAAAACAAACATGAAACAATTACCTAATATCTCTTCAAGTACAGTGAATCCAAAGGTGAGAAGTAGAACTGAACAAGCTGGTGATTCACTCAAAATGTTATTTATTTCTTTGTAAAAGAACAACATGGATTCAAGAAATAAATTCAGCAGGAACTTTGAAAAATATAAATACTTGGTAAAATACAAAGATCAAGAAATAAATTCAACAAGAACTTTCAAAAATATAAATACTTGGCAAAATACAGAGATCAAGTACAGAGACAAGAAGAAGAGAAGCGTTCACCGTTGCTATCAGTTGCCAAGGCAACTTGAACGCTTCCCTTCAGTACATATAAACATCTGAACCATGACGTACCTTAAACATTTCTAAACAGCTCGAGCTCCCTGTTCCCTCCGAAGGCTCTTTTAACTCTTGGGTGCACGCACGCATTCAGGCTGACTCTCTGAATTCAATCACGTATGCGTGCGTCGAACTTCACACGCGCACGCACGCGCACATGCACGCGTGCACCCCGACATCAGACACTCTGAAGTGCACGAGCCGCGGCAAGCCCCAGGAAACCCACCACACTCCCTGACCAACGTGCCGACCAACCAACTCAGCGACCTCCTGCCCAAACACACTTAAACTCATCTTGAACAAAGGTAAAGTCTTAACAATACGTAAGCATATGGGAACTATTTGACAATGGTAGTATCTCTTTTGCCTTGTTAAAGTTTCAGAAATGCAACAGAATTGACATCTCCTTTTCTTAAGATGTGATGTTTTGTGATGTTTCCTTACGATGTGATGTTTTGTATTTAAGTTGGTATAGTAGCAGATGGTCCTACACCTTGCTACTACATTTGATGAAGAAGCTGCCATTGCATGCTGCAGATCAGTGAAGTTGGAAATCTTTGTTCTCAGACTTTCAGTTATTGCAATTTAAAACAGTCACAGAACACTCTGAAGCACACCATGCAGGGACGGAAACTTTCAAATGGGCACACGGGCACACATGTACACGTGTGTGTCGGCGCATGCCCTGAGACTTGGCAATTTTATAACATATACGTGCCTAGTTTTGCAAGTGGGCTCACAGAGCCACATAACGATGGGCTTGAGCCATGCAAGTGGAGCAATTTTATAACAGGTGCATGTCCATGCCATGACCAGGTTCACCAGTTCATCCACCAGTTAGTTCAGTCTAGAGGTAGGTCTTCCAACCCCCCCCCCCCCCCCCTTGGTTCTTTAGCCTACAACCCCCAGTAACACAGACTGCTTAAATCCCTCAAGGATGCCTGTATTTATTTTTTAACTTACATTTCCTCCATAGCAGAAGTAAACTTACGCAGCACTGGATCTGGGTGCATGCCCAGGTGCATAGGTATTTGTATGCATATCTCTTGGCCATGCGCTAGAACACTTCTGACCCTCCACATTATGCCCCTTTTTTTTCTGATGCGAGATGTACATGCATCAGCACATGCACCCCCCCTCCCACTTTATAAAATCAGGTGGACAAGCCATGTGCTAGACATGTGCTCGTCTCTTGATTTTGGCATGTGCATCTCTTTTAAAATTCATCTCTTAATTGATAATGAATGTGGTTGTTTTGGGGTTTTTTTTATGTGCTGCAAGTTCATGATATGAAGTAAGATACAGTATAAGTTCTGTGCAATTACTGTTTCAGTTTGGAGCAGACACTTTCCTCTGAGTCTTTGATCTCATCCACTAATAGCCATAGTTACAGCTCTGTCTTTTCAGATATGGTAGAGGTGAAAGATGCAATTTCTCGTAGTCTCTATTATGCAGTATTACTGAACTGCATAAATGACTGAATATCTTGAGGTATCTGGTCCATGGCATTTTTTTCTCACACTACAAAAAAATATAAATTTGAATCACCTCAGGGTTTATTCATCTTTGTCTGGTAGAGATAGATGTTCTCCTGTATGGATGTTTTTGGGGTTTTTTTTAACACACATTCAAATTTTGCAGAACAAAGACCTTATAGGCATAGGGCCAGATATAAGAATCAGGAAAAATTTGAAGAATGTACAAACAAATCTATAAGACAATTTTGGACAATTAAAGAATTTGGACAGTTTTGAAATAGCACATCTTGTAGCTAAGGATTTAATCTCCTTCAGCTTCTGGAAGGGAAAAAAAAGTATCAATATCAAAAATATTGAACAGCCAAGAACACCCAAGGTGATGTACACAATTAAAATCATTATGCAATATATTACAAATAAACAGTAACCACACAAATTAAAACAGAATATTATAATGACGTTAAATTAATAGTATCAACATAGCATTACTACCTGCTGGAGCTTCAACTTACTCCCCTGATAGAAAAATACAGGACTTTATCTTCTTATGTTTATGTTTATATTCTTTTCTTTTTCATGTGTCAGAGCTCTGTTGTGATTATTTTAAATAACTCAAATTCTAATTAGAATTTCTGAGGATTTGTGATTGATGAGCTCATGGCTGATGAGTCCCTATAGAAGCTCGTTTCTCTGTCCTGCCTTTTTGATATATGCTGCTGAAGGTCTCTAGTTGGTACCTACTTCCTATACTTTAAACAAATCAATAAAAAAAATCATATTTATCCTTCTGCCATCTAAAGTCAGTGGGGTAGATTTTCAAATAGCGCGCATAGGCGTACTTTTGTTGGAGCTCCAGGCGCCAACAAAAGTACGCTGGATTTTAGTAGATACGCGCGGAGCTGCGCGTATCCGCTAAAATCCAGGATCGGCGCGCGCAAGGCTATCGATTTTGTATAGCCGGCGCGCGCCGAGCCGCGCAGCCTACCCCCGTTCCCTCGGAGGCCGCTCCGATTTCGGAGCGGCCTCGGAGGGAATCCTCTAACGCCCTCCCCTCACCTTCCCCTCCCTTCCTCTACCTAACCCACCCGCCCGGCCCTGTCTAAACCCCATCCTTACCGTTGTCGGGGGATTTACGCCTCCCGGAGGGAGAAGTAAATCCCCGCGCGCCAGCGGGCCTCCTGCGCGCCGGGACGCAACCTGGGGGCGGGTACGGAGGGCGCGGCCACGCCCCCGGACCGCCCCGGGCCGTAGCCACGCCCCCGTACCCGCCCCCAAAACGCTGCCGACACGCCCCCTAAACGCAGCGATGACCGGGCCCGCCCCCGACACGCCCCCGACATGCCCCCCTCGGAGAACCCCAGGACTTACGCGAGTCCCGGGGCTCTGCGCGCGCCGGTAGGCCTATGTAAAATAGGCTCACCGGCGCGCAGGGCCCTGCTCGCCTAAATCCGCCCGGTTTTGGGCGGATTTAGGCGAGCAGGGCTCTGAAAATCCGCCCCAGTGTGTTCTCTATCTTGACTGGACACCTTATTGGAACTTTGGAGAACTAGCTATAGATAAACAAATCTTAAATCAATGTGTTTTCCTGGCCAACATTTAGAGCAGAAAGGAGCATAGAAATAGGAATACAATAACCAGTCACACACACTGGAAAAAGAGATTTGAAAAATGATGTGTGGGCGGCTGGGCGCATATGTGTGCACATTTGTCAGCCCATGCCCAGGGAGGCAGTATTTTATAACATATGTGCGTGTATGCACACATTTTATAAAATAGCCTGGCCAAATGCATGCGTGTACTGAATTTTAAGTGGACACACCTTTGCATGCAAATCCCGCTTCTACCACGTAAGTGGGGGAATTTTAAAAGGGACATGTGCCAACGCATTTGCCAGTTTTACCAGTTCATTCCCAGTTTGCCTAGTTAACAGGTCTTCCAACTCCCCCTGGTTTGATAGCCTGTACATCCCTCAGTTACCCCAGATCTTTAAACTCTCTGATATGGCTCATTAATTATTTTTTTTTTTTTTTTGCATTTACATGTTATCCATAGCAGCAGGGGATCTTGGTGCGTGATCCCGTAGATCACGTATTTGTGCACACATTTCTGGTTAAAGTCCCAACATGCCCACGTACCGCTCATGCCCTGCCCCTTTTTGAGAAGTTTCGAGATGTACGTGCAATGACATGCAGGTGCATATCCAGGTAGCTTTTAAAATCTGCTCGGTGCACCCGAGCCCAACATATTCACGCATCCCCTAATTAATGCACACATTGGGCTTTTAAAATTCACCTGATAGTTTCTGACACCCAACACTCCTTCTCACAGAAATTTCTTCTTTTACAAACAAAAGGGAACCCTGGCTTCTCCAGAGCAGTCTCCTTTCAGACAGATTCGCTGCCTGAAACTCACAGGAACCACTTCTCTGAAAATAGCAGACCTTCACTTGAATGCAAGTAAACATTCATTATCTTGCCTTGTATTTTCAGCCCCTACTACTCTCAAGTATTCAATAGGAATATGAGTTGTTTTAAATAAATAAATAAACAAACAAACAAGCAAATAAATAAATAGATGTTTTAGTTTCCTTTTGGTTTTCCTTTCCAACACTAACATTATTCACCCAAACATCACGTTTCAGTCACTTTTTGCCCAAACTGATTTCCTTCTCTCTATTTATTTTATTTCAAACATGATATAGGAAAATCTCAGAAACCTCCCTGTCCTCTTCTCTTTTCAGTTTCCTTCTCATAAAAACTCACAATCACAAGCCTTCAGCAGTGATCTCAGTAGTCATTGTCTCTCTGCTTTGTTTTCTTTCTATCTACTTTATACTCCTCCACCATGAGCTCTTGTCTGTGGGCTTTTCCCTTATTCCCAGTTTTCAGGGGAGGTCTGCCTGTGTGCCTCCAGGAGCAGCTTCAAGGAATAAAAGTGGCCTTTATAGAATTATTTCACATGAAACCAGGACGTCTTCTTTGTGGTTTTACTGTAAAATAAAAAAACCCCAAAAAACTGGATACGTTAATAATGTCAAAGCTGCTGCAGATACAAGCCCAGATGGACAAAATATACATCTCACTTATCATTGGAATCATACAGAACCAATCAACAGGTTACAATTTGATTACACATTTCCCTTACATCCGTTTCTATACTCCAGAGCCAATCAAGGGTCAGGTCTACAAATCCCAACCTAATCATATACTGATTCATCAACTTATAATGCCACAGCATGCTCCTCGGTCTACCATCTTTGGTCTAAGACAGTGATGGCGAACTCCAGTCCTTAAGTGCTACAAACAGGCCAGGTTTTCAGGATATCCACAATGAATAAGCATGAGACAGATTTACATACAATGAAGGCAGTACTCCATAGCAGCCAGTTTGCTCCATTCAAATCAATAGCTTAAAAGTTTCAATACATGCACAAATTTCCAAGACAGTCCAAAAATATCAAAATCACTGAAAAAGGCTGCTAAAGGTTACTGTTGACAAAATTATGGGATGCCATTTTGTAACCCAAGCACCCTATCTTATAACTCACTGATGTCCAGAGTAGGATCTTTTATACTGCTACAAAAATATGTATTGAGGGAATCTTGGTATGAATTCTTTAGCTGTATCATACTGTCTCCTTCACTTCCCTGTGTGGTGTGTAAAATTCAAATAAAAATATGATGCTGTGGAATGAGGTCCAAAATTGTTTTCTTTATTTTTATTTGAAAATGTTTATTTATGCAACTTTCATATACATTAGCAAGAAACCATCATTTCTAAACAGGCAGTCATACCCAGATGGTCAGAATATACTTAATCTAAACCCTTAAGGAAAAACAAAATAACCACCCAAATACTCAAGGCAATGAATATGAAGGAGGGAATCAAGAACAGAAAATATATTAAGAAAATAAAGAAAAAATATACACAATTGATATAAATTATGGCTGATAACAGTTACATTACAATTATAACACTTTTGGAGCACCACAAACCCTCTCCAGTCATTAAGATGTTCAAGGCATGCCAGCTGTTCTTTCTTCTATGACTCTTTGGAATTACAAGGGATAACCCCCCCCCAAAAAAAAAAAAAAAACCCTTTATATTAAATAATATATTTAGCAGAAAATTTTAAATAAAAATCAACTCCCATACTAATCAAGGGCTATGGATAAAACAGAAAAACTCTGTTTATCTTGGGTACACTTACTCAGGTCTGGGTAACCTTTTGATCAAAAAACAGTCTTTATTGCAGAAAAAGACCCAGACCCTATCAGGGTTCAAGATAAATGTCACTAGAAGGGTTGCTTTCATTATCTGGATATCCTATGACATTTCCAAAATTTCAGTCAAGTTCAAATTAACCATTGTTACTAATTGCCTGATCCACCTTCAGGTTCTTTTTAAAAGGAGGAAGCTTTTATTTATTTTGTTGTTTCTTATATACCATTCATTCAGATACTGTTCCACCGGCCCGAGCTGGCCCCGAGGTAGGTGGAGGGACCGGGGCATGGCCTGGGACCATAACAGATACCTAAACTGACCGGAGCAGTGAAGAATTTGCATTGCAATTCAAACAATCAAAAACATGGAACTGACAATAAATCCTAACTCAAACAATAAAACCCAACTCAGACTTTCATCTCCCCCTCCCCTTCATATCAGATTTCCTTCACTTCCAGACCTACCATAACATAGTAGACTTGGAACACTGGTGGAAACACTTACGTAGGATAATCCAAAATTTCTTTCTTTTTACACTGTCCTCCAGCCTTTTTATACAGTGTCTGAATAATGAGAGCTACATTAGTGGTCTGTATAGTGGAAACAATGTTCTCACACTTCTGCAACCTAGAATCATGTTGCAAAAGAACTGTATCATGCAAATTCAATTTAGCAGAGATTCCACCAGAATAGTCACTAGACTGTGCCACACAACCCACAAGAAATATCTCCATACACAAAATTAAGGCCTGGACTTCACCCGGATAGATATCCTTTGTGGTCTTAAGTAGAGTCAAAAGTAGAAAACTGACTGGAACAGGTATAAGACAATCAGTCAAACTAGTTCTTCCCTTCAGATATCCAACATTCTGCAAAGTGTCAGCTGGCCCTGAGGTGTCATCATTCAGTGCCGGAAATTCCACTGAGGCATCGCTGGCTTCTTGTAGATGTGGCAGTGGAGGGGAAGATCTTTCCTTGGAGCTGAAAGAAGCCTAGAGTTTGGTAAAGCCACAATTTCACCCAGTTTCCATCACCTGAAGCTCCCAAGACTCTAACCTGTACTGTCTGTGGCACAAAATAACTAAGGGAACCCACCACTGGAGATGAGATGTCTGAGCAAATACAGACTTTCCCTTTCCTCTTGCCCATAGCAAGATATCAGTTGCCTCATTCTGGTCTCAACACACAGAGCTCCCTGGTGAAAGTGTACCAGCTGTCAGCCATTTTGGTTCCTCCCCCTTACTGATTTAACAAAACATTCAGAATGTCATAGACAGCTTGAGAGTGAATGCATCTTTACTGAATTCTTCTGAATTTTCAAATATATATTTGCTTTAGTGCTTAATCTCTCAGTTCTTAACCTCTACTTGTGGTCACTCTGGCAACATTTACTAAATCTAATTCACATCATGGTAAAGTCATTGTAGTCACATATTAGCAAGTCTAGTTGAATCCTCCAACAATGAATTTCCAATGACAGTTTCTTCCATGATCATCCTTAGGAGCATTGCATTGCTTACCTAAAGAACTGATACAGATAGCATGACCAGCAACATTCTTGTGACATTAAACAGAAGAATTTCCTTCAATAACTGTTGGGAATTGGCAAAACTTATACAAACATTATCCCGATTTTTATTAAGCTGCTTCCAGTTCCTTTCCTAGCAGCTCACACCACATGACTCAACACAAGTATATGCTCTGACCACCCAGGCCCTATCAAATAAAAAACTGAGAACAGGGTGATCAGAACATACCAAACTGGTAACCCTTGGTTCCATATATATTTTTAACAAACATAAACCAACACATTTGACATATAATTCCTTGGTTAAATACATTTGCACAAAGAAAGGAAGTGGTCTTTAGAAGATGCTCTCTCTCCTCACAGTGCTCATATAGTCCCTGTATGATGGGGCCTTCAAGGAATGTAATACACAGACCTCCATCACAGACAGAAGAACTAATAGAGCTTTAATGGAGGATATTCTTAAATTTCCTATGAAAGTAGAGGTGCTATTGTTAGGGGATTTCAATCTGTTTTATATCTTTTTATTGGAATTGCAAGTTTCTGACTGCACATGTAATATAAATACAGAATAGAATCATGTATTACAGAAGTTTTCACGGTCTGAACAATTGAATACTCGTAATCAGAGTAAAACAGAATGCAACATGGTAAATTGGTCGGGTAACTAAAGTGAACATAAGATAGGTCAGCCACCTCGGAAAGAAAAACCTGCTGGCATTCAATGTAATACCAGGTATCTAATAATACCGGAAGTGCTTATCAATCACTTTAGTTTTCAGCAATACCAATGATGCTTTCTGATATCCATACCCCAACCTCCGCACCCCCCCCCTCACCCCCCCAGTCCCCTCCCCTCGCTAGCTCTAATTCTGCTCGTTGTACCATAGCATATTTTCTTGTGCCTTTGTCTGAAAAGGTTGTCAATAGGGAATGGTCTACTGCATTTACCAATGTCAATGCCAGAAGCATCCTTAAGTAAGCTGAGTTCCTGTACAGAGAACATTGAATCTCTGCTGGACCTCAACATTTTGCAAGGCAAGGAAAGGATCCCATATTTCCTTAATCTGTTTCTTTTTGTTTTCTGTATTCTGCTTAGCTGATAGATAATCAAAAATAGCCAGTTTAAGCATCTTATTTACCCAATGCTGATATTCCGGTGCATCTGCAGAGAGCCAGACTGTTAATATAGTCTGCTTTGCCTGGACAGCTGCTATATTAATAAATCTTCGTTGTGCTTTTTGGAGCCTCATCTGTTCAGTACTTATCTTCCCAAATAACCACAATTTTTGATCATCAGGTGTATTATGTCCAAAAAGTCGGAAGCATAGATTTTGTATTTTCACCCAGAGGTCATGCACTTTAGGACACGACCAAAAATAATGAAAGTAGACCCCTTCTAATACCTCACATTTCAAGGAGAGGGGAGACTGGCAAATTTTCAATTGAAATGCTGTCTTCTTTGAGTAATAATATTGCCAAATGAATTTAAATTGCATTTCCCAAATGTTTGAATTTTTGGATATTTTGGGTACATCTTTCAGATATTCCTTAACATCTGTGACTGATATGTCCAAATTTGAATATTTCTCCCATTTCCTGATAATGGCCATAGGAGGAATGGGTGGACTATGCCTCCTCAAAGCATTCGCCAAAAATGAACATTTGGGTTTTCCCAGTGAAGGGCCCAGAAGCATAACTTCTAAAAACCTATATTGGGCTAGTGGATAATCTTGTAGTCCCAAGTAATTACATAATGTCTGACCTGCAAATAAGCATACAAATTGGAGGTATGCAATCCATATTTGACTTTTAAATCCATGAAACTGTAAATCTGTCTTTGGGGGATATTAACTAGTTGCCCTATGTATTTTAATCCTTTATCCGCCCAGCTTCTGAATAATGGGTTATTTATTCCTGGGGAAAATTGAGGATTGCCACAAATTGGGATTAGCTGTGTCACTTGATGGCTGGTGCCACTATAGACTCGTAAACAAGTCCACGCTCTTCTTCCGGATTCTAAAATCAGAAAGTGTTTTACATTAGCCGGAAGCAGACCTGATGGCACCTGTATTAGGGCTGTAAGAGCAAATCATTGAAACCAAGCTTGTAAATGTAGCTTGGAAGAATGAAAAGAAGTTCCTGCAAACCAGTCTTTAAAGTGGCGCATCATACAAATGAGGTAATATTTTTTAAAGTCTGGGCATGCCAAGCCCCCATTATGTAATGGTTCATATAGAAAGCTAAGCACTATCCTTGCTTTCCATCCTTGCCAAATAAATTTTCGAAATGCACAGAGGATCTCTAGGAGATTCCGCTTTCTTAGCCACACTGGTAACATCTGAAACACTTATAACCACAGTGGGAGTACGTTCATTTTAAATACATGTATCCTGCTGGTAAGTGAAATAGGCAAGTGTGACCATCTGTTCAGGCATTCCTTGAGATTTTTCAGCATAGGCCGTATATTACCCTGATAATTCGTAGTGAAATCAGGAGGGATCATAGAAACATAGAAATGACGGCAGAAGAAGACCAAACGGCCCATCCAGTCTGCCCAGCAAGCTTTCACACTTTTTTTTCTCTCACATACTTATCTGTTTCTCTTGGCTCTTAGTAACCTTTTTTTATTCTATGTCCCTTCCACCCCCGCCATTAATGTTGAGAGCAGTGTTGGACCTGCATCTAAGTGAAATAGCTTAATTTAGTTAGGAGTATTAACCACCACAATAAGCAAGCTACATCCATGCTTATCTGTTTATTCAGACTATATAATTCAGTCCTTGTTGATTGTTGCCTGAATATAGATCCACCTTTCTTCATTCCCCACTGCTGATGAAGCAGAGAGCCATGCTGGCTGTGCATTGAAAGTGAAGTATCAGTCTTGCTCCCCTGCCGTTGAAGCAGAGAGTATGCTGGATTTGCATTGAAAGTGAAGATTCAGGTATGTTTTTTGTTTGGGGTAGTAACCGCCATAACAAGCAAGCTACTCCCCTGCTTTTATGTGGTTGCAAATCCTTTTTTTCACATTTCCTCTTGCTGTTGAAGCATAGAGCAATGTTGGAGTCGCATTATTGAATAAGGATATTCATCTCCAGGTAGTAGCCAACATTCCCTCAAGCCACCCCCATGCCGCTTGTCTTCATTCACATCCTCTAGACTTTATGGATCTACAGTATTTATCCCACGCCCCTTTGAAATCCTTCACAGTTTTGGTCTTCACCACTTCCTCCGGAAGGGCATTCCAGGTATCCACCACCCTCTCCGTGAAGAAATACTTCCTGACATTGGTTCTGAGTCTTCCTCCCTGGAGTTTTAAATCGTGACCCCTGGTTCTACTGATTTTTTTGCAACGGAAAAGGTTTGTCATCGTCTTTGGATCATTAAAACCTTTCAAGTATCTGAAAATATGTATCATATCACCCCTACTCCTCCTTTCCTCCAGAGTGTACTTATTTAGATTCTTCAATCTCTCCTCATAAGTCATTTGATGAAGACCTTCCACCTTTTTGGTCGCCCTTCTCTGGTCCGCCTCCATCCTGTCTCTGTCCCTTCAGAGATACGGTCACCAGAACTGAACACAGTACTCCAGGTGAGGCCTGTACAAGGGGATAATCACTTCCCTTTTCTTACTCGATATTCCTGGCCTTTATAAAATAGGCCTGGCGTGCATAAACCCCTCTACACGCGTAAATCCGGCCCTCAGTGAAACAGACTGCTTAACCACCATCCTGCTGCTGAATTACTGTCTGCATCTTAATATTATTGTTAAAATTATTTAAAGTTGAATAGGGATTGGGGACATTTAATCAAATTTAAAATTCCCTGATAATTTTAAGGGACTTTATCATTGATTTGCACTAGGACCACAGTTAATCAATTGCTAAAGCCAGAGTTAATTACTCACTTGTTGATGTAAATTCCTAATTAACTCTTTTTGTGAGAAATGTATTTCCTAACCCTTCTAATCTGGATAGCAGTCTATATATGAAACTATGTGCCTGAAGTAGCTGGTAAAATCATACATTACTGATTTCTTCTCAAAAAAAGAGCTCTCACACCTTCCCACAGCAATAATATTGACTTTTGTACGCTCTTAACACACACAGAATAATTTCAACTCTTACAGTAATTTCCTTAACACACTTTATAGAAACACAGAATACATTTTAACCCTCTATTTCTTTTGTAATATTTAAAAACACACTTTCCCCAGCAAGCCAGTGCTTACAAGTCCTGCTCACCCACTAGCAGATATAACTTCTACTAATCCAGGGTTTCCACATGGCATACATGGAGTAATTGGTCTGATTTTCTTAGGGAAATCAATAGAAAATCAGAAGTCAAAAGGCAAAACCATGACTAACTCAGATTGTCCCTGATGGCCTGGAGCCATCAGGATTCATAGTCTATCACAAGAGATTAATTTTTAAAATCGCTGTATTATTGCAAAGTCTATAGGTACTTTTTCAAAAAATACGTACATATATTCACTTTGAAAACTGCCTCGGGGGGTGCATGGAATATGATGGCAACTGTTGACTGAAGTTGCTTTGAGTACCTACTTTGATTTTCCTTGGTTACTTTATCATGATGATCAGATGAAAGGGGAAAACGTGAATGTTTCCTTCCAAGCCTTCTTTTCCATTGCCAATCTTATTGAGTGTTTCATGGTGCAAACCCAAGACACCGAATAGTTTGGTGATTGCACATTGGAGCTGCCAGCAAAGGAAGGAAAGTTGTTGATACTCTAGGCATTGGAAATATCCCTTAGTCCTGAGCTGAGGACACTACCACTAGACTCGGCAGTAGGGCAAGCCAAGATGGGAACGAAGGCGCTGCTGCTTCACATGAGATTGTCGAAAAGAGTATGGCCTGTCTCTCTAGCCCTGAGCAGAATGTCAACTACTGGAGCATCAAATGATGAGATCATGAGTCCAGCTAATATTAGGCTATGTTGGAGAATCTGATGATGGTTGTAGGATAATGGCAGAGAAAGGAACTTTTTCATTTGAAGAAGTCTGGGTCTTCAAAGCTGGATTCTCTGGATCCTTCTGTTGGTATTTCTATCATTGTGACTGTGTTGGAGTCATTTCTTGTTACTTTTGCTGGGGGTGTATATAGAGTTTTCACCCAGACATGAACTAGTTTGAAAGCCACAAGACAACCTCTGAGTCTGTTTAATGTCCTGCACTGTGGAATGTTTACAAACAGGCAAGAGTCTGTTTATTTAGTTATTATACTAAGTCTATGATGAGAAAACTAGCAATTAACTTATACTAAAGCCTGAGAAAGAAAATGAAGGCCATACACCTGTGTCTAAAACCTGATAAGAACTCAGAGGGAGGGAACGCTGTTGCTTTCACAAGTGTTTGTAGTGTATAAGGGGAGACAGCCAGAAAGAGAGGGGAGAGGGAGCCCTGGATGTGATGCTAAGGCTGATCCTTTGCAAATATAAGCTTTTTATATTTATGTAGCATTTGTTATTATCTACCATTACTTTTTCTTTTTCTTTTCTTTTTATTGAATTTTCAAATTAACAATAGAACAATGTTCTCAGTAAAGTATCAGACATATTATATAGTAAGTCAAATAATTCTTTGAAATCTTTTTTTCTAAACAATTAGAAACACATCTGAATATTATAAGAATAATGGGAGACCATAATGTAAGAAGCAGTCATAAAAAGAAATTTCCATCATTCAAATTGCTATATGCTGTATAGTATAACCCATACATTTCCATCATAACCAATCCCACCATAGAGTCTTGTTGGGAATGTAAGTCCAGATATATATACAATTGCATAGGGTCAGTAAAAATATATTTTGAATTCTGGTAAACAATTATACATTTACATGGAAACCGTAAATGAAATCTAGCCTCTCTTGATACTGCCTCATGCCTCATTGGCAGGAACTTTTTCTCCTTTCCTGGGTATTTTTTGTTATATCCAGAATTACACGGACTTGCTGACCATAAAATTCCTGTGACTGATTGTGAAAAGCCATTCTTAGCACAGAGTCTCTCTCAGAAATAAAGGTAAATGATACCAATAGAGTTGCTCTAGTCTCTATAGTAATTTCTTGAGACATCTCCAGAACTGCTGTTAAATTTACAGAAGCATCAGAAGGTTATACTTGTAGATCATTTTTCTCATCTTCAATTGATGGTAAGTAAAATATCCTTGAAATTGCTGGAATCACTTGTTCAGGAAATTTCAAGACATTAATCAAGTAACTTTTGAAAAGATCTCGAGAGGATGTCATTCTGGACTTTGGAAAATTCAATATTCTCAGATTTGATCTTCTCATTTCATTTTCTATATTTTCCATTTTTTTAGTATGTAAACTCTCTAATTTTATCAAATTATTTTGCACCTCCTTTACACTCTCAATTTTAGCTTTAATTTCTTTCAGTGAAGTCTCAACAGTAATAAGTTTATTATTCAAACTCTGTACTTTACTCATACTTTCTTTCACCAAACTGGTTAATGCACTAATAGATTTATCCAGAGAGGCAAGAACAGTCCAAATTTCTTCCAGAGTAATCTTTTGAGGCCTAGTCAGAGGTGGATTACATATTACGTTTATATCAGGATCTCTTTTTCCTACCTCCACCGGGTCACTCCTTTCAACGTTGCCAGACTGTGCCTCTACTATAGGAGCTCACCGAAGTAATCTACGGAGGCAGATTGATTCTCCAGCAGCTTAGTTAACATGTCCTCCAGTATTCTCAAGGACTCAAATGGTGGCTTAGGAGTCGTTGGGGCACCGGGGCTAAAAGATGTTTCATCTGCCTGGAGACTCGGTGCCTTATCCTCGCCAAAGCCTCCTGCGGCTCCTTCCTCTGGTGTCAAGTTCATGGGTCCCGCAAACAGCGACTTGATCCGTGGCTGTCTTGGATCATGTATCAGCACTGAGGTAATATTCTCTCTGATTTTTGCCTTTCTTTTTGTATGAGGCATTCTTGTTTCAAAAAAGAAAAAGGCTATCGTAGAAATAGGCTGAAATCAGAATTGACCCACGGAGCTGAGACACTTGCGTGTGGTCTATGTAGCAGCCATCTTGGTCTCGCCATTACTTTTTCTATACAAAGTATAGACAGTAAGGACTGGAGATAGCAAATGGGAATGCAGAACCATACCTCTAGCTAACGAACTGCCCAGCAATTGACACTTTTTAAATTATTGGTAACATTTTTAGTTAGTGGGCACTAACAATTTAGTGCTCCCTAAGTCCTATTAGGGCATACTACCGTATTTTTCGGACTATAAGGCGCACATAAAAATCTACGATTTTCTCAGAAATCGGAAGTGTGCCTTATAATCCGGTGCGCCTTATATATGAATTTTTCTCAAGCACAGGCTCGCACTCACCTCTAGGCCTCCTCTTTGCGGGTCGCCGCAGGATGGGCTCTGCAGTGGCCCTGCTACCGGGCCTCTTCTTCTTCTCGGGCCGCTGCGACTTGAGATTCGCGGCGGTCTGTAAACGCAAGTGCTGCTCCACTTCTGCACGCGCTGATGCTTCCCCTCCTTCCTGCCCACGCGGCTCCGGCAACGTTTACTTCCGGGGACGCACAGGCAGGAAGGAGGAGGAGCATCAGCGTGTTTAAACGCAATCTTTTTCTTGGCCTTGCTGATCTGCCTGTCGCTGCGTCTGGGGGCAACTATGCAGATACTTGGAAAGCCCAGGGGTGCTTTAATCAGCGGACTTTGCACCAGTTCTCAAAGGGCAAGTATCTGCCTACTTTCCCTTTGGCTATTGCCCACAGACATTTGCAGCTGCTTTTTCTGAAGATACATTTTCCCCTCCAAAACAGTCCATGTAGTTTTGAAAATGCAACAATTCGCATGCTCTTGTCCTCCCCCCCCCCCCCCCCCAGCCTAACCACGTCTCTGAGCCCGCCTGCTTTTCCCAATGTGTAAAGGTACGTGCATTGTTGGTCCTGTGCATGCTCTGACTGGGTACAAAGCAGTCAAATTTCAGTCAAGCTGTTAACCCAGGGAAATGCTTTTGTAAATCACCGCATCCTGTAATAATACTATCTGGTTTTAGTTGGGGGGATAATAAAAAGTACCGTAGTTTTAAAGGGTCGGCGCAACCAATTAAAAAAAAGGCTCTGAGCCGCGCCTTATAATCCGGTGCGCCTTATATATGAACCTGGACGCCTTAGCAGGCGCTCATTGATAATGCGCCTTATAATCCGGTGCGCCTTATAATCCGAAAAATACGGTAACTCCAAAATTAGAAAACTAGGTAGTGTACACTAATGAGACTTAATGTGCACTAACATGACTTGTAAATAAGAAAACTATAGTTAGTGCGCACTAAGTCCCGAATGCGAAATACGAAATTCCATGAAATTTTGTCAATTTTTTTTTCATTTTGAGGGTGCTCCCGAAACATGAAGAAGTAGACAATTTCATTGCCATTGTCTATTTCATTTAAAACGAAGATACATCCCTAATGTATTATATATCAAAAGGCTCCTATATCAGAACTAATAACACAGGAACAAAATACACTATTATTTTTAACAAATAGTAAAAAAAATTAGAAAAGAAAAACCTATAAGAATATGTGAGTGAAAACCATCATCATGGTGAGTCTATAGTGAGTTTATAGATGCAGTCTGTCTCATTGAGGAATAAGATAACCAGTGCTGCTACTGCTGTTGATGTACTACAGTTATAAAAATAATTGTAGGCGGGCAAGTGGGTAGGTTGAGGAAGGTTGCACATAATTTAATTTCAGTTCTGACAAGGTATCCTGGCCCATGACTCTGCTATATGTCCTTTTTAGTGCAGCTGTTGAAGTTACATTTAGCAATAGATTACTGAATGTAGTGAAAAATTCATTTTACAAAGTATAATATTATGTGTAAGCCCCCCACCCCCATGGCAGAGCAGTAGTGTTGAATCTATCTACTAGATAAGGGAGCCCTGACCGACGTGCCGCAAATGCGCAGTAGACAGCAGCTCTACCGCACATGCGCGGGTGAGCACGTCGGCCAGAGTGCCCAAAAAAAGAATGGCACTGGGTCACTAGGAGCAGGAGCGGTGGCGGCGGAGACGACGAGCAGGAGCGGGAGGAGCAGTAGCGGCGCGCGCGCGAGGGAGGGAGAGACAGCCCCCGTTATCAGTTGTGGATGAAAGGGGAGGGGAATGAGAGAGGGGGAGTGAGGGAGGGGAGGAGAGAGTGAGGGGGAGGGAGGAAGGTGAGAGGGAGGGAGAATAGAGGGGAGAGGTGGGAGGGAGGAGAGAGGGAAAGAAATGGACCGAAAACATTTTTTTAAATGTAGCCCGTTGTTACGGGCTTAATGGCTAGTTAATATATAAAGGACTAGTCCTCAAGATCTGCCACTCAGTGAACTTACTGGATTCACTATACCTTATTTTGATCTTACCTTTTAAGTAGCTATGCCATTTGCTTTTTTGCTTTTGAAATTCAACTGTGTGAATTTCTAAAGCAGTGATAGTTGTAATTTCTGAGTAACATTATATATTGTTCTCTGACATGTAATTTTTTGTTTGTTTAGTCTAGTCATTGCATTATTTGAATCATTTGTAATTTACTGTGTTTTTATTATGTATGTAATTCTTGTTACCCCTTAAGATCTATGGATTAGTGGGCTACAAATGTGTAAAATAAATAATGGGCATTTACATGAAATGCACCTCTGTGTCCTATGGGAATGGAATAGAAGATGGTACCAAGCTTGATGTAACACATTTCACTGATACCTGGTGTGAAGTTAATATGAGATGTGCATGGGACCAGCTAGTTGCCCTTCCTTTCAGTCAGATCATGGCAAGCTCTCTGGCAATATTTGATTCTGCCTACAGTTTTGTGTATTTAGCATCACTTTGCAAGTCAGTTTCCAAGCTACTTAAAAATGCACTTTTCCCCTAGCCTCTGATGCCTTATACATATACATTATCCTGAAAATCTCCTTTCCCTATTGATATTTACATTTTAAAATGCTAGCCCTTAAAAGCCTCTGATCCAATATGCAGACTTTCATATCAATCCAAGTGTGAGAGGAGTGAATGAAAGATTTATTTTTACTTTTGATACTTTTATTGATATATTTTTCAAGGTAACTGAATTATGAATGCTCATAAAAGATACAGGAATGCTCAACAGCGAAGGCTGAAGCCTTGTTAATTGGTACTGTGCTCACAAGCTTCAAATTTGTGCTAATTCAACTTCTTTGTCACCTTGGGTCTAATAAATGCAAATGTATTTTTCTATAGCTTCCTTTTGGTGAAGCAACTAGAAGGGGACCATTAGAAGACACTGTTGTAAGCAGACATGGATAGGACTAGCTTCTTCTCATCTTTTTAGGTTTCAATTAATTTTTTTGTTGTACAAGCCTTAGATGCACTTAAATAATAGTAAAAGTTAAAAGAAGGACAAAAGGCTATAATAAGATGGAATAGAAAGTTGTCTTTGCTGATACATGACAAATATTGGACAAATGCAAATAAGCTTAAAGCAACCTCTTGAGATTTGCACAAGCACCATCTTGTTCTTTTGAAACAGAGGTGGAAGAAACATCTTGAGATAAGACTATAGTAAAGCTATAAATAATTACAAGTCAGGGCTAAAAGGCAATATTGGTTCTGTTATCATGCAAGTACAAGTCATAAAATACAATGTGCCTGAAAATAACTGGTAGAATAATAAAAGTATAAAACAGGGTCAGAATCCTAGAAAGTAAGGTTAAACATCTTGGAAAAATCCCAAAAGTTATAACAAGAAATGGATTCCCAAAAGAAAAAAAAGAAATCAGATGATGCAGAAAACAGGCTCAGTGGGAATATTTATCAGACTAGTGAAAACAAATGTGGAAAATGTTATGAAAACTAAATTGAACTGGAACTGGGGAAGGGCATGTGTTTTCTTTCTCTGTTATATACATACAGGACAGTCAGAAGGGGGCTGGGTGCCAGCACTCCATGCTGCTGCTACAGTAGCAGGAGTGCTCTTGATCCTTTATGTGGCTGCTTACCGGTGGCCTCATCATCGGAGGGGGACTCCAGCAATCCATCCACATCATTGGTTGCATGTGTGTGGGTGTGGGGCTTAGCTAAGATAAAAAGGAAAACTAAGATAATATTCCAGGAGTTGAAGAACCTCATTTAAAATCATATTGCAATGTTAAGGTTACATTGAAAACTTATGTTAATGAAATAGATGGACCTTTACTGTTAATACTGAGAAGTAAAATTATTTGATTGCATTTATAAAAAGGTGGTGGAAAGAAGGGTTTTAGTAGAGCAACAGTTTCAGTAACAAGAAAAAAAATGTTGCTGTTGCTTTAATGTGTCAAATGTGTGGGAGTATATCCAAGAAACAGCAGTACCAAGTAATGTATTCTGACAGATGCATCAAGTAGCAAGTTCTATGCTTTCCTAGAATTTAAGAGGCTTTATAAACAAAGGGGCCTGTGTACCAAGATATCCTATAACTAGGTTACTGCAGATAACTGTACAACTTTAGCACACACACAGACACAAACACACATAAAATAGAATTTGATTTGTATTAAGAGAATTATAAAATAAAATTTAAAAAATGTTCAGAGTCCTGTTATCCAAAAATGAAAGCAAAATTGTCAAACAAAACCCAAATTTCAAATAGCACATGGAGACAAATAACAAAAAAATGACTGTAATAATACTTACAAAAAATTATTTAAAAAGGTATGTTCATAAGGACCAAACAATACCCTCATATAACACTTATGCACCAATGCATCTTACCAATGCATTGACAGGGGAAGCTCCCCCACTGTGCAGATGTGGCACCATAGGCAACTGAGTCCTCTCTGGGGCATTGCCTGCTAATCTGGTGAGATCCTAATCCATTTCCCATCATGCCCATTGAATTTTGACAGGAGAATCATGGGAATTGGCTCTGATCGGGGAGGGGGTCAACCCCCCACCCCCTCCAACTCATCTCCTTAGCAGAAATAAGAAAGTCCCCTTCAAAGGATCTCTCCTTTAGTGCCTTTGTAAAGAGAATGGATAAGCTATTGCTTATCCCTGGGAATGAGATACAAGAAGTCGATCAACTATTTAGGATTTGATGGGCGCATGTGACTTGGACTGGCCACAGAGACAGGATGCTGGGCTCAATGGACCTTGGTTTGACCCAGCAAAGCATTTCTTATTTTCTTATGGATGTCATTCCATTTGACTTAAAGAAGAAGGACCAGTTCATGGATCCATATAAGGATAATACAGTACTTCCCATCCATGAGATCCTCCATGAGACACAGATAAGAATGTGGGGTCTCTCCTTTCTTCTATCACATCAGTCTGTGATAGTCAAATCTATTGCAAGAAGGCCAAGATATTTAGAGCCCACTCTACACAGGGCACCCTTGGGAAGAAGAGGTATTGAGAGGCTATGCACAATGCTTACATAGCCTCCTATTAGCTTTTCAGATGCCATTTCATCCCTAACATCTCTAGTATTGATATGCTGGAATGAAGAAATGGCATGGTCTGTTCAACCTTATAATATTTTGAATACCATGATATGGTGAGAACCTCTTTTTTAATAAGGTCTACTCCTAGACCCACTATCCACAGCCAAGGTGTCCCTGAGTGGGGCACTGAAGAGAGAGGAGGCATTTTCTGCTGCCCCTCCCCTATAGTCAGTAGCTCCTCGCTCTAACTGTGGACAGAAAATGGCCCAAAAGTCACAGCCTGCAGCCCATGCCAAGTCTTGGCATGGGGTTTTGGTTGAATAGGGACAAGCATAACCTAGATTCCAGTCTCAATGTTGAAGAACCTTCCAGCTGAGAGAAAGCTGAGGTTTTAAATAAACTGCTGACCCAGAGTATCCTCAGACACTTGGGTTCTCAGCATACTGATAAGAGGAGAGTATGCCTATTTGATATTCATCTAAATTGGTATGAAATAAATTGGTAACCTCCACTGGTTACCAATTCATTTCAGAGTCATTTACAAATCTATCACCTTGTTATACAAAATCATACACCAACATACCAAAATCGACCTACAAATTCCTTCCCATTTACACAAATCTACAAGACCAACAAGGGAAGCCTACAGAGGATGCCTCCTTGTTCCACCCACAAAAACTACTAACCACAGCACCTTGAGAGACTGAGCCCTTTCCACAGCAGGACCACTGCTATGGAACTCCATCCCCCCAGATCTCAGAAATGAACCATGCCTCCTAACCTTTAGGAAAAGACTTAAAACTTGGCTTTTCAGGCAAGCCTTCCCGAACTCCACCTAACACGCACCATCAATAATTTCTCTGCTTAGAAGATGTATATATAGTGGAGTCCATATTTATACTGTACACTTGTATATAATTATCCTCCTCTATCTCTTTTTAATTCTTACAATCCCAGTTCTTATCCCTTGTTAAATGTAACTGCATCTCTTCTTCACGTTTATTTATGTTTTTGGTTATATTTTTGCACCCCTGTTATATGTAAACCGACATGATGAGAACTAGTTCTTGAATGCCGGTATATAAAAACCTTAAATAATAATAATAATAATAATAATAATAATAATAATAATAAATTACCAGTATCGAGAAGCACTTGAGCAGCCTCTCTATATTAGAACCTGCTGCAAGAGCAGCTTCTAGAAGCTTTGATTTCAAAGTTTTGTGCTGGACTTCATCTGATGATATTAACCATGTGTGAGGACTGACATCATGCTATTCTCAAAGAACCCCTGTTACAGGTAAGCAACGCTATTTTATTTGCTGCCAGAATCCTAGAACTGAAATAAGAACAAGTAACTAACAAAAATACCATTTAGAGGGCTTCCCAAACTGTGGGTTGTGACCCCAAATGGGGTCACAAAACCTTCAGTTGGGGGTCACAAAAGCCTCAAATGTCAGCACTTTTCAGGTGGCAGCAGCATTAGAGGAAGAGGGGGGCTGAGAAGAGAACAGCTGGAGGGGGCAATGTGAGAGAATGGGATGAGAATGAGAAGGGAATGGGGATCAAATGAAAGGGAGAGGATGACAGGAGTTGGGGGTTATAAGATGGGCTTTGGGGAGAGAGAGGATCAGCTGGAGGGGTTGTAGGTTGAGAAAGGGGATCAGTTGGGGAGGGTGAGGACTGATTGTTGGAGGGGACCACATGCTATTGCCTACTAGTTGTTTTGGTTGTCTTCTGGGGTCATGTGAATTTTCAAGTGCTAAAATGGGGTCACATTGGCTAAAAGTTTGGGAAGCCCTGGTGGTTTACCAAACTTTAAGAAATTAAAAATTGTTCATCAAAAGCTGCAGTTCTACAATGATGGTAATATATGTCCTGAAAATGTATGCACATTATATATAAGTACTGTTATGATTCCTGCCTGCGGAGCTATTCCCCACGAGCAGGCCTCTCACCTCCTGTGTTGCCCTTCCCCGTCGCGGCATGGAGCCGCCGACGTTCTTCGCAGCAGGAGCCGCAGTCAGCTTGTCTTCTTCATCACGGCAGGAGCCGCAGACTTCAGGGTGCCTCTCCAGCACGACGGGCCCTGTTGCCATGTTTCATTGCAGCTGGGGCCGCTGCCACCGTCTCTTCATCTTCGCGGCCCGGAGGCCGCAGTCCCCGGTCTCTCCTGGTGGTCGGAGCCGCCTTAAATATCTCCTGATGTTCCAGGCTTCCTGATGTTCCACTTCCTGATGTTCCGAGGTTTCGCGCCTCCTTCGCTTGTTTTGAGTCCTCTTGACCCTCCAGCTCCTTTGGTTCTCTAGATGACACCTTGTTGGGATAAATCCGTCTCATTGGTTCCTGTTTTCGTCATTGGAGTTTCGTCTCAGCTGGATTCCCTTCCTGCGCTTGTCCCGCTCTCCGCATGGTCCATGACTAGCTTCTTCAGGTTGTGTAGGGCGCATAGTGGGACAGGGTGGTCCGTGACCAGCCCATGGGGTCCGCCCTGAGAGACAGTGCCACTGTCTGAACCTTCCCAGCTCCTCGTCTCATCGAGTCTTTCAAGTTCCTCATCTTGTCCAGAGTCTTCCAAGTTCCTCGCCTCGTCCAGAGTCTTCTTATCCATGTCTTGAGTCTTCTGTGTCACAAAGCCTCCATCTGTCCTCATCCTCAGACTTTGTCTTCGCCCATGCTGGGACATGCCTCTCCAACCCTTGGTTCTGTCTTGGATTCGTCTGGGGTCATGCCGAGGCCCAAGGGCACACATTCCCCTCAGCTGGGATCGCTCTCCTAGTGTTCCTAACACAACAGAATGCAAGGCCTCTTATGGCCTAGCGGTCCAAACATAACAGAATTCAAGGCCATGTGTCTGATGACCGTGTTCCTGTGATGGACTTGCCTTGTTCCTGGAGTTCTGCTTCAGAGTCTTTGTCTTGAGTTTGTTCCTGGACTTGTATTTGAACCCAAAAATGTTTTTTGGTTCAGGACTTCCTTCTACGACCTGCTGGAGGCACCAGCTGTCTGGATTCCACGACCTGCAGGAGGCGCCTGCGTCCAAACATTTTTTCCATCTTTTTTCCAGGTTGCAGTTTTTATGACCTGCAGGAGGCACCTGCACCCTGCCTGGTTTGCTGGTTCCGGTTGGTCCCACCCTGGGTCCCTCCCAGATCTTTCCTGAAGTTTCTTTTGCTTTTCGTCTGGTTTCTTGTGCTTCTTGTGTGTTTTTGTGCTGTTTTCCACATGTCTGTGCTGTTGTTTTCTCATCTGTACTGTTTTGTTTTTCGTTTGTGTTCCTTGGTGCTGTTTGTCTGTCATGTTTGTGCTGTTTTGTTCGTGTATTTGTGCTGTTTGCTTGTTTGTGCTGTTTTGTCTGTCGGTATGGACTGATACCTGTGTTCTCTCCAACCTGTTGATATGAGGCTTGAAGAGGGGGTCTTTGAGGAAGGGGTACTGTTATGAGTCCTGCCCGCAGAGCTATTCCCTGTCTCGTCAGTTCCTGTTTTCGTCAATGGAGTTTCATCTCAGCTGGATTCCCTTCCTGCACTTGTCCCGCTCTCCGCGTGGTCCGTGACCAGCCTCTTCAGGTTGTGTAGGGTGCGCAGTGGTACAGGGTGGTCCATGACCAGCCCATGGGGTCCGCCCATGTCGGGGGCTGTGTAGGGCGCCCTGAGAGACAGTACCACTGTCTAAACCTTCCCAGCTCCTCATCTCATCGAGAGTCTTCCAAGTTCCTCATCTTGTTCAGAGTCTTCCAAGTTCCTCGCCTCGTCCAGAGTCTTCTCATCCATGTCTTGAGTCTTCTGTGTCACAAAGCCTCCATCTGTCCTGATCCTCAGACTTTGTCTTCACCCATGCTGGGACATGCCTCTCCAACCCTTGGTTCTGTCTTGGATTCGTCTGGGGTCACGCCGAGGCCCAAGGGCACACATTCCCCTCAGCTGGGATCGCTCTCCTAGTGTTCCTAACACAACAGAATGCAAGGCCTCTTATGGCCTAGCGGTCCAAACATAACAGAATTCAAGGCCATGTGTCCGATGACCGTGTTTCTGTGATGGACTTGCCTTGTTCCTGGAGTTCTGCTTCAGAGTCTTTGTCTTCAGTTTGTTCCTGGACTTGTATTTGAACCCAAAAATGTTTTTTGGTTCAGGACTTCCTTCTACGACCTGCTGGAGGCGCCAGCTGTCTGGATTCCACGACCTGCAGGAGGCGCCTGCGTCCAAACATTTTTTCCATCTTTTTTCCAGGTTGCAGTTTTTATGACCTGCAGGAGGCACCTGCACCCTGCCTGGTTTGCTGGTTCCGGTTGGTCCCACCCTGGGTCCCTCCCAGATCTTTCCTGAAGTTTCTTTTGCTTTTCGTCTGGTTTCTTGTGCTTCTTGTGTGTTTTTGTGCTGTTTTCCACATGTCTGTGCTGTTGTTTTCTCATCTGTACTGTTTTGTTTTTCGTTTGTGTTCCTTGGTGCTGTTTGTCTGTCATGTTTGTGCTGTTTTGTTCGTGTATTTGTGCTGTTTGCTTGTTTGTGCTGTTTTGTCTGTCGGTATGGACTGATACCTGTGTTCTCTCCAACCTGTTGATATGAGGCTTGAAGAGGGGGTCTTTGAGGAAGGGGTACTATTATGAGTCCTGCCCGCAGAGCTATTCCCCGTCTCGTCAGTTCCTGTTTTCGTCAATGGAGTTTCATCTCAGCTGGATTCCCTTCCTGCACTTGTCCCGCTCTCCGCGTGGTCCGTGACCAGCCTCTTCAGGTTGTGTAGGGTGCGCAGTGGTACAGTGTGGTCCATGACCAGCCCATGGGGTCCGCCCATGTCGGGGGCTGTGTAGGGCGCCCTGAGAGACAGTACCACTGTCTAAACCTTCCCAGCTCCTCATCTCATCGAGAGTCTTCCAAGTTCCTCGTCTTGTTCAGAGTCTTCCAAGTTCCTCGCCTCATCCAGAGTCTTCTCGTCCATGTCTTGAGTTTTCTGTGTCACAAGACCTCCGTCTGCCCTCATCCTCAGTCTGGCCTGCTGCTTCTTGCCGATACTCAGCGGCAGGTCCAAAAGGGCTGGGAACGGTCGGAGGACTGTTCAATAACCAACATTGCGTTGTTGGCCTTCCAGAAGCATGCAGGTCTGGCAGAGGGTCAGACTTTGTCTTCGCCCATGCTGGGACACGCCTCGCCAACCCTCATTGATGTCTTGGTTTCATCTGGGGTCGTGCCGAGGCCCAAGGGCACACATTCCCCTCAGTTGGGATCGCTCTCCTAGCGATCCCTAACACAACAAGTACTGATTCAGCTGTTGAATATAAAAAGTGCCATTACTGTGCCACTCAAAATATCATTTCCCATGGTGTATATATTATTTGGGGGATATGGAAATGAAATATTGTGAATGCATCTGTTGGCCAAAATTGCTCTCATTCCAGAATTTGCTCTGGAAAAAAATATGTACTATCAACGCTGAATATAACCCTATTATGACATCAGTATTCACTTAATAGAATTACATTGTTTCTGTTTATTTACTTTATTTCAAAACCCCTAATTTTTTGAAACTACATGATCACATTTTTCATTCTCAAACTGGCATGTAGAATTATCATCTTAAATTCAAATGCAACATGGAAAATGACGCTTGCCTTATGTTGTGCTCCATATAAGCAGCATTGCTTTAAATTTAGTTGTCTTCTAGTACTCTTAAGTAAATGAACCATTGAAGGAAAGAAACATTTTGACTTAAGCAAAGCAAGACTACAAGTCCAAGCTAAACTTACCCTTCCAAAATTGCAAATTAAGGTCTATTTCAACAAATTCCTTCCTTGCAAAGGTGATTGGGGCAGTAGGCTTCAAATAGCTACAAAGTTTCTTTGATGAACACAAAGTTCTGGATCAGTTTTAATTTGGCTTTAGGTCCATTCTGCCAAGATCTTATTAGATATCATTTAGCATGGTCTTGATACAGCAACAGATTTCATTCTTGTGCTGCTCGATGTATCTGCAGACTTTGAAACCATTGACCATAACATCTTAATTAATTGTCTAGTGGAGATTAGTATCTTGGACACTGTTCTTGCCTGGTTTCATTCATATATTTCAGATTGAACTCAAGTTTTCTATAGTAATGAATCATCTGCATGATATTCAGTTAAGACTGGTGCACCCCACAGGTCATCACTGTCTACAACCCTAAATAACATATATTTAAGACTGATTGGCAATTACAGTCAGGTTTGGGGATCTATTATTGTCTCTATGCAGATGTTATACAACTTTTCTTTCCAGTTTACATCTGATACTAATACAGTTATCAGCCTTATTTCCATCTATCTGAATGTGGTTTAGGGTTGGCTTACTTATACTTAACATTGCCAAGACAGAGATTATTAGGCTGGGCAGATGTTTAACATCTACCTTTCCAACTAGTATTCTGTTTGGGCAGTCCCTATCATCATTGCCTAGGAAGTTTTTCAATCTAGACACCGAATTGTCTTTTAAGCCTTTGGTAAAATCAGTTGTGCAAAAATTATTTTTCAAGCTGTGAAAACTGAGAATACTCAAACAATATCTCAGAAAGTCAGACTTTATTATTCAGTCTTTAATTAAATCTGTCCCAGATATTGCAATTCTATCCATCTAGGTCTTCCGCAATCTACCATCAATTCCCGCTAGATAGTTCAGAATTCCACGGTCAGGATTTTAACTGGAACAAGTTGCTTTAAGCAATCCATATTACTCCAGTGCTTTATGTGCTGCAATGGCATCCAGTAGAACCCAGTAGAACAGATGATCTTATTTAAGATTATTACGCTGGTGCACAAGGCATTGAACAATGAAGTGCCGTTGTGCATCAGCTCTCTACTTAAAATTTATCATCCTAGTAGGGCCCTCTGTTTATCTGGTAAATGCTTGCTTGAAATCATAGATCCTAGAGCAATCAGAATTGCAGAAACTGGTAACAGATTATTTACAGCAATGGCTACTAATTTATGGAACCATCTCCTAGAATCTTTGAGGAAAAAAGTGTATGAAAAGTAATTTAGGAAGCAGGTGAAGTTTGTCCTGTTCACGGAAGCATTTAGGTTCAGTTAAGAAGCAGTTCATGGAGTAATATTAACTCCACAGTATCTTGATTTTTTTTTTTATCTTATGTAATCACTCAGCTAGTTTCAATCCATAGCAAAGTGTCCCATCTATTTAATGTTGTCTAATTTAAAATTTTATGTTCCTTTTATGTATTTTACAAATGTAAATTTGTGCATTGCCAAGGACCTAGGATATGTGGGATATAAAAGTTTTTTTTAACAAAAATTAAATAAATAGATAAACTACACATTTAACTGCTAATATTTTAAATTATTTGTTGTTAATTTTCTGTTTTGTGGCTGCTTTGCTGGAACAAAAGAGGGAAGGGACTCAGTATCTTTGAGCATGTCATGCTTGACTCATGATATGCATAATCCTGTGCTATGCTGAAGCATTGGAAGGTGAGCTGAGTACTTATTAGGGATGTTCATTCATTTTAAACAATTGGGCAAAATGCAATAAATGAGGCCATTTTTAGTTCATATGAATGTTACATAACAAAAATTAGCCTCAGAAGAAAATATCAAAAAAGTTTTGGGTATCTTCGTATTTGTGCATTTTAAAAATAAAAAATTGGGCCTCTGGTAGGACTAGGCCTTGGCTTAATACTGTCCCTAGGGCCTAGCCTAAGACTAGATCCCATTGCCAAAGGCCAGGCCTGAAAAAAGGGCCTGGCTGAGGCTGGATCTCGTTGTCAAGGCCTGGGCCTGGGCTTAGGTCCAATACCACAGCCCTACCTGAGGCCATATCCTATTGTCAAAGTCTAGGCCCGGGCCCAATGATGGGTCCCATCACCAAGGTCCAGGCCTGGGCTTAGGTCAAGGCCTGTTGCTGGGGCCCAGCCTGAGGCCAGGTTCCATCATCAAAACCCAGGCCTAATGCCAGGGCCTAGCTTGATGCTGGTTCCCATTGCTGAGACAGGGTCCCATTGCCAAGGCCCAGGCCTGAGCCTCAACGATGGGACTCAGCCTCAGCTTGGCCCCTAGCTTCGGGCTTAGACTTGGGCTTCAGAGACAGAACCTGGCCTTTGACCTAGGCCTAAGCTGGGGCCTCAGCAATGGGACCCAGCCTTGGGTCAGGCCTCACTGTTGGGTTGGGTCTGGGCCTTGGTGTCAATTTTCTTTTACACTGAAGTCAATGGGGCTTTCCTCCATTAACTTCAATGTAAAACACAAAAATAATGAAATGAAAAAACAAATTTTCTTTTTGCATTTCAAACACACCTGACAAACCAAAATGAATTATTTGACCCTGCACATCCCTGGCACCTATTATATAAATCACATTTGTGATGTGGGTGATGAATCTGCTGGGTAAGGGTCTTAGGTTCTGACAGACATGGCATATACAGTATTAGGCATGAATACTTGGATACTCTGAAGAGTCCTGCACAGTGGGTATGGCAGATGTGGAGCCCTTCTCTGGGATAGATGAGGCCCAATTTTCCACTTCCTCTACTCTTGCTACCATGTTTTGAAGTGTTTGGTGCTGTTCAGCGGTGGGATCTAATCCTGCTTTTCCTATTGAAATGCCTTGAGATCCTGGGCAAAACACATTTATCCTGTTGCCTTGGATACCTACTTAGATTGTAAGTTCTTTGGGATAGATTTCTTATGTAATTTTTTTCTGCAGTGCCCCAATTGATGGTGCTATCTAAATGGTGAAATAAAAATAAAGTAAATCAAGCAATAATGAAAATCAAGCAGCAGTTGAATATTTAATGGTCAGTGTAATGCGGCTATACTTTGCCAGCTGAGATGCTCATGTTGTATCCTAACGAGCAGGACAGTTGTCATTTAATGATACATAAAAACTGCATAGAGAAAAAAAAAGTGTTTTGTAATGTTTTCATACATACTAACCTTCCCTATCAGCAATTGTTCATCCTTTGTACCTTCCTCCACTCTTCTGAATTTTGTTTGGACTCTAGCATGGCATTTTTAAATTTATCTTCAAGTTGGTTTCCCTTCCCATTATATCCAGCTGTGCTGAATAAGTGTTTGAGAAGTCATTTAAATGAGGCAGGATTGGGATCAATTTGGGGGCAAGCATTTTTGTCTTCCTGTTCGTAGGTTGAGCTGACATCACTCCTTGAGCATGCCCTGTAAGCTTTGTCAACCAAATTCCAGATGCAACTGACAGCTGAGCAACTTTGCATGTTCAAAACTGAGCCTCATTCATATTTAAATGAGGTAGGTAATGCCTTCTGCTCCACAGAGAGGGATTTTCCTAAAATCCCTCATGAAACTATATGTTTATTATCAGCCTATTTGCCTTATTCAGGCTCAGGAGGAGCCTTTTTACAAAATAAGGATGTCATGACATGTAGGATATTCATCCAACCTTCTCTCATAGATATTCACTTCAATCTCCTTTTCAGTCTCTAAATAGACAAATCAGCTCCTTAATTAGTATTCACACTATGGTATATGCACTTCATTATATGTTCCCAAAATGAATTATAATATGTACCGCATACAAATGTTATAGGGCACACATTTATAAGCAACCTGGTATTATGTGTATTGCATCAGTTGTTTCCATACTGTCAATTTGTTCCAATTCTGGTAATTTAGTTAAAAAAAAAAAACTAGACAAACCCTTGCTAACATGCTTTGCTGGAGCATTAAGAACTGCAGGTGTTAATGATGAAAGAAAACTTTCAGTGTGCATAAATTGTTCTTCATGTGCTTATGTTTGTTTTTAGCATGAAAATCTGATCTCATGTTGAGTAAACTTCTGTTGGAATCTAATATTAGTCTATATTAATTTAATAAATGCATAATGATTTATATACTGAATCTGCCCTACTTTGAAAGACACCTAACTAAGGACCAGATTCATTAAGAAGCTTTTCTCTGAGAGAGAGAGAGAGAGAGAGTGAGAGTGAGAGAGAGAGAGAGAGAGAGAGAATGAGAACACCTCTTTATAGGGCTCCTTCTAACACTCTATATATGGACCATTGTAAGGGGACACTTTGATTCGGAGTGAGTTTTCAGGAGGTGAGTTGGGTTAGTAGGGTGGAGTTACAGACTCATTCAGAGCTAACCATTGTAAAATTGACATCATTAAAGAATTTTTGACCTTATAAGTGATTTATTTATTTATTTAGAACTTTTTTATACCGACCTTCATGTTCTATGTAATGGCACTGCCAAAAAGTTCTATGTAATGACACTGCCAAAAAGTTTTAAGTTAGCTGTAAACCGACACGATGTGCAAACGGTTGTCGGTATATAAAAACCCACAAATAAATAAATAAATAAATAAATAAAAATACATAACACATCGGTTTACAGCAAAACATCACTTCAGTTTACAATGAAACAACATTTTGTAAAACCATTACATAGAACAGTGGTTACATCAAACTGGGATCTGGGGTAAAAATACCAAATTGGGTAATAAATCAAACTGGGATCTAGGGTGATAATATCAAAAACTGTTAACATATTGATTGATTTAAATAAAGAATAAGGGTGAAATGGAACAGAGAAGACTAACATCTTCTCTGATGAATATAGAGTTAGTTCAAGGCGGGGGAGAAGGAAGGTAGGAATGAAGATTGGAAGATTTGCAAGAGGATTACAGCAGGTGGGGAGTTAATGGAAGGATAACAAGCAGATTACAACATGAGCCTTAGAGGCTGCTGGAACTCTAGTCAAATGCAATGCTATGGCTGGGGAAGGGAGGACGGGCCTCGAGGGGAGGAGGAAAGAGGTTGGAAATACTGCTGGTTGGAAATACTGCTGGTCGAAGAATGTGAGCTCATGAATTGATAGGGCCTGTCATCAGGAGAGAGGCCCTAACAAGGGTTAGTATAAGCGTCCTTTCATGTCCCGGGTATGAGAAAGATCATTCATTAGGGAAATGCCTGTCTGAAGAGCCATGTGTTAAGCTTTTTTTAAAGGTCAATGGGTCAATGGGTCAATGGGTCAATGGGTTCCAGATGAAGATCGGGGGGGTAGAGCATTCCATTGAGGAGGACCTGCTGTCAATAGGGCGTGCTTCCTTAATGAGGTCTTGGCTGGGGGAGTATAGAGAGTGCCTTTGTAAGCTGATCTTATTGGTCTAGAGGATGTGTGGAGACGAAAAGAGATATTTAAATCGAGGGGGGTTAGATTGTACATAGATTTGTGAATCATCATGAGGACTTTGTGGAGAATTCTGAATTTGATGGGGAGCCAATGAAGATTCCGAAGGATGGGAGTAATGTGCTCTCCTTTGCTGGTGTTAGTCAGAATCCTGGCAGCAGAGTTCTGCAACATCTGAAGGGGTTTGGTGGTGTTAGCAGGGAGTCCGAGAAGTAGAGAGTTGCAGTAGTCGATTTTTGAGAAAATGATAGATTGAAGCACCCTGCGGAAGTCTTGAAGATGGAGGAGGGGTCTCAGCTTTTTTAGAATTTGTAATTTGAAGAAACATTCTTTTGTGGTGTTTTGACAAATTTGTTTAGGTTTAGCCGGTTGTCTAGAATTACTCCGAGGTCTCTCACCTGGGAGGTGTCGGTTTTTTGGGATGTGGGAGATTTGTTGATTGCCCTGTCTTTGTCATCCTGTGTGATAATAAGAATCTCTGTTTTGCTAGTGTTGAGGACTAAGTTGAGGCTGGTGAGGAGGTGGTTAATAGACAGTAGACAGCTGTTCCAGAAGCTGAGAGTTTTGGAGAGGGAGTCTGTGATTGGGATGAGGATTTGCACATCATCAGCATAGATAAAGTGGGTTATCTATAGGCTTGCGAGTAGATGGCAGAGCAGGAGAAGGTAGATGTTGAAGAGCATAGGTGAGAGAGATGATCCTTGTGGGACTCCTAATGTGGAGCTGACTGGAAGGGATTCTTTGTTGTTGATTCTGACCTTGAAGTTCCTGTTGCTAAGGAATGAGTGCAGTTCCAGTGATGCCAATGTCTGAGAGTCAATCTATGAGCATTGAATGGTTCACAGTGTCGAAAGATGCAGAAATATCTAGAAGTGCGAGGAGATAGGGTTGTTTTTTTTCAAGGCCCAAGAGTATAGAGTCTGTGAGAGATATTAGAAGGTATTCAGTGTTTAACGATTTGCGGAATCCGAATTGAGAGGGTGCAAGGATCTTGTGTTCGTCAAGATATTCTGTGAGTTGATTGTTGACGATTTTTTCCATGAGTTTAGCAATAAAGGGAAGGTTAGCTATTGGGCGAAAGTTAGCGGGATCAGCTGGATTCAAGTTAGGTTTCTTTAATAATGGTTTGAGAATGGCGAGTTTTAGAGAGTCTGGTACTAGTCCTTGTGATAAGGAACAGTTGATGATATCTGCCAGGGGCTTGGTGATGATTTTTGGGATTGAGATGAGTAGTTTAGAAGGTATAGGGTCCAAAGGGTGAGAGGAGGGTTTCATTTTCTTGAGCAAGGTTTCTATCTCAAGAGATGAAGTCGGTTCAAATGATTCAAAGATTGTTGACCGATGGTTGGTAGGGGTGTAAGGGGGTGGGGGCTGGAGATTGGATGAGTTAAGTGGGGCTAAAAGGTTGGTGATTTTTTTCTCAAAGTAAGTAGCGAGTTCAGTAGATTTGTGAAGTGCTTGGTCATCGGGGATAGTAGGAGGGGAAGGTTTGGTGAGATCAGAGACATAGGAGAACAGAGCCTTTGGGTCAAAGATGAAGTGATGGATTTTTTTGGGCGAAGAAATCTCTCTTTGTGCGGAGGATAGAATTCCTATAATTGTGCATGAGGGATTTGTAGGCGGCCAAGGTCATTGTGAAGGGTTCTTTGCGCCATTTGTGTTCTCTGCTTCTTAGTTCTTGTTTGAGTTTCTTCAATTCCGGAGTGAACCAGGGTTTCCAATTATTGAGGGTGGGGTAAATTACTTTGGTTGTTAAGAGGCATGATTGTTCTGCAACATTGTTGGTGATATTGAACCATGAAGCAATGGCGAGTCTGCATCTGAGAGATCAAGATAAACTAGTTCTCTGGAGAGATGAGAGCTAAGGTTGTCCATTGTGCAAGGTTTCCTGAATTGAATTGTGGTTTTGGGGAAAGAGGGGGAAGGGATCTCATTGATCTCTAGGTCAGTGGTGATCATCCAATGGTCAAACCATGGAACTGGGGAGCATGTAGGCGTAGAGGAGAGAGTAAGGCCTGCATTAATGAAAATTAGATCCAGGGTATGACCTGCTTTGTGCATGGGACTGTTTATGATTTGTTTGAAGCCCAAGTAATTGAGGGAAGATAGCAGGGTTTCACAGTTGGTAGATTGGGGAGTAGAATCCACGTGTAAGTTGAAGTCTCCCATGATGATGGCTGGGGCATCCGTGTTGATGAGTTTGGATATGCGTTCAATTAACGGAGAAGGGTCTGAGTCTAGGAGTCCCGGAGGGGCGTAGATTAGACATATTTGAAGATGTTTTGATTTGAAGACAGCAAATTCGAGTTTAGAAGTTGAGTTTGAATGTAGGGGAGATAATCTTAGTTTTTTTTTGCAGCTAATAGTAGACCGCCACCTCTTTTCTTAAGTCTAGGGATTGAGAAGATGTCATAGAGCTGTATAGGTAGTTGGTTGGTTACAGCGATGTCAGTGGGTTTCAGCCAAGTTTCTGTAATTGCGCATATGTCAGATTTGAGGTCCAGTAGATAGTTGTTGAGGATGTGGGGTTTTTTCGTGAGAGATTGGGCATTGCAAAGAGTTAGTGAGAAAAGAGAGAGTCCAAGGAATTGAGTGATGGGAGAGATCATAATGGGAATCAGCCTCTTCTGTTGGATGGTAGACAAGGTAGTTGGTTTTGTCCAGTTTTTGTAGGGATTTCTGATAATGGGGATGGGGAAGGTGCACATCTTAGGTTTAGAGGGATGAGGGGTAGTGGATAGGAAGGGGTTAGAGGTAGGAAGAGTTGGTGGGCGGGGAAGTGGGACACTAGCCTGTGTTAAGAGTGTTGGTTGAGCGAGATAAGATGAGGGTGCTTTGGAGTAATCTGAGGCTACACTACGGTGATGCACGAAGGGGCGCACAAAGGGGCTGGCCTCTTTGTCGCGCACCTTCGGTGCATGACGCCCGGCATGTGGCGCCTGGAGGAGACTGGGAATTTAAAACCCAGTAAGACGCTGAGCTATGCGCTCACTGGCATGCCCAGCCCTGGATTGGCTGCGGGGCGCTGCCTGCCGGTGAGGAGGAGGGGCGGGCATCCTGGAGCGGCCGCGCGGTGATGTCTGCCTCATGGTCGGCGTAAGGAGAGACTTCGGGGGTAAGTGAATTTAACAAGACCTTACCCCGATGGGTTCCCGGCGCCGACTGCGCAGGCCTGCTCTCCCACCGTCCGTCTATCGGGTTCGTGAAGAGAAAGAGGGTGCCTGGAGGAGACTGGGAATTTAAAACCCAGTAAGATGCCCAGCTATGCGCTCACCGGCGTGCCCAGCCCTGGACTGGCTGCGGGGCGCTGCCTGCTAATGAGGAGGAGGGGCGGGCGTCCTGGAGCGGCCGAGCGGTGATGTCTGCCTCGCGGTCGGCGTAAGGAGAGACTTCGGGGATAAGTGAATTTAACAAGGCCTTTAACAAGTGATGAAAAGGAGTTGACTTGTACAATGCAGCTAGCAAAGACTGCAGTGTACAAATCAGCTGCTCTTTTTAGAATTTTCATCACGTATAAGTCACTTATATTATGTAGGGAAATATCTTTTTATTGGACTAACTTAAGACATTCTATGACTAGCTTTCAAGTGCGAATATTCTCTTTCTCAGGTCAGAATTTGAATGAGTAAAAGTTGACATTTCCAGAAAATACAAGGCTCTAAACTAAACATAGAAACTTGAATTACTACAGTAAAAGGATGATATCCTCACGTTAGGTATTTACTGTGTGAAAAACAGTTTATTCCATGGTACATGGCCTAACAGAGTGTAGTGAATGAGCCCTTTACTTTGTTAAAATGGGGAGTACCTCATGGAATCATTAGCTGGATGGAAACATCTAAAGGATGTAGAAGAGCAGTGGGCAAAACTAAAAGGTGATATCATAAGAGCAACCAAGCTTTTTGTTAGGAAAATAATTAAAGGAAAGGGGAAAAAGAGGCTGCTATGATTTTCTAAAGACGTAGCTAAAAAGCTAAGGGAGAAAGGTTAGCATTCATAATCTACAAAAGATCACAGAATGAAGAAGACAGGCAACAATATCTGAAAAAGTTGGATGTGGAGAAGCCTAGTGGCTAGAGCAGTGGACTAGGAACCAAGAGATCAGTGTTCAAATCTCACTGTTGTTCCTTGTGAAAGTCACTTTTCCCTCCATTGCCTCAGGTACAAACTTAGGGGGTTGTTTATCAAACAGCTATAATGGAGTTTTTGCATGCAAAAACACCAAGGTTCATAATTTGCATGGCTTTAACTACACCTTTTGTGAAAGAGAGAGAGAGGGGGGGGGAAGGGGGAGGGAGAGAGACTGAGACTATCCATAATGTGCTCATACTAAGAGGTATTTATACCTCTATATGAGGCCTACCTAGTCACTCGAGGTGAGGTTTAGGTAGGAGTGTAGGGGTTAGGGGCCACTTTGACATTCAAAGTGAGATGTACAAACAGAACAGTGCACGCTTGTGAAGATTTGATGACCTTCAGAGTGAGGAAACTCACACAAAGATGAGATTTGTGCAATGTTCTCTCAACCTAGCTTGAAGGACTCTCTACCTGGGTAACATCAAGCTAGGTTGAGAGAACATTGCACAAATTTCATCTTTGTGTGAGTTTCCTCACTCCGAAGGTCATCAAATCTTCACAAGCGTGCACTGTTCTGTTCTTACATCTCACTTTGAATGTCAAAGTGGCCCCTAACCCCTACATTAATACCTAAACCTCACCTCGAGTGCCTAGGTAGGCCTCATATAGAGGTATAAATACCTCTTAGTATGAGGACATTATGGATAGTCTCAATCTCTCTCTCTCTCGCTCTTTCTCTCTCTCAGCTACACTGGATCTCTAACAATTCTGGCAGATAACACACTTTGTAATAAACTGCCTATTACCATAAAACACACCCCTTTTCCTATTGCATGCGATATTTAGTGCATTTGGATAAATCCAGGCCTTAGATTGTAAGCCCTCTGGGGAAAGGGAAATACCTACAGTACCTGAATGTAATCCACTTTGAAGCACTGAAAAAAGTGCAAAAAGCAGAATATAAATCTAAATAAATAAGAAAAAATAGCAAATATGGTAAAGTGTGTGTGTGTGGGGGTGTACAAGACTTTTTATATGCCATATTTTCATGTTATATAATCCACATTCTGGTATAACCCACACCCATGTATAGTCAGCAGATTAACCGTACCTGTATATTCCCTGTAGACTGTTGAATAACCCATCCGATCGAGCATGAAAATAAGCATTTATCTAGTATGGTATTTTATAATATCCTCGTTCATCCATCCCTTTTTTGTTGACGTGACAACAGTACACCAGGAATTGTTCATGTGACATGTCATATGTTTAAATTAACTGTAGAAAAAGCCTATATAAAAAAATATCAGAATAGGGTCTACTAACTTGTCATTTAGTACAAAGAATGGAGGAGTAGCCTAGTGGTTAGAGCAGCAGCAGACTATGAACCAGTGTTCCAATCATGCTCTTGCTCCTTGTGGTTGTGGGCAAGTCACTTTACCGCAGGTTCACACTTACCCCTAGATTTATCAAAATGCTATATTAATAGCATGAGCAATAAAAAAAGGAACATGGTCAGGTTAATTTCCCTGCTATTGCATAGGTAATTTCCACAAAGTGTGCTATTTTTTGCTTCACATGCTGATTAATCCACCTCGAGCCATTGCAGCGAAAAGGTTTTTATCATACATGCCGCTTTGGGGGACAGGGAGAGGGGGGAGGGGTAGAGAGACCAATATGTCACTTTATTATTTGTACCACTGTAAGAGGGGGCACTTTTAACTCAGTGTGGGGTTTGGGGGCTAGGGTAGGTTTGGGGGGGGGGGTTTGCATACACAGTAGGAGGTAGGAACAGCAAAGTTGAATCAATCAAAGGTACAAGAGGAGTTGATTTGTACAATTCACTCTCTACCTAGCTTCAAGCTTTAAGCTAGATAGAGAGTGCATTGTACAATGCACTCTCTACCTAGTTTCAAGCTTTAAGCTAGGTAGAGAATGCATTGTACAAATCAACTAAACATGCTAAAATTCTGAGGTCTTTTCCTCCATTGAATATTGAATTCAGCTTTGTGTAAAAGAAATTTTAGTGTTTGGTGAAAGCAAAGTTTGTATAATATTGTTGTTACACTTGCTTTCGCCTGCCTAAATTGGTTGGAGTTTTGCAAAGCTGAAGAAACATGTAAAGAACTCCACCCTAGGAAATGCACACGACCTGGTAAATCTGCCAAATAGCCAAATCTGGAGGCAACTTTGAAACAGTTCTTTCGCAATGAGATTGTTGCAGGGTCATTTCCACCATCAGCATCAAACAGAAGGCTAAATATTAGCCATTGATATGAATATCCCTGATTGTTAGGAGGAGGTACCTGGGTATATAAGTTTATGCCTAGGAAAGAAAAAGTATCTGATGATAAGGAGGAGAAAAGGGATACATTTGTTGATTTCATGAAAAAAGAACATAAGAAAAATAATAGCCAGGCGATATAATTAACTGGGATGAGGTATCAATGAATTTTGATATTCCAAGTATAAGAACAGTTGCTTAGCGTGGCATAAACATGGTGGCTGTAACAACAACTGATCATGAATGAATCATTTTCATTGTAGTCTTAGCATGTACTGCTGATGACTGTTGCGTCAGAGGTGGACCCTTGGGCCGAGGGGGGTTGATGCAATCCGTAGGTAGGTGGAGTGGGCTGATAGGCAGAGTCCGCTGGAGCTTCACCTATACCAGCCCTCATTCCTCGCAGGTTGAGCCTTTGGGTTCCAGGGCCGGCAGGACTTAGGTGGGCCTCGATGTAGAGTAGCAAGAGAAGTTGGTTCAGCCCAGAGACAGCAGGCGATAGATGGTGCAGTCCTACTCTTGATTGGGTAAGGTTCTGGAAACTCGGGAGCCAATGGAATGAAGGCAGACTGAGGGTGCTCAAGCAAAGGTAGGCCAAAGCCTGGTAAGTCCATGTCCAGGGAGTAGGCAGAAGAGGCGTCCAATGGCAGGCTTGAGTCAGGGCTGGCGGCAATCCAGGGGCTGTAGCAAGCAATGCTGAGGTCTGATCATGGAGATAGTCAATAGCGTAGTTGGACAAAGTGAAGGTCAGGGTCTGTAGATAGGCAATACATGGTCAGGTGAAGCAGAGGTCTGGGTCTGGAGATAGGCTGTAGCATAGGCGAAGCAAAGTCAAAAGTCCGTGTAATCAATCCAAAGCATAGGCAGGGCAGGAACGAGGAAACAGGAACCAGGAACAATGAGGATCGGGAACGTAGACTAGAGACAAATCTTTGGTAGCAACGAGTACTCAACCAGTGAGGAGATCTGTTGCAAAGACAACGCTATGGAGCGGGGCCTGAGCTTAAATACTATGAAGAGGTTGACGTCATCATCCAGGGCTGTGGCCAGGTTCCCGCCGCGGTCCCTACTTAAGGATCAGCGATGCCCATGCCTAGGGAGGGGCGCAGCGTGGGTAGTGGCGTCTCTCCACGGGCCATGTGGAGAGGCCCAACGAGCAGTAGCAGCAGGACCAGAAACGCTGGGGACTGTGGCAGAGCCAGAGGCACCGGGAGATACCCGAGGTCAGAGCTGGCAGCCCACTGCATAGAGGAGGAACCAGAGGCTGGAATCGCCAGTGAGGAGGAACCAGAGGCTGGAATCCTTGTGGAAAGGTGAGGGGGCTATGCCGCGTGTCTGCCATGGATGGCATGCTTAACAATGACAAGAAGTTGAAACCGCTAGTTATCTTCAAATGCATAACTGTGCCAAGTGATCAATTCCCAAAGTTCATTTTTGTCACATGCAACAAAAAGGGATGGATGAACAAGATTATTTCAAAATATTGGATAAATGCATGTTTTCATGCTTGGGTGGGTTTTTCAACAAGCAATCATTATTAATATTCGACTCCATGAAAACTCAAAAGTTCGATTCAGTTAAGAAATTACTGAATGCTGCTGGAGCCCATATAACAGTAATCCCTGGTGAACATACTTGCAAGCTACAGCCTTTGGATATAGCTGTTAACCATGTGTTTAAATGTCTTATAAGAAGAAAGTGGGATAAATGGATGTGTGAGGGCATGCACTCATTTACACCTTCAAGGAAACAGAAGCGTGCTACTTATGCAGAAGCCTGCAGCTGGATTGAAACTGCATGGCAAGCAGTGAGACTGCATTCCATTATCAACAATTTTAAAAAGCAGGCTCACTTGAAGGAAAAACATTGCATGATACCAATTCTACTGATGAGGAGGAATATGAAATCAATTAATGACGAAATGGAAGCCAAACATTTTGCCTATTCAGATGATGATACAGACTTTGAAGGTTTTCCTTCTAGCAATGAACAAGATAATGTTTGAGACACTGTACTGAATTTACTCCATAAACCATTCTCTATACCTTCTCCAGTGCAACTCTATCTTTCTTGAGATGCAGTGGCTAGAACTGCAAATTGTATTCAAGATAAAGTCTCACCATGGAGCAATAAAGAGATATTATGACATTCTCCATTTTATTCACCATTCCCTTCCTTATAATTCCTAACATTCTGTTTGCTTTTTTGACCACCACAGCACACTGAGTCAATGATTTTAATGTATTATCTACTATGACACCTAGATCTTTTTCCTGGGTGGTAACTCCTAATGTGGAACCTAACATCATGTAACTACAGCGTTTTCCCCAGAAGTCAAAGTCAAGAGGCCTGAGGAGGAGATTTAGAAGGGGGAGTACTGTAGGGATGTGCAGAAGGAAAAAATTTGTTTCGTTTTCATTTTCGTTTTGCTGGGACCCAAGTTCGTTTTATTAGTTTCATAGGGGGAAAAACCAATTTGTTCATTAGTTTCATTTGTTTTGCCATTAAAGTCAATGGGGAAGTATTTGCAGCCTATTTTTGGCTGCAGAATTGGGGGTTTCTTATCAATTCTGATGAAACATTTTGGGAGCAATCATCAGAACGAGTAAAGAGATCCAAGGTACTTAGACTGTGGCAAAGTGGCATCAAAGTGGCATGAATAGCCTAAGGCACTGTAAAGGGGCAAAGGGTACCAGGAGTGGCAAGAGTGCTTTAACAGAGGTACAAAGCAGCAGCGAGAGTGTCAGAAACACACCACAGCTTCAAAAGAGAGCACCGATAACAGTTGCATGAACCCTCGAAGGCAGCACGACAGGCAAAGTGGCAAGCAAGTGGCATCAACATCCTACAGCACAATGAAGGGGGAACATAGCAAGCAGAATGGGTGTAAGAAAAAAACACAAGGTGCTGATAAAGGGACAAAGCAGCAGAAAGACTAGCATCAACACACTGAGGAACCAGAATCGTTTGGTGTATGGCAGCAAGGCAGAGTGGCAGAAAGTGCAAGACAGGATGGCAGAGCGGAGGTAGTCTGGTCCCTGTGGTTTTGATAGGGGCTAGACAGGCTGGTAGAGCTGAGGTAGTCAGTAGGGATGTGCAGAGCAAAAGTTTATGTCCATATGTCCATATGTCCAAAGGGGGTCCCATTTGCGGTCAATATGGACATAAAAAAAATTAAATGAGTTGGGTATATGTCCATATGTGCAAAAAAAAAAATTTAAACCCCCTCACCCTCCTTAATCCCCCCCCCAGACTTACCACAACTCCCTGGTGATCGAGTGAGGAGTGAGGACGTCATTTCTGCAATCCTTGGCGAGAAGCATGTGACGTCGGCGGCACGTCGAGTGACGCCGGCGTCACGTGATTCCCGGCGAGTTCGCGCCGGAAGGCTCGTTCGGCCCAAAAAGAACTTTTGGCCAGCTTGGGGGGGTCAGGAGGCCCCCCCAAGCTGGCCAAAAGTTCTTTTTGGGCCGAACGAGCCTTCCGGCGCGAACTCGCCGGGAATCACGTGACGTCGGCGCCACGTGATTCCCGGCGAGTTCGCGCCGGAAGGCTCGTTCGGCCCAAAAGGAACTTTTGGCCAGCTTGGGGGGGTCAGGAGGTCCCCCCAAGCTGGCCAAAAGTTCTTTTTGGGCCGAACGAGCCTTCCGGCGCGAACTCGCCGGGAATCACGTGGCGCCGCGTCACTCGACGTGGCGCGACGTCACATGCTTCTCGCCAAGGATTGCAGAAATGGCGTCCTCACTCCTCGCTCGATCACCAGGGAGTTGTGGTAAGTCTGGGGGGGGGGATTAAGGAGGGTGAGGGGGTTTAAATTTTTATTTTGGCTCAACAATCGCGATTTCCAACATATCCAACATAGCTATGTTGGATATGTGGGAAATCCGATCGTATATGTCGAATCCTTTTTTTAAGTTAAAAAAAAATATGAGTAGCGTTTTACATATGCGGTCAATACGAATGCACATCCCTAGTAGTCAGGTCACTGTGGTTTTGATAGGGGCAAGACAGGCTGGCAGAGCGGAAGTAGTCAGGTCGCTGTGGTGTTGATAGGGGAAAGACAAGGAGGCAAGACAAGTCGAGGCTCAGCATGCGGTGCGACTGTCAACCGGGGCATACTGTCCACCTGACCTGTCTTGAAACACGGACCAAGGAGTCACATGTGCTAGGACCTGAAACATGATGAACTATGCCTGGGTGGGGTGGAGCATTGCTGCTGTGCACAGGGCCGGTGCAAGGGTATTAGGCACCCTAGGCAAACCTTACAGCCTAGCTCCCTACCCCCACCTCCCCCTACACAATTTTCAATTATGCATTTCACACATATTTTACATGAAAAGTGACATTCTGAGATAAAATTAATATATACGTTATTTGATAATTTCATGCACTGTTGTGATGCCAACAAGAAAACTTTGCATCTTGGAATTCATATGGCATCATACCTATTGTGATATATTTCGGCATGGTCCTCCCGTATCAACACTCAAAGAATAACAACTCTACCTATGAAAAAGAATACCACAAACATTACACCAGAATCTAAAATATCAATACACCTCCTATCAGGAAAACAGAACAGGCCAAGCTACTACAGATCCCTATAGAGAAACCACATATTAAAAGAATGCTTAATCTCAGTCTTTGCATGCAGAATACAAACTCTCACCAAATACAGAATAATGCCACATAAAGTATAAATAGAAATGTGCAGACAAAAACTGAACTGTAAAACGCATCACGCCAGACTCTATACAGTGCAACAATGGAAAAACAAAAATTTCACCATTCCTCATGAAACAATCAATAAAATCAAGATATATAAATCATTAATCATAATAGTAAAATCATACTAATAAAATAATTTCAAAACAGCTGATGAATAGAATATCCAATAATTAAAGACTCATGCAAATTTTGAAAGCTTTACCAAACACCAATAAAATATTTCAAACAGCAGACACATCACATACCACCCAATAATTAAAATGGTAGTCAATCAAGAAAAATGAACTTAAAAAGCCACCTTTACTTACCCTCTCCAGCAGTTCTCCTACTCCTTTCCCTTGCAGGCCACACCAGAAGCAGCAGTAGCTGCTGAAGCTGTCCTCACTGTACTCTTCCTTAGGGACCACAACCAGTCTCTTCTGTCTCTCTCAAACACACACACACAAGTCATCTCCCTGATCAATCTTTCTCACACAAACACACATCACCTCTCTGGCCAGTCTCTCTTAATCACACAATGCTCTCGCTCTCTCTTACTTACACACAGGCTTTCAATTACACACATGCTCTCTCTATTTCACTTACACACAAGCTCTCAATCACACACATGTTCTATCTCACTTACAAACAGGCTCAATCACACACACCATGCCAGTCTTCATTTCTCCGGCGACACAGCCACAGTCACAGCCACAAGCCAGCCAAAAACATGTTCCATCTCTCTCTAGCACACACACATTGACACACACAAGCACCCTCCCTGACTCACATATACACCACACATATACAGAAGCTCCCTCCCTATCTCACATACATGAAGCACCTTCCCTGTCTTACACACAGAAGCACCATTCCTTTCTAACATACACACCACATACACACACATACAGAAGCACCATTCCTTTCTCACATACCCACCACATACACACACACACAGAAGCACCATTCCTTTCTCACATACACATACACAGAAGCACCCTTCCGATATCAAATACATATACACACAAAGGCCCCCAGCTAAACAGCTCATCTCCGGCGGCAACTAGCAGCGCCGATCTTCTTTTCTTTGGTCCCGCCGGCCTGCTCTCCGGCGGCGGCTAGCTGCACCGGTCTTCATTTCTCCGCCGGCGGCTGGCAGCGCCCATGCTTTCCGGTGGCAGCTGGCTGCGCCAGTCTTCATTTCTCTGGCGACGGCTGGCTGCACCCATCTTCTTTTCTTCGGCCCCGCCGGCCTGGTCTCGGGTGGTGGCTGGCTGTGTCGATCTTATTTTCTTCAGCCCTGCCAGCCTGCTCTCCGGCGGCGGCTGGCTGCGCCGGTCTTCATTTCTCTGGCGACAGCTGGCTGCTCCGGTCTTCTTTTCTTCAGCCCCACCGGAAGCCGGAGGCAGCTGGCTGCACCTGTCTTCATTTCTTCAGCCCAGCACCCTCAAATGTGAGCAGGAGCAGAGGAGGCCACGTGATCAGCTAGTCTGGCCCACCGGGGGAAGCCTGATCCCCAGATAGGCCAATCCGCCCCTGGTGGATACTCTTACATGGCCTTCTATTTCAAATGGCTACTAAAACACCGTGAACAAAAAAAATGAAACTAATGATATGTTGCATTTGTAGTGGTTCGCCATGCATTTCTCGGACCCACGAATGCAACGAAAAGGGACCTAATAGTTGCAGATTGCGCATTCATTGAAAATGAAAGCACATCCCTAGAGTACTGTAATATTTGGCTGGATGTGGGATAGCCCAGTGACTGGTCACACTTACCCCAGGGAGCCGCTGACCCACCCAAATCCAAACTTGCTTCCTTTGTGGCAGAAACACTGCCGCTACTGTACATACTCATAGGCACAGCTGCAAATGCTTTATTTATTTATTTATTTTTGGTTTTTATATACCGGAAGTTCCTGTATACAATACATATCACTCCGGTTCACATTTAACATGGATAACTATCGCCAGGGAGGCGGTTTACATGGAACATATTGTGAATAGGCCTCATGGCAGGAAAGCTCCGGCAGCGCTGCCTGATGACATCACAGGAGACCGCCCTCTTAAGTCCAGCTATCCTGTTTCTCAGTGCATTAACAAGTTCTCCTGTCTTGCAGTGCAAGTTGCTATTCCCTGTGCCTTGCCACGCTGTTCCCATGCCCAATCTCGCTGACCCTTGGCCTGCCTCATTATTCTGCGTCTTGCCTTCCCTTGCCTTGTCCATGACCTTGCCCTGCCTCGGTTGTCTTGCCCTGGCCTCCATGCCTTGTCTGACTTGCCCTGTCTTGTCCCTCAGTGTCTTGACTTTGTCTGACTGGTCTGTCTTGGCCTGATTCTCTGGTTCTGACCTCTGCCTTGGATTCTGACTTCGACTGTTCATTGCCTGCCCTGACCTTTGGTCTGGACCTGAATATCATCTGCTCGCTGCCTGCCCTGACCTTTGACCTGGACCTGGATATTGTCTGCTCACTGCTTGTAACAGGACTTTCTCTGACCTCTCCTTAAGGGACACTTGCCTAAGTCCTGCCGGCACCCGGAACCCAAAGGCTGAACCCGTGGAGAATGGGACTGGTACAGGTGAAGCTCCAGTTCCATTTCCAGTAAGATCATGTCCACCAGCTGTCAGCATGGGCCTAGTAGGTTTGTCTATTAGGCTGCATCAACCATGCCACAGCCCAAATGCTCACAACCATGACATCCAGATCATTTATAACTATATTAAAAAGCACCAGACCAAGTACAGATCCCTGAGGCACTCCAGTGTTTACCTTTTTCCACTGAGAAAAATGACCATCCTACTCTCTGTTTCCTGTCTTTTAACCAATTTTCAATTCACAAAAAGACATTGCCTCCTATCCCATGACATTTTAGTTTTCTTAGAAATCTATCATGAGGGATTTTGTCAAAAACCTTCTGAAAATCCAAATGCACTACATCTATTGATTCATCTTCATCCACATGTTTATTAACATCTTCAAAAAAGTATAGCAGATTTGTGAGGCAAGACTTCCCTTACATAAATAGATGCTGGCTGTGTCCCATTAAACCATGTCTATCTATATGTTCTGTGATTTTGTTTTTTAGAATAATTTCCACAATTTTTTTCCTGGCACTGAAGTCAGGCTCACCAGTCTATAGTTTCCTGGACCACCCCTGGATCCCTTTTTAAATATTAGGGTTACATTGGCCACCGTCCAGTCTTCAAATTACTAGTAATAGGTCTGAAATTTCAGAACCCTAGGGTGTATGCCAACTGGTCCAAGTGATTTGCTACTCTTCAGTTTGTCATTCTAGCCTACTATATCTTCCAGGTTCACCGTGATTAGATTCAATCCATCTGAATCATCACCCTTGAAATCCATCTCTGGAAGGGGTATCTCCCCAACATCCTCATTAGTAAACACAGAAGCAAAGAATTCATATAGTCTTCATATGAATTCATATGGCCTTATTTTCCCTAAGTACCCTTTTAAGCCTTTGATCATCTAAGAGTCCAACTAATTCCCTCACAGACTTCCTGCTTCGGTTATATTTTAAAAAGGTTTTATTATGAGTTTTTGCCTCTTCGGCCAGCTACTTTTCAAATTCTTTCTTAGTATCTTTTATCAATGTTTTACATTTAACTTGCCAATGCTTATGCTTTCTCCTAGTTTCTTCAGATAGCTTCTTTCACCTCACCTTTTAACTATGCTGGCAATTATTTGTCTTCCACCTTTCTTAATACATGGAATACATCTGGACTTGAGCTTCTAAGATGGTATTTTTAAATAATGTCTATGCATGTTGAACACTCTTAACCTTTATAGCTACACTATTCAGTTTTTTTCTATTTTACTCATTTTATCAAAGTTTCCCTTTTGAATGTTTAGTACTAGAGCTGTAGATTTACTTATTGTCCCCATTCCAGTCAGTGTAGCTGGGTTTCAAAAAAGCTTGAACGAGTTCCTGTTTTGGGGAAAGTCACCGCTTATCCCTGGGCGTAAGCATCATGGAATCTATGAGCTATTTGGGATCTTGCCAGGTACTAGTGACCTGGATTGGCCATAGTTGTAAATATGATGCTGGGCTTAATGGCCCCTTGGTCTGATTCAGTATAAATGTTCTTGTGTTTTTATGTATCTTATTCTGTATAGGTTTATGTATTATGTTAAGTGTTCTACTTTATATCTATGTAATATATTCTGTATTCCTGTACCTCGCCTTGAATACCCTGGTAGGAAAGTGAGTAACAAATCATTGTAATACATTTTCATTTCATCTGTTTCGGGTTACATTAACATTTATGGGACATCCTAGCAGAGCAGAGATGAGATGGAAGGAATGAGGAAGGAGCAGGGCCAATAAAGGTGTAACACTTTTTCAATCAGCTTATCCTAGCATGATTTCCTCATTTTATTAAATCTGAACGTGAAAGAAAAATTTAACTTTGAGCTCTCGCCATTTTGTTCAGTCATTTTTCTGTTGAATTTCAGACAGAAAAGATATAGGTTCTGAGGTTATTTGTTAGAGTAAAAGAAAAAGCTTATAAAAAGTTTTTGAAAGGAAAAAGCAAAGTGGGCTGCTGTCTATTATTACTGTGTCATAGGAAGCACTGGAATCTTTTTGTTGACTATTACAGGGTTATAGTTTCAACAGAGGTAAGAGCACTGCAGACACATGTAAGACAGTGGCTTGTAGAAGTATTTATTAAGCTAAATATTTAGCCTTCTTCCAGCAATCTCTAAATTCAAAGGACAAATGTGGACATGTAATCAACCCTTTGTAGTCCCTTTCTTTGTCAGTTATAGAAGAAACGTCTAAGGCTTGAAGCCAGCAGATGTATGTTTGAAAAAAAAAAGTGTAATTAACTTTGTTTATGATGGATACTTGAGAGCTGTATTTCCTTTTGTAGTGTTATTAAGTGGGGAAGACTTGTGTCTTATCAATACAACTTAAGAAGTATATGATCGTATTGGCAAAGCCATCCATTGGCCATCAGTGACACTGAGTGGATACTACTGGAAAGGGGGGATACTAGTGTAGAGCCCCCTAGGTCTCCTCTAGCTAAATTGTCCCTAGCTTATTTTCTGTATGGGGTTTAGAGAGAGAGAGAGAGAGAGAGAGTTTGTACACCTTTCCTGCAGGCACCTCTACAAAGGCTTTTCTGGATTGGTCAGCAGGTTTTTTTTTATAAAAGGCAGTTCTGCACAAGGACTGGTGTGGGTATTTGGTTTCTAGTCTTTTGAGTTGTAGGAGTCTTTCTTGGAGTGCTCCCCATTGTTGGGGCCCCCCAGCCTGATATCAGGGGAAGTAGCACTGCAGTTTTCGATGTGAAGAAGCAGAGAGAGTGTTGGAGTTTTTCCCAGTTCTGGGCACTCAGCCTGGTTCCAGGGCAGAGGCATTTTTCTGTGACCAGTTCCCCACAGCCTGGAAGGAGGTGTCTGAGCAGAGTGGAAGAGAAGTTGAAAGGAGTTTTTGAGAAGAGCTGTCTTTTGTTTTCCTGAGAGTTTTCTTGTTGGAATCCAGCTCCTGCTGTGAGAGATCAGGAAGATGCTTTAACTCCCTTTGCCCAATTAAAGGGACAGCAGTGACCTGACAAATTACTGACAGAGAAAAACAGAAAGAACTATTTTTGCAGAGTTTTGTTCCAGTTGTTGGGAGGAATTTTTTTTTAGCCACCAGTTCCTGCTCACCAAGTGCTATGACCGTCAGTCGCAAATGGATGCAACCGTGACTACTCATGTCCTGCACCGTCTTACTTCCCTCTCCGGGCCTGTTCGCGGTGCAGGCTAAGTTTCCACCACCGCGTTCCCCATGGCTCCTCATGGCGGCTGAGACGCTGTTGCCACCCATATCGACTTTGGACCTACCTAAGCACGTGTGCACACGCCACCGGGCCGTCCTTTGAAGCCTCTTCAGCGGGAACCTCGGGGGCGTCCCTGATTGATGATGTCATTGGATCAAGGTACTTAAGCTCCACCTTCGTCCCCAGCTAGCCGACTTGGCAATGAGTTCCTTACGTCTCTACAAACTCCTGCCTCTGTGTTCCTGTGGCTACGCTATCAGACTCCTTGGGCTCTGGACTCTGCCTGGTACCTGCTCCTCAGGGGCTAGTATGCGCACTCTATGGGGACTTGGTCTCCTGGCCTCCCCCGCTCCTCAGGCTGGCCCTGCGCCCTACTGAAGTCCTACCTTGAAGGCTCCCTGCTCCTCGGGGCTGCCCCCTGGAACACCTTTACCACTTGGGAGTTCTATCTCAGTGCTTCCCCGCTCCTCGGGGTGGTGCCTACGTGCTATACAGAGACTGTCAGCGCTTCCCTGCTCCTCGGAGCAGTGCTTCCATGCTGTGCAGAGACTGCACTTCCCCGCTCCTCAGAGTGGTGCCTACGTGCTGTGCAAGAGACTGTCAGTGCTTCCCTGCTCCTCAAGGCAGTGCTTCCGTGCTGTGCAGAGACTGTCTGCGCTTCCCCACTCCTCGGGGTTTAGCACACGTCATCATCTGGAGACCTGACTCGGGCTTCCCACTCCACGGGTTGGCCTACGTCATTGCATCAGCTCCTCCTTCGCTGCCCAGCTCCGTCCCTCGGGATTGCCTCTCTGGAATACCTCCTGCCCGTCTAGTCTTGCGCTTTCCGCTCTGCAGGCCAGCCTAACACCTTCCCCTTCGGGGGTCTCTGCCCAGGTACTAACACCAGCATGTCTTCTTACTGTGGGAATCCCTCCTGGCTGAGTCTACTACCCCACTTCTCGGGACCTCTCCACAGTCTCACCCAGAGCTCCCTGCTGTGCCTGACCTCGCTTCCCGATGGTGTGACCCTCCCCACAGGTATAACAACGTTCATCTAGGGCAAAGGGTCCACAAACCCACAAACCATAACACCAAGAAGAAGAGTTTCGGATTTTGAACAGTTTGGGGCTTTTTTAAAAACTTTATTTTTATAGTGATTTTAAATAATTCAAATAAATACATATTTGATTAGAAAACATGGATACTTGCATGATTCCAATAACAGAAAAACAAACAAACAAAGCAATATACTATATCCATGATAAGTATCTCAATATACCGGGGGGGAGGAGGACTTAGAAAATGGTCTGGGACCCGCCAAGATGACGCCGGCTGAGCAGATGGCATGAGCTCGGCTACGTCTTGATTTCTTTTCATACTTACTTTTTTCCTGTGCAATGCTGCATTCTGCACGCAAAAGACGGGCGAAGGAAAGAGCAGACCCCACGGCTCCTCCGGGTTCCATATGTTTGGGGCCGATGGAAGCACATGTACTGTCGATGGTAATGTCGGGTGAACCATCCTTGGAAAGAGGGGCTGAAACGACTTCAGCTACCTTGTCTCCGAACTCTCTAACATCCCTTTCCCCGATTGACAGACAACCTCTGGCAAACCCGGCTGCTACCAGAGATCGTGGTCACCTGTTGGCTGGGACGCCAGCTGAATTATGCTGTTCCCCTGCTGAAGTGGGGTCAGGAGATGCTAAAATCTCAGGAGAGAGAACCGTTGGAGGCCCGGTGAAGGGCCTGACCGGTCAGCCTGTTGGAGAGTGTGAGATGCTGGAGGAACTTTCTCAAGGCAATAGCCATATTCCTTTGAGAGAAATTGTTGCCCTAACGCTGGTAAGACCTTTAAATATTACCTTGGAAAATATATAGGATGCAATAACCAACTTAGGAAGTTCTATCTTTCAACAATTGAATCCTATAATACAAAGAGTCAATTTAATAGAGAACACAGTTTTTTACTTGGAACAGTCTAAAAAGAAAACCCAAGAAGATTTGGTAAAGATCCAGCAGGAGTCTCAACAGATTGCTAATGTTCAAGAACACTAGATTAAAGAAAATTCTTTATTACAATTTAAGATTGAAAATTTGGAGAATATAATTTGTAGTAGAAATCTACGCTTTGTGAACTTTCCTAAACTCCCTCAGGTGGGAGCTAAAGAAATGTTCAAGAAATACTTGGTTGAACATTTTAAAATTGCTGATGAAGCTGTTCCTCCTACTTCTAAGATCTTCTATATACCACCATATAAGAGACAAGAACAAGATAAGCAAGGAATGGACATTCTATCTCCTAATTTGGATATTTCTACTTTACTAGAAACATCAGGTACAGCTTTAGTACAGTCTGCTACTATGGTTGTTACTTTTGTTTTTGAAGCTGACCGGGAATGGGTTCTTCATCTTTTTTCAAATATCGTTGCAACCTTTCCTCCAAATGAAGATTAGAATCTATCCTGATGTATCTCGTCAAACCCAGAAAAAAAAGACGGTATTTTCTCCTAATTCATCCGAGAGTATTGCAGATTGGTGGAACATTTATTTTAAAATTTCCATGCAAATGCATAGTAAGATATAAGGATTTAAGATATATATTCTTTGTTCCTTCTCAAATCTCTACTTTATGTGATAAGAAGAACATAAGAACATAAGAAAATGCCATACTGGGTCAGACCAAGGGTCCATCAAGCCCAGCATCCTGTTTCCAACAGTGGCCAATCCAGGCCATAAGAACCTGGCAAGTACCCAAAAACTAAGTCTATTCCATGTAACCATTGCTAATGGCAGTGGCTATTCTCTAAGTGAACTTAATAGCAGGTAATGGACTTCTCCTCCAAGAACTTATCCAATCCTTTTTTAAACACAGCTATACTAACTGCACGAACCACATTCTCTGGCAACAAATTCCAGAGTTTAATTGTGCGTTGAGTAAAAAAGAACTTTCTCCGATTAGTTTTAAATGTGCCCCATGCTAACTTCATGAAGTGTCCCCTAGTCTTTCTACTATCCGAAAGAGTAAATAACCGATTCACATCTACCCGTTCTAGACCTCTCATGATTTTAAACACCTCTATCATATCCCCCCTCAGTCGTCTCTTCTCCAAGCTGAAAAGTCCTAACCTCTTTAGTCTTTCCTCATAGGGGAGTTGTTCCATTCCCCTTATCATTTTGGTTGCCCTTCTCTGTACCTTCTCCATCGCAATTATATCTTTTTTGAGATGCGGCGACCAGAATTGTACACAGTATTCAAGGTGCGGTCTCACCATGGAGCGATACAGAGGCATTATGACATTTTCCGTTTTATTCATCATTCCTTTTCTAATAATTCCCAACATTCTGTTTGCTTTTTTGACTGCCGCAGCACACTGAACCGACGATTTCAATGTGTTATCCACTATGACACCTAGATCTCTTTCTTGGGTTGTAGCACCTAATATGGAACCCAATATCGTGTAATTATAGCATGGGTTATTTTTCCCTATATGCATCACCTTGCACTTATCCACATTAAATTTCATCTGCCATTTGGATGCCTAATTTTCCAGTCTCACAAGGTCTTCCTGCAATTTATCACAATCTGCTTGTGATTTAACTACTCTGAACAATTTTGTGTCATCTGCAAATTTGATTATCTCACTCGTCGTATTTCTTTCCAGATCATTTATAAATATATTGAACAGTAAGGGTCCCAATACAGATCCCTTAGGCACTCCACTGTCCACTCCCTTCCACTGAGAAAATTGCCCATTTAATCCTACTCTCTGTTTCCTGTCTTTTAGCCAGTTTGCAATCCACGAAAGGACATCGCCACCTATCCCATGACTTTTTACTTTTCCTAGAAGCCTCTCATGAGGAACTTTGTCAAACGCCTTCTGAAAATCCAAGTATACTATATCTACCGGTTCACCTTTATCCACATGTTTATTAACTCCTTCAAAAAAGTGAAGCAGATTTGTGAGGCAAGACTTGCCCTGGGTAAAGCCATGCTGACTTTGTTCCATTAAACCATGTCTTTCTATATGTCTTTCTATATGTCTTTCTATATGCTTTCAAATACTGAAGTTGAGTCTGCTCCTCCTGACTCTCCTTTAGTAGGCTGATATCTGTCTTTAAAGTAGTATCTGCGGTCGCCTAGCCATAAAAAAATTTTCTTCTTTGTAATTTAGTATGTTTTTGTATTTTCCTTAGCATTCGGGCAGATCCTGTTTGTAGTCTTAAGGGAGCTTGCTATAAACATTTAAATAGTTTGGTTAAATGATGTTACCTTTTATTATTATATGTATCAAACTATATTTCTCTTTCAAGATATATGTCTTGTAATATCTTTGAAAATTAATAGAGAATTAAAAAAAAGAAAAAAAAAGAAATGGTCTTAGAGCAAAACTATACTAAATACACAAATTGCAAATAATAATAACAGTCACCCTGAGTGAATACTACCTACTCTAATATAGACCCACCATTAAGAGGAGGGAGGAGAAGCATATAGACAGGTGTTGATGAAATCCCGCAACTGTGAGCGGTCAAAAAAATTATATCGTACAGAATTCAAAACAACAAGACATTTACATGGGTGTCTTATAATACAGGAAGCCCCCAAAGCTAGAACCTGGGGACTCATATTGAGAAACTTTCTCCTCCTTTCTACCATGGACTTAGCTAAGTCTGGGAAGATCCAAAATTCCTCTCCTTTAAACAAGATATCTTGATGGGTAAAAAACAAATGCAAAATATTATTCCTGTCTTGCAAGAAAACAAATTAGATTAGTAAGGTAACCCGAGAGAAAGACTGAACTGAATTGTCAAGAAAATCAGTTATATTATTAAATGAAGTGTCTTGCTGGACTCTATCAGATTGATCACCAACCAAAATCTTCTTAGGAAACATAGAAACATAGAAACATAGAAATGACGGCAGAAGAAGACCAAACGGCCCATCCAGTCTGCCCAGCAAGCTTCACACATTTTTTCTCTCATACTTATCTGTTTCTCTTAGCTCTTGGTTCTATTTACCTTCCACCCCCACCATTGAAATATCTAGCTTGATTAGTTAGGGGTAGTAGGGGTAGTAACCGCCGCAATAAGCAAGCTACACCCATGCTTATTTGTTTTACCCAGACTATGTTATACAGTCCTTATTGGTTGTTTTTCTTCTCCCCTGCTGTTGAAGCAGGGAGCTATGCTGGAAATGCGTGATGTATCAGTCTTCTCCCATGCCGTTGAAGCAGAGAGCCATGCTGGATATGCATCGAAAGTGAAGTATCAGACACATTTGGTTTGGGGTAGTAACCGCCGTAACAAGCCAGCTACTCCTCGCTTTGTGAGTGCGAACCCTTTTTTCTTCTCCCCTGTCATTGAAGCAGAGAACTATGCTGTATATGCATTGAAGGTGAAGTATCAGGCTTATTTGGTTTGGGGTAGTAACCGCCGTAACAAGCCAGCTACTCCCCTCTTTGTGAGTGTAAATCCATTTTTCCACATTTCCTCTTGCTGTTGAAGCTTAGAGCAATGTTGGAGTCACAGTAAGCATGTGTATGTTTATTGAATAAGGGTATTGTCTCCAGGCAGTAGCTGTCATTCTGGCGAGTCACCCACTCTTCATTGGCGGCCTCTTGACTTTATGGATCCACAGTGTTTATCCCACGCCCCTTTGAAGTCCTTCACAGTTCTGGTCTTCACCACATCCTCCGGAAGGGCATTCCAGGCGTCCACCACCCTCTCCGTGAAGAAATACTTCCTGACATTGGTTCTGAATCTTCCTCCCTGGAGCTTCAAATCGTGACCCCTGGTTCTGCTGATTTTTTTCCTACGGAACAGGTTTGTCATTGTCTTTGGATCATTAAAACCTTTCAAGTATCTGAAAGTCTGTATCATATCACCTCTGCTCCTCCTTTCCTCCAGGGTGTACATATTTAGATTCTTCAATCTCTCCTCGTATGTCATGCGATGAAGATCCTCCACCTTCCTGGTCGCCCTTCTCTGTACCGCTTCCATCTTGTCTTTGTCTTTTTGTAGATACGGTCTCCAGAACTGAACACAGTATCCAGGTGAGGCCTCACCAAGGACCTGTACAAGGTAATAATCACTTCCCTTTTCTTACTCGATATTCCTCTCTCTATGCAGCCCAGCATTCTTCTGGCTTTTGCTATCGCCTTGTCGCATTGTTTCGCAGACTTCATATCATTAGACACTATCACCCCAAGGTTCCTCTCCTGCTCCGTGCACATCAGCTTTTCCCCCCCCATCGAATACAGTTCATTCGGATTTCCACTCCCCATATGCATGACTTTGCACTTCTTGGCATTGAATCTGAGCTGCCATATCTTCGACCACTCTTCCAGTTTCCTTAGATCCCGTCTCATTCTCTCCACTCCTTCCGGCGTGTCCACTCTGTTGCTGATCTTCGTGTCATCCACAAAAAGACAAACCTTACCTTCTATCCCGTCCGCAATGTCGCTCACAAAGATATTGAACAGGACCGGTCCCAACACCGATCCTTGCGGTACACCACTTATAACCGCTCTCTCTTCAGAGAAGGTTCCATTTCCCATCACACATTGTCTTCTGTCTGTCAGCCAATTTGCAATCCAGGTCACCACCTCGGCCCTCACTCCTAAGCTTCTCGTTTTATTCACCAGTCTCCTGTGCGGAACCGTATCAAAAGCTTTGCTGAAATCCAAGTATATGATATCAAGCGCTCTTCCTCGATCCAATTCCTTGGTTACCCAGTCAAAAAAGTTAATCAGATTTGTCTGACAGGATCTTCCCCTGGTGAATCCATGTTGCCTCTGGTCCATCAATTCTCCGGACTGTAGATAGTTCACTATTCTCTCTTTCAGCAGTGACTCCATTACTTTTCCCACCACCGAAGTGAGGCTAACCGGTCTGTAGTTGCCAGCCTCCTCCTTGTTCCCACTCTTGTGAAGCGGGACCACCACCGCTCTTCTCCAATCACTCGGCACCACTCCCGTTTCTAGGGATCTATTGAACAGGTCACACAGCGGAGCTGCCAGAACATCTCTGAGCTCCCTCAATATCCTTGGATGAATCCCATCAGGCCCCATGGCTTTGTCCACTTTCAGGTTCTTTAGCTCTTCCCACACATTTTCTACTGTAAAAGGATTTATATCCATTCCACTTCCCTCCAGTTTCTTGTTGTGTAGAGATGGTCCTTCTCCAGGGTCTTCTTTAGTGAACACAGAGCTGAAGTATTCGTTTAATATTTCTGCCATTTCTTCGTCTCTCTCCACACATTGATCATTACCACCTTTCAATTTCACTATACCACTTTGGACCTTTCTCTTTTCGCTGATGTATCTGAAAAATGTTTTGTCACCATTTTATATCTCCTTGGCAATCCTCTCTTCTGCTTGACTCTTTGCCAACTTGATTAATTTCTTTGTCTCCCTCAGTTGATACAAATATTCTTCTTTGTGCTCCTCCCTTTGGGATCTTTTATATTTCTTGAATGCTGTTCTTTTAGCTTTAATTTTGTCAGCCACCTCCTTTGAGAACCAGATAGGTTTCAATTTTCTTTTGCTTTTCTTTACATTTCTAACATATAGAGCAGTTGCCTTGGTGATTGCTCCTTTTAGATTGGTCCACTGTTGATCCACATCTCTCTCGTTCTCCCATCCTTTAAGTTCTTCCTCCATGTACATCCCCATTTCCTCAAAGTCTGTGTTTTTGAACTGTAAAACTCGGGTCTTTGTGGTTCTTTTCCCTATTCTTTTAGTGATATTAAACCATACCGTTTGATGATCACTACTGCTGAGGTGGGCGCCCACCTGGACATCTGAGACATTATCTGCATTAGTGAGCACTAAGTCGAGTATAGCTCCTTCTCTCGTGGGTTCCAACACCATTTGTTTGAACAAAGATACTTGCATGGCATCCACTATCGCTCTACTATTTTTAGTTTCTGCAGATGGGATTTTCCAGTCTACATCTGGCATATTAAAGTCACCCACGATCACCACTTCTCCCTTCTTACCTATCTTATGGATGTCTTCAACCAGATCTCTGTCCAGCTCTTCCTTTTGGTTTGGAGGCCTGTAAACCACTCCAATATAAATGGACGCTCCATCATCTTTTTTTAGGTTGAGCCATAGAGCTTCTTCCTTACCCCAACTTCCTTGTAGCTCAGATGCTTGGATGTTGTTTCTAACATAAAGAGCCACACCTCCCCCTTTTCTATCCTCTCTGTCCTTCCTTAACAAGTTGTAGCCTGGTATTGTTGTATCCCATTCATGAGATTCTGTGAACCATGTTTCTGTGATAGCAACAATGTCCAATTCTGCCTCAGCCATTAGGGCCTGCAGATCTGGGATTTTATTTCCCAAACTATGAGCATTTGTGGTCATAGCCTTCCAGGTACTCTCTTTAAGATTATTGCTTTTCCTGGACTCCTTATAAGATATTAGTTGAGATTTGTTATTCACTTCACTCTTTCTTTTTGTAGTTGTGCCACTGTTGACAGAGTTATTCATCTCAATTAGATTTTTCTTTTGGTTATGGATCTTGAAATACTGCATGCATTGTATTTTCTCTCTCTTTGCTGGTAACACTTCAATGTTTTTCTCAAGAACTTCTTCAGTTTTTAATATAGAGAAGGCTTGTTGTTCTTTTTGCATTTGGTACATTGTGTGTCTCCTCATCACAGGTCTAATTCTACCAGAGCCCACTGTAATCCTGGATTGTAAAGAATTTCTTAATGACCTGTTTGAGTGGGGGGGGGGGGGTATACCTGTTGGCTGCCCATCTGTCAAGAATGGGTGACTGTGGGGCCTACCTGAGCCTACTGAATCTCCTTTTCTTGACTCCTGGCTTTTCTGTGATATTGGGGAATTATTTTCTGAGTAATGCAATGTGGGTGTATTACTTTTAATTGAAGCTAATTGATCTTTAATCTCAGTCAGCTCCTTTTTCAAGGAAGAGAGTTGTGCACAAATTGGGCAAGCCCTAAGTTTCCAGATGACTTCCCTGACAATAAATGCTCCACAATGGTTACATTGGATAGTCCTCATTTTGATAAATTTATCTGATGGATAACACCTAAGGAACAACTAAATTACCAATTTATCCTGTTGCCAATTGTATTTAGGTAGACTATATTAGAACAACCAACCTAGGGCTGGGTGGGTAGAGGGGTAGGGTGGGAGGGAAGCAGACAGAATAGCAAAATTAAAGCTATGTAAAAAGGCTTAATTTAAAGAAATCTTAGCTTTGCCAAGTAAGTTGGACTGTAGTCTCTCCTCTCTCTTTCAAGCAGACTGACTAGAGCTGGCCTGATCACCTTCTATGATCCACAAGTCACCTGTTAAGTGTCTTGTTAAAAACTCCCTCTTTTTTTCTCTTTTTTTTGGTATATGTTATGATTGCTTTTGGAACAGGCAACACAAAACAATTTAAATCACTTATAACAATATCTGGAGAAATAGGCACATAAGAATAACAGTAGACAGAATAGCAAAATTAAAGCTATGTAAAAAGGCTTAATTTAAAGAAATCTTAGCTTTGCCAAGTAAGTTGGACTATAGTCTCTCCTCTCTCTTTCAAGCAGGAGAAGGTAGATAATAAATCTTCTGAATAGGAGGAAAAGCAGACTCAGGAATTTAAAGACATCTTTCACATAATTTTTGAACATTTCCAAAGGAGAAATCATAGGTGTCTGGGGAAAATTTACTATATGCAAGTTCAGGTTTTTGGAAATGTTCTCCAGATTTTTAATTATGTGGGAAATCAAGCAAGAATCAGCAATTTGATTAATTTGGACTTCCTTAATCTTGGAGACAGAAACCTATAAATGGAATATCTTAGTTTCACATTGCTTTAAGCGTTGATCTTGATTCAAAATATTTGAATGAATATCCAATGTGGTTGAGACCAAGGAAGACACTGAGGGGCAGATTTTAAAACCTGCGCACAGGCGCAGATTTGTTCGCGCAACCCGACGCGAACAAATCTACACCCGATTTTATAACATGCGGGTGCAGCCGCACGCATTTTATAAAATCCAGGGTTGGCGCGCACAAGGGGGTGCACAATTGTGCAACTCGCGTGCGCCAAGCTGTGCAGCCTGCCTCCATTCCCTCTGAGGCCGCTCCGAAATTGGAGCAGCCTCGGAGGGAACTTTCCTTCCGCCCACTGCACCTTCCCCTCCTTTTCCCTACCTAACCCGCCACCCAGCCCTACCTACCTACCTAGAACCCCCCCCCTTTACCTTTGTTGAAGAAGTTACGCCTGCCTCTTGGAAAATGGCCACTGTGCCTGGAGGCTCAGGCCATGCCCGCCCCGCCCCCAGACCGCCCTGGACAGCCCACGCCCTGCCCCTTTTTGCAAACCCCAGGACATACGCGTGTCCCGGGGCTTGCGAGCGCTGCCGAGCCTATGCAAGATAAGTTCGGCGCACGCAGGGGGAGGCAGGGGGAGGTTTTCGGGGGTTGTGCACATATCTTACGTGCGCAACCCTTTGAAAATCTACCCCCGAGTGTTAATAGAAGCTATGTCACTCCATAAGCTGTCCAGTGTCATCAAATTCGATTTACTAACAGCAGGTCTAAATTGGAGTGAATTAATGGCTGCTTGATCTTCATGTAGATTGGGACCCTTAGCCCCACAAATAGAGGGAATCTCAACCGAAGCCATCACATCAAAGGCATTACCTCGAACTAACCTCTCAGGCTCCTGGAGATAGAGAATTGTTTCCACAGGTTCCTGCCTTGTCTCTCCAACATCAACAGGAACAGAAACACTGCTCGATACAGCGGGGGCAGCGCTAGGGCATTCCAGCTCCGGCGATCCAACCCCAACTTGAGCGGGAACTCCAGGAGGCCTCAGTGTGGACCACACTACCAGGCTGTTTGAGACTTTCTACCATCAGAAAAAGAGAGAGGAGATCCCAGCCCTACTAGGAGCCCACTCTCTATCACCCAGGAGTGTTAAGGTTTGCCTAGTGCTTGCCATCCAAAGGGACACTGACTCAGCTAATACAACTGAGAAAGAGGCAATTTTGGGACTGTTTAATTTTTGTGAGATTTTTTGTTGTGAACTAAACCTTCAGTATTTTTGGTTACAGTAAATTGTTTGCTGAACATCCCACTAGAGTATCCTGCGTTTTTCTTCAGAGTCAAAGGTACCCTCAAGCAAGAAGATCCAAACATGAGTACTATGGATCCAGAGAGTTTAAAGGAAGTGAGATAATGTTTGTGGGTCCCCATCCGTACAAGCCTAGGGCCCCAAAGGTTTATCCTTTTCCCTGCCAGCCTTCTATGAACTGAGTTGGTGTGAACTGAGAGGATAAGTGGCCTCAGGGACTACAGTGGAACCCTGCATTCCAGGAGATCTTCGAAGAGGGGGTTGCACTAGAATTTATTCTAATTAATTTTCTTGGTCAGCCTATTAGGTTCTAATTTATATTTGAAAGGATGAATGATATATCTTTTCATCAGCGCTTAGGTAGCCAATAAAAAGCAAAGGGTTGAATACTAATCTGCTTTTTTAATTAAATATAAAAGGTGGCTACTTTTGTATAGGGGCAGAAAGATAGATAGCCATATGGAACAACATTTATCAGCAGCTTGACTGCGGACTAAAAAAACAAAAGTAAAGGAGTTGTTTTTTTTTACTGTTCTCTTATTCAGACAGGAGAAACAAGCACAGACTTTTGTTGTGTTTTTATAGCAAGCGTAATTAAGGTAGTCTTTTAGATAAGCTTTGGATTGTTTATTTTCAAGCTGGCTGAACAGTATTAGCATATTCCTTACATCCATTTAGTTTTAGGATAATTTAGTTTCAGAAGATTTGTCGCATCTTTATTTAGAATAGAGAGAGAATGTTATGTCTGATTCCATTCATTCTATTGCTTGTCCCAAGGCTTTTAAAAAGACCTTAAAAATATTTCTCTTTAAATAAGTCATTATAGATTCAGAGTGTTGTTAAGTGGTTTGCCACCAAGGCTTTTAGTACTGATTTATGGTTTCAAGGCATGGTTGCTTGTCTACACTCCTTTCAAGTTTGTTATTTTGTTGTTAATTGTATGTTTAGTGATTTATTATTGATTTTATATATGTATATGAAGTATGGAATCTGCTCAAAATAAAACTGCATGTGTGCGGAATATAAATAATTTTAAATAAATAAATAAATAATTTGTTTGTGAGAGTTCAGACATCATCTTCATAGGTCAAGTTGATCCTGGATCCATGACAAGCTATGGAAACAATCACAGACTTCTCCAAGCATCAGCAAATACATCCTCAACCATGTGGACTGCAGAGAAGTTTGTCTAAAATATTCAATAATTATATAGGATTAAACTAAGAACTTATGTTAATATTCTGTCAAGAATTTAGGTGGGCAATTTGAAAATCATTTTTTTTTAATTTGCTTGAAGTAAATTGAATTCAGATATAAGACAGGGTTAGTGGATTTCTGTTATAAATTTCAAAAAGAAATGTCCTTAATTTTCCAATGCTAATAAATTCTTCTTTTACTATAATGCCATGTGCTTCTGTTTCCTATAAAAATCTAAATATGTTATGTAAATGTGCTTAAGTTACTTGAAATATTATTATTTATTATTTCTTTATTTGTATACTGTCAATCTGTACAGTCAATCTTGGCGGTTTACAATACATTAAATAAACATAAAAATAACAGCATACATAATCCACAATTTATAGAGTATATAACCTTAATAAAACAAATCTAATCAGCTTAAAATGTTCATACACTATTGTTTCTCAGATATGCAATGTTAAATAGCCAAGTTTTCAATCTTTTTTTAAAGATCCTGCTGTTGGATTCTAATCTTAGCTCACTTGGCAAGGTGTTCCAGAGCTCTGGACCGGTTATAGAGATCGCTTTGTCCCTGACCTCGGTTAAGTGTGCACCATGGACCATAGGGACCTGTAAAATAACTTTGTTTGTGGATCTAAGAGTTCCGTTGGGAATATAAATGTTACGAACAAGCTAGGAGAGCCCTGGGAAGGTCGTAGAGGCGCGATCGCTTGCTCCTGGGAGAGAGTGTGAGCCCTTGGGTCCGAGGTGGCTCAGGGAGGAGCCCCAAGACACACCTCGAGTGAGGTAAGTGTTGCGTTCGTGCCTCTTCTCGCCCCTCGCACCACCCTCTCTACCTTGGGAGCGACTCCCTTCAGCTCTGATGCACAGATGCAGCAGCGGCTTCTCCCTGCCTCTTGGTCCTGGTGTCCCCGGGCTGGCTTGATGCTATGGATCCGCCATGTTCCTGATGACATAAGGGCACGCACGTGCGCTCCAGACTTTGTACCAGCAAGGGCGCGAACCTCGGGGGCGTCCCCCCGTAGTGACGTCATCCATTTTCACTTTAAAAGATCTTTGTTTGCTAACCTCTAACGAGTTAGCAAGGAACTCCAACAGGACTTGCTTTGGCAGTCCACGATACTTGCAACAGCGATCCGAGTCAGCGAGGGGAATCCTTCTCCACTGCTCGGCCTTTTCAAACTTACCAGGAGTACCCGCTCCACGGGGGCTCCGCTCGCTCTTCTTGATTTCAGATTGCCAAGACGGGATCCGGTACTCGCTCCTCGAGGGCCTACGTCCCTGAATACTCAGAAGACTCCTCATTGCCTGGAAGCGATCGCAGGCGTGAACAGTGAGTTCTATTGTAGATAGGAATCGGTACTCACTCCATGAGGGTCTACATTCCTATAGCTCTGAAGACTCCCTTCCGTCCAAGACGTTATCGCAGGTACAGAGATCGAGAGTTATATTGGCAATATTGAAGATAGAAACCGGTACTCGCTCCACGAGGGCCTATGTTCCTAGAATCCTTTACAGATTCTCTTCTACTCTAGAAGCCATTTTATATACAGCTATTGTGAGTTCTTATTACAGACTGTTTAGAGGAACCAGTGCTCACCTACAGCTCCTGTTCCTGAATATACTGAAGACTCTCTGTGGCATAGAGACCATTGCAGACATTTACTATTATGAGTGTAGCATCTTGTATCCAGTATACCCTGTCTACTCACTCCTTCTAGTCTTTCTCTACAGCTCAGCGACCCAGAGATTATATTCCAGTATCATAAGGACTTCAGCCCTACCGGACACATCGACTCACTACTGCCAACACTGGTGGTCCAGCTTCCAGCCTAATAAAGAACTATTTGGTTTATTTCATATTCTAGCCTAGCTGGTGTTTCCTCTCAGGATCTCCTCCTGGGGGTGCTGTCATCTGCCATCGGCCCAAGGATTCACCATTTCCTCCAAGTGGTCATTCCTTACACTACTATTATTCTATGGGAGCCAAACACTACCGACCACTAACACCACTTACGGAAGTATTAAATAGATAGCTACGTTCTCTTTCTATGGGACTTGCCAGCAGCCTATATATAACTGCTTTTCTGTACACCTTCCAACTTAATATCATGGCGATATTAAGTCGGAGGTCCCAAAAGTAAAAAAGAATTAAAAATAAAAATTAATAAATTTTAAATCATCCCTCGGCTCGTGGGTTTAAAACCGGACACTCAATTTTGCCGGCGTCCTGTTTCTGAACCCGTGGCTGTCAGCGGGTTTGAGAACCGACGCTGGCAAAATTGAGCATCGGCTGTCAAACTTGCTGACAGCCGCCACTCCTGTCAAAAAGGAGGCGCTAGGGATGCGGGCCGATACTAAATCGCGCGCACAGGAGAGCGGGCGCTCTCCCGTGACTTTTACTGTATCGGCCCGTATGTTCTTATAGCTGTCTGGCCTGCTCCTCATGCCCTTCCTGCTCTTCATGCCCTGCCTCTCTCCTAGTTCAGCACTTTGATATATTGTTCTGCAGCTATTTCTGACTACCCAGCCTTCTCTTCCTGCCCTGCTTCTCTTTTGGTTATACTGGGGTGTTTTGGCCCCCAAAACAAAAGAATTTCAAAAGAAAAACCTTCTCCTCCCACCCTGCCAATCTCCTGGTTCAGTTCCTTGCTTGTTCTGCCACTGTTACTACCTGTCCAGCTTCTGACCCTCTCACATGCCTTGGATAACTCCTGCTGCTTCTGCTACCTCTGAATGCCTTACCCCTTACTCAGCTTCTTAAGTGTTGATTATATTGTTTCTGACACTTTGTCCTCTTTGGGTGCCTTGGAGTTTAAATGCCACTGTTTGTCCTGCTTTTCACCTCTTTTGCTGTCTTCAGGCATTCATGTCACTGTTGCTTTGCCTGCTACCCCTCTTTTGCTGGCTTGGGATCTTCATTCCACTTAGGTTGATGCCCTTTGCCCCTCTCTTTGTTCCCTGTTGGCACTGCTCTGCCCCTTTCATGTTGGCTTCAAATATTCCTGCCATTGCTTGTGAAACTTTGCCCTCTCACTGTGCCTTGGCTGTTCATGACACTGTTGGTACCACTTTGACCCCCGCACAGTGCCTTGGTGTGTTCTTGTCACTGTTCCTGATATTTTGGTCCCCTCATGGTGCATTGGGCTGTTCGTGCTACTGTTGGTGCACTCACTCTTGTCTTGAAATGCTGTTGCCTCTACTATTGATTCTTGCATGCAAGTTTCATTAAATGTGGAATCCAATGTTAGAATCCAATGTTAGAATCCAAAAGAGGATGCATTGCTTCCCCCACTGACTTTTATTTTTTATCAGCATTTATATGTTGCTTTTCAATTATATTAAAATGGCTTTCAATTCACAAATAAAACAACTGCTGTTACATTCTACACTTTAAAATCAATAAATCAACTTATAAAATAAGTAATCCTATCCCATAAAACCTCTTCAACTATCAACTATCTAAGATATAATGTGAGTTCTCTTCAATTGATTTTCTACTATTACCTATTCTACTCGTTTTATTTTCCTCATTAACTACTATAACTAAGTCTTCAATGTCCATCTAAAAATCATCAGTCCTCACTCTCATAGAAACATAGAAATGATGACAGAAGAAGACCAAACGGCCCATCCAGTCTGCCCAGCAAGTTTCACACTTTTTTTTTTCTCATACTTATCTGTTACTCTTGGCTCTTAGTAACCTTTTGGTTCTATTTCCCTTCCACCCCCACCATTAATGTAGAGAGCAGTGTTGGAGCTGCATTTAAGTGAAATATCTAGCTTAATTAGTTAGGGGTAGTAACCGCCGCAATAAGCACTTGGCACAGCATTCTACAAACATGGAACAATCATTATTTTTACTGATGGTAGCTCCAATAAATTTTCCTCTTGGGAACAGCTTTCTTCCCAAATGTTCTGGGCCTATTTCATATAAAATCTTATAGACCACTGACAGAGCCTTAAATTCAATCAATTTTTCTACTGTCAACCAGTGTAACTCATGGATCCCAAGAGAAATATGCTCGCTCTCACAACCCCACTACTAACCTGGCAGTTGAGTTTTGCATAACCTGCAATCTCCTTATTTCCTTTTGTGACATCCCCCAAATATAGGATAAACCCTATGGAACTCTAGAGGCTAGATGTTGGAAATGAAGAAAGGGGTGCATAGGGGTAACTTGCATGGAGCAGCAGTTACTACCCTTAACAGAAGGCATCAGGGTAACTACATTGAGTGTTAATTACTACCATGAGAAACATGCTGGGCAGACTGAACGGACCATTTGATCTTTTTCTGCCATCATTACATTGTTATTCTGTATGAAATGTAATTAGTACTGCTGCTTTCAGGAAATAGAGAGAAAGCTTTTAGTCTGATTCAAAAGATTCAAAACAGAAAACAGAAGCAAATACTGTATTAGAAGAATGGCTATGCAGAACTAGGTATCAAATATTTCAAAGGTAAAAACAATTTTAAAAAAATCACACGCATTTACATTGATAATTATTTTATATGCTCATTTCTGTGGACAGTAGCCACTTTTCTTTAATATTGACTATAGATGTTTTAAAAATATAGAAGATAAATCTGAGGAAGATTCTAAAGTTTATTTCTTTGTCTTCCATGTTCTGATTACCCTTGAAAAGATATTACTGTTACTGATTTATGCTTAACTCAGCCAACTGTGCTGCTATATCAGTTTCAATTTAACAAAGCACTGGAAGAAGGTATGGTGCTATCATATAGGTTGTAGATCATCATTATTTTCCTTAGGCAGGGTGGTCAGTTTACTTAATGTATTACTTGCATCCACCATTCTGGAACTTTTCCCTTCATTAAGTAAGAAATCACTCAGAAGAGAAAAAAAAAAGTTTGCATTTGGCACAACTCCCTCAGAATCTGAGGACAGAATAATCTTGTGAAGCAATATGCATCATCTGCACTTTATTTAGATTCAGCATTTCTAATACTCCAAACTATTGGTGAGCTGACCAGAAAATGTATTCTAGATGAAGGTCTTACCTTTGTAAAACTTGAGATGATGCATCACCTTGATTACAAGTTAAATATAAAATATGTCATCAAGAAGCTTTTGAGGAAACCATATAAACCCACTGCCTCAGAGATTGAAACTTTTTTTTATAACTTGAGAGTTTTTTGATAAATTCCCCTCTATGTTGCTTTCATGTTACTAAACACAGAAGAACAGAATATGAGAGCAGAAAAGAGACTGCAAGTCCCTTCTTGCCTGCCCATTTTTCCTATCTATTGCAATACCACAAGCCCTATTTAATATCTGATTTTACCTTTGTTTTCCCAATCATCTTGATCTTCTGTGTTTTAAAACTATGTTTATGTTGTTCCCATTATCTCATTCTCTGCATGCACCAATAACTAATTTATCCAGTTTAGAGTGATTATTTGAAATATTAACTATAGATAACAGACAAGACATTTTTTAAGCTAGTCTTAAGTGCAAGGTCTCATACCAGTAAGCCCTCTGGGATTCAGAGGCAATCTTTTCTATAATATTTGAGAATTCTGGTCTGATTTTGGCAGTTCCTTAGACACAAAATACTTGAACTAAGCCAGTGTTGTGAGTGGGCTTGAGGCCTGATCATCGGGAGAGTGTGAGCCCTTGGACTGCGGCACAACCCCAAGGCGAGGCTCCAAGGTAAGTGCTGTGGGAGGCAGGTGTATCCAGGCACAGGCTAGATAGAAGCTCGGAAGCACTCAGAGACTTGCAACACTCAGAGACCTAGAAGCACACAGATCCTTCACTAAACCCACACGCACAGAAGGGGGACCTAGCAACACAATTCTGGACTCTAGGGTAGCCCTCTGGCCACTTGAAAGCCCTTTTGGACTTGCCCCGTGGAACAGTGCGCATGTCAGGACAGATGGAAGTCGAGGACGCAAGATGACTCTAAAATCAAGGACTAGACGAAGGCTCAGAATCCGACTTAGACTCAGGTTTGGGTTCAGAATTCAGACTCAGACTCAGGTTCAGGTTCAAGATTCTGATTCAGGTTCAAGATTCAGGTTCAGGTTCAAGATTCAAGTGCGGATAGAGCCCTGCCCGCAGCATGCCCTACACAGCCTGTGAGCTGCTCATGGACCACAACACTGGCACACCTGGAAGAGTGGATGAGAGAGAAGACCTGGCAGGCGGAATTTGGAGACAAGGAATGGAACATCAAAAACAAGATGCAGGGACTGTCAAGAGACCAGAAACATGGAACAAAGAACATAAACAAGCTCCAATGAAGAACAGAATGCCTCGAAAAAGCAAAGACTGGAACACTGAAGACTTCTTGAGGGAGAGCTGGAATAGGACTCCAGGAGCAGGACAACTCCTTGCAAAGGCAACGAGAAACTGACAGAAGAGCCCTTTATAGGGCAAGCAGGCTGATGTCATCAGGAAGGTCCGTGGGGCTTTTCCTGCCGCGGGCCCTTTAAATGTTCAAGAAGGGCGTACTCGCGCCTAAGAGAACACAAGCAGGAACTGGAATTGGCTTCATCAGGGAAGCTCAGGCCGTGTTCAATGGCATCAAGGCATTGACGATTTGGGCCACAAGAGGCTGGGCCGAGACGGCGGCGAACAAGGCGATGAAGACAACAGCACAGCATCCAGGAAGCCGGCGGAGCTCCATGCCACATTGAGGGCAAGGTGGCATCGGTCAGCAAGGGAGATGAGCAAGCCGCTTGTGGGCCCATCCTGCAGAAATATTTACAACAACCAGCAAGAAAATTACTTGTCCAATTACACTGGGCAACAATGAAAGTGTTACTGACCTAAAAAGGTCCTACTCTGTAGTATCTTGATGTGCTGAACACAAATATGACCATGAAAAGTTTTTATTGGCTCTCGTTCTGAAGATATTTAATATAGTTCACTTTCTATGTTTAGTCATGTAAATTTATCCAGTAGGACTGTAAATAAGCCTAGAATGATGTAATATTGCATCATATTGCATAATACCATCATACACACATCATCCAGAGTTTATTAAGAACATAAGAACATAAGAAATTGCCATGCTGGGTCAGACCAAGGGTCCATCAAGCCCAGCATCCTGTTTCCAAAAGAGGCCAAAACCAGGTCACAAGAACCTGGCAATTACCCAAACACTAAGAAGATCCCATGCTACTGATGCAATTAATAGCAGTGGCTATTCCCTAAGTAAAATTGATTAATAGCCATTAATGGACTTCTCCTCCAAGAACTTATCCAAACCTTTTTTGAACCCAGCTTCACTAACTGCACTAACCACCTCCTCTGGCAACAAATTCCAGAGCTTTATTGTGCGTTGAGTAAAAAAGAATTTTCTCCGATTAGTCTTAAATGTGCTACTTGCTAACTTTATGGAATGCCCCCTAGTCCTTCTATTATTCGAAAGTGAAAATAACCGAGTCACATCTACTCGTTCAAGACCTCTCATGATCTTAAAGACCTCTATCATATCCCCCCTCAGCCGTCTCTTCTCCAAGCTAAACAGCCCTAACCTCTTCAGCCTTTCCTCATAGGGAAGCTGTTCCATCCCCTTTATCATTTTGGTTGCCCTTCTCTGTACCTTCTCCATCGCAACTATATCTTTTTTGAGATGCGGTGACCAGAATTGTACACAGTATTCAAGGTGTGGTCTCACCATGGAGCGATATAGAGGCATTATGACATTTTCCGTTCTATTGTGACATTTTCTGACGCAATGCAGTTCTACTGCCATGCTGCTGCTGAGTAAGCTGACGTCAGCAGTGTACTATATGAAGCCCAATCAGAAAGGGTGAGCATTTGAAATATTCATGCTGGCTGACTACTGCTGGACACTCCGCAGAGATGCTCCCGAACAGGTGTACAAGAGACAAGCAAAGAAATCTAAGACGTAGTCTATGACTTCATTTTTCAAACGGTATTAACCGTAGGTCTCCTACTATTGGCATACAATTCAAGATGTAATTATATTATTGCATAATACAAAAGCTAGAGCCAATTTTGCATTTTCACAGTCACATTCATGTTTAGCACATGGAAATGTATAAGAATTGACTAATTTCATTTCCGTAACATGACTTTTGTGAAAATTTGTTGCCCAGTGTTATTACACTTCTCAGTTATCTCAGTGACCTTTCCTTTGTGAAATGGAAGACCTGGACTCCTGAATTTATTTCTCAGTTGTGGTATACTTAGAGAAATTTGCAAAGCTTTTTCAATAATGAAACAGCTGTTTACCCATGTAAAACCCTACTGAAAATTACCCACTCCTCTTGCAGGTTGTCAAAAAGGGACAGATTCGTGGCAGAATGAGGTCGGAGAGGGGAAGGTACATTCATGGCTTTCATTTGGAAAGCCTCATGCATATTTTCACCGTAGGTGTAAATGAATGTGTCAGACTGACAGTCCCCATTCCTGTGGTTAGCCGCATGGGATTTCCCTATGAAAATGGGCTTGCAGACCCACAAAGATAATATCCCCACTAGCCTGGAGTCCTCAGTCAGTCAAAAAATTGTCCCATGTGTGATTATTAGCAAATTACATAATCATCTTGTGCTTGATTTCTATGTTCTTTCATAGAACAAAACCTTGCAACCATGCCCTATCATTCACAGCTCACTGACACCTCAGGATGAAGTAAGGTTGTGAAACAATGATAAATCTATAGCCTTTCAATGTTAGACATGCACAATACACTGATTTAACATACCATCTGTTGCAGAGGCTATGCAATGCCAATACAATGTTATATTAGTTCAGATACTCCAAAATATATGCTGTAAATTAAAATCAGAGAATCAGGGTATACTATACAGTGAACTGGCTCACTGTTGATATTAACTTAAGAAAATAAGAAGTGCAGTGCTGGATCAGACTAAGATCCATTGCTTCCAGCAGTCTGTCTCTGTCAGTGGCCAGTCCAGGTTACAAGTACCAGTCAGATCCCTGGTAGTTAACCAATTTATTGTCTTACACTTGTAGGGTAAGCAATGGCTATCCCAAGGCTACCTGGCTAATAACCATTTATGGAGTTTTCCTTCAGGAACTTGTCCAATCCTCTTTTTTAACCCCCACTGTGTTAGTTGCCTTGATCATGTCCTCTGCTAACAGAGTTTATAGCTAGATTGTACGCTTGGTGAAAAAATGCTTCCTAAATTTGTTTTAAATCTGCTGATCGCTAGTTTCATGGAGTGTTCCCTAGTCCTTGTGTTGTTTGAAAGGGTAAATCAATGTTCCCTATTTACCTGTTCCACCCCACTAATGATTTTATAAATTTCAATCATATTCCTGCTCAGTTGTCTCTACTCCAAGCTAGAGAGCCCTACTAACCTGTTTAGACTCTCTGTAAGAGAGCTTTTCCATCCCCTTTATTATTTTTGTCACCCTTCTCTGTAACTTTTCTTTCTGCTATGGAGTCATATGGAGTCAGCTTGGAGTCATTTGTGTCTATGTGCTATGTATTTAAATAAATCAGGTTTTTTTTCAGCTTTTACAACTACTTTCCTACAGGGATATTTTAACTTACTTGGCTTGCCAGTATTTTTTGAAAATACCGCCCTCCAAACCATGCACTGTGGAGATATCCAGCTAAATGGCTTCTGAATATAGATCTCATAGTTTTAACCTGTCTTCTGATTCCTTCAAATCACTCAGACTGTCCTCCTATTTCAGCTTATTCTCAGTCTACTCTTAGTTCCTACTCTGCCTGCGCAGATCCAGTTTTGGTCTTCTGTGATTCCATAAAGCACTGAATAAATGCTACAGCAAGGAGCAAATTTTATAGCCTTTGTCACAGCCAAGAACAGAGGGAAAACAGAAGCCCTGTATAGCACTTTCCTTGATGGTGACTCTGAATACTTACTAAATAAACAAAATATTATAGAACGTGGTATCTATGTTCACAGGGGTTCGAACTTTGCTGTGTTCATTTGTGACCAACAATGAAATATATATAGTATGCATATAAGCCAAATAATTTGACATTAGCCCAAATTTTCAAACGCCAGCGCGTGCAAACACCGGAGGATATGCGTGTGGCTGGGCCATGCATGCGCCGAGCGTATTTTAAAAACAGCCCAGCCACGCACGTATCTCCGATACATGCAGAAGTGCCAGGCTTGGTGAAAGGGGCAGGCTGGGGGCAAGGTCTGGGCGGGGTGGGGGCCGACTGGGACAGCAGCCATTAGGCCCTGTCCCAGGTAAGCATGTGCCGGCAGGCAGCTGGCGCGTGGAACTTGCTGCTGCTTGAAGGAGCACGTAAATTCTGAAACAAAATATTTAGAGGAGTTAGGGTGGGTTTTGGGGTTGGGGAGGAGAGGAGAGGAGAGGGGAAAGGGGAAAGGGGAAAGGGGAGGAAGGCTAGTTAGGGGAATAGGAAAGTTCCCTCCCAGTCCGCTCCTTAATTGGAGCAGACTGGGAGGGAACTGGGAAAGGCCTACTCACATTGCCGCACATATTTTTTTTTAAATCCTCCCCCCCCTTCAACATGTGAGACGCCACCCTCCCGTACATGCGCGCCCCAATATTAAAATCGGGTTCGCATGTGCACGCGGGTATCGTATTTTATAACATGCACGTGGCGACATGCGCCAGGAACCGTGCATGCATGGATGTGCCCATGTGTCTCTTAAAATTTACCCCTTAGTGTATTTTATGGTATGGAGTGCTTTATTACTGTACATACATGATGTTTGATTCTATAGGAATGGGTCTAATATAATAAGTGTTTTCACTACCACAGACAACACCCTTGTAAAAAATGTTTTACAGCTCTAACCATTGACAAGGAATTAATAATATACCATTGTGCCATTATCTATCAGGACTCAAAAACACGAGGAGGAACAGAAATAAAAGTCTATTAAAAATAAATTCCACTAATACTTTTGGTTTTGTGATGAAATTGAAAGAAATACTTTTAAAGAATTAGACTGAGTTGGTCATAAACCCCTTCTATTCTAGATGTAAGAATTAACAAATAAGGCCATCAAGAATGAATATTTGTCAAATTCTAAGATTTAAATCTCAGGTGATGGCTTATTAAAATTCTTTTCTCAAGCAGTGGGAGAAAGAGAAAAGATAAATACCCTGTCACTTTTATTGAACACTCTCTTATTATTCAGGTCTCTGTTGAAGTGTTTGTGACTTTCAAATTTATATGCTGGAGAGAGAAATCATTTAGAATAATAACTGTAATAGCAGTAACTAGAATTCTCTGATAGCCTCAAAACCAAACTGCCCCACTCATATTTGCTCTTTTACCTTATGAACAAGATGTAGCGTCATAGCAGACTTGAGTAATCTATTTCATGTTAAGCATCATCTATTTTACTTTTTATTGTTGCAAACAGTTCTGAAGTGCTTGTATAGCTTTTATCTTGCAGCTTTAAACTGACAGTTTTAAAAATGAGGACTCATAGAATGTGGTAGCAGATAAAGACCATCCAGTCCATCCAGCCCATCAATCAGAATCTCCTGATTAGCTTTATAGGCCCTCCTCTCCCTCAGAATTCTCTGTGCTTGTCCCATGTTTTCTTGAATTCTGACATTGTCTTTCTCTCCACTACCTCCATATGTCCACGACCCTTTCTGTGAAGAAATATTTTCTTAGTTTACCCTGGAGTCTACTTTCTTTCATTCTCATCCTCTGACCCCTTATTTCGGAGCCTTCCTTCTGTTGAAAGAGGCCTGTCTCCTGTGCATTTATTCTTTGGAGGTATTTAAATGTCTCTATCATATCTCCCCTTTCCTTCCTTTCTTCTACTGTATACATCTTTAAGTCTGCCCTGAAATGCTTTATTATGAAGACCGTTGACTATTTTAATATCTGTCCTCTGGACTGATTCTATTCACTTTATATCCCCTTGAAGCTGTGGTCGCCAGAATTGTTCACAGTTTTCCAAAAGGCATTTTCACAAGATACTATCACCTCCATATTTCTGCTGGCTATTCCTGTCCCTGTGCACCCAAGCATCCTTCTGGCTTTTGCTATCACCTTATTTACCTGCTTGGTCACCTTAAGATTATCATATGATGATCACCCCCAGATTCAGCTCTTATTTTATGTACAGAACTTTGCCCCCTATACTGTAGCACGCCTTTAGGTTTTTGCAACCCAAATGCATGAGCCTGCATTTCTCAGCATTAAATTTTAGCTGCCAGACTCTTTACTAGATCCTGCCTCATGTTTTCTGTATCTTCCAGGGTATCTAGCTTATTGCAGATTTTGGTATCTTCTGCAAAAAGGCAAACCTTTCCCCATTAGCCCTTCTGCAATATCACATGTGAAAATGTTAAATAGAACCAGACAGAGGACTGAACCCTCTGGCACACCACTGGTAATCCACCTTTCCTATACTATATTGTATTAAGAAATGTAAAGACATTTTTCCTGTTCCTTTTTTCATCTTTCATTCAGAAAAGATCACACTAAAAGACAGTAGTGTGACTGGGGCAGGCTCCCGTGATTTTTTATGGGAGGAAAATAAAATTAAAAATTCATTTTTTTCTAAATAGGTTATAATGGAAAATATTTGGGGAAAACTGATGGTTATCAGACTTATGCCTGCTTTTTAGGCAGGAATAAATTTGCACCTCATTCTCCCCTAGGTGAAGGACCTCCAGTATCTTACCCTCATGCCCCTCTTCCAGTGCCTTACCCTTTGCCTCTCTGCTGGCAGAGAAGAGGGGAGATGATCCCACCGACATGATGTTAAAGGACAGGAGCCCCAAACTTATCACAGATTCCCATTTAATATTATCATCAATTTGTTTATCATTTTAAAAATAATCATCCTTTCCCACTTTTAACCCATGGCACCCCATGCAGTGCAAGCACCCCTAAGCACATGCCTATTGTGCCTATTGAGAACCCTGGTGAATAAAACTGCTTATCGGGGGTGGGGGGGGGGGGGGGGGAGGGTAAGTGTGAATTGCTGGTTGTGGACAGGAGCAGAGCTCTGTAATGGCAAGAATAAGCAAACTGCCTCTTACGTGCTCCAAATATCTTTTTCCGGATCCTTTCAAATCTTGCTTTGAGAGTTTGAAAAGAGACTAAAGAGAAGTCTGAATATTTCATTTTATGATAATAGATATTTGGAAAAACATAATATTTGACCTCCTGGAGGCAAAACTGCTGGGGGTGAATCAACCACAGTGCATATTAGTGAAGGGAATGGAACAGCTCCCCTATGAGGAAAGATTAAAGAGGTTAGGACTTTTCAGCTTGGAGAAGAGATGGCTGAGGGGGGATATGATAGAGGTGTTTAAAATCATGAGAGGTCTAGAACGGGTAGATGTGAATTGTTTTTTTACTCTTTCGGATAATAGAAAGACTAGGGAGCACTCCATGAAGTTAGCATGTGGCACATTTAAAACTAATCGGAGAAAGTTCTTTTTCACTCAACGCACAATTAAACTCTGGAATTTGTTGCCAGAGGATATGTGGTTAGTGCAGTTAGTATAGCTGTGTTTAAAAAAGGATTGGATAAGTTCTTGGAGGAGAAGTCCATTACCTGCTATTAATTAAGTTGACTTAGAAAATAGCCACTGCTATTACTAGCAACGGTAACATGGAATAGACTTAGCTTTTGGGTACTTGCCAGGTTCTTATGGTCTGGATTGGCCACTGTTGGAAACAGGTTGCTGGGCTTGATGGACCCTTGGTCTGACCCAGTATGGCATGTTCTTATGTTCTTAAGTCATTTTACTGAAAGTTTTTTTTTTATTTTGCCTTTTTTAATTTTAAATAAGAAATGCATATATATCTTGCTGAAAAATATCCTTTTAAAAAAGAATAGTCTCTTTTCACATTGCATATAATTATCACAGCAGGAAGTTTCTGAATTGCTTGAGAAACTATGTTTAAACCTTTGAGATGCAAGTTCTTTTCTGTTGATACTGAGCATGTGACCTGAGTAATTTCATTCACACAGAGCTGGAGCAAAGCATGTAGAGTTAATTCCTTCAGTGAGAAAGCCCATGTGACATGTTCCTAGGAAGAAAGTTCTTTAAAAGACTATATTCTCTTTCAATGCATTACAAGCAATACTTGAACTTATTCCTCTCTTCTGCCAATGTAAAGAAATCTATCTTGCCCTACCTTAAAACAGACATTTATATAAATTTATGTATTTATTTATTTAATGGTTTCTTATATACCGAGGCACGTTTGCAAAACATCACCTCGGTTCACAATGTAACATAACTTAGCAACAAGCTTTACAATAATAATAATAATAATAACAACTTAGGAACAAGCTTTACAATAATAACATTAACAGGTAGCGGTTAATAGGGCAGGGGATGATAATACGAGATATATATACAAATGTACATGTTAGTTTCAACAATAAAGTTATATAAAGCAATCAGGAAAATCAGCAGGGTGAAGTGAACGATGGAAGGGGAAGATGAGGAGAAGACCTCAAGAGGTTGGGAGGGGGGGAGAGAAGATAGCGAGGGTGAGGGTCAATTGGGTAGGGAGAGAAAAAAGAAAGGGCGAGGGTCAGGTGGGCAGTCGGTTAGGTGGTCAAGTCATATCTTAGGTGAGAGACAAATCGTTAGTCAGGGTATGCTAGTTTGAACAGCCATGTTTTAAGATTGTGCTTGAATTTTTTGTGGCAAGGTTCCTGGTGTAATTGGGAAGGCATTTTATTCCAGTGGGCGGTTCCTGCGATGATGAAAGATTGCTCTCTAAAGGTGGTATGCTTCATGAACTTTGGAGAGGGTATCTGGAGTTTGGCCAGGTGATGCGTTCTTGTGGGTCTTGTCGGAGCGTGAAGCAGGAGATGTTCAGGGAACCATTGCATGTCATGGTTATGAATGGCTTTGTGTATGAGCGTGAGTACTTTATATACTATCCTGGAGGCTACGGGGAGCCAATGTAATGATTGAAGGACGGGAGTAATGTGGTCATGACGGTGAGTGTTGGTAAGGATGCGTGCTGCAGCATTTTGTAATAACTGTAGAGGTTGTAGGGTACTTTTTGGTAAGCCTAGGAGGATAGCGTTGCAATAATCAAGTTTGGACAGGATCATAGCTTGCAGAACTGTGCGGAAGTCAGAGGTATGAAGAAGAGGTTTGATTCTCTTCAAGGTGTGGTGGCTGAAATGAATTTTTTGAGATTAAATTGATCGTCTATCATAATGCCAAGGTTGCGGACTAGTAGAGTAGGAGGGCAACTGGGTAGTGAGGGTGTGGGGGAGAGACTGCGTGAAGGGTTGTTGGGAGGGGAGAGAATGAGTAGCTCTGTTTTGTTAGTATTGAGTGCAAGGAAATTATCGAAGAGCAGTTTATTTATCTCAGATAGTGCAGAGTTCCAGATCTTCATTGCGTTTGCAATGGAATCATTAATAGGGATGAGTATCTGCACGTCGTCAGCATATATAAAGTGCTGGATACCCAGTTTCGAGAGGAGTTGGCAGAGGGGGAGGAGGTATATATTAAATAGTGTAGAAGAGAGGGATGAACCCTGTGGTACTCCTTGAGATAGTTTGACAGGGTTAGATTTGTTACAACCAATTTTTACACTGTAGCTTCTGTCACTAAGGTATGATTGGAACCATAGTAGGGCTGTGCCAGCAATGCCAATTTCCATGAGGCGTTTGATGAGTGTGAGGTGGTTTACGGTATCAAATGCCGCAGAGATATCTAATAGTGCAAGTATGTGGGATTGTCCGTTGTCCATGGCTTTAAGTATAGATTCTGAGAGGGTGATGAGTAGTGTTTCTGTACTATGGTGTTTGCGAAAACCATATTGAGATGTGGAGAGTATGTTGTGTTCATCAATGTATTCAGTGAGTTCTTTGTTGATAATCTTTTCTAGTATTTTGGAGAGGAAAGGGAGGTTTGATACTGGGCGATAGTTGGCTAGTTCGTTAGGATCCAAATTAGGTTTTTTGAGAGTGGGTTTGATAATGGCGTGCTTGAGTTGCTTTGGGACTTGTCCTAGGGTAATGGATTTGTTCAGTATGTTTGCGATGTGTTTGGCTGTAGTAGCTGGGCTTGTGAGTAATATTTTGGTAGGCAGGTTGTCTGAGGGGTGATAGGCGGGTTTGATTTTTTTGAGGGTGGTTTCAATTTCTAGTGCAGATGTGTTTTCAAAGTTCAATAGTGAGGAGTTTGGGTTTTTCGTGTGTGGGTGTGATTGTGTGTTTTGATTGGTGCAGTTAATAGGGGTGTTTTTGGGTGTAGGTGAGTTTGGTGAGCCAGAATGAGCTGTGAAGCGTGCCATAATGGTTTCCACTTTAGAGAGGAAGTAAGATGCTAGATTCTCACATTTTGTTTCATCGTCATTGTCAGGATTACATCTGTCTTGAGATGTAATGAGGCTGTTTACATATTGGAAGAGGGCTTGTGGGTTGAACTGGAATTGATGGATTCTTGTGGCATAGAAATCTTTTTTTGCTTTTTCTGTGGCTTTTCGGTATGCGTGTAATTGGGTGCGAAACTGTGTTAGTGTAGTAGGGAGGCAGTTCCTTCGCCAGGTTTTTTCTAATTTACGAAGATTCAGTTTCATGGTTTTAAGTTCATTTACATACCATGGTTTTTTGTTATTCTTTTCTAAGTTGATTTTTTTGGTTTGAGAGGGGCAGAGTTTATCTGCTATGTTGGTGGTGATTTGGAACCATGAAGAGGTGGCGGAGTTAGCATCTGTAAGGTCTAGGTTAGGTAGTTCCTCTGAGAGGGCGTCTATTATATCTTCGGTTTTAGCCTGTTTTCGGAAACTGATTGTTTTTGTAGGTTGTGAGGTTTGGGGGGAATCTTGTATAGTGCACCATGTATCTATACGGTAGTGATCTGACCAGGGAATGGGCGTACAGATGGGGTGGTCAGCTTGGATTAAGGTGTTGGTAAATATAAGGTCAAGGGTATGACCCGCTTTGTGTGTGGGGTTGGTCACCATCTGTTTGAAACCAAGGGCATTCATAGCTGTCAATATGGTTTCGCATGATGGGGAGAGGGGGTCACAATCAACATGGAGATTGAAGTCTCCGAGAATGATGGCTGGGTTAGCAATGTTTATGTGTTTAGAGATGTATTCTATGAGGGGGGAGGGGTTCTTTTCTAGGATGCCAGGGGGGGCGTAGATTAAACAGAGTTGGAGAGAGCTGGATCTAAAGATGCTGATCTCTAGTTTAGGTGGGGGGGGGAGTAGATTGAAGAGAGAAGTTGAATCTCTTTTTGGCTGCAAGGAGTAGTCCGCCCCCTTTCTTTTTGGGTCTGGGAATGGAGAAGATGCTATATAGGTCTGTGGGGAATTGGTTAATTAATGCAGTATCAGTATCCTTTAACCAGGATTCTGTGATGGCACATATGTCAGGAGATTCGTCAGTAAGTATGTCATATAGTAGGGTGGTTTTCTTTACAATAGATTGAGCATTTAGAAGTAGAATAGAGAAGGTCATTAAGCCTATCAGTTGTGTAAGGGGAGAGGCCATTACGGGTATAAGTGATCTGTGTTGTATGGTTTGGTAGGTGTCTCGGATCACTTTATATGAAGTGTAGAAGTGTGTAATGGTGGGAATGTGTTGGATGTGTTGATAACCCATCTTGCTGATTAGTGGATGGGTTGCAGTATGGTAGGTGGATGATAGGAGTGAGTAGTAAGATTGTTCACTGCAGGGAGTAGGGATGTTAGGACAACATTAACATAGACTATTCACTTTTACAATTGAGACATCAGCAGGTGACATTAGCATAGGAGAAAATTAGCATAGGTAGACTGTTGTTTTGGGATAGGGAATAGCAAATTAGGAGGCCAATTGATGTTATGGTTTAACTGGTATTGTTGACTATATGCATATTCTTAGACAGTCTTGTAGAATAGATAGTGGGTAGAAATCCTAGGGAAAAAGGTTACATGAGTCAAATAAATGTCTCTCACAGAGTCTAAATAAGAATAGTCTGAACCAGGGGTGGGCAATTCCGATCCTCAAGGGCCGCAAACCAGTCAGGTTTTTAGGATATTCCTAATGAATATGCATGAGAGAGATTTACATGCACTGTGCCTCACTTGCATGCAAATATTTCATGCATATTCAATAGGGGCACCCTAAAAATCTGGTCGATTTGCGTCGCTCGAGGGTCAGAATTACCCACCCCTAGGCTAGACCTGTGGTTCTGAATCTGGTCCTCAAAGGCAACCTGATCAGTCTGCTTTTCATGATATTTGCAATGATAATGCATGGGATATTTGCATGCTTTGCCCTTACTGCGTGCAAATAGATCTTGTATATAATTATTAAAGATAGCCTGAAAATAAGACTGGCTGAGTGGTCCTTGAGGTCCCAATTCTAAACCACCAGTGTAAATAGCTAGATTATATTAGAAAACCCTCCCTCAGACTAGAGGCATGGGTTAGGACATCAAACAAATAATTCACTTCTGATCTGGCAAGGGCTAAATATGATTTGACTCCCTTTGTCATACCTTATAAAGTCACATTATATTTGATCACTTTATTAACACACATCAAACATATCATATACACATATAAAACCCACCCGAAATATTAAAACATACAATTCATCCAAAATCTCTATAATACATACAATACCCCAACTAGGACCCTAGTTTCAATGGTACCAGACCATCTTCATCAGTGTTGCACGTCCCAGCCGCGTGGGTACCACAACCGGGCCTGCTCACCTCGCGCTGCCCTCCACTAGCTCCAGTCTTGCCGTGGCTGCCAGCTCCCGGCATCCCCAATGCTCATCACGGTCCTCTCCGGCTTCCTCCACGCCACAGGCCTCACAGCGGAGCTCCTGTCTGGGCTCCGTGTCTTCAGCCACCTCGGCCCCGCCCCTAGGTGTGCGTGTAGCTGACGTCACTCCCTTTAAAGGAACCAGCGCGGGAAACCCAGCTTGGCCGCCGCCCGGTGATATCACATGAACTTCTTATAAATAGCGAGTCCCTGTCCCCAGGACCTCGCTTTGACAATCAGATCGACAACGTGGTGTTCTAGTTTGCCTATTCCGTGTTCCAGCGTTTCCTTGTTCCAGCGTCTCCTGTTCCAGCGTCTCCTGTTCCAGCCTCTCCGTGTGTTCCAGTGTTCCTGCACCCTGTGTTCCTTCCTGTGTCCTTACTCAGGTAGTATCTTCTTGCAGTGATCTCTGGTACTGACCTCTTCCTGCCTGACTACTCTCATCGTCTACTGCCTGGAACTGACCACTGCCTGCCTGACAACTCTCTTCATCTGCTGCCTGGAACTGACCCTCGCTTGCCTTGACTACACTTGGACTGACCCTGGTATTGACCCCTGCTTTGGCTGACCACTTCTGGACTGATACTCTGGCTTTGACACTTGCGCTTCACTCTGACACTCTCTTCTGGCCTTCTGTGACTACCAGACCATCCTGCTTGAATTCCATCATCGGCCTTCATCCGACCAGACCCGCAGGAGCTGCCTGTCTCATCTGGAGGGCCTTCCTGAACTGTTACCTCTCTGAGGTCTCCAGAGCTTCTAGTTTGGGTCTGGTCTATCCTTTCTGCATCAGCCACGCACCCTTGCTCGTGGTGGGCACACTCCTCCACTACCTCCCCGGGAGACAACCTGAGGCCCACCTAAGTTCAGGCGGTCCGGGTACCCAAGGGCTCAACCTGCAGAAACCCCAAAGCTCCAGCTAGCCTCTGTCTCCTCATGTGTTCAGCCTCCTGATAGCAGGCGCTCTCTGGGTCCGACCAGAGGGCCGTACCAATCCTGCACCAGGCCAAGGGTCCACCTCCAGTGCAACAATCAGGGGGTACTTACAATTCAATTAGACCAACACCAAAATATGTTTTACATAAATTCCAAACACACATGGGGCAGATTTTCAAAGGGGTACGCGAGTAAGATCCACGCGTACCCCCAGAAAACCTGCCCCAAGCTCCCCCTGTGTGCGCCGAGCCTATGTTGAATAGGCTCGGCAGCGCGCACAAGCCCCGGGATGTGCGTAAGTCCCGGGGCTTTCCTGGAGGGGGCATGTCGTGGCGGCGCATCATCCAGGGGTGGGGACGTGGGTGTGATTCTGGCCCGGGGGCGTTTCGGGGCGTGGCCGAGGCCTCCAAAACTGCTCCCGGGCTGGGGAATCACGCGCCGGCGGCTGGCTGGCACGCACAAGTTATGCCTGCCCCAGGCAGGCATAACTTTTCAAACAAAGGTGGGGGGGTTAGATAGGGCTGGGGGGGTGAGTTAGGTAGAGGAAGGGAGGGGAAAGTGCGGGGGACTGGAAGGAAAGTTCCCTCCAAGGCCGCTCCGATTTCGGAGTGGCCTCGCAGGGAACGGAGGCAGGCTGCCGATTTTGTGCAGCCTTGCGCGCGCTGACCCCGGATTTTAAAATCCGGTGTACTCTTGTTTGCGCCGGTCACGCAAACAAAAGTACGTGCGGGCGTACTTTTTTAAAATCTACCCCAGAGTGTTTTCAATACATATGATTGAAAGACAAAAAGAAAAAAAGAAATAAACAAAAAAATTAAACAAAACATTTTTTTACAAAAAATGCATGATATATTGTGCATTTGGACTGGTCTATTTAACATATTGCAAGAATTCATAGAATGGATTAACAGCCTAGATCAGAATCTTCAGTTCAGTTTCTAGTATCATCAGTATAAAATTGCATTTTTGAATTTGCATATTTATAAAAACCATGGCACCCTTGCAACTTCTATATATAGGAAAGTTATGGACAGAAACACATTGCTTCACTATAATAGTGATCATCCTAAGGAACTGAAAGATAATATTCCTATAGGTCAATTTTTGAGACTTTGGCACATTTGTTCAACAGATACTGAGTTTAAATCCAAAGCTGAGGAATTAATGTGCAGGTTTCAGAATAGAGGGTATACAAAATCATGTATAAAAAACATATAAAAGGGCGTTATTGGCTAATAGATCTAATTTATTGATTCCCTCTGATAAATCACAGGTTTCACGTTTTATTTGTGCTATTCCTCATTCACCAATTGTTAATGACATTAAGCAGATTATTCGACAAAATTGGCCTGTTTTGAGTCAGATCATCTTTTTAAAGATTATCCTGTTTTTGCCATCAAAAGGAATCGGTCCTTACAGGATTTATTAACATCTAGTTTACTTACATTAACTAGTAAAGTGATACCTGTTATGGGACAGGTAAAATGTGGCTTCTGTTCAGTATGTCCATATGTGTTAGTAACATTGCAGTGAATTCCGGGTTTATATGACTGCCAATCCAAGCAAGTGATATATGCAGTGCTGTGTCCCTGTTACTGGTTGTATATTGGGCATACAAAAAAGAGGGTAAAAACCAGGATCCTTGAACACATGAGTTGTATCCGTACTGGAAAAGAGACACTTCCGTTAGCCATTGTATGTCTAATAAACATATGATTGAAGACCTACGATTTTTTATAATAATTCGTTGGATTAACACGAGGTTGTGATATTTCTAAGATTCTTTCACGTAAGGAACAACATTTCATATTTGATTGGCATACTGTTGAACCAGTGGGATTAAACCACAAAATTGAATGGAATGTTTTTATGTAATGGTTTTGTCTGCAAGTTCCTGTTTGGGACTTGTAGTTTTACTCAATAAGTTCTCTTTCAGGTTGGTTTCAGCTTTCGCGGTAAGTGGCATGGTCTGGCATTTTTTAATCACATAAAGCTTTGGGGCCTTATATAAGGTTTTTTTGTTGAGTATCCGTGGTTGTTAAATGGCTAGGATAAGCACATTGGCCAGATTTTATAACATCTGCGCGGGCATAGATTTGTGCTCGGGCATAGATTTGTGCACGCATGTTATAAAATCCAGGGTCGGACGCGCAAGGGGGTGCACACTTGTGCACCTTGCATGCGCCGAGCCCTAGGGGAGCCCTGATGGCTTTCCCCGTTCCCTCAGAGGCTGTTCCGAAATCAGAGCGGCCTCGGAGGGAACTTTCCTTCCGCCCCCCCCCCCCCCCACCTTCCCCTCCCTTCCCCTATCTAACCTGCCCTCCAGCCCTACCTAAATCCCCCCTAACCTTTATTTTGTGATTTACGCCTGCCTCTGGGCAGGTGTAACTTGCGCGCGCCAGCCGAGGGCCGGCGTGCGAACCCCGGCATGGCCGCTGTGCCAGAGGCCTCGGTCCTGCCCCGGACCGCTCCCAGACCGACACCCCGCCCACGCCCCCACCCCCTTCCCACCCCTTTTTCAAAGCCCTGGGACATATGCGCGTCCCAGGGCTTGCGCGCGTCGCCGAGCCTATGCAAAATAGGCTCGGCGCGCAGGGACAGGTTTTCGGGGTTGCACGTAAGTTACGCACGTAATCCTTTGAAAATCTGCCCCATAGTGTTAAGCATTTGCACCAGCCTTTGGTATGGTAAAAATTTAAGTTTATACTTGATAGCAATATTTGTTGAGTTACCAGCAACATTGGGCTATTGCTGTATTTAGAGATTGTTGCGGTTGTTTACATTCATCCTCCTATTAAAAGAAGGCAAGTTTGTTTCTCTAGGCCAACTTTATAAATATTTTTCCGTCTGGAGTTTTGTTTAGTGGTCAGATAATATTTTTATATTATCTTTTAGGCATGGGTGATATTGAGAGTTTATAAGACTTTTATAGCTATATTTCAATAAGTGCAGTCAGATTTTAGTAAGTAATTCTATATATTGAGTATATCATGAAGACATTTTGGGGATTTGAGTCTAACAATAGTATAAAATAATGTTTTGAATTTTTCAAGGTTGGATAATTCGAGATTTAATTGCAACCAGTTAACCATTTTTTAGGACGGTTGTGGATATAGATATGGGGCTTCAGCCAATTCAAGATAATTAGTATTTATAGTTTGTAATGAATTTGAAATTCTGATTGGGAGTTAATTAATGTTGATTTGGTGATATGGTAAAAAGTCTTTAGTGTAGGTCTGGGTAAGTTTCAATTGTCAGGTTATTCTGGTGATTTTTTATAACCACAGCTATGTTAGAAGTCATTGTAACCTAGTTAAATATATAAATAATTAGAGCTAAATTAAATCTATATATATATGTTAAAAAAAAAAAAAAAGACATTTTTTGTTAAAAACTTTTTGTTTAATTTTTTGGTTTATTTCTTTTTTTCTTTTTGTCTTTCAGTCATATGTACTGAAAACACTATGGGCCGAACTTTAAAAGCCCTATGTGCACCAGGCCTATTTTATAAAGGCCCAGGGACGCACGTAAAGCCCCGGGACGTGTCTAAGTCCCGGGGCTTCAAAAAAGGGACAGTCCGGGGGCGGGGCAGGGCCAGAGGCTTCCAGCACAGCGGTCATTTGCTGCTGTGCCGGAAGCCTCTGGCCCAGAGGAAGGCGCAAAAGGTAAGATAGAGGTTGGGGGGGTTAGAATAGGGCTAGGGGTGGAAAAGTTAGGATAAGAGGTAGGAAGGATAGAGTAGGGGGAAGGGAAGTTCCCTCTCAGGGCACTCCGAAATCGGCCTGGGAGGGAACGGGTAAAGGCCATGGGCATCGGCGTGCACAGGGTACACAATTGTGCACCCCCCTTGCGTGCGCCAACCCCCAATTTTATAACATGCAAGCACCTGAAGACAGTCTGGTACTATTGAAACTAGGGTCCTAGTTGGGGTGTTGTATATATTATGGGGGTCTTGGATGTGAAAAAATTCTATATAAAAAGGAACAGCAGTGGATTTTTAAATTGAAATCTGAAGAACCCAATGGCTTAAATAGTAACATCGAATGGAATACTTTAATTTGTGAAAGATATCACTATATTGCAGGATTACTAGGTCTTTACATCATAAGATAACTAGGTATACTGAATACATAATTGTTATTGTTCACACAGTAGACTGAAATGAGTGTTAGAAGAATAACTAGTAAAGTTGGTTCAAAATCTGTGACGTCAATACGTTGAAATGTGAGGAGGTGTTCTATGATTGGTTCATTTCAAGAAAGTTTGCAACTTAAATAGAGGCGCCATGTTTAAATGTCTTAGACAGACCCGACTATAGAGACGTCATTGTCCAACATCAGTAAGTAATACAATTAAAATTAAAGATTTTGAAGTGATAATATGATTTGAGAACAATAGTGTATTACCGAATGGATATTTTTAATGTTTTAGAGCTCGCCCTGATGCAGGTTCCGAAACATTGCCTGTAAAGAAATTGAAGCAGTTGCGGCGGCTTCAGTTAAGGAATTGAAGCGGTCCGTTCAGCCAAAAGACACTTGGGCTACAAATTCTAAAGTTAAGTCATTGTCGGGACATGAATGGTTGTTTGCCATCTTACAAGCAGGTCATCTGTTTTATCTCCTGTCGGGTGGCACCATTTAAAACTATTACAGTTTATCGAGGAAGTTATATTACGGAAGCCTTTTGGTTCTTAGTTCAAGTCAATATAATTGAGAAGTTGCTTACCTGAAGCTCTTGTGGTTTTGAGTTCAAGTCAACATAATTGAGAAACTATAACGGAGTTTCTTACCTCATACCAGAAGCCTTCGGTTTGGAGTTGATGTTAGTGCAACAGAAAAGTCACAATGGAGGTTCAATTTCATGGTTAAACTAAGACAATGCAGTTATAGTAATCATACAGCTTTTTCACACCAGTATTATCAAGAATCTATGGTTCTTAGTTGGAATTCATTTAATTTAACTGGTGTTGCAGTGTTGGAATCTCCAATTAAATCAGGACTTTCAGTTGAGAAAGATACATCATAATTTTATGAAAAATATGAAAAATACAGGACAGGATTTCAGACCGATGATTGTACCAACACGGCTTTAAAATATTTTCTGTTAATTGACAGAATCATTTGGCCAGTGCTGAAGTCTATTCCTCTCCTTATAAAAATATTTACAAAATTTGTTATAAAATTTATGAATAAAAATAAAACAAATTTTATTTTAGATAAATTTATGAATAAAAATAAAATAAATTTTATTTTAGATTTAAATAAAATTAGAATTTCATCAGAGATAGCAACATCGAGAATTCATGACTCAATAAGGTGCCGATAATAACAATACTAACTAGTTGAATTTTGTTGTACTTCTCACAGTGCTCCTTCCTTTTCTTCCCTCTCACTGCTTTCTCTGTCACTCATTCCTCCTACCTTTCAATTCCTTCCCTCCCTTCTCTCTCACTCCTCCTCATTTTCTTTCCTTCCCTTCCCCTAATTCATTCACCACCTTTCATTTCTTCTCACTACTCCTTCCTTTCCTTCCCGCTTACTGCTTTCCCTCTCACTCACATCTCCTTCCCTTCAATTCCTTCCCTCCCCTTTCAGTCACTCCTCTTCCATTCCCTTCCCTCTCACGCACACCTCTCCCACTCACAAACCCCTCCCTTCCCTTCCACTTATTTAGCTCAGTTTCCTTTTCTTCCCCTCTCTGCTCAGTAAGATGGAAGGGGAGGAAAGGGAAAGGAAGCTGAGAGAGTGGGGCAGATGGAAAGATAAGTGATGGGGAGAGGAGGAGAGGGAGTGAGACATTTACCCCTCCTCTCTTCCCTTTCGCAACCTGCCTCCCTCACCTCCTGTTGCCTGTCACATCACCATGGTTGTCTTCAGTCCATTGGAAGTGGTACTCTTGTGGGCAGGTCTTCGCCAGGTTATCGTGGTCCTCTTTAGCCTGCGGGGGTGGAGCCCTTGCGGGCAAATCTTCAACATGCCACCATCATTCTGCTTATGAGCCTGTGGGAGGGATCCCCACAGGCCCTTCATCATCACACTGCCATTGTTGCACTCACGTATCCACGGGGATAGAATCCCGCAGGCAGATAATCGCCGTACTGCTGTGGTTTTGGGCAGCTCTGTTGGGTGTGCCTAAGCCCAAAGTGGGTGGACCATAGCCCACCCAGGCCCACCCATGTCTACACCACTGAAGGAGGAGTTCTGAAACGAAAAGCTTTAAAAATTAAACACCCTATTTTGAACTGTATGCAGAAGGATACAGGAAGCCAATGAAGATTATGCAGAAGTGGAGTGACATGATCAAATTTCCTTTTATTATGTTTATTTTGGCAGCAGTGCTCTGAACTGTTTGTAATCATCTGATCTGAGTGGAGGATAGCCTATGAAATAAAGAATTGCAATATTCAATTCTAAGAATCAGAGCATGAGTTAAAAGTTTTAGATCTAAAGCATCTAAAAATGGTTGAAGCCATCTATAAAAACACAAGAAAAAGCAGGATTTTTGTAATAAGTTTGAAATATGACATGATAAATCTAGAGCAGAATCCAGTAATATCTAAGAGGTAGATTTTAAAAGCATTGCTTGGGTAAAAATGCCCACATATGTGATTAACACACAAGCAATGCAGAATTTAAAAAGCTGCGAAGTACATACATATATACTCATATGTACATCAATAATATAGGGACAGAAAAGGGATGGGCATTGGGCATTCCAGGACAGAGGCCAAGAGTTATATGTATAAGTGCATCTTTTAAAAAGGCTGACCATGGTATACATTGGCTTGTTATCTGCGTAACTTTATTGATGCTCTTAATCAGGAGCGAGTCTGTAGATCTCAAGTTTTAGGACTTATATCACAGGGTAAGGGGTCTGGGTCAAATGGGGGGGCATGCAGGATGAAGAACCAGAGGGGTCCTAAAGACCTCAATATGAACTGGGCAAACTGGGGGACTAATTAGAAAAACTAGTTTTTCCCTCATGCGAGCATGTTTTAAAATCTGCCTACATACATGTGTAAAAGCAGGCAATGTCCTAGGAAAGATACACAAGGTATGTTTTCTCAGGCAATCTCTTAAGAGGGAGGTGTATTTTAAAATATATGCATGCAAATGCAAGCATGATTTACAATTCCAGTGTATCTCCCACTCACGCATCAATATGCACATGTATGGGCGCATGCACATTCAAATTAGCCTGTTTGGTTGTAATAGTTTTTCTCAGTGGGATGGGGGTTCCCGCTATATTCAGACTAGGAAGAACACTGGAGTTTTGCCTTTTCAAAAACCACACAGCTTCTGATTTGGCTGGATTCACTTTGAGTTTGTGAGATTTGAGCCAGTTAGATACATCTGTGAGACAAAGATTAAATGCTGCCAAAGGATCCCCAGTGTTGAGATTGCAGCTGGAAAGGATCTGTACATCATCAACATAAAAATAACAAGTAAAACCCCAAATCTGGATCAATGTAGCCAGACAAGATAAATACAGATTAAAAAGAATGGGTGATAATAATGACCCTGTGGAACTCCACACTCTAAAGTTACAGGATTAGAAGTGTCTGATTTCCAATAACATGATAAAATCTGTCCATTAAAAAAGGACTTAAACCACTCTAAGGCTTGATCACAGATCCCAATTTCAAATAATTGATCCAATAACAATTGGTGATCCACTGTATCGAATGCAGCAGAGAGGTCTAAGCACACCAGAAGAACCTAGGGTCAAGCTCACCTCATTAACAAAAGATGCCAAAGCTATTTATGTACTGTACCATTTGCTTTGGGTGAAAAACCAAAGTCTGTTCCAAGAAAGTGCAAAGCTGAATCTGAACAGTTTTCTCAATAATCTTAGATATAGAGGCTAAATTAGAAACAGACTGATAACTACTGGGCAAATCTGGGTCCAACTGATGCTTTATTCAAAATAGGTCATACTACTGCTGTTTTATTTATTTTTTTTACAATTTATACTTTATTGCATTTTTTTGCATTTATACAAGAATTTTAACAATGTGCATTTACACAAACCAAATAAAGAAAATACCATTTCAAAACTGCAATATATAATCTCTTAGTAATTCCATATACCAAAATCTGGGTGTATTCACATTGAATCTTATAAAGGAAATAGTGGAGACCAAGAAAGAACATAGCAGATGTGCTAAAGAAATATGTTTTCCTAAACATAACACAAAAACTGTAGGACTTCTCCGAATTTTCCAATTACCAACACCTTAAGAAGGATCTTAGGAACATGGACTAACATCCAAATAGGAACGAAGTTGTTCTGGATCATTGAATATATATTTGGTATCACCACAAAGCAATATACATCGACAAGGAAAACGTAACAAACATTTTACACCCCTATCAGTTACTTCCCCCCTCATTGCAATAAACTTCATTCTCTTTAACTGTGTTGTTCTTGCAATGTCTGGGAAGATTTGGATTGTTTACCCATAGAACATTAATTTCTGAAATCTGAAATAATGTCGCAATACATTGTCACTTTCCGATAGAAAAGAAAACTGTATGAGCAACGTTGCTCTTGAATTTATTTCTGCTTCAAAGGATTTTTCAAGAAAATCAGTTAAGTTAAGATTTGAGTCTTCTTGATTTTCCTGTCGAGGAACTCTTTCACCCGTTGGTAATCTCATAGGTAAATAATATATAGTTGAAATTGCAGGTATTGCATCTGGTGAATATTTCAATATGTTTAACAAATAGATTTTAAATAGTTCCATTGGAGACATCATTTTTGTCTTAGAGAAATTTAAAATTCTTAAATTTGCTCTCTTAGATTGATTTTCAAAAATTTCCATTTTGTTTTCAAACATTTTTTCAGACTTAATCAAATTAAATTGAACTTTTTCAATCTCTTTTACTCTCCCTTCCATTGCCTCCAGTTGTTTCTCCACAGTCACCACTTTCTCCTCTGTTACTTGTAGAGATGTGAATCGGAACCGGAATCGGTTCTGATTCCGGTTCCGATTCACATCGTGAATTATTTTTCGTGCGGCCCAATCGGGTTTTTTTTTATCGGCTGCGCCTGAGCCGATAAACAAAAAACCCACCTCAACACTTCAAAACAGCTCCCTTAGCTTCCCCTACCCTCCCGACCCCCCCAAAAACGTTTTAAATTACCTGGTGGTCCAGTGGTGGTCCCGGGAGCGATCTCCTGCTCTCGGGCCATTTGCTGCCACTAATAAAAATGGCACCAATGACCCCTTTGCCCTTACCATGTGACAGGGTATTCGTGCCATTGGCCGGCCCCTGTCACATGGTAGGAGCACTGGATGGCCCGTGCCATTTTTAAAGATGGCGCCGGCCCAGGTAATTTAAAACATTTTGGGGGGGATCGGGAAGGTGGGGGAAGCTAAGGGAGATGTTTTAAAGGGTCGGGGTGGGTTTAGGGATTGTTTTGTGTGCTGTTTTTCCCGCCCTCCCCCAAAACGATAAGAGAACCCCACGAACAATTTTGTGGGGTTTTCCTATCGGTTTTGGGGAGCCCCCGAATTCTGACGACTTTGAAAATATCGTACGATATTTTCAGTCGTCAGAAATATGATTCACATCCCTAGTTACTTGTATCTTAGTAATTGCTTCTTGAACTGTAACAGTTAACGTATTAATTTATTTCTGCATGGAAATCAATATGTTCCTTATTTCTTCTAAGGAAGCAGCAAGAGTTGGAGTAGCACTGAAAAGGGTGATATTGTTATTGCTACTCACGGTTCCTTCCTCCATAAGGCCTTCACCACTTTTTCCTTGTTGTTCTGGACGTTGTTGTTGTTGGTCCCAATCCTCATGGCTCCAGGAACCCGGTTCCCCAGGGTTCACCGAAGAGTCGGTGATTCTCTCCTCTCTTCTCTGGATGCCAGCAAGTGTTGAGGGCTTATCCGTAGGATTTTTTTCCAAATGAAGTAATTCTCCGAGTTGCCCTAATGGTGGATCTGGAATAGTTGGTGCTCCCGGGCTGAGCAATATTTCCAGGGTCAGGGAGCTCAGAAGCTGCTCCTTACTGGCTCCAGTGACCTCAGTATCTGGGTAATTCATCGGCATTCTAGTGAAAGCTGCATCGATCCTCGGTTGTTGGATATCCTGATCCGGAGTCGAGGTAATGTCACGTACCCGAGCTTTCCTTTTGGTATGAGGAATATTCTTCTTACTCAATAAGGAAATATCAAAAAAAGAGAGCTCGAAACACTTCAACGGTAGCCAGGATCAACAGCCTTCACGTCCTTACAGGTCAGTAGCCATCTTGGTCTCCACTGCCACTACTGCTGTTTTCAAACATTTAGGGCCTCATTTTCTAAAGTATCGCAGGCCTGCGATACTTTAGGTAATGAGGGGCAGGGGGCCGAAACAGGGGGCGGTCCTGCGCTAGCCGGCAGCGATCGCACCGCCGCGGTACGATCGCTGCCGGTTTCGCACCCAATAGCACCACCATAGAAGGTGTAGCTATTGGGTGCGAAATAGGATGTGAAAAGGCCCTTACCTTTTCGTCCTCCGCGGTGTCTTCACGGAGTCGGCCCCGGTGACGCCCCGACTCCTCCTCTTCCGGGGACAACTCCGCCGCCATCTTGGTAATGCACGCGATAAGGGACTTTTCACGTGCGAAACTTCCCTTATCGCATGCGATACATCTGGAAAATGACCCCCTTAGGCAGTAAGCTTGTGCTTAGACTAGAATTCACAATAGAGGTCAAGACTGGAAGGAGGCCTATGGTAGGATTTTTGATAAATTTAAAAGGAATAGGATCTAAAACCGAGGAAGAAGATTTTCATCAGTTGAAAAATGAACTGTAAACCAGAAACTGTAAGTTTTGAAAAATTAGAGAGTTTATTTACTGGTACTAGTTTATCTTGTGAAGATTTCATGGAACCAGGAATAGAAAGAGAAGGGCATAATTAATTGCATGACAATGAGAATTTACTACAAATACTGTAGATTTTACTTTCTTATCAAAGCCCTGTGCAAGACTTTCTGCAATCAGACTTGAGGATCCTACACTATAAGTAGGTCAAAAAGCTCCTTGTTAGTTTTAGTAAGGATAGATTTATAATAATGTATTTTTGCCTGTTTGATTGCTGCAAGATAAAATTTGATATTAGCCTTAAGTTTAAGTTCTCCCTAGACATTCTGACTAGAGTGCTACAACCTCTCAATCTGTCTCTTCAAAGTCTTAAATCCAGAATGATACCAAGATTGATCATTACTTTTGTAAGTTTGGGAATGAACAGGAACTACTTGATCAAAAGTGGGCCCCTAATATGCTATTCCAGATAGATATCATATATTCCATGCATTAAGAAAGGTGGAAGGAAGGCAAAATGATTACCGGCATGGTTAAAAGATAAAATAAAAGAGACTATTTAGCCAAAAGATCTTCATTCAAAAATTGGAAGAAGGATCCCTCAGAAGAAAATAGGATAAAGGATAAACATTGGCAAGTTAAATGTAAGACATTGATAAGACAGGCTAAGAGAAAGTTTGAAAAGAAGTTGGCCATATATGCAAAAACTAACAATAAAAACCTTTTTAAATATATCTGAAGCAGAAAGCCTGCAAAGGAGTTGGTTGGACCATTGGATGATCAAGGTGTTAAAGGGGCACTAAGAGAAGATAAGGCCATTGTGGAAAGATTAAATGATTTCTTTGCTTCAGTGTTTACTGAAGAGGATATTGAAGAGAGACACATTCTAAAGAAGGTTTTCATTGGTGATGATTCTGATCAACTGAACCAAATCACAGTGAACCTGGAAGATGTGGTAGGCCTGATTGATAAACTGAAGAGTATTAAATCACCTGGGCCAGATGGTATAGACCCCAGGGTTCTGAAAGAACTGAAAAATGAAATTTCAGAACTATTAGTAAAAATTTGTAAGCTATCATTAAAATCATCCGATGTACCTGAAGATTGGAAGATGGCCAATATAACTCCTATATTTAAAAAGGGATCCAGGGCTGTTCTGGGAAACTATAGACTGGTGAGCCTGACCTCAGTGCCAGGAAAAATCATGGAAATTGTTATAATGAATAAAATTACAAGACATTTAGATAGACATGGTTTGATGGGACACAGCCAAGGGAAGTCTTGCCTCACAAATCTCCTACATTTTTTTGAAGGGGTGAATAAACATGTGAACAAAGGTGAACCAGTAGATGCAGTGTATTTGGATTTCCAAATGGTGTTCAACAAAATCCTGCATGAGAGGCTTCTATGAAAATTAAAAAGTAATGGGATAGGAGGTGATGTCCTTTTGTGGATTGCAAGTTGGTGAAAAGACAGGAAACAGAGAGTAGGAAAAATGATCAGTTTTCATAGTGGAAAAAGGTAAACAGTGGAGTGCCTCAGGGATTTATACTTGGACCGGTGCTTTTTAATATATTTATAAATGATCTGGAAAGGGGTTCAAAGAGTGAGGTGATCAAATTTGCGGATGACACAAAATTAGGCAGAGTAGTTAAATCTCAAGCAGATTGTGATGAATTACAGGAACACCTTGTGAGTCTGGAAGAGAGGGCTTTCAAATGGCAGAAGAAATATATCATGGACAAATGCAAAGTGATGCATATATGGAAAAATAAACCTTGCTGTATATTCACAATGTTAGGTTCTATCTTAGGAGTTACCAGCCAGGAAATAGATCTAGGCGTCTTAGTGGATAATACATTTAAATCATCAGCCCAGTGTGCTGTGGCAATCAAAAAAGCAAACAGAATGTTAGGAATTATTAGAAAGGGAATAGAAAATAAAGCAGAGGATGTCATAATGCCTCTGTATTGCTTCATGGTGAGACCACACCTTGAATACCGTGTGCAGTTCTGGTCACCGCATCTCAAAAAGTGCAGAAAAGGGCGATCAAAATGATATGGAGCAAGGAACAGTTGCCCTTTGAGGAAAAACTAAAGAAGTTAGGGCTATTCAGTTTGGAGAAGAGACGATTGCGGGGGGATATGATAGAAGTCTACAAAATCATGAAAGGACTTGAACAAGTTAATGTAAATTGGTTATTTACTATCTGAGATAATAGAAGGACCAGGGGGCACCCAATGAAGTTAGCAATTAACTCATTTAAAACAAACTGAAGAAAATTCTTTTTCACTCAGCGTATAGTTAAATTCTGGAATTCATTGCCAGAGGATGTGGTTGCAGCATTTAGTGTTACTGGATTTAAAAAAGGTTTGGATAAGTTCCTAGAGGTTAAATCCATAAACTGCTCTTATAGTAATTAATTATGATCTATCTAATGTTTGGGTACTTGCCAGGTACTTGTGACTTGGATTGGCCAGTGTTGGAAACAAGAAACTGGGCTTGATGGACCCTTGGTCTGACCCAGTATGGCATTTCTTATGTTCTTATGTATCATATTATCCAGAGGTAATTCAATGAAATACTCAGGGATAGCAATAGCTTAAGCTAAGCTGTCTAGATCCAAATCCTTGGCATTCCTGACAAAAGTTCTAGTCAGTGTTGGAGGTATTTAAGGAATACTTTGGCTGAAAAAGTAATCAAGGTATGATCTATCCAAGTAAAAGAGGTGTAAGATTGGAATTAGGAATGATGTTTATCTTATCAGAGGAAAAATGTTAATCCAAAACGGTTCCATCCTTATGTATAGATTGAGTAATCCACTGAGATAGTGAAAGATCAGACATAGCAGAAAGATAAACAAATTCTAAAGACTTCGAAGGCTGATCAATATGCAAACTGAAGTCACCAAGAAGGATCAAATGTGAACTTCTTGTAGTGCACTCATTGATAAATATAATTAAATCTTGCAATTGCTGACTAGTCACAGACAATGGTTGATAAATAAGAAGAAAATTTAATTTGGTGTACTTGTGAAGTTGAAGACACAAACACTCAAACCCAGTAGTTTCATTAATGGTTAAATTTTTTAGTGATAGGGTAGTGACCCCGCCTCCTTTCTTTTTGAGCTGATCTTTGTGAAAAAAAACTATAATGAGGTGGACAGGCTTGCTGAATGGAAGAAATTTCTCCAGGTTTAGCCAGGCTTCAGTAATGAATAGTAGGTTCCTAAAAATGTACATGAATGTTTAGCTGAAAACTTAGACTCCTAAAATTGGCTAAATAAGCATCTAACTTAGAGACCTAATTTAAGAGCCTACATTTAAGAGTTCAGCTTTCTTTTATTAAACTCTTTATTTATAAACACCAGCTTATTCTTAGCAATGTAAAATACAATACAAAAAAATCAAATCCAAGGAATGAAATATTGCAGTCATCAAAAACAAGTTACATAAGGCTACTCTATTCTCCCTCCATGCCCAATAACACTACCATGTGTTTTCATACTAGTCCAATTTCATCTTAAGACTCTGCGTAATATGTTCCATCAAAGCAATTTCCACTACTTGTTTTCACCAAAAATCCATCTGGGGAGTAGTCTTCCAAAAACGTGCAATTGTGAGTCTAGCCGCAAGCATTAGATGAGATATCAATTTCTGCTGCTTGGAGGGAGAATATATAAAGTCCCAAGAGCCAAATAGACAAAAGGACAGTGTAAATCTAAAAACTGTCCCTGTGATAGCAATATATTCTGTGATGGGTGGCATGGATATGAGCCCTTGTTGCTGTGGTATAGTTGATGCAGCATCGTAGGTGAATCTAGGAGGCCTACACCAACAGCTGGCAAATGCGCCCTGTAGCGGAAAAGGCTGAAGCTTCACCTATACCAGTCACCTTCTCCGCAGGTTGAGCCCTTGTGTTCTGGTGGTCAGCAGGGCTTACGTGGGTCCCTAGGGCGGTCTAGTAAACAAGAGTCTAAGGGCACGCCGGGGTCAGAGCAGGCAGCAGACAAGGAATTAAAGTCAGACCAAGGTTGGGGCAAGTGGCAGACAGGGGTGGTCAGGTACAAGAAAGAGGTCAGGTCCAGGTGGCAGGAAATCATGGTCAGGTCCAGTAAAGACCTGACCATGAGTTTGGAAGTCAGGCCAAGGGTGGATGAAGACACACAGAAGACACCGGATGAGATGGATAGGACAAGGTGAGGTTGGACAAGGCAAGGATGGGCGAGGCAAGAATAAGGCACGCAGGACAACAAGAACCAGGAACTCGAAGCAACACACACCGCTACAGTAGGAGACCCATTACTGAGGCATCGAGGCAATTCTGAGGAGCCTTATATACTGAGGGTGCTGTGGGGTTTTTCCCTGCTGCGACTCTTTTATGTACCAGTGTGCACATGCCTATGGGACCTTGAATGGAAGCAAGAGAATGACGGTTTTCAGGACTGACCTGCAAGCTGCAAATCTTAACACATTGATGTTCAACCAAACACCAAAAGCTTTGAACACATGGACATTGCCACCACATATCAAAAAAGGTGACTGTAGCACCATAGCCCCTCCAACACATAGGGTTGGATTTGCTAAATTTAGAGAACTAAAGTGGATACCTGTAGGTCTGCTGTAGAATATGGTGCATTGGTATTTTGTCATTCGCTCTGCTTAATGCTGCTTTTCTACTAGTGCTCACTGCCTACCTGTGAGACTTGGATAACTTGTTTTTCAGGTTAGTTTTATTGCCTGATGAGCCCTTTGAGTTCCCTTGTTGCCACCACCCCGGACCTGTAACCCCGCCAACCCGCTGACATCAGCAGCTTCCTCTATCTTTTTAGAAGCACACCTACCCTGGCTGTGTTGCACACCGGGCAGCGCATGTCTTGTCATGTGCTGAAGGAGCATGACTAAAGAGCATGCTTCTTAGTGTGCTCCTTCATGCAGACTGAGAAAAAACTGAAAAATGTCTTCTCATTTCTGCAAGAGTTTGTTGATTCTCTATTTGCTCTTTTAAGTTCAGCCATTTAGTTTTTTTTTTTATAATGTCAGGATCAAATTCTGTTTCTCTAGGTGAGGTAGAAACTCGGATACCTACTTCCTCAAATATGTCAGTGCTCACAGGCCTCATGTCCTCCATCAGATATGCCTTTCCTTCTCTCCCATTAAACTCACTGCTTCATATTGTGCCCCTATTAGACATCTAAAGTCTGACCTAATTAATGTGTGTTCTCTGGTTAACAAGGCACTACTAATTGCTGATTTGATTGTGGCTAATGACTTAAATTTAAGCATATTATTCATTTGCCTTGATATAGATACCTTGCAGGGTCATTTATCAAATCGTTTTAGGGCCTTATTGTGGGCATTAGGGTCAACAAGTAACGCGAGGTGAGACTTTGGTGGTGGTGTAGGGTTTGGGTGGCAGTTTTACATGCACAATCAGATGTACAAACAGCACAGTACACATCAGTGAAGATTTGATGTGATTTGGAGTGTGGAAAGGTACACAAAGATGAGATTTGTACCAAATCACATCAAATCTTCACTGATATTTACTATGCTGTTCGTACATCGGACTGTTGTTTGTAGGGATGTGCAGCCGGAAAGTATTCATTGGATTCGGGATATGTATTCATCGGGGCCCAGATACGTTGCATTCGGTCAAGGGGGGAAAGCCCGATCCATTAATACATTGAATTCGGCATTCATTCCCTTTAAATTTAATTAACTACAACCCCCCACCCTCCTGACACCCCCAAGACTTGCCTAAAGTCCCTGGAGGTCCAGCGGTGATCCTGGATCATCTCCTGCACTCGCGCCATCGGCTGCCGGTATTCAAAATGGCGCCGATAGCCTTTGACCTTACTATGTCACAGGGGCTACCGGTGCCATTGGTCAGCCCCTGTCACATGGTAGGAGCACAAGATGGCGCCAGCCGTCCATTGCTCCTACCATGTGACAGAGGCCGACCAATGGCACCGGTAGCCCCTGTGACATAGTAAGGTCAAAGGCTATCGGCACCATTTTGAATACCGGCAGCCGATGCCGCGAGTGCAGGATATCGATCCAGGAACCCCTTGTGGACCACCAGGGACTTTAGGCAAGTCTTGGGGGGGATCAGGAGGGTGGAGGGTTTATTTGTTCAGGATTCGTTAGATTCGTGGGGGTTCGCCATATGTTTCGCAAACCCACGAATGCAACGAATAGGGACCTATACGTTGCGGATTGCGCATTCGTTCACAACGAATGCACATCCCTAGTTGTTTATACATCTGACTGCATGAAAAACTACCCCTAAACCCTAGACCACCACCAAAACCTCACCTTGAGTTACTAGGTGACCCTCCTACAGTGGTATAAATAGTTGACTAATAGGTGAGCCTTATAAAGTGGTTCTCTCTCTCTCTCCCTCACTCCCCCCCCCCCCCCAAAAAAAAATGCCTGTCTGGGCAGCTTGTGAAGTAAAAATATTACAGGTGTGGTAAAATACCTACGCGAAACACTAAAATAATGTGTGTTGTGGTATCTCTCAAAATTTCCATAACCATGCCCCCCCCCCCCCCCCTTTTTTTTTTTTTTTATCATGGGCACTATTCTTGCTATATTTATAGCAAAAATGATGAATCTAAGTCTAAGTTAGGAACCTAATGCTGAAAATCAGTACTAAACACATAACTTTGTTTCCCCATCTTTAGGATTTTAAAATTAGGAGCTAATGAATCTAGAATCCTAAATTTAGGGACTCAGACCTAATAAAGTTTCAAAAGAGCCAATGAAGGAGCATAACTCCAAAAGTTAGAAGCCTAATCTCTTTGAAAAATGACCCTGACAAGTCTTGGGTCTGGAGAAAAAAACTACACATACAATAAACAGGAGAAAATGGGACTTAAGCAGAAAAAGTTTTGGAAGATATTTAGCTGAATTTGAAACACAGAAAAGCTAGAAAAGAATAGTGTTATCATATACAACCCCAATTTTCTTTGCTGAGTTCAGGGAGACCATGCACTTTTCATTTTGGAAGTGATATAAGTGAAAAGGCAAGAAACCTCACCTTCCTCCACTCCTTTAAAACTATTCTACTGATTCTAAAGATAGCGTATGGTGCATTTTAGTTTCCCACCATCCTCCATCTACTCCTCCCTGTCTTCCACTCCTGCACTGCCTTTTCCCTACTATTACATCTCTCAAACCCAGGTCATGAACTGCAAATATTAACAGAAAGACACTGGGAGGCAGCATGCTTATGCTTAATTGGCTTTGCAGGTACTGATTTTCCTCCCCCTCTATGGTATAATTCCTGCTGTTGAACTGCATGCAATTGCCTCTTTGAAAAGCTGTTTTCTGCATTCCAAGTGAGGCACCATTGAATGAATACATGCATACATGCACTGGATTATATATGATTTGTAACTAAGTGTTCTTTTATATAGTGTCTATCATTTCTTTTCATGGGTTATGCAGTGTTTTATTATGGAACCAATGTTCCTTCTAAGTTGTATAGGTGACCACTAGAGATGTGAATCGTGTGCCCGATCGTTTTAACGATCAGGTTCGGATGGAGGGAGAAAAAAATCGGATCGTTAGAGATGTGAATTGGAATCGGTTCCGATTCCAATTCACATCGTTAATTTTTTAGTGAGGCCTGAGCAGATAAAAAAAACCCCACCCCGACCCTTTACAAATGACCCCTTTGCTCTCCCACCCTCCCGAACCCCCCCCCCCAAAATGTTAAATTACCTCGTGGTCCCGTGGGGGGGGGGGTGTCCCAGCGCGATCTCCCATTCTCGGGCCATCGGCGCCATTTTGGCTACCACTGATAAAAATGGCACCGATGGCCCGATAAAAAAAAACCCACCCCGACCCTTTAGAAATTACTCCTTTGCTTCTCCCACCCTCCCAACCCCCCCAAAAACCTTTTATATGTACCTGGTGGTCTAGCGGGGTGTCCGGGAGCCATCCCTTCAATCATACCCTCTGTGCCGGTGCTGCTGGACTGGTTTCAAAATGGCGCCGATCGCCTTTGCCCTCACTATGTCACAGGGAGTGACGGTCGCTCCCTGTGACATAGTGAGGGCAAAGACGATCGGTGCCATACTGGCAGTCGATCGCCTTTGCCCTCACTGTGTCACAGGGAGCGACCGTGGCTCCCTGTGACATATCACAGGGAGCGCCTTTGCCCTCCCTGTGACAGAGGGAGGGCAAAGGCGATCGGCGCCATTTTGAAACCAGTCCAGCACCGGCACCGGCACCGAGGGTATGATTGAAGGGATGGCTCCCGGACCCCCCGCTAGACCACCAGGTACATGTAAAAGGTTTTTGGGGGGGTCGGGAGGGTGGGAGAAGCAAAGGGGTAATTTGTAAAGGGTCGGGGTGGGGTTTTTTTTATCGGGCCATCGGCGCCATTTTTATCAGTGGTAGCCAAAATGGCGCCGATGGCCCGAGAGCGGGAGATCGCGCCGGGACACCCCCCCCCCCCCCCCACTGGACCACAAGGTAATTTAACATTTTGGGGGGGTTCGGGAGGGTGGGGGAGGGTAAAGGATTGGTTTTAAAGGGTCGGGGTGGGTTTAGGGGTTGTTTTGGTGTGCCGGTTTTCCCGCCCTCCCCCCAAATAATTCCCGTACTCGATTTAACGATTTTTCACGATAAATTGAGGTAATTCCTAGTGTATCGAGTCCCTTACCGATTAATGACGATTTTAAAATTATCGGACGATAATTTAAATCGTTAAAAAACGATTCACATCCCTAGTGACAACTAACACCTTTTTCCTACCAGACATGCTCTAGCCGTCTCATGGTTTAAACTGCATAGTACCCAATAGTTTGTAGTAGCTGCTAGTCCCATGGATTTTAAACTGGGGGTAGTCAGGAGCAAGCGTGGCTGGGAAAAAGGTATTGGTGGTCACCCAAACACCTCAGAGTGAACATTGGAGAGAACAATGTGACACACAGATACCAATGTCTTTATTTCTATTTCAGATCTGGTTGGGAAAGACGAATCAGAGCAAGGCCATCAAACCCCTAAATTATACTAACAAGGATGTGCTACCCACCCTGAAAAGGCCCCAGAAACAAAATTTGCTTCTAATCCTATTTTTCAATACGATTCTTTATTTTATAACTCTATTCTCTTGTACTTTTTTCTACAAGGTTAGTATGTGTGAGCGAGCATTAATGATGCATATGAATACAGGATTCTGGGTGCTTATATACCATGCAGGTAGAGGTAATGTATGTACTGTATGCATGAGAGTGCATGTGCTCAAGAAATACAAGTGACAAAGGCAGCCATGTGTGATTAGTGAATGTATTGATATGCTTGCTTGGTAAGTAAGCACCGTTGAAGCCACTTTGGAAAAGATAAGTGCTGCAGCTTTTCACAAGCAGCAAAAAATAGCTATGAAATGGTACTTTTTGTACTTTTTTCCAAAACACTCTCCTAACATGTTTTTGTCAGTTTCTATCCAGTGGAAAGAATAAAGTAAAAGGAAAGAAGATGGCATGGCCTAGCTCTCGTAATTTTGATGGGAGGAAAAGAAAAAAAATACATTTTTCTTCCTCTAGAAAATAAGGGCAGCTATATGATCAAAAGGGATGCTGTCCAGACTTACTCCTTCTCTAAGCAGGAATAAAACTATTATATTTGTGGTAAAGCTGTGAAGGATGGGTGGGGTAGTTGAATAAAACCCCTGTAAATAGGTTGATAAATAACCTTTTGAGGCTAGAATAGCGGATCTTGATAATTGAGCACATACGCAGGCTTTGCCTCCAGCATCGTCCCAGTATTTTTGTCAGACTAACCCAAATACTTTTTTGAAACTTCAAAACAGCATGAATATCCCATTTTATGATAAATGCCTGGAAAATGTCACTGTTCAGTCACTATTCACATAGTGGCAGTCCAAACCTTTCAGAGGGAATAATCACAGGCTTACTAGATGACATGATATGGAGCAAGGACATTTTTCACACAGAAACTAAGAAAAAACTTAACCTAACTCTTTGATTTGATAACCTGTTAAGACTAACTAGTTTGTTTTTATTATGTATGTAGGTTTGTAAACCACCTAGACGGACATGTAATTGCCCAAGTTTGCAGTATATAAAAAACTTTTAAATAAATAAAAATAATAAATAAAAAACTGAAATTGATAACTAAAAGTTAAGAACAAATAATTTGTAATATAAATTTTATCTCCTCTTTCTGGTCATGGACTGATCAACTTTTCCCTCTCTTCCTCCCATTTTTTGCTGGTACTGGGTCAGGCTATCTGATATACTGGACATCACCTTTGGTTCTTGACTCCCCTCTCTCTTAGCTTGGTGACACCTCTTCTAGTACCTTCTTTTCATACTGATGCTGGCCTTGGCTAAGCTTCCCTTCTAAATTACTCCTGTAGTTGTATTACAAAAGCTTATTTATTTATATATTTATTTACTTATTTATAGTAATTTATATTCTGCCTATTACAAGTACACCTGTTCTAAACAGATTATAATCATAAGCAAACAATAACAACATGAATAATAAAAAATAATAAAACAAATAGCAAAATAAAATTGAAGACAAAAAACTTCCCGAAAGGAATAAGATTTTAAATACTTTCTAAAAGATTTATAATCCTGAATGTGGAGAAATTCTACAGGAAGACTATTCCATAGTGTAGGACCAATGTGAAAAATGTCCAATGGTGAGTCTCTTGCAAACAAGCATCTTTTAACACTGATGGCAGACAATAAAAGGATCCAGTTAAACGCAATGAACGAGTATGACAGAACTAGGTAAGTAGATCCTGTAAATAAGCAGATCCTTCACCTTGTAAAGCACAAAAACCCAAAACAAGAATCTTAAAGTGAACCCTTTGCTCAATTTGGAGCCAATGCAAAGCCTGCAGCACTGGAAAAATATGTTCCTTAAACATGCCATGGCATTTAACAACAATTGCAAGGCCTTAAGATTACATTTTGGCAAGCCAATATGCAGAGCATTGCAGTAGTATACAAAACAAATGCTTGAATTACTGATCTAAAACCACACTTATCCACAACATATCTTAGGCACCACAGTTTCTGAAGCTTACAACCTCAGACTTGCAACTGCTCTTAATTGAGACTGTAAATTAAAAGCAATATCAATTTGTACTCCTAAATCCCTGGCAGATTCAGAAAAGGAAACTGTAGAACCATTAAACAACAGAGGTGGAGAAGGAAATCTGGATAAAGACTGTGAAATCAATATGGCATCCTTCTTATCAATATTCAGTAAAGTCCATTGACCAACATCCATTGATTTACTACATGCAAAATATCAGAAATATGTGCAAGCATATCATCTAAAGCCGCAGGAACAGGAAACAGCAGCTACCGCAGGATGTACTCATACCTAGAACCTTTTGATTGTGAATCATCAGGATATTTTTACATGAGAAAGAAAGTGTTTTGTTGTCAATTTTAGATCACACAGCAGAATTCTATAATGTTATTTCCTTTATTTGACTTTGAACCTCCTGCAGGTAGCTGGCAAACTGAGAAGTTAAAGTCACAGCCTTACCAATACAGGAAGAGAATTGTCCTTAAAAAATTTAAATAAATAAAATGAAAATTAAGGGTAAGCCTGCAGGAGCAAGAAGAAGCTTCAAAGGTAGGGATGTGTAACGTGTGCCTGATCGTCTTAACGATCAAAATCGTCTGGCAGGAGAAGAAAATCGTGTTTGGCATGATTTTTTAGTAAAAAAATCGGTTTTTCCAATTAGTGCGCACTAACGGGAGTTAGTGCGCGCTAACAGGAAGTTAGCGCGCACTAACAGAAAATGATACAATTTGACACTTTTCAGGGCAGTTAAGGTCAGTTTAGGAATTAATATGTATTCCTATTGGCTGCCCTCTTATTTATTCATGTTACCAAGGTTCCCACTGACAATATATGGGGGATGGGAAATGGAAACAGTTGGTAGCTTGACAAAAAAAGTAATGTGATCAGTCAATGTGACTAGAACTTGTGCCCTATCCCTAATACCAGGGGAGTTGTGATCTTCCTGCACTCAGTGCCCTATCCCTGATACCGGGAGTGTTGTGATCTTCCTGCATGCAGTGCCATATCCCTGATACCGGGAGTGTTGTGATCTTCCTGCAGGCAGTGCCCTATCCCTGATACCGGGGGTGTTGTGATCTTCCTGCACGCAGTGCCCTATCCCTGATACCGAGAGTGTTGTGATCTTCCTGCACTCAGTGCCCTATCCTGGTTATCGGGGGTGTTGTGATCTTCCTGCATGCAGTGCCCTATCCCTGTTACTGGGGGTGTTGTGATCTTCCTGCACACAGTGCCCTATCCCTGATACCGGGAGTGTTGTGATCTTCCTGCACGCAGTGCCCTATCCCTGATACCGGGGGTGTTGTTATCTTCCTGCACTCAGTGCCATATCCCTGATACCGGGAGTGTTGTGATCTTCCTGCACACAGTGCCCTATCCCTGATACTGGGTGTGTTGTGATCTTCCTGCACATAGTGCCCTATCCCTGATACTGGGTGTGTTGTGATCTTCCTGCATGCAGTGCCCTATCCCTGATACCGGGGGTGTTGTGATCTTCCTGCACATAGTGCCCTATCCCGGTTACCGGCACTGCATGCAGGAAGATCACAACACTCCCGGTATCAGGGATAGGGCACTGCATGCAGGAAGATCACAACATGCTCGGTATCAGGGATAAGGCACTGCGTGCAGGAAGATCACAACACTCCCAGTATCAGGGATAGGGCACTGTGTGCAGGAAGATCACAGCTCTCGAGATCCTGCACAGGGCAGTGCAGAGAGTAAGATCACAACACTCCCAGTATCAGGGATAGGGCACTGCATGCAGGAAGATCACAACATGCCCGGTATCAGGGATAGGGCACTGCGTGCAGGAAGATCACAACACTCCCAGTATCAGGGATAGGGCACTGCGTGCAGGAAGATCACAACACCCCCGGTATCAGGGATAGGGCACTGTGTGCAGGAAGATCGCAACACTCCCGGTATCAGGGATATGGCACTGCATGCAGGAAGATCACAACATTCCCGGTATCAGGGATAGGGCACTGCATGCAGGAAGATCACAACATGCTCGGTATCAGGGATAAGGCACTGCGTGCAGGAAGATCACAACACTCTTGGTATCAGGAATAGGGCACTGCATGCAGGAAGATCACAACATGCTCGGTATCAGGGATAAGGCACTGCGTGCAGGAAGATCACAACACTCCCGGTATCAGGGATAGGGCACTGTGTCCAGGAAGATCACAACACTCCCGGTATCAGGGATAGGGCACTGCATGCAGGAAGATCACAACATGCTCGGTATCAGGGATAAGGCACTGCGTGCAGGAAGATCACAACACTCCCGGTATCAGGGATAGGGCACTGCGTGCAAGAAGATCACAACACTCCCGGTATCAGGGATATGGCACTGCATGCAGGACGATCACAACACTCCCGGTATCAGGGATAGGGCACTGCATGCAGGACGATCACAACACTCCCGGTATCAGGGATAGGGCACTGCGTGCAGGAAGATCACAACACTCCCGGTATCAGGGATAGGGCACAAGTTCTAGTCACATTGACTGATCACATTACTTTTTTTGTCAAGCTACCAACCATTTCCATTTCCCATCCCCCATATATTAAACCATCACGTCATTGGGAACCTTGGTAACATGAATAAATAAGAGGGCAGCCAATAGGAATACATATTCATTCCTAAACTGACCTTAACTGACCTGAAAAGTATCAAATTGTATCATTTTCTGTTAGCGCGCACTAACTCCCGTTAGTGCGTGCTAACAAAAAAAACGATTTTTCACGATAAATCGGGGGAATTTCTATTGTATCGCACTCTTTACCGATTAATGACGATTTAAACCTATCGGGACGATAATCTAAATCGTTGAAAAACGATTCACATCCATAACGCTTTCTACTTGCTATACCTTAGTAGCCTCTTTAGTTAAGAAGTATATAAACATGTTAACATTTCACTTTGTCTTCACTTCTTTTTTAACTCCACTAGGCTGAGTTGTAAGTTTGGACGCACAACATGAAGTTAAGTTTCGGAAAAGTTGCACACAACAAAATTTTTGCGCACATAGCATGTCAGAAATTAGAGGGAACATTGCTCCCAGCTGAGCGCGTTCCTTAAGTGCCAATCAGGGGATCCACTCAAACTTAAACCATGGGCCAGGATAGACTTTCCTGCAAGTCATCAGCTTCCCCTTCACATTAGGGCATGGCAGAAGGGACGTAGCGAGTTCAAGGACCTCTCTCCTTTTATGCAGCTGTTATTTCAAATATGGGAAAAGTGGAAAACTAGACTGGTAGGAGATAAAGGGGAATATCATTTAACATTCTTTCTGTATGACAAATCATTTCCACCAGGTACTGAACCAAGTGTAGTTACCAGATGGGGAACTCAAGGCCTCTATAAATGGGAACAATGATGGGATGGACAGAAACTTTTACCCTTTTTAGATTTACGTGCCTCTACCACTTGCCAGACACGGACTATTATGCGTATAACCAGGTTTTACATTATTTTGCCACAGCTCGTATAGGGCTGGAATTATTAAAGGGCAAGTCTCTGTTTGAAAACCTATGTTCCCAAACTCCCAGTTATGAAACCCATTACAAGGATCCTTACACTTATTAAGGGGCGTACCAGAGTAAAGCATCCTTCCAGCGAGAATGGGAGCGAGATTTGGGGGGGGCCTGAAGGATGATGAATGGGATCAGATCTTTATTGCTATTAGTAAAAGCTCAGTGTCCGCCACCATAAAAGAAAATGGGTACAAGGGACTATACCGTTGGTATCTCACACCAGTAAAAATCTGCAAAATATATGGTAGGACAGACAGTTCCTGCTGGAAAGGGTGCGGACAAATTGGGACTTTCCTGCACATGTGGTGGGAGTGTCCGAAGGTGTCAGAGTTGTGGGAGGATGTCCGAGACTTTATTCACCAGGTGGCAGGAGTAACTATACCTGAAGATCCAAATGTATGTTTATTACGAGCTCTAAACCTGTGTTAAGATGGATACAACAGGTCTTCTCTGCTGCCACATGCCAAATTGCTCTCTGGTGGCGCAAGGCTGACGCGCCATCCTTGACCCACTTTCTGTCCTGGTTGGAAACAGTATTTTACATGGGGAGGTTAACAGCTATCAGATGTGACCGCTTTCATAGCTTTGGAAACGTGTGGCAGCCTTACCTAACCTGGAAAGAGAGGGGCCAGTCAAACACCGTGGGCTAGAGATACGTAGCATGCCTTACCACGCTGCTCACCACCTCCCTCTGATCGTGGTTCCTCGGGACTTTATCTTTGAGGAAGCGGGGTCTCTGCACGTTGAGAAAGGGCTATCATTTGTTGTTGCGTTCTGGTAACACACAGCTCTTACTCTTATTCTTCTGTCCACCTTTAGTGGCGGGGTTTGCAGTTTAACGGGGGGGAGGGTGGGGAAGAAATAAGGGGAAGAAAATATTTGAACCCGGGTTGTAGACTAAATGGAAAAATTGACACAGCATCCCTTTTTGATCATACGCTACTTTATTGCATTCAGTTTTAGCAATCCACCTCCTCATTGTTGTAATGTACCGTAGGTTCTTTTACACTTTGTTCTCACTCTTACTTATCGGTTATCCATGATGTACGACAGGTTTACATGCAGGACATGTATTATGTTAATACTATTTGCTGATTATATCATGTTGTGTTATCAATAAAGGACAAAGGGAAGGGCATCCTGGATGGAAGTGGCCTGGGAGCGGGACACGTGAGAAAGTGAATAGGGAGCATCTTTCATGGGAATGGGAGGTTAGAGCAGAAGGGGTGAAAGTAAGGGAAGGCTCACATGGAGACAGGGGCAAGAGGAAGTATGGGAGGGGTAAGAGGAGTGGGGGCAGGGGAGCCAAAGGATCAGCACATGGAAGGGAACAGGGTGTTGTTAAGTGGAGGAGGAGAACGCTTGGGATAGGAGGGGTTGCAAATGAGGGAGGGAAAGGGGTGAAGTCACTCAGTCCTCTTGATGGCTCATTTCTTAATTTGATCTGTTAAAGAAAGGTTCAGACTTTAAAATGTGTAAGGCCCAATGCACATCGCCATTATATACAGTTAGGACAATAATGAAAGCCATTTCCGGGGGTAAAGCGCTCTTTTATCCACAGAAATGGGCTGTTTGATTATTGTCCATTCTCTACACCAGTAAAAGTAGGAGCATACAACAAGGCATGCTTTCCCTGTGTAGTTTTGCAAATATTTCTGGTTTGGGGTTAGGACAGGGTAGGGAACTATATGCAGAGTTTTCCCTTAAAGTGCCCACACAAAAAGCAAGCAGGGGTATTGTTTTTCTTTCTAATTTCATCTTTATTGAATCAGTAGATGCAGAAACAACACACGCTAGTATCAAAAGCAGCCATAGCAACGTATTGGCTAATTAAACAACCATTATGACCCATCTTTTAGGGATGTGCAGAGCAAAATTTTATGTTCATATTTTTTATGTCCGAAAGGGGGTCCCACTTGCGGCCAATATGGACATAAAAAAAATCCAATGAGTTGGGTATATGTACATATGTGCAAAAAAAAAATTTAAAACCCCCTCACCCTCCTTAATCCCCCCCCCCCGACTTACCACAACTCCCTGGTGATCGAGCGAGGAGTGAGGACGTCATTTCTGCAATCCTTGGCGAGAAGCATGTGACGTCGGCGGCACGTCGAGTGACGCCGGCGTCACGTGATTCCCGGCTCGTTCGCGCCGGACGGCTCGTTCGGCCCAAAAAGAACTTTTGGCCAGCTTGAGGGGGTCAGGAGGCCCCCCCAAGCTGGCCAAAAGTTCTTTTGGGCCGAACGAGCCGTCCGGCGCGAACGAGCCGGGAATCACGTGACGCCGCGTCACTCGACGTGCCACCGACGTCACATGCTTCTCGCCAAGGATTGCAGAAATGACATCCTCACTCCTCGCTCCATCACCAGGGAGTTGTGGTAAGTCGGGGGGGGGGGATTAAGGAGGGTGAGGGGGTTTATATTTTTATTTTGGCTCAACAATCGCGATTTCCCACATATCGAACATATCTATGTTCGATATGTGGGAAATCCGATCGTTTATGTCGAATCAATTTTTTAAGTAAAAAAAAAATATGAGTTGCGTTTTACTAATGCGGTCAATCCGAATGCACACCCCTACCATCTTTTCAACAGTTCCCCCTGTCCCAGACACCCCCTAAACACATACAGCCATTCAAAGCCACAAACACACACAGTCACATCTCTTCTTCCACCTCCTCGGAATAAAACATTCATAGCAGAAGCACAGCAAGAGCTGCTCCCCCTTACATTCAGAGGTTAAACTTTAACTCACTCCAGGGTCCCAGCAAGCCCTGCAGAGGCCTTGCCTGCTCCTGCACTTGTGCCTCTCTCCTGACAACCTCCCACCCACCCCCATCAACTGAGTTTCCACTTGGATCTGGGGCGTCTGTATCACCTGCTTCTTCATGAGGGTTTTCTGGGGACAGTGTGACCCCAAACCTGGGGTTTCTCAGTATCCAGAAAAATAAAGACTGTTCATCCAAAAAATACAAGAATCACGGAGCAACTCACTTACCTAGGATACAGAGCGCTAAACCAGAGCTTGTTATGAAGGTAGAACAGTGAACATAAAGGATTTTAAATAAACTGCAGTACAACATGCAGGGGACGAAGAAAAGGAATTTCACAGTAACTCCAAATGGTTTTTAAACCAGAGGATGTGGTGAGTGCAGTTAGTGTACCTGGGTTCAAAAAAGGTTTGGATAAGTTATTGGGGGAGAAGTCCATTAACTGCTATTAAACAAGTTTACTTAGGGAATAGCCACTGCTATTAATTGCATCAGTAGCGTGGGATCTTCTTGGTATTTGGGTACTTGCCAGGTTCTTGTGGCCTGGTTTGGCCTCTGTTGGAAACAGGATACCTTGCTTGATGGACTCTTGGCCTGACCAGCATGGCAATTTCTTCTGTTCTGCAGAGCTGAATGCTGCATCTGTCTCAGTCGGCTGTGAGAGTATTAAGATCAGCTCAGACTGTACTCCTGGCTGCGGCTGCTTAACATTGGGCTACAGAGCTGAGACTGTCTCTGGTACCACTTGCTCTGTCAGCTTTAAAAACTCTATCTGTCTGTCCTGGTCAGCCCACAGCTCTGTCTCTCTCAGGGACACTCAGCAGCAATATCCGTCCTCAGCTTGTATTGACTCTGGGACCCCCCAAGGTCAGCTCCAGGTGCTGGTGTCTATAGGGGGCTGGGGTGCATGGTTATACTGCTGCCTGCTGTCCAGATCAAGATCAGAAAAAAAAGATTTTAAAAAAGGGAATTTTACATGGTAGACAAATAATATTACACCCAAATTGTGGAAAGGTGAGCAAACACATTAAATGAAAGGAGAGAGCAGGGGTGTGGCAAAAGAAACTTGCAAATGGGCCAAAAACCTAGCAAAGTAGATCAATTCAATAAAAAGAAGGCAAGGCTGCATTGAAAATATATACATAGCAAATTTTATTTAACAATCAGTCAAATCAAACAAATAATATTAAGCATTAAACTGATGATTTGCTAAAAGGAGAAGAGGGGGGAGGAACAGAGGAAAGGGGGAGGCAGCTAATTTCAATCCAGCACTGAAATGCTCCTCCTCTTTCTCTTGCTTTTAGTTCAGCTCCAGTTTGAGTTAAATACAGCGCTGCAATTCTCCTTCTCTATCTTTTGCTTTTAGTTCAGTTCCAGTTTGAGGTGAATCCAGCGCTGCAATGCTCCTCCTCTTTCTCTTGCTTTTAGTTCAGCTCCAGTTTCAGTTGAATCCAGTGCTGCAATGCTCCTCCTCCTTCTGTTGCTTTCAGATCAGTTCCAGTTTGAGTTGAAACCAGGGCTGCAATGCACCTCCTCTTTCTCTTGCTTTTAGGTCAGCTCCAGTTTCAGTTGAATCCAGCGCTGCAATGCTCCTAATCTTTTTCTTGCTTTTAGTTCAGTTCCAGATTGAGTTGAATCCAGTGGTGCAATGCTCCTCCTCTTTCTTTTGCTTTTAGTTCAGTTCCAGTTTGAGGTGAAGCCAGCCCTGCAATGCTCCTCCTCTTTCTCTTGCTTTTAGTTCAGCTCCAGTTTCAGTTTAACCCAGCGCTGCAGTGCTCCTCCTCTTTCTTTTGCTTTTAGTTCAATTCCAGTTCCAGTTTGAGTTAAATCCAGCGCTGCAATGCTCCTCCTCTTTCTTTTGCTTTTAGTTCAATTCCAGTTCCAGTTTGAGTTAAATCCAGCGCTGCAATGCTCCTCCTTTTTCTTTTGCTTTTAGTTCAGTTCCAGTATGAGTTAAATCCAGCGCTGCAATGCTCCTCCTCTTTCTCTTGCTTTTAGTTCAGCTCCAGTTTCAGTTTAACCCAGCGCTGCAGTGCTCCTCCTCTTTCTTTTGCTTTTAGTTCAATTCCAGTTCCAGTTTGAGTTAAATCCAGCGCAACAATGCTCCTCCTTTTTCTCTTGCTTTTAGTTCAGTTCCAGTTCTAGTTTGAGTTAAATCCAGCGCTGCAATGCTCCACCACTTTCTTTTGCTTTCAGATCAGTTCCAGTTTGAGTTGAATCCAGCGCTGCAATGCTCCTCCTCTTTCTTTTGCTTTTAGTTCAGTTCCAGTTTGAGATGAATTCAACACTGCAATGCTCATCCTCTTTCTTTTGCTTTTAGTTCAATTCCAGTTCCAGTTTGAGTTGAATCCAGCACTGCAATGCTCCCCCTCTTTCCTTTGCTTTTAGTTCAGTTCCAGTTTGAGGTGAATCCAGCGCTGCAATGCTCCTCCTCTTTCTCTTGCTTTTAGTTCAGCTCCAGTTTCAGTTGAACCCAGTGCTGCAATGCTCCTCCTCTTTCTTTTCCTTTATTTCAGTTCCAGTTTGAGTTGAATCCAGCATTGCAATGCTCATCCTCTTTCTCTTGCTTTTAGTTCAGCTCCAGTTTCAGTTGAACCCAGTGCTGCAATGCTCCACCTCTTTCTTTTGCTTTTAGTTCAGTTCCAGTTTCAGTTGAATCCAGCGCTGCAATGCTCCACCTCTTTCTTTTGCTTTCAGATCAGTTCCAGTTTGAGCTGAATCCAGCACTTCAATGATCCTCCTCCTTCTTTTGCTTTTAGTTCAGTTCCAGTTTCAGTTGAATCCAGCGCTGCAATGCCCCTCCTCTTTCTTCTATTGCTTGTAAGCAATAGAAGAAAGCAAGCAGTGAGCATTTCTACTGATTGGGGCCCCTCCCTCCTTGTAGCCTCCAGCTCTATCTGTATGGAACTTGAGCTCCTCCCCTCTCATGCTGTGCTCTCCAGCTCTGTCCCTCTCTCTCATGCTGTGCTCTCCAGCTCTGCCCTTTCTTTCCCACTGTACCCTCCAGATCCATCCCTCTCCCTCCCTGTACTCTGCAGCTCCCCCTCTCCCTTGCTGTACTCTGCAGCTCTGCCCCCTCCCTTGCTGTACTCTGCAGCTCTGCCTTTCTCTGTCAGAATTGTCCAATCCACACTGCAAGGGTCCCCACTCCCCTACAATTCTATTGCCGTGGCAAGGACCACAAAATTCAGCTCTTACCATAGAATTGTCCAGTCCTGGGCAAACAGCAGCGGGAGACTAAGGACCTTCTGAAAGCAAAAACATTGGTGACAGTGAAATAGCGCATTTACCCCCCCCTGCCCAGCCCAGAGGAGAAACATTGATGTAGGTGGATGCTGCATTAACCCTCTCTTACCCACCCATCCACCTGCCCCCGAAGAGACATATTGGTGGCAATGGAGCACAATCTCCCCGCTCCCCTCCCCTGCATCTCCTCACTCACTGGCTTCTATCGGACAAACAGGAGGAGGAGGAGGACTGAGGCCTTGCAGATCCTTCAGTGCATCCTCCCTCCTCCCCCGCTGAGACCTGAATAGTGCAGTTTGAACCCCCCTTGGTTCAGAGCAGGATGCTTAGACACAGTAAGGGAGGAGGGAGGATGTATCATGAACACTGCAGAGTCACTGTCCTCTTCCTCTTCCTGGTTTGCCGTTAGTGCTCTCTGAGTGAGGGGGTCCATGGGCATGGGGATGGCTGGTACAGTGTAAACCTGAGATTGCAGGGTGGAGGGAAGAGAACAAACTTACTGGGGAGTGGAGGAAGTGAGCGAACCAGGAGAAATGGTGGAGTGAACTGGGGATTAGAGTAGTGAACCAGAGTAAGTGAAGGGTTTGTGGGGTGGAGGGAGGGAGGGAGGAAGGTAATGTATCAGGGTGAGTGAGGGGTTTGGGAGGAGTGGATAAACCAGAATAACTAAGGGGTTCATGGGGGGGGGGGGGGATGAGCCAGGGTGAGGGGATCAGGTGGGAGGAGGAAGTGAAAGAGGGAGAGTTTGGGGGTGAAAGGGGCTTTGGAAGGGGGATAAGAAAAAGAGAGGATGGGGGTGAGATTCTGCACTTCCTACACTTCACAGTATTTCCCCGTCCTTGGATTGGTTTTACTGCTGGTGGAATGAATGATCCATGAAATGCCTGTCTCTTGCCCCTGATCCTCTCTGTACTGCATTTTTCTCTTTTTCCTGTCTGAGCTCAGCCTCTTCCTAACCTGTAACTCCAGGTCTGCACAGCCCAGGCTCTTTGCTTACAACACAATGCAGTGATGGTGTTAGCGAGAGGAAAGCAGAAATCTGATCTTGTTAGCAGGACCTGAACTTTCAGATTAATTGTGGCACAGTCAGACATTAAACTGAGTGGAATCTTAGTTAACTGATGGTTCTGGATGCTGTTGCTAATCAGTCTATAGTACTTCTAGATGTACACAGCTCTCCAGCCCATCTCAGTCCTGTAATTTGTTGTCAGATTAAAGAAAGCAATCTCTGGAATACTGAAGACTCGCTGGCCTGGAGGATTGTTTTACTTCCAAAATATTTTATAATATCCTATAAATAAAGCTTCCAGAACTTCTCCACATCCCTGATCAGCGTTCCAGTTACTTCTGCCGTAAGAAAGTTTGTTTTACTGTAGCAGTAGGAATAGCCTCCACCCTCAGGAATTCACTCCTGTCTGCAGAAAAAAAAACCTGAGTAGGAAAGTTGCTTTATTCTGGTGAGAGTTAAAATGCATCCATTTGGTTATTTTAAGTATTAAGAGCTACAAAAAAAATCATTCTGAAGAAGGGAGTAGAGCCTTTATTGTTACCCTATCCAGCAACAATTTGCTTTAATATCATATTACAAAGCACTGATATAAACTATTCCTCAGACATCTTTATAGATTCATACAAGGTCTTGAACTTGTAGATGTGAATCTGTTATTTACATTTTCGAATAATAGAATGACTAGGGGGCATTCCATGAAGTTAGCAAGTAGCACATTTAAGACTAATTGGAGAAAAATCTTTTTCACTCACACACAATAAAGCTCTGGAATTTGTTGCCAGAGGATGTGGTTAGTGCAGTTAGTGTAGCTGGGTTCAAAAAAGGTTTGGATAAGTTCTTGGAGGAGAAGTCCATTAACGGCTATTAATCAAGTTTACTTAAGGAATAGCCACTGCTATTAATTGCATCAGTAGCATGGGATCTTCTTGGTGTTTGGGTACTTGCCAGGTTCTTGTGACCTTGTTTGGCCTCTGTTGGAAACAGGATGCTGGGCTTGATGGACCCTTGGTCTGACCCAGCATGACAATTTCTTATGTTCTTATGAAGAATTCTGGAATTTTGGAAGAGTTTTTGTTGGCTTGATCAGAGGGTTACTACACTGTAAATTGTTTGAGGTTCATGGTACATTAGTGGATGGAGTGAGTTATATGGTAATGTGTAAGAGAAGAAAATAGATTAAGGATATGAGTTATTTAATTAAACAGATGTACAAGAGAAAAATAAATTATATACATATAATCAATGCTAAAGTATTTGTTGATTAAAATTATGTCACATCCTAATGATAACAGATCTATCCCAGTTTTGCCTTTACCCAATGAGATTCCAATTAAAAATTCAGAAATACAGGAATCCATGCTACGGTTTACTGATGGGTCTGTCATGTTTGTAGCAGTAGTTTGCAACATAATTTAACCATATATGCAGGCTTAGATTATGTTTTCTCACTTATACATTATCAGTTTAGGAAATGAAACAAGAGGGGTTTTATATCTGCAGATGGAGAGCAGCTCTCACACCACAACTTGTGGTAGTGCCTCCTAGAGGCGTAACAATAGAGAGAAGAAAGTAGCTTCATGACCGCTATTTGCTGAAGTAAGGCATATCAGAATGTTTAGTTTCAATGAAACTGTAATTTTACTTTAATTATTACATTAATTTTGTTGCATGCCAGATTTTATATTTCTCCAGGTTGACAACATAAAGCCTTCTCTGCCACATGGGATGTAACGCTTGAAGATAGCAGAGTTGCTTACCTGTAACAGGTGTTCTCACAGGACAGCAGGATGTTAGTCCTCACATATGGGTGACATCATCAGGATGGAGCCCTCACAGAACACTTTTGTCAAAGTTTCTAGAACTTTGACTTGGCACACTGAGCATGCCCAGCATGCCACCAGCCCTGCATCCAGCAGGGGTCCCCCTTCAGTCTCGTTTATAGTAAAAGTACAAGCGAAAAACAAAATAATAAACCGTAAGCGAACCCAACTCCACGGGGTGGCGGACGGGTTTCATGAGGACTAACATCCTGCTGTCCTGTGAGAACATCTGTTACAGGTAAGCAACTCTGAGGATGCCTGAGTAAATGTACCAAAAGCACCCAAAGACGTGCAACAGGCACAACAACAAGGGTGGGTTTGGTTAGGAGGGCATCCTGAAATTCCAGTGGGTCGCTGGAAGGAAGTTGGGTTATTAAGCTGAGAATAAATTGCGCAGAACAGACTAGCCAAAAATGGAATCTTGCTTGCTAGCCTTGTCCAGGCAATAATGAGCCGCAAAGGTGTGGAGAGAACTCCATGTAGCAGCCCTGCAGATGTCAGTGAGGGGCACCGATCGTAGGTGCGCTACTGATGTTACCATTGCTCTTATAGAGTGCGCTTTCACGCACGGCTTGTCTCTCTATAAAATAAGAAATGGCAGACTGGGTCAGCACATCCTGTCTCCAACAAAGGTCAGTCCAAGTCTCAGAAACAGAAATGACGGCAAAAAAAAGGTCCATCCAGTCTGCTTAGCAAGCTTATGGTAGTATCTGCCGTGCCGTGCAGATTACCCCCCATGCCTGGATGGATCCTACAAGACCTAGAACGAAAGTCTGTTTCATGCTGGTCTCTGAAAGGAAAGGCTTTGTTTTTGCCACTTCTTATCTATCTGATTAATAAATATTTATGGACCTGTCCCAAAATCTATCCTTTTCCCCTTCCTTCAGCTCACTCCAGTCTCCCCCTCATTAATCTCCGTCCTCTCCTCTTCTTCGTATCTGCTAGTATTCCTATCCTTCATATAGCAGTCCTCACACTGGGGTCGATGCAATATTTGTGCATAGAAAACCGGTGCTCAGCCACCTCTCCTGGGTGCACAATGCAATATTTAAATGAGGGTTTGCGTTAAAAAGGAGGCGCTAGAAAAATTGTGTGTCCATAGCGCCTCCTTGGCATCGGGCTCACAGGAGAGGTGGCTGACAGTGCAGGTTGGGAAAACGGATGTTCAATATACATGCACAAGATACACGCCCTGGACCATGTATCTTGTGCATTTATATTGCGTGCCCAGAATTAGTTATTTTTTACCCGAGAATTGGTTTTTTTTTACTGGAATCTGCTTTCTGTGGTTCCTCCCATTTAGTATTAATAGGAGGAATCTCAGAAAGCAGGATTGTTTTGTAGGGGTGTGAATCGTGTGATTGATCGTCTTAACGATCGATTTTGGCCGGGGGGGAGGGAAATCTGATCGTCGTGTTTTTTTTGTTTTTTTTTTAATCGTTAAAAATCGTAAATCGGGGGAGGGTGGGAAAACCGGCACACCAAAACAACCCTAAAACCCACCCGAACCTTTAAAACAAATCCCCCACCCTCCCGAACCCCCCCCCCAAAATGTTTTAAATTACCTGGGGTCCAGTGGGGGGGTCCCGGCATGATCTCCCGCTCTCTGACCACGGCTGCGTTAAGAGAAATGGCGCCGGTGGCCCTTTGCCCTTATCATGTGACAGGGCAAAGGTAGCGCCGGCGCCATTTTGGTTCCTGGCTCCCGATGTCACGCATGCAGGAGATCGCTCCCGGACCCCCGCTGGACCCCCAGGGACTTTTGGCCAGCTTGGGGGGGGGCCTCCTGACCCCCACAAGACTTGCCAAAAGTCCAGCGGGGGTCCGGGAGCGACCTCCTGCACGCGGGCCATATTGCCAATATTCAAAATGGCGCCGGCGCTACCTTTGCCCTCACTATGTCATACGGACACACGATTCACATCTCTAGACATCGCTGTCTATTTCTCCCAGGAGGAGTGGGAGGGTTTAGAAGAATGGCAGAAGGAGCTTTACAAGGATGTGATGAAGGAAAATTATCAGACCCTCATCTCACTGGGTAAGGAGAGAGAGTTTTTAAGAAATTCATATTTTTGGGAGGGGTAAAACAGAAGTTTATCTCATTTCTGAGTGAAGTTGGGTCTTCTGCTCCCTGAGTCACTGGGGCTGGGGATGCTGTGGAGGAAGCATTTATAGCACGAGATTTAACTACTCTCCATAATTTTGTGTTGTCCACAAATCTGATCACCTCACTCATCGTACCTCTTTCCAGATCATTTATAATTATATTGAAAAGCACCGGTCCAAGTACAGATCCCTGAGGCACTCCACTGTTTACCTTTTCCCACTGTGAAAACTGACCATTTACTCCTACTCTCTGTTTCCTGTCTTTTAACCAGCTTGCAATCCACAAAAGGACATCACCTCCTATCCCATGACTTTTTAGTTTTCTTAGAAGCCTCTCATGCAGGACTTGTCAAATGCCTGCTAGAAATCCAAATATACCACATCTACCGGTTCACCTTTGTCCATATGTTATTCACCCCTTCAAAAAAATGTTGGAGATTTGTGAGGGAAGACTCACTGAAGCAAAGAAATTGTTTAATCTTTCAACGATGGCCTTATCTTCTCTAAGTGCCCCTTTAACTCCTTGATCATCCAACGGTCCAACCGACTCCATTGCAGGCTTTTTGCTTCTGTTATATTTTTTAAAGTTTTTGGAAGACCGGACGGACCTTGTGTCCGGATGGTCGGATTAATGCTGGCCCAGGCCCACTCGAGGAGCGGACGGTGAAGGGGGGGGAGGGGGGGGGAACTAGACGCGGCGCAGGTTTAGACCGGCGGGATGGGATCGCGTGCTAGAAATAAAGAGCAGGGGGGGGGGGTGGTTGGCGAGTGGGGAGAGCGAGCGTGGTAGTCAGGGATTGGCCCAGGGGAAACTGCGGGAATCGTGGGATCGGCGGATTGGCTAAAAATATTTTGAAACTAGTGAAGGGAGGGGGGAGAGGAGTACAGCACGGCAGTTCCGGGGCTTAGCGGGTTGAGTCGGTTCGTTTTTCGCGAGGGAAGGTTAAAAGGATTGAAGCATTTAAAAAAAAAACAAACAAAACGTACCGTCGGTTCCTGCGGGTTGCGGTGGTCTGTGCAGGAGGCGGAGGTTGAGAGCGGAGATAGCAGGCGAGTCGAGATGGCGAGCGGGGGAGCTGACTTGGAAGCTGAGGAGTTGGATCAGGTTCTGGCAGCGTTTCTTGATTCGGAAGAGGCAGCATGGGTGCCAGAGGAGGACACGGTTTGCAGTGGCGAAATGCGAGCGGTCCCGGAGCGGGTGAGCTATAACGGAGGCCGAGACAGAGGAGGATCAGATCGGAGGGGAGGGGTTTCAAACAGAGGAGTGCTGATGGGCGGTGATGGGGAGCCAGTCGGGAGCTTGTGTCTGCCGGCTCAGGCGGCTCCGGCTCGGGGAGTAGGCAGGGGGAGGGGCACGAGATTAGCTCGACCGCGTGCTTCGGGGCGGAGTGGAAGAGCAGTGCAAGGGGGCGGGGTGCCCAGATCTGTCGGGGGTGCGATTTCAGCCGATGCTGGAACTGAGTGTGGGAATTTTAACAGTGTGAGAGGGCTGTTTGGTTCGCGTGGTCGGAGGGGTAGGGGGGTGCCAGCAAGTAATTCTGAGGCTTCAGAAGGGCAAGGTGTCCGGAGGGTTAGAGGATCAAAAAGGGGCTGTGTTTCTACAGTGCTTTTAGCACGGGAGCAGGTGGTGGGTTTAAGGGAGAGTGGGGACAGTTCATTTTGGGGACAAGCAGGAGGTAGGGGAATGCCTAGGAGCGCTGTGCAAGGGGGAAGGGGGAGGGGAAGGTATATTCCCAACCCATGGTTATCTGGTGGTGAGGGGAGAGCTGGTAGGGGGAGTGAGAGTCTTGGCGTAGGCAGACTTTCAGGAGGGGATATGGGGGGAAGCAATTGGGGGTTGGCAGGGTTTGGGGTGGAGCAAGAGTGGGACCTCGGGGCGGGTTTGGCCTCTGCTTCTGCTTCTGCGGTTTTTCCTCAGAGAGATGAAACTGTGGAGGATGGTGAGAGGCCAGGTCCGTCGCGACAGGAAGCCTGGAGAAATGAGGAGCCTGGAGAGGAGGCAGGAGCTCCGAGAGCGCAGTTAAACGTGGCGGATGAGGTGTTGGAGGAACCCGAACAGGAGGGTGAGTTTATTATTTTTCCCAGGATGAGACAGGGAATGGTCCCTAGGGATAGAGGAGCAGGGGAGTTGGGGGAGGTAAAAAAAGGGGGAGGGGGTACGGAGGTGAAAAAGGATTTACAAGAGGATATAGCGGGGGTTGGTGTGGGGGAAAAAAAGGGGGTCTGCAAGGTCGGGGAAGGCTAAGAAGAAAAGAAAAAGGGTACGTTCTAGTTCGTCCGATTCATCGTCTTCCTCTTCTTCTTCCTCCTCGTCGTCGTCTAGTTCGGTGAGTTCAGGGCAGGCGGTAAAGGCGGGGGGGAGGGGTTTCCGTTCGAGGTGCCCCTGCGTTGGTGGCCTTTACGGAGCTTTGGGAAGAGGTGCCGCGTTCCCTGCTGCAGGCGAATCAGACGGAGACAGTTTATTGATATATTCCAGTTTGCTGGAGGTAGGCGGGTAAACGTAAGGAGAAGAAGAAGCGTAGTAAAGGCGTGAGATTTCCGGGTGCGCAGATTAAGGTGGCCAGAAATATCCATAATTGGATGCGCGCCTTTTTAAGATTAGCAAGTGTGGTGGGAAAACAGGATCCCGCTCAATATGGGCCTTTGTTATCTTATGCTGATGCTATTCTAGCGGCTAGCAAGACTTATGAGGGTTGGGTCTTGGTTAAATTATGATGAGAGATTCCGAGACCGTATGGAGGAGAATAAGTTCATTTCTTGGGGGAACGCAGGATGTGGGGCTTTGGCTTACACAGATGGCCACCAAGGCTCCAGCGGGTGGTTCGGGACAGGGTCTAGGGGCTGGTGTCGGATCAGGGCGGTCCTTTCGAAGGGACGCTTCCGTTAGTGGCTCAGGACAGAGTGGTGGGGGGGGCGAAGTGACGTGTGCTGGCGATATAATCGCTCCACATGCAACTTCCCGGATTGTAAATTCCGGCATGCTTGCTCCGCTTGTGGAGCAGGACATCCGGCTGTTAAATGCTTCAAAACGACAGGGAGAGGGTTCGGGCGGCCGCGGCTCAGTCCGCCAAAAGTTCAGGTAAACCGGGGTTGTGAAACGAGTGCCGACTCCTATTTGAGTGGATGTGATGAGGCCTTGGTTGCGTGAGTACCCGATCAAGGAAGCGGCGTTTTTATTATTGCAGGGTTTTTACAGATGGTTTTCGGATACCGTTTGGCGGGGGAGGGAAATAGGGGGGGGGACAATTGTCCCGTCAGTGCGGGCGATTGGTTGAAGTGGTACAGGATAAGTTGCAGGCGGAAATTGTATTAGGACGAATTGCTGGTCCGTTCAAGGAGGCTCCGTTTCAGGATTTGGTGCTGTCTCCTTTGGCAGTGATTCCTAAAAGGGAGCCAGGTAAATTTAGACTTATTCACAATCTTTCTTTCCCAGAGGGCAGGTCGGTGAATGAGGGCATCCCTATAGAATTATGTACGGTGGCGATATGCATCTTTTGACTCGGCGGTGCGGGTAGTCAAGCGGGGCGGTCCGGGTGCATTGATGGCTAAGGTTGATATTGAATCAGCGTTTCGACTATTGCCTGTTCATCCAGACAGTTTCCATTTGTTTCGGGTTCGATTCAAACAGGAATACTACTTTGATAAGTGCATGCCGATGGTGTTGCTCAATAGCTTGCGCTTATTTGAGAAGTTTAGTTCATTTGGTGCACTGGGTGGTTCAGACAAAAGCTGGATCCAGAATGCTAGTGCATTATTTGGATGATTTCTGTTGTGGCTGGAGCCGGGTCAGAGGAATGTGGGCGTCTGGTTGGAATGTTTTCAGAGAGTGGCGGAAGATTTTGGGATTCCTCTTGCGCAGAATAAGACTGAGGGGCCTAGTACTAGTCTGGTTTTTAGGAATTGAGCTTGATTCAGTGGCTATGGTATCCGCGTTTGCCGGTGGATAAGGTGGAGCATTTACGTGTGTTGGTGCGAGAAGCCGTGAGTCCGGCCTAAGTTGACCTTGCGGGAAATTACAGTCATTAGTTGGAATTCTCAATTTTGCTTGCCGGGTCATACCTATGAGCAGAGTGTTCTTGCGTAGGTTGTCACACATGCGATGTGTGGATTAAAACAAAGGCATCATAGAGTTAGGAATTCGCGTTGGTTGCGGGAGGATCTGCGGTTATGGGATACTTTCCTGGACAAGTTTAATGGAGTGGCGCTTGTGGCAATCTGACCCTATGTCCAACCAAGATTTAGACTTGTTCACAGATGCGGTGGGGTCAGTGGGTTTTGGGGCTTATTTTCAAGGAGATTGGTGTGCTGCTGGTTGGCCGGGACGACTGGGTGACAGCGGGGGTTACGAGGAATATCGCGTTCCTGGAGTTATTTCCAATTGTGGTGGCGGTGCACATCTGGGGAGACTCAGTTGAGGGGAAAGAGAGTGGTGGTTTTGGAGTGATATATGGGAGTAGTCGAAGTTATCAACAAGAGATCGGCTCGTTGTTGTCGCGTTTCAGAGCTTTTGCGCGAGTTGATTTACAATGTATGTTCTTAAATGTGACAATATGGGCCCGACATGTTCCGGGAGTATCTAATGGTGTGGGCTGACTCTTCTTCTCGTTTCAAGTGGGATTTGTTTCGAGAACTTGCACCAGAAGCGGAGCTTTGTGGAATTCCGGTGCCGTCTCCCTTTGGAGATTTGGTTTCCCAGAATCCTGGAAAATGCTGCGAGCTTCATTAGCGCCTTCAACAATGGAAAAGTTATTGGGGGTGTGTGCAAGAAGGGTGGCAGCGTTTTTGTTGGCTTTAGGTTGGGGGGGAGGTCCGATTTCAGATATGGCGCTGGTGCGATTCATCGAGCACGGGAGGGCGAGTGGTTGTTCGCGGTCGGCGGTAGGACGGCAGTTGACAGGTTTCTCGTTCTTCATGAAAGCGCATGGTTGGGGGATTTCCAGCGGGTCGATTCATAGTGCGACGGTTTGTTGGTGGGTTGGTCTCGGGGGATAGTGAGTAGGCCGATCAGAGACTTCCAATCACGCATGATATTTTAGTCATGTTGTGGGAAGTTTTGTCGGAAGTGTGCTCATCCCCGTATGAAACGTGTTTATTTAGGGTGGCATTTGTTTTCGCGTTCTTTGGTGCCTTCCGGATCAGTGAGTTGGTAGCTCGCGCGGATTGGTAACAGGGATTACCCCAGGAATCTTAGCAAGGAAACATACTGGTGACAAATAAATCGGTGGGTGATTATAATTCCTAAATCTAAAACAGATCAGCAGGGGCGCGGTTCGCCGGTAGTGTTGTCAGCCTGTGCCGGGGTTAGTTTCGTGTCCAGTGCGAAATGCAGGGTTATATTGTCTAAGAGGCGCCCTGAAGGGGCTGAACACTTTTTGGTGCATGAGAACCTCCGGCCATTGACTAAGTATCAGTTTGCAATGGTACTGTCGTAGGGCTTTGAACTTGGTAGGGTTGGAAGGAAGTCGATTTGGGACGCATTCCTTTAGAATTGGGAGCGGCAAACTTCGGCGGCGAGTGCGGGGTTGACCGGAAACGTAATACAGCGGATTGGCCGGTGGAGGTCTGGAGCGTACAGGAGTTATGTGTCGCCCGGATGCTGGGAGTACATGAGCAATGTCTAACTTTCCGTTCTTCTTTGCAGGTGCGGTGCCTGAGACAATGGAGGGTGTGGATCATTGGGCATTCATACATTTTTTGGGCGCACAGACATGCCTGCGGCCGTCCTTATGGCCAGCATTTGGATCTGCAGCACAGAGGGGTGAGGGGTTCGTTGGTTGGGGGCGCAGAGGAATGCTTGGAACGAGCTCATTCCTTGCGTGAAGCGGGAGCGAGAGCGTCGTGCGGCGCCTCGGGTGTTGGTTGTGCATTTGGGGGGAAATGATTGGGGTACAATGACGGCCAAGCAATTCATCAACATAGTTCGGAAGGACTTAATGACAGTGTCCATATTGCTGCCTACGACTATCTTGTGCTGGTCGGGACATTGATTGTCCGGCCATTGGAGGGGGGCAACATTATGTGGCGACGTTGCAGATCAAAGGCGAACCAGCAAATTGGGGCCTGGTTGTCACGTCTGGGGGGGGGTCGCCACATAAAATATGATTGGTCATGGGGTACGGTTACGGGTCTATTCCGGGAGGATGGGGTGCACCTTTCCTTCTTAGGACTGGACCTGTTTCTGAACTCTATTCAGGAGGCCTTGGAAGAGTTATTTCCAAGGTAAACGAGGCCGCATCTTTGGGGGGTCACAGGGCATTGATTGGCCTGTGCCTGTGGCGGTTGGTCCGAGCATACTAGTTCAATTAATGGTGATATGTTGGATGGATTATGGTAATAAGCAAAACGGTTGGCAACGGGGGCTGTTGGCAGTGGTTGGCTCCTTGCCGGATAGTGGCGGGAGCTCCTTGGCCAGACTCCCTTGCTATTTGGTGGCGGGAGTCCACCCAGGTTTGGCTCCTGGCAGGTGAGAGGCGGGAGTCAGAACCTGGTGTGTGGGAGGCCAAAGAGCGAGCCGTGTGGCTGGTTAAGCTATCTTGCCGGATGGTGGCGGATAGACCCGGTGGGGGGTGTTTGCTATACAAAAATGTGTGGTTGTATTTTGTTATTTCTGTGTTAAAGGCTCGGACCGTTTGGTGATTAAAGCTGCGGCCTTGTTTTACCCAATAATGTCTCTGTATTTAATTGATTGTAAGGGGGTGGGTTGCGAGTGGAGTGAGGTCCTGGATGCCTGTATTATGGAAGACCGGACGGACCTTGTTGTCCGGATGGTCGGATTATGCTGGCCCAGGCCCACTCGAGGAGCGGACGGTGAAGGGGGGAGGGGGGGGGGGAACTAGACGCGGCGCGGGTTTTAGGACCGGCGGGATTGGGATCGCGTGCTAGAAATAAAGAGCAGGGGGGGGGGGGGGGGGGTTGGCGAGTGGGGAGAGCGAGCGTGGGTAGTCAGGGATTGGCCCAGGGGAAACTGCGGGAATCGTGGGATCGGCGGATTGGCTAAAAATATTTTTGAAACTAGTGAAGGGAGGGGGGGAGAGGAGTACAGCGCGGCAGTTCCGGGGCTTAGCGGGTTGAGTCGGTTCGTTTTTCGCGACCCTCCCACCCACCCTTTCGGCTAGTTGTTTTGTTGGGGGAATTGTTGGGGCTAAGTGTTTGTCGCAGCGCGGTTGGTCCGAGCATACTAGTTCAATTATGTTGATATGTTGGATGGATTATGGTAATAAGCAAACGGTTGGCAACGGGGGCTGTTGGCAGTGGTGTGGCTCCTTGCCGAAAGTGGCGGGAGCTCCTTGGCCAGACTCCTTGCTATTTGGTGGCGGGAGTCCACCCAGGTTGGCTCCTGGCAGGTGAGAGGCGGGAGTCAGAACCTGGTGTGTGGGAGGCCAAAGAGCGAGCCGTGTGGCTGGTTAAGCTATCTTGCCGGATGGTGGCGGATAGACCGGTGGGGGGGTGTTTGCTATACAAAAATGGTGTGTTGTATTTTGTTATTTCTGTGTTAAAGGCTCGGACCGTTTGGTGATTAAAGCTGCGGCCTTGTTTTACCCAATAATGTCTCTGTATTTAATTGATTGTAAGGGGGTGGTTGCGAGTGAGTGAGGTCCTGGATGCCTGTATTATACTGTGAGTTTTTGCCTCTATGGTCAACTTCTTTTCAATATTCTCTCTTAGCTGTCCTACATTTAACTTGCCAATGCTTATGCTTTATCCTGTTTTCTTCTGAAGAATCCTTCTTTCAATTTTCAAATGAAGATGTTTTGGCTAAAATAGCCTCTTTCACCTCCCCTTTAACCATGCTGTAATCATTTTTCCCTTCCTTCCACCTTTCTTAATTAATGTTTTCTTTTTATTATGATGATTTATTAGCTTGATTAATCACAAAATTTTTACAAAAGTAAATCAATGCAATGTACAAAGAATAAAATAAACAGAATTCCCTGCTATAAATAAATGGCCATAATAAATGCATCCTGTTAAAACTAATAACAAAGACATAACCAGGGCTGACAAATAAAAGGGAAATCCTATAGGGCTGCATAAAGGGACAGTGAGTGCTGTCTGCATGCTGAAGCACTTCCTGCAACCTGCTTGTTTAGCATGAAACACTAACATCTTCTCTAGAAAGCCCCAGAGTTGACCTTGAACTACTTTTCAATAATTTTGGTCAAGATAGGCAAACTTGAGATAGGACAATAGTTTTCAGGAATGTTTGGGTATTTTCTCAGAACCAGACAGACTGTAGCTTTCTTGAGAGTAGCTAGTAACTTACCGGATTCTGAAATGGTATTGATGATGGTGAGAAAAGGATAAAAGCCCCGATACCAGTGCCGGACATCACTCTGATACAATGGCAAACGCAAGCTGTTTCGATTTATTTAGAAGTGGAGACCTCCCAGAGTAGGACGTGCTACCCTTTTCCAAGAGAAACTTCAAGGGGGCCTTCAGGGGCCTAACTTAACATGGTATTTTGGAGCCTCCCAGCCAGTGTTCCCTCTAAGCTGTGCACGTGTGCGCGTATGATACAAAGTTTAGCGCACAGAGTTTTTAATCCTAGAGTTTTTTTCCAAAAACTAGGCAAATTATTAGGCATAAAATCATTATACTTGCACAGCAATGATAGCAGACACCTACATGTGCTACATAATGTCTGTGCCACTCTGTGGGTTAAGAGATGCCACTTGCTCCAAAGTTTTCTGTAACGCCAGTGAATTTAGGCCTAAGTGCACACACTGATGCGGCTCTCTGACAGAGGCCAGGATGCCACCTGTTTACTTAGAACTGACTGCTAGCCTGCTAGGTCATTAAATGGGATGAGGTCAGGGAGAGTTCATACGCCCAACCTCCAATGGCACAGCTGCAGCAGTTCAGGGTACAGTGACACAGTGTGGATGGGAGGAATGCTAGCATTGCTAGGTCATACTATACACACGCGTACAAGAATCTAGGCTCTGCGTTAGCAACTAGATGTCTGAGTGTTTATGACGCCATGTGGTAATATAAATTATTTATAAAGAACATCAGAAAAAGATAGTGTCAACTGGTTAAGTTTAATAAGTTGAATAATATTTAAGTTAATTACAATTAAGATAATAAGATTTGAAACGCATAAAAACCAAAATGAGTAAAGGTGTTTAAACGCAAGAGAACAGCTACATCATTTAAATCCGAATGGCTAGATGAGACTGTTGAAACTAATACCGCGAAAGTCACACGGCCTAACTCATGTAGCCCTGCATGAAATGTTTTCGTATGATGAAGATAAAGGAGTCATTTGTCTGATCTGCGCTGAAGCGAAAGCTGTAGGAGAGTTTTTCTACGGGTAAAAGTTGGAATGAGGTCTGGAAAACTGGATTTCCTCAAAAGACATCTAGTAAATAAACCGCACATTGACAGTGTAACAAAATTGAAAAATATGAATCCACTATTTCACGGTGGGTTGAAGAACCTGTTTACTAGAGACTCCAGAAGAAAAGCAAAGGAGGCAAATCGTAGAAACGGAAGCGTTCAAATCCAGATGAGATAAAAGCCCTGATTGACAGCGTCTTGCTAGCCATCAAATTGAACTCATCTATGCTGGCTGTTACAGATATAAAGAACACATGGCCAAATTTGTAAAGCTGCCAGATAGTTGTAGAAGTAAAACTTACGCATTTGAATTTCTTGAAGTCATCAACAGCGTGGTTCAAAATGATATAATGCAAGAAATTTCTTCTGCATTGTTCCACACTTTAACCGTTGATGAAAGCACTGACATATCTTTGACCAAATGCTTAATACTTTTATTGGCCTAGCAATGCTTTGGATTACAAAGTATTGTTTGGTGGCATTTTGCGATTAGAACATTGCAGTGCTGCTTTAAATTGTATCTGCCATCAAACTCTTTTATACAGCAAACAAGCTTGATTTAAGGAAGATGGTTATATTTACATCATAACGGAGCCTCTGTTTTGTTAGGAAGAAAAAATGGAGTAGCAGCACAGTTGAAAAAAGAAATCCCACACCTAACTCAGCAACACTGTGTAGCACATAGTGAAGATTTAGGAATAACTGAGATATATGGAAAGAAGTCAAACTGATGCAAGACACTGAAACTCTTATCAGAACTGTGTAACTCGATGTTTAGTAGATCTATTTCGAAAAGAGTTAAATTTCAAGAAATCATTGATGCCTCAGAGCATGATTCATTGGCATTCAGACCTTTAAATGAAGTGCGATGGCTGTCGAGGCATTTTGCTGTGCAAGCTATAGTTCGAAACTATGCTGTTTTTTTACAATATTTCGAGGAAGAGCGGGGAAAAGACCCAATTGACAAATACTGTTTCAAGAAGCTGAGCACTGCATGCAGGAAGATCACAACACTCCTGGTATCTTGCTACAGTTCCTGCCTGGTTCCAGTATCTGAGTCCTGATACAGTTCCTGCCTGGTTCCAGAACCCGTACCCAGTTACAGTATCACTACTGTCCTAGTCTGGTTCCAGTTACCTGTCCTGATCCACAACCCGCCTAAGTCCCAGTGGCCGGGCCCCTATGGGCTCCTCCCGGGGGGGCTTTCGGCTTCCAAGGGTGAAGCCACCTAAGTCCCAGCGGTTGGGCTCCTACGGGCCTCCTCCCGGGGGAGCACCAGCTTCCAGGGTGAAGAGTCCTCCAGCAGGTCGGCCCAAGGGTCCACTAAAACTGAGACTCCCACAACAGATTGCAAGGCCATGGACTCAGCGGATGCACCCGCTTCCCTCAGATCTGTCCGGGATGGCCCGGCAGATGCTACAGCACCAGAGCTGCATTGATAGTTTGGCAGCCACGGTGGAACAGCTATCCTCACTCCTGGAGTCCTTGCATTCCACTGGCAGGGCCCCCGAGGGTCACGGCCCTTCTGTGATTCAGTTACCAGCAGCCTCCCACTACGCTGGTGATGTAAGGACCTGCCGCGGCTTCCTGAACCAATGTTTGTACGATTCTCCTTGTTGCCTCGGCAGTTTCCCTCGGATGCGGTGAAAGTGGCATACATCCTGTCCTTGCTCGATGGGAAAGCCTTGATATGGGCTTCTCCCCATTGGGAAAACAATGATTCTTCACTAATGGATTTACACGTTGTTTCATCACGAGCTTTTCGCCAGGCCTTTGATGAGCCCGCCCGAGTAGCTACGGCTACGTCTGATCTGCTGCAACTTCATCAGGGGGCTCACTCCTTGGCAGACTATGCAATGGAGTTTTGGACTTTAGCCCAGGAAGTAGGTTGGCAGGATGGTAGTCTTAAGGCCATCTTCCTGGAAGGGCCTTTCCGGACACATTAAGGATGAGATTGCGGCTCGAGATTTGCCGGAAGACCTCAACGCCTTGATCGAGATGGCTGCTCGCATAGACCGCCGCCTACAACAATGGGCCAAGGAGCAGCGCTCTTCTCGCCATAGTCCGGCTTGTGGGCCGATACCTGCGCCCTCTTTTAAGAGCTCTCCTCCAGACATCCCCACCAGCAAACCCATGCAGCTGGGACGGGCCCCCGCTTTCTCTTGAAGAAAGACAACGTCACCGTTCGTTGAAGTTGTGTTTATATTGTGGCCAGAAGGGCCACTTCTTGGCACGTTGCCAGGAGTGTGCGGAAAATACCAAAGCCTAGGAGGTCGGGAAGAGCTCCTCCTAGACTGTGCTACAGCTCCTCAATGCACTGTTCCTGTTACTCTGGAATACCCCGGAGGTTTCCTTTGAGACGATGGCTTTCCTGGACTCCGGAGCAGGAGGTAATTTCATCCTGCACGACTTAGTCTCCCAGTTTGCGAATACCCTACGCATAGACGGGAGGTCCCATTACGAATTACCTCAATCCAGGGGGACGCTCCTTCCAGGTCCCGTCCAGCTGTCCATGGCACTCATTACAGTCCGCACCGGGACGATCCATTCGGAGGAGATAGCCTTCCTAGTTCTGGATAAGGCTGTCCACTCTGTGGTGCTAGGGTTGCCGTGGTTACAGAAACACTCGCCCACGATTCAGTGGGATACGCTACAGATTGTTAAATGGAGTCCCTTCTGCCTAGCCAATTGTATGAAGGTGCCTAGGACCCCTTCACTTCCGTTGATGCACTCTGCTGTGGGTCCCCCTGCACCTTATGAGGATTTCACTGATGTATTCTCCAAGACCAAGGCGGAGATCCTTCCACAGCACCATCCGTATGACTGTGCTATTGACTTGCTACCTGGTACCATGCCCCCTCGAGGAAGGGTTTATCCCTTATCCATACCTGAGACCCGGGCCATGTCCGAGTACATTGCAGAGAATTTGGCCAAGGGGTTTATCCACCCGTCCAAGTTGCCTGCAGGGGCGGGCTTCTTTTTTGTCAGCAAGAAAGACGGCTCACTGAGGCCATGTATAGACTATTGAGGCCTAAATTTGATTACCAAAGCGAGACCGCTACCCGCTCACGTTAATCCCGAAGCTCCTAGATCGGCTTCAAGGAGCGAAGATTTTCACAAAGTTGGACTTACAAGGAGCCTATAATTTGGTGGGAATCCGTCCTGGAGATGAGTGGAAAAACCCGTATAATACCCGAGACGGGCATTACGAGTACCTCGTGATGCCTTTCGGCTTATGTAATGACCCGGCGGTGTTCCAGCACCTGATGAATAAGGTGTTGCGGGACCTTCTGAACACCTGTGTAATTGTTTACCTCGATGACGTGTTAGTCTTACTCCAAGGACCTGCCGTCACATCGTCAACATGTCCACCAAGTGCTCCAGATACTTAGGGAGCATGGTCTATACACGAAACTGGAAAAGTGCAGTTTTGAGAAGACCTCCCTGCCATTCCCAGGCTATATAGTCTCTGCAGCAGGCTTTCTAATGATCCTGAGAAAGTGGCGGCTATTAAGAATTGGCCCCGGCCCAGGGGTCTTAAAGCATTGCAACGCTTCCTTGGCTTTTATAATTCTATCGTCCACTTTAATCCCCAACTACTCCCGTATTGTGGCTCCGTTAACTGCCCTCACCCGAAAGGGGGCTAACGCGGTGGATTGGCCTCCTTCTGCCTGTCAAGCTTTTGAGGTCCTCAAGGAAGCCTTTTTACTAGATACCTGCCTTCATCATCCGGAATCCCAGCCGGCCCTTCGTGGTGGAGGTTGATGCCTCCAATGTGGCCGTGGGGGTCATACTGAGGCTAGTACTCTGATTCTGGACAGCTGTTGCCCTGTTCATATTTCTCAAAGAAATTCTCCCCCGGCTGAGAGCAACTACTGTGTAGGTGACAAAGAGTTGCTAGCCATGAAACTTGCCCTGGAAGAATGGAGACAGTGGTTGAAGGGAGCCAACCACCCAGTCACGATTTACACCGATCACAAAAACCTAGCATTCTTGAAGCAAGCCCAACGCCTGAATCCAAGACAAGCCCGATGGTCGCTGTTTTTTGATCGGTTTGACTTTACCTTATGCTACCAACCCGACTCTAAGAATGTTCGAGCTGACGCGCTCTCATGCTCTTCTGAGGTCGAAGAGACCCCTGATACACCTCAGTATATCTTGGACCCTGAAAAAGTCAGCCTTGCTGCAACCTTGGTGTCCTCCCAAGGGAAGACCGTCGTTCCACGTCGCTCCAGGAAAGCAGTCCTTGTTTGGGCCCATGACTCCCTCACTGGGGGCCATGCTGGTTGGAAAAGGAAGTTGGATTTGTTAAACCGTTTCTACTGGTGGCCAACAGTGAGACAAGACGTCCAAGCTTTTGTGGGCTTATGCCCTACTGTGCGGTTCAAAAACCGTTCCTCAGGAAGCCCAGGGGCTTGTTGCAAGCATTGCCCATCCTGGTGGAGCCTTGGACACATATCTCCACTGATTTCGTCGTGGATCTTCCTGTCTCAGGAGGTAATTCGGTCATCTGGGTAACCGTGGACCGATTTTCCAAGATGGCGCACTTCGTTCCCTTGCCAAAACTTCCTTCTGCCCCTGACCTAGCTGGTCTGTTTGCTCAGCACATCTTTAGACTTCACGGTCTTCCACAGGATATCGTCTCCGATCAAGGACCACAGTTTACAGCCCGCTATTGGAAAGCCGTATGTAAGCGCTTTAATGTGCAACTTAGCCTTTCCTCTGTATTCCATCCTCAGAGCAATGGGCAAACGGAACGAACCAATTGAACCCTGAAGACATTTCCCCGTGCCTTTGTGAACAAACGACAAGATAATTGGGCCAAGCTACTCCCTTGGGCGGAGTTCTCGTATAATAATCACACACATGCTGCTACGGGAAGTTTCCCTGTTCCTCATTATTTATGGGAAGCAACTTCGTCCGCCTCTACCTTCGCCTGAACCTAGTGCACTTCTGGCAGTGCAACTCTCAGCTCGCCAGCTCCGTGCCTTGTGGAACTCTACCCAGGAAAAGATCCGTAAAGCCTCCCTGTCCGCCAAGAAGTGGGCGGATAGGCATCATCAACCAGCACCTATCTTCCTCCCAGGAGACCGTGTCTGGCTTAGCACCAGAAATCTAGAGATACGTATTCTCTCTCGAAGACTAGCTCCGAAATTCTGTGGGCCTTTCCGAATCGCCGAACGAGTGGGAGCGGTCTCATACCGTCTACGCCCATCGCCTCCATGCGCATACATGATGTTTTCCACGTGTCATTGTTGAAGCCTCTTGTGTTGTCCAGATACCATTCCAGGGCTCCTGAACCCTAGGACCCTTCAGTACAGGATGAGGTTACATATCAAGTACGTGAAGTTTTGGATGTCCGGTTCCATCAACACCGATGGGAATACTTGCTTGCCTGGGAGGGTTGCGGACCTGAGGACAACTCTTGGGAGCCAGCCTGTAATATCCTCGACAAGGACTTATTACGACAGTTTCATTTGGACCACCCCAGTAAACCCGGACCAGCTTAGAGGGGGCGTAAGAGGGGAGGTACTGTTGCGGTCCTGGCCGCGAGCACAGCGGCCAGGCCTTTACCTCTTGATTCCCGGACCTGCTCCCGCCTTCGGAGTCCTGGCTTGCGGCCTGTTTGGCGGCATCCCCGCTGGGTCAGCGCCGCCGTGAAGGTTCCGGTGGATGCCCTGTTCCTAGGCGCGCACGCGCGCCACTTGGGCACCTTTGTAGCCCGTTTCCCGCCAATACTGACTCCACCCAATTCCTGACTGGATGGCAAAGGCAAAGCAAAGGGTGGATGACCGCGGCCATCCAGCCTTTGCCTTGCAACGGGTTAGCATTCTGGTTTCCTGTTGCGTTGTGCCCCGGAGTGTCCTGCTTGGCTACGTCGCTCCATTCCTGCTACAGTACCTGCTTGGTTCCTGCCTGCTTGCTACAGTACCTGCTTGGTTCCTGCCTGGTTCCAGAACCCGAGTCTTGCTATAGTTCCTGCCTGGTTCCAGTACCCGAGTCCTGCTACAGATTCTGCCTGGTTCCAGAACCCGTACCCAGTTACAGTATCACTACTGCCCTAGTCTGGTTCCAGTTGCCTGTCCTGATCCACAACCCGCCTAAGTCCCAGCGGCCGGGCCCCTACGGGCTCCTCCCGGGGGGGCTTCGGCTTCCAAGGGTGAAGCCACTTAAGTCCCACGGTTGGGCTCCTACGGGCTCCTCCCGGGGAAGCACCAGCTTCCAGGGTGAAGAGCATCTACGTCCCGCCTGAACATCTGCCTCCCGGCCTGCCGTACATCAGAGACATTGTCCATCTCTTCCTAGTCTCCAGCAGTTCGGCCCAAGGGTCCACTAAACTGAGACTCCCACAACACTGAGCACTAGTTTTCTTGCCCAACCAACCAGCATGTCTAGTGAATATGGATTTTCCATGACAGGAGACATTGTGAGCCATCCTTGATCAAGGTTGATGGCCATTGTTAATGGAAAAGCTGGTATTAAAAAAAAAATCAATCTCCCTTTGCTTGGGTTTCCAGATTTTCCATGCGAATAGCAAAATGAATAAAAACACACTGAAGACCTTGCTGCCACTCTGCCTGCCTGCAATACTTCTAATACCAGCATAGGGGACTTGCTTACATGTGGTCAAGGACCGATCCCCGGATCTTGCCCCATCATGTGATGGGCTCAGGGGGTGTCCTGGGATCTCAGAAGGCTATCAAAGACACCTATTCAAGGTTACTGGGGATTAGGGAGTTGGAGTGGGGGTTCACCTAGGGTACTATATTTTGGGGGTGGGGGTTGGGGACACTAGGGATTTTATCTTTGGAAGGGGGGATAGGAATGGACTGGGGTGTGTGGGAGGACTCTCCTGTGTCAATGGGGCTTTTGGCCTTGAAGGGAAGGGGGAATGGGAAAAGGCCATTGCCCTGCCAGATACTTGTGACCTGAATTGGCCACTGTGGGAAACAGGATATTAAGCTTGATGGACCTGTGGTCTGACCCAGTATGGTAAATCGTATGTTCTTATGTCTTGGGGAATGGAACTAAAAGTTCCAGAAGAGATGATGATTACCACAGTCGCAGTGGATGTGGAGCTTATAGTCAAGGTTACGTGGCACAGGGCTGCAAGAGTGTAGGGAAACAGTCATAGTCCATCAACCATTTAGAGGTCTGGGCTGTCAGGAGAGCTGGGCTACAATTTTTGCTGCTGGATCAGAGGACAGCGGTGAGAGTGTGTTTGGTCAAAGCTACGGCAGTAGCATATATTAACTAGGGGTGTGCATTCGGATTGACCGCATTAGTAAAACGCAACTCATATTTTTTTTTTACTTAAAAAATTGATTCGACATAAACGATCGGATTTCCCACATATCGAACATAGATATGTTCGATATGTGGGAAATCGCGATTGTTGAGCCAAAAAAAAAATATAAACCCCCCCCCCCTCCTTAATCCCCCCCCCCCCCCCGACTTACCACAACTCCCTGGTGATGGAGCGAGGAGTGAGGACGCCATTTCTGCAATCCTTGGCGAGAAGCATGTGACGTCGGCGGCACGTCGAGTGACGCCGGCGTCACGTGATTCCCGGCTCGTTCGCGCCGGACGGCTCCGTTCGGCCCAAAAAGAACTTTTGGCCAGCTTGAGGGGGTCAGGAGGCCCCCCCAAGCTGGCCAAAAGTTCTTTTTGGGCCGAACGAGCCGTCCGGCGCGAACTCGCCGGGAATCACGTGACGTCGCGTCTGAGTGACGCGGCGCCACGTGATTCCCGGCTCGTTCGCGCCGGACGGCTCGTTCGGCCCAAAAAGAACTTTTGGCCAGCTTGGGGGGGGTCAGGAGGCCCCCCCAAGCTGGCCAAAAGTTCTTTTTGGGCCGAACGAGCCGTCCGGCGCGAACGAGCCGGGAATCACGTGACGCCGCGTCACTCTACGTGCCACCGACGTCACATGCTTCTCGCCAAGGATTGCAGAAATGACGTCCTCACTCCTCGCTCGATCACCAGGGAGTTGTGGTAAGTCTGGGGGGGGGATTAAGGAGGGTGAGGGGGTTTAAATTTTTTTTTTGCACATATGTACATATACCCAACTCATTGGATTTTTTTTATGTCCATATTGGCCGCAAGTGGGACCCCCTTTCGGACATAAAAAATATGAACATAAAATTTTGCTCTGCACATCCCTAATATTAACCAGCAGGGCACAATCAGGAGCACAGCTATGTCAGTGGAAGTGCAGGAATGCAATGTCCAAGCAGATAGGTTCAGCATGTATGCTTTGGATCACAGAGAACAGGATTTGTCAGACCAGGCATTCTTCTTGATTCAATCTAGGTGGAGAGATTTCCAGATGAATCTGATATTTTCGGCAACACCAACAATCCGTGGCCTTTCAACCAGAGACAGGAGCCAGGGTCTCAGATGTGGCTATTCTGCCTCTACAGTGCATTTGAAAATATGTATATAGGTTTCTTGGTTATGCTGTCACTCTCATCTTATTGATATTGCACAGCTTGTTTGCATGTTGCAGAGCTCTCTCTCTTGATTGGTTGTCTTTTAAATGATTCTAAACTCCTTATTGGATCTTTCTTATTATGCTTTGTTTCTCTGTCTGCTTTCTCTTGCCTGCTGTCATTGGTCCCTTGCTGCCAGGAATGCTGAGGACAATTTGCTTCCTCTGTTTTCTTTCATTTGGAACTGGACTCTCTGCAGGCTAACAGCATCTCCTATTCCTGTTTCAAGCTATGCAAAGGCATTGCTTTTCAACATTAACATTCTACAGCTTATTTCTCAGCTCCAGTTCCCTCCTTCAAACTACTGACTTTCCAGACAGAACTTATCACAGCTGTGACAGTTTCTCCGTTCTGTGTGGCTACTCTTGATGCCTTCTCACTCTGTGAGTGTTGAACTTTTATCATTCAGATAAATGTTGTTTGGTATTCAAGACTGAGTTTCTTCTGGTATTTGAAGCTGGGAATATGATTTAACTGACTGTCTAGGCATTCGAGATCGAGAGCTGAGGACACAGTACAGTGGCCTTGGGGAGGGGGGGTGTCTGAATATAATTCTTTCTTGGCCATGTTAAGGTGTATGATTTATTGGATTCAGAAGCATCACAGGCTGGTGGTCCTCATAGATCCAGTATGACCCTGGAGTCTATAGTTTGCAAGTCTGGTATGGTTCAGGGTTTCTAGAACTTTTAAGGTTCAAATAGGTGCAAGTTTTGTTGCATCAGCGATCCAATGTCTGCAAGCAGCAGGGTTATTTCTGCCTCACAGCTTGGCTTTGAGAGGCAATGGTTGAGGAGTAAGGGTTACTCTGAAAAAATGATTTTCACATTGCTTCTAACTAGGCGGTGGTCAGCATCCGTGTATGGAATTTATTTGAGCTTAGGTGCAAGGAGTCTGCAGTCCCAAGTTTGCAGGTTTCCAGATGTTCCTTTCCTTTGGCAGAAAGTTTGCAAAGGGGTCTTCCCTTGAATTTACTCAGAGTACATGTGGCAGCATTGTCCTGTGTTTAGAAAATAGATTTAGAGCTGTTCCTTGTTGGCCCATCCTGATGTGTTTAGGTTTCTGACAGGAGTGCAGCTGCTACAAACACTGGTTAGGAGGTTGGTCCCAAGTTGTACTCTCAGCCTGGTGGTGTTGGTCTGTTTGAACCCATCAGGAAAGTGTCACTGAAGGATCTTACCTTGAAGATGGTGTTTATAGTGGGAGATAGCTCACCAAGATGGGTTTCAGAGTCATATGCTTTGTTCTATAGGGATCTATTTTTGAGAATTTCAGAGGAAGGGATGTTGATTCATATCATACTGTTGTTTTTACCAAAACTGGTGCCTATTTTTCATTTGGAATAGCCTGTGGCATTGGTGCTTTTCAAAAGGTTAAGGTCTGGGTTTAGTTCTACAAAACTGCACATTCTGGATGTGCACAAGTCACTGGTGAAGTTCTTGTCTGTGACAGTTTTATTACGCAGGATGTAGCAAAGATGAGTTGGTTTTTATGGTGACAGTTGCTAAGTGGTTTATGAGGGCCATTGCTTCAGCATATGTTGCATTCCACTAGGGCTCAGGCAGCCTTTTATGTGGTATACCATTTTCTTTCATCTCAGGAAATTTGTGAGGCTGTTTTTTGGTCTTTGCTTGTATTTTGCAGGTATTAATGTCTAGATGAGCCGACTCTGGATGCAGCTTCATTTGGGGCATGTGTTTTGAGGGCAGGTCTTTCAGGATCCCTCCCAGTTTAGAGTTACTTTGGGTACATCCCATGAGGAAGGTAAAATTAGGTTACTTACATACTAGTTTTCTTTCCTTGAGTCCTACCACACCAGTCCAGCATCCCATCCGTTTTTCATCCTTAGCCTGCTGATTTGTGTCTATATGCTGTTTAATGGTTCATTGTGGCTTATTATATTATTCCAGCTTTCCTCTGCTTGAAGGAAGACATTGCTTTGGAAAGTAAGTACTGAAAAGTGCAAGTGGTACAGTTGATTAGACAGGCTGCTTCCAGCAAAGCTTTCTTTCTCTTTCTCCTGCTGATAGGGGAGAGAAACTCATGTGTCTGGACTGGTCTGGAAGGACTCAAAGAAAGAATATTTACAGGTAAGTAACCTAATTTTACCCTACAGCAACAAAGGATATCTATTATCACCAAGAAAAACACAACAAGAACAAAATATCAATAATAATATCCATGCTGCCTTGGAGGAAGAAGGTCTCATGATTGGAGAGCATCAACCTGGTGTAGCAGGAAAGGATCCTGTAGCAAGGACCTGCTCTCCAGGTGATGCACTATCCTTTCGTACCGAGGCTATCTCCCCAAGGCCTACTGCCCAGGAGGGAAGGGTTAGGTCGGCCGTCATAGTAGGTGATTCGATTATTAGGAATGTAGACAGCTGGGTGGCTGGTGGGCATGAAGATCGCCTGGTAACATGCCTACCTGGTGCAAAGGTGGCGGACCTCACGCGTCACCTAGATAAGATTTTAGACAGTGCTGGGGAAGAGCCGGCTCTCGTGGTACATGTGGGCACCAACGACATAGGAAAATGTGGGAAGGAGGTTCTGGAAGCCAAATTTAGACTCTTAGGTAGAAAACTTAAATCCAGAACCTCCAGGGTAGCATTCTCTGAAATGCTCCCTGTTCCACGCGCAGGTCACCAAAGGCAGGCAGAGCTCCGGAGTCTCAATGCATGGATGAGACAATGGTGCAAGGAAGAGGGATTCAGTTTTGTTAGGAACTGGAGAACCTTTTGGGGAAGGGGGAGTCTCTTCCGAAGGGATGGGCTCCACCTTAACCAGGGTGGAACCAGACTGCTGGCGCTAACCTTTAAAAAGGAGATAGAGCAGCTTTTAAACTAGAACAAAGGGGAAAGCCGACAGTCGCTCAGCAGCGCATGGTTCGGAGAGAAGTATCTTCAAAGGATACTAATGATGCATTCGAATTAGGGCAACCCGGCAGTGAAGTTCCAATAATAAGAAAAGTAGTCCAAGTGTCTGTAACTAAAAACTCACCTGAGCTAAAAAATTCTAACTTATCCCTATCAATTAAAAAGCAGAATGAAAATACAAACAAAAAACAAACTTTAAAATGTTTGTATGCTAATGCCAGAAGTCTAAGAAGTAAGATGGGAGAATTAGAATGTATAGCAGTGAATGATGACATAGACATGGTGGAAGGAGGACAACCAATGGGACAGTGCTATAATGGGGTACAAATTATATCGCAATGACAGAGAGGAGCACCGGGGAGGCGGTGTGGCACTTTGTGTCCGGGATGGCATAGAGTCCAACAGGATAAACATCCTGCTTGAGACTAAATGCACAATTGAATCTTTATGGGTATAAAATCCCTTGTGTGTCGGGGAAGACTATAGTGATAGGAATATACTACTGTCCACCTGGTCAAGATGGTGAGACTGATAGTGAAATGCTAAGAGAAATTAGGGAAGCTAACCAAATTGGTAGTGCGGTAATAATGGGAGACTTCAATTACCCCAATATTGACTGGGTAAATGTATCATCGGGACACGCTACAGAGATAAAGTTCTTGGATGGAATAAATGATAGCTTTATGGAGCAATTGGTTCAGGAACCGATGAGAGAGGGAGCAATTTTAGATCTAATTCTCAGTGGAGCCCAAGATTTGGTGAGAGAGGTAACGGTGGTGGGGCCGCTTGGCAATAGTGATCATAATATGATCAAATTTGAATTAACGACTGGAAGGGGGACAGTAAGCAAATCCACAGATCTCGTGCTAAACTTTCAAAAGGGAAACTTTGATAAAATGAGAAAAATAGTTAGAAAAAACTGAAAGGAGCAGCTACAAAAGTAAAAAGTGTTCCAGATGTATTCCACACATTAAGAAAGGTGGAAAGCAGGCAAAACGATTACCGGCATGGTTAAAAGGGGAGGTGAAAGAAGCTATTTTAGCCAAAAGATCTTCATTCAAAAATTGGAAGAAGGATCCAACAGAAGAAAATAGGAAAATGCATAAACGTTGGCAAGTTAAATGTAAGACATTGATAAGACAAGCTAAGAGAGAATTTGAAAAGAAGTTGGCCATAGAGGCAAAAACTCACAGTAAAAACGTTTTTAAATATATCCGAAGCAGAAAGCCTGTGAGGGAGTCAGTTGGACCATTAGATGATTGAGGGGTTAAAGAGGCACTTAGAGAAGATAAGGCCATCGCGGAAAGATTAAATGATTTCTTTTCTTCAGTGTTTACTGAAGAGGATGTTGGGGAGGTACCCGTACTGGAGAAGGTTTTCACGGAAAATGATTCAGATGGACTGAACGAAATCACGGTGAACCTAGAAGATGTGGTAGACCTGATTGATAAACCGAAGAGTAGTAAATCACCTGGACCGGATGGTATACACCCCAGACTTCTGAAGGAGCTAAAAAATGAAATTTCAGACTTATTAATAAAAATTTGTAACTTATCATTAAAATCATCCATTGTACCTAAAGACTGGAGGATAGCTAATGTAACCCCCATATTTAAAAAGGGCTCCAGGGGAGATCCAGGAAATTGCAGACCAGTTAGACTGACTTCAGTGCCAGGAAAAATAGTGGAAGGTGTTCTAAACATCAAAATCACAGAACATATAGAAAGACATGTTTTAATGGAACAAAGTCAGCATGGCTTTACCCAAGGCAAGTCTTGCCTCACAAATCTGCTTCACTTTTTTGAAGGCGTTATTAAACATGTGGATAAAGGTGAACCGGAAGATGTAGTGTACTTGGATTTTCAGAAGGCATTTGACAAAGTTCCTCATGAAAGGCTTCTAGGAAAAGTAAAAAGTAATGGGATAGGTGGCAATGTCCTTTAGTGGATTACAAACTGGCTAAAAGACAAGAAACAGAGAGTAGGATTAAATGGACAATTTTCTCAGTGAAAGGGAGTGGGCAGTGGAGTGCCTTAGGGATCTGTACTGGGACCCTTACTTTTCAATATATTTATAAATGATCTGGAAAGAAATACGACTAGTGAGGTAATCAAATTTGCAGATGATACAAAATTGTTCAGAGTAGTTAAATCACAAGCAGATTGTGATAAATTGCAGGAAGACCTTGTGAGGCTGGAAAACTGGGCATCTAAAATTTAATGTGGACAAGTGCAAGGTGATGCATATAGGGAAAAATAACCCATGCTGTAGTTACACAATTTTAGGTTCCATATTTGGTGCTACTACCCAAGAAAGAGATCTAGACGTCATAGTGGATAACACATTGAAATCATCGGTTCAGTGTGCTGCGGCAGTCAAAAAAGCAAACAGAATGTTGGGAATTATTAGAAAGGGAATGGTGAGTGAATAAAACGGAAAATGTCATAATGCCTCTGTATCGCTCCATGGTGAGACCGCACCTTGAGTATTGTGTACAATTCTGGTCGCTGCATCTCAAAAAAGATATAATTGCGATGGAGAAGGTACAGAGAAGGGCTACCAAAATGATAAAGTGAATGGAACAGCACCCCTATGAGGAAAGACTAAAGAGGTTAAGACTTTTCAGCTTGGAGAAGAGATGGCTGAGGGGGGATATGATAGAGGTGTTTAAAATCATGAGAGTTTTAGAACGGGTAGATGTGAATCGTTTTTTTACTCTTTCGGATAATAGAAAGACTAGGGGGCACTCCATGAAGTTAGCATGTGGCACATTTAAAACTAATCAGAGAAAGTTCTTTTTCACTCAACACACAATTAAACTCTGGAATTTGTTGCCAGAGGATGTGGTTAGTGTAGTTAGTATAGCTGTGTTTAAAAAAGGATTGGATAAGTTCTTGGATGAGAAGTCCATTACCTGCTATTAATTAAGTTGACTTAGATAATAACCACCGCTATTACTAGCAATGGTAACATGGAATAGACTTAGCTTTTGGGTACTTGCCAGGTTCTTATGGCCTGGATAGGCCACTGTTGGAAACAGGATGCTGGGCTTGATGGACCCTTGGTCTGACCCAGTATGGCATGTTCTTATGTTCTTAAGTTCTTATGTTCTTATTCATTTCAAACACATATCATAACACTACAAACAAAAAGACATTCACACCTACCTAGGAAAAATGAGAAAATAAAAATTGCTATACTGCTGTTACGCTCTCCTCCTCCAGAGGGGAGGAGTTAGCAATCTGTTATCACTCACCCCGCCAGGAGGGCAGAGTTAGCAATCTGTTCTGCTATTCTCCTGAAAGGGGGAGGAGTTAGAAATCTGTCATGATCTGCTCCTCCAGAGGGGAGGAGTTAGCTATCTGTGGATCTGTTAGCGAACTGCTGTTAGATGCTCCTGTAAGGAAAGGAGGTAGCAATCTGTTATGGCTCAACTCTTCCAAGGAAGAGGAGTTGGCAGTCTGTTCAATTATACTCTTCTGAGAGGAGCTAACAATAGGTATATTGTAATTCGCTACTGAGATAGCAATCTATCATGCATCCGCTACGGAGTAGCAATCTGTTATATATAGGCTGCTGGCAAATCTCATAGAAAGAGAAGTTAGCTATCTATGTAATACTTCCATAAGCGGTGTTAGTGGTCGGTAGTGGTTAGCTCCCACAGAGTGATAGTAGTATAAGGAATGACCACTTGGAGAAAATGGTGAATCCCTGGGCCGATGGTAGATGACAGCGCCCCCAGGAGGAGATCCTGAGAGGAACCACCGGCTAGGCTAGAATATGAAATAACACAAATAGTTCTTTATTAGACTGGAAGCTGGACCACCAGTAGTGGCAGTAGTGAGTCGAGGTGTGCGGCAAGGCTGAAGTCCTTCTGATACTGGAATATAATCTCTGGGTTGCTGAGCTGTAGAGAGAGACTAGAAGTAGTGAGTAGACAGGATATACTGGATACAAGATGGTACACTCACAATAGTATATGTTTGCAATGGTCTCAATGCCACAGAGAGTCTTTAGAATATTCAGGAACAGGAGCCGTACGTGAGCACTGGTTCCTCTAAACACTCTGTAATAAGAACTCACAATAGCTGTATATGAAATGGCTTCTAGAGTAGAAGATAGTCTGTAAAAGATTCTAGGAATGTGGGCCCTCGTGGAGCGGTTCCTATCTGCAGTCTTGCCAATGTAACTCACGATCTCCGTACCTGCGATAACGTCTTAGACGGAAGGGAGTCTTCAGAGCTATAGGAATGTAGGCCCTCGTGGAGCGAGTACCGATTCCTATGTACAATAGAACTCACTATGTTCACGTCTGCGATCGCTTCCAGACAATGAGGAGTCTTCTGAGTATTCAGGGACGTAGGCCCTCGAGGAGCGAGTACCGGATCCCATCTTGGCAATCTGAAATCAAGAAGAGAGAGCGGAGCCCCCGTGGAGTGGGTACTCCTAGTAAGTTTGAAAAGGCCGAGCAGTGGAGAAGGATTCCTCTCGCTGACTCGGATTGTTGTTGCAAGTATCGTGGACTGCCGAAGCAAGTCCTGTTGGAGTTCCTTGCTAACTCGTTAGAGGTTAGCAAACAAAGACCTTATAAAGTGCAAATGGATGACGTCACTACGGTAGGACGCCCCCAAGGTTCGCGCCCTTGTTGGTACAAAGTCTGGAGTATGTGTGCACGCGCGCGCCCTTACGTCATCAGGAACATGGCGGATCCGTAGAATCAAACCAGCCCGGGGACACCGAGACCAAGAGGCAGGGAGAAGCTGTGGCTGCATCTGTCCGTCAGAGCCGAAGGGAGTCGCTCCCAAGGTAGAGAGGGTGGAGCAAGTGGTGAGAAGAGGCACGAATGCAACAACTGGGTATAGCCTAGGGTCTATCATGCCTAGTATCATTTTTACATCAGTGGCCAACCAGGTCACAGGTACTTGGCAAGATCCCAAACAGTAGTTAGATCCCATGCTGCTAACACCCTGGGATAATTAGTGGCTTTCCCCCCACCTCTCCTCCAGGATCTTGTCCAAATCTCTTATAAACCCAGTTACACTAATTGCCTCTACCATATCTTCCAGCAATGAATTTCAGAGCTTAATTGTGCATTGAGTGATAATTTTCTCTCCTTTGTTTTAAATATGTTACTAAGTTCATGGAGTGTCCCCAGTCTTTGTATTTTTTGAAAGATTAAATAACCAATTCACATTTACTCTTTCTAGTCCGCTCTTGATTGCATAGACCTCTATTCTTCAAAATGATCCTATCTATACATGAACTCATACATGGGGACTCTATTTTAGAATATGAGCTTCATGGCAAGACTCAGAAAACATGGAGACCAATAGTCAAAAAAAGTGAAGAGATCAAATTTCAAAGAATTGGGCTTAATGGACCCTCCATCTCACCCAGTAAAGCAATTCTTATGTTTCTTAGGGTTTAGATTCTTAACTTTGGGAGTAAGTTACCTAAACTGAACCTTTTAAAAATGTACTAGGGCTCAGTCTCTAAATTTAGGGTCATGACTCCATTAAGCACCTAATTTTAAGTAGCTAAAACGTGGGTGGGCATAGAAGTGGAATTAGGGTGGGGAAAATGTTACATGCTTAGCACTGATCTTCAGCACTAGGCAGCTAACATAGGGTCCTAAATCTAGGCAAAGGAATAACAGGACTAAATTTAGATTAATTTTCAGCTGAAAACTTGGGGTTTAAATTCAGCTGAAATTCAGATTTGTTGTTAATATCAGCCTCTGAGTCCCTAAATTTAGGGATTTAACAGGGTCATTTATAAAAATGTCTTATGGCGTTAATGCATGTGATAATACCATAACGCATACAATAGTTATTGCAATGTGTGGAGTAAATGCAAATTTTACAAATTCAAATTCATTCATAGAGGTGGGATTCGGTGTGGTCAATGAAAATGTGGGGCATTATCACAGCATGCAATAATGAAACACATATTATTACTGGAAATAACTACACCTTTTTTCCTGGTGTTAAGTTGTGTGATATAGCTGAAATGCAATTTGTAATAAATTGCTAATTGAGAGAGAGAGAGAGAGAAAGAGAACTCTTTATAAGGCTTTCATATTTGTTAACTATTTATACTGCTATAGGAGGGCCAGCTAGTAACTCGAGATGAGGATCTGGGGGTAGACTAGGGTTTTGGGGCCAGTTTTACCTACAGTAGTCCTCAGTGAAGATTTGACATGATCTGGAGTGTGAAAAGTCACACAAAGATGAGATTTCTACAACGTTCTCTCACCCTAGCTTGATGGACTCTTTACCAGGGTACTATCAAGCTAGGGCGAGATAACACTGAAGTAATCTCATCTGACTTTCCTCACTCCAAATCACATCAAATATTCACCGAGGTTTACTATACTGTTCGTACAAACTGGCCCCAAAACCCTAGACCACCACCAAATCCTCACCTCGAGTTACTAGCTGGCCCTCCTATAGCCTTATAAAGAGTTCCCCCTCTCTCTTTCTCTCACTCTCTCTCACTCACCTATCTGGGCACTTTTCAAGTATCACAAGGTGCAAACACTTTAATGCATGTTACAATAAACTACCTATGCAAAGCACATGATGTGGTAACTCTGAAATTATCTTAGCCATGCCCCCTTTTCCTTATCACAGTGTTATGAACCCTCCTGTAGCTGGGCTACGGGAGGCTCCTTACCTCTTCCTGGAGGCCGCTCCAAGACAGGGCCTCGCCTGCAAACTGTCCAGGATTTGCTCCAGGGCCTGGGAGGCCTCGATGTCCATGGGGCCTGCCTGAGGCTGCTTGTGTTTGCATGGACTTTCTGGTTTGAGCCACGCCCTTCCCTAGGGGCCGGCCCGCAGCACTTTTCTGTAGTTATAGAGCCAGCTAGGTGTGGGCCTGCCAAACTCCTCCCAGGGAGTCGCCGGTCTGCAGCCCTATAAAAGGACTTCAGCTTCAGTCTGTCTTGGCCTTGCATCTTGGTGACTTCCCTCTGGAGGCTCCTGCCTGCCAGAGTCTTGTAAGGTTGTCTGTTCTTCGTGGAGCTCCTTGTCTCGTCTGCTTTTATACCATGTCTTGGTGTCTTGATGTTTTGCCTGAGGTCCCTGACCATGTCCTGATGTTCCGCCATGATCCTCCTTATCCTGATGTGTCCGCCTGCCAGGATGTTCTTCCCTGCGTCTTCGTCTGGTGCTCTTGAGCCTTCTGTTCCTGTAAGCCGGTGCTCTCGGATGGTGTATGCCCGAGAATGAGGTGGCTTGCAGGTGGGAAGTGTCCCTGTGCTCCTGAGCCTCTGTTCCTGCCAGCCTTGGGGGAAGCTTTGGATGACACCGGCTCCGTCATTGGAGTTCCTTCTTGCCTGGATCTTCCCTGCGCTGTTCCACTCTCCTCGTGGTCCGTGACCAGCCTGCAAGGGCTGTGTAGGGCATGCAGTGGGACAGGGTGGTCTGCGACTCAGTCCCGCGGGTGGCCTGAGTAGGGCGCCCTGAGAGACAGTGCCAATGTCCATGCCTTATGTGTGCTTGTTTGGATGTCAAGTTCCTCGTCCGTGATGCCGATGCATCAACCCTGCTGTTGTCAAGTTCCTCGTCCGTGATGCCGATGCATCAACCCTGCTTTTGTCAAGTTCCTCGTCCGTGATGCCGTTGCATCAACCCTGCTGTTGTCAAGTGTCTTGTCTGCGATGCCGCTGCATCGACCATAGTCCTGTCTTCGTGTCAAGGCCTTCGTCTGCCCTCAACCTCAGGCCAGGCCTGCTGCTCCAATGCCGATCAAGCGGCAGGTCCGAAAGGGCTCGGAATAGTCGGAGGACAGTTCCCCCTACCAACATCCTTGGATGTTGGCCTTGGGAGACTGCTGGCCTGGCAGAGGGTAAGACCGTGTTCAGCCATGCGGGAGCATGCTGTCTACCCTCGGCCCGGCCCTGAAGGTCTGGGCCCGGGCTGAGGCCCAAGGGCACACTAAACATCCCAAACATAACACACAAGTATAATTCATGTGAAAATTATCATATTTTGATAAATCTAGGAGTAATTAGGTGCTTAATTTCAGACAAACTTAGGGGTCCTAAGTTTTCAGATGAAAATTGACCTAAATTTAGAGACCTAAAACTTAGAGCCCAACTTTCAAACCTATTCATGGTAGTGGAACAGGTTGCTGTACAGTATATAAAATAAGCTTAGTTCTGTTCTGAAAGTATATGCGTATGTTTCAGTATGCATAAATATTTCCAATGCAATGAAAGCTCTTAAGGCCATATTTAAGGAATGGGCAAAATCCTGATTTATATGTGGAGGTAGGTATATTTTAAAATATTTGGAAAATACTTGCGATAGTCAATTAGGTATAAAATTTTACAAGTAAGTTTGATAATTTGTACAGTAAATCTCTTATAAACTTCCACACATACCTCTTGACCCTGCCTTGGAATGCTACTAGACCACTCAAGTTTTGTGCCAGTAAATGTGTATGCAACACAGAAATATATGTATACTTTCAATGTTCATAAAATAGCATGTAAGCCATTGCATGCTACTTACGCACAGATATGCTATTTTTCTGGTGTATCCCCTTTGAAAACTTATTCACAAGGATTTAATGGTTTAAATTTATTAGTCAATAGCCAAGAACTTTTGTGGTGTCAGCACATCCATCTTTACTGACAAGCTGTGTGAATAATCTACATAGAACTGCAGGCATCCTTGAGCAAAAGATATGCTGTTTCAACATTGTTGTAGCAAACTGACTTGTAGCCTTTTGTATTTTTTCTACTCAGATTTTTGCCCATTCCTTATATCTGGCCTTAGGGGAGATGGTTTAATATTGCATTAAAATACATTAGCTGCTTCTGTTCCCTTTTCCCTTATTATGGTCTATTTTATATAACCAGAACTCCTTTAAATTATGTCCACTGTCAGATGATGGCTTGAAAAGAAAATAATATTTTTCAAAAACACAGTTATCCCATTGGAGAAGACATTATTAAAGCTGGAAGTTCCTACCAGGATAAGATTGGTTTTAATTGAAATAATAATTTGTCAGTGACTAAAATCTAATTAGTTTAATTAATCCTGTTGAGTAACTTTCAAATAATACAGCATTGAAACTACTTAGCATTGGAAAGGTGTTGAGAAAGGCTAAAGTCTCTTCAGAGCACACTTTGTAAAGACATTCCTTACAATAATTGTAATAACATTTTTTGCACAGGTTTATGCAAAGATAACTTCTGATTTCTTTCTCTTGTGAGAAGTAAGTATCTGAAGGAGGCACAACTACTGCAATGTGAACACAACATATAAATGTAAAATGTTATGGCGATAGAAGCAAACTGAGATATTTTTCATAGATTAATGCTATTTACACTATAGAAACTATATAGTTATTTATTGTTCACAGCACATATTCATCATGTGCTAGATTCATCCATATCCATGTATCAGAAAAATATTTGGCAAATGAAAATAAATGGGAATCGATTGGCAGTAAACAAAGCTGCTGCAGTTGATAGCAAGTGGCTGCTTCCCTTCCTGCTGTTCACCACCGTCTGCACTCCTTCCCCTGTTAACTCTCTTCTCTTTCAAAAACCCAGTACAATAATAAAATGTAAAAATGAAAACTCATTCATCCACCCACAGCACACAAACCATTAAACAAATAAAAACAAGGGTGATTGTGATCATTCTTTCACTCACTTTCTGAGGTCACTAACTTTACAGCCTCTGTCCTAACTGTTCATTAAACATAGAAACATAACATAGAAACAGAAATGACGGAAGAAAAGGAACAATGGTCCAGCCGGTCTGCCCAGCAAGCTTATGGTAGTATCTGACGCGCTGTGCAGGTTACCCCCATGCTTATCAATTTCCTAAACCGTAAAAGTCAGGGCCCTTGTTGGTTACAGTCTGAATCCAATTCCCTCTTACCCCCTGCCGCTGAAGCAGAGAGCAAATGAAGTTGTATCAAATGTATCAGGCTTATTGGTTAAGGGTGGTAAATTGCCGCACCAGCAAGTTACCCCCATGCTTATTTGTTTCCCCAGACTGTAAAAGTCGGGACCCTCGTTGGTTGCTGTTTGAATCCCATTTCTCTTTCCCCTGTCGTTGAAGCAGGGAGCAATGATGGCGTTGCATTAACAGTATCAAAGCTTATTGGCTAAGGTAGTAACTGCTGCACCAGCAAGTTATCCCCATGCAATCTTTTCTTCATTTCCATCCTCTAGCTTTTAGGGATCCACAGTGTTTATCCCATACCCTTTTGAATTCTTTCACTGTTTTTGTTTTCACCACCTCCTTCAGAAGGGCATTCCAGGCATCCAACACCGTCTCCATGAAGAAATATTTCCTGATGGTTCTGAGTCGTCCTCCCTAGAGTTTCATTTCGTGACCCCCTAGTTCTACTGATTCTACTGATCTATTGATTACTGATTGCATCATTAAAATCTTTCAGGTGTCTGAAGGTCTGTATCATATCTCCCCTGCACCTCCTTCTTCCTCCCCTTTTCTCATTCCTTTCTCCCTCTCAATCTCCTCTCTCCTCCTCTCATCCTTCCCAGTTTTTCCTCCTTTCCTTCCTTCCCAGTTTCCCACCTTCCACCCTGCCATTTCAGCCTGCTACCCTTACCATGATTCTTGTTTCACATGAGACACACATTGCTTATCATGGGAGGGAAGCATTGCTGGGGTGGTGGCAGATGGAGAGAGATAAGGCAGCCCAGCCTGAGTCTGCAAGGTTTGTAGAGAGGGAAGAAAAGAGAATGGTCTGTCTTGCATTGGCAGCCATGGGAAGGAAGCAGAGCAGCCCAGCTTATGTTTCCAGCAGAAAGAGAGAGTTAGGATGGCAACATCAGGTCACTCAGCACTTTTCTGTGCTTCTGTGGCTTAGACTATATTCCATGGCATAGGGCAAATTCTGTAGCCGTTGCCTTAGTATTGAGGTTGCTGGTATATTGCTCCTGGTGAAAACTATTCTTTCAAAGCTGTGATATCTTTCATTGGACAACATGAGAATTATGCAAAGATGTATGTGAGTTTTCAAGACCACAGCAATCAGATGTCAAACTAATTACAGTATCATATCATAGGTAATTCAGGCTGTACAAGACACTTGCTACAGTAATGATTATACTCAGGGAATTATTTTCTAGAAACAAATTGCACTTCTGGTGTCAAAATTAGAATAAATATTTATTTGTTTGAAAAATGTGAGCATTTTTTCCTGGGGACCCATATCATCACACGGTTGGCATAGAAACTTCTAATGAAAAGGAGTATTGTTGCGCCCATCGGTCTCAGACGGCTTCGACCTCTGTGTCTCACCTTTCTCTCTGCTCTCCCTGCTAGAATTGGCAAGATGGCTACCGCCGCATCTGCTTGCCGCTCTCTCCGGCGTCCCCAGAACGGCTATGGCAAGGTTATCCGCCATGTTTCTCTTGAGGGCCTCCTAGGGTGTGCGCGTGCACGCCACCCACGTCTTTATCCATGTCATGGCAGGAACCTTTGGGGCATCCCCCTCGAGTGACGTCACGCCATCCGGGTATTTAGCCTGCCCTTTGTTTGCTAACAATTCGAGTTAGCAAGGATTGGAATGCCTCCGGTCTGAGCTACTCTGCCGCTTCCGTGCTGCCGCTGGAAGCTCTCTCTGCCCTTCGGGGTATTTCATCTAACCTGGGTACCTGCTCCTCGGGGGCCCTTTGCTTTCTTTCAGGTGCCTATCTGGGAGGGCCTGCGCTCCCTGCTTTGGTGTCTGTAATCCAACTTCTACTGCCTGCTGGGATCTACATCTATACAGCTACCAACTTAGGGGGTCATTTATCAAAATGCGATAAGGCGTTTTCGCATGCGTTAAGGGCTTATCGCATGCGAAAAGCCTCGTTAACACATGCGATAGGTCTTTAACGCATGCGAAAACGTGTTTAACACATGCGATCGCACCATATCGTATGGTGCGATGCAAATTCAGAAAATAGGAGGAGTTAGGGGCGGAGAGCGGGCTGGGTTAGCCTGTCTGCGAAGAGCTATCGCACAGCCATAATGCCGATTTTAACTACACCTCTTTGGATTGCGTTAGGCTGTACGATAGCTGCCGTGACCATGCGGTAAGGTTTCATCGCCATTTGCGATGTCTCCCATAAGTCCTATTTCAGGTGAAGTGACGGGTCCGGGGAGGGGGAGAGAGAGAGAGGGCCTGGCCCATAGGTAGGTATTTGTATCCCTATGGTAGGCCCACCAAGTAACTCGAGGTGGGGTTTAGGTAAGAGTGTAGGGGGTTAGGGGCCACTTTGACATTCTACGTGACACCTACGAACAGAACAGTGGTCTCTTGTGAAGATTTGCTGGCCTTCGGAGTGAGGAAACTCACTCCAAGATGAGATTTGGGCAAGGTTCTCTCAACCTAGCTTGAGGGAAGATGAGATTTGGGCAATGTTCTCTCAACCTAGCTTGATGTTACCCAGGTAGAGAGTCCCTCAAGCTAGGTTGAGAGAACCTTGCCCAAATCTAATCTTGGAGTGAGTTTCCTCACTCCGAAGGCCAGCAAATCTTCACAAGAGACCACTGTTCTGTTCGTAGGTGTCACGTAGAATGTCAAAGTGGCCCCTAACCCCCTACACTCTTACCTAAACCCCACCTCAAGTTACTAGGTGGGCCTACCATAGGGATACAAATACCTACCTATGGGCCATGACATTATGGCCTCACTCCCTCCCCATGTGTCTAGGACCATTAACAATGGTCACCTGTGGTTGAATAAAGGAAATACAACAGGTCTGGCACTTATTGTAGAATCTGAAAATGGTATTGCTAACTTAGCTCTTTGCACAGGTAATTAGTGCAAATTGTGATAAATGCTATATTAGCATAAAACACACCCCTTTTGCTATCGCATGCAGTACTTACCGCATTTTGATAAATCCACCCCTTAGTGAGTAATCTGTTTAATTCAGTCTGTCTCTTCTACAGCCCAGCACTGGGAACCTGCTACCAGAATTCCCTATACCACCGTATGCTGCCATCACCTACTATTGAGAGACGGGTCCCCTCTGCTGAGGGTCTCTGGACTGCTACTACTGGATCACCTCACTATTGCCACCTCTCTTGGGTACTGCGGTCATCACCGCAGTACCCAAGAATCCACTCCAACACCTCAAAACCATAACAGATTGCTAACTCCATGGATTCGGCTCAGCTCACTGCATTGCAGGCCATTCCTGGCCTGGCCCAGCGAATCGCTGAACAACAGAACTCGCTGGATAACTTGACTACTGCCTTCAACCAGTTGCATGCACAGATGAATACATTGACCACAGCAGGTAAAGAAGTTACACCGCCAGAAGTGATGGTCAAGACTACTGTACCTCTATCTGCTCCAACACGCTTCTCAGGTGAAGTTTGGAAATGTAGAGGTTTCATCAATCAAAGTTGCATGCACTTTTCTCTGCAACCTAATCATTTTCCTACAGCTTATGCCAAGACCACTTATATCCTGTCTTATCTGGACAGAAGAGGGTTGGCTTGGGCCTCTCAGCTGTGGGAGCGCAATGACCCTATCCTGAATGATCTTGCCGGGTTCCTTGAACTGTTCAGATCAGTATTCGATGACACCTCCCGGTACATGACACCTCCCGGTATATGACACCTCCCGGTACACGGTAGATCTGTCGTGTACCTCCCGGTACACGACAGATCTACGTTGGTTCATTTGAAATAAGGTAATAAACCTTTACCAGAATGTGCCATAGAATTCAAGACATTGGCATCAGAATGCATTGGCAACCTAGATGCCTGAAGACCCTCTTCTTTGAAGGCCTGAACTCCCGGCTAAAATATAAGCTGGTGGCTCGAGAGATGCCTGAGACCTTAGCTGAACTAATGAAGTCAGCAACTAGGATTGATCACCGACTTCATGACAAGGTCCAAGAGGCCAAGAGTCCCAGAAGACCACTTCAGGGAGAGACTCGAGTCAAGTCTATACCTAGACCTATACCCTCGGGTCCTGTGGCTGGTGAAGAAGAACCAATGCAATTAGGCCGCAGCCATTTAACTTCCAAAGAGAGAAGAACACGAAAGAGATTGGGACTATACAATTATTGTGGACAAGCTGGTAATGCTGTACAAACATGCCCTATATGTCCGGGAAACTGGCAGACCTAAGTCCTGTGGGAGGACTCTTCTTAGCTCTAACTGCACCCTCTCCTCCACTCTCTCTACCTGTATCCTTAATCTGTGGACCTCTAGAATATCAGACCCTTGCCTTACTGGATTCTGGGGCAGGAGGAAATTTCATTTTGAAACGTCTTGTGAACATTTGCTGTTCCCCACCACTACCATGATGTCTCCGCTACCTTTGTCTTATATCCATGGGGAGCCCTTGCCGGTTGAAGTAACCCTGCTCACAGAACCAGTGAGCTTCATACAGAGACTATTTCCTTCTTTGTGCTAGAGAAGGTCATGCACCCCTTAGTACTTGGACTACCGTGGCTGCAGATACATATGCCACAATTCAACTGGGCCACTTTGGAGCTTTCACGTTGGTACTCTACAAATGTGTCATTGTGTACTTAGATGACATCTTGATATTTTCCCAGGACCTGAATACCCATCTGGAAGATGTCAAAAGAGTACTGCAGAGACTTCGCGAGAATTGCCTATATGCCAAGCTGTCTAAATGCGAATTCCACAAGGAATCTGTGCCCTTCTTAGGGTACAGTGTTTCGAATAAAGGTTTCCAGATGAACCCTCAGAAGCTTGAGAGTATTCAAAAATGGACACAACTCACTGGTCTGAAAGCTCTTAGACGATTTCTGGGATTCACCAACTACTACAGAACCTTCATCAAGAATTACTCTTCACTGACAGTTCCATTAACTGCGATGACGAAGAAAGGTGCCAACTTCGCCAATTGGTCTACAGAGGCTGTGACTGCATTTCAGAAACTAAAAGTCGCCTTCTCGAGTAAGCCATGCCTCTGCCATCCGGACCCCGCACGGCCCTTCATTGTGGAAGTCGATGCCTCAGATGTAGGCATAGGAGCCATGCTAAGCCAGACCAATGACTCTAAGATCATGCATCCATGTTCTTTCTTCTCCCGACATTTCTCACCTGCAGAGATAAAGAACTACTGGCGATAAAGATAGCATTCGAGGAGTGGCACCCTTGGCTTGAGGGTGAATAGCATCAGATCACTGTTTACACTGATCACAAGAATCTGGAGTACCTACGTCATGCCCAGCACCTTAACCACAGACTGGCGAGATGGTCCCTGTTCTTCAACAGATTTGACTTTGTGCTGAAACACCGCCCTGGAGATAAGAACATCAGAGCAGATGCCCTATCTCGCTCTTTTCTCTCTGAAGACATACCTAATGAACCCCAGCATATCATCGACTCGAAGAGAGTTATTCTATCAGCTACACATCCGGTATCTCTGGGCAAGACCGTTGTACCCTGCAATCTAAGAAAGAAACTGTTAGCATGGGCTCATGATTCGAAACTTGCTGGACATCCTGGTCAACGAAGAACTTTGGCGAAGCTACAGAAGTACTACTGGTGGCCCACCATGAAGGAAGACACTTTTGCATATGTAGCTTCTTGCTCCAATTGCATCAGACAGAAACCTCCGCCCAGACGTCCTTGGGGCCTGCTACATCCCTTACCAGTACCAGATGAGCCCTGGACCCACATCGCCATAGACTTTGTGGTGGACTTACCACTTTCTGGAGTTAACACTACCATCTGGGTTACAGTGGATCGGACATTTGATGACCCAGGGAGGCAGGCTGTAGTTAGTACCAGTCTTCTCCATCTGCGGCAAGGTCAGCGGATTCTTAATGATTACACTATTGAATTTCGGACCTTTGCCACAGAATTGGCTTGGCAAAAGGATTGCCTTCAAGCCATTTACTTGGATGGTCTCTCATCCCAACTAAAGGGTGAACTCGAAGCCCGTGAGTTACCCTCCTCTTTAGAGGATCTTATTACTCTGGCAGGCCGTGTAGACCACCACCTCCAGGAGCGTCATCGTGAAGTTTAAACACCACGACTTCTCGCTGCGGAGTGTTCCCATTCTCCACTAGCAGCATGGTCCGCGACCAGTGGAGTCCTGCCATCTACCAAGATGGAAGAACCCATGCAGCTATATCGAGGGCACCTTACTCCAGAGGAATGCCTTAGACGGAGGCATTCTGGTCTGTGCCTGTACTGCAGGGCTTCCAGCCACCGCCTCCTGTCTTGTCCTGTCCGTCCAGGAAACTCCCGGGCTTAGGTTTAGTGGGGGTCCTGAACTTGGGTGCTACTACTCCGACCCCTCAATTGTCTCTGCCAATCAACCTGACTTCGGACTCTCGCTCTTTCCCAACCATGGCTCTCATTGATTCTGGAGCAGGTGGGAGCATTATTCTGAAGGACCTGGTACACCTCCTAGGCATCTCCACTAGTACCATCGAGATACCATTATGTATCACCTCTATTCATGGTAAACTGCTACCTGGAAGGATCTCCCAAGTGATGGCACCCATCCATCTTCTCACTGGAGCCCTACATGAAGAGGATGTTGAACTCTTTGTACTGGAGAAGTCCATCCATCCAGTGGTTTTCAATTTACCGTGGCTTCAGCGCCACTCTCCCCAGTTCCATTGGGGAACCTTACAGCTCGTTGAGTGGAGCCCAGCCTGTCGTCAACAGTGCCTCAAGAAGGAGGCACCTTCTCCTGCGATTCCCCTTGCGGTGACTGCTTCTGGTCTTCCTCCTCCATATGCCTACTTCGAAGACATCTTTTCGAAGCAGAAGGTGGATATCCTCCTGCCTCTGCGTACGTTTGACTGCCCCATTGAGTTTATGCCTGGTATCATGCCTCCTAGGGGTAGGACCTACCTGCTATCTGTACCAGAAACCCAAGCAATGACTGAATACATTCAAGAGAACCTGGCTAAGGGTTTCATCCGCCCATCTACCTCGCCAGTGGGCGCGGGATTTTTTTTCGTCATGAAGAAGGATGGGTCTTTGAGACCATGTATAGATTACCGCAGCCTTAATGCTATAATCCGCCATTAATCTCGGAACTGTTCAACCGCCTCCAGGGTGCTACCATTTTCACCAAACTGGATCTGTGTGGTGCCTATAATCTGGTTCACATACGCCCAGAGGATATTTTGAAAACAGCATATAACACTAAAGACGGGCATTATGAATACCTTGTCATGATTTTCGGACTTTGTAAAGCTCCTGTGGTATTTCAACAAATGATTAATGAAATTCTTCGTGACCTCCTGTATATCAAGGTTGTAGCATACCTAGATGACATTCTCATCTTCTCAAAAGACCTGACCACTCAACAAGCCAATGTCCGCACTGTACTCCAGCACCTACGGGAAAATTATTTGTTTGCCAAATTGGATAAATGTCTTTCTGAAAGATTCAGCTTGCCTTTCCTAGGCTACATCATTTCCCAGCGAGGTTTCACTATGGACCCTAGTAAATTAAAGGGTATTCATGACTGGCCCTGACCAGTAGGTCTTCGGGCGCTTCAAAGGTTCCTTGGATTTACCAATTATTATCATAACTTCATAGCGAACTACTTCCTGTTGGCAGCGCCCCTCACGGCTATGACTCGGAAAGGCAACGACATGGAGAACTGGTCCTCTGAAGCTCTAGCTGCCTTCCAAGACCTCAAGAATGCCTTTCTTTCTGGCCCTTGTTTGCGCCATCCAGATCTGAACCACCCCTTCGTTGTAGAGGTGGATGGCTTGGCTATAGGGGCTGGGGTGGTTCTGAACCAGTACTCGACCCGAGGAGTTCTCCAGCCATGCTCGTTCTACTCTCATAAGTTCTCCCATGCTGAACAAAATTATAGCATAGGAGACAGGGAGTTATTAGCTATCAAGCTCACCCTCGAAGAGTGGCGTCCCTGGTTGGAGGGTGCTCAGTTTAAGTTCACCGTCTTTACGGGTCATTAGAACCTCGAGCACCTCAGACATGCCCAGCGTCTCAATGCTCGCCAGGCCCACTGGACATTATTCTTCTCTCACATCAATTTTGAGCTCCATTACTGTTCGGCAGAGAAGATCCTCCAAGCAGACGCTCTTGTCATTCCTTTGACCCTGAAGATGTTCAGGATGAGCTGAGTCATATCATAGACCCTGCCTGTATCTGCCTGTCAGCCACCGTTACAGTTCCAGCTGGGAAGACCGTTGTGCCTCGCCGGCTCCAAGAAAGGGTCCTGCGTTGGGTGCACGACTCCAAGCTAGCCGGTCATCTGAGACGTGCCCTAACACTATGCCTACTCCAACGCTACTACTGGTGGTCCACTATGGTTTGTGATACTCATGCCTATGTGGACTCATGTCTAACCTGTGCCCAGCAGAAGCCACTAATAGGTCGACCTTGGAGCCTCCTCCAGCCATTGCCTGCACCAGAAGAGCCGTGGACTCACTTATCCACAGACTTTGTGGTGGACCTCCCAATGTCCAAGGAGAATATGGTCACCTGGGTCATCGTAGACCGGTTTTCCAAAATGGCCCATTTTGTCCCTCTGCCTGCCTTACCATCTGCCCAGAACTAGCATATATCTTCTTTCAGCATGTTTTTTGCCTTTATGGTCTGCCCACAGATATTGTCTTGGACAGGGATCCCCAGTTTGTCGCCCATTACTGGTGCTCTCTATGTAAAAAGTTTGGAATTACCACTAATTTGACTACAGCTTACCACCCTCAGGTCAATGGCCAGGCTGAGCGCACAAACCGCTCACTTAAGAACTTCCTACGCGCTTACACGAATGACCAGCAGGACACTGGGCAGAATTATTACCCTGCACAGGATTTTCCCACAACTCCCACTTTGCAGCAGCCACTGGAGTTTCTCCTTTCTTCATTGTGTATGGCAGACAACCTCGGCTACAATTGCCAATTCCACTGTTGGTATCCTTGTTGGCAGCTCAGGGAAACTAGCCTGCAGCCCCGGATGATGACATCATCAGGCCCTGCTATTTAAGGCAGGGCCCCGCCACTAGTTCCTTGCCTTGGCAACAGGTCTCCATGTTTGTTTGTGTGCTCGTTGCCCATCGTTCCTGGTTCCTGATCCTGGTTCCTGCTCCTGACTCATACCTCCTTGTCTCAAACTGCAGGGAACGAGGGCTGGTATTGGAGAAGCTCCAGTCGGCCTCCGTCTTCTAATCAGCTCCGACTCCCGATGGTGGGGATCCATGGGGCTTGCCCTATGGGTAGAGTCAACCCCACCTCGGGCCAAGGGTCCACCACCAGTGCAACATTTTGCCCGCTTACACATGTAGAGTGCTCAGTGGACCCTGCGTTTGTAGTGGCAGCAAGCCTCCCAGGACCTCAGTGTATGGGTAAGAGACACGTCATCTCTCCAGACTTCCTTGTCATGGTGGGAGAGTCTGCCTAACCTGGAGTGAGGGGGTTCCCTTTCATGCCCCCCCCCCCCATACCAGATTGTGCTCAGTATGGACGCCTCCACCGTGGGCTGGAGGGCGCAGGGTCGCTGGACTGCTTGGGAGGCTTCCTGGAGCTTTGCGCCATCAGGTATGTGCTCTGGGCATTTCAGGATCACCTATCCAATCGAATGGTCCTGATCCAGACCAACAATCAGGTTGTGATGTGGTATATCAACAAACAGGGAGGTGCGGTATTCCTCCTCCTCCTCTGTAAGGAGGCTGTCCAGATTAGGGCATGGGCTAAGTCCCAGGGAATCCTGCTCTGGGCCATATACCTGGCTGGATTGGAGAATTTAGTAGTGGATTGGCTGAGTCGAGGGTTCAAATTTTCCACCTGTGGGGGATTCCGGAGGTGGACCTCTTTGCCTCCCCTTGCAACAACAAGGTGAGCACCTTTTGCTCCCTGTACAGGGAGTCCAGAAGGCCAGCTTCAGATGCCTTTGCCCGCCATTGAGGTAGGGGCCTTCTGTATGCGTATCCTCTGATTCTGCTGGTGTTGAAGACTCTCCTGAAGCTCCACCAGGACAGGGCGACCATGATTCTTATTGCCCCCTGATGGCCGAGTCAGATTTGGTTCCCGATCCTTCATGATCTCTCAGTCATTGAACCAATCAGTCTGGGAACCTCCCCCAACCTAATGACACAGGATCGGGGTAGGCTGCACCATCCCAACCTCCGGGAGCTGTCTCTGAGAGCCTGGATGTTGAAAGGCTAGGTCTGTGGCCTCTTGACCTTTCTGACGAAGTGTCTCGGGTCCTGGTAGCTTCTCGAAAACCTTCCACCAGGAAGTCGTACACTCTGAAGTGGAGGAGGTTTTCTGTCTGGGGTGAGAGTCATGGCTTGGATCCATTCTCTTGTCCCACTCCAAAAGTGCTGGACTATTTGTTATATCTTTCTGACGCTGGTCTGAAGACCAACTCAGTCAGTGTACACCTCAGTGCTATTGGGGCCTACCACCACTTAGTTGATGGTTCGCCTATCTCCATTCAACTTGTGGTAAGCCAGTTCATGTGGGGTCTGCTTCAGTTGAAGTCTCCCCTGCGGCCTCCTGTTGTATCCTGGGATCTCAATGTGGTACTGGCTTGACTCATGCAAGATCCTTTTGAGCCGCTGTATCTGCCTTACACAAAAGTTTTTCATGACAGGATGGTTCTATGCACTCACCCTAATTTTTACCTAAGGTGGTGACTGATTTTCATCTCAACCAGTCCATTGTCCTGCCTACCTTTTTTCCCAGGCTGCATTCTTACCAGGGTGAACGGGCTCTGCACAGCTTGGATTACAAAAGGGCCTTGGCTTTCTACCTTGAGCGGACAGCAGGCCACAGACAGGCCACACAGCTCTTCATTTCATTTGATAAGAATAGATTGGGAGTTGCAGTCACCAAGCACTCGTTGTCCAACTGGCTGGCAGATTGTATTTCCTTCTGCTATACGCAGGCAATCCTTCAGCTTGGAGGCCATGTCAAGGCTCATTCTGTCAGGCTTTTGGCGACATCGGAAGCCCACTTACATGCGGTCCCCATGACTGAGAACTGCAGGGCTGCGACGTGGAGTTCTCTCCACACGTTCGCTGCCCACTACTGTTTGGCTAGAGATGACCATAGTGACAGCAGCTTTGATCAGACTATCATGCAGAACCTCTTTAAGTGAAAAAAAAACCCTTTTCCTGCCTAGCACCCATTTTTTGGGTGAGACTGCTCCCTCTGTTTTCCACAGCACTGCAATTGTTGTGCCCATTGGCATCAGGTTGGGTGTCTGTGAATTTACTAGAGTTAGGAAGTAGCCTGTAGCTTGGTATTCACCCATGTATGAGGTCTACCATCCTGCTTGTCCTAGGAGAAAGCAGCGTTACTTACCCGTAACAGGTATTCTCCTAGGACAGCAGGATCTTAGTCCTCAGGAAACCCACTTGTCACCCTGCGGAGTTGGGGTTCTCCTTCGTTTGTTATTTTATTCTTTCATAATGCTATGTTAAGAGATTGAAGGGGGACCCTGTGTGGATGCATGGATAGTGGCATGCTGGGCATACTCAGTATGCCAGGCAAAGGTATAGAAACTTTGACAAAAGTTTTCTGTGCCAGGCTCCATCTGATGATGTCACCCATGTGTGAGGACTAACATCCTGCTGTCCTAGAAGAACACCTATTACAGGTAAGCAACTCTGCTTTACATACAGAGTTTACCCTGAATTTTCAAAGCAAACTTATATGAGTAACACCCCCCCCTTCCCCCCCGTTTCACTAGGTGTCATCTTCCCAGCCCTGGAGAACACTAGATCACTCACCCAGGATGGAGAAATAAAGTCTCTGAGTCCTATAGCATGAGGACAAATACTTCTGCAAGCAAAACTGGGAAACACATAGTCCAATCAGTAGTTGGTGCTCCAAACAGAAAGAACGTTTACTTGCAAAATAACCAGTTCAGCAGAAAAATTAGCTAGATTAGAAACTCCTCCCTGTATTCCCCCCCCCCCCCCCCACACCTCTTAGTCAGCTAATACTTAGGTGGATAAGTAATTATCCGGCTAAGTGACAGCCAGTCATTTGGTGTAGTTGAATATTCAGTTACCACCTATCCAGCTCAGTGGCACTTACTATCAGAGTCTAGGAAGATTCTTTTTCTTCACGACACAGACTTCACCAATGCACTCTCATTAAAGCATGGGACAAGCTTATCAAAAACTACATAGAATAGATACTCTGTTAGTCCATAGATATTCTCCATTTCTCAGAATGCAAACAGATTCATATGCACTGTGCATACAGTAGTGTTTCTCTTCAGGTTGGGTTCAGTGCCTAACACGCTAACATAGATTTTATGCTCTCTCCAGAGGAACAAGTAGATAGGAAACTATCATTTACCCTTCAAAATAATACTAGGACTTGGGGACACTTCATAAAACTAACTGGTAGCAGATACAAAACAATTTTAAGAAAGTGTATTTTCAGTCCATGTACAATTAAGTTGTGGAATTTGTTGCTGGAAAATGTGTTCAAGGCCAATATTATACCTGGGTTTAAAAAAATGTTTGATCAAATTACTTGAGGACAGGTCCATTAACAACTATTAGCCAGGAGGGCTCGGGGAATGCCACCTCCTGCTGCTGAGAGCTGGAAGTGAACAACAGGGAATGGATTTCCTTATTAGGCTCTGCTGGGTAGTTCTTCCAAGTGACCCAGCTTGATTACTGTCGGATGCAGGATGCTGGGCTTGATGCCTGATACATTATGCCATTTCTTAAGTTTTATCTGTTAATGTTCCTGGTCTTTCTGCATTCCTTTAACTACTGACCTTGATGGGCCAAGGTAATTTATGCAGAAAATGGCTTTACTCTCTGGTTGAACTGTAGTTGAACGAGGGCATGGGTATTTAGATGTAAGGGCATTTTTCTCTCTCTCCTTCTCATACTGAGTCTTTCTTACGTATATGTTCCAACATCATCATCTTTAGCTCATTTTACACTTACCCAGGTACTGACAGCAAGGAGCCACCTTTTTTCTTTTTTCTATCTTGAGTTTGCCCATCATGCTTCTTTTTTCTCTTTTTGGGTATCCTCACAACTAACCAGGGTTTTATCCCTATTTTATAGAGCAGTGTCTCACAAGCTTTTAATGTCCAAGGCACACCTATACTAACAAAAATACTGCATGGTGCAGCAGCCTACATGGGGCAGGCAGGCAACATGGACATGACGAGGACTCATATGGTCAAAGAACTTCTACCAATCATCTCCTCTATAATGCTACTCAGCATACGAAGTATTGTACAAAAATGTATGAAATTGTCTCTACCCAGCAGAGCTTACTGTCTAATTGGGATAAACATGCAGGGCAAAAGACAAAGGGAAACATTGAAAGCTCCACCAATCACTTCCAAATTTTAAAATGGGGAGAGGGGGAAGAAAGGCACACAAACTCTTTCCCAGTTCCCTCCTTATACTCCAGTAAAAAGGTATCATCTATGCTTATTTGATTACCTTTATTTATCTGTGGTTAAACAACCAGTTCCATCTAGAACTAATGGTGTCTACTTAAAAGAATGCACACTCATGGTTGTCCCTGGTCCATGCATATGAATAGATTAAATACAAAAAACATGGGGGAAGAGTCTATCCAAGATGGTAGATTAGTTGGCGTCTGCTCTTGGAGCTCTGAGCCATTAAGTTATTACTTGATACTATGGTAAAATGGAACATCAAGAGAAAAGTCCAGTCTCTGCCAGCAATGGCTTCTACCCAGGGGGGGGCCTCTGGACTTTTTTGATTACTCATGAAGCAACGCCTTATCTGGCGGACATTTCCGATCCCAGGGTGAAAGAGAATTTGCCGGTCACAGAACCTCCCATTGCCAAGGCTTCTTTGAGCTCCTTAGAAAGATCTCCACTGCACCAGCTGACTTCAGGCCCAGTGACATCTGAGCTGTGATCTGCATCTCTGGAAGATGATTCAGATTCTCTTCATCCTGATGCTGTCTATCAGCCGCTGGTAGTCGGGGCAGTGGTGAAGTGGTACATTCGACTGAGGAGCAAGGTCAGCTTATGAGTGAAGTGATGGAAGATCAGCCTGACCCTTCAGCAGTTGGTTCAGAAGTTTTGAGAGATAATGGGTAATCTACCTTTTGGTTGAAGGCCAGTAATATGAGCTTGACAAGAGCAGGGGCAGTTCTATAATTAGGCAGCAAAATTAGGCAGTTCTATAATTAGGGAGTAACATTTTGCAGCGGCAAAAAATGCCTCTCCAAATACCCCTTTGGTGGCCACCTGATTGCCTTATTGTCTGTATCCAAATTCCAGTGCAGCAGCAGTTAAATGAGAAGCTTACGGGTTCCAACGTCCCTCCAGCAATAAAAGAACCTGCACGGTGTGGCAGCAGAAGCTGATGGGCTGGCGGGGTTCCCCATACTCCACCAGCAAGAAGATATCCCCATGCAATGGCAGTGCCGTCAAATAATGACATGCTGGTGGGGTTCCCCATACTCCGCCAGCTAGAATTGGACCCTGCGCCACCACAAATGATGTGCTGGCACAGTTCCCACACCCCACCAGCAAGAAGATGCCCCTGCTTTTCGACGCAGGAAGAAAGAGAACAATCAAGAGGTAAGGGAAAGGAAGGAGTGACTGGGGTGGAAGAGGAATGAAGGAATGACTGAAACCAAAGAGAGTGGGAGGAAGGGAAAGGGAAGGGGATGAGAGAAGAAGGAATGACTGAGAGGGAAATTGTGGCAGGATAGGGAAGGAATGACAGAGGGAAGAGGGTGAGAGGGAAGGGAAGGAGTGACTAGGAGGGGAGGGAAGGGGGTAGGAAAGAAAGAAGCTGTTGAGTGAGGGGAAAGGGAGTGTGAATGAGGAGAAGGAAGTAGGGTGAAGGGAAAGGGGCTATGAGTGGAATGGAATAGAGAAAAAGAGTATGTGTGTGTGTAAATATGTGTGTGTGTATAAATATATATTTATATTTATTTATTTATTTATTTATTTGTTACTTCTGCAGTCTTGAAAATTTTTTTTGTTTTTTGGAAATTTTTAAAGTTTTTGCCAGCTGTTATGAAATAGTTATTTTTATTAGTATGGTTCACTATTATGAGTGATATTTTATATTTCATGATTTTGTTTTATGAGGAATGGTGATGTTTTTGTTTTTCCATTGTTGCACTGCGAGGTTGGCTTGTGGTTTCCAGGTCAGTTTTGGTCTTCATGTTTTTATTTATTATTCTTGGTCTCTTAATTTTATATTTGGTGAGGGTCTATCTGTGTTCTGCGTTTGTGACTGAGATGACGTATTTTGTAGCATGTAGTTCTGTGTAAAGATTTTTAGCAGCCTGGCTCTTTCTTTTTTCCTAATAAGAGGTGTTTTGATGGTTCTGGGCTTGGTGTATTATTTGCAGTGTTGCCTTTCATGGGTAGGATCGTTACTGTTTGAGTGCGTGCAGTTAGTTCTGTTTTCACATGAGGGGTTTACTATATTGCATTTCTGCTTACTCATGGCTTTCTGAGGACCAAGCCTATACTAAATATGCTTTACAATAAGTCTAATACCATATTGATTCCAAGTGTCTTTTTTCCACGGTTTTTTGGTTTGGCACCACAGTTGTATGTGATATTTTCTATCTCAGAAGACTGTACTTTGAATGCCCTTTTTTCATATAAAATCTCCTTTTTTGGTAGGGGAAGTGGTTAAGAAATTTTAAAATAAATGTATAATTTTTAATTGTGTGTGTGGAGAGCCAGAGAGAGGAAATAGAACAAGGCTATAAGGTTCACCTAGGTCACCTAATACAGTTGTATTGGCCTTAAGAGTATGCCATACACAAACTTTCACTATTCACTCATCTCCCATATCCCCAGGGGGGGCAGATGCTAGGGAAAGGTGGGAGTCAGGTTATAGGGTTCCTGGGAGTGTGGCAGGGTTTATTTGCCACTCCTCTGAGAATTCTGAAACCTGCTTCTTCTTCCCTAATGCTTTTGGGGAAGAGGATGCCATCTCATCTCTCTCCTCAGGCAGCAGATTGTCTTGAGCCATCTCTGGATAGAATTCAAGTGCCAGTGCCAGTAGCTTTATGTTTCTTTCCTACTGTCCTATTGCAAGTCCCTGCAGATGTTTTTCTGCAAGATATATGGGCAATAATATCTCAGACTGAAACTTCTCTTACTGAGACTGTTAAACATTTGTGCAATAGTGATGGACTCTCTACCTGGGTAACATCAAGCTAGGTTGAGAGAACACTGACCAAATCTCATCTTTGATTGAGTTTCCTCACTCTGAGGGTCATCAGATCTTCACAAGAGAGCACTGTTCTGTTCATATGTCTCACTTTGAATGTCATAGTGGCCCCTAACCCCTACACTCCTATATAAACCTCACCTCAAGTAACTAGGTGGGCCTCATATAGAGGTATAAATACCTACCTAGTATGAGGGCCTTATAGCCACTCTCTCTCTCTCTCTCTCATTGCAACAATTTGGGTACTTACCGCAAAGTGTGAAAAAGTTATCACAGTCTGCAGTAATACCTGTGCTAAGATAGCACACTTTGCAATAAACAGCCTATTACCATAAAACACACCCCTTTTCCTATCACATGCAAAAGTTTTGCAAATTTGATAAATCCAGGCCTAAGTTAGACGAGATATTCAGCAGTGTAGCCACTTCACTGAATATACTTGGCTATCTTATAGTTAGCTGGATAAGTTTATCTGGCTAACTAAAGGACAGCCAAATAGTTGTCCTAGACTTATCCAGCTAACAAAGTTGGATAAGGCTTTAATATCGGCAGTTATTTGGCTAAAATAGCTTGATAGGTAGCTCTGCCCCAGAATGTCCCCGACCTGCCCCTTACTTAGATGAATATTTACTGGATAAATCATTAGCCAGTTATATGGCAATCACTCGCCATGCCCAAATATTGAAACAGTGCCATTTAGCTAGCTAAATCCAAACTTCACCGGCTAAGTTCCACTGAATTATGACCTCTCTAGGCTCTCCTACAATGACAGTAAATAAAAAAAGTAAAGGTTAGTAGCTTGGTGACTTTCCATAAGTCAGAGTATGAGTGATATTCACAGGTTATTTTATTTATACACAAATAATCATAACAGATTTCTTGTCACTTGCCCTGTTTTTTAGCATTTTTATCTACACTGCAGGAAACGTGCATCAGCGCTAAGAGTTCCAAGTTTTCTAACATCACAATTATATGACCCCCCCACTGATAGCTGGGTAGGCTTTAGGCAACCACAGATTTGAGTACATTTTTCAAATATATTTTCTGCAATCCCAGGCAGGTGTGATCCATTAAAGTCAGCTTCAGTTCATAACACAGCTCGGCTTGAGTGAACTACATACAGACAATACTATCTTTGAAAAAATCTTTAATCTTTTCCACAAAAAATATAGAATGAAAACTATACTAACAGAAAATTCCTGCTTCTGATTTTCAGCCTTAAGGGCTATGTAATAAAGAGAGTTAAGGGTAATACAAGCATTAATGCACATTAATAGTGCTATTAATGCACGTTATGAAGCTTGTATTAATGTTAATATAAAATCTATTATAATGAGGTAATGAGATGCAGCATTAATTAGTTCATTACCTATTAGTGTAGGAAAAAACAAAGAGTATTAAAATGTGCTAATTTGAACATAGAGCCAATAACGTAATAAATCTTAAGTATATCTTCCAGGGAACTGTCACCAGATAAGATACAGTATTGGAGGTGAAATTCTTCTAAGAGCAAGATCTGTGTTGTGTTTGTGGACCCTTGGACTGAGGTGAGATTGGCTCTACCTGCAGAGAGGAGCTCTGCAGGTTCTCACTATCAGCAGGTGGACCCAGGCAAAGCAGAGACTGGTCAAGGGTTTCACCTTTACCAGCCCATGTTTTTCTCAGGTTGAGTCTGTGGGTGCCAGGGCCAGCAGGGCTTAGGCAAAGGTCTCTGCTGATGACTGAAGAGTTACTGAGATGTGATGTGAGTGCGTGCTTAAGGAAAGTGTGGCGCATTGCTGTCGATGGCGTCCTGCAGCATGGTGAGCTGGTGGCTTTTAGTTGCATCAGAGGCCAGCACAGCCAGCCCAGATCCAGAAGTAAGGACGGCGGTTCACAGGATTAGCCGGCAGACCGCCCAACACAATACCCCTCCTCTTACACCCCCTCCCTGAGGCTTTATGTTTCTTGGGGTATCACTTATGAAAGACCTTGAGGAGATTGGGATCCAATATGTTAGACGATGGCTCCCATGAATTTTCCTTCAGGCCCTAGTTCTTCCATGAGTTCTGATATTCTACTCTTTTGCTCCTCCAGCGGGATTCCAGAACCTCTTGGACATCATATATTGTGTCTTTGTCAGCAACAACCTCCTGAAGTACTGGCAGCACTCTGGAGGGCCAACAATGCATTACTGGTTTGAGCAGCGAGACATGGAACACGTTGTGGATTTTTAAAGTAGGCGGCAGTTTTAGCTAGTATATGACAGGGCCCACTTGTCGCAACACTGGAAAAGATCCAATAAAGCATGGTGCCAAACGCATTGAGGGAAGCCAGAAATGAAGCTGCCGGGTACTCAGCCAGACGTTCTGAGTTAGCCAATTTTTCAATATAGTCCTCAGATAAGTCTTATCTAACTTACTTAAATGCTCCTCTTTGAGTATCTACCCCTTATACGTTATCTCTAATATTCTTTTTTTCTTTAATTTTTGTTCTTAAAGATCTCAAGTTGCTTTTTGCGGATTTTCCTTGGACATTATTTCTTTCAGTTTTTTGCATGGTCTCTTTGCAAGCATAAAAATAGCAGTGCATTATTTCCTTTTTGTCTTCAGGGGAGAAGCCAATGTCATGGAAGGCCCCTGAGAGGATCCACAGCAGGCTGCCATGATTTTGCTGCCTTTGCTCCCTGCAATGGCGGTCGTCATGCACTGCACTGTTCCTAGGTACGCACGTGACAGCGGGAAATCCTCCACAGCCCCTATGGATGATATCATCGATGCTGCTCTATGAAAGGGCAGTTCTCTTGCTTCAGGACACCTCGGTCATAGGTCCATTACTTTGGTAGAGCCAGATGCCTCAGCGTGTTCCTGATCTTTGTTCCTGCATTCCTTTTTTTTTTAAATTCTTTATTTATAGATTTTCTAATAAATCACATATAAAATGATTTACAGAAACACCAACTAACTAAGAAATTATTTTCATCAAAAGTTGTATCAGTTATTTCATTGATAGTCACTCTAAACCATTATCATTTCAAAACAATCTTGAGAGGAATGCAGAATATTGGAAAATTTACGGAGAATATTACATTAAACATCCTAAGACAATAGGGCTAATACCTGCATACTCATTACTTGTTTTTAGACACAGGGGATGAGGTTGTTAAGTTCCTGCATTCCTGGTCTTTGTTCCTATGGTCCTAGTCTTTCTCTCTTCAGTTCCAGGTCTTCGTCTTTGTCCTGTGGCAGTCTTCAGTTCTTCATCAGTTCCTTGTCTTTTGGTCAATCTTCAGTTCTTCTGTGTCATCTCTGCCTGCCTGTGCTGTTCCTCACCTCCCTGTCTGCCTATCCATCCCACCTTCCCTCAGAAGGATTTCTGGTTCTGATTTATGCCTGCTTGACTCTTAACCTTCCTTGAACTCTGCCTGCCACTGACCACTGCCTGACTCATAACCATGTTCAAATGCTGCCTGCATTGACCACAGCCTGCCTCCGACTATGCTGAATCCAGCCTGCCTCAGACTTTGACCTGTGATCTGACCATCTCTCAGAACATCCAGCTCGTTAGCAGGGCCCCCCCCGCCTAAGACCTGCTGGCCCCGGCACCCAAGGGCTCAACCTAAGGGGAACAAGGGCTGGTATAGGTGAAGCTCCAATTGGGCCTCTTCCATAGGCAGCTCCGCCAGCTGACGGTGGAGACCTGCAGGGCTCCTCCCTGCAGTTTGCGCCAACTCCTCCTTAGCTCAAGGCTCTATGCCCGCAACACCTGTGTTATTGGATGGGGGTCTATTGACCCAATCACAGTCCTTTGAAAGATATTATATCCATTTTGGAGAAGAATTTTCAAAGGGATTTACCCAGATAAATCCCTGGGACTGAGAACTACCTTTCCCTCAGAGGCTAAATGTAGCTACTGAGTCACAGAAAGTGGCTAGATGTAATCATGGGAAAAAGGAGCATTGTTAGGCTTGGATTGGGAGGATTAGGAAAGGGAAATTAAATTGAGGATTTAATTTTTAGTCCGCATATGGGACATACTTTTCTGTATGGATTGTCTCTATAGTGAAAGCTAGTGCAAAATCTGCCATTACTTTTGTACCTTTTGCAGAATCACATTTTCAAAGGGAAATTGCCTGCCTGGTTTTCCTTTGAAAATTTAACTTGATGATCCATGTCTGCAAATATACCCGCAAACTTTCAAATTACCCACCCTGCTGAAAATGGTCTCCTTGGGCTTTAAAAACTGTTTGAAGTGTGAAGCAGGATCATTCTTTGCACAAATCCTACATCTTTTAGCTACTGTCTTCCAGCAATATTTGTTCAAGGAATGCAGTGATGGTCTTAGAAAATAAGCCTTAGCTACCAGGAATGATATTTATTAACTTATCCCTTATAATAGGGTTTGTTTTTAATTTTTTGAGATCAAAGAATCTAGTTCGCAAACATAAAATATTTCAATTAATTTTTTGGACATTTGTATATACAGTGAGCTTTTGCCATTATAGACAGGCTGAACACCAGCAAATCTGTTTGTTGTAAAAAGGCATTATTATAGACTTTGTATATTATAGCACTATCTGTATAATCTCTTCAGAAGAGACAAAAAAGGGGAGAATAGCTCTTTACATAGTCATGGAAATACAGGGAAAACAAGGAGAAACTGAATTATTTCTAGAAAGAGACGTCAGTCTACATGGAAGTAATATACAGACCTACAATATAGGAAAAAGAGATTGATTCCTCCATGATAAGAGACATCTTAATGCAGAAAGTAAAACTATTGCTTATAGGGGACTTCAAATTACAAAATATGAATTGAAATCTATCAGTTGCAGTTGTAAAGGGTGCCACTCGGATAACTAATTTAAAGGCCCACTCATGGGGTAGTGATCCCTCCGAGGCCGCTCCGAAATCGGAGCGGCCTCGGAGGGATCTTTCCTTCCACCCCCCGCACCTTCCCCTCCCTTCCCCGGCCCTATCTAGCCTCCCCCCCTTACCGTTATTGTAAAAGTTACGCCTCTGGCAGGCGTAACTCGCATGCGCCAGCGGGCTGCTGGTGCGCCATCTCCCGACCCGGGGGCTGTTCCGGAGGCCTCGGCCACGCCCCCAGAACACCCCCGGGCCGGCACCACGCCCCCAACATACCCCCTGGAACACCCTGAACGTTGCGCCGCCCCTCCGATACGCCCCCCTAGCGAAGCCCCGGGACTTGCGCGCGTCCTGGGGCTTGCGCGCGCTGCCAAGCCTATGCAAAATAGGCTCGGCGCGCACAGGGGTAGATTTTAAAAGGGTTACGCGTGTATCTTATGCGTGTAACCCTTTTAAAATCTACCCCATAATGTCAAATTATTGCTAGAGATTTCATCCATTTTGATGTCAGAAGTGAAGCTGTGATATGTAGTGATTCAGGATGGGAGCAGGGGTTGCTAGCGAACAGGTGTTATCCTTTACAAATCACACAAAGGAGAAAGGCTTGTCAGTAAACTAAGCAAGATTGAGACCCACAGTCACTTCCTTTTTCATGAAACTGAGGGGTTAGCAGGGCCTGACAGGGACCTTTACAGCAAAAAAAGTGGTCCAGAGATAGTCATGGGAGAAGGGATATAGGCAAAATAAACAAAGACCCATCACCCACAAGCTCTTCACCAAATTGTGGTGCTTTGAATGTTGTGGGTTCCTTGATTTTCAAGGTTTCATTATTTATAGTAGCTTTTTTTTAACAATCTATATATTAACATTTTAAATCAACTGTAGTGATAATATGAAACAAGAAAAAAAAAAAACAGAAAAATTACAAGATAATTATTTTGATGTAATTGCCCGTATCTAGGCCACTGAATAGCGGCTTTTTTCTCTGACATTCTTTGCAGCATTGAGGGTGACTTAGTGGTAGCCTATATGAGCTCATTCAAGATGGGTGGGTTGCATCAGGACAATGTGGTGTTTCAGGATGGTTCGGTCTGGTGGAGGGTAAGAAAATCAAAGACAGATCAGTTGTGGCAGGGGATTGTTGCATCCATCAGTCTCAGACGGCTTCAACCTTTGTGCCTCACCTTTCTCTGCTCTCCCCGCTAGCCTTGGGAAGATGGCTACCGCCGCATCTACATGCCACTCTTTCCGGCGTCCCTGGAACGGCAATGGCAAAGCCTCACGCCATGTTTCTCCTAAGGGCCTCCTAGGATGCGCGCGCACACGCCACCTACGTCTTTATCCACGTCATGGCGGGAACCTCGGGGGCGTCCCCCTTGAGTGACGTCACGCCATCCGGGTATTTAGCCTGCCCTTGTTTGCTAGCTCATCGAGTTAGCAAGGATTGGACTTGTCCGGTCTAAACTACTCTGCCGCTTCCGTGCTGCCGCTGGAAGCTCTCTCTGCCCTTCGGGATAATCTTTGGGGTAATTCTCTAACCTGGGTACCCACTCCTCGGGGGCCCTTTGCTTTCTTTCAGGTGCCTTACTGGGATCAGGTACCTGCTCCTCGAGGGCCTGCTCCCCCTGCATCGGTGCCTGTAACCAACTACTGCCTGCTGGAATCGCCACTTATACAGCTACCATCTTAGTGAGTAATCTAACTTTGTCAGTCTGTCTCATCTACAGCTCTGCTGCATTGGGAACCTGCAACCGGATCTCCCTATACAATTTCTGTGAGACGGGTCTCCTCTGCTGAGGATCCCTGGACTGCTATCACTGGATCCCCTCACTACTGCCACCTCTGGTGGAACACATCAGCTTTTTAATAAAAGACAAATCTCTGTGTTTGTGTGTCCCGAGTCTAGCCTAGTACTGTGGTTCCTCACAGGACTCCTCCCTGTGGACGTGGTCATGTCCACAGTATCCAAGAATCCATTCAAACACCTCAAAACCATAACAGATTGCTAAGTCCATGGATTCGACTCAGCTCACCGCATTGCAGGCCATTCCAGGCCTGGCCCAGCGAATCGCCTAACAACAGAACTCGCTGGATAATTTGACTGCTGCCTTTAACCAGTTGCATGTACAGATGAATACACCGAACTCCACAGGTAAAGAAGTTATACCACCAGAAGTGACGGTCAAGACAATTGTACCTCTATCTGCTCCAACACGCTTCTCAGGGGAAGTTTGGAAATGTAGAGGATTTATAAATCAGTGTTGTATGCACTTTTCTCTGGAACCTAATCATTTTCCCTCAGCCTATGCCAAGACCACCTATATCTTGTCTTATCTGGATGAAAGAGCATTGGCTTGGGCCTCTCCGCTGTGGGAGCGCGACGACCCTCTCCTACACGACCTTGGCGGGTTCCTGGAACTGTTCAGATCAGTATTTGATGACCCTGCCAGGTACACGACTACAGGATCCACGTTGGTTCATCTGAAGCAAGGTAATAAACCTTTACCAGACTTCACCATAGAATTCAAGACGTTGGCGTCAGAATTACATTGGGACCCTAAGTGCCTGAAGACCCTCTTCTTTGAAGGACTAAATTGGCCCATTAGAAAATTTACTAGGGATGAGTACCTAAATTTAGGCTCTTAGTTTCAATAGTATTCTAAATGTAATGGTCTAAAAAGTGGGTGGTTCCAGGTTTGGAGATAGGGCAGGTAAACACAGGAATTAAGAACTGATTTTTAGAAGTAGGCACCTAAATTAAGGCCATAAATCTATGAAAATTATTAGTAGTCCTAAATTTAGGAGCATTCCTTTTATATGAATTTTCAGCTGAAAACTAAGGGGGTTATTTTCTAAATGTTTATCGCATGCGTTAGGGCACGCGATAAGGGGCTTTTTGCATGCGATAGGATGTTAATTAGGTGGAGGGGAAGAGTCGGGGCGGGGAGGGAAGGAGCCATAAGGGACATTATCGCCGGCAGTAGCACGGCGAATAGCACCTCCTTTTACGGTGGCGCTATTTGTGCAAAAGGCTGCAGCCAGCTCCACCGCAGCCGGCGAAATTGCATTGCCGGGGTGCGAACGGCTGCGACCTTTCACAGGCCCATCCCCCCCTTTTACCCCGCCCCCTTTTTCACTGGATTGATTCATCATTCTGCGAAGAATGATGAATCCAGCCCTTAGGCTCCTAAGTTCAGCTGAAAATAGGCGCCTAACTTAGGGACTTAATTTAAGGGCCTATATTTAGGCACTCTGCTTTTTTTTTAATATCAGCCCCCCTGGAGTTTTATCCTACAGACCATGGAATTCTTTTTTTTTCATTTTTGATATTGATGCAACATTTGTAACAGCACAAGAAATAGCATAGAGCGCAGCCATAAAAATTAGGCAGGGGTGCTCCAGAAGATTTATGAGGTATATAAGAGCCCATTTGACTAGAGCATGGTGCACAATAATTTTAGACAACTATAGAAGGGCTCCAGGTAACATTTGGTGGCTAGAAACTAGCAAGAAGTAATTTCCAATGGCTGTTTGCTTTTCAAATACTTTTTTCTTCAGCTTGGAGACAAGACAATATGATAGAGGTTTATAAAAATATGTGTGGTACGGAACATAGTAACATGCGTTAATAGTGAACAGTTATTTACCATTAAATAGTATTAAGGTTAGGGGACTCTCCCTGAAACTAAACAGGTATAACACATTTAAAACAAATTAATGTTTAATACATTTTTATTAACAACTACACATTTTCAGTCAATGCACAATTAACTATGGAATTTGTTGCCAAAAAATGTGATTAAGGCTAGTAGTATAACTGAATTTTAAAAAGGTTTTGTAAGAAAGTTAGGGGTGCAGGGACCTTTCTGCTAGAGGACACTTCCAATTCACCTCCCACTTCACTTCACGATCCTAAACTCAGGAAAAAGACAATGTGTTCCCCTCAGAAATAGACTTTTATTTATCAGATTTGACAGGATTTAGCATTTAGAAAATAACAACAATTCCTGTCTCTGACATCCTGGTCACTAAGCACCAATTTACCCTAAGAACATTCTGTACCATGGGTGGTTTCAAACATGCCATAAACCTTAGCCTGCTTTGTAATCCACGATGTCCTTTCATGGATTACAAACTGGTAAAAGACAGGAAACAGAGAGTAGGATTAAATGGTCACTTTTCTCAGTGGAAAAGGATAAACAGTGGAGTGTCTCAGGGATCTGTACTTGGACCGGTGCTTTTCAATACATTTATAAATATGACGAGTGAGGTTATCAAATTTGCAGATGATTCAAAATTATTCAAAGTAGTTAAATCACAAGTGGATTGTGATAAATTGCAGCAGGACCTTATGAGACTGGAAGATTGAGCCGCGGCAGGCCCGTGACCAGGCCCACTCATCTCCGAAGCCTGGCTCCTGGACATGGCCCGTACTCACTGGCAGCGGTGGGCAGCCGCCTGCGCTCCCGCACCCCCACTGTCTCCTCGGGTGCTCCCAGTTCCTCTGCGGACCCTCTGGTTCCCGGTGGGTCTCCCCACATGTGCCACAGGGAGACGCCGCCGTCCAGCATCCTGCCTTCTCCTAGGATCATGCACGCGTGCCTTGTCAGCCTTTAAAGGGATCGCGGCGAGAAACTAACCCGCAGCCCCAGATGATGACATCATCAGGCTCTGCTACTTAAGGCAGGGCCCGCTACTCATTCCTTGCTTGGCAACAGGTCTCCACAATAGTCATGTGCTCCATTGTCCGTTCCTGTTCCTGGTTCCTACCTAGCCTTTGCCATGTACTGATTACTGGCTTTGACCCTTTCTTCATTGGACCATACTCAGGACTCATTACTGGCTTTGACCCTTGCTTCATTGGACCACGCTCAGGACTGATTACTGGCTTTGACCCTTGCTTCATTGGACCACGCTCAGGACTGATTACTGGCTTTGACCCTTGCTTTGTTGGACTATGCTCAGGACTGATTACTGGCTTTACCCTTGCTTTGCTGTACCTCGCCTAGCTCTGTTGCCTGCCCCGACTCCAGCCTGTTCCTGACTTTTCCTCTGGTATCCCCTCAGACTTGGCCTTGATAGGCTTTGGCCTTCTACTGCCCGGGAGTCATCTATCCTTCCACTCTGGTCCATCCTTGCTGCCCGCACTTCTGGATTCCTGCCTAGTCCAGATCTCCGATATCTCTACTGGTCCCTGGCTGCCTTCCTCAAACATCTGACAGAGGCCTGCCTAAGACCAGCCGGCCCCGGCACCCAAGGGCTCAACCTGCGGGGAACGAGGGCTGGTACTGGCGAAGCTCCAGTAGGCCTCCGTCTCCTGGTCTGCTCCGCCTCCCAATGGTGGGGACCCATGGGGCTTGCCCTATGGGTAGCATTAATCCCACCTCAGGCCAAGGGTCCAACACCAGTGCAGCAGGTATTACATATAGGGAAAAACAACCCAAGCAGAAGTTACACGATGTTAGGTTCCATATTTGATCTAGGTATCAAAGTGGATAATACATTGACATCGTCAGCTCACTAAGCTGCAGCAGTCAAAAAAGCAAACAGAATGTTAGGAATTATTAGGAAGGGAATTGTGAATAAAATGGAAAATGACATAATACCTCTGTATCGCTCCATGGTGAGATCACACCTTGAGTACTGTGTACAGTTCTGGTCACCGCATCTCAAAAAAGATATAGTTGCACTAGATAAGGTACAGAGAATGAGGACCAAAATGATAAAGGGGATAGAACAGCTCCCCTATGAGGAAAGGCTGAAGAGGTCTGACCCAGTATGGCAATTTCTTATGTTCTTATGTCTAACTTACCCCTGATTCAAACTTCAGGCCATATCCCTCTGTTCACCTCTGAATCAGATCTGGCTGGAGGTCTAGAGATTGTGGGCAGGGGAGAAGGCTTGCTTCCTTGGCTTGGTACTAGCAGAGCTGGCAGGTGGTCTGGGAAGGAGACTTGCTTCTGGCTCTGGTACTTGCCGGGTTGTCTGGAGCTTGCTCTCGCCCCTTACCATCTCAAACTCCATGTCACTCTCCAAACCTGAGCAGGGCGTCTTCTCTCTCCGATCTCCTTGCTCCGTCTCCTGGCCACGCCTAGTCTTCTCCCTCCTAGATAGCTGGGGGTTCTGGTCTACTTCAGGCTCCCCTTTCGCTCTTCTGGTTCCTTTTCTTCCAGGGGATCCTTTTCTTTTAGGAGACCTCTCTCTGATTTCAGGGTTGCTCAGTTCTCCTTGTTTGCCCCCCGTCCTATGCTTTCCAGCTTATAAATATGCATACACTCATGCATAATCAAGTGGTGGGTGGAGGCTCTTTGCCACATTCCAGGTCTTTTCCCCCTCCCTAATTCTTTGACACTGTGCCTTGCTGTTGTATCCCAGACCTTACATCTGGCAGGCTGTTTTACACTTCTCGTTTTGCTTTGTTTTCTTGAAGTTATTCTTTGTGCAGCTTGACCCTTTTATCAGTGCTTGCTTTGCGGGGGGTTTTTCTGCCATCTCTTTTATATTTGGTGCCAGTTTGCCACTTGAGATACCATCAAGAGTTCATGTCGGTATTGCCCTCTTTTGGAACCTTGGGGTGTGCTTCCCACACTTGCTTTCTTTTTTATTTATTATACTGGGGTGTTTTGTTCCCAGAACAAAAATGTGAAAAAAGTCAACAAAAGACACAGATTTCTCTACCAGGGAACGACGGCACCTGTCCCATAGTTCATCTTTCCTTCGAAAATCTCAGCCTGGCTCTCCCACCCCAATTAGAATGATTGATTATACTGGGGTGGGGTTTTTTTGTCCAAAAAAGCCCTCATTCTGAGAGACAAAATAGAGGCACAGGTCAAAAGGTGCTCTAGATTAATCATTTTGATGTTCTGAATGTGATAACAGAATAGTGTGAGAGATGTCATGCAAAACCAGAAAATCAGGAAATAGAACAGCCTGAAGTCAGCTAAATAATATGGGAAATGATTACTAAATAAAATAGCCCTTATTACTTTCTAGGAAAACTACACCACAATTATTGGAGAAATCTCTGCCATGTACTGATATTTTTATTTGGAAAGTCCTACAAGAAAATCTAAATTCCACCCAGCCAAGCTTTGTGCCACTCAGCCTTGCTTCCAAACCCAGACCTTATACCTTGGAGTTCTCTTGTGCCTTGCTGTCGTACTCCAAATCTAACACCTTGCTGCCAGTCTAGTAGTGGGGTGCACTTCTCATGATGCTTTGGTTTCTTGAAGCCACTTTTTGTACTGCTTGGCACCTTTATCAGTGCCCACCTTGGGTTTTTTTTTCTGCCACCTTTTCTGCTTCATTCCCCTTCCTTGCTGCTTTATGATTCTGGTGTTGTGCACACCAGCCACGGAGCACCGCAGCCAGTCTCACTTACCCGGCACTGCCCTAGTTCAGCCCCGACCTCCCTTGCAGCGGCAGGGTGCCGCTGCCAATGCAGAGTTCCCTCATGGTCCAGAGCCACTGCTCACACCAATGACTCTCGGCCCCACCAGCAACTCCCTAGGTGCGTGCGCACGCCTCATCACAGAACTTAAAGGGGCCACGGCGGGAAAGTTCCCGTGGCTCTTTCTGATGACATCAGCCCTTCTGCTTACTTAAGCCTGTTCCTGCCTGCAGTACCTTGCCTCCGCAACAGGTCGAGCTCCTTGTGAGTTGCTAGTTGCCTGACTCCGTGTTCCCGATGTGTTCCTGTACCTGTCTCCTTCTGGATTGCTTCTCTGGCTTTGACTTGGACTGTTCTGGACTTCATTTGGATTGTCACCTGCTCTGACATCTGGTACACTTCTGGACTCCGTTGGATCACCGCCTGCCCTGACCTCTGGAACGCCTCTGGACTCCATTGGAATGCCGCCTGCCCTGACTTCTGGCACGCTTCTGGACTCCGTTGGATCACCGCCTGCCCTGACCTCTGGAACGCCTCTGGACTCCATTGGAATGCTGCCTGCCCTGACTTGTGGCACGCTTCTGGACTCCGTTGGATCACAGCCTACCCTCTCTTCTGGTACGCCTCTGGACTCCATTGGAATGCCTCCTGCCCTGACCTCTGGAACGCCTCTGGATGCCATTGGATTGCCGCCTGCCCTGACTTCTGGCATGCTCCTGGACTTCATTGGATTGCTGCCTGCCCTGATTCCTGATACACTTTGGACTTGCTGGACCGCTGCCTGTCTCTAACCTAGAAACTCTGATTCCACTCATGCCATCACCTTCATGGAGTTGTTCCTCTCCGGAAACCTGCGCCTAAGTCCAGTTGGCCCCAATTCCTAAGGTCTGAACCTGCGGAAAATGAGGGCTGGTATTGGTGAAGGTCCTGTTGGCTCTCCGCACCGTCCAGCTCCACCAACCAAGGATGAGAACCTGCAAGGCTCCTCCCTGCAGGTACAGTCTACCTCGTCTTGGACCAAGGGTCCACCTTTGCAATAACTGGTGCCACGTTTGTTGCCAGGTTGGCACAGAAGATGCCATCAGGGGTTCATATCACTGTTGCTGATGCCCTCTTTTGGAGGCTTGGGGTGTTCTTTCAACCTTGCTTCCATGCCCAGACCTTGAATCTTGCAGTTCTCTTTGCCACTGTGCCTTGCTGTCATACCTCAGACCTTACACCTTGCCAGTCTGGGGGCTGCTTTGCACCTTTCATGTTGCTTTGAAGTCTTGAAGCCTCTCTTTGTGCTGCTTGGCCTCTTTATCAGTGCCTGCCTTGGCTTTTTTTTCTTCCAACTTTTCTGCTTCATTCCCACGTCCATGCTGCCTTAGGATGCTGGTGCCACTTTTGGTGACAGATTGCCATTCAAGATGCCATCAAGGGTTCAAATCACTGTTGCTGGTGCCATCTTTTGGAGCCTTGGGGTATTCTTCCCACTTTTTCTGCTTTTCTTGCTCCTCTCACAATGATTTTACTGCAAATGCTGGTACCCCTTTGCCCATTTACGGAGTCTTAGGCTATTAATAGCAATTTTGGTGCCATCGTCTAGAATCTACAGTCTTTCTAGGTACCTTGGAGTTCATTGCCCTGCTGATGATTTCTTTCCACAGTTTCTAAAACATTTGATTAGAAAACCCCAATTCTGGAGCCTATTGGGCTGTCCAATATAGGCTGCATTGTTTCCCCCATTGACTTTAATGGTAAATGAAAATGAATCAAGCTAAAAAAAACCCCAACATTTTTTTTGTTTTCAAACTAAAGAAATAAATTGGGGTCCCCACATAATGAATTTTCAAAGAAAACACATTTTTTTCACTTTCACATCCCTAACTCCTGCCCTGCTGTGTCTATTTAAAAATGACTCCTGGCCCTGAGACTGGCATCAAAGTGATGTCAAAATGGCACCAATCTTAGAGCCAGCCACAACCATTTTTTTGTACACCTGTATGTTTGTACGACCATACAAAAAATGGCATTGGACAGCCCTGAGACTGAAGCACTTTTGACATCACTTTGGCACCAGTCTCAGGCCGGATTCCATTTTTAAATACACACACACAATGGAACAGGAGTGAATAGGGATCGTTCCTGCCCCTTTCTTCTGGCAGGACTCCTACGAAAGGGGTAAGTCGAAGGGAGGTTCCCAGCCCCAGCTAATTTCTAGTGGAGGGGCAGGAATGAGATTTGAAGGGGCACAGTTAGCAAGTAGAGGAATTAGAAGGGCCCAGGAAGGCCCCAGAAAATCAAGATGGGAGCCTGGGGAGAACCCGTTTTTATTTTTTAAATATACAAAAATAATTGTGGTTCAGCCAAGGAACTGAACTGAAAAAAAAACAAAAAATGAGCTGAAAGAACAAAGCCCCTGCCTCTGAAATGAAAAAGCAAACCGAAACAAAAAAATTTGGTCTACCTGCTGTTTTCCCAGCAGATGTTCAAGATGGATAAACACATAACAAAAATACATATTCAAAATACAACATAAAACAAACAAAGACAAAATACAATTAGATAATCAAAATCTCCTAAATAATGACCTCTTGGATTCATTACCAGTAAGGCCCTAGTAACTCAATCTAGGAGAGGCAGTGCTAGTGAGTTAGGGGAGGTACCATTCGGTAAAGCCCTTTCCTTTGAGGGTGCTGGATTGGCTATCTCTTTGTGAGGTAATAAAAGCAGATCTTTCCCTTAGAGAACCTGGGGCAGTAAAGCTTGATCTCTGAAGTTAGAGGATGTGCAGGAGCCTTAGCCTTTGGGCCTACCTCTGAACTCCCTGCTTGCTTCCTGGGAAAAGGTCAGAAAGCTACATTTCCAGTCCACTCCTTGGCTGGTTGGGTCTGTCTTCTGGCATACTTTGGGATTTTTCCATTTTTGTTGTAAGAAGCCTTGCGTGACCCCTCGTTTTTGGCATGGAGGGAGATTACGGGGAAGTCTCCCTCTGGGGAGGCCAGGATAAAGAAGTCCCACCTCTTTGCCCCCTCATCAGGGACAGAGAAATTGTGGTGACCCACTGCAAGTGTTTCTGGTGTTTGGACTTAGTTTCGGGGGAGAAGATTTTTGGTTGAAGACCTGGGAGGAAGGTTTTGCTACCCCCTTCCTACCCTGAAGGAGGAACATCGAAAGAGCTATGATGTTCCTGTTTCTATCCTCTTTCCAGCGAGGGATCCGGAGAGAGAGAGAGTTGCTGGAGAACTGTGAGTAGGACCTTTTTGAGATATTCTGAGGATCCCCACTTAGAGTCTTCATCCTGGGGAAAGAGAGAAGTTTGGACTCTGTGCAAAGACTGTTTTACCAATTTTCTTGCCAGTTTGGAGGAAGGTTTTCTCCCCAAACAAGAATACCCCTGCAAACTTGGGAAGCTTACCTATCCAAGCTCTGGAGGGTGAGTGTTTCGCTTGCCCTGGTAAAAAGAGAGACCCTTGTACAGATAGTGAGAAAGAACCGATGTGAGCTGTGCCATATATTCATGCAAGAACTTCTACAGTAGAGTTTTATTTTTTGGACACTCACATCCTTAACAGTGGAAAAGAACGTATACCTCTCCCAAGTAAAAGAAACAGTTTCACCCCTGCTACCTAAGGCCTTGGAAGAGAAATTTCTCTTCCTCTCCTCCCCCCCCAGCAGTAAAAGAACCCGTCCCTGGGGTCAAAGAGATTGTGTGAGAGAGTTTGGAGCTGGAATTGGCCCCAAGATATATAAATTCTTTTATGGCCCCCATTGGTGTTTAGTCATCACTCGGAGATGGGGTTATACTTGCATTTCATCTTCCCCATACCCCTTTCAAATAAGATTAATAAACATCTACTACAATCTCTGAAAAGTCAAGCAATCATCAGTATTCCCCTAACTAAGAATATAGTAGCAATCTAATATCATCTAAAAAGCAGAGTTAGCCAGGATTTGATAGCTTTTCTAAACCCCAAATAGTGTTCCAGTTTTAAAATATAGTGGACAATTTAAAAAAAAAGTCATGAATATGTAAACTAAAATTAATATAACATCGCTGAGGAAGAAGTGCTGTGAAACAGGTTTTTATGCAAGTTTCAGTTTCACACGTTTGAAAATATTAGCACTTCTAGTTATTAATATGCACCATTTTAATTACATTCTCGATATTCCAGCTTTTTTATATGCACTGCTTTAAATTGCTAATAGAACAGAGGCATCAGGTATCTGTCTGTCTTATCTCTCTAGGGGCCTGATGCATTAAAGGGGTTTTCCCATGTTGGGGGCAATTTTGAAACTGTTTGCATTAGAACAAAAAACGCACGTATTTTTTACCCACAGGCTTTGCGACATTTCTCAAAGCGAAAGTATGTGTGTGCTCTCACAGTAGCTCCCCTCACATTTGCTCACTATCAAGGAGGGCTGCGAAGATTCACTTCTAGGCCTTTCTGGTGTACACTACTTGGACTCTGACAAATCACTCACCACACTCTGAATACTGATATAAAACTTCTTCAGTTGTGAAAATCTTGGAAACAGTACATTTTCTGAGAGTTGAGTCTACTTCTTCCATCTACAAAATCATAAGTCACACACCCTTTGGACCCTGAATCCAACAGCTCTGCTCTGCTCTTTGCAAGGTAGCCTTGCTTCCTTTTCCTTAAAATGCAGTATTGTGTGGATACAAACCCCTCTTCTTCCCAGTGGTCTAGCACCTTTTCGGCAGTGATTCACACTGACTTTAAGAGTCAGAATAAAAATGCCTCTGCCTTGAAGAAAGTGATGTTTTTTGATGCATAGGATATTGTATGTATATGCTTTTATTGTATTTTTTATGATGTTTTTTTGATGTAAGCTATCCTTCATCCTTTTTGGAAGAAAGTGACATATATGTAAATCTAAAGTGTAACGTAATGTGATGTCATGGCTGAATGGTTTCCCGATCCCATTCCCTTCTGGCCACCCAAAAATAGTGCTCACTTGAACTCAGAGATAAGAATCTTTCCTTTCGCTGAGAAAAAGAATCCTACAGCTGAGAGTCATCATTGACACCTGGGAAACTGTGACCTCCTCAGTCCATGACCTTAGGACTTTAAAGGAGAAAAATAGAGGAATGGAAAACCTCACACTTGTTTTCCTTTCCTTAATTCTCCAAAAATATGGAACGAGCCTACATACCCCAGCTCAAGTATGCAGGTACCTTCCTATACACAAAAGCCTCTGCTGCCTGTGTGCCTCACTGCGGCTTATTGCAAGAAGGAGAGAGGAAGACTGAACTCGTCCCTCACCTCACCACTTTATCCCCCCTTTCCATGGGGGTCACCTTCAGAGACTATAGAGGTGGTGAGTGATTGCCAGTTGTGGACCAGAAATACTCTGGGAGGCTCAAGGGGAGATTTACTATGAACTCATTGTCCACACATGTTTGTTGGTTCCAAAAGAACAGAATGTATTTAAAGTCCAAAGATTTACAAATCTTCAAAAGAATTCACAATAGCAATATCTGGAAACAGCCCAAGTAATCAAAGGAAAAACAGTTCAGTCAGCAGGAATTCTCTTAGAGAAACAAAAATCAGTCTTTAACACCAAGGTCTTCAGGGTAACATCCCCATAGATATGGAATCACCAAGTTATCTTCACTTTGGGCATCCCCAGCAAGAACAACACACCTGGATCCTAGGAATGGAATCCTTCCAACTGGTTCTGCAGTGATCTGAAATTAATAATTGTTCCTACTCAAACTTACTCTTCAGCTCTCTCCACTGTTTTTCTCTCTCTGTAGTGCCTGAGAAAGCACCTTTTATGTCCTCTTCAAACCCATCCCGTTTTGAGGGAATGACACCTCCTACTATCACTCAAACATTAGCAGGAAACTTCTGTGAACCTTTGCAATCCCTCTCAACCCCCTCCTTTACAGGAAGGAACTTGCCTCTTGCAGAGCATTGCAGGAACAGAGCTCTCTGATGTTTTGTTGAACTCTTTAGACAGCAGGAACCCTCTGTACCTTCTTAATAACCCTAGTTAGGGTTATACCATCCCTCCACAAAGACAAAAATTGGGCAAGTTGTTTAGCCGTTATAGTATGCAGTGAATTTGTGGGTGTTAAGATGATGTTAAAATTGGGGTAAGAGGTTATAGTTTTCCAGTATATGGAATGTGTGCTATTCAATTTAACTTATAGAGGATTTGTATATATTTGATGGAGTATAGTAGATGAGTGGTATAATACATATATTTGTTATAGATGGAGAAGGCTCGTGTAGCCTGCGAAGCCACAAGTCTTCAAGGCAACAATGTATACCAAGAAATGATTTAAAGCTCAAGTTTGTAGCAGTTGGTTAGAAGAAGTGGAGACATTGTAACTAAGTTTGAACATTGGTAATAAAATTATGCTGGCTGGATTAGCTGACACTATTTTAGGATTTAGTAAAGATTGGATATAGGTAATGTTTAATATATGTGTATGTTCCATAGGACCCTATTCTATGTGCGGTGTTGCTGTGAATTTGAAATCATCATAAAGAAGAGTGCAATCGATTGTGAATATATGGTATTAGAAGTCAGTTATTTGTTGTACATCAACATGATAATTGAGTTGCGTTTGGGTATATAGACAGTCCCTGAAGAAGCCCGCACGAACGGGTGAAACGAGATCTTTGTCGGTGGTGATAAATTTGTATGTAAAAACAGTTATTTCCTTAATTGGATAAATACTGTGAGGTAGAATACTACACACTATGAATGTTTACATGTGTTAAATGAAGTACAATTAATCATCATGTTGGGTGGTTTTAAGAATGGTGTGTGTGATTTGGGTATGAATGAGTAATGTATGAATGAAGGGTAATGTATGGGATATGGAGTTTTAACATATATACCGCTTAGACAGGTGTTCCTATGTATTAGGTGAGGTTGTAAATTTGCATGAACATATTTAATAAAACAATATTGTATTGAGATTTGTTTGCTATAGGTCCTCTGGTTGTGTTTACATTATATTATAGACAGAGGCATTGCACCATTATTGTCTACCTGTTCAGGAAAACAGATGGACATCTATGCATCACCAATCACACCGTAAGCCTGCCTAGGTCACTTCTATCAACCAATATGGAACCCTGCAGCATTTTTCAAATTTAAGGCCTTTTTTACAGCCATTTTTTACTTGTTTTTTTGCATGTTGATTTTAATGGCAATTTTGGTGTGCTTTTTGGGATAACTGTGGATTTTTAACACTGGTTTGATTTGTATACCATCAGTTTATTGCATCAAGTGGGACCACGTGCTTTAAACACGTGTGGTATGAAAAATCATGCTGGTTTTGGTGCAGGTTTTATTTATTTATTTATTTATTTTATATTTTTATATACCGGGATTCATGTGAAATTTACATATCATCTCGGTTTACATTGTAATTCAGAGAAACAGGCATGTAAGAATGCAATTACTTAGAGCAGGGCATAAAACTTGGATTATAGACACATAGAAAAGGATATATAATTATTATAAGGGATATATATATATTATAAGGGATAATAGATACATAGAAAAGGGCATAAAATTGGATTATAATGGAAAGGGGAGAAACACATATTGTATTAAAGGGCGCATAGATTATATTATAAGGGTCATGAAAAGAAACAAGAAAGAGGAATCATGTTTCGTCTTACTGAAGGTTCTATGTACATACTGGAATTATGAAAACTTTGAAGTGAGCTGCTGTAGAGCAGGTTTTGCTAAATTGTACAAGTGGCATGAATGGAATATGCTGTAATTTGTCCTGTTGGCTAGTGTGGTGATTGTCGAGGTTGTCATAATTGGAAAGCTTGCTCAAATAGCCAGGTTTTTAGTCTCTTTTTAAAGTTGATTGGGCATTGTTCTGACCTGAGTTCTGGTGGTAGAGAGTTCCATTGTGCAGGGCCTGCTGCGGACATGGCTCGTTTGCTTCGAGAGGTTTTGATGTATGGTATTAGGAGCGTGTTTTTGTACGCTGTTCTTGTCGGTCTGGTTGGTAGATGTGGTTGCAGTGGGATGTTGAGGTCCAGTGGAATAAGCTTGTGGATGGTTTTGTGTATGATCGTTAGAGTTTTGTATAAGATTCTGTACTTGATTGGGAGCCAATGTAGGTTCCTTAAGATGGGGGTAATATAGTCTCTCTTGTTGGTCTTAGTCAGAATCCTGGCTGAGGCGTTTTGTAACATTTGAAAGGGTTTAAAGGTATTAGCTGGAAGGCCGATTAACAGAGCATTGCAATAATCGATTTTAGAGAAAATGATTGCTTGGAGTACTGATCGGTAATCTTGGAATTGTAAGAGTGGTCTGAGTCGTTTAAGGACTTGCAATTTAAAGAAACCCTCCTTGGCAGTGTTATTTATGAATCTCTTTAGGTTTAATTGATCATCCATGATGACTCCGAGGTTTCTCACTTGGGAAGAAAAGGATGGTTGATTTATAGGGTTTGAGTTTGGTATGGCGTAGTTACCATCTTGAGAGATGAGGAGTATTTCTGTTTTATTGGAATTGAGTATTAGGTTAAGGCTTGAGAGCAATTTGTTGATGGATATAAGGCAGTTGTTCCAGAGTTCTAGTGTTTTTTGTAGGGATTCTTTAATCGGTATAAAAATTTGTACGTCGTCTGCGTAAATGAAATGTTTTAATTTTAATTTGGATAGGAGCTGGGATAGCGGTAGAAGGTATATGTTGAATAGAGTCGGCGATAATGAGGAGCCTTGAGGGACTCCCATAGAAGAGCAGACGGGGTGTGATTCATTGTTGTTGATTCTGACTTTGTAGAATCTGTTTTGTAGAAATGACCTAAACCAATTTAGAGCGGTGTCTTTGATTCCGATGTCGGCTAGTCGTTCCAAGAGTATTGAGTGTTTCACCGTGTCAAAAGCGGCTGATAGATCGAGAAGAATGAGTATGCAGGATTGTTTTTTATCAAGATTCAGGAGTATTGTGTCAGTTAAGGAGATTAGAAGAGTTTCCATGCTCCGTTCTTTGCGAAAGCCGAATTGTGACGGTGCTAGGATTTTGTTGTCGTCTAACTACTCCGTCAGTTGCTTGTTTACTATTTTTTCTAGGATTTTAGAAATGAAGGGGAGATTTGCAATAGGTTGATAATTGGCTGGGTCGTCTGGAGAAAGGTTAGGTTTTTTCAGGAGCGGTTTGAGGATTGCAAGTTTCAGAGGATCAGGAACTGAACCTTGAATTAGTGAACAATTGATGATGTCGGCGATTGGTTTGGCGACGGTTTTAGGGATGGCAATGAGTAAATTGGAAGGGATCGCATCTGTGGGGTGTGATGCAGGTTTGAGTTTTTTTAGGATTGTTTCGATCTCTAAGGAGGAGGTTAATTCAAATTTTTCTAGAGTTGTGTTCTGTTGGAGGTGTACTGAGTAGAGGGGAGGCAGGAGTGAGCACGTATTGGCATTTAAAGGTGTGATAAGGTCTGTGATTTTTTTCTTGAAGTATGTTGCTAGCTCAGCAGCTTTGTTGGCGGCCTGGTCATCTGGGATGGTTGGGGGGGAGGACTTAGTGAGGGACGAGACGAGGGTGAATAGAGCTTTAGGATCGAAGATGAAGTGGTGGATTTTCTGGGAATAAAAATCCCTTTTAGTTTGTAGGATGGCTATCCAGTAGCGATGCATGAGAGATTTGTAAGTCTCATGGTTAGATTGTGATGGATTTTTTCGCCATAGAAGTTCCCTATTTCTGAGCTCTTGTTTGAGGGTTTTCAGTTGTGGGGTGTGCCAGGGTTTTCTGTTGTTCAGGTTGGTAAGGGTACTTTTTGTAATTAAAGGGCAGGTAAGGTCTGCAATGTTCTTTGTTATCCTGATCCAGGAAGATATGGCTGAATCTGTGTCTGAGACGTCAAGATCGTTTAATGCTGTAGGTAGGTGTGAGTTAATGGTGTCGGGGTTGCATAGTTTCCTGTATTGGACCGTGGATTTTTTAATGGGTTTAGGGGAGGGTTGGATGTTCTTCAGAGTTATAGAGATCATCTTGTGGTCCGACCAGGGGACTGGTGAGCAGGTCGTGGATGAGGCGGGGGTAAGGTTTTCGTTAATGAAGATTAAATCCACGGTGTGTCCCGCTTTATGAGTAGGTTCCTTGATGATTTGGTTGTAGCCCATGTACTTTAGAGTAGTGAGAAATGTTTCACAGCTGGAAGATTGTGGTGATTTGTCCACATGGAGGTTAAAATCTCCCATTATTATGGCAGGGGAGTCTATGTTGATGTGTTTGGCTATGAGTTCGATTAAAGGGGATGGGTCTCATTCTAGGCTTCCTGGAGGGGCATATGTTAAGCATATTTGTAGGTGTTTGGACTTAAAGATCGCTACTTCGAGTGAGGTTGATGTGTTAGTAGTCTTAAGGACTAGGCCAATTTCTTTTTTTGCGGCTAGTAGCAATCCTCCACCTCTTTTATTGGGTCTGGGGATGGAGAATATGTCGTAGTCTTGTGTGGGGAGTTGGTTAATTATTGCCGTATCCTCCGGTTTTAGCCAGGATTCAGTGATGGCGCAGCAGTCCGGTTTTGTTTCTGTTAGGTAGTCGAGTAGAAGGTGAGATTTTTTCGAGATTGATTGTGTATTGATCAAGGTTAGGGAGAATAGTGTGAGGCCCAGAAGTTGGTTCAGGGGTGATGTCATGATTGGATCATATCTCTTTTGCGAGAAGTAGGGTGTAGAGTGTTGGTTTGCACAGTTTCTCCGACTGTTGTAGATGATCGGGATATCGTACGTGTGCATGAGGACTGTTGTCTGAGGAGTGCACTGAAGTTGTTCAGATGAATGCTGTGGAGGGTTAGTTTGGATACTGGGTGTGTCAGGATGATTCTGTGATAGTCTGAAGAGGTTTGGATGTGCAGTAGAAAGACTGCAGGCATCTGGAAGAGAGTATGAAGCTTCTGAGAGTAGTAGGGGGTATGGTAGTATTGACTGCGAAGCTGGTAAGTACAGGGTATACTTGGTATGTGGGTAGAGTGGTACAGTAGGAAGAATGGTTGAGTGGTTGAGAGGTTTGAGAGGAAGAAGGTTTTAGCTAGGATTATTGCCCAATGTCAGTTTTCAGAGCGTGGGAAATGCTCTGAGATCTACTGTCTCTGTGATTTAGATTCTTTGGGCTTTCGGACTAATCATAGGGCCGGCCCATTAATACGTTAACCTGAGGTATCCTGTATTACTGTCCGTTTTGTATGAGAGATTCTGTGGTGGTGGTGGGTGCAGTTTTACTCACCCTGCGTATTGTATCACTTTTTCTTTTACTTTATCTTCTGTTTGTGTGTTTCTGTCTGCGAAGGTTCTGAGTCAGGTTGCAGTGTTCCAATGGCGAATGTATGAGAGTTAGGTCGGGAAGGTTTTTTTTAAACAAGTACTGTGGGCTTAGTTCTGCCCTGCGGGTCTGCACGAAGGGGCACACAAAGGGGCGGGCCCCTTTGTTGTGCACCTTCGGCGTGCGACGCCCGGCGCGCAGCGCCTAGGATCGGGGCTGGTTTTAAAAGTCTGGGCGGACTCGGTGGGCGGATCGAGGGACAAGCTGGGGCTCCCACGTGGTCGGCGCGGGGGCTCAGCGGTGGTAGGGCGAGAGGAAGGCCTTACCCCGGTGGGCTCAAGCGCCGGTCGCGCGGGCCCCTCTCCCAGCTCCTACAGTCGCTCCTTCTGCATCTCCTCCAGTCGTGCTGTCTGCCGGTAAGAGGGCGCCTAGGATCGGGGCTGGATTTAAAAGTCTGGGCGGACTCGGTGGGCAGATCGAGGGACGAGCTGGGGCTCCCACGTGGTCAGCGTGGGGGCTCAGCGGTGGTAGGGCGAGAGGAAGGCCTTACCCCAATGGGCTCAAGCGCCGGTCGCACGGGCCCCTCTCCCAGCTCCTACAGTCGCTCCTTCTGCGTCTCCTCATTGACTCAAAGTTAGAAATAAGGAAATATCCCAGCAACACCTCCTCCAGTGTGTCTAAAAGCATGTGTGTTGCGGAAGGATGTGCAGACCTTTAATTACATTGAGGGATGGTAGTTTTCAGACAGCCAATTAACATGAGTAAGATGCTTTTATCTCATAAATCACTTTGGAAATCAATCTCCTATGTTCATCCATAGGAAAAATGCTTACAGTGTAATTTTAAAAGGAATGTGCGTGCACCCATAAATGTGCATAATGGCATGCGAGCGGAGAGACGCATCAATTTTAAATTGTGCTCACAAGTACTCGTGTGTCATTTAAAGTGCCCCTCCCAAACATATTTTGGGTAGGGCTTTAGTGGCTTTTACGTGAGTTTGCAGGTGGATTTTAAAACCTGCTCGCATGAGGGAAAAAGCATTTTTTCCAAGTAGTCCACCAGTTTCTCAGTTCATATTGAGGTCTTTAAGACCCCTCTGGTTCTTCAAGCCCCCCACTTGACCCTGAACCATCATGCTGTGGTAAACGCCCTAAAACTCGAGATCGTCAGATTTGCTCCTCATCAGGACCACAAGTAAAGTTACGCGGATAACGAGCCAATGCGCGCCATCGTCAGCTTTTTAAAAAATGCAGACTCATGCGCATAAGTCTTGGCCCTGCCCCAGAACGCCCATGCCCCACCCATTTCCCACCCCTTTTCTGCCCACGTCTTCATGACGCGTTCATGGGTATGTATGCACGTAGTTTGTGGCTTCTTAAAATGCACGTTGCTCACACGAGGACTGCATTCGTGCGTATGTGGCCATTTTTATGCAAGAAACTCTTTTAAAATCGACCTGTTAGTGAATTGGCTCCTATATCTATTTCCTCCTCCCCCCAGTCTCTCTCTCTCTCTCTCTATACATATAGAGGGGCTGATGTAATAAGCTGTGCTCAACCTGCTGCAGGTTTTTATGTGAGTATTTCCCATGCTCTCCTTATGCACATATGTAATAACATGTTTGGCAAGGGAAAATGCATGCACAAACCCGCACTAAAAACACACGGTGGGTTTTATGTAGGTGCATGCAAATGGTATATAAAGAAGGCAATTATCCATACACAGGCAATGCAGGGAGCCACATTAGAAGGGAGAACAGTTAGTGTGGGCAGTTTTCAGCAGTATTTTTAGCACCTAAGTCAGGGCAGGAATTAAGTTAAAGTGCATGTCAGACAAAATATTTTTCTCATTGCTGGCATTGGTGTGGGTGTGTGTCCATGCAGCTCTAGTGTAATCATGGATTATGTTCACTTTTTCCTGATGCTATGGCACATTCTGCGGGTCAGCCAAACAGCGGCAGAAGCCTTTCAGTGTGGCAGCATGGCAGAAGGTCGGAGAGAGAACAGGCTGAGAGAAGGCAGTTTCAAGGAGGGTCCCAAGAGGAGTCCCACCTTCATTCCCATTCCCGGACCACTAACTTTCTTGAAAGGGAAAGGTTTTCACCCCAATAATCATCAATCGTGGATCTCCACACACCAGCGAGTTTTCTGCACAGGTTGCTGAATAGGATCTTCAGCGTGCGCTTTTACGGTCATAATGGTACGTGTAATTGTTTCTATGCAGAGTTTCTGCGCGTATCTCATTAGCATACTTGGGTGTTACTACATCCCACGCAGCTGCCTATTTTTGCCGTGTTCGCTGAAAAAATATGCACAAAACAAATAGCGCTGATTTCAGTGCGGATCTTGCTACTTCGGCCCCATAGAGAGAAAGAAAAATATATATATACTATTGCAATCCTGCAGTTGTCTAGATTACCCAAATTCCATCTGTATACCTTGTTCTCCTGCTATTGACAAAATGACTGACTGCACACCCTTGACTCCCTATCTGTATTCCATTGAATGTCCTGATTAAATTGACAGACTGAGAAGCATCTGTCAGAATTAATAAAATGACTGTGATGTGAGATTATAAACCCCTAAATCGCAAAGATTGTACAACTGCAATGAATTTAAAGAGAAGAGAAAAGCATATTTTCTTCTTGCAAAAGGTTCGTTTAATAGTACAAGGGAAAATATTATTTTGTCAATGGATGCTAAAGAGGCCTTTGACAAAGCAGAGCAGACATTTTTGTTTCAGATAATGGAAAAGTTTAGATTTACAACTAAATTTAAAGACTGAACTGAGGCAATTTATAAAGAACTAAAGGCAAGAGTAATATTTAATTCAGTATCTCCCTGGTGATTAATTTAGACAGAAGTACCCAAAAAGACTCTATATTACATCTAAGAGGAGTTGATTGCTAAGAGGGTCATTATTCATAGGAATGTAGCCAGCTAAGTAAGAACTAGTTTTACTAGGAAGCTAAATTTAGCTGCTCAAATTGAGAGGTCCAGGGGCAAGTTTAGACAAGGGAAAGAAAGTTAGGTGACTAGCAATTGAGTGGGAAACTGGCTGAGCCTTCTCTAATGCCATGTAACGTCAGTTTAACTAGAAAATACTTAGTTTTTAGACGACTGATTCCCAAACCTGTCACAGGGAACCTCCAGTCAATGACATTTTCTGGATATCCACAATGAATATGAATGAGATAAATTTGCATCCACATTTACCTCACCTTATTTGAAAATGTACAAGAATGTGTGGAAAAGTTTTTTCACAGCTTTGCTTGACTTTTATATGTTACTCAGACAGGAATTATTAGGCTGTGGTACTACTTACTGCAAACATTAGTCAGTTCATTTAGTAACAAACATATAAGGATCATTATCATATATTTTACACTTTAAGCCTCAGAGTCAGTCTTTTCTTTTTTTTAATTTTATATATATATATATATATATTGAGTTTTACATTTTTTAACAAAGCATCAAACTTTGTACAGAAAACACGATTGGAAATATATAAAATGAGAAATTTCTTAATTAAAAAAATATTTTTTTTTTCAGTCTCTTTAGACCACAACTATTGGAGAGAGGCAGAAATGTGGACAGAGAAAAATATTCAGCCTTTTCTAACCATGCAAAGTTTTTGACATTTTCCTGTGGTGGAGCTCAACAGACCTCTTTTGCTTAATGTCAGTTGCCTTCCTTACAGAGTTCTTCTGCCTCCATTGTCTCCTCTGCAGCCAATGAGCTGCACTGACTAGCAGAGGGTAGACAGCATGTTTTCTTACCTTAGTCATCCAAATGATTTCAGGTGAAGTCATGGAGTTGTTATTGAAGGTTCATTCAGTTAGATAGAAGCACAAAGAGTTATAGCAATAGATTTTATTTGCTTTTCTGTCGGTTCATGAGTTTTATGAATGTGTTATTGTACACTGCCCCGAGCAGTGGATTAAGGATGGGTTACACATTTTCTAAATAAATATCTAAATTGTAATTATTGAACAATGCCTTGTTTTATGCCATTGTGCATGAGAAGGATTAGTTTCTTAAATGATGATATGAGCACTAAATGGAGAATGGAGTATATTTTTTTATATAATTTATTTTTAATTAGAGATGTCATTAACAAAAAATAACAATATAGAACATAAAAAAAACAAGAAAAGGAGAAACTCCTCAGTATTTCAATAATATAAATCATCTAGTCTACATTAAATGGGAGGAGAACAAAAACAGAAAAATATATTAATATACATAATAGATACTGGCGTACCACTACTATTTTTTTTACCTTAACCCTAGACAGTTGTCTTATCCCTAATAAATGTTTCAATGTGTGAAGGATCAGTAAACACAAAACTCATCCCTTGAAAGTAACCAAACACTTACATGGGTATCTAAGAAAAAATGTGGCTCCTATTTTGTACTTCTATTTTTAACTGCAAAATTTAGGATGCCAACACAGATGGAGGTCCCGATCTACAGCCTATTTCATCTGGGCGGCAGCGGTGTCCTAAGGGGGAGACAGAGAAGAAGGGAGAGCCGGGAGCCGGTGGTGAAATTCCCCTCCCCTCACTGTTACACCTAATTCAGAGTGCCAACATCCATATCTGGAGTATACAGGCGGAGGATTCTTCATAAATGCTTTATTTATGTCTACAAATCCCTACAAACATTCATCAGCCCAAATACATATGCATCTTTTATTTAGCCCTGACCCAAATATATTTACACCTTCTTAAGATAGGAGTAACTGTCTCAAACGTAGTCACACTTGCACAACTCCCATTATAATTAGGGCTTCTGATTCTAGGGTTTATACATTGTAAATGTGGGTATTTATTTTTTCAGGAAGTTAGGTGTTTATGGATTGGACTAAAAATAGGTATTGTTTTTTCAAAGCATTATTACTTCTAAGTGCATTTTTCAATTGATTCAATATAATAAAGCTTGATTCTATTTTTCATGTAAAAAAAAAATGTGAATAATAATTACCACAATCCAAACCCTCTCATCCACTCCCTGCACAGCCCTAACACTCTCACTCCTTCCCAGCCCAAGGATGAATAGAATGTGAAAGACATACAGCCCAATCACTCTTCCTCCCTCCCTCCCAGCACAGCACAGTCCCAGCATTCTCACTCCTTTCCCAGGAGTTCCCCCACAGTCCCCTCCACAGTTCAAGTACAGTCCCCACAATCTTGACAGTCACATCAAGATACCATCCAGGTTGCTGGCTGTGGTAGAAGGAGCTGAAGGAGTCAGAAGATGCTGACAGCCCTCCCTCTTCTCACCTTCTTCTGCTCTTCTTTGTTTGCAGGGACAACAAAGGGGGGAACGTTGCCAGCAACTGCCTGATGCCATTGCCTCGGGGAGTTTGGAAACTTGCTTGCACTGCTTCTTCACAGACAGCAAGCAGCAGGGGGATGATGTCACCAAAGACTAGGTAGGTCTGTTATGGGGGAGGAGGGTGAGAATAAGTCAAAGGGTCATTTGCAGAGTTTCTGAATACAAATACTGCATCCTGTATTCAAAAATGCAGCTTAGATTCTTGATTATGTCAGAAAAGTTGCATAAACCCTTTCTTCTTGGAATAACTCATGCCCTAGACGAGATACTCATTCACTATTACATTGCTGAAAAGATTGTCCTGGGGCTGGAAGTTGGCTTCTTTTCTCACCCTGGTGTGAGACAAAACTTACAAAAGCTATCATATCATTTATAAGAATCACAGCAAGTCTAAACACAATACTACATGGCATTAAGTCTGAAGAAACAACAATATAACTGGTGGTATTGGAAGGTGCATCAGGAATTAGGTAACAATTTTCAGTTTAGTTCATTAATTCGGTTCATTTGACTCGTGATTTGTTTCATTAAGTTTGGGCCTCACAATTTTATTAATTTATTTCTTTCACTTGGTCATTCATTTTCCATTAAAGGCAATAGGGGAAGCAATGCATTCTATTTTGGGCTCTACAATTGGGGTTTTCCATCCAAATTTACAGAAAATTGAAAGCAAGTATCAGCAACAGAAAGAATAGTGCTCTAAGATACCAAGCAGCCCAAACAGAGGCATGCACAAAGGGGACAAGCAGCACCGACAGTGGGAAGAGCATGCCAAGGCTCCAAAGGAGGGACAAAGGACACCAACAAAAGTAGCATGACAACCTCAAGGCACCAAAAAGGAGCAAAGGGCACAAATTACAGTGACATTAATACCACAAGGCACCATGAGAGTGGGGAAAGCAGCACAAACACTGTCATGAAAAGTCTAATGCAACAAAAGATGAGCAAAGGACACTAATGTCAGGGGCAGCAGGGATGAAACCTGTGACTCTGGGTGTTTAAGGCCAGGGGATCTTGCAGTGGAGCCACAGGAACTCTGGCTCAGCATGAATCCTGTAGGAACTATGAAACCAAATGGTGTCAGAGAAATGTATTTGCTTATTTATTTCCCGCTTTTATATATCGTATTTTATATATCGTACTCCTCCCACCCCTCTACATGCTTCTCCCACCTCACCAATAACATCGACGCACATACAATTCTCCCACCAAGTCCGAGACCTAGGAGTCATTATTGACGACCAAATGGCCCTCAAAAAATTATCAGCGCAATCCTTAAAGAGTGTTTTTTCAAATTACATACACTCAAAAAATTGAAACCCTTACTTCACGCATCTGATTTCCGGACAGTTTTACAAGCCATGTTGTTTTCCAAAACAGATTATTGCAATTCACTCCTCCTAGGCCTACCTAAAAATGCTATCCGCCCCTTACAAATCCTGCAAAATACTGCAGCCCGCATCCTCACTAATACAAATGCAAAGGAACACATTACGCCAGTTTTGAAGGATTTACACTGGCTCCCCATTCAATCTCGCATACACTATAAGACACTAACACTTATCCATAAAGCCCTCCACAATCCTGAAATGAAATGGTTTAATAATACTCTACAATTTCAAAACTCTATTAACCCACCAGAAATCAATACCTTGCCACATTACAGACCCCCTCGCCCAAACTATATAACTATGCTTCTACCAAAGCGCGAGCGCTTTCTTTTGCTGGCCCTTTGTTATGGAATACCATGCCCACCGAACTGCGCCTTGAGCCATCTCCCAAAACTTTCAAGCAAAAACTCAAGACATGGTTATTCACACATGCCTGTACTTGAAATAAATATGTCCTCCCCTCCTTTACCTGCCCTGCCTTTCTACCAGACACCCCCTGTCTATATACCATCTCTAACTTCTCCTATTTCTGCTCCTATTCTAATGATCCTACCATATTGCTCCTAATTTAAGATTAGCACTTTCGCTCCCCTCTTACCACTTATTATTTAGAACTCCATCACCCTCTAACCCTCTCCCTTAGCTTTTACCTTTTTCCCCTTGAACCCTCTTTACTCTATAGTGTTGTTTTAATTCAGCTCAGTTAATTACAACTAAATGATAGTTCTGTTTTTGTAAAAGATTCTACTTGTTTTATGTTCAATATTATATACTTGCCTTTTTTTTTTAATTGTATAACGCTTATATAACTCTGTTAAATGTAAAACGCTCCGGCGTAAGTTTCCTGTTCACTGTACACCGACGTGATATCTTTGATGAGCGGCGGTATATAAAAACTTATAATAAATAATAAATGTGATCAACCACATCAAAGCACATAAAATTCTATGGCATAAATAATACATCATAATATAAAATTAACAATAAAATAAAATCCACACATATTAAAACCTCCAGGACCACCTAGAGATATCCAGTCCACCTCCAGATGCTCCCTATTGGACCAGCATTAGGGTATCCCCGACTGAGGGCTGGACCATAAGGAGCCATGGCCTGACATCTTTGCTGGACCAACAGTTTGCTCTGTGATCCTGCTGTTCCATGGCTTTTTTTGATGTGTGTCCTGGTTCCTGCTGCATCCTGCCTCCCGCTTTATACCTGGTCTTCAGCTCCATTCCTGGGTTCTGCTCAGTTTTCGGCTTCTAGCATCCACCTTGGAAACTCCTGCTTCAGCCCAATTGGGTAGGCCCAGGCCTCGCAGCTTTCTTTTGCAGGGTGGAGGGGGTTCAAAGAGGCCTGGGGAGGTCTCAGCTGGGCTTGGCTTTGGCCAGTCAGGTAGGCCCAGCCCAACAGCTTTCTGGGGTGGGCAAAGAGGGGGTTAGGAGGGCCTTGGGGAGGCTGCTATTTCTTTTTTAGTTTTCTTTTGGTGTGTTTTGTTTTTTTTTTTATGTTGTTTTGGTTTGGGAAACAATTGAAACCTAATAAACATTACATAAACTGAAAACCAATCCCACCCCTGAAACAAAAAAATGAAGCAAAACAAATGTCCTTGGCCTGCACATACCCTTGTTTATCTTAATGAAGAAGAATTTTTTTCCACCAGTTCTGGTGCCAGCCATGAACCATGTGAGCTCGTGATGTCCCTTGCTATTGTTTATACTCAATCACAAGTAGTGATATGAACAGCCATTTTTTTCATGTACTTTTTCAATGTCATTTGTTTGTTTCATTTCTTTTATTAAAAGAAAGAACAAAACAAAGAAAATATCAAAATGAATTAAAAATATCAGATGGAAAAATTAAACAACAAACAAATGTTGGACCCTGTCTGAGAAGAAAAATATTATCCTGGCTCACTCTACCCCACCCCCTTGCAGCCTCTTACCATATATTTTTTCTTCATGGGCTAGGAGCAATCCCCAGTTTCTTCTGCCTTGTTGATAGTATTCTTAGAAATCTTCGGGAGGGAACTTCGTAATTGGGGCCTAACAAGTGCGGCAGCTGCTTAAATCCCATGTTCTTCACAACCTGTAAGAGCTGTCAGCCAGGGCAACCATTTACATGATGCTGCCTGTCTCCTACTACAGAACAAAGAATATATTGGTCAGTTCTATTTCTTAGTTATGTTCTTTTACTAAAGCCACAGTTAACAGGTTGGCAGGAGATTTGCTGAAATAGAAACTTTGACCAGCAAGAGGAGTTCCCAAATCTTATTTTTACAAACTCAGCTTAGCCCATATCAAAGACAATCTAGTGTTGCATTCCAAATTAAAACGCCTTAGAAAAGCAGCAGGGTCAAGAAATTGGTGCCTTCTTAATTTTCAGAAGATTAGGCTGCTATCCCCTCAAGAACTTTTCAGGAAATACTTAAGGTAAGTTCTTCAGCTCTCAAATGTGGATGCTATTGGATTGTCAAGTTATATTACATTCCATCTGAATCACACAGTGAGAATGTGGAGCAGAGGGATTGAATAAAACATTCTTACTTAGGACAGCCTGCATGTGTTAGCATTTTTGGAATATTCTCAGGATGTGATTTCCACTAGAGCACCCCTGCTTGTCTCTTTGTTCTCCGAAATGGATAAAGTCTCTGTAGCTATATTTTAAGTTCTAAAATATTCTTTTTTGGCAACCAAAAGATGATGATGTTCCCGGATGTGGCAAGAGCTACTCAACTCAGGAGAAAACATTTTCTTGAGAAGATGGTGCAAGTGTTCTTGCTTGGGACCTCCTTTTCATGAAATTTCTGTGCAAATGCTTAGTGAATTTTCAAGGGACTATGTATTATTTTTGTTCACCCTTCCCAACTGGACAATTTGTTGTGTGATAAATGTCATGATTTTTATGTTACTTTGATTGGGTATAGGGATAAAATAATAATATGTACCATGGTTAATGTAGGATAAATATCCAATTTCTGTATTTTGTGATATTTTTCTTCTATATTTTGTTACCTCGTGGTTAATGTGAGCTGGGTACAATCTTGCAATCTAGGTTTCCTTGTATTTCTTTTCATTATATTTTAGATGCTCAAATGTTGTTTCTTTATTGTGTACAATGTATATCTTAATAATTCTGAAAAAAAAAACATAAAAATGAACCAAAACTAATTTCTTAGACTGTACAACCCTAGCTTATTTTAATGAAGACCAACATTTCCACCGACTCTAGTGCCAGCCATGAACGATGTGAACTCATGATGTCCTCTGCCCTTGATTATACACTTTCACAAGTAATGATGGGTACATCCATTTTTTTTCATTACTTTTTTTTAAATTTTTTCATTTCATTTATTGTTCATTTTTTTTTTATTTAAAATGAAAAAAACCCAAACAAACCAAACAACAAAGGAAATTTTAAAACAAATAAAAAAAACTAAAGGAATCCACTTTGAAGTGCCTGAAAGGTGGAATATAAATCAAAATACAAACATGTCAGGCCCTATCGGAGAAGAAAAACAAATCCTCCTGGGCTACTTCTCTCAGTCCTGTGACCCCTCTTACCATATTTTTCTTTCTTCATGGGCTAGGAGCAATCTCCAGTTACGCTTGCCCCCCCCCCCCCCACACACACACACACACACACTTACTCCTGCCCCATTGATGTTATGCTTATGCAACAGGGTATCAAATTCAACTCCTTGTGGATAGTTTGCCCTTTAGTGGAATAATAATTGTGGCCTCAACAGGCAGGCTCAGAGTGACTGGGTATGCATACTGTGCATTTGCAAGGGGCGGCACACCCGGGGGGGGGGGGCGGCAGACTGGCAGCAGCAGAAGAGGTCGTGGGGCTGCTGGTGGAGCTCAACCTGCCGGCAGCTGAAAATGACTAGCTCGTGCGAGCTTGTATGTCTGTGCGACTGAGCGAGAGCCTGTGTTTTGTGTGTCTGTGTGAGAGCCTATGGGCTGGATTTTCAAGAGGTTACATGCGTAACCAGTCATACGCATGCTGGGCCTATTTTCAAAAGGCCCGGCGAACCGCGTAAAGCCCCAGGACGCATGTAAATCCCGGGGCTTGCAAAAAGGGCCAGGTAGGGGGTGGGGCAGTCCTGGGGCAGGACAGGGGAGGGTACAAAGGCTTCAGGCACAGAGCCATTTGCTGCTGTGCTGGGGATCACGTGCCGACAGTTGGCTGGCACACGCAACTTACTTCAGCCCCAGGGCTGAAGTAAGTTTTGGAATAAACGAAAAAAAAAGAAAAAGGTAGGGGGGAAAGAGTGGGGGAGATAGGGGAAGGGAAGGTGGGGTGGGGAGGTAGGGAAGTTCCCTCTGAGGCCGCTCCGGCTTGTTGCGGGATTGGCGCGCACAAGGTGCACAATTGTGCACTCCCTTGCGTGCACCGAACCCTGATTTTATAACATGCGCATGCCTGCATGCACATGTTATAAAATCACGTGTCCATGTGTGCATGCCGGGCAGCGCACACATGGATGCGTTTGCGCTGTTTTGAAAATCTACCCCAAAGTGTGTACATATGTGTGTCTGTATGAGAACATATGTGTGTGTTTGTGCGTGACTGTGTGAGATTCTATGTGTATGTGTGTGTGAGTGTGAGCCTGTGCCTGTGAATGTGTCTGTGAGAGAGTCTGTATGCTTGTGTGTTTGTGTTCTGAATCAGGTAAACATCCATGCTTTTTCCTATTCAGGCAGCTAAACTTTTTCTCCAATCAGTCCTCAAGACAAAGATTCTTTAAGTTTGAATGTATTTATTGTACAGGTAAATTTTTCATTACTTACAATTGTTGCAATTCAAACGTGAGCTCCTAGGCAAAGATCTTTGGTAACTGGAGACAAGGTAGCAGGAGGGAGAAGGAGGTCTCTTGTCTTGCATGAGTTAGTTTATGGTAGAGGCAGGAAGCTTGAGGTATATGAGGCTGATTTAGTCTTCAGATGAAGGCAGTAAGAGAAAAGGTAAAAAAAAAAAACGATCGTTTCACAGGGTTTTACAGAGCACTGCTGGCTCAGAAGCAAGCATGGGCAAGACTGAACTCTCGTCAAGAGCTGCTAAAGGAAACGCCTCCACAAGCTGGGGGCAGGGGAGCAAGGTCCAATGGCAGTGAGCCTAAGAACCATGTGACATAGGGGGAGCATGAAGGGCAGTCCCTTGAGCCTATAAGGCACCTAGGAAGACTCAAGTTAGATTGAGGGGCATTCAAGCTCTTCCGATAGTGAGAGAAAGTGGAGGGGGGAGGGAGCTTCTCTTAAAGGCAAAGGCTCCTCTTAAATGCAAAGGCTCACAGATTTTTATCATGGGTTACAAAAAGTGTTTCAATATTAAGAATCCTCAGAAGGGAGGACTGCACTAAACACAGTTAAACTACAATATGTACAGATACAAACATGTACCCACTGCTGGGGACAGAACAGTTTGTGTATGTTTGGGTGCCTGTAAGAGCCTATGTGTCAAATATAGGCTCTCACTGGCACGCATACACAGACAAATACACACACACATACACACACACAGGGGAAGATTTTAAAACATACGCATACATTTGTTCGTGCAACCCAGCGCGCACAAATGTATGCCCGATTTTATAACATGCATGCGCAGCCACGCGCATGTTATAAAATCAGGGTCGGCGTGCGCATGGGAGTGCACACTAGTGCAACTTGCGCGTGCCAAGCCCTCGGGGAGACCAGCTGGCTTTCCACGTTCCCCTCCACACCTTCCCCTCCCTTCACCTACCTGCCCCACCCCCAGTGTGAAACCCCCCCCTGTACCTTTGTTGTGGAAGTTATGCCTGCCAGCGCACAATCCCCCAGCCCAGCAGGCATACGGAGGCCTCTGGCCATGCCCTCACCCCCGGACTGGACCGCCCCGCCCCCCAGACCGCCCATTTTTTCAAAACCTGGGACTTACACGTGTCCCGGTGCTTTACGCGTGCTGCCGGGCCTTTTGAAAATAGGCCCGTCGCGTGTAACTCCCCTACGCGCGTAAATCCTCCAAAAGTCTGCCCCATAATGTATCTGTGAGCGAGTGGGAGCCTAAGTATGTGAGAGAAAGGGTGTGTGTGAGAGAATGAATGTGTTATTGTGTGTGTGTGAGAGAATGAATGTGTGTGTGTGTGTGTGTGTGTGTGTGTGTGTGTGTGTGTAAGACAGAAGATAAAATGTATGTGGCCCTGCCTCCCTCAATCCACAACAATCTCAGGATGGCTGGAAATCAGAAGATCCCAGGTATGGGGAGCAGGAGATTTTTTAGTCCTTATTAGTTTAAATTATTGGGTGTAATTTAATGTTTCTGCTCTTTTGAAATTTTTTTTTTTTGGGGGGGGGGAATAGAACATTTTTTAATTATTGGACTTTTTTTCATCATATGTTTTGAAATATTTTGTTGCTGTTTGGGAAATTTTGGTTAAAGTCTTGAATTATTAAATGTTTGCGATTGGAGCAAGGAGCTGCTACTGTTGGCTGCTCAATGAGGAAAATGAAAGGAAAAATAAGCAAAATCTTATTTTTCTTTTGTTTCCTATTCAGTTGCAAATAAAAGCACATCCCTAGCATTCAAACACGATGATTTCAATGTTATAACACAGCATCATTTTCAGCCTGAATTTTCAAAGCGCTCTTACATGCACAAGTCTTCTATGAAACTGAGTGGGCATGTGGAAATCAGGGCCGGATTTAGGCACAGGCAACATAGGCACATACCTAAGGTGCCAAATTCAGAAGGCACCAAAAACTGGGACTCTCTCTTCTGCTCTTTGATTTACAGGAAGTATAACCACTCTACCTGTAGCCCTCCATCTATGGGCACCATAATCTTAAACATGGCCCTGGTGGGAACCCTTATGCAGCATACACGTGCATGTTCATGCCTGCATGGGAGCAGATATAAATGTACATGCACACATTTACGCACCTACTTTCTGTATCCCCCTCCTCTTCATGCTGTGTACTGTAACCTATCATTAAAATCATCCATTGTACCTGAAGACTGGAGGATGGCTAATGTAACCCCAATATTTAAAAAGGGCTCCAGGGGCGATCCAAGAAATTACAGGCCGGTTACCCTGACTTCAGTGTCAGGAAAAATAGTGGAGAGTGTTCTAAACATCAGAATCACAGAACATATAGAAAGACATGGTTTAATGGAACAAAGTCAGCATGCTTTACCCAGGGCAAGTCTTGCCTCACAAATCTGCTTCACTTTTTTGAAGGAGTTAATAAACATGTGGATAAAGGTGAACCGGTAGATATAGTATACTTGGATTTTCAGAAGGCGTTTGACAAAGTTCCTCATGAGAGGCTTCCAGGAAAAGTAAAAAGTCATGGGATAGGTGGTGGATTACAAACTGGCTAAAAGACAGGAAACAGAGAATAGGATTAAATGGATAATTTTCTCAGTGGAAGGGAGTGGGCAGTGGAGTGCCTCAGGGATCTGTATTGGGACCCGTGCTTTTCAATATATTTATAAATGATCTGGAAAGGAATACGACGAGTGAGGTAATCAAATTTGCAGATGATACAAAATTGTTCAGAGTAGTTAAATCACAAGCAGATTGTGATAAATTGCAGGAAGACCTTGTGAGACTGGAAAATTGGGCATCCAAATGGCAGATGAAATTTAATGTGGATAAGTGCAAGGTGATGCATATAGGGAAAAATAACCCATGCTATAATTACACAATGTTAGGTTTCATATTAGGTGCTACCACCCAAGAAAAAGATCTAGGCGTCATAGTGGATAACACATTGAAATTGTCGGTTCAGTGTGCTGCAGCAGTCAAAAAAGCAAACAGAATGTTGGGAATTATTAGAAAGGGAATGGTGAATAAAACGGAAAATGTCATAATGCCTCTGTATCGCTCCATGGTGAGACCACACCTTGAATACTGTGTACAATTCTGGTCGCCGCATCTCAAAAAAGATATAATTGTGATGGAGAAGGGGAATGGAACAGCTCCCCTATGAGGAAAGACTAAAGAGGTTAGGACTTTTCAGCTTGGAGAAGAGACGACTGAGGGGGGATATGATAGAGGTGTTTAAAATCATGAGAAGTCTAGAACGGGTAGATGTGAATCAGTTATTTACTCTTTCAGATAATAGAAAGACTAGGGGGCACTCCATGAAGTTAGCATGTGGCACATTTAAAACTAATCGGAGAAAGTTCTTTTTCACTCAATGCACAATTAAACTCTGGAATTTGTTGCCAGAGGATGTGTTTAGTGCAGTTAGTATTTAAAAAAGGATTGGATAAGTTCTTGGAGGAGAAGTCCATTGCCTGCTATTAATTAAGTTGACTTAGAAAATAGCCACTGCTATTACTAGCAACGGTAACATGGAATAGATTTGGTTTTTGGGTACTTGCCAGGTTCTTATGGCCTGAATTGGCCACTGTTGGAAACAGGATGCTGGGCTTGATGGACCCTTGGTCTGACCTAGTATGGTTCTTATGTTCTTATATTCTTATGTAATAACACAGCTCCCAGAGCTGATCCTTAACATCCCTAACCTCTCTCTTCTCCATTATGAGTCACACAAGCCTCTAGCAATGCTGTGGTTCATCCGGTGGAGGGAGGTTCAACCTCCTGGATCCCAGGTGCGATAGTGGTATAAGAATAAAAACCGCAAATTTACTATTGTACATGCAGCAAAATGGATTCTCTGACTTCAATGGGGAAATGAACTGTATTTCAGAGAGACAGAAGTGCTGAATTTCTAACTAGTTGAAATTGTGACAGAATTATCCGATTGCCAAGCAGGCACTGTTTACATAGGCCACTGATAACAGGAGTCTTGTCTTAGCAAACATAGCAGAGAGCACAAGCAAGTCTGTGCGTATATGCTGAATCCATCAAAAGGGGGCTCAGAAAGACAATTTACAGGCCAGGTGTGTATGTTTGAAAAAACAGATCCAAACCTGTCAGCATGGCTCAGTTGTGCCTGGAGACAGGACCCTCCAATCACAAAAGGATTTTTTTTCAGACAGGTCAGTTCTGTCACAGCTCTGTCAGGTGCCTACCTGATGGTCAAGCTGGGTGGGAGGGTTAAGAAGTCTACATGAAGAAGGACCCAATCGGAATTGTACTCATGTCACTAAATTAGTATGCATTAAGCCTCTGAATATGCATACACTGGCTTTTAAAATCTCTGGGGGGAAAGAACTCCACTCACCAGCAAGAAGATGTTCGAGACACTGCTCCCTGCCCTGCCCTGCAACTGCACTGATTGACCAGATCCAGTGTCCTGAAGTGCTGTATGGAAGAGCTGTCCAGCCCTGCTATTGTATCCAGAGTAACACTTGCCGGGGTCTTCCTAAGGAACTAGGCAATAGGGATGTGAATCGTTTTTTGACGATTTAAAATATCGTCCGATATATTTTAAATCGTAAAAAATCGTTAGAGGCGCGATACAATAGGAATTCCCCCGATTTATCGTCAAAAATCGTAAATCGGGGAGGGGGGAGGGGAAGGGGGAGGGCGGGAAACCCGGCACACTAAAACAACCCTAAAACCCACCCCGACCCTTTAAAATAAATCCCCCACCCTCCCGAACCCCCAAAAATGTTTTAAATTCCTGGGGTCCAGTGGGGGGTCCCGGTGTGATCTTCCACTCTCGGGCCACGGCTGCGATAATAGAAATGGCGCCGGCGCCATTTTGGTTCCTGTCCCCCGACGTCACGAGCGCAGGAGATCGCTCCCGGACCCCCGCTGGACCCCCAGTGACTTTTGGCCAGCTTGGGGGGGCCTCCTGACCCCCACAAGACTTGCCAAAAGTCCAGCGGGGGTCCGGGAGCGACCTCCTGCACTCGTTGCCATATTGCAAAATGGCGTCGGCCATATGGCCGTATTGCCATATTGCCGTATTGCAAAATGGCGCCGGCCATACGGCCATATGGCCGGTGCCATTTTGCAATACGGCAACGAGTGCAGGAGGTCGCTCCCGGACCCCCGCTGGACTTTTGGCAAGTCTTGTGGGGGTCAGGAGGCCCCCCCAAGCTGGCCAAAAGTCCCTGGGGGTCCAGCTGGGGTCCGGGAGCGATCTCCTGCGCTCGTGACGTCGGGGGACAGGAACCAAAATGGCGCCGGCACCATTTCTATTAACGCAGCCGTGGCCTGAGAGTGGAAGATCACACCGGGACCCCCCCCACTGGACCCCAGGTAATTTAAAACATTTTGGGGGGGTTCAGGAGGGTGGGGGATTTATTTTAAAGGGTCGGGGTGGGTTTTAGGGTTGTTTTAGTGTGCCGGTTTTCCCGCCCTCCCCCGATTTACGATTTAAACGATTTAAAAAAAAAAACAAAACCGGGACGATCAGATTCCCTCCCCCCCCCAGCCAAAATCGATCGTTAAGACGATCGATCACACGATTCACATCTCTACTAGGCAAGTCCTCTGCCCTCCTTCAGAGGCAAGACCCACAGCTGCTTCAGAGACAGAGGACATGTTCAGCAAAGACTGTCACTTCTCTCACGGCTCACAAACCAGGGATCTTCAAAGTGGTGAGAAGGGGTTAATTTCTGGCTTATTGTCTATGGGCCAGCAAGTTAGGAGTGTTTTAAAATACAAGCAAGTTGCAGCCAAGGTGATGTGTTATGTCTCCTTATTTATTCTTACTTGCTAAACTAATTATCAGAAGTATATTCTATGCTCAGGATTTTTTACCTGTTTCTTGTCTAGCATAAGATGTTTATCTTTTTCTAAATGCTAAGCCTGCAAAGCCTGACAAATAAAAGTCTAATCCTGTGGATAAAACACGTTGTCATTCCTGAATGATTTGGATTGTATTTGGGTATAAGAGATAATAGCACTGCTGACCCGATAGGTATGGGGGAGGGGGACATGAAGTGCAGAGAGGTTCCCCAACCCCTCATATTAGGTACAGTGGGTAGCTCACTCTCAGTCATTAACTCACCCCCAACTCTCTCTCTCTCTCTCTGATCCTCACAAGTGCAGGATCTTCTCAGAGGAAAAGGCATTCTTGAATAAAGTAAGGAGTCAAATGGAGGTGTTCAACTGAAAAGATTTAGTTTAACTTAAAAATCAAGATCCAGGTTACGATCGCAAAAATCATGAACAGTAAAATAAACATTATAATGAAAGCAGTGGTCTCTTTCTTTATCCATGGTGCATCCTCTGTTCACTCTTCTTTCTTTATCTGAACCAGTTTCCATTATCCCTTCCCCACAGAGGGTGGAAAAATTCTCTTCAATAACCAGCATGAGACAAGGGAAAAATCCCCTTGCTGCAAAACTTGAAAACCTCTTGAAAACCCACTTCCCCATGTCTTTACCCTTGCTGTTAACTGGGCACAAAGGTGAAAACCAGGAACTCGGTCCTTCAAGACATGGGGGATATGCCCCTCCTTTCAGAAAGTGGTGAAAAGATCAGGATAGGGAAAAAACCCTCCCTTCTCAACCCCTCTCACTCTTCTAATCCTCAAAAACGTTTCACTTGTGTTCCAAAAGAATCGATAACTTCTCCGCCACAACTCCCCTCTTCCTGGTCAATCAATCGAGGGAGAAGAAAGCCTTTTGCACAAGCTCGGAGGGGTGGAATTTATACCTCTGAGACCATCCCAAAAACTGAATGGAATAAAAAGGCTGAGAAGGGTTTCACTATGGAAAAAAAAACCTCAATAGTTGAAAAGCAAGGGTAATATTAGTGCCAGTGGCAAGGGCCTGTTGCATTTTGAATTTAGAAAGTTCATGTGTAAATGGTTTCCTCATCCTCTGTCTCTTTCAAGTAAACATAAAATCGCTTCCACGTGTACTTTTACGCATACACACATCCCCTCCCACCCCTGGCAGTAATTTTTAAAAGGCCTATATATATGTGTGTAAAACGGCATTTGACGCAGGTAAATACTTTTACTTATTTATTTATTTTAAAATTCAGTCCTTTAGTTTATCTTTTAGAGTGCACACTAACATCACATGCCTGGTATTGATGCTACATTTTAATGGGCAGGCTAAAATACTGAGTTCATTGCCAGTTAAATGCCATTTTAGCATTCATGATAAAGTTTTTAGTGAGTGAATGCTAAATGTATAGATTCCTTTGTGACTATGGGGGAAATGCTTAGTTCATCAGACTCGAAATGTTATTTAAAATAGTCTTTCAACTGTTTATTGATAGGATATGTAATAACTCTTTTAAAGTTTCCAGTCTTTGAATCTTAAGAACATAAGAAGTTCCAGGCTGGGTCAGGCCAAAGTCCATCGAGCACAGCATTCTCTGTCAGTCTGGGTCACACGTACCTGTCAGATCCCAAATAGTTGATCTGTTTCTTGTAACTCACGCCCAAGGATAAGCACTGATTTTCCCAAGTCTACCTGGCTAATAACTATTTATGGACTTTTCCTTCAGGAACTTGTCCAACCCTTGTTTGAACCCCATTATCTTAGATCTCTTGACCACATCCTCTGACAACAGATTCCATTGATTGTGCACTGAGTAAAAAAAATACTTCCTCTGATTTCTTTAAATCTGCCAGTTGCTAGTTTCATGGCATGCCCCCTAGTCCTAATGTGGTTTAAAAGGGTAAGTAACTATTCCCTATTTATCTGTTTCACCCTACTCATTATTTTATATATTTCAATCATATTCTCTCTCAGTAGTCTCTTCTCCAAGCTAGAGAGCCCTAACCTGTTTAGATTTTCTCCATAAGGTAACTTTTCTATCCCCTTTATCATTTTTGTGGCTTTTCTCTCTACCTTTTGTATGATTGCTATGTCTTTTTTAAGATGGGATGATCAGAACACAATACTCAATATGATTGCAGCACTGATCTTTACAAAGGCCTTATGATATTCTCAGTTTTGTTCTCTAATCCTTTCCAAATAATTCCTAACATTCTATTTGCCTTTATGAACAGAAAAATGTTTTTGAATATGAAAAATGTTTTCATTTAGAACCCTAGATTTACCATTCTCAAGTTGCATCTGTACTTCTTTTGTCTTTCCACTTGTAGCCTCATAGATAAATCCCAATTCTGTATAATCATATCCTGTTGGGTCACTTCTCCAAAGATAATGTAATCCTACGTCCAGGAGCGGGATGCACTCTGGTGGGGCCATAAAAGAATCTGAGCTTGACTCTTTGGTCTGGATCCCAGGCTAGCTTGAGCACTGTCTCTTTTTTCCCCAGGTGTGAGTTCTTTGCTGGATGAAAGGAAAGGTCTTCCTTTCAGGGCTCCAAGTGCTAAAGGTGGGTGATAACTCTTTATATTCCTGGGAGAGGAGGACCCAGTTTCTGATTCCCACTGTGGGCTATACATGCCAAAAAAAAATTCTGAACTCAGTAGAGTTTCCAAACCAAAAGTTTACTGATGGTAAGCGAATGCCGGTATAGAAAAACTTAAAATAAATAATAAATAAATAAATGAGTATTGGCACAAACAACTTAGGGCCTTATTTTCTAAGACTATCGCAGGCTTGCACTAACAGCCAAGCCTACGATAGCTAGCGAAGGTAGCGCATGCCTGCGCTACCTACATTGGGGCAGAGTCGACCCCGGAAGAGCAGGAGTCGGGGCGTCACCGGGGCCGACTCTGTGAGGACAGCGCGGACAGCGAAAAGGTAAGGAGCCTTTTCGCTGCCTATTTCACGCCCAATAACTACACCTTTTATGGTGTAGTTATTCGGCGCGACGCCGGCAGAGATCGCACCGCGGTGGTGCGATCGCTGCCGGCTAGCGCAGGACCGCCCCCCCGTTTCGCCCCCCGCCCCCTCTGACCACCAGATTTTCTAAGTTTTGCGAACTTAGAAAATCCAGCCCTTAGTCCTTAGCTCAATCTGTGCAGGTGTTGTCCTTGCAGGGACCCGGAATATCTCCATCATCCAGGGTGTGGAATAATGAAGTATCAGGGGGTACCCTTAGTGTGGCAAGGATACCCCTCTACACCTGGACCCAAGGTGGCAAACAATCTTAGAACAGAATGTTCAAAATCCCTCTCTCTCCCCAGTTAAGACTCCGGGTGGACATTCTCGAGGATGTCAAAAAAGTTCTTACTTACAGTTTGTTTAGTTCTCTCGTTCTTTTACTTGTCCTCTTGATCCCAGATGGGAGGGATCATCCTAGGAACAGCAGCTCTTGGTGTTCTTCTCAGGTAGGAAGGGACAGCCAAAACTCTTCCACCTGGTCACAAAACCATAGTCTCTTCTCATTGAACTGAAATTGCCACTGGAAGGTCCTGGCATTGGGTCACCACTTTCCTCTGTCCTCACTGAGGTGCAGAAGGGCAGGTCTTCCCTAGGCTGGGACTCCCAGTGAGATGGTTCCCTGTTCCCTAGGCTTCCTACAAAATAGAATTTGATAAACCCAAAAACAGGGGCCAGAGGGAAATTCTACCCAGTCAGAGAGTGAACTGGAAAGAAAACTCACCTGACCCTGATCAGGATGCCCATGCTGGGTGAGCCTGGTTCCTCTGATTGGACCTGAAAATCCAACGGAAAAACCCAGCTCCTTTCCACCTCCTAACCTTAAGCAAACCAAGAATACTGCCCACAGACTCTCTGCAGAGAGGTGCTTAAAAGAACTTCCCAGGGGGCCGGCCATTCCAGCACCCTCAAAGGGAGGGGTTGCATTTGAATGGTATCCACCTCCATCACTAACCTATACTGCACTTTCTAGAATAAGGATTCACCCAGGGCTTACTGGTAACCTAACAGTAAGGTCCATTATAATACCATTCCCAGTAATGCAAGCATCTTGTCATATGAGAATTCCTCCAAACCACTTATTAATTTCTTCTCACTGATATGCCTTTCCAGGCTTTTCAGTAATATTCCTGAAGTATTTTTACTCACTACAAATCACAAACCAAAATCTCCATATGGAACCTGACATGGGTTTTTTATGCCTTGTCAGCCACAGTTTGGTAGTTACACATGCTTATGCTTTTCTTTGTGATTATCCTGCTAGAAATTATTGTCTCACTGAGCTTGTTAATTGCCCACTAGTTGCTACTACCTGAATATTTAACCATGTATTTATGTCCATTATAATTCAAATTTGTTTTAATGAGCTAATCCCCTTGTTTATAAGTATTGTTTTGCAGATTCTCACCACTAATCATCATGCTATCAATTATTTTAGTCATGTTTAAATACTACTAGATTATGATTCCTGACTTTTTACCTATGTAGCAAGCTACTAGAAACCATGTTCCTTCCCCCATGAGCTTATAATATATTGAAGCCTTACAATGTGGGCCAAGCTGTGTCTGGATCTGAGTGATGTGTTTTGGATCTGCCCAAAAGGGGTTTTCAACCCTGCAGAGATTGCAAGCCACCACAGCCAAGATGAAGGAATATAAAAATACATCAAAACCCCTGTGTGCTCCCCTGTGAATGACAAATGTTCTGCAAGAACCAGCATCTAGCACTCACAGTGTTAACAAATTGGGAAAATCTGTACTGTTTAGCCTTCCCAGAGAATAGCACTAAATAGCCAGTAGAGGAGGAAGCCAAAGGAATGCTGGGAGACCATTTAAGGTAGAAAAGGCGCAACTTGGCTGACTCTGTGTGTGTGTGTGTGTGTGTGTGTGTGTGTTTTGTGTGAGGGGGGGGGGGGGCGGGGACGACCAGGAGTTGGAACCAGGAGCCAGGAAGAGAGGATTACATCTGGCAGCTCTGCAATCAGTTTTTCTGCTGAAGAGCTAATTATCAAGAGGGAGAGACATAAGTTTGCACTCTGAGGAAATAGACAGACAGACAAATGTTCTTGCTTCATAGCTGAGTTATATGTAAAATCCTAACAAGGGACAGAGAAGCAAAGAGCTCAGAGGCTGATCAACTTCCTTTCCAGAGATATCCAGGCCCAGGAGCATATGGCTGGATCACCTATGTAAGAGACTGAGTTAATTAATCCAAACTTTGCACAGAGAGTATTTTAGAAGAGGAGGGAGAAAGTTTATTTGATTGCCTTTTGTCCACAAATTCAGTATCTCATCTTAATTGCTTCAATCTTTCAGCTATAATTTAGCTGGATAAAAAAGGGGCATTCCAGGGAAGGGTTTAGTTATCTGGTTAATATAGCCGAATATCAAGTATATCCGGCTATCTTAACTAGATAACTTTAGACCTGCTCCAGAGGTGGCTTAAAGTTATCCTTTACTTAACTGAATATTTTTAAAGATATCCGGTTAAATAGCACTGTCATTTTACCCCATGCCCCCAAAAAAACAATGTGATGGCATTCCATTTGTGAGCCTACCCACATAAATAATGTGCCCTGTGCCCCTCATCCATAAAAAAAAGCTCTGATTCTTCTCCCCAACCCCCGGCCCTTGCCCAGTCTCATATCAAAGACACCAATGGAATGAACCCTCACCCCTGCAAACATCAAAGACCATGGATCACCTCCCCCCACCCCGGACTCCTCTGGACTTCCACCCCCCCCCCCCCCACTTGCTAACATGCTGCAAGCCCCAGCTGCAGGGTCTCTCTTGCTTCCAGTTGCAGGCTCTTCCCGGCACTTCTTTCCAGCTCCCACAGCCAACTCGAGCAGTGGGGCCAGACTCTTCATGGCCCACGTGGGCAGCAGCAGCAGTAGAAGATGGGCCACATGGTGCAGGCTCCAGTACTGGGCCAGTTTCACTTCTGGCCTCCTGGTCTTCTTTCACCTCTGGCCTCCTGGTCTTTCATGGGACAGGACCTACATCTAGGTCAACTTTCTCCTCTTGGCGCCAGTTGCACATAGCATCTGGGAGACTGCTCAAAGAGGTAGACAACACCAACAGCCATCTCAGGAGTGTAGATCTCCGGGTGGCAGAGGCTTCTGCCAGATCAGGGAAACTTTTGTTTCCCTGATCTGGCAGGAAGATCCTGCTGCTCAGTGGCACTAAAACAGATATCATCTCAGAGGCTTTCCTCCAGTCAGCTGCTTCCTCACAGCTGATGTCAAGATCTACAGAGGCTCTTGCACCAGGAATGAAAACTTCTCCTCCCCCTGGTAAGTGTCCTTGGGCTTTTTCCTCTTCTACTCTCCCTCTCCCCAGAGCAAGCATAGCGGCCATCTTAGTCCATTGAAATCAACAGGGCCAAAATTGCACATTTTCCTCCAAATAGTCTCTTAGCTAATAAAAATCTGAAATTTTCACAAAAATAGTTTGGAACACCAAATCTTCCCTCCCCTTCAAGTCCATTGTTCAGCTATCAGTTTTGTAATCCCCTTTCACATTGGGGTCACCTTTGGTAGCTGTAGGGGTAGTAAAAGACCTTCCTGCAGGCCCAGAACCAGATGTAAACAAAGTTCACACTAATTGGGAACCAGTGAAAGCTGGGAGGTCCCAGGGGAGATGTACACAAAAAAACAACCACTGTCCACAACTGGATGATGTTCCAAACAGAGAAAATAATTTATTTTTTACAGATCAAAGTCCAGAACTTTAGAATAAATTAAGAAATACAGTCCAGCACTTAATATCTAAGGCAGCTTCTCATTCAAGTCACAAAATCCTTCACAGATGTTACTCATAGTTTAGTCCTAATCATTGCAGCAGAAAATCCTCTAGATATTTTACCCTTTCAAGCTCCCCAAGTTTCTCTTCCTTGAGACGCAGTGAAAAACATAGTCAAGAAACCTTTGCTTCTTACAACACTTCTGCAACTGTGGGCTTCCCCAGACAGATTCAGTGTCCCCATGGACTTGGGGTCCTTATTGGTAGATCTTTTTAATATAAGCTTAGGAGGGAAGAGGACTGCTGCATTGGGCAGGGACTTTTTTAATGTACAAGGTGGGGAATGAGAGGAGAAAGAGGACCTTTTGGCAGGAGAATATTTTTATTTTTAAATATAAAGAGTCAGTAGAGAGAACAAAGTGGTCCCTCTATGTATGTGTGTATATGTGTGTGTGTGTGTGCATGTGTATATGTGTGTATATATGTCTATGTGTGTGTGTGTGTGTATATATATATATATATATATATATATATATATATATATAAAATATGTGTGTGTATACGTGTGTATTTGTATGTGTGAGTATATGTATGCATGTCTGTGTGTGGTGTGTAAGGGGTAAAGGAGGTATTAATATTGATACAGGAGGAAATTTCACATGGGAAGTAGGAAGGGATTGATATTTTTAATTTTTTGAATTTAAAGAAGACTTAGCCAGGCAGTACCTGATTTTCAGCACTAACCAGCAAAGGTTAGCAGAGAAACCAGCCATACTAAATCTAGCCAATTAAAATTTGAGGGTCTAGATTTAGATGAATTTTCAGCTGAAACCTAGCTGACTAGGTTCAGCTGAAAATTTGCCTACAAATAAGTGATTAAAATTGGCTTGTTACATTGTCTGCTTGTACTCAACTTCCTAAAGCTTTGTACTGGCTGCAAAGATTTTGTCAACATGATGATGACAGCCAAATTCCTGCTGGAGAAAGTCTGCTGAGCAACAGTATCCTTTCATGTTATCTTCACTCATGCACATCTGGTGAGAACTGACCATTTTCAAGAATTCCATTTATGGGCATTATCATCAGCACAACATTGCTGCCTGCATGTCCTACCATCACCTTAAACTCAACATGGCCAAGACAGAGCTCCTTATCTTTTCTCCCAAGCCTACTTTCTCTCTTCCTTTCTGTGGATAACACCGTAATCCTTCCAGTCCCTTAATCTTCAACTCCTCTCCCTCCTTCTCTACATACATCCTGAAATACTGCTAAAATGTACTGTTTCTTTTCTATAACTTCACCAAAACGCAGCCCTTCGTTTCTGAACACACTACCAGAACCCTTATCCAAACTCTCATCATCTCTTGCTTAGACTATTGAATCCTGCTCCTCATAGATCTACCAGTGAGCCATCTCTCTCCACTACAATACATCCAAAATTCAACTGCATGTCTTATCTTTCACCAATGTTGCTACACCCATATAACCCCTCTTCTCAAGTCATTAAATTAACTTCCTATCTGTTTCCGCATACAGTTAAAGCTCCTCATTTCTTACTCATCTTCACTTTGCAGCTCCTCATAGCCTCTCTTCTCTTATCTCTCTCTACACCCTTTCTTGTGTACTTCGCTCATCAGGCAAGTCACTCCTATCTATGCTCTTCTCCTCTACCACCAATTCCTGACTCTAAGCTTTCCACCTGACTGCACTATATGCTTGGAATAGACTTCCTGAACTGGTGCATCATGCTCCCTCTCTTGCCTTATTTAAATCGTGTCTAAAAACTCACCTTTTTTGTTCTGCTTTTCAATTTTAACCCTCGATTGTCCCACTTACAGCCTAATTAATTTTTAACGATTGTCTTAATAAATGAAATTTCTCAAATCTATTTTACCCTATTTGTTTGTCTTGATTAGATTGTAAGCTCTACAGAGCAGGGATTGTCTCTCATATAAGTTTTGTATAGCACTGCATACATTAAGTAGCACTATAGAAGTGTTAAGTAGTAGTAGTAATAGTATTAGTACAAGCAGTAGAGTACAACAATGAGCACAACAGAGGCAGAGGAAGCAAACCATTAGCCATGGTAAGGCCAAGGCCAGAACATGTTCCAGACATAGATAGGCGAGCTTCCATAGTCTGAACGGTGGCCAGCTTATGGAACATTAGTTTGCTGATAGCTTCAAGAAGTCAACCTCCAGACATGCATGTACAAAGAGATCATACAAGAGAATTCCTGCATGTGAAACTATATGAAATTATCATTCATGCAAACTGATAGTTATTCCTTACAAGCAAGCTGAGCCAACATACTTCACCAATTTCTGAGAGCAGTAGTATCTGATGTTTCAGTTTAAGGCTAAAGCAGAAGAATTCAAGGCTGAGTTGGAAGAGGAGAAAATCCTATTCATTTGGGAAGCTAGGCATAGAAAGACATTTCTGTGTGGAGCTGACTTACCATAAGAACATAAGATATGCCATACTGGGTCAGACCAAGGGTCAATCAAGCCTAGCATCCTGTTTCCAACAGTGGCCAATCCAAGTCACCTGGCAAGTACCCAAACATTAAACAGAATTCAAGCTACTATTGCTTATTAATTAATAGCAGTTTATGCATTCCACTAGGAATTTATCCAAACCTTTTTTAAACACAGTTACACTAACTGCCATAACCACATCCTCTAGCAATGAATTTTACTGAGTGAAAAATATTTTTTTTTAAATGAGCTACCTCGTAACTTCATAGAGCGCCCCCTAGTCCTTCTATTATCTGAGAGAGTAAATAACTTATTTACATTAGCCTGTTCAAGTCCTTTCATGATTTTGTAGACCTCTATCATACCCCCCCTCAGTTGTCTCGTCTCCAAACTGAACAGCTCTAATTTCTTTAGCCTTTCCTCATAGGGATTCTTGAGTTTCTTATACCAGAGTTGTTTTTTCTCTGGTCCCATTGTATTCTACATACTAGTCTGGTGACCATGACATGATCAACAGGTCTTCGAAAGTGGAAACAGATTTGGTTGTCCACCACTCTTAGGTATTGATTCAATGCTGATGCCACATCTGAAACCCACCCAAAATGGCAAATGTCCAAGATATTCATGGTGCCCCCAGACCTCAATTCCAGAAGCAATCCTCAGATAATTTGGTGACTAAACCTGCATTTTTAGGACCTGTCCTCCCACACAGAAACCCAAAGGGGATGGAGCCTGTGACCGCAGGCTTAGTACCCATGCTCACTGCACTTTGAAGATCACTGCTGGAGGCAAGGTCCAGGTGGAGAAGGTAATGATGGCAGCAGTGGGGTGGGGGTGGGGCACCTTCCAAGATCTGGGACAGGATTTCAGGATTGTGGGAGGACAGGACATTTTATTTATTTACTTACTTGCTTACTTTTCTGCTTCTCCCTCCCTCCCCCAAAAAAAGGTTTTTCTGTTCTAGAAATAGTAGGCCTGTGCATAAATCCATGCCTATCTCCAAGGCTGTTCTCCTATTCTGTGTCAGTGAGAAAAAAGCTTAGTGAATCGGGCCCTAAATGACTTTAGCTTGTGTTAATGCAGACCCTATTTTTGTATCTTTTATTTCAAAAAATTTAAGAATACATATGCCTCTAGGTCTTTAGAAGTGTGCTAAGATAGTCCCATCTCATAACTCAAATTCCAGTGCATGGGGAAAGGATCCCACTCGGCAACTAAAGAGTTATCTGACGAGATCTGTAGAGCCGAAAATTGTCCCCCACTGAGTGGGGTAAATATAGCCACCCAGTTTCACTAGGCCTTGAATTTACCCAGAGAAAAGGGGCATTCTGGAGGTGTAGTTAGGTCAGGAGAAGTAAAATACCTACAGTACTGGAACATAATCCTCTTTGAAGTGCCTTGAAGTAGAATATAAATAAATAAAATAACAAATAAATAAATCAAATGCATGTGCTATATAGCACCTTGCTTTCACTGTTAGGCATTCTTTTTGCATCTCAAAGATTTTGCACCATATTTATTGCAAAAACAAGCCACAAACTAATATTGATGAACAATATTGTAGTTTAACAATTTGGTAATAATATGATGTACTTTTAAATGTAAGTGTATTTTTCTTTTATGTAATTGTAACCCTTACTTGGGGGTACTAATCCCAAGAGCACACAAACAAATTTATTTTTCTTCGGGGCTGGGCTGGCTAGCAATTTACTCCCATGCTTAACTCTTTATCCCAGGGGGATTCTTTTTATGGGGGAAGCTCTGGCTTATGGCCCAGACCAAGAGGCTTCCAATCACAGGTGGGAGGGGCTGATGAGGAATGGAAGGCACATGATATTAAAGTTCTCTACAGGGAGCTAGTGACATCTAGTAGCCAACCCATAGGGGGTGCAACATAATTTTGTATATTAGCATGAATTTTTGATGCATTTTATGTTACATTTTATTTATTTTAAATATATGTAGACCACTTGATCCAAAGTTTTGTATTAGCAGCAGTAACAATGATACATAAACATTGTAAATCACAGTAATAAACCAGTAGATAATTTATTTATATTCTGCTTTTTAACACTTCAACATTAAGGTACTGAAGGTTTTCCCCTATCCCCAGAGGGCTTACAATTTAAGAGCCTCATTTACTTAGCATTTTTCCCATAAACACAGAATGAGAGAAAAGCCTTAGTAAATAAGGTCTAAGTTTATACCTGAGACAACTGAGGGTAAAGTGATATGTCCAAGATTACAAGGAGCAGCAGTGGGATTTGAACATAGGATGGTAGCCCACTGCTCTTACCACTAGACTACTCCTCCATTCCTTAGCACACATAAAAAACTAGCTTATTGATTTTAAACTAACAATCATGATTTTGCATTCATAAATTCAATGTTATGATACTGAATTTTACTCATTTTATTGTACACTTCTATGATGGTATATATTGATTTGCAGTATATTAAGTATGTTAATAAATAATAACTTGGGTCTCCAATCTGCATCACCCTAAAAATCCTTTTATCAGGTTAATCTCCTAACTGGCAGGGCTAATAGAATTCATTTATTTTATTTATTTGTATTTTTCTATACCGGCATTCACGGAGTTCGTATCATGTCGGTTTACAAAACAAGGGGTGAGAAATACATTATAACGTAAATAACTAATAACATAAGAGTATACATTAAAAGTAAAACAAGTGCATGGAAGAAGAAGTTACAATAAAACGAGGGTCATTCTAACTGGGATTAGAGTTAGAGGAAAGATAAAAAGTTTAACAAGAAGTAAAACATTGTAGTGATTGGTAGATAGTGACTGTTTCAGTTTAATAGGAAATGTTCAGTAATGCTGCATTTGATGGTATTGAATCTTTAAGGGTCCGGAAATGCTTTCATGAACAGCCATGTTTTCAGTCTTTTCCTGAAGGTTAGAAGACATGGTTCCTGTCTTAGTTCTAGGGGGATGGAGTTCCACAGTGGGGGACCTGCTGTGGAGAAGGCCCGATCTCTCAATGTTATATGTTGGGTGGTATTGTTGTGTGGTACCTGTAGATATTCTCTATATGCTTCTCTGATGGGTCTGTTGGAGGAGTGTTTTTTAAGAGCTATTTGTAGATGGAGTGGAGCCAGTCCATGGATATTCTTGTAGATTTGCATCAATGGAGACCTGCATGGTCTCCAGACTGCAAGAAAAAAAATCCAATAGTTATAGACTAAATGAAGGACTCTGGCTGTACCAAAAAAAAAAAAAAAATATATATATATATATATATATAGGAACTGAAGAATTAATCTCTTGAGCAAGCTTCACTTCTAGCCTGTGACTAACAGGCAAGTGACTTATCTCAGTGTTACTATCAGATAGTATTCAAAGGTGGGAGAGAAGAAAAACAAAACAAATTGATGTCACATTGATCACTGCCCTCTATGTATGTTTGTATGGTGGTGGAGAGCAAGATGAGATAGCAGAAACTTTGAATAAATTAGCTCTCTTGAAATTTGTGCAAATTTACACTGAAGACTTACAGTATAAGTAAGCAGGAACTTTTCAAAGGAAGGAAGAAATGGCAAACAACATCACTGAAATTTTCATTACATGCAAATGTAAAACCTGAACTGAGTCATAAAATGTAGCAAAGTCTACAGGATTTATTGAAGTAATCCAATACATTCTTTCCATGCTGCTGCTTCATAACTATAGAAAAACTAGTCCACAACTGCATGGCAACTTAAAAGAGCACATTTTATAACTCCATGAGCTATATGTGCATATCTTGCCATTACTCCTGGAGGGAGGGATGGATTTAGTATAGACAGGTGGATCCACCTTCCTGCCCTTGGCTGCTGGAGGGTTGTGCTATTGTCCTCCTACACGGCTGTGTGTTTCCAGGGGTTACTGGTAAGTGTTAATCCAGTTCCTAGACTAGTGTTAATACATTCTTGATCTGAGCTCTGTGTTTCCTGTTGGCTGAATACTGAAATGGTTATCTGTTAATAATTAAGTTTTGTTATTCTGTACACAGTTGGCTTTTGCAGAGAATACTGGTGGTCTGATGTCACTATAGGGTTATATATACTGTGATGCCAGTTTTTCACCATCTCCATCTGCTGGTAGAGGTGCATAACCTACTTGTTCTGGATCCACCTGTCTATACTAAAGGAAAGGAAATTATCGGGTAAATAGTAATTTCTATTGTGGTAAACACCAGGTGCCACAGATCTTTTCCACACTCTCCTCAGGAATAACTCCAGGTCCATTCCTCCACCAGGACTTAAAATAGTCCACCCATGCTTCAAGTTGAAAGTCATCACTCCTCTTAGATGACATATACTGAGCCCTTGGGCCCTAGAATACTGAGGAATGTTGGAAAAAGTAAAACCTTAATAAGTGGTAACCGAAAATAGAGAAAGGAAAGATGGAACAGCTTCCTCCTCGAAAAACAAAAGCTTTCCAAAAAGACATAGCAAGGTTCGGCAAGAGCACCCTTTCTATTTCCACATGCTCAGACCTCATCCTTAGAAGTGCAAGGGTCCTTTCCTATGAAACAAAGGAAAAGAGGACACAGCATATTAACATGCTGCCCATACAAGGGATAACTAAAAAGCCACAGACTAAAATAGTGGCATGGGTTTCTTTACATATTTTAGGGACACCCCTATTTCAGGTCCCCACATGGTGCAGCTAAACCCATAATAATACTACTCCTGTTGCCTTGTGATAAATGGGACAATCCTCTCTAGCAGATATCCTTTAGGCTCTCTACATTTATGTGTGAGTTGCATAGCAGAAAATTGGAGGTGGAGGTTGTGTAGGTAATGAGTGATGGTGGTGTTATAGTTGCTATAGGTGAGTATGTTATAAAAGATATCTTCTTGTACCCTCTCCATGCCACCCTCTCCTACCAACATGTCATACCTCCACCAGCAAAGTAGATAGTGCAATTGGTAGGCAGAGGAGAAATGGTAGGACAGGCAGTGGCTACAGTGAAAAACTGCATGCTCATAGCTGCTACCTCCACCAGGTCTTTGGTTGGCAGAGCCTAGGGATCTTTGTCAAACTTGACTCCACTGTCAGGTTCCTACATGTCTTCAGCTGATGGGGGCCTGGAGATCCGCATCAATCATTCTGCTTCCATTACCACAGATCCTCATTTTTGTCTTCGCATTGCAGGGACCTGCGAACTCCATTAATCAGGGCTTACAGTTTCACGAATCATGTATTCAAAAAAGAGGATAAAAAAATCCAAATAAATAAATTGATGTTAACAACTCGCCACAACAATTTCAGTTCTAAAGCCCAGAAAGTAATAGTATAATAGTGTAAATCCCACTAGCTTACACCATAGGTTTAGAATGTAGAAATTTCCAGCAATGTAAGTTTCCAGTGGTAGTAGAGTTTATCAGTGTCATAACTTCAGTCCATTCCAAACAGGGTGGGTCTCTGTGTAAAATTATATACAGTAGATGTCTTCATGAGAAAGAGCATGAGTTAATGCTCTGAAGGAGTGGAGAAAGGCAGCAAAGGTACAGGCCTCCAGCTAAGGTAGCCAGATAAGTAGCCTTGCCCTGGAATGCCTCTTAGCAGTCTGTCCCTTAACACACAGCTGAGAGATGGAGTTATTTTTGTGGCCCCTCCCACAATAGGGTAGAGATATCAAAATTCAGTGCCACTTAGTCGGATACGTTTTTTGGACTTATCCAGCTAAGTTGCGCTGTTTGATAATTGGCTGCATTGAGCAGCTGCCACTTAACTGGATTATGTATCCACAAACTAAAGGAGAGGAGAGGCTGGAGCAGAGAATAGAACAATATGTGATAACATAAAACCCGCCTTATATAGCTATAGCAAGTATTGCATTTAAAATCAGTGCATGCACAGTTACATAGTGCATTAGGATTCTTATACTCTATAGCAAAGACAGACAAATGGCATTATAGAAAAAGGAAAGAAGATTTTATTATCATGGAAAAGTGAGGAAAATTGGGTTGCAAAATATAAAAGAAAAATCGCTAGCCCTACACTGTATCACAGTTCAGTTCGTTGCAAAATATTTCAAACTCCCACCTAAATTCTGGCCATAATTATAGCATAGGTTCTCAGTTAAGTCTGACATGAGTTCTGTTTTCCTTTTCTTTATATAAGCTGCTTCACTGTGTGCTTGATGAAGCCGATGCAGATGCTTGAGATCCTGTGATCATTTCAGCTGCAGTGTCCACTTGCTTCAGGAGAACGGAAGTCCAGGTTCTCACAAAAAAAAAAAAAAAAAAAATCTCCCCTCTACTCTGTATAAAATCATGATAAATCTTCTGAATTTCCCTGCAACTAAGTCAGCCTGATACTGCAGATACTATTCTAAATACTGTCCTTCTAGCTATAAATGAAACAAAAGGTCAGGAAATACTGGAAACTCATACTCTTTTCCCTCACTACAAAATAACAAATCACTACTTTCTCGGCACTGCTATATAATTACTATTCTACACACTATGGCTGTGAGGAATGCTCCCATATATTTGCAACTGCTCTTTCCTTTGTGGTAGCAGCCATATGGCTGGGGTAGGAACCTCAACTCATTGCTATGTCCTTCTGTCTTTTCCTCGCTCTGCCTTTCTGACTGTACACAAAAGACAACCTTTCTTTTATACCTAATTTTAAAAAGTTCATTAGCAATCGAACCCCTGCTCCTCATTAGCTCTGGTCTGGAATTACACCCCAAGTTCTGATTCCAAGAACTGCCATAGGTCCATTCAACTCAAAATCTTCCATCTGCGGAAATATCCATTTAATCCTAGCAATTGTAGCCAGGTCCAATTGGTGTCACTGCAGTTCAGGGATAATACCACTGGCTTCCAGCCATAGCACCCCCCTCCCATAGTGGAGCCAGAGGATAATTTAACATTTGCATATGTGAGAAATGTTAATCCTGTTTCTTAAACAGTTCAGGCAGTCTTTTAAACTTAAGCAAAATGCTTTATTAGCGAGAGATGTAAGAAAGCACTACAGAATTTTATATAAAAACTAAATAAAATCAATCAGGCAAATAAAGTACAAGATAAGATTCTGTAGGGACTAATATTCAATCTGTTATACTGCCCAGCCAAAATGTTAGCAGAAGTGAATACCAGACACTGATTATCTGTTTCAGTCACACCTTTATACATTTTCCTGTCTTGAATACACCAGCATTTCTTCTTTGACCATATAAGGTATTTCCTCTGCCTTTATTTGTAAATCACTTTCTTATGTCCTGAGTACACATCCATCACAGTGCTTGATATCTATGTGTTACTTGGCATATGCATTAGAGATGTGAATCGGAACCGGAATCTGATCGGTTCCGGTTCTGATCCAAATCTTAAAAATTTTATCGCCCGGCCCGATTGGATTTTTGATTATCGGCTGCGCCCAATCCGATAATCAAAAAACCCTCCCCCACCCTCCTGAACCCCCAAAAAAGGTTTTAAAATTACCTGGTGGTCCAGTGGGGGTGCGGGGAGCGATCTCCCGCTCTCGGGCCATCGGCTGCCACTAATAAAAATGGCGCCAATGGCCCTTTGCCCTTACCATGTGACAGGGTATCCGTGCCATTGGCCGGCCCCTGTCACATGGTAGGAGCACTGGATGGCCGGCGCCATCTTTAACCATGGTGTCGGCCATCCAGTGCTCCTATCATGTGACAGGGGCTGGCCAATGGCACGGATACCCTGTCATATGGTAAGAGCAAAGGGCCATCGGCACCATTTTTATTAATGCAGCCGATGGCCCGGGAGTGGGAGATCGCTCCCCGCACCCCCACTGGACCACCAGGTAATTTTAAAAAGTTTTGGGGGGTCGGGAGGGTGGGGGAGGCTAAGGGGGTCAGTTTAAAGGGTCGGGAGGGGTTTTTTTTATCGGGCCATCGGCGCCATTTTTATTAGTGGCAGCCAAATTGGCGCCGATGGCCCGAGAGCGGGAGATCACGCCGGGACCTCCCACTGGGCCACCAGGTAATTTAAAACATTTTGGGGGGATTCGGGATTCGTTTTAAAGGGTCGGGGTGGGTTTAGGGGTTGTTTTGGTGTGCCAGTTTCCCACCCTCCCCCGATTTACGATTTTTCACGATAAATCGGGGGAATTTCTATTGTATCGCGACTCTAATGATTTTTGACGATTTAAAAAATATCTGATGATATTTTTAAATCATCAAAAAACGATTCACATCCCTAATATGCATATCTTAACAAAGGAAGTCTCCTGATTGTTCAGAGTCTGAGGTTCAATACACAATCAGCATTTCCTCATTAGGAACAGAGAAACAATACACAACTTATTACTCCTCAGAAGGACTTCTGTAGGCTTCAAAAGAAAACGTTTGCATTGGCCTTTCTCTGTCTCAACTAACAAAAGGCATTGCCAAGTAATTCACATATCACCATTTGCCTTTACTTCAAACAGAGAGTGAATAGGGATTCTCCCCTTTGCAATTTAATTCACCTTTGCTACTCAGAGCAAGAACAATATCTTAAGATTCTGGCTTACACTAGTAAGGTACTAGAAATAAACAGTTTTGAGCTGCAGTCTATTTTTTTTGTCCAAGTGCATCCTTGGGAGGATGGGGAAGACTGGGAGTCTTTACCAAAGGACTGCAGTAATTGCAGGTATGCAAACAATCTGGGATTGCATGAGCAGAGCCTATATTTATTGTAGGAAATTCTTGTAGGCAAGGGAGGTCAGAATGGACCCTTGGGATTTATTCTATTGGTCTGTATTTTTGAATTTTCTTGTTTGGCCTGTGAATTTAAGGGGAGAATCCAAAGTCTGACCTTGTGGATTCTTTTGTTTTCTACAATTTTTTATTCTCCAGTAAACACTTTATTTTGGAATAGCACATTTTTATGAAGTGTCATCTTTTAATTGAATGTGTGTGGATGCTCTTTAGTCTTACAGCACTGAACTGTCCTTCACTAGAAGAATCCTGATCTGGGCCTGCAGCCAGTTTTTCCCCTACTCTGCAGATTTGAAGGTGGCCCCTTGCCTGGTTCAGGGGGTTACAATAGTATGACGCTGGTATACATAAACTGAATTTTATGAACAAAACACAGTGTTCGTCATCCTTCTTTGGAACAGTGTGTTCAATTCTGCCCAGCACATCATATGATGAATGTTTGAGAAACAGGAAAGATAAAACAGACCATTATGGCAATCCAAAGCTCAGAGTCAATGAACTATAACAAAAGACTATACACTGGGTACACACATTAGAAAGAAGAGAGTATTAACTTGCTTTACACCCAATCTTGTCAGCTTCTGGATTAGTTTCTCCAATATGACCCTCTCATCATACTATAATGTTAGTATTATGGGGCAAGTTTCAAAACTGGGTGCATTGATGCAAAGTCTACAAGTACTTTTAACCATTAGGCTTTGCACAGTTTTCAAAGGGAATAAAAATACCCAGAGAAAAACGTGCCCACAGAGATTTGTACTTGCTTTTTCTGCTATTTTTCCCCTTGAAAATAACAAATATAGATGTTAAAATGTAATCTATTAGGTAATTTTCATATGGATTTACACGCTTAAAACTGGGTTTTACACATATAAATGCACTTAACCCCCGTAAGTGGGCTTTTGAAAATTGCTACACTATATGCTATTGGATTTTCAATAGATTTTATGCATGTAAGTGTACTAAGGGAGGGTAATTTTAAACAAGCATGCACGCACCCATATATACATGTCTATGGGCGGGCGGCCACATACACTGAAATCTTATACTCTGCAAGCAAGTACATATACGTTATAAAATAGGCTTAGCAATTGTATGTGTTCTCCTAATTTAAGCATTTACACGAACAGCTGGGAATTGACAGCATTTACACACACAAGTAAAGAAATGTTATAATATGCACGCATGAAGGAGGAAACGACCAGTTTAACCAGTTCGTCCACCAGTTTTCCCAGTCTACATCTAGGTCGTCAATGTCCCCCTAGTTCTTTAGCATGCACACACCCCCAGTTTACCCAGACTCCTCAAGCAGTTCATATGTGGCTATAAATTGTTTTATTCAGACTTACACCTGTTCAATAGGGGAAGTAAATTCACAGAGAAATGAAATGGACACGCACTGCATTCGCTTCACCACAGGCACACATATCTCTTGGCACTGCCTCGGAACACCCATGACCCGCCTCCATGCCGCCATTTTTTACTTGATGCGGGATATTCATGCATTAGCACGTGTGCATATATGTGCAAGGTTTATAAAATAGGTCAGACACGTGCATGTGCTGGATGTGCATGCCTCTGCACTTTTTCGCACATGCACCCATAAAGATTTGATTGTACATTTAGTCTCATACAGGATCTTTATCCTGTTGGACTCTATGCCAACCCTGGACATAAAGCGCCACCCCGCCACCAAGATGCTCCTCTCTGTCATTGCGATATAATTTGTACCCCCTATAGCACTGTCCCATTAGTTATCCTCTTTCCACCATGTCTCTGAGATGCCAATTAAATCTATGTCATCATTCACTGCTATACACTCTAATTCTCCCATCTTATTTCTTAGACTTCTGGTATTAGCAAAAAACATTTCAAAGTGTTTTTTGTTTATTTACATTCTGCTTTTCAGTTGACAGGATAAACTGGAATCTTTTAGCTCAGGTGAGTTTTTAATTATAGGCACTTGGACTACTTTTCTTATTATTGGAACCTCTCTGTTGGGATGCTCTAACTCTTATGCTTCATTAGTATCCTTTGAAGATTCCTCCCTCCAAACCATGCGCTGCTGAGCGACTGTCTACTTTCCCCTTTGTTCTAGTTTAAAAGCTGCGCTATCTCCTTTTTAAAGGTTAGCGCCAGAAGCCTGGTTCCACCCTGGTTAAGGTAGAGCCCATCCCTTCGGAAGAGACTCCCCCTTCCCCAAAAGGTTCCTGAGTTCCTTACAAAACTGGATCCCTCTTCCTTGCACCATCGTCTCATCCACGTATTGAGACTCCGGAGCTCTGCTTGTTTCTGGGAACCTGAGCAGGAAGCATTTCAGAGAATGCTACCCTGGAGGTTCTGGATTTCAGCTTGCTACCTAAAAGCCTAAATTTGGCTTCCAGAACCTCCCTCCCACATTTTGCTATGTCTTTGGTGTGAATATGTACCATGACAGCTGGCTCCTCCCCAGTACTGTCTAAAATCCTTTCTAGGTGACACCTGAGTTCCGCCACCTTTGCATCAGGTAGGCATATTACCAGGTGATCCTCATACACACCAGCCACCTAGCTGTCTATGTTCCTAATAATCAAAACACCAACTATGACTGTCAAAATGACCCTTCCCTCCTTGGCAGAAGCCCTGGGAGACACATCCTAGGAGCAAGAGGGCAATGCCCGACCTGGAGAGCACATCCCTACTACAGGATCATTTCCTGCTGTACCAGGTTGATGCTTTCCAATCATGAGATCTTCCTCTTCCAAGGCAGCACCAGGGCTGCCAGACTGGAATTGGGACTTGGCTACTATGTCCCTGAAGGTCTCATCTATATACCTCTCTGTCTGCCTCAGCTCCTCCAGGTCTGCCACTCTAGCCTCCAGAGATTGGACTCATTCTCTGAGAGACAGGAGCGCCTTACATCGGATGCACATGTACAACTTCTCACCAGCAGGTAAAAAATCATACATGTGATACTCAATGCAAAAGATTGGGAGTCCCCCCTCTTGTTGCTGGACTACTGCCTTCATCTTAAATTTGTTCAGCTCCTAGTTATGTTTTAGGTTGCCATGGTTGTAGGATTGCGTACAATTAGGGTCCTTTAAATATATTAGTGTATTCACTATATATTTGGTAGTAACCTACAAGGGAATGATCAAACTCTTGATAAGGAGTGGGTTATTTCTGAGTTTAAGTTAAAAGGCAGATCTTTATTTATTTATTTACTTTATTTTTAAGTGTGAAAGTGACACCTGTCTATATTAAAGGAATAGCTAGGGGTGGGTTGAGAAATACAAACATACAAACTTCTGTTTGTAATCTGACTTTCTGACTACTTATGTAAAATAAAACACAAACTTCTGTTTGTTGCCTGACTTTCTGACTACCTATTTAAAGCAAAACACATGAATACACTAAATAATATACCCCAATAGTTTAATTCTCCCCAGTATTTTTAAGTTATAAAAATGTCTCTAAGCAGTGCTAACTGATTCTTTCCAGCCACCAGCAAGGTGATCCTCTCCTCTCAATGCTCCAGGTGCTCTCAGTGCTCTCTTTGTATTGTTTAGAACAATACTGGGTTGACCTAGCATACATTTAAGATAGCATAAATTACTCCCAGCAAACCACCTCCCTGCATAAGAATAGTTATTTCATAATTAATGTTTGTTTACTACGTGTTAAAGGTATGCATAAAAACAGTTAATGTCAGGATCATAAATTCAATTGTCAAAATTGGACAGTGAAAATTCAATTTCAAATTCAGTATTAATCTATAATAAATTACTTCCACAGCCCTAATAAATAAACCACTTGACTTTCACGTGTTCAGTTATCTTCCCTCCATCCACCATTCATGTTCTCACTTTGCTTCTCAATAATTTTACCCATAAGGCTGTATGAGACCGGGATCTTTTAAACTCTCATTATCCACTGAATTAGCAATAATCATTTCATACACACATATTTATAGCCCATCTCAGACAGAAGGATCATGCCAAACTGCATTTCTAATCTTTTCATCTCTTTCTCCCATACTTCTCATTTGAAGGGGAAATTGGATAGAAAGGGCAAAACCTGTGAGCATAGATCAATCAGTTTAAGCAATGTAACCTGTAATTACAATTGAATTTATAATAGATGATAAAAATTAAGCGAAAGAACAAGTAACGGAAGGTTTAAAAGTGTGCAGGGACTGGCAATACAGATTGAAAGTGTGATTAATAGCTCAGGGGTGGGAGAAAGTATTACTAGAAGAAACATGAGTCTCAATTATTGTTCAGAACTCTTTTCTGCTGCTGGTTTGGTTTTTTTTTTTATGCCAAGTGGGCAATTTCACTGGTTTAATCATATGTATTGCAGAGTCCAGACAAACTGTATAACAACTGAATATCTCCTCTGTCAGTAAATAGCTTAAGTAGGCTAAATTATTCAGAGTGGGTTGTTAAAGCACAAAAAAAAAAATCCAATTTGTTCACAAAACAAAATGTATAAAAGAGGCTTGCTGAAGTCTATAGAATATTAATAATCCATTGTCTTGCTTTTTCTAGTAATATATGAAGAGGCGACTAAAAGTCTTTTTACAATTGAACAATCAGAAATCAAGTATGGAACCCTGTTGCAATTCTACTTCCTACTACAAAACTTCTTACCACATCTCTCAGCATCCCCTGGCTCCTCCACGCCCACCATTTGGGGAGCTGAGAGCTTTGCACCTCTGGGCTCTGAGGCAGGGGCAGGCAGAAAACACTCAGCCTTCTTTTCTGCCATGTTGTTTTATCTTTTTGTCAGGAACGGGGAAGAAGTCATTTGTGTTGAATTCAACACCCCCAATCATTTTGAAAAGTTGGATCCTATGACTGCACACACGTAGCACTTACAGCGCCTCATGAAAAGAAGAAAAAAAACCTTTAGCAATAAGAAATCCTTTCATTCCCTGGCTGTGCAAGCAGCGTGTAAGATGCACATGCAAATTCTAAATGTGGTGGCCAGATATGTCAGGTCCTACTATGACTTCTTTATTTTGCCTTGTTAACCAATTAAGAGTATGGTCATTACAGTAGGCGGTGGTGGCTAAGTAAGTGATATGGTAGGCAGCTTCTAAGGACATGCAGGCAAAATATTTTCAGTTTGGTTCATATCATTTATTTTCAGCCAGGTTTTTGGCTGAATTTCATTTTTGGAAGAGTGAGGGGAAGTTCATTTCAATCGATTTTTCATTTCCACAGGTAACATGCTTTGGGGTAGATTTTCAAAGGGTTACGCGCTTAGGTTACGCGCGTAACCCCTGAAAACCTACCCCAAACCCCCCCTGCAGGCGCCGAGCTTATCTTGCATAGGCTGCCGACGCACGCAAAACCCCGGGACGCGTGTCGGGAGCGTGTTGGGGCGTGTCGGGGGCGTGTCGCAGCGGCGCGTCATCGGTGGTGTCAGGGGCATGTCACGGCTGGCGTGTCATCGGGGGCGTTCCGGGGGCATGGCCGCGGCCTCCAGACCAGCCCTCGAACCAGACCATGGCGCGCCAGCAGCCGGCCCAGTGCATGCAAATTACGCCTGCCTCGGGCACGCGTAACTGTGCAACAAAGGTAGGGGGGGGTTTAGATAGGGCCGGGGGGGTGGGT